>NC_079289.1:81469886-82712386 GCF_023638135.1 Falco biarmicus
ACAACATTCAGCTTCCATGAAATATGCACGTTGCTCCTACATGAAAAACAAAGTCACATAATTTCAAATTAAAGTAGTAACAAAAAGGTGTACAAGTATTCCTTTTTAAAGAAACTCTTCTGCAAAGATAGGCAGCTGGGTGGTATGTAACTGCCATTTTTGTTAATGATCATTTTCTTTATCCTGAAAGTAGTTAATTTAATAAATAGATTTTTAACAATAAAAAGTAATAGGCAAAATAGCATTTAACCTAATGTATGTTTTATTTGCATCTAGGTCATCAACTTCAGGAAAGAGAAAAAGTGTGTTTACAAATAAGACTTCAAACAGTGACTTGCTTATCAAGCCTCCTTAGCATAACACCCATGAGTAAGCTGAAATTGTGTACCTGAGTGGAGTTAGATAGTTGGTTTTTCCACGGCTCCTCTGCGCTGCTGGTCAGGTTTGTGCGGTTATGAGGTAGAGAGAGTGCGTTTCGCTGCAGGTAAGGCACGTTTCCATTACTTCCACTTTCTGTTATGTGATTATTGCCTATCAAAATAGTGTCTGTACTACCCAGCGTTCTTGCTGTGCTGCAGGGAATGGGGCCTGCTGGAAAGGGTCCATTAGCCATAGGCTGCCCAGGGCAGGCGGGACGGATTCCACGCTGAGCGACATTAGGCACTCTGGTTAGAGCAACCTGTGGCTGCTGACCAGAGACAGAGTTTGTAGGCAGTGATGAATCAGCTGTTGGCCCATTAGGAATTCCAGTAGATCGTACCTGTGCAACTCCTGTTTGTCTCATCTAATGGAAGATGAACAAAGCACAAGAACATCAGCTGCAGAATTTAAAAAGTAAAGTTCGCACAAGTTTGTTTACTTCATTGCAATGGTCAATTCCAATTTATTACTGATTTTCAGATCTTCACAGTTGCTTTTGAGAAATAAGGTGACTCATGCTCACAAATGCACTGAGTGAATTTTAAGGTAAAACTATTAGCACACCTTTCTTCTAGGACTTTATTTTGAGCGTTCACATTTTACTGCTGAAGTTGGACACTAAGAGAGAGACAAGTGAACAATGAGAAGATGTGAGATCTGCTGTAATTTGGCTTACTACACCTAAGTGTTTTTCAAGTAAGATTTCTTTTACATTTCTACTCACTTTAGTTTGAAAGCATGGCTTGAAAACTTTTACATTTTCTGGTAGTCTATAACAAAACACAGCTAAACCCATTATGTTTCAACCAGTAAACCACCACTACACTTAATACAAAAAAAGATGACCTTTTTTGGTATAGTAAAGGCCCTCTGTACAACAGAAATTCTCCAGAATTCAAGAAACACAACAGACACCATTACTGAAAAAAAGTTTTGCAGAAAAGAAAATATTTTTGTTCTCACCTGCTGGTGTTGCTGCATTAAGACAAACTGACTCTCCAGCTGTTCCAGCATAAGTTTCTGTGCTGGATTTAGATTATTCCGGTTTGCACGCAGCTGTTCCAAGTGCTGAAAAAACAGCAGTACAGTTCAGAATCACTAAATTGCATGTACTTTTGAGTAACTTCCTTGCATACAGTACTAAAAATTATCCATGAAGACAAGACCTGTAAAGCTGAAAAAAATTATTGAGATTTCTGTTGCAGACCAAAATATCTTTCCATACACTGCTCTGTAACCAACTAGTTGCTAAAACTAAAGGGATTTTCTAAATTATTTGAGTGTATAAATATTACCACCACACTACAATTAAGTGTACTGGTACTATAAAAGAAAACTAGATTCAAGTATGATCATACAGAATTCTTATCGTTAGGTATGTTTTAACACTTTTTCTGTACTGTGCTATTCTTTTATTAATACTGTTGAACATGAAGTAAATTCAACCTGTAGTCACACATGAAAACTCCAGAAAATAGGAGAAAACAAACCCAGAAAACTATAGAACTAACTTACAGCAAGATCCTAAGTTACGATACTGAACTCATTTCCAACTAATAAATTTGAGTATCTATTACCAAAAATCTGATCTTTGTATTCATTTTAAAGTACTCAGTACACCATCATTCTACCAGCAAGTCTGCTGCTATGAAGTGGCATGACATAAATGTTGATATTGTGGAACACAAAAGCACCATCTCAGAAGGAAAGAGGGGTCTGCGGAGAAGACTGCAAAAGTTCTGCTAAGCAAAAGGTGACATACAGACATTTTTCTTGATTATTCTGCAATACTAAGTTTCTTCACATCACTGTAAATCCTTAAAGAAAAAAACACCACCAAAAAAATCCAAACACCACCACCCCAAACCCCAAACCCCAGACAAAAACCCACAAACAAACCAGATCAAAGTTCACCAAAATCAAACATAAATCAGGTTTCCTTTAGCTCCTTCTCAGGTCTGCCTGTATTATTTTTTTACATCCTTCTCATCTCCTTTGCTTTGACTATGCTGTATTAGTAATACATAAATGGAACTGACCTGTGAGTATGAAATAAAGTGTAGCTCATTCTGCTTTGAACAATTGTATTTGCAACACTATCAACTAAAAAAGAATAAAATCTAACATTTTCTGAAAAAGTAGTTAAAGATTGTTCAAACTCCCTGGATTAACAGTAGCTTCCATTCTGAAGTCCCTCTGCAGTGAACTGCAATGAGTAGAACTAATCTATTTATCTACGTGATTGTGAGATAGAAACAGTCTGCATGGGAGTGCATGCACCAGGTACACAGAAGCACAAATCAGGGCTCTTTAGTTGTTAATTTGCTTTAAAAAAAAAAAAGAAAAAAGTCTACACAGGGTAACATGAACCAGGACTGACCTAGCACACAGGTCAGCAGAGGCAAGTCTGCGCTTCTCTCCAGTCCTATGGATGCAGAGGCTTGGCGGGCAGCTCTCTTCCTGCTGCCCACCAATTCAGTGAAACCAACACCCACCCCTCCTCCACCAGCAAGCTGCAGGCCCAGTGGCTAATGTGTGGCCACAGCCCTCTCTACCCTTCTCCCTTTTTTAAACACACATCAAATGGCTCAGCTATGTGCCGTATCCATCCAGCCTCTGAGCTGCCACTTTTAAAAGGCTGACATACAAAATGGGATGGCTTTATTCACTTTCATCTTGCAGAATATCTTTTTAGCCTTCCTATTCATATACACTGGAACCCTGTCAAGCTGTTGCCAGCAAATCCAGTACACCATACTTAAAGAAGCCTACTTGGATACTGCTTGGAGGAGGAAGATGGATCTACATAAAGGTGAAACTAAAAAGGGGAAATAGTAGCAGGATATAAAATAAGCAGAGAGCATTATTTAATGAGAATGCATGAAGAAAGCAAGAATCAGAGTGATTAGGGAGGACTACAGGGGTGGGGGTGGGGGAAGAGGGAGGGAAGGGAGGAAAAAATTACGCAGCATAATAAAGCCAATATTGTTCAGACAGAGAAACAGCTGAAGAATGCTATGAGAGTTGAGGGAACACTGCTCAGTCAGAAAGCCTTCTGTCTCTGCACTGTGCCTCCCTTCTACTTTTCCTTGCATCCAAAGCAGTATCTGTGATAACATGGGTAAGAGTTTCCAGCTAGGCCTGGAATTCCTGCTGAAGCTCACTGCAAGCCCTAATGAACTGAAGAGACAACAAAACATCGTAACAAAAATGGCCTGAAAGAAGACTTGCAACAAAATTTCAAAAATAAAATCTAGCATTTCATATAAATGTATTAGATAACACAAAATACAGAAGAGCAGTACCAGATTTCATTTGAGTAACTGCATTTTGTAGAATGTATGTGTTTGTTTACCCAATTTGATACAAGAAGCTACCTCAGAGGAAAGCAAGTATTACAGTACTTCAGTATCTCTCACATTAGAGCAAATAGCAAAACTCACTTGGCACAAAAGTGTGGCAATTTGCATATGTATCTTTAGAACACCACAAGAAAAAAGAATTACGGTATGTTCTTACTTTATAAATCACAGAATTCATACAATGTAAGTGTTCAGTTTCTGCTAGAGATCATTAATTTTACTACAGAACTAATCTCACATAGAGTAGCCACAAATATTAGCACAACTTCAATTACAACTGTGGGAATTGTTTGGAAAGAACTTCATACTGAATTTCAGAAATGTGAAACCGAAAAATGTTCCAGATTAATTTACTTAACAGGAAGAAAGAAACAAAAAAATACATCAAAGCTTCTGAAGATCTTCAACATACATACCTGTAATTTCTGTGGTGTCAAGCACCAAGAATGAATTTGTTGCTGTAAAGGAGGATGTGACACTGTATGGCCACTGCTCCAAACATCTGAAGTATTCTGAGAGAAAACATGACATTAAAATGGTCATCAAAGGGTCAACATAATTTTTTTTACTATCTAGATTTTATCTTGCTTATGAAAGAACTAGTCATTGTTTCAAGAATAACATAATCAAAGAACATACTAAACCATGCCAAGTCTCATTCTATCATTCCCATACAGTATCAGAGTAGTCAGACTAAAACATTAAATATCTAGTATCATAAAGAGAAACGACCAAATAAAATTACGCAATTAAATGTACACTACCTTTAAAACTGAATACTTTATCTACTGTAACACTATTACATGATGATGAAACACTTGAACTCTAAATATAAGCAAAGGCAATAGACAGGATGACATGATCGTCTCCCTCTCTGTCAGACTATGACCGTACTTTTTCACTTACACAACTATGACTGTAGTATAGTGCCACCGATACGCACTGCCCTTACGCACTCCCTGTCTGAACTGCAACCTGATTAAACACATCCCTGAAAAATGTTTTTTCAAATTCCTAAAAACATTCCCCACCTTGATGCCAAAGGATTAAAATTTACAGCACAAATTCTGTGCATGCTGCATTGTTTTAATGCATATTTCCATATAATTTTGGTAGGGGGCTCTTTAGTTCATCAGAATATATACCTTTGTTGGACTAGATGTTCTTTTCCTCTTGGCAGGACTGGTCAGGTCATCTACTTGGCTAGAAGGAATCATGTGTAGTGGCAAGGATTGCTGTGAAATTGGTGTTTGAGTGAGGCCTAGTACAGGTTCAGTATTTGGATGATGAGGTTTACAAGCCTAAGAATCACAGAAGGAAGACAAAAATATGGTTCTATATATTCTTAATTCTTTCCTTTAAATTATATATTTTAACAGCCCATATATATTAAAAGGGCCGAGTAGATATTCTGAAGCTGATCTCAATAACTGAAAAATCAGTTTCCATATGGTCATCAATGGAGGAATGTGTACCTTTCACGGGATTATTAAACCACTGCAGCATTTCTATTTAAGATGAAATCTTTTAAAATCATGAAAAGCCACAAAGGTTCTAAATTGGTACCCCCATATTTCTCCCGTATTATAGGGAGCTTCTTGATCTAATATCCCTTTGCAAACAAATCAAAGGCTTTTTATTAATAAAAGCCAGTCCTGTGCTCAATAAAATAAGCTTGACCACTACCGATTGTAAAGAACCCTTAAAGCTGGGCACCTGCAGAACATAACCCAACTTCTCACCTGCTGTGCTGTGTTCATGGCACCCTGCCTGGAGGTAAGCTCTGCGGGGATTGGTAGGCTCCATGCCTCCTCAATACTAGGAAGTAATTTAGTTTTATTCTGTAGACTACCTTGTGGAAGGTTACACAACTGAGCCTAGGAAAAATTATGTAAAAAGCAAATTTAACACAAGCCTACTTTAGTAAGAGCAAGTCCATGAAATCTTCCTAAATGCTGTAGCTAATTATATCTTAAAGAGAGGATAGATTTAAAATTTCGGGTTTTAGAAAGGTGCTAGGTATAAAGAGGGTAACCAGAATATAAACCTTTGTGAGAATCAGAACAAAGATGAGCTCTGGATTCAGAGGTCTCATAATTCCTTTTTTCTGAAATTGCAAACAAGAGTGAAAGATAGTGTGTGTGTAAATCTCTCTCTATGTTATGAGAACTTAAAAATGCAGACAATACAAAGAAAAAAGCAAAGTGATGTAAAACAGTATGCTTTGATTAAATGTGCAAAATAGTGTTTATAAGGAATTAAGTTCCACTTAAAAATGAAGAAATAAAATATTACAGGCTATGATATGCTTACAATACACATGAAAACAGGTTATACACACCACGAACAACTGCGGGTTAAACTTGTGTGTTACTTCTCCCCTCCCCTCTGCTGTGTATTTGGAAGACTATTTCCCGCTTCTTAAAATGTTAGTTTTACCTGTAAATACTTTATCCGTGCTGCAAGTGCAGAGGTATTACTACAGTTTTTGCTCCTAGTTGCATTTAAGTAGCATTTAATGGCATCCTGAGGCTGGTTGCAGGACTCATAGAGTGTGCCTAGGTCCATCCAGGCTGCAGCATGGCCATGGTCCAATTGTACAGCACAGATATAGGCCTGTAAAGCATCCATAGGCTGATTTTGCTGTTGATACAGCACACTGAATAGAAAGATTAGTGAAGTTGAGAATTAATAACAGAGTCAAAATACAAACAAGTCAAATATACACATCCCCCTCAAAACCCTTAATAAATGTTGCCATTATATAAGCCACAGCAATAAGCATAAACAACACAAAATCCTAACATGCAAAGCTCATATGCGTAGCGTATTCAGTATTTTAAAAAAATACAAATGTATTATTTAAACTTCAAATCAGACAAGTCTGACAACACGAAGGTATAAATAAAAGAGCTTTATAGTCCCCCTTGAGAGCACAAAAGAATTAAAAAGTTGACAGTCTTTATTTATATATATTAGCATTGAATTATATCACTGTATTACCCTGTATCATTCTTACCCTATAGAACACCATGTATCTGCACTTGCTTCTGATTTATCAATAGATTGCCTATAAGATATAAAGGCATCCTGAACTTTCCCAATACTTGAATAGCACCTGGGAGAAGAAAAAAAGAACTTTGGTAATATTTATAGAAGGTAATCATTGAGGATGGCTTACCGAGACAGATCTGATAAATGACAAGTCATGCAAATACATACTCATCTAGATGAATCCAAAACATTTGCTGTTTCTGAATGCCAGGCATAAGCAGACTCCAACATCTTAATCAACATGTACTATTGATTATTTATTTGAAAAGTACACTAAAACTGCTTAAACGCTAGCCTACTGCATTTGTAAGGAAAAGTCATACCATATTTTAAAGACTTGCGTTTCTATCATTTGTGATAACTTATCAGTCAATAACAACAGTATTTATCTACAGATAGCATTATAAAGAATTAAGTTACCGATTTAATGAAACAAATGGTTATGAAACTTCATGTTCTAGAAGAAGTGTTTCAGAATTATTAAGAGATATTAACCAACTCAATCAGTATGTTTCCTGATTGCCTGGGAAACTTAGGTGCATTTATCCCATCTCAATCAGATTTCAGTAACGAAGAACAAACCAGTTAGTTTTACTGCATATACAGAGCATAAAATTCTGTAAAATAATCTTGATGTTCTCCATTTTTTCATAATTTCTTACTTGAATATTTTTCACATACAAAGGCAAAGGTATTCTGGCGTTATAAGCAAAAACATCAGAACTCTACAGAGAACTACAATTATACCACAGAGAATAATACCTACCTTTTAAAATTAAAAGCTTCAAATAAATACAATATTTATATATATATATACACACACACACACACACTAGTTTAATCTACAATAGCTCTGCTTCTTATATTATTTGTAATATATTTCCCTGTTGGAAAAAGAACTGACAACTTTCAAAACACAAGTAACAACAGAAGATTTATTGCAGTAAAAAATAAAACCCAAACAGAACAGTACAGAGATTTGTCAAACATGCTATACTCTTTCATGTATTCTTGAGGCACACTAGGAAAGGACTACAGTAAAATCTAGCAGTACTTTGCCTAAAACCATCCATTAAGACTGAATAAAATATTCCAGAAGATCATTTTAATCACAATCTAACCCAGGTTCCAAGACATGTTTCATTCTGTCGGCTTATCAGATACATGAAGACTCTGACTAGGATGGCACTAACATAAAGCACCCAACAAAACGTCAGAGTGATGGATTGCTTTTCATTGGGGAAGGTGAGGGATGGTGGCATATTTTTGAAAGGTAGCTTTAAAACAACTTGCTATCCAGTTTGGACAACCAGCAGAGGAAAGAGTAACACAAGATGGAAAAAGAGGAAGAGTGAATGCACAACCACGTAACTCTGTTCTCCTCTTCTGCCAGCATATGGACTGGAGGAATCGGGCACAGACACGTTTTTGCTCTAGTCCTCCCTGCAGAATAGAAGAGATGCTTCCACTAGATTTCTTCCCCCCATTTCCTGCATTTTACCCCCTTGTTTGTACGGTCCTAAGTTGAACTCCAACCACATGAAAGCGGTGGCACAGCAGGAGTAGAAGCATAGCTGGCAGCGCACACACACTTCATGGAGCCCTGGCTCTGTCCTGCTGCTGTGTAAGAACTCCACTAGCTCAAGGCACGTGGAACAGGACTACTGAAGAAAAAGCAGGATTTCAGCTCAGTGGGTGGTAAGATGAACCAGATGACCCCAGGCTCATTTTCCCTTTTCCCTCCACACCTGCTCTATCTAGCCCTCTGCCCTTAGCACTCAATGCTGCTGGTTCCTCCCTCAGCCTGCAGACAGCTGGTCCAAGAGCTGTATCTTACAAGAACAGCTGAAGGAATATGATTAGGGTAACAAAACCAAAAGTAGGTTCCAGTTGTATGTGACCAGAACCTCCAAGAAAGTCAGCTGGAAGATACTGAAGTTAGGATATTAATTTTATTTCTGCATAATTCCTTTCTAATGTATTTCTCAACAGAATTGACTTGTTCACCTATGGACTTGAATTATCCTCAAAGCTTTCTCCAAAACCTGATTAATTCAAGAGTTACTCCTGGTTTGTGTAAGGTGCTCTGTTTTCTTAAAAAGGAGACCAAGAAAAGTCAAATTGCTCATCTTGGAATGAGGTAATTTTCAAGTAAAAAAATACCGTCTGTTTGTACAAAATTAATACAACACTTAAACAGATATTAGAATGGATCAATCTGAGTTATCTTGGCCTAATATTTAGTTGCAATATATGCTGTTTATAAATTGATGTATCCAGGGAAAATATTTGCATTTCAGTGCAAAAGCTAACTAAGATTAGAAGGGAGACTTTGAGAAAATAAAAGAGATCAAGAATTGTGACAGAGGTATGAAGAAAAGCAACAACATTTACAGAACATTTACCACAAAAGAGAGAAAATAGAAGATGTGGTAGCAGGAGAACCACAGGTAAAACCATGTAGGGCAGACTCAGATTACTGTAAATGTGTAGCTGGAAAAATAACTATCAAAGAAAAAGCAGGACCACTTGGGTAACAGACTTCATTTCAACTTGTAATCTATATTCATCCCAAATATGTTAGCACCTTGTCTTTTTATACACTTTCCAGAAAACTAGACTTCAGTAGATAGATACATCGTTTCCCTTTGTTTTTCCTCTGAAAGTATTAAGAAGAAAACCAACATGAGACATTCACAATAATGGATAGCCTCAAAAAACACAGACAGTGTAACTACATTTGTAAAAAGTCATTTCTCACCTTCCAAGGAAATACCAGGATTGACCAGAATTTGGATCTGCCTCTAGAGATTTCTGGAGATACTGTATAGCATAACTTTCCTTGGTTGCCTTGTCTCCAAGCTGATCCACGGTGTGATGCATCCAGCCTACAAAAAGAATCCATAAATGGCAGAAGTGAAATTCCCTAAGACCACTTAACACCACTTTGGCACAGCAGCATATTCATAGCATTAGTTCCTCTTTAAAAACAGGTGTATCAAACAATATTATCACTTACACATAACATTATGAATGAAACTTCTAAAACTTTTAAAGTTCTATACTAAAATTACAGGACAAAAGGACTTCAGTCAAAATTACTTTCAGGTACTTTTAAAGCTTTTCTTAGTTTAAACAATTTTCTGTGAGGTTAGAAGCACAATTATGAACTGCTCAATCTTCTACTATAAGAGGTTAATCTGAGAGTGTTAACACTATCCTCCTCTTAACAGATATCTTCCCTGTCACTGTGAAAAATGCCATCACTCACTCTCCCTGTCACACACGTCAATTATCAATATATTATATTCAGTTTACTCCTTTTCTTCTGAATCCTTGTATTTATCCCCTATCTACATTTGGAGAATTCCCAACAAAACATAGCTAAGATTTTTTGTGTCTCCACTTAAATCTTTCTTACATTGTCATTTCATCTTCATCACAACATCCTTTCCATTCACCTTGACAAATGCAATCACCTCTCATCTACATAACAAATTCTGCTGAACAGATAATTTTATTTCCTCATCTAACCACACATTATAGTCTTTCAAATGCCTTCTTCCTTTGTTAGACAAGTTATTCATTCCCACTTTAAAGGCCTCCCGCACAAACCATGCTCCCGTATCATCTTCTACATGCTATTACAACACAGCTCTGCTCAAGCACTGATGCAAGGCTTGATTCCATTTCAAATAAAGCACCTTCATCAACTTCTCAAGCTGCTCATGTGGCTCTATGCTTAAGACGGATTTCCTTTAAGCAGCCACAAAATCATCTCACTCCCATCCGTATGAGTACAGGGAAATCCACTGTAGCAGGCAGCAGGCTTACTGAAACCACTACATACCACACTGGTCTGCAATGTCTTGCTGTTTGCTTAAGCTCCATTTATTTGTCTTGACAATCCACTGCTTTTCAGCCAACATTTGCAAAACGTAACATGTGACAACGGATTGTCCCTATGCTTTTATAGTGTCCTGCCCACAAATGGTCCTCTGTGGAACATTATGATACCAATTTCATAAAATATCCTAAGTTTGTATAAAGTTTTAGTTACCTACAGACTTGTACACACACCTCTGCTGTATGTTCATTTAAAACCTCCACCAGCTAAACCAGCACTTATCAGTTGTGATACAGTCTAACTACACGAACAGGTAATACCACCCAAAAGATCCAGATCTGTTTCAGATCTCACCTGAAATGCTAGAGAAAGTAGCTTTTATTCCATGGGCTTATACTCTGTTAATAGTCACAGTGGCACTTTTGCAAGTGGAAGGCAAACTTCCATGCTTTAAAACAAGCAATCTAAAACAAAATCCTATCTATTGAACAACATTTGCCTGAGGTATTTTAAGAAGTATCACTTGGAAACTGTGGTCAGAAGCAGAAGTTTGAGTATTTCATGGACTGCAAGAAATGTCAGGTTAGGAGCCATGTGGTTACAGTGCTAAATACCTAAATAAATAAATAAACAAGTACTACTTTATCTTGTCTGAAGATGGATCAAGCCAAAACTCTACCCATGAGAAAAAAAAGAAAAGGAAAAAAAAAAAAGGAAAAAAACCCCCAGTATTTTTTGCAGACACATACTACGTACACAACTTTATCTTATGGACTTTATAAACAAGCTATGATTTTGGTTCATATCCCAAGGTACTGAAGTTCTTAGACATAAGAAAACATTCATGCTTTAAGAAAAAAGGCTTATGTGAGGGTGGGTTGTCTGAATGCACATGCCTAACTGCACGTTAAAGATAAATGTGTCAGGTGCAGTGCCAGGCAAAGGCTGAGATAAAGGTAACAGCTCAGGGATTATAAACAAGGGTGAAAAAAAGGACATTAAACAATTTTGCTGAATCTTTGGAAATGTGTAGTGATGCCTATTTTCTGTTTCATAAGAATTTTACTGGATTGAAAGATAACATGTTGTGTCTTCAGGAGATCTTTACTGACGTTCACTGATAAAAAGAATCTGTGTCTAGGAGACAGAAATAAGAACTAGCAATCCCCATCTGGCTTCGCTGCTGAAACAAGGGTTGCTGCCCAATTTTATCTTCCTGCACAGGGAGGTGAAAAAGGCAGAAGGCAACAGAGAGGGTGAGGGAGAACAAAGAGAAGTTTTCTAATAGAACAGCTAGCACAGGTGAAGGAAACCGGATGTCTCTTCTCATGCATAAAATGAGGAACGTGCAGAAAGAAGGTGATGGAAAAGCCCTAGTAAGCTGTGCAGTTTCCCATTTGCAGACACTACCTCAAATTCTCAATTAGCATATTGACTCCTCTTCCGCTCCTGGGACTTTTTTTAACATAATAAACAAAACCACACATATTGTCTATACTTCACAAATGTTCCACACCCTTTTCCAGGTCTTTACAATCTAATTTGTAACAAACCCATGTTGCCTCAGCAAGAGGATATGCTAGCCTAGCTCATGCTGCTGCAAGGTTTTTCTATGTTTATCAATCATTCTCATGCCGAACTAGTGGTAATTGCTTTTCCCCCAGTAAACATCATCACCTCAGTGTCAGAAGAGATGAGCCTCTTCCCCATTTTAGCATCACCTGACATCTCATCCAGTTACGTAGACCCCACCTAGGAATACCCCTAAGCAGAAAATCACTGGGAGAGTGCTTTGGGAACCTCTAAGCAGATGCTTAACGTTGTTCTTGCACTCTTCCTTATGCAACTGCTGAGTATGGGAGAAAGAATACCAGGACAGATTTGATCTTCAGCCTCATTCATTTAGTGTAATTTTAGGCAAAGCCGTGAAAAGAATCGCTGTCTGGAAAGCAAATAGGCACAAAAGAAAGAAACAAATTGCTCTTACTCAACTGTACAGATCTTACTGTTACATCTACCTTGAGCATGCTTCAGCTTAAATGGGTATGTATTTATCTGAGAATCGGGCGGTTCTCCTCTACAGTAATCTGCTTTGGAAACCAGCAACAAGAGCAAGGATTTATATTTTGATTGGGTTTTGCCAGTAGCATTCTGGCAGATGGCAGGTATTTTCTATTTTTTTTTCTAAGCAGCAAGTGCACCACCCAGACTGTGCTTCCTGAGGAGCTGTCTTTATTACCAAACTGCTAGAGTCTGAATCTGCGATATCATACTCTGATAAATACCACTATTAGTGCAAGAGCAAAAGAAATGGTATTATTCCTTGAATGTTCTGGTTAAGACCACTCTATCCCTTCCTCCACATAGAAGCTACCCACACTCCAAAACTAGGTGACCTATGCTGATTGAATAAAGGGAGTTAATCCAGTTTTCAGACAGCAGACAGTTCTCGAAGTCATTGCTCTTATTGCTAGCACAGAGACTTGTGGCAGGATTTTGTGAACACAATCATGCGCCTTTGCTTCTATTGTGGAAATATACATCAAACGGAGTTGAAACAGCATTGGTCAGCTATTTTGGGAAGCCTGTCTTACACTGACCATATGTATAGCCTTTCTGGATGAAATTGCTGATGATTTATACTAGGTGGTATAATACCAAGTTAAAAAAAATATTTCAAAGGGAATATTGAAATATAAGCAACACTGTTACGTGACAGCAAAAAGATCAGCCCCTAGAGTCCTTCAGTGAACCCCTCCAGCAGTTTAATTTGTGATTTCATACAGAAGACTCAAAGCTAAACAAATTAGCCCACTCCAAATCCATACACAACCTACACTGGAGAAAAAAAAAAAAAAGCACGCACTGTGGCCATAACTTGGTGCCACTTACTAATTTGAATTAAGTGACCTCTATGTAAAGTGGAAAAAAAGGAATGGGCATAAGCAGGCTAAATCAATATTTAGAATAATAAATTAGATGAAGAACATGGAGAAAGTGAATGAAGAACTTTTGCACTGGGTTGAACAATTTTAACAAAACATTCTGGAAGTAATTTAATCAGGCATATAGGAAAAAAAGTAATTTATTCTACCCACCCATCAGAAACTTTGGTCTAAAAATGATTTATTAACTTTCTCTAAATATTGAACCTGACAATTTTTAAAGAAAGAGTACTTTTTCCTCTTTTTACATGGTTTCTTTAGTGGACACTATTGATAAACTTTTTAGTTACAGAAATAAGTTTTCATTACACACTATAATTAAAGAGAAAGAAAAGGTGAATTTTTCATTTGCCATGTTCTTCTATTCTGCAACAGAGAAGATTATTTTGGATTAATGCATTTAGCTTGGCTGTTCAAGGGATGTTCTCAGAGGCAGAACAGAGAATACAGAATTCTAACTGCTGCACTCCTCCCCTGAAAGAACACTGCCTCACTACCCAAAACCTGTAACATACATACTGTATGTGGCAAGTTTAAGAGCTTTTTAATTGTCGAATAACCTTTTTCTCCTCTCTTAATTACTTAAATACCTACTGTTATGCATTCTATTTTGGGTGAAAATTTCATGTATCATACTTGATGTCTAAGATTCAGTTTGGAAATGGAGCCTTAAAAAACACTGCTGAAGGCAAAGATGGAAAAAAGAAACACAGAAAACCAAAAGTTAATTTTACATACCTAACTGCTGTAAGACAGTTGCTTTTACTTGTGCAGGAAGGTTTTCGATCTGCAAAAGCTGTTCATAAGCTTCCTTTGCAGAGTGATACTTTCTCTGCAAAAGGAAAAAAGTAAATTGATTAATCATAAAGCTTACAACAGATCACCAATAGCAATGATTTCACAGCACTGACAGCACACAAACACACTGGCAAAAAATTCTAAACTTTTTTTTTTTTTTTTTGCATACAGTGCATATGAAAGCTTTAATGAGTGACATATATATAGTAAGAGAATAACTTTCATCAATATAGTATTTAATATAAATTGTCTACTTAAAATATTTGAGGGAAATTTGCAAATTATTAAATTTGGTCAACTCCTCATACATGCATCATGCTTCTTACACTAAAATGAATATACTGCTTTTAAGGGAAATGCTTGAGTGTGAGTCTACTTCTGAAAAAAACTCTATACAAATTCCTCCCAGGAAATTCATATCAGAAATGAAGACCATCAGTAATGGGCAGCTGGTATAATTTTGCCTCTCTCCTTCCTTCAGTACATTTGAACTGCCTTATCAACATTATTTGTTGTCCTGGTAAGAGTCCCACCATATGCAGAATTAAAACACATCCATGGATTATGCCTGGAGAATGAAGGTATGTAATCTTATTAAGTATGCGTAAAGCATGGAAACATGCAATTCTTAACTCCCTGTAAAAACAGGACTTGATATAGAAAACACATTTCCAGGTTAGGATCTTGGTCTTCATTGACTTCTGGAACAGTATGAACTGTTTTGTACATATTAAATGTTAAGACTTCTCAATATATGAATTTTTAATTTTTTTAAAATAATTTAATAATGACATTTTTAAAATGTCAGCATGTCAGCATTTATTTTCATATTACCCTAACAATAATTGCTTAACAGTGAATGTATTTTAAATGCTTAATTCTTCTGTTCCTCCTCTCCCACAAAAGTCTAGAAGACATAAATGCTGAGGTCTGCTACGGATACTTTATTTTTTTTTTTTAACTTACTAAAAATTCTATAGAATTTTTTAAGAAAATTTTTTCAGATAATTCAACATTAGACTTCATTCTGGCAAACTGATGAAGAGCATATTAATATAAATGGGGCCACCTAAATGCAAACAATCGTGACTTAGTTACATTTGTTTTATGCAAAGAGTACACAGGACTGAGTACTGGTATTAAAAAAGGGACAACTGGAAGAAGACTCTGAACAATATTAATACCTATTAGAAGTTAAACATGTTATTAAGTTCTTGAGATCTCACAATCACAAAAGACATCTCTGTTGATTTAAAAACCTTATTCTAGTCAGGAAGAAAAATTAAAGCAGCAATTACATACTTTCAAATGGAACAAGGGGAAGTTGGTAGAAAAGATTTTTAATTGGTGTTCATGAAATGCAGACAACTGGTAAGAAAACAAATAATATAAATAAATAAAATATCCATGTCCAGCAAAATAAAAACAATCAGGCAAAATTTTTTTAAATTTAGCACTGGGAACAAAATTCGTAGTTTATGACTGTGAAGGGTAAGCAAATGAACAGATGTTCACTGTACAGCATGACAGCAGAGGCAGCAATCTGGATGTCAAACAGGTAAATATTGGTGCCTAATATTCACACTTTGGAGAAGATGTTTACATGCTTGGGAGGATAGAGAAAGACTTATTAAAATAGGTCTGTTTTCCAGATCTGGAATATGTTTTTACTTTTGTTACTTGTTGTATAATTTACCCTTTAGAAATGTCTACATACATGCCTTAAAAATATTACAGAAAAATGTCATGTTTACATTTGGGGTTATTTCACAGAATCATAGAATGGTTTGAGTTGGAAGGGACCTTAAAGATCATCAGTTCCACCTGCCAGGGGCAGGGACACCTTCCACCAGACCAGGTTGCTGACAGCCCCATCCAGCCTGGCCTTGAGCACTGCCAGGGATGGGGCACCCACAGCTGCTCTGGGCAGCCTGTGCCAGTGTCTCGCCACCCTCACAGCGAAGAATTTCTTCCTTACAGACATAAGTTAATTTCAAAGCTCCAAAGTCCATGATGTTTGGCTGCATCACGAACGGCCTTAGAAATGGGCAGGGGGATGGGAATCCAACCCGACATCTTTCTTTAGACACCCTATAAGCTACCAACCTAAAGAGCTAGAGGGACTCACACTGTCACAGATGAAATAACAGAAACAAGCATTGAACATCGTGAAAAATCACTGCTAACTCTTATCAGCACTGGCCTATTCTCTTGTTCAGAGGCTGGCAAGGGATCATTTAAACTCCAGTACTGTGAAGGTATGTAATCAAGGAATAAATTAACTTTTTCATTAAATATTACAGAGTAGAAGATTTTCAAATATATGGAGGGGTTCAGAAAAGTGTAGCACTGCATCCTTTAAAAGAAACCAAGCAACCAGCCTGCCTCCAAAAACATCTCTTCATTGTGTCAGAGGTAATATCCAGAATGAAGTCAAGACCCTTTGTGGTTCCAAGTTTCTCAAATTCCAGAAAAGATACCCCTCCCAACCAGAACTGTGAGCAAACCAGGTCTAATAGTAGAATGCACTGAAACTTTTTTGCTCTGACTTGCATTAAAAAATAAAGTTCCTGCTGCCTATGATCAGGTCAGAAAGCATAGTTTAGGCACTTGAAACATTGGTTGCACAGTTACATAAGACACCTGGCACGGTGACCCGAGCTGTTCAACTTTCCATTTTACTCTAGCAGATCAAAAGAACTAAGCGTTGAGGATGCTTTGTTACATAAACGTGTCAGATGCACTCCACTGGTCAGAATGAAATCTGGATGGTGGCCAGGTAAGAACCGTAACACTCCATTGAAGCTTCTTAATAGCGTTTTGGGACAGGGGATTTCTGTCTTGTTGTACAGCTTTGCACCAAAAGCATTCAAAAGAAAAATATCTTGTTTATCAAATTCATATCTTTTGTTTCTATATAAATACCTTAAGTCATTTTTCACTGTGCCGTCAAAAGACAGTACATACTTTATCAAGCTACTTTTCCACTGACTGAAAATGTAGTTTGTGCCTGTCATCCATTTTAATTGTAACAGTTTTTGTTTTCATGTCACATCCCTTCCTCAGTCATATAATACCTATAAGCATGATAAAAGGGCATACAATTTACATTATATGTCCAGTCAGTCAAGTTACATATATACAATAGCTATTATTTCAGTATCTACTTGGTTTTAATTTACTTATATTCTGGAAGCTCAGTAATTGTTCTGTGATTTCCCAAAAACTCTGTGGTAGGATGTGATATAGAATTCATGACACAGCTTTATGCACTGTTGACCTCAGATGTCAAGTGCTTCTGTCACATACATTCAATTGGATTTGAAAATTTCATGTCAAATATACTCAAAAGGCACCTGGGCCATGGGCTAGACTCAACTATGTGTGTATGTATGAGAAACAGTATGAATACATATGAATTGAGAAACTGCATTTTTTTTAAGCCTAACTTTGAGAAGACATACATAATCTCATAAAAGAATTTTACTAAAAGTTCTGTTTAGGGTTTTTTTTACATTCAGCTTGGGAGACTAGTAAATGTGTATGTTTATTAAAATAGCTACTTCATTTTATATCCTGACAGTTCACATAGAAAATCTTTTTAATTTAGCCACAGCAAATAAAATTTTTTTAGTCATTTGTGACTTTAGCCTAACTACAAAACCTTCTATAATTGATTACATCATGCAGTTAGAAACTCAACCACACTTTATGAAAAGGAGCTTAAATCTTACCTGGATTTCATACAAGTGGGCGATGTGAAACTTAACTGTAAGAGTGGGAAAATCAAAATTATTAGTTTTAATGAATGACAACAACAATTACAGCATGCTTTTTCAAGTGAGAGGTAAAAATGTTTTAAATCTATCAATGCAAACCCAAGATAAATTACATTTTGAAGATACAAAAATAGTATTTGTTTACATTGACATTTTATGCTTAACATAGCAGAACTGACAGAATGAATATGTATCCTAACAAAGCATTAAAAATGCAAATAGATATTGCAGAAAGGCAGTCCATGGATTTTATTTGTATTCTGAAATGCAGAGTCCATTAACCTTTCAGCAAACTTCACAGTAAAATAAGCAGAGATGCACAGCAAGAGAACACAGGTATTATTTTCTGTACATAGCTAGGTTAGCAATATAGAACAGAAAACTGTACTATACACTACCAGCTTTATACAGGTTCTTAAATTTAGGTATTTTTTTCCTTTTTAGGAATCTTCTTTCCCCTGTTACGCTGAACCTAGAAGTGTTAATTACAGATGATATTTTGGTTATTACAGTAAAGCACCTTAAATTCCTCATACAAATTGCACAGAAAGCCGTAACACTACTAGCAGCTCTCGGAGGCAAGAAAATTGCTGGTTAGAGGAAGAAAAGGAAAGTTGTTCAAGAGTAAAAGCACAGGGAAAATTATCCTCATGCTGCTCAAACCGTTAAAGAAAAGGTAGAGTGTCTGATCAATAAGGCTTGAGGCTAACCTAGACTAGCCATCGACTGGCAGACAGTAAAAGCCAGTTGAGATGAATGTAATCCTTATTCTGATTTGATGAGGAAAGACAAATTCCTTGGAGACAGACTTTTGCCTTATGTTCCTGAGGACTACAAGTAAGAAAACACCTGTTTCTGAGCAAAGCTCAATTTATTTCAATTACACAGATCTCTTTTTCTTTAAGCTACAGAAGAGTGCAACACAGAGGTTTATACAGGTAATGTGGACTTCTAGGGTTTCTCTCTGGGTCACAAGGGAGGGGAAAAGCTCCCTTTGTGCACTGCTTTGTCCTTCACTTATTATAAAGAAGGTATCCTAGTGCACTTCAGAAACCAGGTCACAAGGAAACACATCATCTAAAATTTTAATAAAACTTTTTGTGTTCCTTGCTACAGGGCACATTAACACACCCATTATGTTCACCACATCACCAAACTTCACTCTGTACTGATCAAAGAAAAATCTCTGCTTTTGTTTTGGGAGTTCAATATCTAAAAAATCTTGTATTTTTTCCCCCTTAATAGCAAAACCCCCTTCAGTGTGAAGCTACAAAAGGAAGCCATGCCATGCAGGGGAAAGAAATTAAAGTGCCACATTACAGACTACCTAACTAGAGAGCTGGCATACTTCGCACGCAAACATTTCTGCTAGGAACGCACTCACTGTAATACTGTTACTCACCCAGCCTTTAAAAATCCAAGGGGTAGGATTAAGGCAATCTCAAGCATTTATGTGACTGTACCTGACACCCTGCGTCTGAGTGGATGGTTCTCCTTCTGCTAAGCAGTACAGGAGAACCTGACAAAGCACCTCTCATTCCTCCTCACTCTCTTCCATTGGGTTTGTCAGGCACTGTGCCCAAGGCCACCGGCAATGAAGCCTTTACAGTAACTCTACGTAAGTCTGGGGGTGGAGGGGACTGTGGGGGAAGGGTTATGAAAACCTTACAAAAATCCAGAGATACAGTGAAAAACAATAAAGTGAGTGAGAAATAGTATTAACTAACATGAAATATAATAAAAACATATCTGGTAGAAAACAATAAATGTATATTGACCTATGAAGAATTCTGCAAGTAATTTTAAAAAATTATCTGTGCCTGCTCCTGATAAGTGACAAAGCTTTGGGAAAGTCCTTGTAGCACATCTGGCTCCTTGGTACCGCTAACAGCCAGCAGTTTCATCCACGTAAACAAACCCCCTTTCACTCCCTTTGCTGATAAAATACTCACAATTCCATCCAGCTCTGAATTAAAGAAATAAAGAAATGTTTTATATACTTTATCCAATGCTTCTGAAGTTAGACTTAGGAGCTAACTTAACACCAAGAGCAGCATGAAGGTACCTTAAAACCTGAGGTAAACATTTCCTTCACAATGCCTGCCTTTTAATTCTTAAATGCTTCAAAACATGCAGGATATGCCTACTCTTGCATACAGTTCCACTAAGATAAATATAAATACCTGCAGGATGCTCTGTAACAGCCTACAGTATATAAATCACATATGACAGATCATACTGCACCAAAAGATTAACATGTTCAAGTACAGACTAATATATAGTTGGCACCTAATAAAACAATCAAATTACTTTTTATACTTCTTCCTACTTCAACAGTGTAAGACTGATGCTGAATTTTACATCTATAGATTAAATGGCATTCAAATGATCACTATCTAGATTATCAAGGTGCCACAAAGTTTTAAGTAATTGCTATTAAGTTTGTGCCATGGCACAAGCACTACATTTATAAATAATGAACAGTCAACTTCCTCCAGAACTCAAGACTTCAGAGCAATTAATAAGCTAAGTCTCAATTTTTACTTATTCCATTTATTATAACAATCCACAATTCCACTGGAAGATCTGTATCCACTCACAGATGGAGCCAAGTTTTGTAGTATCCCCCCTCTCAGTACTGATTCTTTTGATTTTGAAGGATTGTTTCATTAAGAATTGATGCAGTTCTGAGCATAAAACTTAAAAAAATCTACAACAAAATAAATGGAAATACTTATAGGGTACTTACTTTCAGCATTAGACAAAGTGCAGGGATTGCAGTCAATCAAAGCTAACTGAAAATGCTGGAAAAAAAGAGAATTATTTGTTTTTCAAACAAAGTAATAGCAGCACTCTGGCCAGTTACTAAGAATAAATCAATTTTGTACTTGAAAATCAATACTGCATTTTACCATGTGTCTTAAAGAAAACAATTTTCAATTTCTGTTCAACTATTTGTTATAGGAAAGTAATTTTTTTTTATTGCAGATGCAGCAACGCTTCTAGTAATGTAGGATGGCAACAGACATCTTCTCAAAACAACCAGGATAGCACCTAGAAGAATGGCTGCATCAAATGAATGGTCAGAATTGGAAGATCAAGCTTTCCTCAGAATACACAACTGGGAATGTAGTCATACCAGCCCACAGCCTCATGGTGAGAAACATCCAAGCTCTCAATTTTTCTATCTAGAAAAACAGAACAGTCTTCCTTCAAATGGAGTGATTTGAAGTCTTTTTAAAAAAAAACTGACCTCTTGTCAAAAAGCACACAAACTGAACACCTTTGCATTAAAACACGAGTTCATAAATTCTTACATCCTCTCCTCCAGGTATTAAGGTAACTTCAGTTACACATTAAAGCTTGTTTATTTTTAATCACTTTTCCTCAAGAGATATGAAAAATATCTTAAAACAACTGTGCATTCTGAAGTTCTGAGCCAAGTATTTCACTCTTCTAGAACGAAGGTCACACACAAGCAGAGCAATGAAGTCTGTCTGCCAGAAAGTCTGGATGTAAGCAGTCATTTCACAAGTGTCATGCTAATGTAGTGAGCACTATTTACAGTTTGAAACTCAACCAAGTGTGTTAAAATGAACGGAACAGGCAAACTCAAGTGCCTCTGAACTCTTCCAGAAACTCTGTAGAAAATTCCTACACAGCGTAGAATTTGGATTAATATATTAATCAAATACAGAATAAGGCCTAGAAACATAAGAACCTAAGAGATAGCATATATAATACTATTGGTAATAAATACAGTTACCTACAAAATACAGTTTCAGGTGGCTTCTAATACACAAAACACTACTGATGCTTCAGTAGTGTTTTTTTATTTTGTTGGCACAAAAATGCTAATTTAGGTCTGGCTGTTTAAGATGCCAAACTAGGTAGCATCAGGAGCTCATCAGAAGAATGAGAGAAGAGAAGAAAAAAAAAAAAAAATCCTTATTAATGGGTGTATATGCAATTCATTTTCAGCATTGTCATACTCCAAGCTACTAGATAATAGATAACTTTCATCATGGTCTGGTCCTAGTAATACCTCATGTATAGTATGTCTAAATAACACACATCTCCAAGATTTCTAAGAGTTTAACAGATCACTGTATTTCTAAATAAACATTTTTAACAGAAAAAATATTAGAAAATCAATGTATTAACTATAGCAAAGCATAAAATAGAATGCTGACACTTCCATGAGCTCTGAGGCACACAGTGATGCAGTTTACCTCCTCACTGACTTCTATCATCATTTGTAATACGTAACAGCTTTTAAGAAATGAAACAAACTCAAGTTGTATGGTAACAAAAAATTAAGATTTTTAATGAACATTTTAGCAGTATTATTCCCAGAAGAGAGCACAGAAAACTATGAACTCACATATACATTACTTGTAAAATAACTTTTTAACCTCAGAGCAAGCATTAAATAAATAAATATTAAATATTAGTTTATTTCTCTGCTCTGCCTGCTCCTTCTCCTACTGTTCAAGCAGTCAGACAACTTAATATCTCCCCTCACTTACATTGCAATGCAGGCTGTGTGCCTCAGAGACATCCTTTAGTCGGTTACCATAGTGATTCTACTAAGCAGGCAACTTAAAAAAAAAAAAGGACTAAATAAAAATAAAATGCTGTACTTTACATTGCATTTTGCCTGACAAAAGAAAAAAAGGAACAGACCTATATACTTTGGCCTGTACATTGAGTATACCGATCTAAATGGTACAAAATCCTTTTTGCAAAGATGTGTCATCTTGCACTGTCACTAACAATTAATATGAAAAGATAAAGCAGAAATGAACAGATTTCCTCTCACCTAGCAATGCTATTGTAAAAAATAAGCAGATCTAAAGAGAAATGATCAGCAACTGTTCTGCAGTAGCTTTTCAGAAGGGCTATTACAGCGAGACTCACTGAGAGAAAGCACACAACCATATAAGAAAATCTAACCATTTTAATCTTTAACTATACCGGTAGTATCAGTGCTGAACAGTCAAAAAAGGCAGGAATATTCTTATTGATGCCTCCTAAACATTTAAATTCTTACGATTACATTAGCCGACTTTGAAATCTCAAAATCCACAAGATGAAAATTTTCTGTGTAGTACATTTCTGCTTGCGCTATACACTAAGCTACCAACAGTAAATAAACTGATAAACTGAAGCCCGTAACTACAGCAAAATAAACCATTCACACTAAACAATTTTCACAAAGCAATGCACAAAACCCCAGAACCTTTCAAACCAAGAACCTTTGAAATGCACATAGACAGCAAACCTACACCTCTTGCCAGATAAATAATACATAGCTCCCCGCTAAGTAGTCAAAATCAGACACACAAAAAAAGCATGCATGTATTCTAACGCATAAACCTCATAAGCCAAAAGCAGACCCACTAATCACAATTACCAGCACCAAAAAATTAAAAAATAGTAATAATTTCCAACTTCCATTTCTGCAACAAACAGAAGCGGCTAGCAAACATCTGCACCTCTCTCAAATATTGCAGCACTGAAGCTGGCTACTGCTGTGTGAAATAGTTATTATGCAGGAGAGGCCGCTGCAGTTCAGAGACGACATACAATACCTCAAGGCAGACAGCAGTCTATAGAAATTCAAATCCTGAGTAAGAGGATTTACCTAGAAGGCAGTGTCCTGAATGTTAAAAAGTAACAGGCTCTCTTCAAGAGCTGCAGCACAAATCATAATATACCTTGATTTGTAGCCATCTGTAATTGCACAATTATCTACAGCATATTTTGTCTCCTCTGAAGTCCTTGACTTGCCTCTGACTGTGGAAACAATTCCGAAGGTAACCTTCCCAAGGATCAGAAGCACAGTGGATTCCATACAAACAGAACTGATGAAAGCATTAGGTCTGGTAGTAAAGTAACAGCAATCTGACACTGATTTAGATAATTCAGTATGATTTCCTTGCTAGAATTAACACCAGTTCTCCTCACAAATTAGTCCTTTACCATTTAAGAGGCAAGTACCCAGGTTTTTGTTGCTTCTTTAACTGATAAATGACCAACACAAAAAGAACTGCTTTCTTCTTAGTGCAGTATTTTCAGTACTGTCTCTGTTTACATCGGAGCCAGAGACCTCGAAAATAGAGGAGACTACTCCCTCCTCCTCTCGAGGATGACATTAGCAAGTTTAAGAGCTCTCGGTTCTGCATTTCGTTAGCAAGCACGGCAAGCCATCATTTGAAACCTGACAATTCTCACGGACTTACCGTGAAGGAAAGCTCCATCATGACTCAGTAAAATTCTGTCAGGACATGGCTTTTTCTGCCTATGTGACCTAGGTGCGATGGCTGTGTCCCTCAGTGCAGCCTTTGTTCGGGTAAGTAGGACACGGAGCGCCTTGCGTAATCGGCCGTGGCGGAGCGCCAGGCCTCCATTTGCCAGGCCCGTTCAGGGCCAGGGGAGAGGGTCAGGGAAGGACGCGCTATGTGTGCTGCCATGTCAGCTCACAGCTCCGCTCCCCAGCCATCTGAATTCACAACACACGCATCTTGCAAGATAAAGGCTTCTGCAGGGCAAACCCTCTGTTACTTTTGTCCAGCATTCAAAAAACCCCAAAACCAAAACCCTTAAGACTGCGGAAAACTATCCCATGGACAGGGCAGAAGAAAGCTGCTTGAGGACAGAAGATACAAAGGTCACATATACCAATAAAACTGATAACAGGATATGCTGAGAAGAATCTCATTTTGAATAGCTACAAGTGAAAAATTCTTTTCAGACAGAAAGATCAGAAAAGCTGTTATTTCCACTAGGCAAAAGAAGGCTGCACTCAAATCTACTAACGAACGTCTTACATAGGGCACCACAGTGATTTTCACAAAGCTATCTCAATACTCACGCTGCCTGCATGTTTTATCATTATTTGTGCAACATCACAATTTAGCTATTGCTGTGTTATAAGCCCAAAAGACTGCCAGACACAACAAAATGCCACTGGGAAAGGGGATGACTGGAAGCTTGCCACCACTGCTGCATCACCGGCATCACCGTGGAGCTGGACGCCCAGAGCTGGGGTGGTTTCAGGACCTGCAGCACTCTGCCCCCAGCCCACACAGCCACCCTGCCTGAACCGAAAGCACAGCATAATCCTTCATGGGAATCTGTGGCTACCCAGCCAGTACACGTGGCTAGTTATTACTGTGTGCCCTGAATGCCAACCTTTCGGTTACAGTTACAGCCAACAAACCTGGACCAAGATACCTCTGATGAGAAGGTCCGCAAATGAAGTGTACCAGCACCAACACTCATTAGCTTGAATGCTCAACTTCTGAGTCAACTATTGCTCTTCTCATGGTTTGTTCTTCCCCTTGCCCCAAATGACAGAACATGCCACACAGCATATTAATTCAATGTGAGTATTTACTGCTCTTTGTAATCGTGGCATTTCTAAAATACACCTACAGTTTTACAGGAAAACTCCAAAATTACTCAAAAGCCCAAGCAAAACTAAGTAAGAGAGGGCAAAGAAAATACTCCACAGGCCAGACATTGTAATGGTGTGATCCACTGTCAAAACCAGTTACACTATTACTCTCTTGCAGTTTGACTGCAGTTCCATGCTGCACTTAAAAAAAAAAACTTTTCATGTTCTTACTTCTCGTATACATCTCTCCATCATTCACATATGCAAACTACAAAGACTTAGAGAGCAATTTCCTTCCCAAATGCTGGTTTCCATCCACTTAAGTTTTTATTAAATTAATCTTCTGACTCATTTCATCTTGCTCTCCACAAGATGCTTTTTAGGTGAAGTGCCTGAAATCTTGAGTATCCACCTTGCAATAGCTAAAGCCCTTTGTTTTGTTTTTACCCAAGAATGTTGCTGACTAGTTTCTGCTAGAATTACAGACATAAAACTAGACATAAGAAATTAAAACCTCTCATAACTATGTATTTTGTCTAGTTAATTTTCCCTTAATATCTGAAAATAACTAAAGTTTCAATTTAACATGCTGAAGCTTAAAAATTACTAATCTAAGCACATATGAAAAATAACTAGGTTGTGAAACAGCACTTGAAGGCTTGGAAGCACAATTTCACTTTCATAAATACATCCTTATTTATTACCGAGAAAAAGAACATTAAAAATGAACAATATGTCTATAACAGCTACATGCTGGCATACAACAGTTGCAGTAGCTAACAATGTATTTCATGAAGATATATAGAGAGATAGGAGAATTACTGGAGTAAGTGATGGAAAAAGTGTCTGACTATAAAGAAGTACTTCGAGCTGTTCATCTGTGTATCAGTATTTAATTTATTTCATGCACATGCACGTAATTCATGCATATTTTCCTAGTAAGTTCTATTTCTTTTGAAGCCTTTTTTTAATCCTAACAAAAGCAGTATGTCTTAACATTATCAACGAATGAGAATCTTTAGGAAAATAATTAAAAAATCAAAATTGTACTTAAATTTATGATTTGCGGACAAGATCAAAGCATAGGCCTGAAGCAAACTACTAGGATAGCTGTTCTGTGTATAAATAAGGAGGAAAAAATTCTAAAAGTGAAAGGCAGAATTATTATTTCTACTGCAAGGCAGATATCTGAAAACATGAGAAATGCAGTTGTCATTCTTCTAAGGGTTTTGTTTATGGGTACAGGATGCATCTGCAATACTCAAAACCCAAAGAAAATTCCCAAAGCACAACATAAGTTGGTTTGCCATAAAATAACCTGCTCATGTGCAGAATTCCTACTGACCCCACATTACAAAAAAAACCAAAACCAACCACCACAAGCACGAGAAATAACCCCAACCAAAAGCAAACAAAACACCCTCTCACAAAATCAAACCCACAGAAATTCTCCCACCCACCCATCGTTCCCTCAAAGTTACTGTTCTAATAAATATGAAAAACTCAGATTTCTTTTTTTCCTTTAAGTAGTCTGTCAGCAAACAACAGAAGTGCGGAATTTTACATTCAGAGGGTTTCAGGATTGTAGCCCTAACTCCCCACCGAAAGCACCACACACAATACTCCAACACTATCAAGCAGAACGAGCACCAGATGGAAGACTGATTTCCCATAGCTGCCATTTCCAAAGTAACTATTAAACCAAGCAATACCAAAGCTGTGATTTTCCCTTTTTTCCTCAGCGTATTTTTTATGCACGTCAATGGTCCTACACAACACACTCAGCTCCCCCTTTGTGCTCTACCTAGCTCTGCATTCAGCTTTCAGCGGGACAAGAGGCACTGGGGTCGCCCGATGCACAGCAGCTCCTGTGTGGATTGCACAGTTCCCTTTGTAGGTATTTTTCACACCCCAAGAGACCAGACACACGAGCAGTCATTTGGTGCCTCTGATGCAGATCAAGCCAACCTGATCACCTGGCCCTCAGCTTGCAGAGCTCAAATGGGTCTGGAGCAACATCGCAGAGAAATGTTCTAGGAACTTCTCTTCGAAATCTCTTTCATTCTGACATATTCACTAGAAATCGGTTAAGATTCAAAAGCACTTAAGAGAAGAACCAAGACACATGTGCAAGACAGGATGATTACATGTAGGAAAAAGGAGGCTAAAATTGAAAAAATATATTCAATAAATAGGTAAATAACTAGGATATCAAGTGACATGCCGGAAATAATGTGGCACATGCTCAGAAGCTTGAACATTTTTTCCAACTACATTTACCAAACCAATAAAAAGATAACATTCCTAGAGATCTTGCTTTATTCTACTTTCAGATAATCATGGCGCCACAACAGCTGACACCGTCACAAAGAGTATTCCCAGTGTTGTTCGCAGGAAATGGCAAATAGGAGAAGGGCAGCAGGACACATAGTGAAGTGTGAAAAGGTTAGGACTGTGAGGTAAACCTTGTTAGTATGTTGCTGCTATAGTAATCAATAACAAACCCACAACCACCCCGCCCCCTTGTCAGTTGATTTTGGAATTAATTTTACTTTTCTGATGAACGGGGCAAATTCAGCTTTCATGTATCACCTCTGAAGGTAGCACTGCCCTAACTGCCAGGTTACACAAGGATCCTTCTTTTCAGCCAGAAGGGCCACTTCCCATCTCACATCCCCCTGCCCCCACCTCTTAATGTCAGCCTGAAGGCCAAGTAATTTTCAACAGCACTGGTGTTCTTACCAGTTTATGGCAATGGGATAACAGAGCAGTCAAGGGTTCTCATAGCAATTTGCAAGTCTTAACTGCAGCAATGTTAAAAACATGCAAAAGCAGTAATTGATTTGAAAAAACACTCAGAGTTGATTTTATGCTTGTTAAACAGCACTCTAGCAATTATCTTGATCATCAACATCTTAAAATAGTAAAAATTAATTTTGAGCTTAAATTGCTTACATAAAATATAGATGATTTATGGTAATGCTCTAAAATTGTGAAAAACATGGAACATATGACCTTCAGACTCCCATCTTCCCCCTTTACTGAAGACTCTTACTGACAATGACTCATCTGTTGGCAATGGTTTATTCTTAGCAATTACAGACTTAATATGAATGTTTAAATACCATCAAAAATATTATGATATTTCAAAGTACA
Organism: Falco biarmicus; assembly: GCF_023638135.1. Lineage (NCBI taxonomy): Eukaryota > Metazoa > Chordata > Aves > Falconiformes > Falconidae > Falco > Falco biarmicus. The sequence continues at coordinate 81,498,650 of NC_079289.1, forward strand.
TTAATGCAACATTGGTACAATCTGTGAAATCCAGAAGTCACAAGCGAATACTAGATGAAAAGTTACTTCCACTTTCTGCCTCAGTGTCAAATAGGAAGCTCAAACTGGGCTACGAATCCCGTTATACAGAGCCCCAGGGAAAGGGTCCGTGCACAAGGTCAGTCATCCATCAGACTGGATCCTGAAGCCCATAATGGTTCTCTAAAATCCTGGATCCTTTTAAAAAGGTCCACAAAGCCCAAAAAGGCACAAGACAACTGTGTCTTTTCATTACTTCAGGTTACTTCTCTGAAGAGACAAGATGCTCAGTCTCAGAGAAAGAGACAGACTGTGAAAACATCCTTTCACACTCTTTGATCTTAGCTCTTCCTCGTTTTATTCTCCCTATGCTTGTGCATAACCACTGCACCCAAACTTTGTTTTGTTCTCTTCACTAAGTATTTTCTGACTTGCCTTTTGTATTCTTGTCACTCAGAGTTCTGGCTTAAGTGTGGGGTTTTTTAAACCTCAATTCAGGGATCAGTCAGATTGGCTTTCAAAGAAGCTACTGTCCTGCTTGTTCTTTGTCTACTCCTCAGTTGATATATTCCGATGTATAAACTGATATGTTTCTATCAGTATTACTTTGTTTTCAAAGTAGATCAGTCTCAGTACTCCACATTAAATCTACTGAAAAGATGAACTGAATACAGCTGTAATTGTTCCGAGACTGAGTGGATTGCCCCACTGGGTCTTTTCTTTCCTAATCCTCACTGTTATTCTCTGCTAAGGATTGCCACCTCCATAGCAAAGGAAGCGAACGAGGAACTCTACCTCAGGTGTTTCAGTTGGTAATTCCAAAGCAGAGTTTCATGTTACGTGTTGCATCAGAAGGTGGTAAGAGAACTCTACCCACTCCTTCCCATTCACGCACTCCTGTCATCTACCTTGCATTGAATCTAGCAACTGGGCAATCTCAAGCTGAGCTGTTTTAGACTTCGGAGCCACCTCAGTCTGCAAATGGGAAAAAAAAATAATCACTCTATTCAATGTAGCAGAGGATGCTGAACAATGCAATCAGGATTGCAAGGTGGAAAAAGAGAAAAACCTTTCAGTAACAACCTGCAGTTACACTGCTTTAAAGATAATGTAAAATTATCCTTACGGCACCCCCTCACCCCTGCCCCGTTTATTTCATCACCCTTTTGAAGATCTTCACTCTGCTCCAGCTGTTTTTGTTGATGCCATTTGTTTTCTTAAGTGACTTAATCACATAGCACATAAAAGAAATGGAATCATGATAATTCTGCGTTACAAAGGAGTAATTTCCTTCTGTTTTTAAAATAATATTTTGGTGTTTGTCACATTTGTAGCTGGGGTATTGAAAACTAAAAGTTTGGTATACTCAAAATCCTTGTGATAAATGACTGTTTTATTTCACAAAGTTGTGAAGATCAAACACAGTAAATTACTTAAGATTTAATTCTCATAATACTTATTTAAATACTTGATTCACTGATGGAATTACATATTTCATGGCACAGCAGGAAAAGGTTATTTTTTTCTTTATCAATTTCTTCTAGTAAAAATACTGCTGAAGTTCCTTCCACTACCTGATTACAAGTTTACTACCTCCTTGCAAACGTACTCTTCTGTTTTGACCCTGACTTCCTTAAAACTAAACCCAAACTGTACTACTTCAGCACTTCTTTTATTCCCCCTGTATCATGACAGGCAGTAATAAATTTGTGCCAAAATACAAAGAAACAGGACCACCCAAACTCACACATAATCCCTTTCCCAACACAGTGGTCTACCTCTACCTCCCCATGCTCTCTTTTGCCATTCATTGCACTGAATCTTTCCTACCTCTATGCAGTATCATCCTCTCTAATCACAATTTCCAACTCCACCTGTCTCTGGAGGTGAAAGCCTGGACTCTGGATGTAAAAAGGAAGCCTGATGTGACAACTGCTTCCCATTATTACAAATACTGAAAGGAAAAATTGATATTAACACTTTATTGGACAATGTGATTTTGATAGCCCCACAAATACAACTTCCAGGAAAATAATCTGCCAGGAAAAGGAAGCCACAAGATTCTTGAAAACAAAACACCTAATGTTTTCAGTAGTTTTGGGAGAGATCAATATGCAGAAATAGGTTTGTAAGTTACACTTAATTACTAATTACAAAATTCTCAGCCCTGCAGGTGTATTTTCCAGCACATAAAACTCAGTTAAGAGAACATTTCCTTTTTCCAAGACACACATGCCTAAATTTACAGTTAAGGAAGAAAAGAACATGGGGATAGATTAGGAAATGGTAGGAGGAAAAAAACTGGGAAAACATGTTGAATGGAGGGAGATAAAATGACAGATTATAACTGGAGACCAAAAAAGAATGCAAGCAGTAAAAATTTATTTAAAGGAATACAGAAGAAACAAAGTACCATATAAACACAAACCATCTGTAACTGATTAGCTGGGAATTGTTGCCTTAGAAACTGACTCTCAAACCAGTAAATAAAATAATGATTAACTGCTAGAGAAGTAGAAAGTATATAAAAAATTGATGTGAGAACATTATTTTGCATAAAAGCTTTCTATTTTTAATAATTTTTAAGAACTCCCAGTTTACAGTAAGGCAGCTAGGGGGAAAAAGGAAAACAGAAAAAACCAATAAAGATAGGAAAAAATGGGAAAAAAAAAAAAGAAAAAAACCAAGAAAAAATAGAAAAAACAGAAGAAAAATAGAACAAAGAAAAATAGGAAAGAAACAGAAAGAAGAAAAATAGGAAAATAAAGGGGGAAAAAGGGAAAAATAGAAATAGAGAAATCCAAGCTACTAATTATTTTATTTTTCCTCCACCTTTCTGTGCATCCTCAGCCTCCTCCCCGAAATGTACTATTTTAATGAGAACCCTACATTGAATTTTTGATCTTTTGCAGTATCAGTCCTCATCTACAGTTCTCCTGGGCTTTTTTGAGTATTTCTAGTATCTAATGCACCTCAAATTCTACCCTTACTCTGTCTTTAGATTAAGATATTTCATAATGAAGCACTTCTGTTTGTAGAGCAGATACTATTTAACTGCTACTTGCTTATGCATCCTTGCAGTTTTAAGATTAAACACAACTTGTACAAATGTTAATTCAATTTAAACCTACCTTTAAACTAGACTCATAGTCTGTATTCACTTTGAACATAAGCCCAAGTCGCAAATGAATTTCCTTGGCTCGACAAAAGCTGGGATCAACATAAAGCGCCTCCTGAAATGCTTTAATTGCCCTGAAAGAAAAACACAGATTAAAAAAATATTTATTTACTGAAGCATTACTTTATAATCAATATTATTTATATGACTAGCAGAAAGCAGATCAGAAAGCACTGTTACAGAAGAACATATCAAAATGATGGTTTACATGCAATGTTTTCAGTGCAAGTCAAGGACTGGGTAATTTTGTACTCCAGATACCCTGCTATATTTGAAAGTCTAATCTTTTCTATTAATTTAGAGAAACTAATTTGCTGCATGAAATACAGTAACATATCTGGTATTTCTGAAAGGATGACTCAGGAATTAGCAACAAAATTACTACAACTTTAGAATAATACAGTGATCATTCATGTTACAACCAACTAGTAGGTTGCTTTTGATTCCAGGTAGTGCAGACCCCCCTGAGAGCAGCAGCAGAACAGAAAGCCTAGAAGGAGAGATCACGCACATCTCCTCCCACTGCACCAACCTGCTCCATTTTCCTCTTTCCTCCCTTTCTCTAGCACCAGTGCTGTGCAGGGACTCAACTAATACCTACTGCTCCATTACTTTCCAGTCACTCAATTACCTCCAAAAAACCACAAGCTTGCCACCTCCTCCCATGTTAACTTGGTTTTCATATTCCCATGACAGGTGACGATGGCTCTGATTCTATTTCCTTACCTTTAATTCCTCTCTACGCATGCCCCTGTTCATGATGGCACTGTACCAGGTAAAACAAAAAATGCTATGTAACAATTGTACCTCGGAGCAGAAAAAATGTGATTCTAAACAAGACTGTTTTGCCTCTCAGGCCAACTGCATAAAATTAGGACAGCTGAAATGCAACTAAAAGATAATAGATTTAAATTTCACAGAGGAATTGAGAAAACAGCTAAGACTCATTGCGTTAGCTCGACTGAAATCCAATGACAGGTTGAAACAAAACACCTTCACATACATCACTGCTTGTACAACGACAGAAATAGGAATCGGTCTCACTTAGGGCAGTATTCCAGCACCTAGGCACGGGAGCAGTCCTGACTGCTGTCCTAGGCAGCCCCAGAGACCAGCGCTGAGCAGGCAGATGACGGACATGCCTACGGGGAGAACTGTACCCTCTGTGGAGCAGCACAGGGACACTGGACAGGAATTAACCACAGTGCCTAAATCACACGATATTTAGGCAAATTAATCTCATTCCAGCTCTCCAAGTCAGCATTATTTATAAGGACAAAAGGTTAGCAGGTGGAATGGGAAATTCAATAAATATTTTTCAGAGGCTTTTTTACACACAAAACCCATAAATATAATTTTTTTAATCCATCAGCAATTCTTCTGCTCTAAAATTCTTACAGGCTCTTTTCTCATTCTTGATGGCAAAGCAAACGAAAGGACAGAACTTCCTCTGAACAATGCAACAAAACTGACTGTACCTAAAGCATTAGCTGACTTGTCTAAATAGACCTTAAGAGCAGATGGGCTTAAAAAAAATACTACATTTTTATTGTGGAACTGAAGTTTCCTCTATTACAATCTTTCAGAGGGGCTCTCCCTACCTTGTACCCTACTTTTCTGCTTACACGAGGAAAATGAGAAAGCGAAATACCAAAGGGACAAACTTGCACCAGCTAAGCAGTCTCTCACATCTCCTATAAACTTCCCTGGACTAGTATGGGTGGTGATGAATCACACACCTCAGTATCTACACTGAAATCATAACAAACAAGGAACCATGTCTCGTAACAGTATGCTCATCGCCATCTACAAGAACACCACTCAAACTGAAAGGCCAAATACCAGCATGTGTTTTAAGCTGTGCTTTTGTTATGTCAAAGTATAGATTTTATGACTGTGTACTTGCATTGCTTGTCTTAACTCTAATACGGTACTTAGTATGTTAGCCACTGGTATTTAAAACCCATTATTTGCATCTTGGTCAAAGACAGTATCCTAAGTTTTAAAATGGAAGAAAACCAGTGGCTATGGTCCCTGTCAAAGAGAAGACAAAAGTCACAAATAAAGATGTTGTGGTTCTATACCACATAGGAGACTGGGACCATGCTCATAACACTTAATCAATTTCATGTTCTTCACATTTCAGCTAACTTGCTTGGTCAGAAAATTTTATTTCTGTATTCCTCCTGTCATGTCATGTCTCAGTCACAAAGATCATTGAAACATGGATTTCTAAAAAAGCTGAAGAGAAATCCTAAGAGACAAAAATATTTTTATAGTTTCTTGTTTACTCAACAGGAAATATTATTCATTGTCACAGCTAGCAATAGAGTTAAACAAAGCCACAAGTGTAACAAACAACTTGTAAGGGCAGTTTTGAAACACTGTTTCAATGTATACTGTCATCCATTCAAAAGAACAAGGATGTTGCCTACCCCAGTCTTTCAGAGAAGCACTGCACTTAAAAAACAGTAAAATTATCATCAGTGGACAACATGAAAAGACTGTGTCATGTTTAGCACAGAACCTGCTAGTCACAAACAGCCCCTATGAGGTTTGTGTAAACTTTATCTGTCTGCCGACAACACAGCAACACCACTCACTCACCCTTGCGGATGAGTTACCGAGTCAGGCTCAACATTAGTAGCTATCACAAGTGTTTCAGATAACACTTAACCCAACACAATTTTCCAATGAAGACAAGCTCAAAATGTACAAGGAGGAAGAAAACTTGTCGGACAAGACATCATTCCTCTAGACACAATCCATGCAGGAAGCAACAGCATGCCTTTCAACTCATTTTGATGGGCGCTTGGAAAAATACATCCAAATGAACCAAGTAAAACCAAAAATCTCTGTACCCTTTTAGACGCTGTTCAGGTTACCATGCTAATAGCTAAAAAATAATATTATTTTGACTGTACCTTTTAGTTAGCATTCCTAACTAAAAAATATGTATTTTATCTCCTCCATTCAAAATATTGGCCTGCATCTTATTTAACTCTAGTGTTAATTCTGTATTGATTATAGTCTGTATTTTTTCCAGGATGACAATCACCGATGATAATACAAATTACTTCTGTGAAAAAGGGCATCATTAAAAGTTCGCAAATGAAGTAATCTGAAAGGCAGCATTTTCAACAATTGCTACCAGTGGTAGGTGTTCACGTCTAATTTAGTGACTATAGCCTGGTTTTATATAGTCAGTTGAAATTCCATGGAATAAAACACTCAAATTCTGAAAGGACATTTACTTATTAACTCTTACAGAGAGACAAGCAATTCTACATTATAGCTGAATTAACATTGATCTAGTTTTGCCTGTGGGAAACATTTAAACAAAATAACAATGCACTCAAGATTACAGGACACATCAAGAACACAGACTACAGTAAAAATTTTAGTTTGATTTTGGGGCTGCCTGTTTCCCAGTGCCATGCCCAGAGCTCCAGATTCAGTCCCTTACTACAGCAATAGCAAAACATCTGCAACATCACCAACATCCATTTCAATTCTAAGTGCTCAATAACATCCAACACAGATGCCATCAGGGCTTGGTACAGGTTGGTACAACACAGAAGGAAGCCAACATGAGAGGCGGAAAGCAGGAGCAAGTGTTGCAGTAGTAAAGGGATAACGTTGAGATAACATCGGGAGAGAACATGGCCCAATGCTGGTAACTACAGACCTTCCTGGCCCATCTGTTTGCCTCAGTTGGGCCTTCTCAATACAGCAGGAATCACTTGATCCTTACACAGATCTTTGTTTGCTCTGAAACATCACTAATCCCGTTTCTGTCCTCTGCCCAAGCCAACATCCAGAAAGATGTGGGTCTAGAGGATCCAAAGCATCCAAGTTGCTCAGATGTTTTCCCTCAAAACTCTTCTACAGTTTGACCAAAACTGGAAGAGCAGATATAACCTAATAGCTTGATGACCTGTCACGTATGAAGCAGGACTGTTTAAGAAGCTAGCAGCTTCCTTCAGAAATGATGGCACACAGCCTTTCTCAAGTAGGTTGTTAGTCTTCACCACTCGTTAACCTGCCTTCATGCACAGACAGAGCTTTTCATTTTATTCCTTCAACAGACCAAACATACATTAGTCCAAAGAATAAATCATCGACCAAAGGGCTGGGAGCTCTCATACTGCAGAAAAAAAATGACAGGCATCTAAATTCAGCAAGAGGTGACTTTCAGTTTGTTCTCTAAAGATACTGACAATTGCCTGGTAAGAAACAACTTTGGTTTAGTCTATTAGAATTTATTTATATTAAATAAGAGTTTTCTCCAAGAATAGGAGCACTTCCACTAACAGACAGGAAAAGCTATCTAACATTCAACAAAATGGGGAATCAGGACAGGAAAATAGATACCGCAGAGGATGAAAAGCACCTCTGGGGCTTACATTTTACACAGCATGGCTACAGTAATTCAGAAAAAATAAAAGTGACATGAATCTATCATCTCCAAATCAAGACTTCCAGAATCAATACTGCAGCTATCTTTCTACCCACTCATCTATACAACAATTCCTACCATTATGAAAGTGAAGAAACGAGCTGCATAATAATTAATAGAAAGTTACATTAAACATTCAGTGAACTCTCCTAAGACTTTTATTGGAAGGTTTTACACGGATAGACTGTGAATAAAATCAGCTTTGAACTAGGCAAAAGAATATAATAAAATAGCATCAATTCAACTATCCAAAGATTAACACTCATACATTTCAAACAAAAACCATGAAAATCAGAACGAGCCTACAAAATAAAAGAACACAACATTATTCTAATATATCAGAAAAAACACTTGATGCAGCTGGAGTGAAACTTTCTTCTTCATATTCTTTATCCTTTCTCAATTTTCTGACCACCTGTTCTGAGCCTCATGTTATTTCACAGGCTCACTAATAAAAATGATGGGAAACTATGATGGAAAAATTTCTATTTGAAACTCATGATCAGTTTGAACATTAAAAACTGTACATCCACAGCAGTAGTCAGGGAGACTGCAATTTTATGAAACACTTTTACAGACTGTAGATACAATTCCTCTGTTCATAGGGCTGTAACAGTTGAACGGTGAAATACCTAGAGCAGCAGTCTTTAAACACTTCTGTAGAACAGCACCTGAGAACAGGTTTCTTCCAGCATTAGCAAATAGTATGTGTTTTCATCAATCCAAGAAGTTGTTTGATATATAATCACAGAAAGGTAAGACAACAAAAGGGAAAGTTAATTGCCACTTCATTAATGGCTAAAACCAATGTACTTTCCCATTTTATATACCTAAAAAATACATACATAGATCCAGCCAGCCACCTGAAACCTGAGAAGTATTTGACAAAGCAGTATCTTCACAGTGTGTGTTTAAATTCTGTCCTTCTTATGGAGGTAACTACAAACACCAGACCACCCGAATGGACTCTTGACAGAACAAGGAAAGAAGCACCAATACAGATGTGCACCTTGAAGATCACAAGTTACTGGTAAGCAAGCTGTTTTTATACTCTCAAATTATATCCCTCCTAGACTTCCCATTGCAGGTGTTGCCACAGAGCTGGAACACAGGCTGCCAACTACCAGCACAATGTCACTGTCAGCTGGGTGAATCTCAGAGCCTTTCATGCAAACCACAACCACTGGACTGTTTCATCAAATGCTGTGCGTCCTGCACAATGACACAAACTACTGACATACCTGGAGGCATGTAGAGCAGACATCGCATTTGATGAAAGAGTCCAGTGGTTGTTATCTGCGTGATGGGGGGGGGTGTTTCAACACAAATGAAAGAGGTCCCCACTAAGCAGTTTGCATTCCTATGCACCCCCCTACCCACTCGACTACTCTCTGTGTGGAGGAGCCCGGTTCCTTGGATCTGCCAGCCACTGACACAATCAACCTGAGAACCATCTGAAGGATCTGGTCCTGCTGGGGGAAAAAAAAACCACAACCGAAAACAACAAGAAAACCTCAAAACCAAAACACTCCCCTCAAAGACAAATCTTACTGTGTTACTAACAGCTTGCTCCTGAAAAGGTAAGTATTGATAGAGGAGGCAAAGAAGGGCAAAGAACGGACCTTGACAGCACAGGACTCTCCCACACTCACAGGCGAATAGCAACCACCATAAAACCATAGTTTCTTGGGTAGATGAGTAAAGTGTGCAATACTGAGGGTTGGCACATTAGCCTACAGGAAAAGTTTACAGTCCGCTGTAGACCTGGGTACTTCAAAAGCAGTTTAAACAGCTGCTTTACTACTTCAGGATGACTGTGAAAAGAGCAAAGCTTACTTTTCTGTAAAAAGATGGAAAGAGAATGACAGCCAGAGAGAGCAAGAGAGAGATCAGACTCCTTCAGCTCATGGAATTGGTCCAACGTGACTGGTGCTAAGGCCATCTCACAGCTGATGTAAGTTTTGTGTGTTTTCCTGTAGGTAAGTGGAGAAGAATGCTCCTGCCTCAGTGAAGCCTTCAAAGGACTTTTATGAGAAAAGTGACTCTCAGGTGTCTGGAGGCCTGCACAGTGACCAAGAGATGAGATGCAGTACGACAGATAACAACCAAGGGCTGCCTTCTGCTGTCTTCTTGACCTCTGGAGGGCTGTGGAACTCAGCAGCTGCAGAGATGGGATGTGGAGAGCTTGCTCAGTGCTCCTACGTTGGAGATGGAGGTGCTGCACTCTGCCAGTGGGGGTTGTACATGCTTACTGCCTCTTGCTCATTGTATGTCTTTACCTGAATTACGTAAGAATAATAAAAGACTGCAGCTGCCTTCTTGATGTAAAGATCCAGTTTTGAATCAGAACCGAGGAGGGGAAAAAACTTTTTGTGCTGAACTCCCATGTCCCTGTTCCATGGAGTCAAACTTATGCTAAGAGGAGAAATTCCAGTGTACAGAACACCCTGGGGCTTACAGAAGTGCGAGGATGCAGCAGTGCAGACTGGGCTGGCTGTGGGGTTACTTTAAAGGATCCAGAGGCAGAGACAGTGGTTCTAGATATCACTTGATATCTTTACTGAATAGATGACCACAGTGCTTCTGTTTTGGCAAGGATGGCTGTAGAAGGGCCAAGAAGTTCCTGTCAGCAGTAGCAGATTTTCCTCAAGACAATCTGCACCTTCAGCTGTGATGAAGGTGAGAAAAAGGGTCTGGATCATCTCTTGCATTAGGTCTTTGGCTTTTTTCAGGACTGTATCCAGTAAAAGCATCAGTGCTGAAGGACTCAGTCTGACAACAGGTAACTTCTACAGCTGATAAGGAATCCTTGGACTGAAGAGCTTCAGGGTATGCTAAATGGGCTGTAAGGGTAACTGATCTCAGTCTCCTGTAAGATGTTTCTGAGGAACAGTATGTGTCTCACACACTGTCTAGCAATTTGCAAGACAACAGTCACTGAAAGTAACGCAGGCTAGCCTTGGAGCACCACGGCTGGCACACTGGGAGCCAAAGAGGGTGTTACAGCCAGTTTCAGGACACAACTGCAGAGGTTGGACTCCATCTTTTTATCTTGCTGGGACTCTGTGTACATCAGCAGATGACAGATAGTGAAGGTCAGAATCCTTACTGAAGTAAAAGAAAAAAACCTGCATCCAAGCCACTATATTTGGATGCACCTATTGCGCAGAAATGAAAGATAGCCTTTGATTAACTACTTAAGTTCTTTAAGTGTTCAATCTAAAAGATAACTAAGAAGGAGATGAAATTATTCAAGTGATGTGAATATCTCACCTATCTCTAGTCTACTGTGTTCTACACTACTTGAAAACAGTGAAACCACAGGAAAAAATCAGCTGACAACTTTACTTACTGCTTGATGATAAATGGTGTAGAACAACAGAGTATCAAAATTTAAGATCTGTAAGATCTATTTTACTATACTTGAATCAATTTATGGAGCTAATCCCTTACAGTGTATCTTACTATACTAATTGCATGAAACAGCCTGATCACACTATTCCAACATTTGTATATAACCGAGAATTTTCAGTTAATACATGAATAGTCAAACAAAATCACCAATTTAAAATGATGTATCAACTATGATTTGTACTTAATGCTATAATGCTGCTTTAGCATATAGGGAAGTTTACAGTACTGAATTATAGTGAATTGCATATGTGTCTTGAAGCCAGTCCAACACTTCTCTTCAAGAAAGCTGGAAAACTTAAAAAATAATGTAAAAATATGAACAAGAATTCTAAACCTGACCTTATTGCCACTTTTTTTATTAACCCTGCTTATACAAGACATGGAAAAACCTGAAATACCTCCTCACCCCTTTCTTTTAGAAGACCTATGTACATGCCTCTCATTAAAATCAATGAATATCTGAAGTGATGGGGATAAAACCAAAAAATGTTCATGGATGAACCACAGTAGTTTAAACCACCTTAAACAGTCTAGGTCTCCTTTACCTGCCCAAAATACATGGATTTGTGTACTCTTGTAAACATAAATAGTTGGAATAGCTGCTGCAGAAATAAGTTTGACTCGCATTTCACTCTGAAAGAAGCAGGATTTTCTTTGCAATCTGCAAGAGTCCTGTGGACAATTCAGATCTACAAAGAACAACATATCTACTGTAAGTGACTTGCTATCACCTCCAAGTTTATTATGAGTTTGTCACACCTGAACACCCACAACCATACATCCCACTCCTCTCACCCCCAAAAAACATAGTAAAGGCGGGGCGAAGCACTCAAAGGGATTTTTAAAAAAATAATCACACACAAAAGTATAACATTTATTTGTATCAGATTTTCTTCCTCTGAAAATTCTACCCAATACTCTAATGATATACAACTTCCTTGGTACCGCACTATACATTATTTTGTTGTATGAATAAAATGGCAAATATGATTATTCTATAAACCTTCACATAAAGCTCTATCTGCATTTAAGACATCGTAAGTTAAGGCACCAATTTATACTCACGTTCTCAACAAGCTTACTTAAAGGCATGGAAGAAAAATCTAAATTAATTCAAAGCTCTGATTTATTAATACCAAGAGCTCACAATCACCTGACTTTGCTGCACCTGATGGTGCTGCTCTCACCACCATTCACTGCAAGGTGCTAAACAGTACAATCTGCTGATGGCAGAAGTCTATATTGAACAGTTACTCTTTCAAAAAGACCAACTCCTCTAAATCTAACTACTTAATTTTATCTTACAGTTTTCTACCATTTTCACAGCGCAAATTGTACCAAGATACTGCTTGTAAGAACTGGTACACAAATTACTTTTGAACGTTAAATTACAAAGCCAGGTCTGCTTAAGAACAAGAACATTCTGAAACTTGGTGAATTCAACCAAGACTGATCACAATCTTAGAACAGTAGATTCTCAGCTTTTCTGAAAACTTTTCTGCTCTTCTCTTGTGAATTAGAATGCAATAGAGTTGCATGCCACCACGTACAATACGTGGCATTCTTTTCACTATCAGTGAAGAAAGCAGTAAGTTGGAACATCAAAAAAACCCCCAAAACCCAACAAAACAGGTTCTGAGCTCATGATTTAATCAACTTATCTTAATTTGAAGAATAAACACTTATTTACATTATCCTGAGGAAAGGACAAATCTTTTGTCTTGCAGATCCATAAAAACAACCGGGGGGGGGGGGGGGGGGGGGAAGGTGCGTGGTAATGGATGATCACTTTTACAGTTCCAAACCGTAAGTTAGTAGTCATGGCCTCCTTAACCGCAGTCACGCTTAGTCCAGTAAGCTGATAAAACCTTTTAGTAATCAATCAAGTAGTAAAGTTACACTTATTTTAATAACAGTTTCCAAAAAAGCACTGACCTAAACACTGTACTCTTCTGCCTTTTTTCTGATGACACTGTCTGCAAGAATAACCCACAATGGAAGTTTGAGGACCTTGCAACAGAACCCCAGTGACTGATTCTATTCCATTCCTCATTCTTCTCTCATCACTGATAAAGCAAAACCAAAACTCCAATGGAAAACCAACTCTCTTCCCCATATCCAACAGCAGCTCCTTTCAGCCCCTGAAGCCCTGCCAGAATTTACAACTCTTTACATCAGTTTTAAATGTTCTGATTCAAGGCTAAGTGTACTACTTTGCGTGTCCAAAACTTTCACGGAATACAGTGATATAAAAATTGCTGAATTTTGCCACTTTGCTACTGCTTTTCCAAAACAAAAGTCTTTTTCAAACAGGCTTTCAAATAATGGCGGGAGACCATCCGTAACAACAATTAACAAAACCATGCTGAGTCATCCTGCTCCATCCCCCTTGCTGAACTGTACTACAGGGAGCTAACATTCTTCTTCTGTAAGTGTTTTCCTTTTCAAGCAACTGCTGTGGTTGCCACAGGTGTGTGACCTATGACAGTATGCCTTCAAACACCTTATCTACAATAACAAAAAAAAATAAACTATCATACACTCACACTGAAGGTGAAATATTCACCTACCAGTAAAACATGGCACAGTACTGACACTGTTAGTTTATTCCAACTTACCATTGAAAGGCATTGTAATGGAAGTAGACCAAACCAAGGCCATATAAAAAGGCAGCATTCTGTAAAGGAAAGGAACAATGTTTAAAACCCAGATAAGACAACCATATGCTGTAAGATTAATTTTCCAGTATTTTATTCATCCTTTGACATTTTGTTTCTGTTATAAAATAAGCACATTTAAATTTCACCTTAAACACACAAAAAAACCCAAACAAAAACAAAAAGAAATTAAAAGACTAGTAGACATTTAAAAAAGAAAAAGGTGATCCTCCACAGAGTATTTTGGAAAGAATAGTAACAATAATATTCAAGTACTTTTTACATCAGAGAAACTGATAAGCTTTGTTCTAACTGTACAACAGCAGGGAAGGAAATGATGGAGTAGAGGTCTTTGGCAATTTAATGTAATAAAAAATGTTTTATGACCGAACGCCATTTCAGAGTCATAATAATTTATACACTCATAAAAGTAAACAAAGCTGCACACTCTGCCTTCAGTGTCTAAAGCAGAACATTAATTATATGTATCTGAAAATATGGTTAAGGCAATTTTACTTTTCTAAATACCAAAAATACAGACTTCAAATCTAAGACAATCTGTATTTCTTCACCATCAAATTTCTATTTTCTATTTCCCTACTTTGTAGAAGGGGAAAAAATAAACCCCAAATGCAAAAACCCCAACAACCATTCTCCTTCTGGAAAACTATGTTTCCCCCCCATTTTCTTTTCATGGAAAAGTATGATTTACTTCTAAAGTGTCATTACTAAGGAGGTTTTATGAATGTTTAACTAACCAATTCTACAAGTACTATTTCCTAAGTTAGGAAAAATAAATACATTGCTTTTTCTTTTTAAAAATGTCACAACATAGTTGTTTTCTATTTAGCAAAACTATTCCATTATTTGCAGGACACAACATGTACATGCGGCCTATGACACATTTTTAGGCTTTTCTAATGTATAATCTTGGTTTTGCGAGACCAGGAATACATCCCAAAGAACACAAAGCTCTGACACATAGAGAAGAGATGGAATTTGCATTATGAAAGACTGTAGTTCAAGACAATCCTTCTTCCACTTGCACACACCTCTTCAAGAAGTCAAATTTCTATGGAATTTCATAAAAGGAACCCTAGTTACGCCTTAAATCCAATCCAAATATGAAAAGTATAACCAAATTTCTCCTAGAAAATAACTGGTAGCCAGAACACAATTCAAAGAGCAGTAGTCATCAGAAACAGGACCCAATACTACCATTTCATTATACCTCATTTGCATATTCTAAATGCAAATTAAAACGAGGGGAAATGCCAAAGATCCTTTCATGAATACAGCTGGATCATAGCTTCGGCAATGGACTGCTTCCAAGAAAACACTGCAGTATGACCAGATACTACAGCAGTCAGAGCACTTGAAGATGTTAACAGAGTAATGGAGGGGGAAATACATAAACAATAAAAGATGATACTTTAATACTACCATAAAACTATATTCCTATTTAATTGAACAAAAACACAACATGGACACTGTAAAGATAAAAGACCTCTGATTCCATATCCCATGTATTTCCTGCTTTCCAAGCGTGCTCCGATAACAACAGACTGGGAAAGAAAAACTGAGCATACATGCCTTGATTTAGAAGTCATTTTAAATGAAATAGTACGACAGAAAGGGAGATTTTCATATGTGCAGCATGGAAGCCTGTGAAATACAGCACACAGCTAGTAACCTTAATTGTGTCAGGTCAGGCTCATTGGTAGAACAGAACAACGCTGCCTGGTGTTACCTTCAGAGATTCATCAACTGCAATTCAGACTAGATTATCCTAAAGATTGAGAATAATAGTAGTAACAAAGATCCTTCATCACCACACTGCAAAACTCAAGCAAAAATATGCCAGACAATTAAAACCTCTTCAAATAATTTAATTTCCTCTTCTGATACCTATTAGAATTCACACTCCAAAGGAACTACAGATTCAGAGGATTAGTCTAGTTGATATTTGATCCTAAGGGTTAATAATAATCAGCTTTCAAGGCACAACAGGACCAAGATGCAGGTGATTTGGACAAATGTAACTAAGATATCAAATTCACGTGAAGCTTTCAGGTTGCCCCTGGCCCGGTAAAATACAAATCAACCACCACTGCTCTGTCCTTTGTTCTGTGACTGGTTTTCCCATTTTTCTCTCATTCTCATTTGGCCTTACAATGCATCTGAGATTGACCTTAAAAATCTGTTAAACTGCCACCACCTTCTCAATAAAAAACAGGGTAAGATTTAAGACTCTGTAATACTTTACTTCAAATGTAAAGGTGTACATTCTGAAATGTCAGTATGGATCATATTTATCTGTTCTGAAATACTATAGCTTTAACCATTTGTAACACCATTAGTACTGCTTGCTCATTATTTATTAGATTTCCATTAAAAAAGATTTAAAATTATCTTTTAATCTGTATTTGAACCTGGATGGGACTTTCACAAGGCCTGAAAGATATTACAGTGTTTCAGTGTATGCAGTATTTTCCCACAAATAATTCAAGGTGAGATGCACATGAAGTTCATTACTTAAACAACTAACTTTTATGCCTGTATTGCAGAACGCCATCAAGTTCAATGCGCAGCCAACTTCCTACTGGCAGCTGCCAATATTTAAGTCTAGAGCAACTTAATGCCTGTCATGATCCACAAGCAGGATCATTAATGAAATTTTCGCCTACAAAATGTCCTTTTTCTTAACATCATAAGATCCTGTGACTGTTCACCTGGAACGCATCCCATCTTAACAAATCTGCTTTCAGTTGCCTCTGTTACTTGTAGTTGAACAAATTTATACAAAAAAAAAATATCCATGCCATGTTTTCCAGTAAAGATTACTTTTGTAATTTAAACCCTACTATTCAGTAAACCTGCTATAAATTGCTGGTGAGGTAGAATACAAGCCCACTTTTTTTCCCTCCAAACATTTTTCAGTAAGAAGTAGAGAACAAAATTATCTTACTACAATTCTTTCCTTGAACTTCTTAAAAACCCTCACAATTTCTGAAGTTCTCATGGTAAAAGAACTCATTCTTTGGCTACTAACTTCTAATGTAATTTTTATGTTATCAGATTTCTCTCTTCACTAAAATCTACAGTAAATTGAAAAAAGCAGCAAACTGAAACAGACTGTACCTCAAATTTAACGTCTGGGCTTTTTCATTCTACATGCTATTAAAAAGCAGACAAACTAGAAATGCTATTTCCAAGCTGATGTCACGTACATTTTCTATAATCAAAAAATGTTGAAATGTTTCATACCAACCACTAGATGGCTCAAATACCTCTTTCCATTTTGCACACTTACACAATTTAAGATTGTCAAGTTTATATTGTGTATTCTGCTTTGCATGCAGTATTTAATGCTGAGCAAAGTTCCAATTTTATTTTACAAAATGTATAAGCCACATTATTCTATTGATAGGTAACTCAGAAGGCAACAATACATCTGTGTGTATCTTTTTATGTAACTGAAATGAATAAGCATGCTAAAGACTTTTTGGTCTTGTCTACTTTAAACAATCAAGAAAAAAAATAAATTAGCCAATGAAGACAACTCTACTAATCTCGCAGACGTTCTGTATTAACCGAAGTAACCGGTTTATAGTGTCTTTGAAGCAGCAGATGGAAACAGATCCCCAGTATTTCAGGTGCTCTGTTCTCTAGCCATTTCACGCCAAGTTTACAAGGACTTTTTTTGCAGCCGGCGCTCCTGGCAGAAAAGACATCAGACTGGACCATCACAGTTACACTATCTATAAACACAGGGTCAGAAAAATGCACCTGTCCTCTGTTACAAGTGGCCATACTCACATTCAGACTTACAAATGGCCACTTTAAACCAAGTCTGGAAATGCAAAGCTACCACATCTGGGTCCAGTTATTTTTCACCAGTAACATGCTCATCTGCCACAGGCAGTTGAGACCCTGTTACCAACTCCAAATCTGTGTTTTATAAACACAAGAATATACAAGGAAGTTATTTTTGCAAACAAGGATGTTTTCAGCAGGCACTTCTAAAAGTCAGAGAGTAGAAAAAGACACTAGAGTCAAAGCAGCCTCAGGGCAGCATCCAGACCTTGCAACCTAAAAATGAAGAGGAACAGTTTTTGCCATAGTTTCAGAGCACTGCTGATTCAGAAACATTCCCTAACACTGCCTCTCATTTTTGCTGATACAATCATTTGTAGAGTGCTACAGCCAACTAACTGGATGCCAGAACTGATCCGAGTTATTAATATCCAGATAAAAAAGGATTATTTTTAACTGGATCTGTTTCCCAGCCAAGTTCACCGTGTAGCCCCCCCATAAACAACTGCATTAGCACAAGTGAAAGAGTGGAATGTAAGCAAAATAAGTAAAAGCTCTTTAAGCCTAGACTGCTACCAACAAAATGCATATCAAACATGCAATGACTTTTCAAACAGAGTGAAAACCTAGATAAAAGATTTGAACAGGCAACCTACATTAAAACACCAGCAATAATTTATTACCTCCCAAGCCACATACAAATGTCTGACTTGAGAGAAATGAACTTTTATGGGTCAGTACAAGATGAATAAAATCATGAAGTAACATCATACCCTGCCTGTCAGCATTCCTCATGCACGTCTTTAACCAGTAAGACATGTAGGCAAATACACCACTTCCTCTTCACAAATGTACAGGGCAGGGCTAAACATAAAACAATCCCTTTATTTAATTCAAAAGTTAGTAGTATTTAGACAGAAACCAGAGTGTATCCCACCATACTACAAAATAAAAAACAAAACAGGAGAAACAAAGTCCCCATGCAGTTGGCTGTTGGAAGTCTGAAGGAAAACTATGGAAAAAAGATGAAGTTCAGCACACTTACGAGACCAGTGACGGTTTTTCATTTGCCTACTACTGCCAGGAATCAAAAAGTCTTTCCAGCAGGACTCTGAATGCCCTTCCACAGCTGCCCAAGTTCCAGTGGAACCTGCAGTCCAGCCTATGCCACACCAGAAAATGCACATGGGCAGGGGGCCACTGCTCTTCAGAATATTTAACTAGGAAAACAAGGTTTTACAGCTTACGTTGCATCCTGTGGTCACAGGGTCTCTCAGCCACCTGTTTGACGCAAAAGAACAATTTTTGTGTTCAAATGTGTGAATATGCTTATTTCTTTACTGAAAAAAATGGAAGATGATTTTGACACTATGGTACCTATTACTTCCTCCTGACACTACTCGGTATATAATAACAGTTCCCTGGAGAACGTGTACTGCATAACAAATTCCACTCAGGCTCTTGTGCATAAACAGCTATATGCCTTTGGGAGCCGACAAGCTCTAGCAGTTCCAGTCACAAAGACTGTAAGTGTACAGGCAAAAGAGGGGAGGGTTCGGTTAAGATTTGTTTAGATTTGTACAAACATGAAAAAAAGTTACCTATCCACATGTTCTATAGATTCCCAACACCTGCAAAAATACTAAGATCCCTGTAAGAGGTATATTAGATTGTAGTATCGTAACTATTGGCTTCTTCAAGGTCTTCAATAAATTTTATAGTACCTGAAAAATCATTAGGTTTGTATCGGATCTTTAAAACACAGCTATATATAACATGCTTCCATGACCCTGCTTCTTGAGCAACAATCACAATAGTAAAAGTTGTTACTGAGTGTACGCCTGCATCCCAGTAGCCATGTGAAAGCAATTAATGTATCAAAGTCATCATTCCTGTGACAAATATATTCTGGCATATACAATAGATTAAATAATGTAACATGTTGGTAAATAACTACAAACTAATTTTTTCTTGTCTTTAAGAAGTTAATCTTTTCAGAGAGTAAATTTTGTGTAAACACACCTACTACTTATAGAAGAAAACTTGCTAATATAGCTTTCTTAATTCATGAAAAAATACTTTCCTTATTTTTCTTTCACAGACAAGTTCTTAAGGTGGTGAAGCAGAAAAAACAAACCAAAACAAACTAAAATCCCACACCATCCACAAAGTAAAGAAAAAAACTTTTTTTTCCCCTTGTGAGTGGTACCTACGTTTGAAATTATGATACTCTTCTCATCTTCTCTTTAGGAAAGACAGTATACTTGTCCATAGCCTTTGCAACTCCCCATCAGTGCTGCAGTTCCCTATTCCCTATAGTTCCCCTTTGAATGGATGCTACTGTTCCAACTTCTCTGAAACACTGCTGTCCCACCATTTTTACTCATGGACTAAGACACAAAGGGCAAAACCTACTTAAATGAGTTGGAGAAGGAGCCTAGTTCCACCACTGTTCAACTGGCTTTCCAGCTCTGTCTGTAAAAAAAGCTGCTTGTCACACAGGGAAGGACAGGGTACACTGAGACAAGACTACTATTGAATTATCAAAGACTACATATAGTAACTAATTCAGGATACATTAATAATTTCAAACCCCCCTGAGTAAAATACATTGTGCCACAATTGTTTTATAGGGAGCACCTTAATATGAAAGACAGAACTATAAAGCAACATTAAAAAAATCAAACCTTCTTCATTAGCGATGGAATATATGCAGTTTTCTAAACTGAGTATTCCTTTATCCATAAGTAAATGTAGGTCTTTGGTAAAATGGAATACTAATTGACTACTGTACCTCCTCAAATTTGTCGTAAGAACAAACAGCCAAGCAAATGTCTAAATAGCAGTCGCTGTCACAGGTATCTGACTAATGTGCCTTCCGCTGAAGCTTGTAGAATTTCACTTGATGTAAACATCTTCATTTTCTACTAGACACAAATATTTTCAATACTTTAACTATTTTAACAGAAAATAGTATCTTTCTGAAACAAATCAAGTGAGCAAAGGTGTTGTGCAACACACAAAGATTAAATTCAACTAATCCATCTAACCACATTTAATATTATCTCTAAAAATTCCCTGAATGCTGTTAACAATCACAAAGTTTCCCATTTTGTATGATACATGACTTAAAAAACCCCACCACTCCTGACCCCAAACAGAAAGCCGCATTTGAGACTGGATGCTTTATAACTAAACCAATTTGCCAAAGGTTTGCACAAAAAATTGAGATGGTTTCTCTGGAGATCATCTAGTCCAACCCTCTGCTCAAAGAAGGGTCAACTGGAGCAGGTTCACCAGGACAATGCCCACTTGTGTTATGACTGCCTCCAAGGACAGAGGCTCCACAAACTCTCCGGGCAACCTCCTCCTTCACTGCTCAATCACCTTCAAAATAATCAAAAAAATCCAAAATAAAACCAGAAGTTTTTCCCACCTTTAAAAATAATTTTCAGCTTGCACCCATTGCCTTTCCTTCTTTCACAAAGCACCACTGAGAAAAGCCTGGCTCTGTCTTCATTACTTCCAGCATCAAGTATTTGTACATCCTGATAAAACGTCCCGGAGCCTTCTCTTCTCACTCTATGACAGAGGTTCCAAGTGCTTAACCAGTCTCATGGTCTTTACTGGACTTGCTCCAGCATCTCCCTGTCTCTGTTCTACTTGGGAGCCCAGCACTGGACCCAGCACTCCACATGTCTCACCAGGGCTCAGTAGAGAGGAAAGATCACCTCCCTCAACTTGATGGTGATGCTCTGCCTTACGCAGCCCAGGAAGCTGTTGGCTTATGTCCAGCTTGTCTGCTAGGATCCCTAGGGCCCTTCCTGCAAAGCTGCTTGCCAGCCTCCAACTTGTGCTGGTGCACTGGGTTATGCCTCCATAGATGCAGAACTTGGCATCTCCCTTTGTTGAACTCCATGAGGCTTCTGTAGGCTGCTCAGGTCCCTCTGAACACCAGCACAACTACAGGGTCTCTTCCTAGTGTTGTATTTTCTCCAAACTTGCTGAAGATGGACTCTACCCCACAATGCAGGTCATTAACTGAAGATGCTGAAGAACACTGGTCCCACTATCAGCCCATGGGGTACACCACTAGTGGCTGGCCTCCAGCTGGACTCTGTGACGCTGATCACAGTCCTTTGAGACCAGGTTAGACCATTTTCAATCTACAACACTGACCACTTATCTACTCTGTATTTCATCAGTTTGTCTATGAGCATACTATGGGAGACAGTTTGGGAAGCCTTACTGAACACAAACAACATCCATGACTCACCCCCTCCCCCAAACCAGTCGCTGCGTTGCAAATGGCTAATGGGGTTCATCAAGCCTACTTTCCCCTTCATAAATCCATGCTGATTACTTCCAGTGACTTGCCTGCCCTGAGCGTGTTTGGAAATAGTTTCCAGGATAATTTCCTCTATCACCTTCCCAAGGATGGAGGTGAGGCTGACTAGCCTGTAGTTCCCTGGATCCTCCTTCTTGAAGACAGGAGTGACATTTGCTTTCTTCCAAGCCTCATAAACCTTCCCCCATCACCATGATCTTTCTATGGTAAGTGAGAATAACCTCGCAGTGACATAGGTGAGCTCCACCAGCACTCATTGATGCATCCCATCAGGTCCCGTGGACTTCCAGCTAGCCTGTTTGTTTAAATGTTCCCAAACTTGATCCTCCTCTACTGAAAGCAAGTCTTCCTTGGTCTGGACTCTCCCCACTGATCTCACAGGTCTTGGAATCCTGAAGGCAAGTTCGACCAGTAAAGACCAAGCAAAGGTGGCATTAACTACCTCGGCGTAGTCCATATCCTTTGTTACCTACCACGTTCACCAGCAGACTCGCATATTGCTTCATCTTCCTTTTGCTGCTGATATACTTGTAGAAGCCCTTCTTGTTGCCCTTCACATCCCTCACCAAATTCAATTCTACATGGGCTTTGGCCTTCCTTATGTGATCCCTGAATGCTTGGATGATGTCTCTCTATTCCTCCCGAGCCACCTATCCTTGCTTCTACCTCTTGTATGCTTCCTTTTTATGCCTGGGTTTTGTCAGGAGCACCTTGCTCATTCATGCTGGATTCCTCAACTTTTTATCTAACTTCCTGCAATTCAGGACAGACCGTTCTTGAGCTCAGAGAAAGTTGTTCTTGGATATTAACAAGGTCTCATGGAACTCTCTTCTCTCCAGGGTCATGTCCAATGGATTCTTCAAAGTTGATTCCTGAGCAGACCAAGGTCTCCTCTCTCAAGACCAGTATTTTGATTACTATTTGCCTTGCTTTGTCTCAAGATCCTGGTCTCCATGTCCCAGTCCCTGCAGCCAATGTTGCCCTCAACCTTCACACTCACAACCAGTTCTTCCATGTTTACAACCATAAGATGTGCAGACTGTCTCCCCTTGTTGGCTCCTCCTTCAGTTGTATCAGGAACTTGTCATCAATATACCTCAGAAACCTCTTGGATTGACTGCACCCTATTATGCTGCCCTGCCAGCAGATATCAGTATGGCTAAGCCCACTGTTAGGACAAGTGTCTGCAAATGGAATGCTTCTTCCACTTGTTGAAGAAGGCTTCATCTACTCCTTCTTGACCCGGTGGTCTGTAGCAGAAAGCCACCACATCAATTGCCCACATTGGTCATCCACCAACTGTGGCAAAAAATCTCTCAGCTGGTTTCTCGACTGTCCAGAAGCAGGGCTCTGTGCATTCTAGCTGCTCTTTCTTGAAGGTCTTCTCCCTCTCCTCACCTTCCCAGCCCATCCTTCCTAAAGAGCCTGTATCCATCCACTGCAGCACTGCAGCTGCCTGCACTATTGCACCACATCTCTGTGATCCCAGTGAGATCACAGCCCTGCGAATGCATGTGAACCTCTAAGTCCTCCCATTTTTTCCCCATGCTGCATCCATTTGTGAACAAGCACTTCAGAGGCAGACACTTCTGCCAATTTCCCAGAACAGATGACAGAGACTCCCCCATAATGCTGCCCTGAAGGCACTTCTTTATTTTGTCCATATCCTTGAGGTGGGGCCCCAATTTCGTTTAGCATAAGCAAATCAAACAGAGCAGTTCTTCTCAACTTCTGTTTTTCTTTGACAACAACCGTTCTTATTTGACACCTGTTAAAGGATTTGGCTTTTCTCTTTTTCCAGCTGGATACACTGACCTAACAGAAGTTATGAGATCTCTTCACAGACATTTTCAGTCAAAATACAGAAATTAATGATTGTTCATGTATACACATAAATATTACTGAAACATCTTTTTTGGAAGATGACATCTGGACAGTTTATTGAAATGCTTTATTTCCTTTTATATAGCTAGTGATCATCACTATTTATACACATCATCTTCAAAACATTTTATGAAACAGAACTACTAGTACGGAATTTTACACTCTTGATTCACCATTTTTCCAGCTCTTTCCAGTGAAGACACGAGTCCCACTGAGTTTACAAGTAGTCCTATTATTTCCCTGTCAGTTTCTCACTGCTGGAGAATCATTACCGTGTTGGAAAAAAGCCTTAATATCATTAACTACACAGCCACTCTACCTGAGCCACTCCATACAAAATGGGAGTGGACAAGCTGAATATACTAAGGCATGAATGACTACAAAGTGATTCAAATACACACAAGCAAACCATTTAAAAAAAAAAAAATCACAAAAATTAAGTGGCAAAACTGTCTACAGTTGTTCTCTCAAATATTAAGCCACATTGTGCTGGGCAGTAATTAGAACCAACTTGAATCTGGAACTCTGTTTAATGGAGAAATTTTAAGTTGAATTTTAACTAAGTACCCTAAGAATGCTGCTGCTACTTATATATTGCTCCTTCCAGCTGAGTAAAACTCTCGGAATTTTATAGAAAGCAAGACATCTCAGAGATAAAAAGCTTCAGGAACATCACTGAAAACACCTGGCTGGATAGAGCCCTCAAACCAAGGCCTACCTTCAGAAAGCAGACAGAAATTACCCTCTCTTCATTGGGAAGAGATACTTTGCCCATTTGCACAGATTTGAATCAAGCATATGCTTTCCCTGGTCAGAGATGTCATAGGAAACAAGACATGATTCAGGATGCTTCACTAGGAAAACTAGAGGAATTCCAGTTTGCGTGTGCTTACAAATAAAGTGGGAGAAGGAATTAAAAGAGGTATAAAAGGACAACAGACACCAGCCCGTCATTATGCAGGCTTTAATAGCTCTAGCATAAAACCAGTTTGTTCTGTAAACCACGAACTGAACAAATCCCACATCTGTAACAAAATTCTGAGTATCAGCTATAAAAAAAAATATCTCACTGGTTGCTTCACTTTTGACTTGATTTTTACACTTGTCAGTAACATCTGAAAATGGAGAATGTCACTGGATAGCACATTTGGGGTATATGTTTTATATATTGCTATAAATACATCAAATATTAAAATAAGAATTTGTTAGTCCTTAAAAGGTTTAATTGTTTTAAGTATCAAAATGCAAGATCATTGATTAGTGGTTGCTAGTTAGATATCAATCAATTATTACTGAAAATGATTTTCCAATTAAGACTGTAGTTGGTTAAGTAGTGATCACTAATTGGTGTTCTAATTGGTGATTTGCTGTTTTATTTGTTAGCGTGTACAAATACTTAAAATAGGATACAACAGACAAGGCAACAGGCCCACATGACAGGCAGCTGGGGGAGCAGACAAGATGGCCAGCAGCCAAGAGCAAAGCAAAGCAGCTGGGCAGCCCACCAACCATTCCCACAGAATATTTCAATTCCATCAAATCATCATTTCTTAACAGAAAACTGTACATCATTAAATTTTCAGCCCACTCAGTGAATATATATACTACAGAGTTTAAGAACCTTCAATTTCTAAAGGCAAAACAAACAAAGAAAAAAAATACAAACAAGCCAAATGATAGGACACTTCACACTCTACCATCTCTTCTCTGCTAATTCTGCACTGCTCTACTTCGCTCTTTCTTCATCTACCCCAGAGCTCAGCTTTCTCTTCCTCACTAATCCCTCGTCTTCTAACCATTATATCACTGTTGCTGTACCTGACGTTAATTAAATTACTTCTGTCAATGGTTTAACATCTGAAAAATTCTCTCTGAAAAATCTCAAACGGAAACATCAAAACTACCCTGAATCAGGAACCTGAACATTTTTAAATCCACTTGTCTCTCCTCAGTTCTATTACCTTACCTTACAAGGAAAGGTTGCAAGAAACCTCTCAAAGTTGGTAGTTTTAAAATCTTTTCCTCGGGGCAGTTTACTCCTAAACACTGTTGGTTATGCAGCTAGCTGGCAGCCCGAAGGAGGAGGGACGAGAGGACTGAAGAAGAGGGCCAATTAGTGCCATAGTATGGGGATTTACTCCTCCTCTGTTAATTTGACATCCCTTCGCAAGGCTCTAGGGAGCTCTTATTTAAAGATACTTTACTAAGTTGAGTTCCACAAATTAATTTTACATTATAATTGCTGCTTGTCGGTGTGAGTGGATACTCCCTTACTCTTGTACTACAAGTCAGCAGAATCCCTTTCTAACCCATACACATGGTATCTTGATTCACCCTCCTTCCTGTCCGTCTCCTCTGCAAGCAGTTCTTGGATATGCTTTTAACACTTATCTGAAGTTTCATTCTGCTGTTCTAGGTTTCAGAGGAGGATGACTAGATTTAGCAAAATGTCAAGTTGAACTATACTTATCTTTTATATAAGACCGTGCTTTCCAGTATAGGCTTCTGTATTGTTCTTTATTAAATTAAATACTGTTTGGGCTTCTAACTTTTTCTTCATACTTTCTACTTTTTCTGATAGCCAGGTAAGCTTCCTGAACACCACCAGCTATGTCTACATGAGATGGTGGATACAAACAATTTCAAATACTTCCATTCAAAAATCTCAACATACCACATGAAATTCCACCTGCTACCTTATTTCTCCATAATCTTTTTTGTACTTCTGCATTTCTACCATTCAACATACAAAATTTATATATTTTAGAATATCAGCATGCACTTTCACTTCCAATCATTAAAAGTAAATCATAAAAATAATTTAAAATAATTTAAAATATTTAATACCAGCCCCAATTTACTGTATGACGCTGTCTAATGTACACCAATTTATTTCCCTAGATCAAAGATGTATTTTCCTCCCCCTCATAATTAACCACAATTTTCTATCACTTCAGAGAACATTAAGGACTGTTTAAACTTCTACCGTGTATGTTACTTCCCACCTTTCCTGAACATGCAATTCCTCTCCAGTGTAATCCGAATCTCTCTACCTTCTTACTTATTTTCAAAAAACACTAAAGAACTTTCTTACACATTGCCTTAAGGTTCAGTTAACTATTACAATGGATTTCCATAAACAGGATCATTCTTTAATTGCAGATTTTAAAAATGAGGTGAATTACACCCACAAAAAGACAAAGATAGTTCTAAGGCATGAAGACAATGATGTGGGCAGCTTCATAAACTTGTGATCATGGCCTTGCAATCACCTAGCTGATCTCAAGATGGGCAGGCATAAATATCCTACCTTGAAATCACCAGTACTCTTCACTGTACTTTGCTTAACAAAAGAAGAAACCTGTCTCTCAAAGGTACAGAAGGATGAATACTAACATGGGAAGGTTATGTGAATTAAGGGTACTTAAGTACTGGTCTGCTAGGAAGAACTCCCAACATAAAAAATAAAAATAATAATTTACCCTCTGGGAGACAGACCATAGCCATTGAAGGCCTGCTCTGACAGATAGGGAACATGACAAGCAGGGAGCCCACGAAAGTCTCTTCACGATCAATGTCAGGGAAAAGAAGAGAATAGGAACTCATTTTCTGGGAGGTCTAATTTGTGCTTGATGCCTTACAGAAGTACTTGAGGCAAGTTTTGTGGAACACTTCCCTCTTAAACATGCTTTCAACATTACATTTGATCCTTTTCTTAAACACAAACACATCCACTTTAGGATGTGCTTTAGAAAGTCCAGACCATATTTAATTGTTCAATGTGATAATTAAATATCTGATTCTGTATGAACTGGTAGATATATTCTACTTCTTAATTTCTCTTTAGATTTCACAGAATGATAGCTATGACTCTCAATCATTCTAAAACCTGTTTAGTGCCTTCACCCTGTGACTGGCCTCCGATAAACACTTTTCAGGCCTACAACCCAGATCCTCTTCAGTAAAACAAAGAATCCTTAGGCTAACAACATATTTCAGCTCTCCCCAAATGCCTTAGAGAACTCTGCTGTCTGTGCAATGTGCACGGGGTGAAAGGAATAACACAGAAAATCCTACTTTATTTACATGCATTTAAGTGGGAGTTTCTACACCAAGAATTTTGAGTAAATTGGTTTTATGAGATCCATGTCTTAGATTTTCTTACACATGGCCACTCATGCTTCATTCTCAGTTTCTAAAAGCAAAGTCTACCAAAGTGACTCAGGATAAGAGGTACTCTCTGGGATTTAGATCTGTTTGGTAATCCAGACCAATGAATTGCTGTTCATCTCACTCGCCTGACACTGCACAGAGACATGAAACTTTGTTCCGCTTACGACAAAGTAATCCTTTGTCCATATGGCAGACCACATTCTTCCCAATAATTACAAAACTGTTGACCACTTTCTTTCCACAGCCAGAACAGGTAAGTCACCATGGAATGGAGCAGTGCTTCAAGACGGTGCTCTGATACCTCAGTGATGTGCTGTGTTCCAGCCACGTAAAAAAGCAAAGTCCTACCCTTGGTACTTGCTCTCTGAACTTGAATCACGAAAATATCCAAAGACGCACACAACATCTCCCAGTTTGTATGTACAGGCTGTGAGATTAGGAATATATCACTAGAAACTGTAATCTCAGGAAAAAAATAAAAATCAATGTTTAGACAGGTTACTTTAAAGGGAACATGGAAAGATGCCACATGAACCTGGAGTTACACATCTATGTCAAATCCCAGAATTAGCAAAACCATTGAACAGTAGCATTTAAAAAAAATTCAAAATTTCAGTTGTGTTCCCTTAAAGCCATTTTTCTTTTGTGTTAGTTTTCCAAGGTAGCATTTAATATTCATTCTCAGTTCACAACTAGTTGCATTCCTGTGGCATCGCTCATCTTGGTTTGTCTTTAACTCAGAAGTGACATTGATCATCTGCTCCAGTTTTCTCTTTACACAAAACCCAGGTCAGAAAAATTCACCAGCAAGCAGTACCTACATGTTCTCTTTCTGTAAAAGCCAGTGTTACAGCCATCATGATCGAGGGGAGACTCCCAAGGAATTCATTTGACATCAATGCACAGGGAAGGAAGTTTAGGAAAGAAAAAGGCTGACATTCCTCTGAAAGACATACTGTATGACTGAGGTGAATTCAAAACAAGCTTTTCTTCAGAACTTATTTACAAGTTTCAGACAGATAGAGGGCTCTGTTTGCCTAGGTTCTGAGATCAGAAACAGATTTGAGACGGGGTTATAATGCTCCATTATGAACTAGATGGATGATTTCATTTATGTTATTGTATTTTTATGGATTTCACAGAGAGAAAAGGATAAAGCATACTGAAATTCTTGTATAGCCCCACAGAGTAATTCTGCTCCAGACAACATCCAACGATTGCATTTAATCAGAAAATCATGCTTGCTTTCCAAAAGGTAAAGACTATGTCACCAAATGGAAACATTAACTCCAGTTATGGAGGGAGGGGGCAGGCTATCATACAATTCAGCTGTAACATTTAACTTTTAAAATGTTGCTGTTGAAGTTACTGCTAAGAGTAATTTCATTCACCTCTCTATGACTATTTTAAGCCTTCCCTTCCCAAGAACATCCTCCCAACCTCCAGTGATTTGTGGTTCAGAGGTTTCTAAAGCCAGACAAAATGTCTTCATATTTAATTGCTCTTAATGGATTATTCTTCCCTGAATTCGCCCAGCTGCTTTTTGAAACCATTAAAACATTGCAAGTCTGCAGCATTCTGCAAAACTAATGCAACTTTCTATTCAACCAGTGATATGAAAACTTCTGAAAGATGCAGTAAGCATTAATTTCTTGCAGCAGCTGACAACAGAACAGAAACCACAGAAAATATCACCATCAGCACTAATCCAGTTTAAACAGATTCCCCTTTCTCTGTTACTGGTATGGGTTTTCGTATTTTCAGAATGAAAATAGTCATTTGGAATAATAATAAGTTTATAATCTTCTTTGCTTTCCAAAAAAAACACGTTTAAGCTAACTGCACATATGACTGAATTTATTTTTCTCCCCCCACCCCACCCCTCATTTGATGGATCCTGTTTGATCCATCATCCCTTCTACAGTGTTTACCAGGACTGGAATCAGATTTTCAGCTTACTTGTTTTCAGAAGAGTTTACAAAGTTCTGATTACACTGTTAAGATGGTTGGGAATGGATCTATCTGTGTCTGAACCCAAGAATCAGAGTCCCAACAGGTCAATGCATGAAATGGATCCCAATCCTCTTTGGGAAGAGAGAAAAACAGTACCTAAAATACTTCTAGAAAACACGTTAGACAGCACCAGCATATTTATGATGTCTGGTAATACAGTTTTATTGCTGGCTTTTTAATGATCCTGAGATTTCAGAAAGAAGAGACTAGACCAATGCGTGCAATTAGAAAAACAGTAAGTAAAAACCTAATCCAGAAAGACAGACTGAATGAGGAAACCAGGAAAAAAGATACTTCTCTTTTCGCTGGTAATATCAGATAAAATTGAATTGAGGAACTTTCTGGCCTTGCAGAACAAAGACTAGGCTGGGAAAGAAGAAAACTGGGTGAAAGATCCCTAACTGACTGCCATTTCTCCCATGTCCAGGATGTTGGATCTCTCATCAGTCCCACTCCTCTGGTAAATGAGTTCAGAAAAATGACACAGCATGAAGACTGGAAGTTATAAATTCTGAGTTATACCTCAGAAGCTGGGAGGGTTAACTTGCACAAAACAAAATGATTCTGCATAGTGACTTAGGAATTAGTGCCAAATAATTTGAATATAGGAGTCCAGAGAAGTGGCCGAGGGTGACAAAAGCCAGTATTTTCCTAGGTTCTTCTGAATGCTAGTAAATCCCCATCTACTTACTACAAACTTGCAAGCTGCAAAAGAACAGATGATCAGCTGCAGGTTTTCTAGGTAGCTGCAGACCTCAGTATACATTTAGGAATACTTTTGCTTGAAATTATCTAAACTCAAAAGTTTTGTTTGTTTTCTGTTAGTATACTTTAGCATTTGAATCTCCAGTATTTATTCAACACCTGGCCTTCCCTTCAAGGAGGGCACTCAGTGGTTTCAGCACCAATCTCACCTGATGCACTCCATGAAGGCAAGGAGACATCAGAAGCAGAAATTATTTCTATTTCCCCTCTAAATACTCATCCTTGGAAAGGTGCTTCACAGAGCAGAGCACAATCATGCTCCAACACTGCTCTACAAACATTTTAAATGATTTGCCTTTTCTTCAAAGCATGAGCTTACTAGCCTCACACAAGCTACGTGTAGGCTCTTTAAGAAAGAGACCCCAAGGTCTGTGTCTCCCCATTCTCCCACCTGCTCCCTTCTCTATCTAAACTGTGTATGGATCTAGTACAATTAACCATTCCTCCCCCACCCACCCCCACCACACAGAAAAGACTGAATCTGTATCCCCAGGAAAAGGAGACAATGCAGCAGAATAATTAGGTACATGCTTGAATGAGTATTTAAAAAATCTAGAACTGTAATGTCAGTTCTAAAAAGAGCAAATTCAAAAACTCGAGACTTGCAAAATAAAACAACTCTTGTTTCTAGAACTAAGCGAATGTTTCATCTTTCAAAGAAAGAAGCTTAAAATGTTAAGATTTATTTCTTAAGGGAAGAAACGCCACTCATTAAGGAAACTCAGTATTTACTGATAGATTATGATCAAACAGCAATCTACAAACTACAGACAAGAAAAACAGGGTGGTGTGTTTTGTTTTAACCTCTTCCATGCAACAAAAAGCAAACATATAGAGTATGAACTTCCTACCATTAGTGTGCATTCTGCAAACAGGGTACTTTTGAAAAAGCAAGCATCACATACATTGTCAATATAGTTGCTTGTATTTACAAAAATAAACATTTGGTCATTCAGTTTTATCAACATTCAAATAATATTCCTGCCTACAGAATGTGTGTCCTCCATTCAAGTTAGAACTGTTCTACTCAACTAAATACGCCTCTCTCTGCACAATCTGAATTGATGAGTTTCTCCACTGCCACACTTCAGCATGCCTCATATTTTAGCATCCTACGTTCCACATCACAGGGACCGAAGAAAGGAAGCATGCTATTATTCTAAGTACTAGTAGATGAAGGATGACAGGTTTTTATTCTGCACAAAGGAAACTTCTGCAATAAGAGAATTCAACATGCACAAAAAGCTTTTCAGAGGAGACTTTCATCAATCCTGATGATACTTGCATTACTTCCATCCAGAGTATTTGGACTTCTAGACAGAGATCATACATACAGGGGGACAAGAACAGCATTCCTGCTGCATTTCCGGAGTGAAGCATGAGCATTAGAAAATGTTATTAATATATTTTAGAAACAAATATCATGTCTAGGGTGAGGGTGGAGTGTTAGGGTCCCTCTGAGATTGTGTCTTGTCTTCTCCTCCTGACCCAAGCAAAGTTACCCTCCAAAGCACATTCTTTCCTCTCTTAGCATTATCATTCTCAGTATATTAGAGATTTCCCAAAGTTTTGAGTTCTTACAAACCCACTGACTGAAAGGGATGAGTGGCTTAATGAATGAATATACAATGAAAAAATTCAGAACTGCAGACATTGAAACAATAACTTTTTTTGTTTAGTGCAAATGCAAAATATTTCTTATCAAAGAGCAACATACATGCTCCCTAAAAAGACTTAATACTTGTTGTGACTCAAACAGGTACATGGTTTATAGGTGCAGAGGAGAAATCCTTTGTTTTGTATGATGACAGTTAATTGAAAAAGACACTTAAAAAAGCGGCAATTTATCAAATTTATCTGGAGATCAAAGGCAACATGTCAGGATTTATTAGTTAAATCGGTCAGTCTCATTCTTTTTAAGACTTTAAACCTACTCTGGATTCCTTTCAAGGACAGGGAATATGGCCTCCTGTCATGATTTCATTAGGTAAATAATCTAGTAAGAGAGTTAATTATTACAACCTTGTACAATTTTACTGTACACAAAGTTGGACATGCTGTATTATTTACATTAATAATAGTAAAAAACAGTATCTGCTGCTTTCTCCTTCATGAGACTAGCTAAGAATTCTCTGTATTTTAGCTGACAGAGGGGCAGAATTTTAGACAGACACACATACACCAGAATGCACAAAACCCAAAACTAACTCTCAAGATTTATTACCCTTTAAGAAATACCTGGATAAATGTATTCTCTTTTCTAAACTATATATTCAGTCGTGCTTTACTCTATAATTAACAGCATGAAATACAATACATTTTCGCAATTTTTTCTAGGTGGTATTCATTTAACAACATATTTTAGGAAAATGTGTACTTCTTTCCTTGTCTGCTTTACTGATTTACAGGAAATAACATTTATTTCTAGCACCCTATATTAATTTTTTTTTCTGAAACCCAAATACAGTTATTAATTTGCTCTATTCTGTGTGTTTTATAGATAACCAAGTGTAATTGGCAACACTTTTTTACCATTTTTTAGAAAAAAGGTAATCATCATTACTTTTCCAGCATTCCAGAGTTTTTAATTATTTATTAATAATTTTCTCTTAAATATTTTGAAAGCGTACACACAATTCTTTTACTGCCAAAAGGCAGAATTCCAGTTAGTCTTCACAAACATAGTTTGCATTTAAGAATCCTCATTTTTTAATATCACTGAATAATCATACTAACTGATCACACCTATAAGATGCTGAAATAACCTCATCTGCAGTGTGTTAACAAAGCTACCCAGCATTCTGATACAGAAGAGTGATTGTAAGGTGCACAATTCATATATTTAGCAGTCCTCATATGCCAAATTTCTCTTAGGTCTTGTTCTTTTAACAGTGTTCTAGCTTTTCAAATATCTTCTCACTTACAATTTCTATTCATCTTGACATACTCAAGGGACAAGTTCATGATCTAAATGCAATTAATAAGCTTTAAAAATCTTTGGCAAAACAGATATTAGTACCCACAGGCTTTGTTGTACTTTTTAACCGATTTTTCTTTAAAATTACCTTTGCTGATGACATATCTGCTCCCCCCACTTTTTGTTTTGCTGGTATACCTTAGAATCAATGTGCAAAGTTTTCACCAAGAGAACTACCCACTCTTACCAACTGCACTCAAAAAATTTAAATATTATAGAAAATATGTCCTCAGGTATTGTGCATCAGCAGTTCATTAAAAGACTTTGTGCAATTGCTAGATCCTTTGTTCCTGATTTCCTGGAAAACCCTTTCTTTTATGACTGAAAATTGCTACCACCAGCTGAAGTAACAGCTACATACATTAAAAATCTTCATTGCTTAGTTAATGAGAGGCGTTTCTGTTATCTTCACTCACGGCTTCCCTTGCCATGGACTCTCCAGCAAGTTCAGGATAGAATGTTCATTTTTATCAGTTGAAGCCCCCTTAATGTAACATCCTCAACTGTAAATATACTGAATTTTTATTATCTACTTGTCTAGTTCCCCAAGTGATCCTCAGTGCTTCACACTCTACCTTCTGCCTTCCTCAAAACACAAGACATCCTGGTCCTTCGATGGAGAGTGATACTGTGCTCCTCACCTAACAGTTACAGTCTTCCTTGGATATTTGGCCTGGTGTATTTAATGACACAGAGGCTGCTGTTGGGAAGAAAGCTGGTAGAAGTCTCATTTCAGACCTCCCACAATGCACTCCTATATCATTCTATATATACCTTCCTTTCTTCCCATATGCTTTTAGCCTTAAGGTTCGTTTTCACTTCTCTCCTTTTCTTTACATTCAAATTCTCAGCAGGGCCCCAATTTCCCTTCCCCCACTCCCTGTGATTCTTCCTCTAGCCACACTTTCCTCTTCCTCGTATTACTTGTTCAGTCTCACTTGGGTCTTACAGTTATTTCTCTCCTCAGCCTCCTCCCTCCCCTCTTTTTTTTTTTTTCTGTGACATAATAGCTCGCCATCATGTATTATCATGCTGTATCAGACTCAGACTGTGTTTCCAGACTGCTTTCCACAACACAGTCTCCTGAAAATGCTTATCCCATTAAATTCCATAAAAATGCTTTTTATCTCCATTACGATGATGTACTGTCTTCAGTAGTTAAAAATTAGGCCATTCAAACTTATCTCTGCTTTGTATTTGCTGTTCCATAACACATAATAACATCATGGTTCCCTCTCCCTCTTAGTCTACAATATGTCTTGAAAGAGTTATATTTCGTAACTTCTCAAAACATGACCAGAATGTCTGTGCCAAAATCCTTCTAGCGAAATGACTGCCATCTAAAAACTGTTGTTTTAGTCAAAAGTGAGGGGTGGTATAGAATCCCATGTGCTGTGCTGATGAGCACTGCATTTTCAAGACAGAAATAAAGAGTATATAGAAGGTACTAATAACATCTCCCTTCTCAATGCCTTCCAGAACCGCTGAATCTTTATTCAATTTCTGTTTTTATTTTTCACTTTCTGATTCTCCATTTTCTCTGAAACTTCTATTTATTCCATTCCTATTCTATCATTTTATTTTGCAAATATATTCTGAATTGCAGGTTTTCACCTTACCCAGCTTCAGGTCACCTACTGCATCTCCCAGTACCTTCTGTAATGCCCTTAATCTCAGCAAATTTCACCTTCATTAAGGATTTTTGAAACTTGCTTTCCTGATCAAGTCTTCCTTTAAATGCTTCTCTGATTAAGTCTCCACTGATGAAAGGGACTGTTTCTGTCTTTCTGCTTCTCCTGTACATGCCCCATGTTGCTATGTGCTAGTAATTTATATAAAAGGCTTTTTCTGTGATTTTAAAATTTTGTTCTCTGAGGACTCTTACAGGGAAATCTGGCTCCTTATAAAGGATAGCCATTCCCTTTAAAATAAAAAAAAGTTCCAAAAAACTAAGGGCTTGAATAAAAAGCAGCATTCACAAAGCATCCCACAGCCTTCTCCAACTTTTGTTTCAGAAAGGCGTCTGCTCCAGCAATTTCTACTGATCCCATACCACTGTACTATTTCAATTAAACCAAGCATTTATATCTAATTTAAAAAATAATGGAAGTTTTGATGTATTCTGTCTAAAAACACTACTTGGTATTTTGAGGTTACTGCAGAAAATAAAACAGTTGTGAGTCAATGAAGTGGAAAATTGCTGCTTTATAACAGATCCTCTAAGGTGCAAAACCTTCTCCTATTTGCTGTTATCAGTATGTCTAGTAATTGCTTTTTGTCCAACTATTTAAAAAGGGGGAACAGACTTACAGTCTGGAGAAAGAGAGACAGCACAACATACTAAATTAAAGCATTAATGTTTTTTAAATTGTTTTCCTATTTTATAGTATTAAGAAAACATACCAAAAAAAAGACACCTGGCCTACCAAAACAGAAGAGATGGAGTGAAGCTGCATTAAAATATTAAAACAAGCAACAGGTCACCTTTAAAAACACATACTCTCAGTCTTTTGTTACTGTAGTTCTTTGGGGAAAAAAAACACCTTACTACTAATTAGAAGTGTTTTAGCCATAAGGTTAAGAATACTCCTACTAACATTTCTACACTGTTTTAATTAAAAACCAGCACTATAAAAAATTGTCTGGTATTAAATTACACTTTAGGTCTACATAATTAAGAACATCACAAAATCACTTTCTGTAACAAACCAACAGTTCAGCACAGACTAAGATCACATCCTTTTCTGTGACTAGCACACACATACACAGTTGCATTGTCCAGGGCTTTCTAAAGAGAACTTCGGTTTGGGGGTTTTTTTTAGTACCTTTGCAAGGTTTTGGATTCTCCTCAGTTTTATAAGGATTATCTGAGAAAAGTGAGAGGAAGTTCTGTTATTGGCAAACATATAGCCAAAATTAAATTTCTAAGAATCATTTAAGAGACAAACATGAAGAAGGTCTGAGGTAAACGTTCAAACTCAGTAGCTCTAATGTCCAGTAAACACAGGCAGGGAGTACCAAAATAGCTGCTTTCCAGTACTAAATCAATTCTTGCTGCAAAACAACTAACAAAAACAGCAGCAAAGCACCACTACACACACCCTCCTTCAATTTCTTTCCCCCCTTTTTTTTTTTAAAAAAAAAAAACAAACCTAGACCATTCAGTCTTCTACAGTATAACCTTGCAACTCTAAATTCAGTTTGTACCACACTTCCACCCAGGTATTTTTAAAATCCACTGGCACAGAAAAATAGCTCTTTGAAAATCCTCCTTGGAGTTTACTAAACTCCTTTGATATTTTCACCCTGACCACATAAATGAAATCTTTATTAAAAAGACAGGTGATTAGGACCATTTTCATAACAATGATAAAGAGTGCCTGACAGATTTCCTTTTCTTCTAGGCAACTTTCCAGCCAAAGTCAACAGCTAACAAGATGTCTATCTCTGAATTCATGTTGGAGGATATAACTCACTAATTAAGTGTTCCTCAAACATTTCAAGGAGTATTTAGATTTTCTTACTGATACACTCCAAGCACTTCTCTGCAAAGAGATACTACAGTTGAGTATGACTGAATAAATTGCGGTTTCTTCTCTTTTTAAGGCATCCTCAATCTAAGTTCTAGCATCCTAGTCAGTGGTAAACAGTCTTACTTGATAGAGAAGTAACTCATTTTCACAGTAACCTCCACCATTTTAAGGTTCACTTAGGTGCATTTCTAAATACTATGTCCCGGCAATCATCTAGCTTATTCACATACAGATAGAAATGTTTAAGTATCTGTGTACCCTCTGTTACTCCAGTGAAACACAGTTCACAAAAATCCTTGAAGACAAGATAGGATTCTTCTCTTTGATGAATTAACACCCTCAGAATAAGGTACAATGGCAGTGCTGTCCTCATGCTCCTCACAACTTGTCCACAATTGCCCAGATTTGACTAAAAACCTGTCTAGAAAGCTACATATTCATTCCCCACTCACAGAGATGTCAATAATAGATGGCTTATGGAAACACTGCAGAGAATCAGCATATGGGAGCTTGCTGCTACCTAATGTACCCATACCAAAATTTTTTCTTTATTCACATTCTGTGTTGCAAGAACTATAGGCACACAATTTCTAACTGACAATATGGAAACAGTCACCTGCCTGCAAAAGGCCAAAATATACTTTAATCAAGTATCAAACCACATAAAGGCTGCAGTAGCAGTGTCATGCCAAAGCAGAGATTTAATCAAAGTACTGGACAGTCAGGCTCTTCTGTAAAACCCTGCCAGGAATCATTCCAAGCGAAACCTCTTGTGGCCCCGCATCTGTGGAGGAAGGTTTCTAGGTCTCCCCTGCCCTGGGCAACCATGTCAATGCAAGAGATCCAGATGTTTCACACTTACATACACTTAGCTCACTCATGTACTGAAATTTCTGTTTCCCTACCTGAACCCAGACATTATATAAAAAAGTTCAGTATGATCAACTGCATAATAATGCAACCACACGAGATGATTAAAATAACTTTTTCCAGGTGCCAGTTATCTGCCATCATGTTTGGATAGAATCAGGAATATCTTGCTCCTTGCTGAGCCTTCTAATCCTGCCTCCTCAGAATATGTCAAAACTGCTAACCATGGCAGACACTTAGACTTGATATCTTTATTTTTTCAGTAGCACCAAAATCTACAAACTGCAGTTCTGGTTGTCTACCTCTCCTGAACTGCCCTTCCTATCCATTCATCCCCCACAGTCCTCCTCACCTCCCCCAATACGTTGACACAGGGGAGTTTTAAAAAGAAATCAGAATGAAGTACATTGCACAGAAGGGAGATTTATTTTAGCATAAGCACATGAAGAAACATTGAGAAAACTACGTGAATGCTAGAACTCTATTAA
The DNA here is from genome assembly GCF_023638135.1 of Falco biarmicus. Classification (NCBI taxonomy): domain Eukaryota; kingdom Metazoa; phylum Chordata; class Aves; order Falconiformes; family Falconidae; genus Falco; species Falco biarmicus. The sequence goes on from NC_079289.1 coordinate 81,537,243, forward strand.
GTTATCTCAGCTTTTATCCAAGTTGAGATATTCACATTTTAAAATTTCAAGTCAAATATTTTTTTAAGATGCAGAGTTAAGATACCTTTTTTATGTAGAACGAAAATTGCAGAAACTCAGTAATTTTGCAGGACATTTTACGTTGATCTGTGGGTGTCTGAAAATATTACTGCAAAAAGTGGTCTATTTAGGAATATGCAGCATAACACAACCCAGCTCTTTCAAAACTATCCATACAGGTATTACCTTTTTAAAAGGAAGCAATACCTCACCAGAATGGAGGGAGTATTGATCTGTAAATGGCAAAATATAGCATCTTCCTAACCTTCTACCTTCAGTTCTGCCACTGTAACATATATCCAGAATATGTTTTCTGGTTTTTCTTTCTCTTTGTTCCACATAATCAACAAAATGCTTAATGTATTACTGACAAAACAGTCCATGCACCAAATTCTGACAGAAAACAACTTGGTAAAAAAACCAGAACATAAGAAAAACCTATGAGAGGGTGGAAGTAAAATGCTTTTCTTCATGAAAGGAAAAAAATAATGAGTTGTAGAATGACTATCATATAACACACAATGCATGAAAATAATGTTCTATTACCAATCCCATGCAACAGTAAAAACCCAAAGCAACAGAGACTAAAATTACTATGTAAGGAGGCCAAACAATACTCAAAGCAACCTAAAATCTCTCACAATTCTTCTAGAAGTTTTCAATTTATAAATCAAAGACCATACAGGACACTTATTTCAACCACGTAAATTTGCACTGCACCACCGTAAGTCATTTCAGATATGCTGCCTAAGTTTTATTGTAAGACTGTTCCTGTCTGGTTTCAAACCTGCCTTATATAATAACAACTTTCATGTGATTCAGCACTCTCCAGCAATTTCTCAGCTCTCTCACACAGCTCTCTCCTCACAGCTCATAAATACCACCCTTCCTTCACACCCTTCTCTCTCTCCCTTTCTTTACCATAATGAATTCCAACAGCTTAATTGATGACATCTAACCCTTCAAGAAATTAAAAAAGAAGACCTCAAAAAAGAAGTTCCTAAAAAAAACCCATAATGTGTCTGGGTTTTGGTGGGTTTTTTTGTTTGTTTTTTGTTGGTTTTTTGTTTTTTTTTTTTTAATTTAGTCATCTGTACCTCTTTGGAAAAAAGTTTATCAAAGTATAACAAAACAGCCCACTTTTGGTCACAAAGGTGATGAAAAGAACAACACAAACTTACTATTCTTGACTAAATAGTTTCTTTACAGATACAAAGCATTAAGGATAACAAGAAACAAGAAATCATCTCAGCTTGGAAAGGTGGAAAGACCTTTCTCTAGATGCAGTCCAGGCAGCTTCCCACTGCCAACTCTAGACTAGCTTCATCATCCATTAATAAGATAAAATATGATTCACCTGTGATTTTTATCAGTTTCATAAAAAAAGTTTTTCACTGAAAAATGTTTTTGGACTCTTTCAGGCTCTTTTCCTTGCATATAAAAGTAACAAAAGCTCCAAAATCATTACGAAAAAAACCAACACTTTGGACTACACATTTATACGGAAGCTTGTAATGAGATGAAGTAGCACAGTATCCCTCACAGATGAGGTCCCCCTGATGAAAAATTACGGGCCTTTTGTGGTTTTTTCCCTCTGGAGAAGTCAAAATGCTCTTTCATCAGCTCCAAATAATGCTCTCATGCTTGCAACCAGAACAGTTTGAAAGAATCTTTCAACGTTAAAACTCCTGAGATACACACAAGAAACAGGTATGTTACAATAGCAGCCCACTGCATACAAACAGAAATTGTTCTCAATACATCAAGCATAGATAACACATTTTACTGCCATCCGTGCTCTTGAAACGGAACTGCAAAACAATCAAGAGTTTGCATTTATTTTAACTGCAGATAATATTCTAAGCCACACTATAACACTCTATACATATACGGAAATACATATGGTCATTTACACTTCACACTGAACTTTCTAAAACGCAGGGAAAATAATTTACTAATCACCTATCACTTCTTCTAATAATGAGCCACTGGAACAAAAGCCAGGGAAAAAATAATTCAAGTCACAAGCTATTCTGAAACGCTTAACGTGGGAAGAGTACAAACAACAGAAACTATTACAGTAGATGTTTAATTAACTGATTGATTTCAACACTCATTTACAGCAATCTTTAACTCTCTGAGAGCATGTAAGAAGTAAGAATAGATTAATATTTTTATTGTTGTAACTTCTGAAAAAAACTACTTCAACTCCAAAATGGCTTGGTGCAAAAATGGCACTCCTGTAACTTATGCTGGAGCAGGGACTTACAAGCCAATACAATTTTCCAAGGACCCTCCGATTAGACCTTTCCTTCCATATGCCAGAAGACACTTATTTCAATTTATTCTTCTAACCTTTATTCACCCTGCCTTTCTCCTTTTCCACTCCCTCAAATGGGAGTTGTCATCACAGGATTTTTCAGCATGTACTTATAGTCCCTATAAAATGCAAAGAGCACAGAAAACGTTTCTCTACTGCTGTTATATATACATGGAATTAATATATTTCCAGAGTGAGCCATCCCTATTTGAAATATGTACTCACACACACTTTTAAGAAAAACAGCTGCTTAAAACCACACAAGTATCTACTGTTACGTGCTTTCCTGCACCTCTGTCTCAATCATGAGCTTCAAATTATTTCATGTGACAATACGACAATGCTAAATATTTTTGACAATATGGCTGTAAGAAATCTTTAAATTTTATTCATGTCAAGTCCTGATACCTCTACATGGACTTACAGATAAGGCAGATATACTAACAGGATTTTTCTCCTGTGTTACGTAAGAATGTTATCTAAAATACTGAAAGGGACTTTAAACAATTTGGCATCTGTGCAAGTAAAAAGCAACCTGAGAACATTTTTCCTAGTACAAGTCCAACGCCTGCGCAGCAGCTTTCAAGTGGTTATGCTTCTCTCAATACTCATACGTATCCAAGTATCTATGCTTACATAAGAAAAACTGAAGAGATAATAATAAAAAAAATATAAAATGTGTCAACTTAATTGTTTTACCATTTCAACAAATGGTGTGAAGACTTATTTCCGCTTAGATTTGTCGTAATTCTTACATATAGGTGAATATTTCCATTAAACCTCAATTAAAATGGCAAAAAGTAACTGCAGATATATACTCCAAACTTATACTGAAATTGAACTATTTCAGAAATTCAATCATTTACAACAATATGTTAAAAAAAAAAAAAAAAAAAGCAGCATATACAGACCTTCCAGTAGTCAGATTGTAAACTGTAGTACCTCTGGTATGCAGATAATGCTGTAGGAAAGAAAAATTAATGTTGAATTTGTTTTGTTGCATATTCTTTGAAGAAAAAGATAGAAACCCTTAAGAGTCAGAATACACAACATTAAAATGATAAATGGTTTAATAAAAGTAACACTGCCACAATAAGTACACTGTTGTGGGTAATGCATTCCTTAAGATTATAATTCTGTTTTATGAAATGTCAACCAGAAAGTATATTTATTATTAATCTTACAAATGTAAATCAAGCAATATTTTAAAGAAAACCTATAACAAAGAAATAATTTGAAATTTTGGGATTTTCATCCTGGACAAAGCTGTTGTAAGATTTAAAAATTTAATCATGTAGCTCATTTACCATGCTCCCTGACGTCCTGTAATTTCCAAAGAACTGGTGCAAAGGGACATACAAAGAGAAATCAATTTCATATGCCCTTTCATTCAGTAACTAGAGAAACAAAAGCAAGTCAAAAAAAGCTTACATTTTATTCAACACCCAAGACCAAGACTAACCTGGAAAACAGCACTAAGAACAGCTCTGTTCAGTAGAATATTAGCTCTGCTTAGCAATTAATTTCTCAGATCACCATTTCTGCATCCCTCTTCCCCACTAAAAATTCTACTTGATTCATCTTGCCCTTTGGCTAACAGGCTGCATCAGACTACAATGCAAATAGGCTTTACATTCCTGCAAGAACACTGTACTAGGCATCATCTAAAAATGAAGACTTAAATAATGATTCACTGCAGTAACACCAACATCTTAATTTTTCAAGTGTTTGCTTCTTAAGAGTTAAGAATCGTTTCTACACAGTATGTGTTTTCCAAACAACAAAAGAAGACAATCTCTGCTCTGAAAAACTACAAAACACTAAGTAGACAAAGACAGTAAGAACAATACGTACTTTATGTGCAGGTTCACCTCCTGCAAGCACTATGGATAAACCATGTCCCTAAATTTTAATCACTCTTCAATCAATGCCTGTCTGGCATATTCATTTCCGTAACTTAAGAAAAGTCCTTAAGTTTAAGTGAAATAAGAGCAACACATATATAACGACAAGGCACACAGATCCTTCTATTCTTAAGAATACACCTTTGCACTCAGCTGTCTATGAAGACTCACAACCTTGTACTTTTAAATGCTTAACGATGCCCATAAGATGCCCCTCACCACTGGAACTTTGCAAAGTCAGCTTCTAATTTTGGTGCTCTAAACTATGATTTATTTAGATGCCCAGAGTAGAAAGAAACCCAGCAGAACACTCATCATCCTTTACACTATCAACATGCAGTATGTGTAAATGTCTACATGCAACTTTGACGAATATAATTACTAAAAAAATCTAGTCAATCAGGCTAAGTCACAACTTCAGAATACAATTCCTTACCCATCCCCCCAAAAAATTTGGTACAAACTGAAGGATATGACTGCAGTCTACCAATGCAAGTTTAGAAGTTTAAGACTCCATATATTTCAGTCACATCCTATAATTACCTTCTAAAGAAAATTCACAACAACATAACTTAAAGAATGTTCACAACACAAAATAACTTCCTACCCCAAATACTCCTAGATTCACCTTCTCCCAGGTATCATTAATGACTTTTCAACAGAAAGATATAATTAACTTTTAAATGTGAGAATGACTTTGCTTTCCCAAACAGGAACACACATATTATGAAACAGTTTTGTAATGCACCACAGGTTTAAAAAAAAAAAAAAAAAAGTTTGTTGTGGTTTTTGTTTGTTTTTTTTTTTTTTTTTTTTAAATCAAGCAGTACCTATCCCAATTTTAAAGGTTAAAGCATATTTCAAATACTTAAGTCAGCAGCACCATATTGTACAAGATTTAGGTGACTGAGAACTCCCCCCACAAAGTACTGCATTCAATTACACAGGGAATATAGATAAAATAAAAAGATGAAAAAAAAAAAAACCATTAAATACAATGCTAAGGATTTATACTGGGAAAATAAAAGAACTTTTTCAATGTAGCTGTTAAAAAAAAATAAATAGGTGTACCCACATGAAGCACATCCATTAAAGAAGAAAGCTGAAATGTTTCCTTGTAGCAGTTAAGGTACTGCTAACAAGTTTATAAAACATCAACAGTTTAAAAAAAACCTACAAAAACAGAGATGCAACAGAAGACCTACAAAGGAAAGACAAGGGGGGTGTGGGGGGAAGGCACGGGGGGGGGGGGGGGGGGGGGGGGCGGGGAGAGGGGGTAGCACCTTACTGCTATTCAGTGACCAAAATATTCCTTATGCAAGCATAGCAAAAACACATACAGCTCAACCCTTTCTTCTTGCTCCTAACCCTAGCTACTCAGAGTGTGTGCAGCCCTGTTTCCCAGCTAGAGACAACAGAGCAGAGGTGAGCAGCACTGAAAAAAACAGGAGAGAAGACATCTGAAGCTATTCACTCATTCAGATGTGATAAAGCCCCATGTCAGGGGAGCAGGAAGACTGGGAGGTACAGGAAACGTGGCTCCACCAATGTCACTCTTACAAAAAAACTCACCGAGAGAAATTCTAGCACCTCCATTTAACACATGGAAAAGTTCTTGTATTAAAGAAAGGAGTATTTGTTCCATGATATTCTACTAGTTTCTCTTCCATTCTTCCAAAAAGTTTAGCGACTTCCCATAGTAACAGCTGACATGACTGCTTTAATATGCCAGGCTTATGTTACAATGAAAAACACGTACATGGAAAGCATGGACTGCTGAAGGATATTTCATGTTTACACAATAAGAAGATAAGGCCTTCATTGTAAGGAAGGTCACACTACTCTTCCAGAGGAAGAAAGACGACAGACACTACAGTCCTCCTCTTCAGTGTCTGGTGCTGAATCCTACTTCTGGGTTCAGCAACCTCTTCTAGGGATCCAGCCTTTCCTTCTAGGCTAACAGTATTCTGCTTCTACTGAAAGATTAAAAACTAAAATTCTCAGTGTTGTGCTAAAAATGCATAACAATGAATCATGGAGGGATCTCTAATACAGAAGCTAAATGTCCCTTTCCTCATTCTGAAAGGTAAGACAGCTAGAAACTTACTGATGCCCAATTTCAGTATTTAACAAGTGCTCAACTTACAGCTAGTTAGTTACCTGTGAAAGTTTATTTCTGCCCCCTTTACATCTAGATTAAAGATTAACTCCACAAGCACTCAAGCCCTGCTGAAAAGGACTTAAGGACCAGGCAGAAAAAAAACAGAAATAAAAGGGGTTTGAGACAGGATTTTTTTGCCAGAGCCCACATGAAACATCCCTAATCAAGCATAACCCTTAGAAGAATCCTGCATGTAAGACAGAAATCAAATTATGAAAGCAAGATTTTTGAAAAACTAAACCAACCTACTAGTTTTAAAGGAGCAGAACATGAAACATAAATTCGAACCACACCAGACTTTCTACTCCCTCAGGAGTCCTCGGTGTGCAGACATTTATCCTGAGTTCCATGGTGTAGAAACAAGAACATCTTATCTAAAAGGCATATTATGGAACTACAAGCAACTTTTCCATTGAATTAAGTTTATAGCTACAGGAAATGAGTGCAAACCCCTTAAATTACAAACTTTATTCTAGATTAAAAAGGAAAAAAGAGCAAGTGAATCTTCTGAGCAATAAAAATTTTCACAAGTCTCCACTGAAATAATTATAGGATGATATTCTTTTCACTTTTCAGTAAACCAGAGAAAGTAATTTGTGTCATTCATCACATTAGTAATATTAAAAAAACCCCTAAACAAACAAAACCAACAAAAAACCCCACCCCAACACTACAAGCTGCAATGTCACTTTCACCTTTACTTTTCATCTGAGACTGGCCATTCCAAGGTGAGACAATTTTTGTCCAAAAAAAAATTTTATGAACTACTGCCCCTCTTTCAACATAGGGTTACCTCTCATTTTTACATATACAAGTGAATTACCTTGTTTCAGTTAAGATGCCCTCTTTTAAACATAACGAAATGAGTGAAATGAATGCTTTGAAATCACTCTTAAGCACAGCAGAATTCTGCAGACAAATCTTCTGATTACAAACTTATAATTGAGATTTTCCAATCTAAAAGTGTGCCACTGAAATTCTTAAACATATGGAATTGTTGGAGCCTAAATACAGACTTCTTTTTTTCAACATGCAAAACACTCCTGAGCATCTAGAAACTGCATGTCCAGGCTCAAAAAGAACAGGATTGATGTCAACAGTGGGACAGTGTTTCTTGCTTCACTCTCAACTATATTCGTAAAATGATCCAGTCAACCACAAAAAAAAACAAAAACAAAACCTTAAAAGCACAAAACTGAGCAACCACATTCAGACATCTAAAACAACATTGGACAAGTGACTCAAGAATTCCTAGAAAAGGTGCTCATGGTTACCTATCTCCATCCTTCTGCCCCGCATTTCATTACTCAATGTATCAGTTTACAATCTTCCCCAAAACCTGGCAATTTACATTATTTCCCTCACAGGTAATCCTTCTGATCGGACTCTTGAAAACCCTACAACCTACTGACCAGCATACACCAATTTACAATCCTACTCCAAATAGGGAGTGGTAGGGGTGCTGTATGCCCCAAAGGTATATGTAGCTTTTCAAATCAATCGCCATCAGATACATCGCTTGATAAGAATAAAAGGATGTTTACCTAAAATAGCTCTGGAAAGAAAACCACCATCTTTCCACCCAAAGTATCAAAACTACTGGGCTGTAAGAAACCTCCTCAGCTCATGCTCACTTCAGAATCTGTCTTTAACCCTCTGCCACCTAGTGCAGAGCTGATCTTCAATGAGTTAATACAGTCACAGTCCACTGGTTTCCTCTTACAGGTTTTTACACCCACCCAGAACTACCCACTTGGCAGTATCTACTTACTTCAACACTGACAGCCTTTACTATTTGCCCCTAAGAGTTTGTCTTCCTCTCTTACTATGACCAGGGTCAAGGGATGTCTCAGAATCAGGACAAGCTTGATTAAGATTCCTTGATTTCCCATACAGAACACAAAATACATTTTACATAATTACCATGTATGTGGTTTTCATGATAGTGGGGGTTTTTATATCTATTTTATTTTATTTAAAAAATGGTAAAACTTTATAAAATACCTGATTGTTTCAGTAATACAACAGACAACCTCTTTTCATATCCAGAGTCTATAAACACATCACCTAAACAAACAAGGTGAAAATGGAGAGTGAAACAGAATGACATCCACACACCTGTAATTTTTAACATACCTAATCACAAATCATACAGTCACAGAAGGATGGCTTTTATGATCTGCTCTAACAAACCCACTTTATGACACCTTAAAATTTGAGAAGCCTTTGAAAGTGATGCAAACATGGAGGAGCTTTGAGTATTTTAGTGCTTGCGTAAGGAAAAAGTGAACTAGATACTGACACCATCTAGTGGCACCTTGCAAAGCTAAATGCGACTAGCAGATTTTTGGCTTGCTGAAATTTAAAAAGAGCAAGCATTAATTTGATGACATATCCCTGGAAAAAGAACTTTAAAACAACTCAAAACACCATGTTCTTCTGTGTAACCGAGTACTTGTTTTCTTAACTAGAAATCTCTTTTTTAACGTTGATTTTCATACAAGCACTAACATTTCTTAGTGCTTATCTGACATGAAAAAAAAATACTAATATAGAAAATTAGCTGAAGAACTGCACAAGGGAAGCAAGGAAAGTGCACAAGTTGCTTTAAATCTGACAATGCTTCCAGGAAAAATAAATATTGTTAAACACCCAGGAGACATAGGCAGGTTATGGAAACAGCTTATTATGCAGCGCAGCACTTATGCACACTAGTATGTTAAGCTAGCAAGATGAACACTGCTGAGCCGTAAAATCAAAGACATCAAAATGTGAGGGAATTCAAAGGTTGAGTCAATGGAATTGACTCTTTGCTGGGTAAAAAACAGGCTGGATGGCCAAGCCCAAAGAGGGGGGGTGATGAGTAGCATTAAATCCAGTTGGCAGCCAGTCAGGTGGCATTCCCCAGAGCTCAGTACTGGGGCCAGTCCTGTTTATTATGTTCATCAATGACCTAGACGAGGGGATTGACTGCACTTTCAGTAAGTTTGCAGACAACACCAAGTTGGTCAGAAGTGCTGATCTGCTTGAGGATAGGAAAGCTCTACAAAGGGATCTGGACAGGCTGGACTGGTGGGCTGAGGCAAGTTATATGAGGTTCAACAAGGAGAAGTGCCAGGTCCTGCACTTGGGTCACAACAACCCCACACAAACGCTACAGGCCTGGGGATGAGTAGCTGGAAAGCTGCTTGGTGGAAAAGGACCGGAGGGTACTGGTTGACAGCCAGTTGAACATCAGCCAGCAGCATACCCAGGTGGCCAAGATGGCCAACAGCATCCTGGCTTGTATCAGAACTAGTGTGACCAGCAGGGCCAGGGAAGGGATCATCCCCTGTACTGGGCACTGGTGAGGCCACACCTCAAACACTGGGGCCCCTCGGTGCAAGACGGACCCTGAGGTGCCGGAGCGTGTCCAGAGAAGGGCAATGGAGCTGGTGAAGGGTCTGGAGCACAAGGCTTATGAGGAGCAGCTGAGGGAACTGGGGTTGTTTAGCCTGGAGAAGAGGAGGCTCAGGGGAGACCACCTCACTCTATACAATTACCCAAAAGGAGGTTATAGCGAGGTGTGTGTCAGTCTCTTCTCCCAAATAATAAGCAATAGGACAAGAGGAAATGACCTCAAGCTGCACCAGGAGAAGTTTAGATTGTATATTAGAAAAATTCCTTTCACTGACAGGGTTGTCAAGCACTGGAACAGGCTGCACAGGGAAGTGGCTGAGTCACCATCCCTGGAGGTATTTAAAGGCTGTGTGGATGTGGCACTTAGGGACATGGTTTATGGTGGACTTGGCAGTGCTAGGTTAATGGTCGCACCTGGTGATCATACAGGTCTTTTCCAACCTAAGTAATTCAATCTGTAATAACCAAAAGAAAATAGTATTATCAAAGCTCAAGAAGAAAAATGCAGTTCAGGTCTTTTGTTGCAAGGCCTCAGTAAAGTGGCTGTTCTCCATTTCCAGAGATCTGTGCTGAAAGTACTAAAGAGACAATCAAAGAAGCTTAAAGCATGTCTTCCCTTTAACACAGAATGAAGGCAGACACGATTAAGAAAGAAAAACCACTAAATAGTCCTCTAAGTAATTTTATTAACAACCACACATCCTCATCCAGAAATACAATGCAGCAGCAAAGTGATGAGAAGCCCACTGGCCCACGATCATGTCCAACCACATGCTGCACAGGAGACTAGTAAGTGTGTAAGACATGCAAGACACACAAGAGCTTGACAAGTAGTTTACTATTACAGAAATCCTCTAGATAACGAACTCTAAGAAAGATCTTAAAATATTGAGAATATCAGTGAAGGAACACCATGGAAGAACACAGCTCAGAAGCCCTTTGAAGAGCATATTCCATAAAATGACGAAGTAACAACTGTTTATTTAGAACACTGCCTAAAATGAAAATTTTCAGTCAAAAAACATGGTCCAGCTATATTCTGTAATAACAATCTTCCACTGCTAACCTCTGCCCCCACACACCCTATTTATAAAGCTTAGAACATTAAAATGTTCAAGATAACATTCTTACTTCTTTCTATAGGAATTTTACATAATGATTTGAACCACCTGAAATTAAACCATCCAAAATTTAACAACAGCATCCTGACAATGAAATAAAACAGCTTTACATAGAAGCAACCCAATATTTCTGCCAGTTATTAACAATTACATACAACAAAATAAAAACCTTAAACCTAAAAATCACACATATTTGAAACATAGTCATCTCTTCCTCAATCATTCTGATTGCTATGCTACTTAAAATTCACTCTAGTTCTTTAGGACTTTTCATCAGTAAAAGACAGCCCAGTAGCAACCAGCACAATCCCATCTATGCCAGGAAGTTCTCTCTTACAGTTTACAAGATGACCTCTACTACTCTGTACCTTAGAACACAGCACACTGAAATGCTTCCTAATGACAATACTTTCGTTCAAAGTCCTAAAAGACTAAAACATTAATCACTACAGAGAAACTCTCTGCAGAGCTGGGTTTGTAAGTAGAAAGGAACACAAAATACATTGTTGAATTTGAGAGATGTTCACTCAGCCAACCAAATTTACACAAGAACAATCAAAAAGTTTTTAAATTTTGGTTTTAGGCTGTATCTTAATAAATGAGCACCTCAATAAACATTCTGTATTTTTTTCCGGTTTTATTTTAAATTGTAGCCTAACAATTGCTAAAAAATGCCCTCTGACTAATTAACACTATCTTATAAATTACTTACAATATTTTTGTATTAGTGCTTTTGACAATGCAGTCATATCTACAAAGTATTTTAAAAACTGTTCTGACATAGTACATTAAAAATGTGATCACCACTTGAGTACAACAATAAGAATTATTTTACTGTAGTAGTTACTGTGCTTTAGTAACTGATGTGAATAACTGCGTGTTTCTTCCAAATCATTAATTGCATTATCTACTTCCAGGAATTTTGCTTAGAGAACAGCGATTCAAGGAGACAAATGATAGAAGCTTGTGTCTGCTCGTGCAACAGTTTCTGTCCAACAAGCCAGAAGCTGGAACACAGCCAATACATACAGACCCTTCTACAAAACAGATATAAATCCTTAAGGAAAACAGAGATGATGTCAGAGTCCATGAGCTCATTAAACAGCATTCAACTGGAACCCAAACCTTCAGGACCACAGTCTACACTCTGTGCTTCTTATGGAAACCAGAGTCACGGGGAAAAAAATTAAAAATGTCCAACTACTGATGTAGCATCATTTTCCTCCAAGACTAGCAGCACAACAATTTTGGTAAAAACCTGGCCCTCCCAAGGAATGCAGAGCACCATGGAGTCCTAGCTGGATTCACAATGCTGCCAGCATCCAAAGGCCTACATGACAACTCATCAACCGTCTCTGGCAAAATCTGAAGCTGAGGTTTCACATTCTGGGGCAATTGCATCACTTTTCTACTAGGTTATTTTTCAGTTGGATCAGTTCCCCATACAGCTGCGTGTTCAGCTGTGCCAGCACAAACCAGAGAGCAGCAACAAGCAGACGGGGGTGCCACTAAAGACAGCACAGGGAACAATGGGTTTGGAAACCTCTGAAACAATCAAACAGCTGGGGAAATAGCTGCCTCGTTAAAAAAAGGCAGAAGACATCAGATTAGAGTTAGGAAAATGCCACTGAGGAAACAGAAAAGTTTTGACTGGGAGGAGCAAATGTTCTCATTTTGGGAAATCCTGAAGCCAAATTCTGGCCAGTAATGACAAAGACAACAAAAGCTGGGCACAGAAACCACCTTGAACATACTTATGAAGCTGGATCAATTTGCCTTGGTTATAACCATCTGAATACAGATCAGTGGCTCACAGTATTCAAAATCTGCAAAAAGGGTGATACCTTGCCTAATACCTTCCCCTAACACTACCAGAGTACAATTAGCAAGACAACTCAATTTCATGGCTGCAGAGAAAACCCTTTAGCTAATAAAGCAATTCAAACATACTGCATTTTGGGAAAACTACAAGCTGCAGACCAGCTTCAGATACTTTAAAGGCTAGGAAAACACACTGTGATACTCTAGTCTAACCTCAGATATAATACAGAGAGGAATGAACCTCATCAGTAATTTCTGGTGTCTCCAACAGAAGTAGTGAGTTTAAAAGTACTTCTTTTTGATGAAAAAAAGCATATTAATTCTGGACTTAAGTAGCTATGAGTGACATAAAACATAATGCATTTCAACAGAAATCACTACAACATCTAAAATGTAATTTAAAAATAGAAATATATATGCTAGATGTATTTAGGCTTCTGTAAGACATCAGCCATCCATCATCTTACTCCACATTCAAAGGCAGCCTGCCCCCTCAACCAACATTCCCTGCATACGTGCAGCACGGGCAGTATTTGCCCGGTTAGTTCCACTAATGACGTGCAGTAACCTTTCCATTAGTCTTTCTCAAGGTCCCTCTTTCCTGGGGTACGAGTCCTAATTCTTAATTCCGAATTCCTATAAAGAAATGACCTACAGTCTTTTCTACTACATTTATAAAGAGGTATTAGCTACATGAAAGTATTAACACACACCAAATACACCCAACTGAATGATCCACATTTGTCAACATACTTGTGACAAAATGAGACAAATTAAAACAGAAAAAAACATATGTGAAACCTAACAAATATCTATCAGCTGAGCTTCACCTTGATCACTGATCATACTTCTGTGATCAACTAACAATTTTGTTCTGCTTCACGCAAACTATGTTGCAAGACTTTTTAAACAGAGAACACTATCACATTTGCCTCTTAACAAACACACCTTTCTACATTATATACAAAGGTGTACACATTTATTAAAGATATTTAATTAAATAAATATGCTTTCAAGGGGAAAAAAAAAAGTTGTACAGCATTTGTCATGCTGCTATCCTGTGATATTAATTACATCCAATTTATTAAACACATCAACTTCTTCACAACTTTGTCCAAGACTAACTTCAGACTAGACAGGTAAGTTCTGAAGATCATCCTGCTTCAGCACTTTACAGTTCTTGATCTTCAGGACTTAAAAACTAGATAAAATATACAACAGTGAGATCAAAACATTTCTGAACTCCATTTAACTTTTCAGTTCCCAAGCATTTAGTATTTAACTATAATTGCAATTATAATGTATGATAATTGAAATAACAGGATTTATAGAATGGAAGACAATTTATTTTCGCTTTAAATTCATCATGCAATGCACCAACATTTTACTTCTTTCATGTAACAGTAGTAAATTAATTATAGGATGCTTAAGACTTTTTGCATTGTGGATGATACTTCTACGGTGTTTAGTACTGGAATTCACCAACTGTTACAAACACGAACATGTGTCCCTCACTTCATAAAAAAACCCCTTTAACTTCCCTTTTCCCATAGATTCAAATTCCTCCAGTATTATCTTCACTACTAGCCCATTTCTTTAAAAATACAGATACACCTTATTTATTTTTTATACTTTGTTACTAACATAGTTTTTCCATTCCTTGAGACTTCTTTCATGGCTGAGATGTGACTTTAAATAGGCATCTAAGAAAATGTTAAGTATTTTCATTCAGGTTTTTAATGCCTAAATGTTTCTTCCCACTCAGTTCTGCTCATGCATGCTTACAGTTCTGGAGAACTAGTATTTTCAACAATCATTTGTATTTTTTATGCTTGTTCTTAAAACTATATACACATCACAAAGCAGACTCCCCATCAGTAAACCTTGCCTCTGAACCATAGCAACACCTAGTCCTGTCACTCGTAACTGTTACAAACTCAAAAGCAGTTAATACAGTTCAGTCCACAATACTGTGCTGTCTTTGCTAAGTAAAATACATCTGGTAAGCCATACTGCACTCACTTCATACCAAGCTGCATTAGGCTAATCAGAAACAGCAGCTTAAGTTGTGTACAGAGGGAGTGGTTGAATTTTCATAAAATAAAGCCAAACCAAATCAAATAAAACCATGGGATCAGACTATTCTTCAGTAAACTGTATAGCCAGCACATTGCCCTGTTCCCTTCAGGTTTTCCCATGTCTCTGACTGGAAACACCAGTGGTTATGAATGTAGGCTGCAGGTACAAGTTGTAGGTTCCTAAGATGTCGGTACAAGTTGTGGGTACTGATGTCCCTAAGCTCCGCATACATTTAACAGAAAGAGACAGATGCCTTGATAACTCAAAGCCTTCTGAATTTACATATTGAATTTACATAACTGCAAACTCCTACCTAGTAACATTAGATCTAAACATGTCACCTAAAAAACAAAAGCTCCAGGAATCCTAACTCATCATGTTTTACGTCAGACATAGTGAACAAGTGGACACATAGACAGACTGTTACGAAATGGTCCACAGCTAGCCTGAATCTCTAAGCAGTGCTTTTGAACTACAATCAGTTACAATTAATTTCCCTATTTCTATGTCCCAAGGTAACTGTAAACTAGTATTTTTGCATGTTTGGAAAAAAGCATGCAGTGGGAGTAGACCTTCTTGGGGTAGGGGTGTTGTTTCCTTGAAGTCAAACAGAACTGCATTTACATTAAAAAGTGACAACAATGAAAAAAAGAAATCCCATGAAAAAAAAATTAAAATATTCTGACCTGTTCTAATTCGCTAGGAAGAGTAACATCCGAAAAGGCTTTCTACTCATCTGTACCTCTCACAGTCACTGGAAGGGAGGCAGCTATCAGACACTGGGCTTGACACCCAGCATGACATGAAGCAGAAACAAGATAAGCTGAAGATCTACCCCTATGTCTCAGCTGGCAACACAGCAGAGTATCTTTAGGTTTCCACACCGCTACCAAAAAAGCACTCTTCTGACCCACAAGCAAGAAAGCACAAGTGTACATAAGGTTCTATGTTCACTGGCTGCAATGATGACAAAAAAATGTTTTAAATAATTTCAAAGACTGATGAAGCAGAAACCTAAAGGAACCCACCCCCACCTGCCAAACCCCTACATCCATTCTTCCACTCAGTATTTAAAACAGAACCTGAAACACTTAAAGTGCAGATTTTTCCTTCTGAATTAACACTTGCAGCCTAGCCTTACCTGTTGAGATTGTGGACATACTGAAAGTACTAAGACTGGTTCTCATCCTACGCACCTATGTGTCCCACCCCCCATAAGAAACCTTCAGATGCATGGGTTCAACTGCTCGTACAGTCATGTAATAATGAATCAGAAACATTAAGTAGGCAGGGTGGTACTGCTGTATGAACTAATGAAACTTCATACACACACCTGAACCGGTAGTATTTTGGTTTGGGTTCTTTTCACAAAAAGAAGAAAAAAAAGAAAGAAAAAAGAAAATAACAACAACAAGCAGTTAGAACTGTTTTTGTAAAGACATCAACAGTCTTATTGTGTTACGGGCTTTGAAATATAGTATAAACCAAGAAAACTGAGTTACTCAAATGTTTTTCACACTATTGTCACCTACATCAAACGCCACTCCCCCAACAACATTTACCAGAAGTACTAAAAAACCTTACCTTTTGGATAATCTTCCAATAAGAGGTTGAAGTGACCTAACTGACAAAAGAAATCGGACTCGACCTTTCCTTCAGCTTTCAAAATTAGCGATTCATAGCAGCGAACAGCCTGGGAAAAAGAAATACAAGGTTTTCAAAATTCTGTATTTAACTACAGCAAATAATACATTTTCTGTAAATTTTCTGAGGAATAACAAAGCTTCTTATTAGTCTGTAAGGTAAGAAGTCTGCAAACACTCTCAATAACATCATGAGCATTACTTTTCAAAGAAGAAATGTAGTGTTTAAAACAACGTATTTGGAAGTTCACTGATTCTAATGCAAATTGACAGCAAATTACCAACAAAAGTTTCCTCTGGTTTATTTGTGGACTCCAGAAACATCTGACTTCCCAAACACAGAACAAACTTCTAACATACACGACGACTTTTAATTTAAAAATCAATTAAATGCAAAAGGATTTATTTTATTTATTCTTTCCAATATGCAAGAAAGAAACCTGTGATTTTACTCTCATTCTGTGTTTGTTCTTTCTGAAAGATTCACATTTCATTCTACCAGTTCATTCATTACTTTTTGGTAAACTGAAGAATACACTAACTCAGCATGGTTGCTGAGGTGATTTATGTACCTTAGCATGGATTTCACAAGAGCTGATTCTTTTCACATAGAACTATCATGTCATGAAATGCAGTTTACTACCTTCTACTTACTACACAGTTGCTGTAGACTAAGTAAAGCTAAAGTCAGAAACATGAACCCAATTAGAAAAGAATTTTACTTTTCTCAAAGTTGCCCTAGAAGTTTATAAGTGGCACACGCAATCAAAGTATGTTCTGCACTGCAAACACGTATTTTTAATAAACTGAACTGATATGCCTTCTATTCATCATAATGGTCATGTTCTTTAACCTATTATTCTTACCTCATGACCCTATTTACACTTTGGGAATGAGTGAATAAATAAATAAACAGAATTGCTTTCCCAAGTTTCTGAACTTCCAGTTTCTTATTTTGAACACACTAGCCATTAAAATTAAAGTAGCTGAATGAACTTAAATGGGAGGGAACATCCTTTGCATCAGCAGAAGACTTCACAGTTCTCAAAAGCTTGACAGACTCCCAATGAATTCTAATTCCATCCAGTTAATCCGTGAGTTTCACCAACTCACAGTTTGACTGTTTCAAATTTGGTTGCAATTATTAACTGTTTGGTTTTAGTATGTTACAGTAATCAAAGACCTTAATACTTAATTTAAAATTATAAGCTTTGTTAAGTCATTTTATTAAAACTGGAAATTCAAAAGGGGGAAAAAAATACCAATCTATCCTGTAACACTCAAGTCAAAATGTACAGTTGTATTAATCGTTGAAATGAGAAATGCCAACAAACAAAATGAGGAAATATAAAGAAATAGGTAAAACACACCTGTGGAGACTCCAAATTACTGATCTAATATGTATTTTAATTTGCCATTTTTACCCTGCTATGCCTGTTTTAAATCATTTTTCTAAGTGGTAAGCCATAATAAGATAGGCCTTGTACTCAATGGACACAAAGCCACGTATGTGACCAGATAAGTGGGTCTCTGTATCCCAAGCTCAAGATGTATAACATAACACTTTCATCTACTTTAAAGTCCAGAATAGCCTTATTTTAAGGCTGTTTTCAGAAACAAAGTTCTGATGGATAAATACAAAGCTATGCTGCTGCAAAACTGCAGCAAAATGGGTAACAACTATATTCAAAATCTATTAGGTGTATGTATGGTATTAAAATGATTTAATAAAGCTGTTTAAATTACGTATTTCAAACCATAGCTATTTGGCCATATTCTGAAGATATTAAATTGGGATGTGTATTCACTTCTACATCAAAGAGCTGCTGCAGAATTTTTCATTCATGCCCTAAGTTTTGCATTAGCAAACTGCACTGGAAGGTCTGGAATTCTGTTGACAGTTAATCAAAGCCACTATTCCTTTTATTTTATTCCCAGCACTATGAACACCTCAGAGTCAGCCAACTCTTCAATCTAAAGAATATGATCCCTGGAACCAGAAACAAAGCACCCAAGTCCAAAGTCAATTTCCTAAAATTACTATATTGTCTATGAACCAATTCTCAACATTCAGGCTTATCAGCTGAACCTATTCACATCTGCAAGTATTCTAATACAGAACCTTGGTTTTTACGCCTTGCTGCTTCTCCCTATGTTTTGGTTTCATCTCTCGATTTGTACATATCGTAACACAGTTCTTGCTCATGCCTCTAATATTACTGTCACAGATTAATTTGCAGATAGGCCTCCCATTTTTTGATGATACACAATACCTGCTGCAGCTGCAGAAGAGAATATTCACGCTATGACATTTTCTTAAGTTACTATTTTGTATTCTACAAGTCAGTCACTGTTCAGAGCATATAGAAATTGCTACCACCACAGGTAGTTCCCAAAAACTGTTAAAGAGGAAGTTATTTCCTAAATTAGATGGGTCAGGTATTTAAAAAGGAACTTGATTTTATGAGCAAATGTAACAGGATTTTTTATACAGATGTTCAAGGAAATTCTAAATCACATGCACTTAAACAACTAAGCATCCAAAGACCCTTAACACTTCCGCAGCCCCTTTTTAAGTAAATCCTCATTACGAGATGTTATCACAATTATCAGAAGCATCACATATAGTAGGGAAACAAAAAGCTGTGCCCAGGTCTTTCACCCAACTCCGATCAACTCTCAACAAGGCAGATTTTCCCTTTGCCTCAGAACACCCTTTGAAGATATCACTAAGCCATATCACTAAACACCAGCACAAGGCAAGGCACAGGACACCAGAGGCGCAAAACAGAACTTCCCCTAACTTAAGTTACAGTTAACTGTTACTGTAAAAGCAATTCAACTACACCATTACATACACCCTCCCAGCTGATCTCTAACCTATTTGCAACAGTATCAGGAAAACACTTACCTTTATGCAAACTTAAATTCTGAAGATTGTTCCGTAAGAATTACAAAAATTCTTCTAGCACATTTTAATAAAGTGAAACAGCAACTAAAAGCAAGCTTTACCTCCTTGGCAGGACCACCAAGGTCAACCTCCAACTCTCTGGAGGATGAGCAGACTGGTCACCACGTGTCTCTTTGCTCTTCCTAGTAGCCAGAGCAGATTCATCTAGACAAACTAATTTATCCAGCTTTGGTTTTGGTCAAGAAACTCTTTTTCCTATCAAACCCCTTTAGAATGGTACAAGTATTTTTCTGCATAGATAAGAATTTGTCTCTGGAGTTGAATGAATGGATGGAAAGCATTTTGAAGAGGGAGGTTGCAACTACACATATGTGTATATGGTTTGTTTGAAGGAATAATCAAAAGATCTCATTTCAGTGGGTCTGTAACTTCAAAGGCCATCTATGGTACCACTTGTGCAACTTATTTAAATCATCCTGAGACACTAAGGATTCTGAGGAAGTTAAAAATCCTCAGGTTTTTAAGTATTGCTATTTCTCCACATTGCATGGATTTCTAAGTGCACTCAATGGAGTCAGCCTTGAGGATTACTAGTATTGGCAAATTAACAAGAAAGAGAAAGAACCTTAAACCGAAAGGAAGATTGCTACACAACATTGTACGCTTCCTTCTCTTTGTTCAAGGCTGCATGAAGATAAAAGGGAAACCTTAAGAATTCAGGAACCTGGCAAAATAATCACCCGCAGCTGCTTTGCTGTGTGACAACCAGAGCAGAAGCAGGGAACAAATACAGGAATGGCTGCAGGAAGAGAAGCTGGTTTATGTGATTTTAAAAAAAACAAACAAACAAACATACAAACAAAACCAACCACCACCAAAACAAAACAAAAAACACAAACACCCAAACAAACCCCAAAATTAATATTGTTTGCCACCTGTCTGATTAAAAGCAAACTGAATTAATACACTTGTCAACACTTCTGACATGACAATTACAAACCCTCTCTTATCATCGTAGTTCGGGTCTGGGGGCTTTCTGCTTTCACAAATTCAATCACCAATTCTTTGGACATGTTTAAATACAATACAGTGAAGAAGAAAAAGGCATAATGTATTTGTCAACCTGGAAAACGTTAGCAAATCATTTGTATGTGTTCACAAAATGAAAAAATAATTCCATTATCATCTTCAAAATGCACTACCAAATCCCTGTATGATCACTATTTATTATTCCAAAGGGAAAGGAATTGGGATATTTATTCCTGCTGTTGTGGGAAGAAATTTCCCCCTTACCCATTCTCCCTGAGAAAAAACCTGAACTAAACAAGAACAACCATATAAAGCAAACATCAGTTTTGGCTACTATTAACATGATGCCTTTTTATGAAAACAAGATCCTAGAGTTGGGAATATACACTACAACCAAAAAAACCAATTCAAACTAAACCAAAGAGATAAAACCAGAATACTAAATATTGTATATGGAAATCAGTGATACATATTACAGTCTACTTCATAGAGGAGAAAGAAGAACAATGTTGGTTTTACTTCAACTAATATGAAGAAAAGAACTTTACCGTGATTATCCCTGGTTGTAATTATTTGTATTTTACAGCACAAATTCAAATTACTGTTTAGACAACTGAGCTCAAAAGAAAAAAACAATACAGCTTTTTTGAACAGTTTCTAAATATGATGATGTAATTGTGTCCTTTCTTACTTACAAACAAGAATGATTGACTAAGATGAAAGCAGCAGGACTAAATGGCCAAACATGACAAAATTTTATTAATTCTTTAATATAGTAATGACATGAAAATGGAAGAGTGCACTGAATCAGCAAAATTTTACTTAAGACATAGAAAAAACACTGACAACTACAGAAAACAAAGAAAACCTAGCAATATACATTGTTAGCATGGCAACAGCTGGGCAGTAATGTGCAGTGAAATAAGTTAATTTATTACCCAGTAAAATTCAAATAACTATTCAAGGAAAAGACAGTGTTTTAATGCGGACAATACAGTGTAAAATGACAAATTCAAAGCCTCAATATGTTCCTAGAACCTTAAAGTTCACAACAGAAAACACTATTGTATATGTAGACAAGCCTTCCATCAGGAAAGGGGGAGGAACAAACAAATAGTTCCTGCTTCTTTTTTTCTTGTTTATCTAGAAAGCAATAACCTGAATGGATGGGCTTTGCAAGCACATAATGAGAACTGGAAACATGAAAAAAAAAAAAAATCATGTGAAAAAATCTGAAAAGAGAGCCATCAGTGGACTTGTCACAAATTAAATATAGTACACTAATGCCTAGAAGTGAAACGCTCATTAGTTCTTAAGGAATACTTTACCCCTTCTGGAAAACAAAGTCATTATGCAGACAGTGCTGGACACTCAAGTGATTATCACACTATCTACTACCAGTCAGAGGGATATCCACAGACCAGAAAAGCAGAAGCTTGTGTATATGCTAGGCTCATTCTCCCCACCTCAGTATCAAAAGAGGATGTTCTGAAAGGCTTCTCTTCCATTCCTTTCTCCATACCACAATTCACCAAAATGCACGTGTGATTTTCTAATAACAATGAGAACAACCACCATCCTGAGAACTTCCTGATTCAATTTTAGCTCCAGCTCTGCAACAACAGAAGCGTGAACAAAGCTCGCTTCAGCTAAGCAAGGAGAAAAAACCCAACAAAGTCTGAACCCTTCAGAAGTTAAACTATCCGCCACCAATTCATGACTGGCTGAATAAGCACCGTCACCTGGGCTGTAGATAACTTAAAAGAACATCTCATTTACTTCTGCAGAGAAAAGCATACAATTCATGTTTGATTAAAGATAACCTATATTAATTCAGCAGACCCTCCACTGAAGGGTCTCATTATGTGTGGATGACACAATATTCTTCCTTTACTTTCCTGCTCAGTATCAATTCCCACTACAGCTTTCACAGCTTCTTTGTACTCTCTCTTTGTGAAGCTCATACTGTGTTATAAAATTTCTCTTCTGACTTAGCACAAGTTTACTGTCCTTGTATTTAAATATATGGACTATATTATACAAAAGGCTCAGTAACAGTGTTAGAAGTACAGCGTGCTGGACACAAAACATGCTCATTCCCCCAAAAGACTTAGGCCTCAAGAAGGAAAAACATGAACTGGGCTCTTCGGTAACTTTGTCATTGCAAAATTTCTATGGTATATATCAGAATGTCAGGAAGTAACTCTCATCTGCTAATAATGTTTAAGTTCAAAAGTTCTTACCATTTCAGGGACAATAAATAGTATAGAATAGTGGAAATCCTCCTCATGCATTTCTCAAGAAACATATGATCAATTTTGGCAAATTTATTTCCTATCATTATTACATCATGAAACAGGACACAAGAATGAACAGTGCAAGCGATGAAGAAGAAAAGCAGTTGTGCATGTTAGTTTACATGCATAGCTTGACAGCAACAATTAAGTTTCTTTAAAAGCCACTACTGTAGTCTAGGGCTGATCTAAACATAGGCAACACTTGGAAAAAAAAAGTATTTCTTACATCTTCAGTATAACCTGGAAGAAGAAAAGAGGAAATGAAATAGTAAACAGAAGTAAGCTCAAGGTTTCTAAATTTACATGTGAAAACACGATAACTAATTGAAAGGTGAACAGCACAAACCAAAAATGTTCTAAAGACTGGAGTAAAAGAAGCACACTATCACCATAAGAAAACAAACAATTTAAAAAAATAATTACAATTTAGAAACCTACTGTGGAGAATTAGTATCAACAAAACAAATGTTGCAATCAGACTGAGAATAGGAGACACTAGTAACTTAGAAATAATTCTTCCTGAAGCCAATTATCACTCAAAAAGGAGGGATACTGCTTCATAAAAAGCAAAGAACTGCAGAACAGAATACAAAATAGAATATATGCAAATCAATCATAAATAGAGAAAAGTGACAAAAAGCGGAGGGGGGAAAAAACCAACAACTTGTTACCACTGAATAAAGAACACTTATTATCAACTGTAAGACATTCTTTACAAGTGTTTTCCGTCAGACAGATGTAAACTCAATAGTGTAGGCTTCTCAAAGAAAAATACAGGAAGCTTTAGTCGCTTTCAGCAGTGTCCATAACAAATTGCATTTCAATGAAAAATTTGATGACTGGAGTTAACATAGTCAATCAGTCTGCATTAATTCAGAGCTCACGTTTAGGATGCACCCCTTTCCCACCCCTACGCCCTATTACTTCTTTTCAATACACTACGATATACTTACAAAGACAGATGTGTATGTATGTACAGACACACCTACATTATACAGGAAATTAGAACAAATTCTAAAGTATCAGCAAACAAAACACTCTCTATTCTGTCCCTGAAAACATTTCATAATCAGAAGACTCAGGAGATAATGACAAAGTTTGCATGGAATTTCATCATTCCAAATAGTGCCATTCTTTTTAAAAAAAAACATTTTTTTTTAAAGTAGTAGATTTTTCATAAGCAATTGCAATGGCCAATCTTCATCTGCAAACATAGGAACTTTTTTCATTATTTTTACCATAACAATTTTATTTCAAGTAGAACTGCAACACCTTAATTTAGCACTTGCTCTCGAGCTAATGAATACTTCACCACACACTAAAATCTAAGACTACTAAATCTGGTTTTATTCTAGTGATTCTTAACTATACCAACACAGAATGTCACAACTGAGGTGCAAAGCATTTCACACTTTCAGAACATTTAGACAGTCAACTTTGATAGATGAACTCAACTTCTTTGAAAATGTTAAACCAGTTGTATCTAGGAGGCTACATATTTTCATATGGAATTTAGTAAGATGCTGTACATCAAATAAATAGCTGTTTTCAGTTTCATTGGGTAAATAACTTTGGAAATACTCATAAAATCAACACAAGGGGAAAAAAAGACCAATTAAAGCCAGACTCTGAATTAACAGCTGCCTGTTTTACCCAAGACAAAACCCCAAAGTTTAAATCTGAATAACAATTATTTATGCAAATATCTCCTGATCCGGACACATCTTTGGAAATATAACACTATCATCTACCAAGCATAAAGATGACAACAAAGCAATGAATAAATTGTAATGAATAAAGTTTTTAAAAAAGTATTAAACAGAGAACAATGTACATATATATACACAAGAAATATGTACAAAGACTGACCAACAAATATATATTTATGAAAATGCTTCATTTCAGACTACATTGAATGATTTTCTGTGCTGTTGTTTGAATACAGTGACACAGAAG
The DNA here is from genome assembly GCF_023638135.1 of Falco biarmicus. NCBI lineage: Eukaryota > Metazoa > Chordata > Aves > Falconiformes > Falconidae > Falco > Falco biarmicus. The sequence goes on from NC_079289.1 coordinate 81,561,944, forward strand.
AGCAACTATGATAAACTATTTAAAAACTACCACCACTTGCTCTGCTAAACCTGCACAGTCTAAACTTCAGTTCCAAAAGGCTTCAAGCACCAGAGGCGGCCAGTTTTCAGAAATAAATGTCACTGGTAGCTTAGTCTGAAAACATACGGAAAAGAAGATTTATTTTAGAAGAACAGAGATGAAAATGTGTCAGGAGCTGTTTATGAAGAAGGTGTAAAAACTAATGCTAATAGGGTGGGAAGTACAGAGTTTTCAGCACTGCAGGAGATGTAAAATCGGTAATGGCACATCAAGACACAAAGGATAAACCCCACACATCTAAATGGAAGGAACCTGGTTTCAAATACTGAAATACCATTATTTCAAAGAGTCTCAGAATGCTGGTACTTCTAAAGTTAGTGCAGCCAGTACACCAGGGAGGGTGCCCCACAAAGATTTTTTTATCCCATCACCGAAATCACGTACAGGTACAACTCCACATATTATTTTTCCACTGTCATTCATATATACTCCTCTTGAGGCTGCTTAATTATGCTTAGACAATAAGGATGCTGCTCACATATAGAAGTGAGAAACACTGGAATATAACTAAATACACATGAAAACCGGCTTACATAGAAAAATGTTTTGGAGAAGAAATTTATGCCCAGTAAACACCCTGAAAAGTGCCACAATAATTCCCGTCAAGCTCTGTAGCTCTTCTCTGTTAATGTCTGCAAACACCCAGCCTTATCCCTCGCCTTTCCCACCTCATTTGGCAGTCTGACTGGTAAAAAATTGCAATGAGGAAATAAAAGAGGAATACAGTCCTCCGGATACAGTCACCCAACTAATGATCAGTATCGTTTCTGAAGAGAACAGCTACTGTATCTTATACGAGGAAAGAAGTAACGTCTACTTGTGCTATGTAGCAATAACAGGTGTGGGGGGTACATTCATGCAGACTTCAGAATTGGTATTCATGCACTATAAAGTGCAAGTCGGAATTATTTTAGCTACTAGTGCGTATTTTCATCATAATATGCACTAAAGACCAAGTAAAATGACAACACACTCAAACATTGCTCAGGAACTGGCCAACGGAATCTTCTCATAGTAAAACTTGACACTGAATTTCCACAGACCATACATCATGAAGACTCCTGTAGCTGCGAGGTAAATAGCTATGCAGGTTGTCAACACAAACTGTTTTCATTAACATTCCCCTTGAGCTGGACAGAAGACTCCTTCTTGAATAATGTTTCCCAAGCCCTCTCAAAATTTGACATCCGATATAGATATGGACTTTAACAAATACCGAGTGGAAAAACATGCATATATCAAGCTTAACACCAAGTCTCCACGTACCTCTACGTACTACTCATACACCCTCAGGGGTATTACTGAGCTAGAAAACAGAACCTGCTTCAAAGGACAGAGCTCCTGGTAAGTACAGCAGGTCAAAACCCAATTCTAATATTGGGGGTGGGGAATAGACAAAAAAAAAAAAAAAAAAAAAAAAAAAAAAAAAATTAAAAACATCTAATAAGGATATTCATCTAGGATATGAAAGACCAGGATTCAGAGCTTTGCCTAATTTGAAACAAAGATTTAAATTTGGGCTTTCCATATTCATAGTATGTGTCTTGAATACCAGATTCTCAAGACAACCTCACTTTTAAGCCAAAAGTCACCACAATGACTCACAGCAGAATAGAGACAGAACAACAGAGACTAAGCTTCCACCTATATGTGCAGAAGTCAGTTCCACCTATTCTTTCCCCACCCACAACTACAGAATGACCCTGTGTAGATAAGGGTGATTTTGCAATTTCAAATAAACAACTGAATAAAGAAAAATGCAATTCATTAAAGGAAGGTACTGAGGAGTTTGGGGTCACATCTGTCTTGGTTGAACACTAACAGACATAGCCTGAACTAGAAGTTCTTCTCAATTCCATCATGCTGTTATTCCTTCCAACAGAAGGATTTGCAAATACTTTTTTCTACCATGCCCAGCTGAAAAAGGTACAACATCCCCTTCTGTTGGACCTAACTTTCAGTTACCACATACTCTATTTAATGCACAATACTCCCAACACTTGTGGACAAGAAGCCACCAATTAAAACCATACATTGAACAATGCTCAATAACATGGGCTTCTACAACCAGCCACACCTAACTCCTTAATATGTAACTTATTTTAAAATTAATAATAATAAAGTAGTAATAGGTTTCAATTTTAACAGCATAGATTAAAAGTTATGAAATAACTGAAAATCCAAAAATAGCATTCTCATCTTCAAACCATGATTAACTATAGTTTATGTTTATCACAAACCAGCTCAGAAATCGGTCACTACGCTTTAGGAAAAGCGACACGCATCCCCAACAGACCTATGCCCAAAGGTCAATCCTCTAAACCAGCTAAACTTCTCAGATTTAAAAAAAAAAAAAAAAAGGGGGGAGGGGGGGCAAAGCTTACACACAATTCGCTAACTTCACACTGTTGACATTCGCTTGTCCCAAACCTCACAGAAAATAGAAAATGGCCATTTATTTCTTTTACAAAATGTCTATTTGTAGACTAAAAATGAAAAATTGCACAATCTAAGAGGAATTCCACTGTACAGAACCCAAATCTTTAACCTGGCATTTATCTTGTGTTGCACCTATACTACCTTTCACAGTAGTGACCAAATCAGTGTCCTTATCACTAAAAATTCCTTCCAGAGAGAAATTCAAAAATCTTTGAACAATCAAACTGTTAGAAAGCATTTTACAAGTCTACTGAGGTGCAAACTCCATCACCAGAGATTCAAAATGGGACAAAGCATTCCAAAAGAACAGATGCGCAATATGACATTTAACATCAGGAAGTTCAAAGGCTATTGGCACCATTCATAAACTAGCATGTGTATGTGATTCATACACCAAGTAGCTTTGAAGATCTCCTTATGATGGATTACTGTAGGGTTTGCATTTAAAATGAAACAATAGCAGAAATAACTGAATGATATACATTTCAGACGTTTGTGGAGGAGCTTTTATTTTTGATGAACATGCTGTACTCCGCAGGATTTCCTCCACAGAAGAAGAGGTATTTTGGTAAGTTAATTGTCTGACTCTTAAAACTGATGCTGCTATGACTCAGGCCTTTAGGTGAAGGACCAATTCCTACATTGTTTACAGCAGCAGATAACATCAATTTCAAGTATACATTAATGCAAAATCTCAGAAGGACCTTCAGCAGTTTTTACAGGCAATATAGTTTCCAAAACACAACCAAGTTGAGGCTGCAGAAATGCACATAGTGACTCAGGGCATGAAGTCACTCAAGAGTTTTTAATTAAAAAGACAGTTCCTTAACACTAAGAAGTTGACTGTCTTCCTTTTTAAAGTTTTGGATGAATGGGACATACCCATATCTCCCACTTCACTGTCACTAACATAAATCTGTCTCCATTTAAAGGTTACATTCACCTTCAAATCACTCAATGGCTCGATCACAGATCTTTAAACTGCCAGAAAACACCACTGTGAGAACTGCAGTCAACAAGGCCATTTGGCAATGCAACAAAAGCTTATTGCCACAGAAGACTGGATTTTTTCAAATACTCATCCTGAAGAGTAGAAAAAGTATGTCATCAACACAAGGTATGTGGAAAGATGCACACACTTTCACATTCACCTTCATTAATGTACACAAAAACCTCACCAAACACTGCAGAAAAATCCCTGTCAAAACAGTATGTCACCATGAACAAGCAATTCCTCTAGAGAAGAAACAAGGAAAACAGCAAAACAAAACAAAAATCTATGAACCAAGCACAACAGAGTCAGATACTGAATAAAGTTCTAAAAAACACATTGGTCACAACCACAGAAGCAGCAAATAAAAGCTCAGACAGGATAAAGGAGCGAGCCAGAAGGAACGCACAAGTGAGATGAAACCTTTGTCAGCCAGGAATGGCAGAGACGGAAAGTGGACAGATCACAATTTACTCAAGCCCTGAACAACAGCACCATCTTCATTGCGTTATCATTCCATCCCTACTCCATCTGGCAGCACAACAGCTTCCCCATTATTACTCACCCAATACATAGCATCTCCACATAATAATCACTTCAATCATGCCAGTCTCTCACAGAACAAATGATTAGCCCTCTGTAGAGAATGTTTGGGGAGGATGAAAAAATACAAAGGTGAAAGAGTTTAAGAATATTTAAAAATTTATAAAATTTAAATTAAATACATTTTCAAGCAATCACAAAAGGCAAAGGGTAGCATGCAAGTCAGTCCCAAGTGTAAATTTTTTAATCCCTTTTAGTCAACTGTAGCACAAAAGGTTAATTTCTCATAGCTTTCTGCAGTAAGAGATTTATTTTTATCCAAGTAAAACAAACCCCATCATTCTGGATGGACCACCTGTGGCCTGTCCTGTGCAAGCAAAGGAGGTGTGTAAGCTTTATGCTTAAGCTTGGAATGGTGAATAACACTTGCAGTACAAGAGAGATTATTTACTTTGTCTTCAGGCCACAGATGGAGAAGCAGCACCTCATGAAGTGCGCGTGGCTTACAGGGAAAACCTTCTACCTACCAAGGTCTGTGCTGCTGTTCAGCGCATGGAAAGGCTGCAACCGCTTTCAACTTCTTGGCCAATTACACCAAATAGCTACAGGAGAATAAGCTCCCCCAGCCAGCACTGACTGGGCAGGGAGGGCAGCAGACATGGGGGTTTCCCCTCTCCTCTGTTGTTCCTTCCTCTCCACATGCTGAGCAGGTGGAAGAGCTCCTTAAGAGGAGTCTTTGACAGCTGAAGACAGGAAGCCCAGCCCTGCAAAAAAGGCAGAACCAGGAGGCATGCAAGTAAGCCAAGGAGATGACAAGGAGTTCTAGAATGAGAGCAGAGATGGTGGAAAGCACGTTTGAAGAAAGTGTTACAAGTTGTAGGCATAAAATTTAGATTTTGTTTATTAGTCTGCTTGCAGGCTCGTACAACAAACCACACAGACGTGACTCTTAATTTATGCTAACAAAAAAAGATAGTACACTGAAAATATGTTTGGAACTTTTTTTGCTGTGGGATAAACCTGAGAAACTTAAAGTCTCTGCGGAATATTAAAATCAAGTTTGCAGTTCTTATTCATTTTATTTCCCTGCCTCTCCAGATATAAAGACTTGGCTCCTAATTTTCTGCTCAACCCTCTCATACCCCAGGCAGACTAAAAGGAGCAGAATCTCAGATCCATTCTCCTCACTGTCATAACGCTTAACAGTACAGTTACACTGCACAACTTGCAGTAGGGATAAATAAATTTGTCAAAATTTACTGCTTCTGTGTAGTAATGGAATGAGATTTGAGACTCTGGATCACAGTCTCCTGCACTTGTTTCACATACAGTTCAACGTGCCTTCATTTTTCCTGCAAAAAATGCAGGAAACCAGACCAAGCTCTACCTAAAATCCATTTTCACAGGTGTTTAATAGTGTCCAAACAGCACAAAATTCAACATAATGTTACAGCAGTTCACCTTTTAAGTACACTTATTGGTGGTAGCCTATCATTATCTCTGTAATTTGCAGTGATACGATATTGGCCTTTGGACTGAATTTACAGTATTATTTTAGGTCTGTCAACTATAAATGAGGTGAGAACATTACTACTTGAAAACACACCCACCAGCATGCCACAGATAGGTTTTTCAAAGGAGGCATGTAGCAGTGAAATATTACACAACCATGTAAGATCCTGAACTCTGCAACAGGCTTATTAAAACTACTCAAGAAAACCTCAAGCACATTAATTACTGGATTATGAGGCAACAAACCAAGATGAGTGTATGCTGCCAACATAAGGCAGATGAAAAAAAAAGTATACACAATTCCAGAGTTCAACAGAGGATAATTTTCCAACAGAAAGAAAATAAGATGACCATAAGTCAGACCAACAGTCTAGTGCAGCATCCTGTCTTCATATTTACTTCAACAGCAGATGTACTAAAACAGCAGTAATAAAAGATTAGCACAGCTTTTACATGAATTCACATTCTTGAAAAAGAAGCAAAAGAAAAAGGTTAGCATATTATCTTTCTCCCTGCCCCCCCCCCCCCCCCCCCCCCCCCCCCGCAAACTTCCCCAGGCTGCTGTACTTTAAATTCAGGAACTTCCCGGGCACAGGTGGTGCTGCTGTTTCTAACAGCTCTTAATGCATTTTTCTTCCATTAATCTGCCCCACAACTTTTTAAAACCATGTCCACTAATTTAATATTAAAACATTCAGCAGCGAGCAGTTCCACAGATTAACTGCAAGGAACCATCGTCCGTTTCTTCTGAATTTGCTTCCTGCTAGACTGAGTTGATGCTCCCAAGCTCCAGCAGTAGAAGAGACAGGGAACAACCTGTTCTAAAAGCAGAAATATTAATACCGTCTCAGCAGATTTGATCTACAGCATACTATACAATTTCTCTGTGTTCAGAAAAGATTAGCAAATATATTTAGAAGAGAACAGCAGGGATAAGAGGAAAAAGGAGTTTCTCTTGCAAAAGGAAGTCAAACAGCACAAATTATTTCACTTAGCAAATCAAAAGCTAGTATAACTATTTGCTACAAGTACTGACAGGACAACCACCAGGGAAAGAGCTATTTCAGCCTAACAGTGTTGACAGAAAAACAGATGTGTATAAATTTAGACTGAAAAATAAAAAAGGATTTGAAGAATCAGAAAATTAGGATCTTGCACAGTAATGGAAACAGTAGAGGCAAAAGGGCACTTTTAAAGTGCTCTATCACTTTTAAGATGGCGATTTTCATAAATGTCATGACATTACATGTATATATCTACATCTATGACACAACCACCTGCAACATGAAGGGACAGGCTTCAAAAACAGCTGGAAACTCTCATGTAAACCTATATATTGTTTTGTGTTCTCTTTAAAAGACTGCACAAGATTTCTGAAAGCAATTTCTATCTGAGTGCAACAGACCAATACCAATTACTTACTATAAAGAGCTATATTGTTAAACAAAGGGTTTATGCTCTTGAGGCCCTTCTGAATAAAAGCATTTGGGAAAGTTTGGGTAAAAGATATAAGCAACTTCTTAAGATTTTGAACTACTGCATCCCTACTGTCCAGACAGGAGGCAAACACATTGTCTGCAAGTTGAGAGTCTAAGTACAGACCCAAAACCCACAGGCAGTATTTGGTATCTGGCCCGTTTCAACAACATAAATACATGTGGGATTCAGTGCTTGGATTCTCTCTAGTGAATCTCAATGTTTAATTTTAATTCATGAAGGAATGCAATTTTTAGCAGACATATTTAAGTTACTAAGAACCAAACGTACCTACTGTGGTCTTTCAGATTGTATTTTGGCTTTAATTTCACGAATTCTCTAACAAGGCAAGTACTAACACTGCAGATACGTCAGTATCACCTAACATAACAACTGACAATTTCTATCCTCATACAACTAGCTTTCCTTTACACAAAAGTCACTGCTTTTCAAAACTCACTTGTGAAATAGTTTTCTCCTAAATTTGAAAAGTTTTAATTTAGCAACTACCCAGAAAAGAAGAGAGTAAGAATATTCACAAAGAGTCAGCAGCATTATATGTTCTCTGATAAGCTTCCAAGTGTTACATAGACAACTAAAATGGTTTTGAAGCAAAAAAAAAAAAAAAAAAAAAAAGGTTATGAATAACATGTTGACAAACCATTTAAAGAGGGAATAAACAAACAAAAAGCACCCCACCACCACCTCTCAAACACCAACAGAAATCAGACTGGGTGTCACTTTTTAAATAACGTTCCATGTCTCATGCTTAACCAGCATTGCTACCTGCAGCATAGTGCCAAAAGAACAAACAGCTCTTTTACCTCAAGAGCTATCAATATGCTACAAGAAAAACAGGTGTTCAGGAATCATAGCAGTTACATTACAAAGAGTATTTTAAAAAGTTTTATAATGCTAAGCTACTGTCTAAAAGCTCTCTAAAAGCAGTATGTTCCAAATAATATTTCACAGCGTTTTTTTTCCAAAACAGGTAGTTGTGTGTGTATGTGTCGTCATCCCCCATTCAAATGGGTAGGAATGTGGAATTAGCTTTCTGCTGCACCATTTATCTAGTTGGTAGGCTTCTAACTCAGACTTACTCTTTTTTCCAAAATACATATAAACAACCACTGCCACCTACTATTTTGGAATGTTCTTAGTTCTCTTAAAGCTGATGAATGCCAATCTTTCTCTCCAAGATAGAAATGGTACCAGCAAGATCAGAAGCAAATGACAAAAGAAGAAATAGATCCAGCAAAATGCAGCATTACAGTTGGACTCTGCTGTCATTTTTGTTCAGGACTCAAGAATTAAATAACTCACTTATTACCCATTTTCATCAACCTAAGTCTAAATCTGGCATGGTATTTTAAAATTTGAGAAATGCTATTTTCAGTATTGATGTTCTAATGCTACTGATTTCTTTCACTGTCAAAAAGCTATCATTGTCTACATTTACAGCTGTATTACTATAATGAAAGCTAGAGAGTGATATCAGTATTACTATTTTTGTACAGTTTACCTGAAAATGTAATATACCTTTTAAATAGAGACTGTAGCTTTAGGTTGGTGAAACAGGTTTTCAGAGTGACATGCTAAGTATAAAAACATGAAGTGAAAAGACCTTTGTCAATAAACTTTAACGGTTTGTTAGCAAGTGGAATTTTGTGTGATGCCTTCCAGAAGGCTTAGAGGAACTAAATCATGTCCTGAAAACAGGAAATACATGTAATCACACCTCTGTCCACAAAGATCTGAGAACAGTCACTGGGAAGCAGCTGTTAGCACTCTATGTGCATCAGGGGTAGCTTACTCTACAGTCAAAGTATTAAGCAAAAAAGTATGAATTGTTATGTTAGTAGTGATGCAATGCAGAAAGACTTTCCCTTGAGAAATGGCATAAGCTTGACTGCTAACATGATCAAATGAAAGAACGCTTCTATGCCTTAAGAAAACCACATTGATTTATTTAGCACTGCCTTGTAGGAGGAGGCAGGAGGAAGGGTCGGGGACACCTAAGCCACTGTGACCATCAGCAGTTGCAAAAGACAAGAATGACACGCATTATCTCAGAGTTGTTGTAGATCATCGGGTATGGGGAAAAAAAATTTTACAAAACAGCAGAGTCTTCCAGGAAAGCAGCCTAAGAACTGAGCCACAGGAATGCCACAGGCAGCTCTTCAGTTACAGACAGTGGCAAATAAGCACATGCACATTATACAGACCTGAAAAGAGGGAGTGTCACTCATGGAAGTCAAAGTTAAAATTATGTCCATATGCACAACGATTTCATTCCCTGGTTTTCGTTTTAGAAGTCTTGCTAGGACTTAGAAGTCCAGAAGGACACAAGATAGCACAGAACAAAGTTCACTGCATAAACCAAAGATTTGTGTTAACATTGAATTTGCAGCGGAGGAGAAGGACAAAATAATCCTTTCTCTTACTACAACAATCCAAGTAGTTGTATTCCTGGGCAACTGCATGTGAGACTGCAAAGCTGTCACCAGCTAAAGGATATGGTGTGATTCTTAAATATCCCTCCCTCCTCCTGGAAACTTACATTTTGAAGGGACTTATAGGTTGTGCATTCACAACCCCCCCAAAAAAACTAGGCTTATACTTCATTCATTTCCAGGACTCATTTAAAACCACTGGCACTCACCTACTCCACAACCTCACAGAACAGATGCAACTGGTCAGTTTGTGACTGACACACAAGTTTGCAGGCGAGGCAAATATTGCATACTGCTCTGCTACAACAGGAGGTTTGCAGTTTAGTGGTACCTCAAGACCAAAAACCAATGCCACTGTAAGGTGTACTTCCTAACTCAAGTTTAGCACTGCAAGCTTTCTCCACCCTGTGATGTCTTTTCCTTCGCCTACTATATAGCCTGATGGAAGCAAAACCTTTCATGTTTCAGAGGCCTCTATTTAAACTGCACAATTAATGAGGACATTTATGTCCTGAATGTGGGCTAATTCCAAAAATCTTGGGAGATCCTCCTTCCACTGGTTATAGTAGTTTTAAACATGTGAAAGAGGGTAAGCATGTAACTTCATGATTTATTTGTGTGGCCCAAGCTACATGTGACCTCCAATCCTACTGCATACCTGGGCTGTACACTCTACACCTTGTTGAGGTACCTCCAGAAACACTATTTGGCTACTTACTCTTTCTTGTGTTAAAAATCTTACCACTACTCACAGTCCACTGTTAGCCATCTTCCCTTTCTTCCCTACTCCCATTCCAGTCGCACACTTTTTTTTTTATTTTTCATTCTAGAAAGTATATGTAAAACTACTTCCAAGGCCTACAGTTGTTACATATGGTCAAGTCTCACAGCACAGTTACATTCAGCTCACTGAAGAAGGCTCTGGGTAACCTTATCTACAAAGCTTTTGTGGTGGTTCACATACATGCTTACAGGGTATGAGGGCCCCCCATTTCATTCCCCAAGAACACAGAATACAACTCACACCTCTTAAGAGCTCAGACACGACACCAGTCAAAAACTGAAGGCTTTTACATACTGCCTGCATAAAAGTAGATGACGCTAAATTAAAGATATTTCCCCACAGATAATGCAGGCTACATGCATAGAAATAGAACATTAAATACTTGCATGATAGTATACAAAAGAAAACTATTGAGGAACCATTGTAAAATGTATGTTATTTATTAAAAAGTGCTATTACCACAATTAATTAGGTTATTTTTGCACACTTATTCCTGTATTAGTTGAAAAGTACAGTAGTAGACTTAAGGAAAGGTAGAGAATGTAACTAGTAATACTGAAAATAAACACTTTGAAACTAATTTTTCTAAAATTAATGAGTGTTTGCCCCCCTCACACACATCCTTTAATATCACTACATGTGAACTTAGGACCAACACCTCACACATCATGACACTTAACGTGATAGGAGGCTAGGTGCATGCAGCATTCAAGATAAACAGCTAAATATAATGCAGGGGGTGGGGTGGAGGGATGGGGGAAACAACAGGAGGGACACGTAAAAAAAATGAATTGGTTAACCTCCTAGAGAGGTTAGGAGGCCAACATTACACAAGCAATGGTGCTTTAAGTGTCTCTAACCAGCCAAAGAAAAGACAATTTATACAGATCTACAGCTTCATACAGAGTAACTGCATGGGCACTTCATGGGCACTCTTCTGCAGCAAATGCCACTTGGCAGTAGAAACTTCACATTTCAGTACAGTTCCATTCCCTGAGCAAGTGCTGTGCAATAGCATCTCCCAAGAGGAGGTATTCTTTCTCCAAACCTAAGGGAACCTTCCTTCAAGTTCTATGTGCAAAGCAAGAGGTCCAACCAAAGGGAAAATCAAAAGCCAAGATTCTGATATATGTGAAGGAAGAAAACCGAATTACAACTCACCTTTACACTAAGAGCCAAAATTATTCAGAAGTAGCAATTTAATTTAATTCCCTTATCTGACTGTGGAAGGACAGGCAGTATCATGATACCTGCCCTGCTCATTTAGTGCCTGTTCTTTAATTTCCAAGCAAGGTGTGAATTCATTCTACTTAAATGAAGTACCAATTTAACAAGCAATATGAAGTTACAAAGAAGTTGCATCATCTTAAGAATGTATCTGTTGTCTAATAATGTTCTCCTACATGCCATCTAAGTAACACTAGTCATTCCTCTTACAATGCAGATTTAATCCACAAAGTATATTGTCCAATGTTTTGTCCAAACCAAGTTAAAAACCAAGGAAAAAACCAGTAGCTTACAATTACAATGTAAACTGATACAGCAGTTGCAACTTGTGATACACCTTTTATTAAGGACAAAAAGCCATGGCTCTAAAAAATGTTTATTTCCTTAAAAGCCATCACTTCAGAATAGTTTTTATCTAGAGAATATTCTGTCCTAACTTGAGTTTAATCCTGTATAACCATGGTACAGTACAACACTACAAGTTTCTCTGGTCAATTCAGTTAACAAATAGCAAGATCACATTGACATGAGCTGTAAATTCCAATACTTGCAATTTAAGGCAGATTGGAATTTTCGATTATTTAGAAAACACAGAAGATACTGAACGTGGAATTAATACAAGCAGTATCACAACAGCACATGAAGGCCCCAGCTACAGACAGCATAGCTGTTTTACAAAAATCAGCTCTACCACATTCAGTCTGCTCATCACTAGGGTAAGAAAATACCATACACCTTGGTTCAACCTTCCAACTAGGGTAACAGTAGGGAGCTCTGATGGGTTTTGATTCTGACATTGCACGTAACAGTGCAATGATGATAACAGAATAACTTCAGCCAGCGTATGCTGTGTAGGGATTGCTGCGGTAGAGAAAATGCCAGCACAGCTATAGGCAGCAGAGACTACTGTCCAGCTGAGAACACAGTGTGAACATAAACACAAAGAGATCTGAATTTGACAGTACACTGGTTCTTAAACCCAGGTACAAATACATACAGGTACTGATTACTACTACTCTTCAGTGGGTTTTTTTTATTATTTAGAAAAGGGAATCACTGGCAAACAAGGTGCTAAGTGAAACAGGAAATCTGCTTCTGAGAACATACCAGTTAATTAATTTCAGCAATGATGACAAAAATCTGGGAAAATTCTCAAATATTGCAGAAAAATCATGACAATTAAGTCACTGGAACAGAAATGTGTTCCTTCTCCTTTCCAGCTGTCTGAAGCCTGACAGATTTTAAGCTAATCGTTAATGAATTGCTTTGAATCAGCTTGTTCCATTTTGGGGTTCTAATTGTGGAAGTGAGAAAGCCCTGAGGAAAAAGTTCTGAAATGACCTGTAGTTGGAACTTATTTTCCTGTTTCAGTCGGTAGACCTGCACTCTGCTTACTCACTCCTCTTGAGGCATAGTTTCCTGGTGTTAGAAAATTCCTACCTATCTGTAGTGAAGAATCTTTAAAATAAGCATTGGAACCAGTGCTGCACTACTAAGGAAGCTTCACTCTAATCTCATTGCTTAAAAAACAAACAAACAAACAAACAAAAAATCAAGAACAAATTTAAATAATCTCTGAATATCAACAAGCTTTCTCCAGAAGATCCCTGCTGCTTGTCTGGACAATCTAAAACACCTTTAATCACTAAATACAGAAACTGAAGCAAAGCAATCAGGCAAAACCCACAGAGAGCTTGGGAGGGCCAGTGGTGGTGCTAGGCCTTCTCAAGCAGCAGAGAAATCCAAAACTGCTCCTAAGTTCCACAGGTGCCACAAGTTTCCTGAACCCTGAGAGCTTCTTGTGCAAAATGAATGCTCTTACCCATTTTCACTTTCCCAGGAAGGTCACTTTCATCTAGAAATCATAGTAAAAAACATCTCTTCCATCATTCTCCGCAACTGAGAAGCAAACACAGGTCTGAAGTGGAGGACATAAACTATTCCATTCTTTCAAACTACCAAGGACTTAGCTTAATTAGCAATTAAAAGTAAGTAGTACAAAAGATTCCTTTCTCACTGGATATAATGGAGTCATCATTGTTCTCAGAGCAAGCTCGAAGTTTGCAACTGGCATTACAGAAAAACATCCTACCATTCAAAAGCAAAAAACAAGCTACCATGGCAGAAAAAAAAAAAATCACCTAATAAAGAAAAATACGACTTAAGGTGAAAATGTTTTTACTGGCAGGGAATAAATAGATTGTAATATTCCAATTCCAGCTTTTTCCTCATACAGTTTGGAACACATCCACATTCCCAGATTAACTGAAGACAATCTTCAAGATTAGGCATCACAGTCCTACGCAACAATCATCTCTCTACCATACGTAATTATCTAAGGAAACCTTACACAACCTTCCACAATTCTTCCAACTGTCCCAAATACATCTGCCTACTCTACAACAGATTTCCATACTACAATACAGCTTTTGCTGTGCTTTCCAGGTTATTTTAACATAAGTCTCCTTTCCAGGTTCCATTCAACTGTTAATACGTTTCTTCAAGTTACTTATACCAAATAACCTTTTTAAAATGTCTTGTACTGAGACTACACATAGAAAAAAATCCCACCAAGACAGCAAAGATGGACAGTGTATAACTAATCCCAGAAAACTGTCAGAACTAATAAATTCTGTAACACATGAACTTGTAAATTAACAGAGCCCTTTTAAGGATGAAAATGAGATCTTACTCTGCTCATTAGCTAACATGGGCTCTGATGGTCCTTAATCTCATGCTTAATCTCATCTTCAGCAACAAAACTGAACTCTGCTATAAGCATAAACACCTCTAAACCCTTCCCAGGGCTACATATGTATGTCTATATATATATAAAAATAAATAACCAGAAGAGGCATTAAAGCCATTTCAACTATGAATTTCCTCCACATAATAACTACAGTTAAGAAAGCCATCCACTACAAAAACTTAACTTGCTAATTAAATTACATATGCTCCTATGCTAAAGGTGTATTTGAGGATTTTCATAAAGATGCCAGAAGCTGGCTCAGACATGCATCTGTCTCACATCATCTAATGCTTAAGAGTTTCGGTTTCATGCACAGTAATTTTTTTATTTCCCCACCTCTTAAGCAAGGAATAGAGGAGCATGTACTGTTCTGATACAAAATTAGCTGAATAATAACTAGGAATTCTTTTTCAGAAATTAAAAAAAGTAAGAGCTATAATCACCCTTTCTTTTCATTTAAGGAACAAATAAACACTCATTTCTTCTTTTTAAAAAAAAACAACCACCAGAACTCTGGTTAAGAACTAAAAAAGACCCTTAAGCCTTATTTGTCGATCTTTTTAACAGATAACACCTGACATCAGATAGTCTTTCAATGAGTTTTGTAGTCTCCCATCTTTGCAAACTTACAATGGTCAAGTGTTAATGAAATCACAAATTCAAAGGCTCTGCCCTTCCAACCATTAAAACCCGAGAGACTAAAAACACTAAGAAAACAATACATTGCTGTGCACCACACCAAAGACTAAGAATGCATAGGTTTTTAAAAACCATGGTACGTATAATCTACCTTCAGTTACTATACTTGTTACATGCCCAGAAGCTCCTTTAAAGTTTACCAATGTACTCAATTTTTATACTTCCTTATTCTTCCCACTATCATTTGACTTTTTCTTTCCTACCAGAGATTGCTTATGACATGGTTTATGATGTCATGAGGGATGTTCTCCATTTTTCTTATCCTTCCACTTTATCTTACACTCTTTCTATACTTTGTTGCATTAAACTATACTGTTACATTCCCTAGATCAGCATCATTCTCCTTTACACATGCTTTCAATTCCATACTTCAAACTACTTCTTGCCTTTTTAACATATCCACCTATATCTTCCATACTTGCTCAGCTTGCTTTATCCTTCAAATCTAAAGGCAGCAAAATACGACTTGAGAACAGACACATGAGTTCTTGGCCTTCACTTTCACCTTGAAGAAAGAGGAGAAGTAGTAGGTTTCTTTACTCTTCTCCTCCCCTCCTTGGAGAGGGTAAGTAGGGAAAAGGGAAGCAGCAGTAAAAGATAAGACATAGATAATACAGCCAAGGCTTCTGTTGAAGGAGCAGTTTCCGCTACCATGCCTTACTTTTATTTTAAAAACGGGAGACAGCAGAGGCACCGTTATATTCAGAACTTAGAGCATTTAACTCTTACTAAGCTTTTTCACACCCTCCACAAACCCTCCTGAATTTTGTTCCTGTTTACCTCATTTTGAAAACCTTTGGAGGCAGGAACCAGCACCATCAAGAACTGAAATGCGACTGTAAGTTAGCAGTAAGTCAGATGGTATCCAAGAACAAGACTGAGGTAGCTGCTGGAAAGAACACATACACTACGATTTCCACTGCCGTGACCTCGGCCATTTTGTCTCCATCACTATGTCACCCACTTAATTCCTTGGTTTCCCACTCTTCTTCACATCTAATCTCCTAATCATCTGTTTTCAACCTTTCCACCACTTCCTTTAACTGAAAATCTCTTCCTTTTATTATAACACTGTATTCTGAAAAACCTTACTAGGAGACTTTCATTTCTCCTCTCCCCCAAATCAAATGGAGGCCTGACTTTCAGCAGGCATGAGTTCAAACATAGTTCATGAAGTATGCAACCTAGATCCCTCAGCATCCTTCATTCATTCAGAGCCATGTCCACAATGACATAAAACAGCTTCATAAAAAAGTATTTCTACAGTACTTGCACATATTCTAGCATTCTCTGCTGCTGCACAGTATGTTCAGATCTGAACCTAAGTCTCCTAGCGGCAGGCTAACTTCACAAAATACTAGGTCTTCCTTCAGGGGGTAATGAAGCTAGGCCACTGCACTCATTCCATCCCTCCTCTCCAAAAAAGAAATATAATCCTGTCAACATCTATTCTACCCCCCACAAGAAAATGAGGGAGCAAACCTTTCTGCTTCAGCAATAGTTTTATAAATATTCCTTACAGAAACAGAATCACACTACGCAGAACCCAGCCTAGCCTCCCAAATCTCTCTCTTCAAGCACCTGTACAGCCTTTGCTGATCCTGCACAATGAACTCTCTTCATGGAATCATAGAATACCAGGTTGGAAGGGACCTCAAGGATCATCTGATGCAATCCTTCTTGGAAAAAGCTTGGTCAAGCAAGGTGGCTAAGCACCCTGTTCAGCTGAATCTTGAAAGTGGCCGACCTTGGGGAATCCACCACTTCCCTCGGGAGATTATTCCGAAGGCTAATTGTTCCGATTGTGAAAATTTTTCCTCATGTCCAATCAGAATCTCCCCAGGAGTAACTTGTACCCATTACCCCTTGTCTTTTCCACGTGACTCCTTGTAAAAAAGGAATATCCATTATCTTTGTAGCCACCCTTTAAATGCCAGAACATGGCGATAGTCTCCCCTAAGCCTTCTATTCGCAAGGCTGCACAAAACCAATTCTCTCAGCCTTTCCTCATGTGGCAGGCTTCCCACTCCTTTGCTCATCTTTGTTGCCCCTCTCTGGACCGCCTCCAGCCTGTACACATCTTTTTTGCACAGTGGGGACCAAAACAGAACATAGTATCCCAGGTGTGACCTGACCGGCACCAAGTAGACTGGGGTAATGACTTCTTTATCTCTGCTGGTGATGCACTTGCTAATGCAACCCTGCATCCTGTTGGCCTTTGCCACAGCAGTTCGCTCATATTAAGCTTGCTGTCCACCAGGTCCTTCTGGTCCCTCTCCACAAAGCTGCTCCCCAGCCACACAGATCCAGCCTACACTAAGTTTTTCCAGGTGCAAGACCTTACATTTGTCTTTGTTGAACTTTGTCAGCCCCCTCTTCCAGCCTATCTAGGTCTTCCTCAGAGTGGCTCTCCCTTCTGAAGTGTCCACTTTCCCACGTGTTTTGGTATCATCAGCAAGCTTCCATCAGGGTACACCTGATCCCATCACCCAGGTCACTTATGAAGATACTAAACAGTGTTGGGCCCAGTATCGACCCCTGCAGGACCCCACTTGTGACAGGTTTCCAGTCTGAAAAGGAGCTAATTTACCACCAGCCTCCAGGTATGGCCTGTCAGCCAATTCCCCATCCACCACACAGAGCACGTGTCTAGACTGTAACACATCAAGTTTCTCTAGGAAGAGGGTGGGAAACCGCACCAAAAGTCTGGGAGAAATCCAGGCAGACAATGTCCACCTCCCACCCCACATCATCTGAGCAAGTTACTTTGTTGTAGAAGGCAATCAGATTTGCCAGGCACAATTTGCCTTTGCTGAATCCACGCAGGCTTTTCCTAATCATGTGCCTCATTCGACTTGCAATAGCCCCCAGGAGTGTTCATTCCAAAACACTCCCAGGGACTGAAGAATGATGAGCCTAGAATTTCCTGAATCCTCCTTTAAGCCCTGCTTGTAGACAGGGGTTCCATTAGCCTTCTTTCTGGGACATTCCCTGATCTTGACCATTTCTCAAAGATTATGGTGAGTAGGCTCTCAACAATGTCAGCCAGCTCTCTTCAACACCCTCAGGTGGATGATGTCAAGGCCCATCGATTTGTAGGGGTCAAGCTCCTGTAACAGTTCACAGATCAACTCTTCCTTCACTGATGGTGGGTCTGTGTTTGCATCAACCTGGATTTTTGTTCTTAAGGCCAGGGGTAAAGACAGAGGTAAAGAAAGTCGTGAGAACTTCTGCCTTTTCACTGTTGTTGGTGACTAATTCAACTCTCCTGTTTAACAGCAGACTGATTATTTTCCTTCTGTTTCTGCTTGCTGTTTACATACCCAAATAAACCTTTCTTGTAGTTTTTGACATCTCTGGCCAATTTCAATTTGAGCTCAGCTTTTGCTTTTCTAACTGCGTCTCTGCACACCCTGGCAATGTCCTTCTAGTTCTCAACAGGTATTTATCTGCTTTTCCATCTCTGGTATGCTTCTCTCTTTGTTTTGAGCAGACTCAGAAGCTCTCGGTTAAGCCAAGGCAGTCTCTTGCTCCACCTACCTTCCTTACCTTTTAAGGGGACAGATAAGCTGGTTTTATGCTTCCAGGAGAGTGTTCTTGAAAAACTCCCAGCACTCACTAGCTCCTTCATCCTCCACGGGAGCTTCCCACAAAACCCTCCCAACTGAGCTCTGAGCAAGCTGAAGTTTGGTCTTCTAATATCCAAAACCTTTGTCTTAGTACTAACCTCCAGTAATGGTTATTTAAAACTAATGAATTTTCCATTTTTACTAGATCGTTTTTGATCTGCATCAATTCTCCAGCCTGATTCACCACACAGGCCAAAAAATTGTTTCACCGGCACATGTAAGAAGCAACAGAGTACTTAGAATTCTGTTATGTAGAGGAAAAATACATAAAACTAAAGTCTTAATTTCCATTTATCATTCTACTCTAGATTCTTGTGCAACTAAGTTTTCAAATGATAAAGACAATGAAAACAGTGCTTAAATAAAAAGCTAAAATGGCAACTGCAATGCAAGTAACACAATACTACCACAAAAAAGAGACCTATTTGCTCTATTTTAAAAGCCAGTGCACTGGATCTTTTAAGTAATGCTGAAAATGATATCCTGAAATTGTTCAGAATTTTTAAAGTTTCAAAATGCAAGCAGACGTTTAATGAAAAGCACACTGACAAATCAATCTGCTTCAGACTTTAATAACCAATCTATATTGAGAAGTGAATCATAATCCTCAAAATGCCACTGTGAGAAAAGGAAATGACTTAAAGCCATTTTAACAAACAACAATTAATTTAACAACCTACCACAAAGGAAATTCATATGCAGACATATAGCGTTCTGGTTGTAATTCATAACACACTTTTAGTCACTCCCTTTACAAAGCTATAAATGAGTTCTTAATTCTACATCTTAATTAAACAAGCTTCTTCCGTGAACACTACGTAGCAAATGCACAAACCATAAAGGAAGCTATTTTGTCAAAATAGCTCTGATGGTAATCCATGCATCCTCTCATACCCTGAAGTGAGTGTATCTGAGAAAGCATATTCTCCAACTCCCAAACATGCTTAAGGTGCTTTTTGTTCACTAACACAGTATTTTATTTACATGAGGCATACCTCCCTATCATTCTTTAGATACAACAAATAGTATTCAGTATCCAGAATAATATCTGATCCACTGCAAAATGCTGAGGCTCATTTTAAAAATGCACCATTCAACAAGCTTTATTAGGTCCACAGTCAAACTACCAAATGGTCCATACCACTTTTGACAGTATCAGTAGAACTAGTCTGGAAAACAAGCTTTGAATAGCCTAGTCTCAAAACAGGCCAATCTTGAAAACAGCTTTTCCACAAGAGGAATTACAACTACTATGGGTATTTCTTTAATGTGCCTATCTGTAAATCAAAAACATGTAATAAAATATTTAATTATTTTCTCTTGCTTTACATAACTTCCCTGGTCCAAAAAACTCAGATAAGACTATCACAGTTCTTCTCTTTCCACATAACAAAAGTGTTTCTGTAAGATTATCCTCTCAGGTACACCTATACAAACCCTGGCAGCCCTCTGCAGAGCTCCATACAGGACGACAGTTCAATTTTGTCTGGTTTTAACTACAAAGAAGTATTCTGCTAGTGAACAAGATTAACGTTGTTAACACTTGTAGCAAAGACAGTCAACTGGTCTCTGTAATGACACCTGGAGTTTAATGAGCACCACTTCGATTTTTAATTGTAAAGACACATGACTCAAACATTACACTTCAAACACTATAGCTGCAGAACCTCACCATGAAGGGAAGTTAAAACAAAA
The DNA here is from genome assembly GCF_023638135.1 of Falco biarmicus. Taxonomy (NCBI): domain Eukaryota; kingdom Metazoa; phylum Chordata; class Aves; order Falconiformes; family Falconidae; genus Falco; species Falco biarmicus. Next base: position 81,582,222 of record NC_079289.1, read on the forward strand.
AGTAACATATATCTTGTACTTACATGTACAACTTAAGTGTGAAACTAAAGGACTGTAAGTCATATACACATACCTATATGCATCCAGAGTGAGCACAATAATGGCTTATCTTCTGGAATTATCTGAACCAATACTAAAACCTGTCACCTAGTTCAGATATGTATTCACCTCAGATTGACAGGCCATCTGTTTAATTAATTTCTGCAGAATCTGATCTAAGCCCTTTACAGCAGTAAGTAATTTTTACACAACTATTTTAGTAGCCTCAAACTACAAATACACACATTTCCTTCCCTTTCAGTCTGTTTAAAATACCGCAAAATCCCTCCCATTACCCAAAAATAGTATCAGTTGAGGACCAAGAACAACAATATTTGTTCACTAACCAGACAACAACCTGAAGTTCAACTCATGCATCTGTAAGGCTGGAAACTAAAGCTTCATTTCTCCACAGAACCGAAGTTTGCCTAATTCTCAGCGGGATAAAGAACAGTGGGCTACACCATATAATTCTGGCACTGGAAAGTCTTGTGACAAATGGTAATCAGTACAAAATCACTTTACAGCTGTAAATATTTTCCATTACTCTCCTTAATTTTGTATCATCTTACTAACGTAATAAAAACAAATGGTTCTACACACACAGAGTTATCCAAGTATGAAACAACTACTCTTTTCTAAAAAGATGTAACAAACATATGGTATAGCTTTTACATCATACTTTCAACACTTATTTCAGATGGTATCAGCATTTGCAGATAGTCTTACCTCTGTAATCATCAAGTCCACTCAACCCACTACAGTGAACAAACAGCTATAAAAGGCTGGCAAGAGGCAGAGCGCCATGCTCTTCACAAGCAGAAAGCACACCTGAATACTATGTATAGAGAAAAGCTTTAGATGGTCTACTACTTCTTCACATGCAGTACCTGAGATTACTTGTATAAAAACGTGACAGCTAGAGTCTGCAAGTATCATAATGCACAAATAGGTCAATGGCAGGATTTCAGTGGTTAAATTACTGGAACGGAATTCAAGAAAAACAATTGTTTCCCATCCTCGCCACTGGTTTTCTTTACACTTCCAAAAATTAAATAATTTATCAAAACCTCTGTTCCTCAGCTGCTAAAATCCAGTATTTCTCTCTCTTCTCCATCCTGAACTGCTGCCCACCTTGTCTCTTTAATTATGAAGTCAGTAGGACACGAATTACTTAAGTCTGTGCACATGTATCACTTAAAAGAAACCACCACTTCAGCCTCCAGACTCAGTAGACCAGTACTTGGAAGCTACAATATGTAACATTTTTTCCATAAGAAACATGAAAATCTACTATAACAAAGGGAAATCTTATACTGTATGCCCTATTAATAATCTCCCAATAGCAAACATAAAGCTTACTGAGATGCAAATACAAATATGCTAGCTGTCCTGCAATCTTTAACTACACTTCTTCAAAAGCATGTTGTTTGCAGAGATAAGGTCCATTCTTGCCTGCTCACTGACATATTAAAATGACAACTGTAACATTTGGAACTTCATAAATCTCCTTTCCTTCAGCAAGTAGTAACAATACTACACTTTAAACTTAAAGTAAATCAAAACAGTTAAGAATCTATTTGTTGAGCAATAAAAAGAACCATTTGAAAGAACTATGCCTTGAACACTAGTTTTGAGAGTATCAAAACGTGCCAAGTATCTCACACTTAAAGTACAGTATAATGTCCATTAAAAGAAAAAAGAAAGTTGTTTTTAACACCAGATGATGTGCAAATATTGCAAACCTGTAACGGAAGTCTTTAAGTTCCAGGATACATAAATATCACATAGACTGTAATTGTAATTTTAAAATATAAACCTGACACAACCATGAACTATGGAATATGTCATCCATTACACCTTAATTGGATCCTAAAAAACCCTACCCTATTAACATAAAGCCCAAATTGTATACAGACAAATACCAAGCTTCAAAAAAAAAATCCGTGTCAGTCCAAGTTATCCAATAAACAGACTTAATTTTTACTTAAAATCTCTCCACTTCCAGACACCTTCAAAAGGAGATGGAAAACCAGTTCCACCCATAACACAATTTACAAGATTTTAACCAACTTCAAATTGTTCCATAGTAGCAGACAGTCTGCCAGATAACAAACAAAGAATAAGAAATGCAGAACTTACTTTAAAAAAAAAAAAAAGAATAATCAAGGAACAGCTCAGATAAAAGTTTACAGAAACCAGAGGCTGCGCACTTTGTGGAATACTTTACAAATGTCTCATGGTACCAATTCCCAGTTTCTCAATTCCCAGCACTGCCATTATATAAGACAAACACCGTAATTCTTTTCAAAGCAGTATTTCTTTGTTTTGATGAAAATAAATTAAGCCAAAAGCATTTCCAAAGTTATTAAAAAAAAAAACCAAACAACTTTATTACACCTAGACTAATCTGTTAAATTTTTTCCTGCATAATTATTTTTCAAGCAGTCTGTTATAATTAAAACAGGATATTTAATTATAGATTAGTAGAAAATTATCATTAATGCCAACACTAAAGGGAAAAAGTCAATAAATACTAATTCACACTGTCCAAAACTATTTTTAAACAAGCGACACTTACAAGAAAGATGAAAGAATATTGTCAGCCTGCACTTACTTTGTATGCTTAATAAAAAGCACAGATAATTACTGTTAATTTTTTCAACACATGTGGCCTTTACACAAAGGAAATACCATTTTTAAAATCAGACGGAAAACAAAAGGGCTGCAAAACCACAAAAGGTTACACAGAGACCAAAAACTGGCATATTGCATGAAACTACTTCATATCTCTTTAAATTGATGTCAACATCAATACTTTTAAATGGAAACATGCTTCAAATTTTGTCTACAGGATATGACAAACTGATTAAACTCAATGAATAGGAATTAACAAGCATCTTATGCCCAATACATTAGACCAGCTACATCACCCTAAATCTGTATATAAGACAAATAATTATAGCTTACGAAACAAAGGCTTATCACTGCAAGAAAGTCAACTTTGGCTAAACATTGGAAGTACCGTTAAAAATAAAAAATAAGAAAAAAAAAGATAGAAGAAAAAAAAAGGAAATGTTTTGCAATTCACTTCCAATACAATGGATGTTCTCTGCCTCCCTCTCTCCCTCCTCACACACCCCCCCCAGTCCTTAAGCATCACCTCCTGCTAACAACATCTTCCTGGGAGAGAGACATCAAGATAACAGCAGGGGTTTAGTTTTTGTTTTGGGGGTTCTTTTGCTCCTTCACATTAATGTTCTTGTCAACTACAAAAGCATAACAGTGAGCACTTTCTCCAGTACAAGACTGGCTACGCTGGATTTTCAGCATTTAAACCCATTTAAAAGGTGAACTCTCAATTTCCCTCTCCCCCAACATCACACTGGCTGCAAACTATTATTTTCAAGCTCCTTTTCTGCACAATAAATATACATTTTTTGGCAACAGAAAATTCTATTCTTCTGTCACACATACTAACAGCATGTACACCATTACAGGAAAGTCTGATTTCTTCTGGCTTATCACATATTCAATACATGGAGCAACAATACAATATTCCTGACCTTTAATCTATATCTTCAATAATTCATAAAATTGTATAGATCTGATGTCTTATCTGCTCATTTGATTTGCTACACCCAGCAGCAGGACTCAGTTTAGTTCACGAGACTACCACTATACCATCCTACAGAGCAAAACTATGGAAAAAGGGAGACTGCAATCCAAACCTGGAGCACGAATGAACCCCACAACTATTTTAAAGCTCCAGACATGAAGCTCCCTCCATCCCCGAAAGAGATCCCAGAGTTCTTACTAAACTCTGTCAGGGTGTGGCTTCATTAAACCAAAGTTCCCACTGCAAAGGCTTCATGAAATCTCCTGGTGGGCCTGGCAAGTGACTTCAGCCAACGCACTGCCTGCCTGCTGAGTGAACCCCAGGAAAACCAAGAGTAGTACCTCCTCGTACTGAGGCATCAAATTCAAACCCACAACAGAATCTTGCTGCTGCACAAGTACCTGTGCAGGTAACAGAGCAGTTCCCTCAACACTTGCAACCCAGGACCTCACCTCCCCCTGCAACAGTCTCCTCAGACATGTACACTTCTACCACCTTCGCCACAGGTAACCAGGGAACACTGTCAGGCGCTCACAGAAGAGACGCTGCTACAGCCTGCCTTTTAAAAAGGTTCAGTAGCAGGTGGACTATTCTCACATTGAGGGGAGTACTGATAAATTTTTCCCTTTGTGAAGGATTCCTTTGGAAACATGACTCAATGGTTTTCCTTACCTGCTTTACTTGCACCTATCTCTCATATTACTCTACAATGCGCTGGCTTGTAGATTCTTAAATCAATCTGTTAGGATTTCATAATTATGGAGTCTAAGGTCTTTGTTAGCTGTTGTTGCTCTGTGCACAAAAGGGAAGATTTTGTTACTATCGCTGTAAAACCTATTAATTAAATGCACGTATCTATGGCCACACTTTCTACAATAAAAATAACTGTTACATGGAATTGAGAGCTATCTGCTAGAATGACGACTCTAAACCTTCTCATACAATGTAAATTGTATGAAGGTGCACACACAGAAAAAAGGAATTAAGTAAAAAATATCTTAAAATAAGAGCTCCTTCCTTATCGGTAACAGTAATTGAAATACACACGCATTCGCTGAAAAGTAAAAAGCACAAACAAAATCAAACCTGGTTCAAGCCAAGAAATTCATCTCAAAACATCTTTGCACTGAACAGTAACATTTTAATCATTCTACTTCCTTAACAATTTACTTTTCTCAGAGTCAAGTTTTATGAAGAACATGCTTCTGAGTTAGCTTGCAATTCATAAAGGTCCAAAACATTGTCAGAAAAACGAGGTAAAATAGCAATATATTTGGTGGGGTTTGGGGGTTTGTGGGGGGGGTTTTTTAGTACTTGGTACATGGATTCATACATTGACACTGTAGGAGAACACACGGTATTTCTAGAAATACACTTCAAAATTATCAAAATGCCCCACAACTTCAGTCATCTCAAACAAGACTGCATATACTAAAATACAATCTTTTCGACTAGCATAGAAAAGAAAATACATTATATGCAGGAAAGTACTCAAAACTCACCTAATATGCTGAATTGCTGTCTGCGTTACTTAATTTTACAGTACGCAAAATAAAACTTAACCTAGTCATGTTATGCGACAATCTAATTATATATGTTGCTTTTATGTTCTATCTGGCATCCTTAAGGTCTATCCCATACATGACTCTCTCCAATATTTCTGACGGCCTCAACAGCATTCACAGAGCAGACATTAATTCTGGTCCACTAACAGTTAACGTACATTATTTAACTCATCTGACATGTCACTCCCTTGCCTTTCTGACTTATCGGAAGAAGTATTTTTATAAATAACTCCGAAAATCAAAAGGAAACCACGACATTTTTTTAAAACATAAGCACAAAGAAAAGTGTACTTGCTTTTCGTTCCATCCCTGCCCCCTCCCCCCACGTCCTGACATTGAGCTTCTCCAATCATGCCAGAAATAAACATCTAAACACAAGTAAGGGCCTAGGCTACCAGATTCAACACGCTTTAGAGTGAGGTCTTCAGATCAACCAGGAACAGCATGAGAAAAAAAAAAAATCTCCACGGGAAAGTATCAGCACACAGCACGGGCACAACAATAGGATGAACAAAGTGTCAAATGCAAAGCTACTGACAGGAACAAGTCAGAAAGCAGGAACCAGAACAGCCCAGTCCTCTGCTTCAACCGTGTGGTCTTTTAAAAACAGTGTTCGACTTAATCTGTTAGGCAAACGCTTTCTTCGCATTCGGTCTTTAAATACAACTGGCAGACACTCCGCCCGCACAGCCTTTGTCAATAGCTTACGGGCGGGCAGCAGAAATGTGCTACAGGTTGATAAGGAGGACACCGGCGCTGCAAACGCCCTGCCTGCAGCAGGAAAGCACCCAGAAAGAACTTGCAATGCGCAGAAGAGTTTCCCTCAACGTTCACCGGGGGCTTCACACTCCAGCCGACGTACATATTCGTTCCCGGTATTTGTTTCGTGTTTACCTCCCCCCCACACACTTCTTTCTCCTCCCTGTCCGGCCATCTTGGGCCGACAGGAGCAGCCATTACTTAACTAAATGACAGGGCCAACAACTTTTCACACAAACAAACATCTCTCTCAAAAGGCCGGGCAGGCTCCAGCAACCTGCAGGCCGTCCTGCTCCCTGACAAGCCGCCCGGCGGCGGGGACGGCGCGGGGCCCGGCGGGCGGGACACGGCGCTCGACGAGGACCTGGCACGCTGGCGGCAGCTGGGCCCGGAGAGTAAACAAGTCACTCGGCGCCGGGCTCCGGGAGCCCCTCAGCGCCGCGCCCGGCCCGGCCCCGCTCCCTGCGGCCCCCGGCCCGCTTCGCCCCCCGCCGCGCCGCCGGGCGCAACCGCCGCCGGGCAGGGCGCGCGCAGCCGCCGGCCCCCGCCGCGCGGGGCGAAAATCACGAGGGAGGGTCCGGGGAGAGGCCAACGTCAGCAGCGCCTCGCGCGCGCCTTCCCCCCCCGCGCCGCCGCCACCTCCTCCTCCTCCTCCTCCCCCTCCCTCCCGCCCCCGCGCCCCCTCCCCCGCCCCGCCGCTGGGCGTTTGCTCCCGGCCCCGGGCTCCGGCCCCGGCGCGCAGGCACTTTCCCGTCCCGGAGCCGGACGGACACCCGCAAGGCCGCGCTCCCTTCGTCCCACACCCGGCCCCGCTCGGCTTCCTCCCGCGCGGAGAGCCGCGCCGAGTGCGCGGCGGGGAAGTTGGGGGAGGGGAGGAAGGGGCAAAGGCGGCAGCGACGCGTGGGGAGACCGCGGCGGGGGGCGAGGCAGAGCGCCCTGCCGCCCGCGGGGACGTGCGGCCGCGGGTGCCCCCCCCGCCCCACCACCACACACGCACTCTCGCACCCAGATGTACACTCGCACGCACACACTCACCGTGTGGACCCGGGGGACCGGAGGGAGGGGGCGGCTGGGCCGGGCCGGCTCCCTCCCCTCCCCCCTTCCCCCCCCCCAGCCCCGCTCCACATCCACCCTCGCGCTTACCTTTAACAGCAAGGCCTTCGTTCTGGCGCCATCTTCATGAAGCCTCAGAAATCCGAAGAGTCGGCTGCAGAAGGGGAGCGGGCGGGAGGGAGGGGAGAGAGGCACAGGCGTTAGCGAGAGTCAGCCCCCCGCACGGGCAGGCAGGCAGGCTCGCTCCCGGCGGGCAAGGGCAGAGCGCGGCGGCGGCGGCCGGGAGCCCGCACACGGGCACACACGCACTCCCGAGCGGGGAGCCGCGGGCAGGGGAGGGGGGAGACACGGAGGGAGCGCGGGCCGAGCCGGGACACGGAGGCGGCCGGGGCGGAGTGGGGAGCGGGTACCTGTCGAGACCGGATAGGGCTTCTCTCTCCTCGGCTGTCAAGCTGGCGAAGTCCTCCTCGCTCTGGCCGCTCGCTTTCCCCGCCGCCATTTTCTTTTCCTCATCACCGAAAGGAGCAGCAGAGGCGGCGGCAGCGGCGAGCGACACTCCGCACGATTTCATGGAAACGCAGCGTAATTAACTCACGATCGCAACCCCCCCCCCCCTGCGCGCCCCCAACACCCCCCAGCGCCGGGCGGGGCGGGGTGCCCGACACACACACACACCACAACTTTTATTACAACAACAACAGCCGGCAGGGAGGGGGAGGGAGGGAGGGAGGGAGGGAGGGGAGAGGGAGGGAGGCGGGGGGAAGCCCCGCTGCTCGGAGGAGGAGGGAGGGGGGAGGGAGCCCCAGCGCTGGAGACTCGGGGGAGGTGGGGGGGGGGGAGGAGGAGGAGGAGGAGGAGGCGGCGGCTGCTGCGGCGGATGGCGGCGGAGCGGTGTTTACATCGCCGCGGCGCCGCTCGCCCCGGCGGCGAGGGGTGCGGGGAGCCGGGGTGACAGGGGCCCCGCCCGCCCTGCCGCGCGGGGTGTGTTTGCCGCCTGTACAAACTTCCCCAGCAGCTGCCCAAAGTTGTTGTAATTGTGTCACACAGCGAACCCCACGCCGCCACCGTGACCCCCCCCTCCCCGCCCGCCCGCCCGGGCCCACGCAGCCAATCGCCGCCTCCGCAGCGCCGCACGTGACCTTTGTTGACTTACGTCAGTCATAGCGCTCTTCCACCGCGGCGCTTCGGCTTGGTTGGCCTACGGCGCCCGCCTCCCTCGCAGGCCTCATCGCATTGGCCGGCGTCCGAGGGGAGGGGGCGGGTTTCCTGGGACTCGCGGCTTGTGACAGGCCAGAGAGCCGTCAGTCAGAGCAGCTTTTCGATTTCCCAGCGCCAGCAGGTTTGCGTGCGCCTTTAAAAACCGGACGACGGGAAGGCGGGGGAGGGGGGAGTTTTCGGGAGTGGCGGGCGTTGGGGGTGGGAGGAGGGAGGGCTGCGCTCACGGGCGGAGTTGCGTAACGGGGCCTCCAGGCTGGGGGAGCGGAGGTCGCTGAGGAAGCGGGCTTCGTTTAGCGCCTGGCGGGCGGGGGCCGTGCCGCGCTGGCTGCGGGCAGTCGCGCTCGCCCTGCCTTGCCCCGGCCTGGGCGCGGGGCGGGGCGCTCTTGGCATACCCGGAAAATAGCGGCCTCCCCGCGCGGGGAGCAGGGACGGCGCTGGCTGGGGCTCCGTGCGGTCGGGCCGCGGGCGGGAGGAGGAGGCGGAGGCGCTGCCGCCCGAGGGGCGGTTGGGCGGCAGGTAACGCCCTCCGCAGCAGGGTGGCGTGGCCGGAGCGAGGGCAGGGCCCGTGGCGCGGCGGTTGGCCTCGCCCGCCCTGGGGAGCAGGGGTGCCGCTGTCCGGCCTGCGGCTTTCGCCGCCCACTCGCGGCAGGCGGGGATTTTCCTGGGGGCGCGCGCCATCGGCCGTGGGGCCGCCGCCTCGCCGACGGACGAGCGCGTGGCGGGGCTCGGAGCGTGCTGCCCGCGGGGGAGGGGGGGGGGCGGAGCGGGGCGCCGCGCCCAGGGAGAGCCTCCCTCCCCTCCCCCCCCCTCCCCTGGAGCCACTGACAGGTGGAGCGGTGCCCGCTGGCGCGAGCCCCGCGGCCGTCACGTGGCGCGGGGGCGGGGCTCGGGGCGAGAGCGCTCTCGCGAGGCCTGGGGGGTGGGCGGGGCTGGGCGCGGCGGCCGGGCGGGGGGCGGTGCGGAGCGAGGCGCGAAGGAGCGAGGCTGGGCTGCCGGAGCGTCTCGCGGCGGTAAGGCTCAGCGTTTCTTCGGGCGTCGCGGGGCAGGGGCCCTTCCGTGCCCTGCTTGCTGCCCCTTCTTCACAAGGCCAAGCCTACCCCCAGCCTTCCTGGTGGCTTAAATGTTACCTGGGCAGCCTTGGTTCCTCGGCCTTCCCGGTCTTGCCCAGGAGCTTGAGGGTGCAGTTTTCTCTCTGCAGCCCCATTAATTTACCCATTACAGTTGGGAAACTCAAGGGTTTTCTCAGCAAGGTTTTTGAAAATCATTAGGTCTTGGGTCTCCTATGATGCTTATGAGGAGATGAGCCTCCTGTAGGTGTGTGGTGGCACAGCTTGCTTGCTCATACCCATTTTGCTGTAAATGGATCAGCAGTGGCCTTCTGTAACATCACTGTGGCACTTCTCTGATGTTTAGCTGAAGCCTCATGGCTGGGCAGACTTTTTCTCTGCCAGCTGAATTCTCTCCCCGCAGAGAGGGGCCTGTTTTATGATTGCCAGGCTCTCTAAAGCGTAACTGAAGCTAGTAACTGCCTTTGGGAATTAGGTGAATAAGGTCAATGGCCAAGCTATGTAAGGGATGTTCAATCACAGTACTCTTGCTTGCTGGTTCTGTCCCTTCTGGTTTTAATTGTCATCCCCAAATCATGTGCTCATGAACGGTGGTACAGTTAACATTTACATGTCGCTGATGTTCTCCAAATGGATCTTCAAATGTTTTCTGGGCCTAATGGTGTCAGTAGTGCAGTGCAGAGATACTGGCAGAAGCGTGCAAGGCCTGTGCTGTTTTCCAGCGTGCTGATTGGAGATCTGGTCAACAGCCTTGAATAATGCAGAAAAAGACTCAAATTAATGTCCCTGCCCCTCTTGGAAGCAGAATCTTGTTGTGTAGCCATGCTGTCTGATCCAAATGCAGTTGGAACAAAAAAAGCACCTGAGTTTACTAAGGTTGCATATCCTTATAAAATAGCCAGCAACCAGTTGGTTAAGAGCATTCGTGTTAGAGACAGACATTTGTCATTTGTACATTTACAGTACTTCAGAGTTTGGAGTGTGGATAAAAAACAATTTACTTTTGGTTGTGGGGATAAGCTACAGTCATGAATGGTGAAAACAACTATGATCAAACATATGCCTTCATCTGTAATTTACAAGGCTTCTCAGTCACTTAATTTCTCAGCAGTGCTTCCTCAGATGCCTAACTCAACACCAAGAACTATACTGATTGGTAATGTGCCAAAAATAAGGTAATTCAGCACAGATTATTTCTGAGGATCTTGACTCTGAAGTCTGAAGTTTCCAATTTGCAGTATCCCAAGTATAAATCAATGGAAAAGATAGTAGGTGAAACTTTCTCGGTACAAGGAAGGTTATCTTCTAAACTACAAAGCAATTCAGCAGACTTCTTTGAAGTGTGAGTCTTAGTTCAGCTGAAAGTATAATGAGAAACTTCCATGCACCTGAAGTCACAACACCTGGGTTACTCCTCTAGTACTGTCAATGCTACTCTTACCCCCTGCATCCTGTCTGTATTGCCTGAATCGAATTTCCAGGTACTTTTTGTGGTTTGTAGGGGTTTTTTTGTATCTGAACTACTCTTTGGATGACTCAAGAGGTGCCATAAAAGCCTGTGTATTTTTTCAACTCTTCAAGATCTATCCAAAGCTCAGCTTACTTAATAATAGCAAGAAAAGCTTGCAAATGCATACTGGAAGTAACACTCTCTGCCCTTGCAAAGAGTCAGATAACAGTTTTGGGAGCTAACATTGATACACTATCACCTTATGAAAGGAGAGAGACTGTTCCAGACAAGTGCGATACTGGCCTCCAACTCTGAGATAGTCTCTGAAGGTGACCTCAGGAGGAGTACGTTCCTAAATTCTTGAGAAGAAAGAAGGAAACGTCAATGTTTTTCTGTATCTATCCAGTATTAGTTAACTCGTTAGGTTTTAGCTTAGTTTAAATTCCAAAGTCATCTGTGAGTGTCCAGAACCACTTTGCTACCTTCTGGGTGAAAGTTGTGGACTGATAAAGCTTTTGGACTGAACAGTACTCTTTGGATACACCTTTCCTGTTTTCACCTCCATTAATTTTCCATGCCAAGTTCCATTTTGTATTCCTATACGCTGTGTCAAGTGTTGCCTTGTCATGCTGCAAGACTTGCCCGCCCTATCTGTTAAGAGACCTAACACTATTTGTACATGTACAGTTGCAGAGTAGTTTATGCCAGAGAGAACTCCGCTCCAAGTAGGTGTTTGGCACAGTGGTCATTCTCTGCTGCTTGAAATTGAGATGCAAAGTTAATGTCCCACTTCTTGAAAAGTAATGTTAGAAACAGCAAAAGTTAATTCTAGAGTTCTCCCTGTAAGTAAATATACATCGCCTGACATCTTGTTAAGCTGAAAAACAGCTTCTGAAATCACTGCAAAAAAAAAATGATGGAAGAAAGATTCTGCTTCAACACTGGGATTCAAGCTGTTGTCGCTCTTGATGTCAAAGGTAGTTGTGGTGTCTCAAGCATCCAGGTTCATTGGCAAATAGGACAAGCCTGAGCACATACATAGGAAGTCAATCTCAAGAAAATAACTTCATGTCGCATGGAACAGGGAAAGTGTGACCTGTGCAAGATCTCCTTTTTCTTTTTATTCTCATGTCGTTACGACTTTTCACTGACATCAGCTGCAGCAATCAAGTGGTTAGCTTGCTGTTTTTAGGTCAGGGCGGGTCTTTATAGAGATGGTGGTGATCCTACCGGTTTTTTTATGAGCAAGAGCATGGTAGTCCATCATGAATGTTCACCACAAATTCACCGTAAATGTGCTGATAGGAAGTCCTGACTGGAGGCTTATTTACTACAATAAATACGGGAATGCTGCTTCTTGCAAAGCATGAAGCTCCTTGCTGCAAGTCTCCTGAATGATGAACACATGAGGCCTGATTACTTTTTCCTGTGTCATGATCAGGGGCAAGATAAAGTAGCAGTTTGTTAGAGAGCAGAGCCCTGTAAATTCAGTAGGTTTTTCTGGAGAGAATTATACCTTCAAAGAAGAGTTGTGAATTTGTGGTGAACATTCATGATGGACTACCATACCCTTGCTCATAAAAAAACCTGTAGGATCACCACCATCTCTTCAAAATGTTTTGGACTGCCTGTATGCGAAATATGGGGGGCACAAATAGACTTATGAATATTACAAAGTTTTAATTTGTACATCTCCTTAAAAAAGACAACTGTGGATTTAAACTCAAAACGGTTACCTGGTGGGAGTGCACTGCACTGGTTTGTTTTAGCCATACCTAATCTCACAGCTCAGGATGTGGAACTGCCCCCATGCCTTCTCTGTACTTGCTTTTGGACTTGAACAAAAAGCTCTCTCTTTTTTTTTTTTTAACTCTCCAAATGTTCTGTATAGTATCATACAAAAGAATTTTTATAATGGCAGTTAACTAGGGTATGTTGTCTGCAGCTGAACTTCCTTATACATCTTTCAGCTGGTGGAAGAACCCTTCTCCCTGTTTGACATGAAATTCTTCCTGGACAAGGCTGCTACCACTAACTCAGCTTTCTCAAAACCACATTCGTTCCTGGACAAATATGGCTTTAGTTTTTGTGTCTCTCTAGCTCTCACTTTCCAGAGGGGCAGAGGTTTGGTGCGATGCTTCTGTGGTCATACCAAGGGTATTGAAAAGCCAGACTTGCTCCAAGGAGATTTTCTGGGTCTCAGTGTGTTTCTATAGACAACTCTGTTCTTTTACTGTCTGACCTCCTCATCAGATCCGTTCTCACATATGTGCTTATTTTCAAGAATAGCAATTAACAGAACCTATTGATTATTATTAACGTATTTGGTGTGACTTCCAAGACAGCAAATTTGAATGAGCAATATATCAATACCTGCTGGATAGAATTGCAATTTTGTCATCTTCTATAGTCCAAAACATATTTGCTAGTTACCTGCAGCAAGATTCATTATTTCAGCTCCTAGAAAAGAAGTGGTGCTTGAAGTTAGGCATATCAGTTCAAATTGGTCTTTCATTCATGATTTTTGATGTCCTTCACAGATGCAAGCTATGAGCTGGTAGGGAAGGGAGGGTAACAGTCACCTCCTTATGCTGTCACACGAGTATGAAGCAGCTCAGGATGCACATGTAATCTCTACTGATGCTGTTGTTCGAAAAAAACCAAAAAGTTTTTCAAGTGTAGAGTCAACATTACACTTAGAATAGCTCAGAGGATCTCTAACTATAAGGAAAATCCTTTTGCAGTAGCCCGGGGGAAATGTGACAAGACAACAATCTTGGATTTGTGTGGCAAGGTATACATACCAAAAACAGAAAAGAAAAAAAGCAAGCTAACCAAAAGAACTTAGTGGATGCCATTTTGTGTCTTACAAAATATAAATCTAACACTTGTATTACTGTCACCTTGCCAGATTTTAGTCAAGCTACCTGAAACGTGACTATTAGGCATATAAGGGAAAGCAGCATAAACTGATACAACCTGACAATAAGTTAGTCAGGGAGAAATTAGCCCCTTTGTTTAACCTTCCATATTCATTAATGGTTTTTCATTCTGCATCTTTTTTTCTTACTGCTCTTTTCTTCAGCTACTCCAAGGTAAAGCAGAAAAGCTTAAATTATTAAATTACATTGTTGCTGAAATTTGGAACAAAAACCCCTGCAGTACTTAATTTTTTTTATTATTTAGCAGTAGCCCACATGTTGTCTGGGAGTTCATAATAAATGATCTGCAATTTCTGTGTTCCCTGTACTGCCCTCGAAGTTCTGACAAGTGTTGTGTGATGATTCATGTTATATTTTGTCAGTGGACAGTGGTCAAGGAAGTAAACTGATGTGAAACCCAAGGCTTTTTTCATTTCCTCCAAAATGCAGACAAAAGTCAAACGCTTTTGCTAGCTATAAGGAAATACGTATGCAGAGGAATTATTACTGTGGAACATATCAGGGAAAAAAAGTCTTTCTGATACTGTTTGTCCCTATGTTGATGAATGAATTGCTCTTCAGTCTCAGAAGTACCATACTAACTTTGGGTGACGAAGGGAGTAAAAGTGAGCTAATCTAAGGAATGCATTATTATCATGAAGATATTCTTTCTTCATAAGACTGTTAAAAATAGTAATTAATAAATGCTTTAGTTATAGTGTATAGTGTTTAGTGTTGTTCTGTCTTGCTTGAATCATATAGTCATTTTCGCCTGTTGCCCTCTCCTCCCCTTGGCTAGCTTGATTTTAAAACCTGAATTGTATCTGAAAGGCTTGATGCTTGAATTCATCTGGAATTAAAGTGGTAATTCATAGTCATGAGAAGTACACACAGTTATCAGTGAAGCAGTAATAACTGTCACTGTGCAGTGTGTCAGCAGAAATGATAAAATTTCTATTGAGCAATAGAAACTTCAAAGGACTTGTTACTTAAAAATAATAAACAACATGTCAACAATTCAATCTAAACATGGAAACCCATGAGTTTGTATGCATAACCTTAACTATTCTGAGCTATTTAATGACATTCAGAAATAAGGATTTTTTTACATTCTGTAGATCTGCTGTGTAAGAGACTAGCTCATTGCATGCTAGCATGAACACACCTGTTTGCTTAAGTTCTACCAGTAGAAGTGACTGTTAGAAGAGCCACCACTGCATCATATTTTTTGTACTCTATAGATCTCTGATATTATACTAACTGGCAATTCCTGCAAAATTGGAGAAATAAATAATACAAAAAATTAAACTTGTCCAGGAAGTGGTTCCCTTACAGTGCTTCTGTTAGTAGATTTTTGTGGTTTTTTAATCATGCCCATTCTTCCACCCTGCCAGTTTTGGCTGTGTCCATTGGTGTGTATGCCAAATGTGGGCATGCTTCCATCTCTGTTAAGAGTTTCAGAAGGTAAGTAGGTGAAGTGTCTGCCCTCCCGCTAGGAACTGGATGCAGCAGCTTGTGACATACCACCTTGCGAAGAAGTGACCAATTTTTCGGAAGATAGTAATGAACAAGTATCTCTGTTCTTCAAAAACAGTGCAAAGAAAGTGAGATTTCTTGCCTTCATGACTATGCAGGCAGTTAATACAACTTTTGAGAAGCTGATAATAAAAATACTGTGTTGATATTAACTTGTCTTCATCTTCAGATTGGCAGTTGTAGCTCCCCTTTATAGAATTTGGCAAATGCTGTCGAGGGGGGAGGGGAAAAGCAGCTTTGTGTTTCTATGGCTAGGTATTTATGTATGCATTGACTTAACATAAGATGCTAGGCTAATAACTGTAGTCTGCTCGTTTTCTGGCTTGTAAGTAAAAATAAGTAAACATTTCTAAAAACAGCTCTGAAACAAAGTTAAGGGGTTTTGTGTAAACATTTGAAAGGAGCTGTTCAAGATGCTTAGCAAAGTGGATGAATGGGTATCTTGTTTACTTTTGTCAATCCTGGAACAGAATGCAGTATTATCCAAGATGCATTATTATCTGGTATTTTTGGTTTTCTCATAACTCTGAGGATGTCACATGCTCTTAATCGATTTAATTTAGTGCATTATAGATAGATCTTTTAAAGAAAATATCTGAGAATTATTTATTTTAAAAGCCTCAGCTGCTGTGTATGCTATTCTTTGTTAACATTCTTATGGATGTCTAAAATGATAAAATCTTCAATAACCAATCTGAAAAACTATTTGGGTTATAGGTCTGTTGAGTCTTTCCTGTCTGTTTCTTACTACATCTGCCTATGCAGTGACTTCTAAAATCCGGTACTTTGCACAAGTAATGGTATATATTAAGTCTTGTAATCATGTACAGATGAAAGTTTTAAAGGTGCAGATAGCAAAAGGGGCTATGTCTTATGCAGAGTTAAGGCAGTGGCTCAAGAAGCTCCACCACTTACTAGACACAGACAATGACAATTCTCCATCCTTGTCTAAACGCACAGTTCAGGATTCCCCTAGAGCAACTGTTGAGTCAGGGGGCATTGCAAGTAAAATAAGACATGATGCTTAAATTTGAAGACTGTTGCTGCATGGCATGCAACTCTTTATTACTTTTCTTACATTTTAGAATTTTATAAAAATAAGGTGGCATCCCATCGCTTTGATGCATAGAACTCAAAGAATGGAACAGGGTTGTACCCAGAGCATGTAAACTTGTTCATCATGTCTGATTGGAAGGTAAAACAAGACCTATACTAAAACACCAAACTGAAATTTCAATATTTTTTCCCCCATAAAATTGCTTCTATCAAGAGGGAAGTTCTATTTAGAAGCTTTCCAGTGGTTTGTGCTCCACTGTGTCTTCTGCATGTCAGTAAGAGTTGGATCGGGCCTCTAACAGCTGAGAACATCAGGATGGTGTGAGGAAGACAAGTGGTTTCTACCTAAGCTTGACATTCATAAAATCAAAAGCTAACTCTGCCTTTAAGTATACATTTTCCCTTGCTTCCCCCATCCATCAGCTGCATTTCACTTGAACCTGTCAAGCAGGAAATTGTTAGTTCAGGAATGGTTCAGAGAACTTACAGTCTTAAAATTTCTTAAGGTATGGTCTGGTTTCTGTTTGAATGTTTGCAGTTGTGTATTTCTTTGTACAAATGTACTCGGTACTACTAAAGTCAGTTTGTGAGGAGTTCTTCTCAAGTGTTTTTTTGGTTTGGTTTTTTGTTGTTGTTGTTGTTGTTGGGTTTTTTTGGTCTGTAAATGAGTCCTGTGGTGGTTTACTCTTGTGAGGAAAGTTAAGGCATAGTGTTTCTCTCCATGGATATAATGAATATATAGTCCCAAACTGAAAGCCCGGTGAGAGGAAGGAAATTGCCATTGGTCTCAGTGGCAGAATAGCTGCTTGGGAAAGATGGCAGCAAAGGGCAGATTCAGTAAGCATGGGCAATATTTTCCAAAGCCTTGCTATATTTAGATTGGTACTTTTTCTGCCAGTAGTGGATACACAAAATTTTAAGTTGGGGATTTAAATCTTCATACAACATAATCAATATGTGCCCAGTAGCTTCTTAGTATCAGTGAGAAGAAAGTCCCTCTAATACTCCTCCCTCTCAATTAAAAAAAATCCAAGTCCACATCCCCTATTGAATCCACATGCTTACATGTAAGCATCCAAGTTTACCACTTTGACTAGAGTCTCAATAGCTGTCTATGTGCCACAAAAATATGGATGCAATTAGCATTAAAGACATCACGGTTTTGAAAGTACATAGATACATTTCTTTTTCTCAAGGGTAGTCTATATAAAGATGACCAGGGCACAATCTTAAGAAATGTACATTGGTTCTGCTCAGGTTCTAGTTGTTCCCTTTACAAAAAGGAGGACAAATGTTTAATAAAACACTGTTGTTGCCAATTGTGTCATTGGTTCTTTTTTTTTATTAAGTTACTGGTTTTGCTTTTTCTACATACACCTTCAGTGCAGGCACATTTCTAGTAAATCATCCCACCTTTTAAGGACCTGAACCTGCAAGTTACAGAATACCATCTCAAGAGACTTTCTGCTCAGTACTTGGCAGGATCGAGTCCCATTTTTAATGGATCAGTTCAGATAAGCTTGCAAAGTTTGAAGGCTTATCAGACTCCTTTATTCAGGAAATTGGGCAAGAAACAGGTTTTCTTGCAAATTCAGTGTTGTTCCTGGTTTCTGTTACATCAGCCCATGCTAAAGGACACATCCTGCCCTGTTTATACTTCTGTTCTCTCTGAAAACATAACTGAATGCAATATGCATCATTAGTTAAGAACAACTCTTACACATCTACAGTTAAGCCTCTTTTATGAATCAACTGATATTTTCAAATCCATTTCTATTTAGGGTTATTAATTTTGCAACGTAAATGCTGCCAGTGGTCTGCAAAAAATGCAGGGGAAATGCAAGCAGGATGATTACAATTTCTGCCTCCCATTTGGAGGGGTTTGGTTTCAAATACTGTGGTGTGGGTGGGTGGTTTGGCAGCGTACAAGAAATGGAGATCACAGCATCAGCTGAGAGTCAGGAACAAGCGAGTGAGGAGAGAGCCAAGCGCACAAGGTGGATCTGACCACTGGTTCAATAGAGAGGTGCTTTCCCTGGCTGAATTCTTGACTAGTCACTTACTCCAACTCTGCTTTCTGTTGCTGTCATGGTTTTCCACTAGTTCTGTGAAATATGATGTGGTGGCTTGACCCTGGCTGGATGCCAGGTGCCCACCAAAGTGGCTCTATCACTCCCCTCCTCAACCAGACAGAGGGAGAGAAAATTCAACAAAAGGTTTGTGGGTCAATAAGGACAGGGAGATCACTCAGCAATTACCATCACAGGCAAAACAGACTCGACTTGGGGAAATTAATTTAATTTATTACCAGTCAAATCGGATTATGGGAACTAAAATTCAAAAGTGAAAACTGCCCCCCCACCCCTGCCTTCTTCCTAGGCTCAACTTCACTCCCAGTTTCTTCGCCTCCTCCCCCTGAGTGGCGCAGCGGGACAGGGAATGGGTGTTAGAGTCAGTTCATCACACATCATTTCTGCCACTCCTTCCTCCTCACACTCTTCCCCTGCTCCAGCGTGGGGTCCCTCCCATGGGAGATAGTTCTCCGTGAAGTTCTCCAGCGTGAATCCTTCCCACAGGCTGCAGTTCTGCACAAACTGCTCCAGCGTGGGTCCCTTCCATGGAGTGCAGTCCTTCAGGAACAGACTGCTCCAGCGTGGGTCTCCTGCAGGGTCATCAGTTCTGCCAGCAAACCTGCTCCAGCATGGGCTTCCCAGGGGTCACAGACTCCTTTGGGTGCAACTGCCTGCTCTGGCATGGGGTCCTCCATGGGCTGCAGGTGGGTGTCTGCTGCACCGTGGACATCCACAGGCTGCAGGGGACAGCTTGCCTCACCATGGTCTTCTCCATCGGCTGCTGGGGAAATCTCTGCGAGAGCACCTCCTCCCCCCTCCCCCTCCTTCACCTTGGTGTCTGCAGAGTTGTTGCTCTCACAAATCCTCACACCTCTCTTCTGCTGCAATTGTGCAGATTTCCACACACACACACACACACCCTTCTTAAATATGCTATCCCAGAGGTGCTACCACCATCACTGATGGGCTCAGCCTTGGCCAGCAGCGAGTTTGTCTTGGAGCTGGCTGGCACTGGCTCCATTGGACATAGGGGAAGCTTCCAGCAGCTTCTCATACAAGCCACTTCTGTAGCACCCCCACTACCAAAACCTTGACACACACACTCAATACACATTAATATTCCTTTACAAAGTGTCAGGCAAAAAGCAGAAATTATCAGGTGATTAGGGTTTTGTTTGCTTTTTCCCCCAAGTCTTAGTCCAACCCATGACTATGACAGCACTTTGTCAAAGATCACACAGCTGTGTAACCAACATGAATGTGCCTCAGCATGGCCACCCCACCTCTGACGGTCCCTTCCCAGTCACTGTAACCAACCCTGTTCTGCAGTTTGCTCCAGACATCCCTCAGCAATGCTATTTAGCCATTTAGAATGTTGTGCTGGAAACTGAAGCAAAGGCATTGAAGAAATCTCAGCTAAAAAAAAGCAAACAAACCAAGCAGCACGCACATGCACACACGCCCCAAGAAAAACCCACCCAAACACAACAACAAAACCACCTCAAACTTCTAAAGGGAGCTGAAAGCCACTTCCAGACAACTTGTACGGTAATTATTCACATGCAGTATTGTGTAGCACTCTGAAAAATATTTAAGAATAACATCCTTTTAATAGGAAATTAAATGCCAGAACAGATGATACAATGATTGTATTATTGGGTAGCATACAAAATTAAATTAAAATTTGTCTTGTTAATAAATCTTAACTTCCTTGCTGGCTGCTGCTGTGAAGAATCCTGACGTTCTTTTGTAAGAAGGCCAAACCTGTGCGTAACAGTGCCTCAGGAGCTGGTTGACTGATGCACAACACGGTAAGATGATTGCATCTTATGAGGTTGACTGGAGATCGCTATCACAGGAATAAAACCCAAGTTCAAAACTACCAAAACGTGGAATCTCTGAAAGTTTTATGAGCCATGGAAATGACCTACTACTAACTTCTTACTACCTCTTAAGTAATTGTTAATCTGCTGCCAGTTAGTCAAATTCTAAGTTGGGAGAGTTGGCTGGACAAATTGCTGTTGGTCTTTATGACAAGCTCTCTTTTTGTACTGTTCCTGTACTGATGTAGCAGCAGTTGCTGGAAATCAAGGCCCTGATCCACACATGTGGAATAACTTTTTTCAGGATAGCACTTTTGAATGCTGCCTTACCTGTGTACACACCTCTTTCCTAATGGAGCATGGTCAAAAAGGAGCATGATTCTGCGCAGTTGGCAATGCTAAAAAGGAAACAGCATGTACCAAATGATACAACTGGTGGATTATATGGGAGAATAATCCATGCTTTTTCATCCTGAAGAAGACTTTTACCAGGGTTTTCTTATGTGATTACTGTTCATACATTTTTTCTTTTTTTCCCATGTACCGTGTTTTACAAATCATGTCATTATTTACGGAAACTTTTAGGAAAGAACTTGTCTCTTGTAGCATATATTAATTCTTAAGTTCAGAAGTGTTGTCTTATTGAACTAATCACTCCCTCTTAAGCCCAACTTTGCAATGTTTCCATTGCACTTATTCAGAAGTGTAGAAATTACAGCTAAGACATCGATTCAGGCAAGTGTTTAAAGTAACAATAAATAAACAATAAATACCATAAAGGTTAAAGATTTAAAATTAACTTCTACCTACTATCTGCTTGCATTGCAGCCTTAATAAACAGGCTATGGTTCCTGCTCTACATTAACATTCAGAAAGTTTTTCACCATGAACATGTAATTGTTTGTATTAGAAGCTTAACTGTTGTATGCAAAATTAGAATCATGCCTATGGGTATTTAAAATGGAAGAATAATACCAGCTAATGACTACAGTGTAACTAGGAAAATTACATCAGGGAGAGTATTTCGGATTTTGCAGATTGGCTAAATTTATATTGATGAGAAATGTATAAGATTTAGCTCAGTAAAATTTAATGAAACCAAGCATATATTGAGGAAATGAAAGTGTACAGGCTTATTTGTTGCGATGTGTGGAAATCAGTTAACTTTTTATTTGAGAGAGAAATGAAGTTCTGCTTTATGGAAATTTCTGATTATTTTTCCAAAACATTGTTACTTCTTTGGACGTAAACAGTTATATGGTCTTGCAGATAGGTTTCTTTAGTAAATTAAATTTATTGAACTTGCTGATTCCTCACAAACAAACATATTTCTTTACCAGGAGTACACAGGGGCATATTCCTTTGCAGAAAGAAGTGAGTTGTTTTGTAGGGAAACCAGAAGAGTTTATGTTCAAAGTTCCAAATATTTTCTATGAAAATGCTTCATCACTTTTTTGGCTGTTTTTCACTCTGTAACATCCTCTTCTGATCAAAGAGATACACACCTACTCTAAAGAAGACCCAGCTCATTACATTAGGTAATGTCAGTAAGCTCTAGCATTGAGGTCCTGGCAAAATTAATTTGCATTCATCATCTGGCTTGCCATGTGAGCTATTATTTGTATCATAGATTTTGGTTTAATTATTCCAAGAAGTACAACTGCTTCTCACTTTTATCCTCAATATGTGGTATAACTGCATCCTCCAATTTCAGCAAAGTTTTGCTTAATCTTAACTGTCAGGTGCTCTAAGTAACTTCTTGCTGTGAAAGGTATGAGAGAGAGTATTTTGGATCTGTATATTAATTGCAAACAATCGAGAGGTTCAAGATGAAAAAGAGATCAGTATTTTGGACTTCCTAGTGCAGATAGGAGTCTGAAAAGATTAGAATAGAATTAGTTAGTAAATTATTATTTCTTTCTTTGTTTGTTAATAGAATTAGTTGGAGAACTTACAGTAAAATACTGGACACTTGAAAAGTGTTTAAAAAAAAAGAGAGATGCAGATTCAAATATGCCCATGCTTAATGCACCAGATACAACTTTCAGGCAATCTGTGGATGCATGACTGCTAAAATAGAATGAGATAAATCTCATTTTTGAAGTTGGACAGTTTATTCAGAGATTGAATCAAATTAAGAGCGTGTGTGTATATTCTACCAGCATAGAAATAGTATAGTGAATGAACAAAAAGGTAAGCCTTATAATATTATTCATAGAACATCTGAAAGGAAGTAGAACAGAACAACATGTTTTAACCAAACAGCTCACAAAGCAGTCCTCTGATATATCAAAGCTAATTAGGACAGAGTCCAACAGTTACAAAAGATATTTAGTTGTTAAGAGATAGCCAGCAATGTTTTGTCTTATCTCTTAAGCAGATCATTAACGGCTTCCTGTTATATTTCTTCATGACTTCTTTTCAGGAAAATTATTACCCTCTCCTCAGGAGAGACTGAGACCTACCAGAACAATTCATTTGGCCTACTCCCAGCCACCCTGTCTTCTGAGATACAGTTGGGGAGTAACAACAGCCTGCATGAACAGTTCTTGCAATAGCAGTCTGCTCTGATTGTTGCTTTTCCTCATTTTCCTCACCATGCTACACAAAATAAGTTCAAAAATTTGATCGAGTCAAATCTGTTGCACATGTGCTGACAAACTTCTGAATGCATCAGGGAAATCATTGCGCACAAAGTTCAGCCATGAGTTTTGCCATAGCAGCAAGTTTGGGTACTGCTGGTGTGGCATATTCTCAAATTCCTGAGGAAAAGACAGAAATTATATGTAACAGTTAATGTAGGGAGACGGGCTGGCACCTTACGAAAAGGTCTCAAAGTCTTTCTGTCAACACCATCTTTTGCTTTCATCTGATTTTGCATGCAACAATGGCCTGATAGTCTGGGGCACAATCCTTAAACAAAACAACAGCAACTATGTTTATGGTTAAAGTATGGATAGAATAGTCCTCCAGCTGCTTGTTGGGGTCTTTTGTTCCTGTACGTAAGAGAAATGGTGGAGAACAGAGGTAATTGTCTAGCCTGTCTCCCAGACTGATGCCTAAAGGTATCAATGTTTATTTTTACACATAGGTATCAGCACTGTAAAAACAACTTTTCAGCTGAACCTATTCTCATGCTTTCAGTTGGCTTTTGTTCTTTTGTCTTTTATTCTCCTTCTTCCAGAGCTTTCTAATGGAACAGTTCTCATTCTTTGCTCAGCCTTTGGTCTTCTAACTCTGTCGTTCTTTTTGAGGGAAATGTGTGTGCTCCACAAGGATTTTTTTCTGGGCTTCCTCCTTGTTACACTGTAAAATCGATGCAAAGCATGTCCTGCCATTTTTTCTAAACAGAGAGAGAAATTGTATAATCTCTCCACAACAGATGCTTCATTGCCACTTGACCTGTCTGCAGTCCACTGTTATTAAGTCCTATCTGTAGGTAATTTTACTTTTTAATGAAGAGTGATTTGGTCTAGAAAAAGGCAGATAATGTCTACGTGGTTTTTGTGGGGGTTTTTTGCCTTTGCTTTATTTCAATTTATTCTTCAATAACAAAGCAACTGGATGTAATATTTAAAAGTCAGTTCGTTCTCTGAAATCAAGCGAACTTCATCCAAACTCAGAATCCTGATAGTCAGTTCTAACATTTGCAAGCACACACTGAAGAAAAATATTTTGACATCTAGGCTGTCAGATAATCTGGCAGTAACAGTTACATCATTCAGGGAGAGAAATGGTAACTTCCAGCGTAATTTATTGAGAAAATAATACATTTACTGCAGTTAAATACCCTACTGGATGCTAGAAAAGTTACTTAGCGCTTTTGGAGGTGAAGTAGTTGCCTTCAGAACATGGGTTATTCTCTTGTGACAAAAACAGAAGAAGAAAGACTTGCCAGAAATCATCAATGAAGAGTACGTACCTGCAAAGAACAGTATGTTCAAATACATTTAAGAAGCATTAGGAGCCTCATGCTGAAGTATGTAATGCATAGAGAAAAAAGGAGTGCTCAGGATCGTATTCCTTACGGAAGAGGCTTGTGAGGCACAAAGGGTCCTACAACAAATGCTTTACTTGGAATAATTTTTAAAAGCTAGAGGAGTTCCTAGCACTGTCGTGCTACGCCTGGAAAAACGGCTCTGTCTTTGGGCAGAGGTGTTTCCTGGCATGATGCAATGGCTGCTCTGTAGAGCTTTCACAGCTGTTGGTTTTACATCTTCCAATTTTCCTTCACTGACATTTTTCATTTTCCTTTGTCTGTTAAAAAGTAGTCTTGTTTCTGTAGAGAGATGTCTGAGCATTATGTATAATGACGGCAGTAATAATTTCCAAAGGGCTCGGAGGACTAAATCCAGGTTTTGTCGGCTTGCATAGTGCTGTTAGATGGTATCCATCTGAGGCTACATAGCGTGTCTGCTTTTAATCTGGCATAATTTGTGTCCCATACTGATTTACACATAAAATTTAAGTAATAGTTGTGGCTGCTTGGAAAGAAAATAAGGGGTTTTTTCATGCATTATATAATGTAATTAACAAATAGTAAATTTGTTACTCTAGTTACTGCTATTGTTGGCAATGATGACAGTAAAAGCCATGATTTTGCAAGAATAAGCAAGACCAGGTCATATAAGAAAACTGGCAGGATTATTCAGCACTTAAAGAAAGGTGTTTGTAACATAGACAGTCTCAGCATTCAAATTGTTCTTAACTCAGCCCCTGTCTAATTAGATAACCAAGTCTCATTGGAACTTACTTTTTCCTTGATGGTTAATGCCACTGGCAGTGCTGTGTCAAGCTGCTTCTTCCAGAGCTGTCTTTTCAGTGTTTTTCCTGATGGAAGAGTTGTTTTCCCTTTTCAGATAGGCTAACCCTTTAGATTCAGTTGATGAAATTTACTCCGAGCTTCATGTGTTCCAAGTCACTTGTTAGGAATCACAAAATAAAATGTATAAGACATGATCTTAGATTGTTACACCTTACACATCTACTTCAACCTTTTACTCTGATGTCATTTTTAGTGGAAAGACAGCCTAACAAATTATTGTGGAAATTCTTGTTTTATTCTTTTATCTTCAGTGAAACTAAAAAATGAAAAACTCTTGGCATACTCATCCTTACTTATTCTCCTTACTTGTTCTTCTGTATTTCTTCTTTTTCTGAGGCAAAACAGAAAAGGTGAAAGGAGGAAAGGAAAGGGTAAAAGAAAAGCAGAACCAAGGAGAAAATAAAAAAAAAAAGTTTAAATTTTTTTTCATGGAAACCTTTAACTTGAAAAAAATAACCTATTTAAAGGGTTTACAGTTATTCTATGTGGAATAATAGTAGTTTTGTCTTTTTAAAAAAAATTCTCTACCATTTCTAATGTAAATCTGCATAGCTCCACCAAGGTCGATTGAGGACAAGTTACGCAAACTTTAGCCACTCTATTAGCCCATACTTAATATGTTTTAAAACACTTCATCTGCGTTGACAAGATGTGCATATGGCATCTGAGTTACCAGACTGAAGGGCTGTAGCCTTTAGCCTTCCTCTGTCTCCTCACTGTCGTATTTCACTCAAAATCTTACTGCACCAAACTTAAATTATCAGCCTTTTCTTTGTCAATAAAGCACCCAGCATATTAAAATGTTTTGTATAAATTGTAATCATAAGAAATCTGAGCCCATTTCAACTAAAAAATCCTAATTTTTTTGCTAAATCATAGCAAATTTTTAAAAAAAGTACTTTAATCTTTTTGAAATATCTTGTGAATGTAGTCCTGATTTATGTGCAGTTATTTTTGTATATATTGAAAAAAACCCGACAAGTTTCTATCTCGCATTTCATAAATCAGATTTTTTGCTATGCAAAGCACATGTCAGAAATTAGTATCTAAACAACATGCCAGTTGGCTTCTCCATGTGGCAGCTTGTAAACAAAAATATTTGGGGACTGCGCATTTGTGACACGATGACATGTAATGCAATGTACAAACACCAGTTATTTGAAAGTCTCTTGTTCCCCTACAGTTAAAATAAAATGATAAATCACATTTGCATTGCTGTATCACAGCTGAGCGGGTGGAACTTTCCAAATTCAGGTGGTACTGTTGTTTTTTCCAAACAGATGTACTGAGAGGTTAAATATTTTATTAGTGAGCTATCTTTGCATTGGAGTGATATGTCAAAACTGACATGGTGTTTTGTGCACTTAAGCTATTTGGACAGACACACACCCACCCACCCCATTAATTGTGTTTCTATCAGAGACAAATTCTGGTTGTACTGCAATCAGTGGAACATTTTCCACTAACTTCAGTGGGATCAGGAATCAGCTCTCAGAGGATGGGAAGGATATTGCTGCCTGCTGGAGCTGATCTAATACCGCCCTGTCGCCAAAAAGAGAGGTCACCCTCTTCCTTCCACTGATGGCTGTATTTGTAGTCACATCTTTTCACACAGGCCTAGCCATAGTGTGGCTGTGCAGAAAGCAAGATCAGCTTGCTGATCCACCTGAAGAGTATCAGAGAGATAGGAAGAGAAGGAAAGAAAAAAAATTGTTAATCTTGTGAAAACCACTAGGGCAAACAGTGGCAGCTCTTGTTCACATTGTACAGATTCCAAGTTGTGAATCAACATCAATGAGATTTAAATTCCATATGATAAGAACTGAGAACACAAAATGCACTACCGCTAAGGTATTTTATTTTGTGAAAACTAAAGGAAACAGGCCAAGTCTTGTGGAGAAGATGTAAAGGCACATTATTACATTTTACCAATATAAACGCAGCTGGAAAAGGCTAAAGAAAATCATGTTTAAAGCATAAAAGGCTGAGCAGGGTATAGGAAGAAAACTAGACTGAACTAAAAGTAGTTGTTATCTGACTGATTTAAATAAGCGTTGCAATGCAGAAGCTTTCAGGCAGGGCTGAGGATGATCAACAGGCCTAACCTATTAGTGCATCATAAAGTACAGTGCATAAAAGTAATTTAAAACCCCTAAGCATTTTTATTATTACTTAGTCAATGATGTAGATTGTTTTAACATTTTATCCATTTTTTGTTTGTTGTCAAGCCTGCAAATAAACTTTTATAGGATCCTCTATGAAATTATTTCTTGTTGTTCTTTTGTTAGAACACCTGGTAAAATAGTCTTGCACTTCTGTTCATGCATCTTGTTATTTTTTTGTGCCACATTCATTTTTGTGACATCAAGAAATACCAAGTAAGAAAAAAACAATTAATGAACTGTGCAAAAGTTAAGTAGCTTCCTAGTGTGGTGACCAGGGGAAAAAAAGCTGGGTTTATTCCCACAAATCAAAGTAGTCATGTAAATATCTGAACCTTATATCCTTAATTTGCTTTCATAGGTTTCAAATTCTTGCTCTTACTTTCAGCCAAACATAAACTAAGAATGGTTCTAAATGCCTATAGCTTATTCAAATAAAACAGAGTAAGTTCTTTCTTGTCTCTCAGCTAAGTGGTAAAACCCAGACTTTATAGGGTGAACGCCAGACTTGGGATTCTGATGTCCCTGAAATGTCTTTTTCAAGACATTTTATGTTTCAAGAATTTTAATAAATTCTTCATTGTTTTCTTCCTATTGTATTAACACACTCTTTGGTGTTTTGTCTTTATAGTAGATGTCCATAATGCCAAATTCTATTTCTGTCTAAGGTTTTCTTTTTTGTCGTTGAAATGTTATTTTGCTGCTTTTTCAAGTCTCACTATCTTCCTGCTGTCTTTCTGTGGTCTTTTTGTAGTCCAGGCTTATTTGTTTAATTGATAAACGGTTTTGCATACAATTCTGTATTCACAGATATGCATCCTTTGCCTAGCTAGTTTAGTAATTATCTCAAAAGAAGAAAACAGACTTGAAAAACTCAGTAAACCTATCCAGTTACATGACTACCAAATAGAGTAATACAGGCATAGTCAGTGAAGCAAACAGGGGAAGTAAGATACAACTGGGACTTCAGTGGGACATTTGACTTTGTGTTGTTCAATTTTACATGGATTAGTAAAGGTTACCAGGAATGCAAGCACTCTCCTAAACTGAGGATGGGGATAAATGCCTCAGGCTGGAAGGAACGCTGGGAGATGTGGAGCACTGTTATGTCCTATTTGGTATTTTGATAAGTCATTTACAAAATACGGAAGGAAGCTGATTATTATCAATTAGCATGAATTCTAACCTGCCAACACTAGAGTGGAACGTAATAATGCAAATGCACAACTGAAAACAACACGTTACAGTACTCTTGGCCCAGTGCGACTGTAGTAGTAGTCCTGCTAAGGCAATGTAATCAAGATCAGCATGTTCCAGGGGAGGGACAAACCTGGATGACAGAAATGCTGAATGAAAACTAGAGGCAGCATTGGGCACGTAGATATATACAGGAAAAGACCAATGCAGTTTTGAGTAGCAGACATACAACATAGGAGACCGAAGTGCATTGCCTGCTTTTCACAGGACTTTTGCAGTCATATTTGAAATACTGATTACAGTTTCATCTAGATAGCAGGAAAATAACTAGGGGATTTACAAAAGAACAGAAAACCAACAGGGAGATTAAAGGTTATGATTTAAACAGCAAGATGTAAAAAAACCCAGACAGATGAAATTTACTGATTATCCTAATTAACAATCTCTTGAGAAGTGGAGTGGAGTTAGTAAGCTCCCTAAGGTTTGGATCCCAAGGTTTGATGTTACGTGTTTACAGTTTCAAAGACTAAAATTGTTAGCAAAAAAAGGGAATACTGACCATGTTTATTGTGCTTCCTAGTTATTCCATTCCCTGAATTTGCCAGACACTTGTATGTTCTTCTAAAACAGGTTTAAATATTCAGGATTGATATACAATTGAAATATATAAGCTGAGAAACCCTACAGCATCAGAAGGGAACTAGAGTGCAACTCGTTAGATAAAACAAAAGAAAATAGATTAAATTTAAAAATACAAGATTCAGGCTAATTATTAGCAAACATTTAGTTACCGATATTTACATAGCAGCATAAATCATTGCTTTGAACATTTAAAACTAGATAGGAGAAGACATGCAAGAATCACTGATTAATTCTGTATTGCTTGGATGTATTAGGGCGACTAATAAAATAGGGGGGTTATATCTAAAATCTGTACTGCATCCATTAGAAACTGCATATACATGCATGCAAGGGATACCAGAAGTTGACCCTATAATTGGTAAAATCCAATTACTTCAGTTTGGCAAGACGATCCCGAAGTATTCTATGCTGCATGAGAATGAAGACTATAAATAAGTAATGTATTTATTTTTAAATAAATGGGAAAGAGTAAATTTACCCATGTTCCTAAATGCTCATAAATCATTGTGATTTCCTGTGTCAGTCTTATTTTTCAGTTCTGCCATCTATTTCGGTTCAGTTTAAAGGCTGTACATATGGAGTGACTGACTACAAGATTTTCAATCTCTGGAAATCCAAATCTGCCAGAAAAAAATATTTCTGGAGGCCAAGCTTATACTTTTACCCACAAGAAGAAGTGGCAGCACTTTTAATTAGGCATTGTCCCAATCGAAACTGCGTTCTGTTCATTAATTCAGGGTCTATGTGATATAACTATACCTTTGTATAAAGATGTGTGTTGAGGATTTACTGGAAGGAAAGCAAATAACAGGGATCAACAGTAACATTTTACATAGTTCTGATGCTGTGGAGGGGGGGTAGCTTGGTTCAGGTTAACCTGGTGTAAGAAGGGACCAAGAAGCACACAGAACTGGTCATCGGTTAGCACTTCTGCTGACCAGAGTGCTGGGAGTGAATATGGAGAACGATGCAGAATTTCAGCTTTGTAGTGTGTTTTCTATAAAAAGCTCCTTTTGATGTCTCTCTGTTTCATTCTGCTCATTTTTCATATCAAAGCTAAAACTTTCTTCCCCTGCAATTCCTCCATTTCACATCAGTTTGCAGCACAGTGAATTAACTCTTCCAAACCAGGAGTCGATAACGTCTTGCTCCAGGAGGTGCCTAATCACTGTGATGAATTGTCCTAAAAAAATCAGAGACCTTTACAGATGACATTTTCATTTGCAGTAAGTTGAGGATGGGTTTAGCAAATGCTGGTTTCCACAATGGCCAGGATTAGTCATCTTATTCTTACTTCAAGCATAAAGTAGTTATTTTATATGGGGAATTATGAAAGAGCCAGATAATTCTGGATTATTGATCTATTTGTCTGCTGGGAGGTTGTGAGTGAAAGATCTTTTGTCCTGTTGTTCTTAATTCAGGTACCATTAATGCAGAGGTTACTCCAGGATCACTATGGAAGAAATTGATACAATGGCCAGAGTGCTTCAAAAAATGTTGATTTTCTAAATAAAAATAAATGGAAGTTAACAGGAAAAAAATGCGGTGTTTGGTAACTTAGGAACCGCGATTTTTTACAGTCGCAAGATCAGTCAAAAGCTGCTACAAAACATCGGTTAAGGCCTTGTAGAATTGTCCTTAACACTTTAGATACAAAGAGCCTAACTACAGCATAATCAGTAATTATTACCCCTGCCTTCTACAGGATCTGTTTGCACTTACTTTCCTTGACTATCATAAAAGATAGATTAGCTCAATTTTATGTGTGGTATAAATATACTTTTTCTGCTTTCACGATAATTGCCTGTGGTCATTTAATTTGTCACTGTGATTGAGGTCTTCCCTCATTTACACTTCCAAAGTCCTATTGACTTGATGTAACAGTAACGTATTGTGTGACTATGAAAACGAGTGCAGGGTATGACGCAGTAAACAGCATTTGCAATAAAAAGTGGAACATAATTTGCCCTTATTTACACCCAAGTAATTAACAGTGCTTTGTAGTCATTTCTACAGTATGTTTTCCTATATTTAGAAAAGCAGCTATATCTTTCAGAATAAGAAGAAACTGCAGAAATCTTGCAGCTCTGTGCAGGTGTTTACAGCTTTTTGCCTCTCTCCTGATTTACATGGTGCCAGTTTGCATAATGGGGGAGTCATCTGCCAGCACACACCTTTCGGGGGTGCCCAGCTGAAGCGCTTGAATGCATCTGCCTCCCTGGATCACATCACCCTCCTGTTACATCCCCTTTCTTGCTCCTCTTCTCCTCTTCCTTTTTTTTTTTTTTTTTTTTAGATTTTTTTTCACCTGAAAAGCAGACGCACTTTAGCTTTCAAATTTTACTACTTTCTTCAAGAATTTGTCATGTTTCTCTTTATGGTTGAGTAGTTCTAAATGTCAATTTCACACCAGGCCAGAAGGTGTTCTGGCCCGATCGGAGGGGCCAGCCATAGGGTCCTGCACTTGATTTCCCAACCAGCTCTACGTGGCTGGGCTCACAGGTGACCACTGGGACAGAGCATTGCACCTGACTGGGTGGTTGCTGCCTGCGGAGGCATGCGGAAAATTCCTTTGATATAAAGTTTTTTCAGCGTACGTTAGAAGCAATTTGTTTGCAAAATCCCCCTTTATTGGTGGTTTGTATTTAATACCAGTAACGGGAAGGGAGGGATTGCTGAGTAACGTCGCAGCTGGCCAGGAGAGCCTTTGCCGACAGCAAGCGTGCATGCAGGACAGCACCCGGGGGAGATGTGCAGATCTGGGCGCGAGGAGGGGGAGCAGAACTGAATCCATATCGCCCATTGAAGGGCGAAGAGGTGCACTGGGCTGCTAGATGCAGAAGGGAGGACGACTCAATCGGTAATCCTGGAGGCCTCTCAAAAAGTGGGTCTTTGGATTTGTGCATAAAGGAGAGGGTAGAGACTTCTGGGAGACCAAAGTCTGAGCAGGTACAATGATTAATGTTGGAGAAAAGGGCTAGACAGGACCTCACAGATGTCTGTGTGGTTTTTATGTGTGTTTGGGGTGTCTTTCTCTAAGTGCTCTGGATATCTCAAATGGTCAGAGAAGAGAGGGCTTAAGTGCCATCTCAGGCCACTGGAGGCACCTTCTGAGATCAAATGTTCACCCCTTAGTTTCTCCGTGACAGACCTATATTGACATTTACAACCTGCATTCTATTCAAACTGTGCTCACTTCCACCACCTGTTCTGAGGTCGCCTGCATGGAAACAGCTGATGTGTTTTACCTACGTCCACATGATCCCATGTTTCACATGGTTCATGATGACCCTTGGTTTCTCTCTGAATCACAGAATCATAGAATTGTTTAGGTTGGAAAAGACCTTTATCATCAACCATTCACCCAGCACTGCCAAGTCCACCACTAAACCACATCCCTAAGTGCCACATCTACATATCTGTTAAATCCCTCTAGGGACGGTGACTCAACCACTTCCCTGGACAGCCTGTGCCAGTGCTTGACAACCTTTTCAGTGAAGAAATTTTTCCTAATACTCAGCCTAAATCTCCCCTGGTGTGACTTGAGGCCGTTTCCTCCTGTCCTATCGCTTGTTACTTGGGGGAAGAGACCAACACACACCTCGCTACAACCTGCTTACAGGTAGTTGTAGAAAGCAAGAAGGTCTCCCCTGAGCCTCCTCCTCTCCAGGCTGAACAACGCCAGTTCCCTCAGTCGCTCCTCACAGGACTTGTGCTCCAGACCCTTCACCAGCTTCGTTGCCCTTCTCTGGACACGCTCCGGCACCTCCGTGTCCCTCTTGCAGTGAGGGGCCCAAACTGAACACAGGGTTCGAGGTACAGCCTCACCAGTGCCCAGCACAGGGGGACAATCACCTCCCTAGTCCTGGTGGCCACACTAGTTCTGATACAAGCCAGGATGCTGTTGGCCATCTTGGCCACCTGGGCACACTGCTGGCTTATGTTCAGCCCAGCTGTTGACCAACAGCTGCAGGTCAGCACCAGATGTTCAATGGTGTGCTTCTATTCCCTATTTCAGTATCATTATTGCTTGTGCAGCTTTCATCACAGTCTAGTGCTAGATACAGACTTCAGCACTGCACAGGAATCTCAGTATAAGAGTCAAAAATTTAAATAGATTTTACAAAATGCTATTCAAATTCTTTTGATGTCAGCATAAATTAATATGCAGAAGTGAAAAGGCATGATACTATATGGTAAACAGTGTTTGTAAGAGACTGCCCTTTAGTGAAGACTCAGAGCAGACTGTGTCGCTGCTGTATGTGTAAACTACCAAAGGACTTTTTTACAGACTTTGTTGGAAAGAAATAAAAATTCATATCTCATTTTTTCTATATTTTCTGGAAGATGCCATTTATTTTGTAAACAGAAAGCAGCTGTTTGCAGCACTAGACATTAAACTAGGAACTCTATCTGTTAACTAAGAGCATTTAATAAGTTCACAGTGTGAGTGCTAATGAATGAGTTGATTTTAATATCTATCACATTTCACTGTTGAAACATCCTTATGTTTTGTCTCCTCACAGTTTAATTGTATCCTCAGTTGACATTCCTGGTAAGCAAGGCCAAAAGTAAACTGGGCTATCCAGTACTACCAATCCAGATAGATTAAACAAAAGAAAGAGAACCCTGGGATAAATCTGAGCCAGCTGAGAGGACAGAGGGATGCCTGAACCTGAAGCAGCACTTCCCGGCTGGCGAGGATGAAGCGCAGGGTCACCCACCCCACCTCGAAAGTATGCAGAGATGACAGACTGGTCAAGGCGGGCACTTGCTGGAAACAAGCACGGTGAATTTAAGGCGGAGAAAGGGAAATGTGTGAGTAAAAAACATGAGGAGGGAGAATGGGGATCAGTTTTTCACCAGATTTTCTAGCCTCTTGGATTTCCCAGTCCTCCTCCTTGCCAACAGGGGAAGCCCCCTGTTCCCTGCTTCTTTGTGCTCATTCCGAGCCTGGCTTTGTGTGGCAAGGCAGCAATATTCATTGAGGGACAAATTTGAAATTTTTTATATTAGTATCCTAACTTCACATTTGCCGGGTAATTAAAACCAGACAAACATGCATGCACAAGTTGAAATACAGCAATGTATTTATAAGTGTAATTGAGCTGTGATTAATTCCTCACATTTCATTACAAACTAATAAAAATCCATTACAGGGCAATGAATGCATCCTGCTAGGAGCAGGCCTGCATCCCCTCTGCTCTGCATAATCTGTGGCTGCATACAACTTTGTAAAGCATGGGTAAACGCTAACAGGATGATTTGGCAGTATTACATATATGCGTTGCATATGTGAAAGTGACAGTGCAAGCTGTAAGAACATTTAGCATCAGAATACCAGCAGACCTTTTAAGTCTTACGTAAACTTCTGCCTCTGCGGAGGGTAACAGCGTATCTTCTTTTCCTGAGATAAAGAGCAACTTGCTTTTCTCTCCTTCCCTTCAAAACAGACAGTACCGGGCCAGAGGGATATGATCTTCTTGCTAGTGGCACAAAGGCAGCATCTCAGATATGGATTACCTCAGAATTATCCTTCTTGACAAATAGGTTGTGAAACCATCTCTTAGTCTCGTGGCAGGTCCCAACCCTGCCTTCGCCCAGGGAACCCTGAGTAGCTGCTGCCTTCCCTTTGCCACTGAGTACAGGTACGCATTTTCCTTTCCCTTTGTTACCCTGTGTATTTCAGGGGGTTTTAATCCATCTGGTGCAAAGCAGGTAACTGCACAGAGCAAGCACAGTTAGAGGGGCTTTATCTGCTGCTTGTTCCGTTAGCTCAGTTAAATGCAGAAGCACCTGCCAGCTATTCCACCAGAGCCACAACCCATCTGTGTGTAGCTCTAGCTAAGAAGTTCTTCTGAAATACCCCTTCTGTGCTAAATATACTGATTCCCTGATGGCATCTTACACCATTTGCTCCTGCCCCCAAACTCGTGCAACGGTAGCATCCAGTTTTGCTCCTCTAACATTTAGGGAGACAGGGAAAGGCACAAGGGGTGGGGGTGAGGGGGGTGGTGTGCAATATTTTTAGTTCCTTTTATTGCATTTCAGTATGATTGCTTTCTGGTTTCAAAGGAAATGTAACTGAAACCCAGTGTGGTTTTGGAGTAAGGAAAATGTTAGATTAAAAACCCCATTTTAAATCTGGGAAATTATTTGTGAATTTAAATACTTTCTTCTTGTGGCTTTGCAGAATCACCTTCCCTTTGCCTTCAGGGCAGCCAGAACAATTTTCAGGCCAAACCAATATTTGAATTCGTGTTCTTTCCAAAGAAAACTGTTGGGTGGGTTTCCGTCTAGGATCTAAACCAGAAATTTGCCTTAGGGTTTGGCTGCAGTTCAGCTTTGGGGAGGCCACCGTCCTGTCTGGCCCGCTGGCTTCCACCAATAATGGTCACGTGGTGCCATGCAGCAGACACAGGGACAGAGTTATACCAAGGTTGCTACAATACCTGCTTTCCCACCGATCATGGTAGAAACACAGTCTACAGCAAATACAGCTTCATAAAGGAGTGATCCCCTGCTTCAGACCAACAGCCCTCAGCACTGTCTACAGTTGGCTGTTCTGACTAGTACAACCCAAAAGGAAACAGGGAATATTCAACAAAAAAAATCTTGCAACAACCCCAACATTGTGTTGCCTTTTTTTTAAAAAAAAAAAAGTTCCTTCTCTTTGTGCTATGACACAGCCAACTAAGGGAGAGGTTTCTGTTCTTTGGTTTGTTTAACAAGTATGAACAACAATGTTAGAGTCTCTTTCAGTCTTTTGGGCAACTGGAGCTAACAATGTAAGTGCACCATACTAGGCCAAGCAAGGAAGGGCTAGAAGATATGCTTGGTGAAAAAAAAAGAGAAAAACTGCTTCTGAGCCCTCCCTTCAAGCCCCACCTCTGCTTTTCCCTATGTTTGTAACCTACAGTCTCCACAGGGTAGGGCACGATGGCATTTGTTCCCTTAGGTTCAGGATGAGCTTGAGGGACTCTATTATTCATTAAACTCTAGAAAAGGGAATTATTTTCAGTATTGTTTCCAAAGCAGAAAAGTAATTTGGGTAGGTTTTGAACTGTGAGCTAGGGAAAATATGTTGAAGAGTCTAGGCTGTGAAAGCGTTGGCTGGCTGCAGCCCACGTGTAGAGCTGGTGTTGGTCTGCCCTTCCTCGTGGTCTGCTCAGACCACCGTCGGAGGGGCCCCATAAAATCCCAGAGACTGCAAATCTAAGATGCAGGAATGGGGCCATGTCTTTTTGTGACATGTTTCCCTGCACTACGCCCCTTTTGGGGGCAGAGTGCCTTTCAGCTCCCATCCCTTCCTTGACCCACTGGCAGCGTGGCAATGGGAGCTGCAGCGCTGGCATTGACGAAGGGCCAGGAAGCCCCAGCGAAGGGTCAGGAGCAAGTGGCTGCTCCATGGGGGCAGGCACCATGTAGGCTGGCTTCCCTGATGGACGCACAGCCTTGCGAGGCTGGGTCCCAGGTTCCCAGCCTCATCTACCTGGGAGCAGAGAGACCTGCCACTTTGGTCCTCTGGAGATGGAGGTTTCCAGTTAGATGCCTGCAGTGCCCTGCAGTGGTGGTGTGAGAACACCCCAACATGGCCTGAGTAATTTTTTAAGTCTATTGCACTTTACCATAATGAACCTTGATTAAAACCAATGCCAAACCACAAATAGAACTTGCTCAGTCAACAACCATAACAGAATTCTTCATTGACAGCACCTTTCAAACCCCGTGCTACAATCATATGATATCTCAAAAGTCAATGATCAGCAAAAGGTATTTCTGCAGGCCAGGAAACACGGAGTAGCAAT
The DNA here is from genome assembly GCF_023638135.1 of Falco biarmicus. NCBI lineage: Eukaryota > Metazoa > Chordata > Aves > Falconiformes > Falconidae > Falco > Falco biarmicus. The sequence goes on from NC_079289.1 coordinate 81,619,034, forward strand.
TCCCACAAAGAAATCCTTTAAAAAAAATCTTCCCATTATTATTTTGTTCATCTAAGGTATCTAGCTAGCCATGATCACTACAGATTTGAGTCTTTCATTCTTTAAAGCATTTATCCTCATAAATTTTCTGAGCTATGGTCCAGATAAGGTGGAGACCCCACCTAACATGATGTAGGAAATGTGAGACAAAATAACACATGAAATCCCAGGCTGTGGTTTTGACCACCGGGCCAACTCCTATAATCTTGCTGGGTATGGAGAAAAAGAAATTATTCATTTCACCAATAATCTAATAATATGGATTTTACAATATATATTTTTTTTATACACAAAGACAGACATATACAAAATAGAAATGCATGTACATTTATTTCTGGTAATATTTCTAACTTAATGGCATTTACATAATACATGCATGGTTTATATTACATTTAAATTGTATATACGTTTATGTTTTCAAAGTGCATTAGTATGACACAGTATGACATGTTGTCTCTTGCTGCAGAATTACTATTTTCTACTTTTTCTTTCCTGTTCACTGCAACCCACGAGAAACTAGCTTCATCAGTAACTTATTTTGGCTGACATGCACCTAAAAATGTGTAGCATTTATTTGCCATCTTGCTGCTCGCAAAATGTTTCCATGCTGTTGCACTCCTTTGTTTAAAGTTCTCCTCTAAAAGGCTGTCTGCAAGGGCTGCGTATGAGGCTTTGCAGCAAGGAGGTTTGAAATTGTTTTTCTGAAAATTATTCTGAAAAGTCTTTCCTTTTCAAGGTCTTGGCCAGCTGCACAGCTATTTTCCTCTTTTCATTTTCTTTATTTCTGCACCACTGAATAATAGCCCCTATATAATATTCTATGTATAAAATATATAGTTGAATTTCTACCATCTGCTTCACTCTTTAGCAGCTTTTACTGGGCACTGAGGCACTTTCCAGCGACCCTCCTTTTGCCAGTGTAGTATTCAGTGCCTTAGAGACCAGCCCATCTAGGGGCTGATTTTACCACCATTACACTCATCACGCATTCTTATATTGCATGTCGTCCCTCAGGTGTCAGCAGGTCTGTCATACTTATGGAGTAAACTGATACCATCCATGTCAAAACCTAGTCTTCAGCAGTTGTCTCTTGCTCACCTGTGATGCCAGACAGCTTCACAAGGTATTTCCAGGAATACTGACTATTCAGCATCAATACAGCCACCAGACCACTGGCAGAAAATTGCCTCCAGTTTTGACCACAGCCACGGAAAGGACAACCAAACCCCCCGGCACTGGTAGTCTGCATGGGGTCTTACACTCAGCTCATGTCACCAGAGAAAAAGCACTAGACAGAGCCAACCAACTTTTTACACCAAATATTGTAAAGTAGGTGTTGCACTGGGTTAGCAGCCAGGAGTTTGGTCCTAAGCTCCTAACGGACAGGAGCAAAATGGCCCACAAGTGAAAATCCTCATCTGCTTCAAACTGTGATGGCTCCTTTATTCATGGACATCACGAGTATCCTACACAAAACTCAGCACTGATCTGGTTCCTGCACACCCCTCAAGGCAATTCAGCCACGTGAGCAGCGACACTCTCCTCAGCCCACTCACCCAGGAAACCTACCTACGTCCAAAAGTCCTTGCAGGATCCATCCTCGGTTATGCTGTGGCACGGTGCATTTCACATGAAGACAGGAGCAGCCTTAAACTTTTTGCATGCATTGACAAATACATGGAAAAAGTGGATACTTTCCCTTGTTCCAGGCACTTGGACTATAAATCCATAGAGAACTTGAGTAAACATAACTTTCTTAGTATGTTAAAAAGTTCACACTGTGGAAAGAAGACATTTCTGAGAAACAGATTTTAGTCTTTGAAATAATTAGACTGAGCTGAACAGATTTTTGGCATGATTCGTAAGCCAGTCATTGTTCAGCCTTTGTACTTAGAAGAGCAATTATGACTCCTTTGGAAACATCCTTAGTTGAACTCTTAAAATAATAAAAACACTCCTCCATAAGACCACATCAACATATGGTTTTCCTAATGACAGCACAAACAAATCACCCACTCATCAAACACATTTAGGAAGAAGACAGGAACAAACAGAACAAACAAATTTTCTAAAGATTACTTACTGGTCCTGATCAATCAGGAAAAAAAATTAAATTGAATTCAGGAACTGCCTATGGGATATAGAATACACATGAAATAAGCAAAAACATAAATATCACCAAATACTGTAATGCAAAGTTTATAGATAATGTGCTGTGAAGTTGTATCTCAAAAATATCGAGCAGCTGTTGCCCAGCTTTATGATCCACCCACTGGTTTACTTTTTAACTTTGGTGATACATCATGGGTAAGCAAGAAAGAGATAAAGTACATCGACACTAGTGTTCACTATCCGAACATCCTCCCTGGTTTCTCCACCTTGCTGCTAACTCCAGGGTGAGTTCCCAGCTGAACAAAAGCTGGTGGGTGACGGGCGTCCCTGCTGTAGTTCTCTTTAGTAGATGCTGCTGTGTGGTGACTACGTGGGTGTTAGCTGCTTTGAGATTCACGGAGCCCTGTCACCCTTCTATGGCTCCATCCAGCTTGGCGTAGCTCATTGGTGCATTCTGACGAGTCAGTATCACTTCAGAGAAGTGGAGTCCCAAAGCATGTCTGTCTGGGCCTCCGGAGGTTAATGCTACACAGAAAATACTCTGGCAACATAAGCGTCCATGCTTTCCAGGAGCGCAGTCTTTGACAGTCCTGAAAGCATCCACATCTTTAGAAATGTGGAAGCTGAGGTAAATGGACACAGGAAGGTTTCAAACTATAAGTCACTCCTGATCTTACCTCGTGTAATATACAGCCATGTGCATGCGCACACACATACAGAAAGCCTATACCTTTTCATAGCTTCAATTTTCTCAGCTCTTTTGAGCACCTTTGGGGTACCAGTCAGGTTTTTCCAGAGCATCGAAGGACTCCCCTTCTCCTTTGGATCACGATGTCTCTGTCTCTGCTTACTGCATCTTTTCGTGCATATGCTGGAGACTGTGCCCAACAGCTGCTGCTCCATAACCTTTTCCTTTGCCAGGCGACACACAGCTCAGTCCTCCTGCATGACCTGTGTCTGTGCAGCACACCTATGGCTTCCCGGGCCAAGTACTGGGAAACAACCCGGCTGCCAGCAGCAGCCACTGCAGCTTCCACACAGCTCTCTGCAACAACTTCAGCCCAGCCCTGGGATGCAGGAAAAAGGGAGCAAACGAGCTAGGCAGTCAAAATGGGGTTCGCCATCTAACAAATACCTAGAGAGAGCCCTCAGTATGGGACAGTATTTAAAGAATGAACATAAAACCTCCAGATTCCTACAAGAAGCAACCCTGCCTGCATGTAGCTCTGTTGTTTTTCTTGCCCTCTTCTGTGTATGTGTTCTCTGGCTATAAGAATAGACTAGAAAACTCTACCTGCTAGTTTTGATTCCAGTCGGAATGTGGACCAAGCACATATCCCACACTTCTCCTCCGAGTAACTCTAGATGAGACTGCATGAGAACAGTATTAATCCACCAGTGGCTGAACCGGAGCCCCTGCTACCGTGTTCTCACTGCTGCTGCAGCCTGTAGGACTGGGCAGATGGTATCAGCGCCAGGAAATACATAGCAACAAAAACTTCTGTCACTAGAGCCAGTGTCATGCTTGTTGTCAATGCAACGAGTTAATGACAGGATTAGAAACCAAGTTTCCTCCTCTAATCCCTACCCATGCCATTTTCAGGTTTAGTCAGACTCGGGACTGCTGCTGCTACAAGTGTTTAGCTCAGAATTATGTCCCAAATAGCTTCAGCAGACAGCACTGCTTCTGTCCTGCCACGTGCTGAAAGCTCTGCATAGTAGTGCTTGGTCTTCTTTCAGGGAGTGTAGCTCTCGCTCTGCAAAAATCATCGTCAGGTCCTTGGAGAGACCATAAGTGCTGAAGATGATCAGTGGTGGTAAGTCAGGGTGGGTGGAATACTTCCATGGAAACAAATATTAATGAAAAGCAGGGAGAAAAGGTGAACATTATCTGTCTTTGCACATTTTTGTCAGAGAAAATGCCTGCTTTCGATTTTTGTCAAACTGCATTACTGCTTTATCAGAAATCAAGATTTGAGTATTTTAAAACTGGAAAAATTAACAGTGCTACTGGAAACTACACTGTGATATTCTCTAGTTTATTATTATTGAGCTTTGAAAGGTAACCAAGTCTGATCCTTTGGGGTGTTTCTCAAGACTTAATCTTTGTTATAAGGAAATTATTTAAATGTTATTTGACATTGTTGTTGCAAAGTTAGGAAGAGTCTTGGTGACGAAGTACCGTTACTTTGTACAAGTCCAAGCAGGAACACCTCTCTAACCCGTCAGTCTGTCTGCCCAGTTGCCCAGGGGCCTCGATCTTTGCAGGAAAATTACCCTTGAAAAACAAATCCAGTCCTCCTAATCTCAGTCCTGCTAAAATAAGCTAGCCCTTTGGCCAGAGAAATGTTGTTTTGAGATCTGCAATTCGGAAGGGGATACAGCCACAGGGATCGGGGCAGTTGGCGGAGCCCTGTACTCCGGGAGTCTCATGTTTGAGTCTCTTGGCATGTTTTCAGTTATCTAGGGGGCATTTATATAGTTTTATTTCAGCCAAAAATGGAAAGCACAGAAGATGATGTAGGAGGGCTCTTCATAAGCTTGAGGTGAGCTGAGAGCAGCCAGGTGTTTCAGTGAATACTACCTATGACTAGCAGAGCACTATCTGATTGAAGGTTTTTCCTTGCCAGCAGTGATGACTCACATGAATTATCTTTCCTCTTTGTATACTGTCTAGTGTTTACTCATCACATTTCTGTATTGTTTTTCATTTCTTGCAAGAAAATGAAAAATATTATTACCAAATTTCCCTTCAGTTTAGGATTTTTAGACTTTTCTTGGTGCAGGGCTTCACAAACAGAAAAGTGAAATTCTTTGGGCTCTGTGCTGCTTGGATGGCATTTTTGGAGGGTCCTCAATTTTTTCAGTGTGGATTGCTTCTAAATCTGCCCTGCCGTGTTATTATCCTATTTCTGTTAGCTTTGTAAAAAGCTATGCAGCAGAGTTTTATTTTTCTCTGAATTGTTTATGTGCACTTACACTACAGAAACTTAATAGGAACATCTGTTAGCTGTGGAAGTGGTATGTATGACTGATCCATCATCACAGCTTCTCTAAAAAAGTAATTCCTTACATTTCCTTTGCAAGGCAGACTGCCAGAAGGTCCTCGTGTCAGTCTGTGTTCTCACTCTCTCCGTTGGTTTGTCTGAGTTCTTAAGTTACAGTGGCAGGGAACTCCAGAATACCTATAAGATATAACAAGGGAATCAGATATTTGTCTCTGAAAGACAACTTAAAAATGAAATATACTGCTATATTCATGATCACAGCTAAGAGATACTCTCTAAAATAATACAGCACTACAGTCAGTACCCTTTTCTGAAATTTTATAATATGGATACACAGTAGACAAAAGGTTACCCTGAGAAAGTTCAAAACCTTTTACTTTTTTACTTAGAACAAAACTGCAAATTAAGAACACAAACATTGCAGAACCCTTTTTTAAAAAAGATAAGTCACATTGCATATACATGAGAACAGATTTAACAAGAATATGACAAGAGCTGCATCTCACCGAGACCTGTATCACATTAAAGACAACCTTCCAGTGCATTGCAAGACTTCCAGCTTTTTTAAGACTCTCAGTTCCCCTCCCCACCCTTTATTTGCCTAGGTAATCACAAGAAGCCTCAAATTTTGCTCAACACTCCAGTCTTTATTAAGCATTTTGACTGTGCAAGATTAACCTTCATGAGTCACAGTAGTCCTCTCCTTCTGCAGTCTGCTCCCACTGCTTAAGCATTAGGTACCTCCTGGAGAGATCCTAAAGCAATAATAAGCTCAAGTTCACCAGACGTGTGCTCTACCGCAAAATGTAGCTCCCCTCTTGCCGCGATCTCAGCATTTGCCGCCTGCGTGGCATGCAGAGCACCCGGACACACTGGTGGGATTTGTACAGTAACATGAGGTCATGGACAAAGCTCTGTGCTGCAGTCCAAGTCTAATAACACATCAGAGGCGAGATCAAAAGACTAATGGATCATCAGCTTCTATTATTAATATTGTAAATGAAACAAAGAGGAAAGATCAGTCTCTCCCCTTAACTTTTTATTTCCTTACTTTTCCAGGCTAGGGTAACGGGCATGCATCCTGTCGCAGCCTGACCTGACGCTAACCATCAGTTCTGTTTAGTTAGTAAAATGCAGGTGCTGTGGATCCAGTGTGTCTCACTTGGGTGATGTCTTTCGTTCTTACCTGTTTAAAAACCTCTCACAGCATGCTAAACTTAGGGGTTTTTTTTTCTTTTTGTACCTATTATTATAATGCATCAGTAAGGGACAATTTAAATTCTTGTTAGTTAATACAAACAATAGACGTCCCTTTCTCTGCCCTTTCCTCCCCTCCTCATATATGGATTGTGGTGGGAATTTCTAATTGAAATTTCATTAGGATAAACAAATTAAGATTTATGGTTGGACTCTATGATCTCAAAGATCTTTTCCAACCTAAATGATTCTATGATTCTAAGATGAAAGAAACTGTTGCAGAGTCAGAGGACTACAAAATTGAAAAAAAACAGAATTCATATGATGACCACAAAACAGAAAAAAATCTTTAAATAACTTTTTACAAAGTTAAGAAAAGCGACACAGGAAGGTCAATGACAACCAATACAAGCAAGCCAACAAAAGTCTCATACGGGGATAGCACAGGACAGCAGGATATGTATTTCTTAGCATAATAACTACAGGGAAGAGGAGATTTTAACATCTTCCTAGTGCATCACAGTTCAGATTATGGCCCATCTTGGCCAGGCAAGCAAGAAAGAGCTGGGATAACTCCTGGTGCAAACTTTCACTCCTGCTCCAAAAACAATCTGGTGGCTGTTGCAGAAGGGTCATAATGCCCAAGAGTCAGAATCTGCTACCTTCCCACCACAGCCCTTGCCCAGGCTCTCGATGGACTGAGAACCAAATCCCTTCCTGCATCTGAGAAGACATTTCTCTGCCATTTGCCAGCCTACTGAGCTTTGAATAACAGCATGTCCAGTTTGGTTTTTGAAAAATAATCATCCTCTCTTTCCAATATGTTTATTGCCAGGTTATTCAAACTGTATTTACTAGGTTAAATCTGCTGAGAATGTAAGTTCCACTCCCATATATGGCCTAGTGAAGATGGTATGCAGTGTGTGTTGCCTTTATTTTTTATAATTAACCACACAACACGATTAAAAATCCAAGCATGTGCAGCTCAGCTTGGAAGTCCGGTCAGCACCACAAAGGAGCTATTAGGATTGGAGACAGGCAGATGTTTGAAGGTTAGGGGGCTCTCCTCTGCTTTTTGGGTTTTGGGTTGCTTATTGTGGTATATTTTAGTTTTTCAAGGTAAGTATGCCATGTATGTCCTCTTGCAAGCCGTGGTAGGGAACTTGCTTGTCATAAGTATGTGGTCAGATGGTGAATGCACAGTCTGAACATGTAGCCACTTACAGAGCCACTTACAGGCTTGCAGAGCCAAGAGAGTGGTTTTTCTGTACAGTCCTTCTGATGCTACAGGGAAACTTTTTGTTTCTAAAGAGCCTTCAAGGGTGAAGCCAAAATGCAGCCCAAGTTTAAATTGCCTTTCCTTGAAAAATTTCTGTCTGTGGATAGCTTGAACGCGGCACCTGTGTGCGCTTGATTTGAATGAGTTTGTGGGATTTTATGTATCATGATGGGGCTGATCAAAAGCACTGACTGAGATGATGTGAAACCAGATGGCTATAATGACCATCCTGAAAACCTTTTCTCTCTATTCTCTCCAGCCTTACCTACACAATGAGCAAGAGAAGCAAAAGGTTGCAGGAGCTCCACAGGGATGTGCTCAGCCAAAGAGTAAACGGTAGTAAAAAAATTATCATCTGGGATCTCCCCAAGAGATAGAACTAGAGCTGCTGAAAGCCAGCCGTACAAATTGCTGTAAGGTTTGCAACTGCCTCAACAGTTGTGAAACTGGAAACAGCCAGCAAGTCTGTCTGTGGTAGCCAAAGCACCTTCCTCGTTCTCCTGGCCAGGAGGAGATCATCTGCTACGGCAACTGGTACCATGCATGCACACACTCAGGTACAAACCCAGACCAACAACAATGAAGAAGACCCAAAATACCTAGATAATGGGAACCTTTTCTAGAGATACCACGGATGAGTTACCTGGGTTGCCTTTTGTCCGGTCTTGGCATCACGAAGGAAGCCAGCAAAGCAGCTTTTTTAGTGTTATTAGCATACTTCCTTCCACTGTTAGTTATAAGGACTGCATAACACTCTCCAAAGTTGTTTGGTTTTTTTTTTAACAAACTGCTAGTGTTAGAAAAAAGATTGCAAATCATTTAGTAGTAAAAGTCAACAAGCTTTTTGTTATTATTGGGAAATGAATAAAAAAAAAAATTTATGCTTAAACATGAAAAGTCCAAAGATGTTAGGTGTTTGTCAAAACAAATCATGGGAGACACATTTGTGTCCATACAAAAATAGATTTATTGAAAATCTTAAGGAAAATAGTATGTTCTGCCTGTTGTGCTATCACCTGCTTATCACGATGGCCAATGTTTGTAATAAAAATGTTAATAACCAAACCACTATTTCGTACACTAACTTTGAATTTTATACACCAACTTCAATGTCAAGGCTGATTTAAGAAGTACCTTTACACAGAAGTTTTTCTTGATTCTTTTTTTGCGTGTCTGTTAAAGTTAGTGTAATTAAGGGGTTGATGAGAATCTTAAGTGCTTAGTCTGCATGTTGCACGGGTCTTGCTCCAGAAAAAATAGCTGTATGATACGGGAAAAAGTGGGTTTGTTTTCATTATAATTGCCCATCTTGTGCATTGGCAGCATGAGTTCAAATGAGAAACAGTAAACCTTTTTAAATCGTATGTTTCCCATTTTCTGTTATTATTCATAATAATTGAACCCTCTTGCTTTCTTGATGCTCATATTGCCGCAATGTTCCTGAAGCTGTACATTCTGTATGGTACCCCTAAGTTACGGCTATAAAGGTTGTACAGAGCTGCACACAAAAAAAACCAAAATAAAAGCAGTAAAACGCAATAGCGTGGCCTTCAGCCCGCCAGGCCACCACCGGCAGCACCCACTGCTACAAGCAGGGAGGGAGTACAGGGCGCCAGGAGATCCCGAGCTTCATCTTTTGAAACGTTCCACGGCTCACATTGATGTCACCTTGGCTCTTTGAGGCGCCTGGGCTCTTCCTTCCCGGTTGCTCATTTTTAGGGGCGTTGAGCGCCCCCGGCACGGCGACGCGCGGTCCTAACCGGCCCAGCTACGGCCGCGGGCGGCCCCTTGTCCAGCCGCGACCCCTGCCACCCCCGCTTCTCGCCCGCGGCAACGGCCACCCTGAGGCGTCCTGCGGCCCGCACGGCTATCACCGGGCTGAGCCGGGCCCGCCGCCCAGGCCAGAAGCCCCAGGCCCCGACCGTCCGGGCCGCCACGGCGGCGGGAGCGCCGCACCATGGGCCCGCGGCCTGCCCGGCCGGGTTCGGGGGGACGGGCCCCGCCGCCGAGGCGCTGCCCGCGGACAAACCCGGCCCCGCCGCGCCCCCCCTCCACGGCCCCCCGGGAACTGCCGCCCCAGCACCCTCCGCGGCACCGGGGGACACGCGCTGCCCGCGCCGCCGCCACGGGGAACAGCTCCCGGGCGCCCCTCGCGCTGCCGCGGGGGGAGGGGCGGGGAGGGCGGCGGGCGCACGCGCGCTGTGGCCCCGCGGCCGCAGAGGGGGCGGCGCCGCGGCGGAGGGGGAGCGCGGAGCGGCGCGGGGCGGGCGGCGCAGAGCGGCCCGCGGGGGGCGGAGCGAGGCGGCCCCGGGCCCGGCTCCGCTGTCAACACCGGCCAACATGGCGGCGCGGAGGCCCCGCGCCGCCTCAGGTCAGTGGGCGCCCCGCGGGCCCGGGCGCGTCCGCAGCGACGCATCCTGTACCGTCCCCTGGCGGGAGAGGGGAGGAGGCGCGGCGCGGCGGCCGCCCTTCCTCTCGGGGGCGAGGGGCAGCCCGGTCCCGGTGCCGGCGCCCGGGGGCGGGGGAGGGATGGCCCGGGCTCTGCCCCTCCCCCGTCCCCGTCGTGTCGCCCCCCCCCCTCGCCGCTCGCGCGGCCGGTGGGGGAGGGGAGGGGACGGGCGGGGCGCCTGCGCGCCAGGTTGTTGTCGTTGGCTCGTCCCGGGGGGAGGCGGGGCTGAGCCCTCGGCGGGGCGCGGGGGGAGCGGGAGCGCCTTGCCGCACCGCACCGCGGCCGTGCGAGCGCCGCCCTCCTGCACGGGCAGGGCCCGGCGGCCGGGACAGCCAGCGCAGCCCAGCCCAGCCCAGCCCTGTCCCGCGGGGAGGGGGCGGCGGCCACCCGCGGAAGGTGCGCTCGCGTTATCTTTTTCCACGCGACGCGTTACACTTGTGTGAGTTTTGATCCGAGCCATACTAATGAAGGGGCAGAATCAGCTGACGCTCTGTGACAACCTGTTTGTTTTCCTCCACTTAAAGCAGCTGAACAGTTTGCGCTTGATACCTTAAAGCTGGAAGGGCCATTCAGTACCTTCTGAGCATTATGGGCCTTGCTATTTATGTTCTAGTACTCAGGAACACTTAGGTGATAATAAAGGGAAATAATTCATATCTACGTGTGTATTTCTTGCATTCTCTAACTTTTACCCATACTTGTAGTAATACTTTAAAAACAGCTGCTGAAATTCTTAATCAAATGTTACATATCTGCAGTCTCACTTTATAATTCTAGGAAGTAATTCAACTTCTCTTCCTCTCTGGAATCACCCAGTATCATTGCTGAACTTACATTTCACATTAAATCTATTTAACCAAAGTAGACTTTAGTTCATTTATGTGTGTCCATAGAACTATGATAATGCTTTTAAAATATTTTTCTTTAAAAATTTTCAAGCCATCTCTTCGCTTTGATGTCTGAGTATACATGGTATTTAGGTTCTCTAACTTGGAGTTGCAGGATGCCTATTTTGAAAATTTGATGGAATTGTACTGCAAATATGGAGCTTCATGGAAGTCCCAGCTTCATCTATTTCACCTGTTGTGGAAAAGCAGCAGAAGTGTCTCTTCTTGGCTTATTAGTGTATGCTAGTGTGTAGCCCTCTGAGGAAAACACTAGGCTAGAGGTTCTCAGTCTTTCAAAGTTTTAGTCTGTCCAGTGGAGATGTGTGAGCTCTTTCATAAGTTTGACGTGTTTCACATTGCTTAAGATCATAAAAGACATTGTAGTAGGTCAGATGAAAGCCCAGCATCCTGTGTCCGAAAGCCATTGGCTGCAGGGTGATCTAAGAAAGATTTAACAGGGTAAGCAGGTATTGTTACTTTCTCAGAATGTTTGTAATGTTTTTCAGCCCAGGACCTCATTAGCCATGGTTAAGATGTTTGTATCTGACAACCTTTGGCAGATCATTTGGGTCCATCTCCCCCTCTTTAATTTCTTCTGTTGTTATTTGGAGTCCACATCAGCTTTTGGTATCTACAGCATCCTGCGGCCAGCTGTTCCACAGGTTAACTCGGGCTTCCAGCAGGGGCTTGCTTTTTTTGTGTTGAACAAGCTACCTGCTGGTTTCATCCAATACATCTTAGTTCCTGTATTTGAACAGGTAGGAGATCCCTGTTCACCTTTTCTGTGCCAGTCATGGATTTTATAGATTTTATTTCCCCCTGTGGTCTTCTCTTCCTTACCTTGAACATTATGGCATAAAATCTCAAAATTCTTTATTCTTTGAGCTGCTGGATCATAGGTAGCCTGTATGCTGCAATTTAAACCATTGGATTAGCCAGTTAATACCATAACCAATTCTGTTAACGTTTGGTTTTTTTACATAAATTGTTAATTTACTGTATAACTGAGAAAATTACTTCTTTTTGTTTTGTTTTTCTTTTAAGAGCATGAAAGTGACGATGATTCCTATGAAGTGTTGGATTTAACAGAATATGCACGTCGTCACCATTGGTGGAATCGTGTGTTTGGCCGGAATTCAGGACCAATTGTAGAAAAATACTCTGTAGCTACTCAGATTGTGATGGGTGGTGTGACTGGCTGGTGAGTGAGCATCACTTTTTGTAACTGTCCTAGACATTTTACTGTGTTAAGAAGATCCCTTTCCAAGGCTATTTGTATCCTCTCTAACAGGATTTCATTTATCATTGATCAAGATTATCCATGTGTGAACAATTTCTTAATTCATTACTCTTGACTTATCATTCTGAAGTGTTTTGTAGTATTGGTAAAACACCATTTATTCATACCAGTTACTGTGAAAAGGATTTAGGGAAATGTCAAGAGCTTTAAAAATACAAGGAATAAATGGAAAATTACTGCATATAGCTTTTGTTTGTATGGAAAAGCTTATTTCCTTGCCAGTATAGATTTATAAATCTAGTTATGATATTATGGCTAAGACATACTTTATAAGTAAAAGAAATGAGAAAGGAAAAAAATTGTGGCAGAGTATACTTTTCATTAAGAGCCCCATTTCATAGAGACTTTTTTTTGCCTCTAAATTCAGCTGGAGCCATTTTGTACAAATTAAGTCTGCTCTCATGTTAACTGGAGAGAGATACCACAGCATAGTTGTGCTAAAATAGTTCATGGTGAAAGCTAGATAGTACAGATAAGAACTTAAACTGGAAAATATGGCCACAGCCGTAGCAGTTATGTCAAGGTATTTGTTATTCATGCAATGTCTCTATTCTAGTACTCTTAAAAAAATGTTAAGTACAGTGAAAAACAGCATTATAGTAGCAGAGTGACTTTTAAAATGGAATTATGCAAGATTTGGAAGGTGAAATAGACCAAAAATGAAATTGTCACGTCCAGGCTCAGCACAGCTTTGAGGAGTGTAGGCTTAGCTTTCAGTCTGATTTTTTGGGGTTGTTTTTATTTTGTTTGTTTTTTGCCTCTGTAGCCTTAATATTATTTTTAGAAGTTAGATGTGTATACATAAACTCTGAAGCTTCCAGGGAATAGTTCATCTGGCATCCATAAAAACTGGCTTCTTGAAAGCTGGAAACTGTGTTTCAGTATCTGTAGATGTATATACCTCTCTATGCATTTCATGTATATAAATACGAATTTACTTTTCATGTGCAGGGGGGGAGAAAATTTCCCTCTGTGTGTGGGCCGGGGGTGGCAGGGGGGCAGGTCAGACACCAGCAGAGTTGTCCAGGGAAGTTGTGGAACCATTAGCCTTGGAAAAACTCAGCGCTTGCCCAAGTTAGGACCCTGAGCAACCTGATTTAGCTTGGAGGCTGGATTGGACTTTGCAGGTGGCCCAGTTTTGGGTAGGCAGCTGGACTAGATGACCTCCAGAGGTCCCTTCCTGCCCAAACTATTCTATATCAATATCTGTGCAGCTCTGTGTTTGATATGAGAGGGGAGACTGCAAACAAGATAATTAATTTTCTGGCTGCCTTGATCCCATTAAAAATAGACTGAGGCCATGTCCCAGTAGAGGGGCCCCTCTGATTTTTAAGTGTTGTGGTAAGGATGTATCTTCTTTTTACCTGAGATACTTAAGTTATGGGTCGTGTAGTTAATATAAATGATGGTAGAATATATTTACCTTTTGGTAATTACCATTTGGGAACTGTTATAGTGGCACTTTCATATTACTACATTGTGCTTTATTAACATGCTACATTTAATAGGAGCATACAGCTTTTCTGTGCAGACGAGGTCTGGAGATCTCAATCTTACTTTAAAGGGGCCATCAGACAGCCACGAATTAGCAACCATTACTCATGTTGACTTGTGTTAGGTATTCTTAATTATTGTTTGTATTAAATATTCTGATTTTGAAATTTTAAAATGTGAAATGATACAGTTGCTTTGTTAAATTAAAAATAATAATAGTTGTAGTTGGGAATTTTAGAGTGTGGCATTTTTCAGCAGACAACTTCATTGGACTGGGTTTTTTTTGTTTTGTTCTCCTAAGGTGTGCGGGATTTTTGTTCCAGAAAGTCGGAAAGCTTGCAGCAACTGCAGTAGGTGGTGGCTTTCTTCTGCTTCAAGTATGTAGCATTTCATGCTTTCTAAGTTGGCAAATATTATTTACTAAACAATAGGAAAAACACAGCTGTTGGGTAAAATTTAATTAGGAAGGCTTCTTATCTACTTCATCTTTTTAGTCTTATCAGTCAAAAACTTACATTTCAGCTGTAATATTGTGTACAAAAGACACAGTTCTAAAAAATGAATGGTGAATCAGAATCTACACTGTCCTGTAAAATAGTTTGTAGTAAGCCAAAAGAAACCGGTGTGCAGAAGCTGAGATGCTGTATGTGATTCACTGTTGTCACATCAGAGGAATTTCCTGTAAACCTGTGGTTAGGGAGATAAGGAATTTAAGCTGAGTTTATATTAAACAGGTTTGAGAATTTTATCAGTGCTTTAGAAGAAGTAGGCTTCTTTGGCAGTTGCTTGGAACACTTGCTGTGGTCCCATTATGAAGCCGTGTTTTTGTCTTTTCTCCCCATGCTGTACTATACTAGTTATATCTGTTGAACCTCTGAAGCTTTGCTGATTTCTGATAGCATCGTTGCATTCCTCTGTTCAGTTGGATTTCACATCCAAAAATTTTTAATGATGTTCCCTGGCACGACCATTTCCATTTTTCATCAGGTATTGTGGTATGGGGAGGACATATTTCCAAAAAGCCTTTAAATTAGATGATGAAACTTTTAAGTGATGGAGAATTTCACATACCCTTCTGTAAGATGCCAAGTAATTCTTAATTTTTTTACTGGCATTTTTTCATGTTTTAATGCCCATGAGCTTGTCATTTTTCCTCAAATCATTCCAGAGGAAGTAGACCGGTGCCTACTTAGGTTCAATCATATACCATTTTTTGAGACAGGCTGTTAAAGATACATATTTTTTTAATTTATTTAATCTTTTCAGCATCACCCTGGAGGATTTCTGAAAGGTGTATCCCACTTCCAGTTACTCCTTTGATTGTAATGGCTGTTGCAGTCAACCAGTGATCTGGAAGATTTGGGTAGTACCTGTGATTGTTGCTGCATAATGCATCAAAACATCACAGCTGTGTGAAGTACTCTTAACTTTCTTCATAATCATGTTCGCTACTGGGTTTAGGTTTGGTTTGGGTTTTTTTTTAAGCCACGTGCTAAACTTACAACATAGAACTGCAGCAGTCTGTGTGAGAGTGTGGACTCCTGGAACTATTTGGTTTAAGTTTTCAACAAATACGAAGTGTATTTTATTTTGAGTTACTCAAAAGCAATGGAAATGCATCCACAATGCAAAAAGTCAAAGAGAAATAGTTTCGATACGAAGCTTTACAGTAGTAGCATTCATTCCACTTCACCATTGTACATTGATGACCTTTTTGAATCTGGAAATCACTGGTTATTGGGCTTGTACCTGAACATAGGGATGAATTTTACAAGGGTGCTGAATCTGAAATAGTTAAGACCATACAGATGTAAATTTTTGGCAAGATGCGCTATGCCAGCAAATGAATCAATGTGATGGAGTACTTTGGACGTCTTTAGCCCATAATGTGTATTTCTGGATCATGACGGAAGAATTAATCATTTATTGAGGTATATATATACACACGCACAGTGGATCTTGAAGTACTTGTCACCTCTTTCATCCAGTTGACTTTAGGATCTGAATACCTCTTCCTGTGTTGTGTGCCACTGGTCTTAATTCTTTTAATGACAATTCTAACCTAAGTATGACTGAAGAGCCTACAGAACGGTGGGCTGGCATCCAGGGGTAGCAGGTAGAGAATGTTGCCTGCAGGTACCTTCATTAGTACTTCCAACTACAGAAAGCTGAAAAGTTAAAACTAAGACCTGTAGAGAAAGGAGACTAGAAATTGTTTAAAACACATTACTTGCGCAGTGTTTTTGCTTGTTGAGCTGTGATGCTTGGAGAGCTTTCCGTTACATAAAACTTATTTGTCATGTGTTTGAGTGTCTGATTTCTTAGTTGATCTCATTTACAGTGTATCTGAAAAGAGATACTATTCATGAGAAAAAGTGAGTTTCATATTTTGAGTTGTCGATATCTTTAATTAAGTAAGACCACATTCTCTTGGAAGGGAATGAGGTAAATGCCGTGGTCTTTCTTTTTAATTCAGAATGTTTTGCATTTTAAAGGTGAGTCATAAATTCTATAGTGTAATTACATTTCCGTAGTCTTTAATTTTTTCATTTAAAGATCACACATTGTAAATTTAATTTCCATATGAATACATGTTCAGCACTTCCCCTGAGTGGGCAGAGTCGCATTTCAGCACATGACTAGAAACTTCCTTTTTATCTGTAGATTTATCTGAAGTTGCAGATTTCATTCAACTGCTGATTGCACTATTGACATTGTAATTGTGTGCTAAAACAAAAACTACAGAAGGCAAAAGTCTTGTCTAAAGCCCATTCAGTGAATCATTTCAGTCGTGAAATTAAAAAAAAAATGTATTTTTTTCTTCAGCATGTAATGACTTTTCAAAAAATCTAGTAGCAAACTGAAAGCAATACGTTTCTGGAGTGTCAGTTTGTACAAGAAGCAAAAAAGATTTGTCAGATTTTTGTAAGTGATCTAAAAGGTTTTCAGTCTTAATACAGATTAAATGAAAAGTAGTCTGAGGAAGAGAATAAAAATGATATTAAAGAATTTTCATAGTCTCAAAATGAAGATCTATTATCACATCTTTGATCAAATTAAGCTGTTGAAATATCCAGCACAATTAGCTATCCTTTTTATTGAAATAGATGTAGTTTTTCAAATATGCTGGTATGAGAGCAATATCCATATACTGTATTAAGGAAAATATAATTCATTTCTCATAACAAGTACAGAATTTTCCTTGGATAACTTCTGTTTTATACAGCACAGTTCAGTGAAATCCTGAAGAGCAGGGAAGTGTGAACTCACGTGGTTCTGCTATAATGAAGTGGTTAAAAGCAGTTGCTCTTAATGAGTGCCTGTTCTCTCTTCTGTGTTTTTAAACTCCTGTATCCTTAATAGTGGTTTCATTGCTTTTTGCTCTGCAGTCTGCGTAAAAATTACAAGTTTTTCCATTGTGTGTTGACTATTATTTAATCATAAAATTGTGGGGGGGGTCAGTTATTTGTGCTTTCACTAATATATTTTGCCTCATCCTGTTAATATACAATTGATTCAATGCTTCATTAAATTATCTTCTGACTTAAAAAAAGTAAATTTTTGAAAACAACACAAGAGGCAAGATAAATGCTAAAATATCCTTGGCTGTATCTCGTAGAGTAGTTTGTTGATACCATGCCATGATGATGATGATGATGTGGCATTTCAGTGAAGTGTGGAGAGAACAACATGCTTCTAGGGGTGGGGACTTAATAAGAAAGAGTTGTATTCAGTTTTGCCTTGAACATCCCACTTGACAGTTGATGTGTGCAGACTTTGAGGGAACATTCTGTGGAACAGCCAAAGCAAATGGTAGTTGGAAGTTGACCTTTTAAAGAAATACCGTATTTCTGGCAGGTTTTGACATGAAATGGAGGGGTATGGTTTCTCTGTCTTTGTAAATTGGAGTAGTTTCAGTGGTTACAGTGGAGCTGTGCTAGCAGATGACGGCTGAAGATACAGCCTCTGCAGTTTAACTCTTACAAAAAAAGGTTGTGTCATTTCTCAGTCCCTCATTTTCTTTATGTATTGAAGTTAGAGACTTGTCAGATCTGTTCCGGAAACTGGTTGAGTGTGATGGGGGTTGCTACCTATCTAAATACCAGAAGATACTTAAAAGTGCGCATGGTTTCTGTGTGCTACACAAGCAGCTGAGCACAGGGAGCTCACGTGTATCTTCTGGGCTTAGTTGGACTTTTTTTTAGTATGAGAGATTTTTGTCTTTGAGGAAATTAAGACTCTTTTGTCCCGTCTTGCCATATAAAAGTTTTACTCTTAAACATTTTTTGCTCGTTAGTCTTAATACTGTTTCACAATAACAAAGTGCTAGCATACCTCTCCAGTATCACTCCCAAAATGACATCTTCCCATCCAGATTCTCTCTTGAAAGATGCACTTATTTTTAGTATTCCTGCAATGATATATTTTTCAATTGCCTTTTTGGAAAAAATGAATTCTTTTTTTCAACAGTTTTGGAAGGTCTTGAACAAAAATAAATTTTACTAATGTGATACATGAGAGAGAGATGCATGTATATAATATATATTATGCCATTATCATATGTACTTCTATAGATAGATTTCTGTATATACAGAAATAGATGTACCCCACCCCCATGTCTTTTTAAGAGACGTGATCTCTATGTGTAGACTTAGATGACTCGTTATCTTAAGTATGGAACTGATAATGGAGTGTTATTTTAGTTTGTTATTGTAGGGGCTGGGTTTAAGAATACTAGTGAACTTTTAAGAAATTGTGTTTATGTAAATTTACTGTTGTAAGCAAATAATTTTTTTATGATGTATTAGGGTCTAAAAATTGAAAGCTGTCTCACCAGCATTTGAGTCCGGTGGGATTATTTCTGCGCTTGTATACGAAGTTATGTAATTAGTAGGATTGCAGCCAAAGCCAATACGACGCAGGCTCTGACTATCACTGCAGTGAAGTACAACATTTTTTTTCTTCTCAGTTATAGATCTTACATTGAAAACATTGATCTCTGTTGCTTATGTGTACAAATGCTCAAAAGCAGAACTTAAGATCTCTGCTGCTAAGTTCAGGGAGAAAAGTATAATTTTTATTGTGTACACTGGAGTTTTGGTACAAACTGAAGTTGTAACTACTGCAGAGCTAAACAGAACTTAATTAAAAAATTATGCCTCATCTTTGTACTGTATGGATAACTGAGCTAATTAAACTAGTCTTAATGAAATACTTCCTTTAAAGTCCTTTTACTTAGATTTTTTTTTTTTTAATGAGCAAGCAAATATATTAACATTTCATACATTTTGTTGACTGGGTAGATCAGTCCATATTTACTTTTCAGTTTTATGAGTTAGAAGGCACTAACTTAATGTTTGGGCCTTTTTGAAATTCTTGTAATAATGTTAAATTCATAAAAGAAAAATTGCCCCAGTGTACAGCCTTTTCTGTTCCTGGTATGTCATCCAGTGACTGGATGTGCAACTAGTACAGCTTTAAAACCAGTTTTATGTTTTCATACTGTATAATAGACAGTCGTTAATTAGCTATCCCTGCATAAACACCGGTGCCCCTCTGGATAAATGGTTTTACAATAGGCAGTCAAGGTCAATGAATCCGTTACGAATATAGTAACTTAATTTTGCATTTGTCCAGTTAATTGGTTTTTTTAAATCTTGTGCAAAGATGGAAACTGAAATTTACTTTCTTACATAGGTGGTCTTTTAGGAGCTTTGTTTTGAATTCAGACAAAATCTGTCTGAGACTTTTTTCATTTTAGTCTTTCAGGATCGTGAAATTCTTATTTGTGGTAAGGTATCTTGCTTACTTATTGTGGCTGTAGTAAAACAAGCTAGATGGTCTACGTTTAGTTATATGGTATGTGAAAGTCAAAATTCAGTACCAGTAAGCAGTATGAAACATTTCTTTTTATGTCAAACCTAATAAATTGTATATTTAAATGTGTTCCGTGAAAGTTCATCATCTGTGACTTTGATTTACCAATTGTACTGTTTCCATAGAACACTGTTACATAAGTGACGTAAATTTGCCAAACATGACTTTAAGAAGGACCTGAGAAATCTCACTCTTTATGAAGAACTTTTGGTATAACAGTCATTTACCCTGTAAAGTCAGTGGTCTGTATCTATCAGTCTTAGCAGTTAAATAAGCAGTAATCGTTAGTTTTGGGGGTTTTCCTTCTCTCTGGTTTTTTTTTCCCAACCAGTGAGTTGTTTAACTGTTCTCTAGAGCATGCAGTAATTGCCTGATTGTTTTGGGGTTTTTTTAAGCTGTGATCTTATAAACATTTAAATATTTATTTCTTTTGTGAATTGTCTTAAAGAAATTGGTCAGATTGTCAGTGTTGGTCAAGTAACAGAACATCTTACTTGTTTCCAGGATCAAATCTTAGTAACAGAAATAAGGCAAAATCTCATGGATGTTTAAGCATTTTGGGAGTTCAAGTGTAAATTGGTATGAACAATCCCCCAAAACTTACTCATTTTGCTGATGTTACAGAACTTGTGCTGTACCCAGGCCATGTTATTTTTCTACTCACTGGCTTTGTGTTGTAGAAAGTATGAGAATTCTCTTGTATCTAATACTTTTTTGTTGGACACTTTAAATGATGTAGGGCAAAATAAGGGGTTTCAGTATTTCTAAGGATGATTCTGATTAGCCCCAGATACCTTCTCACAAATCAGAATTCCACAATTCTGAAAGAAGCTGAAATTAAAGAGTTTTTTCATTGTTGTCCTATGATTGTGGTTTTCTTACAAGTAAAGTTACCGTAAATGCTGAAGGAAAAACATTTTTATTTAAACCTTTTATAGCTGAAAAATAGAGAATGGGTAAAATTAACGAGAGTCTACTGAACTTTGCTGTTGCTTGTTCTAATTGGAACTGCTGTTACTGTGGAAAATATTAGTGTTTGAAGCAGTGTACCTGCTATAACTGAACAATCTCTTTTCCTGTATCTGTAACTATAAAAAAACCCTACACACCCCTCCAACTTTGTAGGCACTAAGAAACTGTATTTTGACTTGTAAAATGTTAACGACAATTGTACTAAATACCCTTTATTTTCCTAGATCGCTAGTCATAGTGGATATGTACAAGTTGACTGGAAGAGAGTTGAAAAAGATGTAAACAAAGCAAAAAAACAGTTAAAAAAACGTGCAAATAAGGCAGCACCGGAAATCAATACTTTAATTGAAGAGGTAAGCCTAAGGTGATAAACTCTTTTCTACCAGCCAGTTTTTCTTACCTTCAGCTGCAGGTGATGATTAATTGAAAATGCAGGTGCAAAACTGGAAGGCATCAGAAATACTCTGGCTGTATTATTTTATTAAAAGTTATCAGATTTGTCTCTCTTTTATTCATTTAGCATTCTATTTTTTCACTCTTAAAGATGACACAAACACTTCAAAGTTAATGCATTTCTACAGCTGATACGGCTTAGGGACTGCCACTGACTTTGCCATTTAGTCTGTGTGGATTCTTGGCTAGCAAGAAAGCCAGTGGGGTCATGACACAGTAAAAAGTTGAAGATACTGTGGTTAAAACATGGTGGCTACAAAGACAAAAGACAAATTTTCTTAGACTGCTGATAACAGAATTACTTGGTTGTACAAGACTGACCTTTCTTTCTGAATAAAAGCTAGGACTACTTCGTAACTAGAGTTGCGGTTTTTATCTCATTTTTATACAGTTCCAAGAATGTCTGTCTGTGGAATCTGTCAGTTATGTACTACATTGAAAAGAGGTAGCCTGTGATACTGATGAGTGTCACTGGGGCTATTTTGTTCTGTTGTTTGAAGACTTTAATTATTTGGTCTTTGGGGTTTTTTTAAAAGTACGTTTAGCCTTTTCCACATATTTTCACACTTCATACAGGCCATCTAAGCTGCTTTCTTAGTGACTGTGAATCCTGGCTTGGAAGATGCTGCAGACAGTGTAACAGCAGCCACACTGACACACTCAGATGTAACCTGTATGGAGTTGCACAGAGGCTGATAACAATTACGTTACATTTTAATGTGAATATGAAGTGGAAGTTGGAGAGATGGTTTTCTAGCTTATTCTAGCTTTTTCTTTTTTCTCATATTTTATTACTTTCTTCTAATTGTGTATTAATAGCTTATCTGAAGTGTTTGAAGTGGAGGATTTATGAAATGGCACGTTTGATATACCGTGTTATACTCTGCTATTACTTCATGAGACACTGTACACAAATGTCATTATACCTGAGTGTTTCTTGTAGAAAGAAGTTGTTGGGAAACTGGCTGATAATGGAGTGAAGTATATTTCTTTTCCAGTGATCTAGTCTTCCAAAAAACAGTTGGTTTGTTTTTAAACGTTTTTCATGTGATTAAAATTGAAGTCATGGTGGTGCTTATGCTTTTTTGCCAAGGGAGTTTGTAAAACATCTGTCTTGTTTTAAGCAAAACAAGAGTGGTATTGGCATGAAATTGCTATGACAGTTCCTCTGTATTTTGACTTTGAAAATACTAACTGTATTTTAAATATATTGTTAAAGACAGCTGAGTCTCAGTTTTCACTCCCTTGGTGCCAGCAGTTGCCACCTAGCTTTATATGTTTTTAAACACATTGCTTTCCCCTGCACCCCTCTCCCTAATTTTAGTATTCTTGTTTCCAGGCACTTGTGATTAAGTATTAAATGCTACAATCGGACACAACTAACTCAGTTCTTTACAAGTATTATTTTTCTTCTCAGTCAACAGAATTTATCAAACAAAACATCGTGGTGTCCGGCGGATTTGTTGGAGGTTTTTTGTTAGGCCTGGCATCCTAAGGACCTGAATCGTCTATTCCTGATGGCATTCATGTCGGCAAAGAACGGTTGTGGTGACAGGCTGTCTGTAAGCAGTGTGCGTCACTGGTCCTTCCAGAGCAAGACGAGTGGACTAGCTAGACAACTTGGAAGCTTTTACATTTCAGGCTTTTGCCTCTTGAAGCTTGGCAAAACTAGAATTTGCTGAAAAACTGTGCAGTGCTCATTATAGCATTTCTGGGCAAAACTGGTTCATCTTCATCATGACTCTTTTTATGTATGACCTTTCAAGATCTAGCATTTTTTAAAATGTTAATTCTTGGAATATAGATATGTAGCCATACTGTAAGAAAGAAAGCTCCATTTCTATGTTTTCAGTTAAATACTGTTTATTTTAAAAGTATTTTTCTTCATGCTGTAGTAGATAGTATCAATGACTACATAATGTATATGATACTGTAATTTCAGCCTCATGGCTGTCCAGGTTCTTTAGAAGTCACTGCAATAATGATCAATCTGTAATACCTTTTTACAGAGTATTAAGTAACAAAGAATCATGAGCTTATTAAAGATGAAAATTAACTTTGACTCTGTCCTTTGTGTACACAGAAAATAAGAAAGCCTCGTGTTCATAGCTTGCAAGCATCTGGTACAAATGTTTGCAGAGATGCTTGTGATACTTGTGTGCTAAGTAAATGTATGTATGTTATTTTTCCCAGATGTGTAGATATGCGTAAACTCATTGATAAAACTGTACTACACAGATAATCATTGCAAGCGCATACTCCACAGCTATCTGACGCTGAATTGTTTTGCGTTCAGTAAACCGTGGAGGTCGTTTCAGATTTCAGTAGTTGGCGAGGTGAAGAGATGAGGCTTCTGCCTGAGCACTTCGCAAAGGCTGGTACTTTGTAGGGCTCGACAGGGTGTCAGCACAATGTGCCTGCGATGAACTGAAGGCTGCTCTTGCAGCCCATTTTAGCTGGAAATGATACTCGCTTTCATATTCACCTCTGTTGCCACTGTGTTCTCCCTAACTTAGACACAGTTTTTTGGATTTTTTTTACAGTTGTCACTTAATTTGACTTTCACTGTCTAGGGTGCCAGCTATGGAAAAATGAGGGTACAGATTGGCTTCAGTTAGCTTATTGGAAGAGTGCCTATATCTTCTGAAGTCTGGGAAAGCAAATGGGACTTAATCTGCTCAATGTGTTTGCTGCCTCTGCCTTTGATGGATCAAAGCAGGAAGTGGATTCTAAAGGAGGTTGGAGGCATAATTGTGGGTGGGCTGGAAAATTTACCCTCAAGTAGGTTTTTAAGGTAGTTTTGGTAATTTGTTACTAGGTTATTCTAAAGAAGTTAAGGATCCAAACAAATACTTAATGCATTTTTCTGCATTTAAACTTGGAACATTTTAGAAGTTCTACCCAAGAAGGACTGTTTGCTCTGCCCCTCTTTCTCTGGGTTTTACTGTGCCAGCAAGTTAACGTGAAATGGAGTCTCCCTCACGCGGGTTCTGTTGGGTTCCTGTCACGTGTCTGAACAAGAGTGATTCTTTAGCACCGGATGGACGTGAACTTTGGATGTCCAGGACACGGGATGAACACCCATCAGCTGGGCTGGGTGTGAAAGGCGTTTGACGTAGTAACCTAGTGTATGTTTAGACTAGTGCATCTGTGGACTTCAGAGGTCTGTATTGTATGTTGACTTCATTTATGCATGCTTGTGGCCAGAGTAAGTTACGAAGCACATCATCCGTATGTGTGAGGTTTAAGGATTAGTTCAGCTACAGCCTGCGAAGGCTTTTGAAAATAACCTGCCCACGAACCAAACCAAACCCCCAAACCCAAGGAATGGCCACAAGTAACATGTTAGCATCCTAAACATTCTGTTTTCAGATGAGTATCTAAAGTGATGTAAACGCATTCGTTGCAGTTTGTTGGAGATGGGAAGCCGAAGGAGGAATATGCATGCTGAGTCATCTGGGGTTTAAAGAAAAATTAAGAAAAACATGAAAATGTGGAAGTTTCTTTGCCTTAGGGTTCGATCCAAATGGTAACGGGAAGGTAACCAGTCAGCTCTTTCTTTTCTGCTGATGAAGCTAATGGATTTTTGGCATGTCAAAAGAGTTGCTGAAGCCAACTGACGTCAGCCACCCGACTGGATTCAACTCAGGTGTCCTGAAGGGCTTTGGGAATGAAGTGACCACCTCAGCAGCATGAACCATAAACTGGCATTTTTAAAAAGAGCCTACTCTGTGAAAGGATTTAAAGGGAGCGTCTTTTAGTGTGCTTGCTAAAAAGGCTGTGCATGTGACCAAGGAATATACTTCATAGTTAAAAGTAGAATTTAAAAAAAACCAACACCCACCTTATATAGTAGTGCAGACTGATCTCTGCAGAGGAAAGTTGTTCTGCTGCTCTGTTGCCGTTATCTGAGATTCTTGGTAAGGCAATGAAAAAAGAACTGATTGCATTAAATATTTTTGCAGGGTTTATTACAAAAACCTTTTTATTCTAGAAAAAAACACCCCACCCATATTCTTTGGAATAAGAAGTGTAATGTAAAACAGTCTGCGGCACAAAAAAAGAAAGGAGAAAAGGTATAATTGGAAAGGTGAACCCTGGTGGTTTGTATCGGGATTGGCTTTACACAAAGCGTTCATGAGAAGAAGGAGTGCCTGCTGGCGCAGCAATGCTTGCCAAGTCCTCCGATGGTTCCTGTGGTTGGTGAGGTCGAGGGGATGCTACCAGGAACTGCAGCTGGGACTGACAGGGTGAGGAGGCAGTGCCGTGGCAGACTTTGATAAACATGAAGCACTGAGACAAATACAGGCAGCTTTTCTTGCACATGCCTGAGATTTTATATGTGTCAGCTCGGAACAGAACCTTGTATATCACTGTACATAAGGGAACGCTCTATAAAGTTACAGTCACAAAAATGAATGTTGATGGGAATTATTGAGAATGGAATGGAGCATAATAAATGGTGTTTCTGGTGGTGAGTTCTTTTCTGGAATGACTTTAAGGAACTGTTACCCTCGCTAACAAGATCTAATGCAGGCTAAAAAGATTCAAAGAAGGGCGAAACAGAAGGGAGAGGGTTAGAAATAAGTTAATGAAGGGCTGAGCCAGCATTTCTGTGCTTTTTGTTGTATAGCTGAAGAACTTAACTGAAAGGTGGAAAACATGAATGTAGCGCAGGGAAACAGCTTTTTACAGAACGTGTAATTGGCCCATGGAACTCATTTCCACTGCGTGCTGTGGAAAGCAAGGAGCAGGCTCCCTTCTGGGAACAATGGGGCAATTGAGGGAAATCGCAGGAGTGCTCAGGTATAGCTAAAGGTGCAAGGAAAGCAACTTTAGGTTTCTCTAGCCATACCTAATACCGCTCAGTGAACTTTGTGATAAAACTGGTCTAGTGATCAGATTATCCTACCTTTGCCTTCTACAGGCTTGTGTATTTTATTTTTCCCTCAAGCAGTTGTTAGCAGTCACTTTTTGAGACTGAATGCTGAGCTAAATGATTTACTAAGGCAGGTCATATATCTCTCTAGTGAACAGCTGTTGAAAGTTTACTAAATAATGAGTTTGGGGAGAGATTGCTAATAAATCTTCGATTTGTTTTGTATTAATTGGGTATTCCATTTTCTGAAATTATTTCTTTTGAGTAAAAGCAGCATCGGGCAATAAGTGTTTTAAATTAAAGTGAGATGGTCAAAACCACTGTGATCTTATTACTGAATTTTAAGAGGCCAGGATTTGGCTAAATCTTTGAAGCCAGTTTCTGTTTTAGCAGCCAGACTGAAAATTAAAACGTTATAGTTAAAGATACAGCTGTCTCCTTGATACAAGTGCATTTGTCATGAGGTCTTAAGAAGGGGGGATGTATCCAGAGTAAAATGCCAAAGTCAATACTGTAATTCAAAGTTGATGCCTGTGCAGGTTTCGTAACATACACAGTGTACAGTATTGTGAAGAAGCATCAGTAATACCTCCTCCTAACCTTTTGAAAATTGTTGGAAATATCAGTTACTTTAAAAATCAAGCTTCTATGGCCTGCAGCTGCCTGTGTGGGGTCTGTAGGTGATAGTGGAAAAAGATAATATTCACCCAAATTCAGCACAGTTAGAACTACATGACATTTTGGAAGTGAGATTGTTGATAAAGAAAAATGAAAGTGGGTTTTGGTCACCCTAGGACTGTGCATGGGGCAGGTGGGTGGTGGAGGAGAAGGACTAGAATTAAATCTGCCAAGAGCAGGAGGTGTCATCCTCCCTTGTCTTTTGTATTATAGTTCAAAAATTAGACAGGAATGATGAGCTTCAAGAGCTGTTTTTCCCTTGTCTGATGGGGGAGCAGGTCTGACGCAACGTGGTCATGTCCCAGTACTGGGACATAGGGAAAAGCTGGCATTTGTTATTTTGGGGCAATCTGGGAAGCGAGTGGTGAACTTTTGAGTACTGAGACAGCTGACATTCTTCAGGACCTGTAAGACCAGAAGCCAGTTTTAATTAAGATAATTGTGGGGTAAATCTGCACAATGCACCTATTCCTGATACAGCACAGCATGAAACCTCGATCGTGTTTGGCCCCACGTTCAAGCTAAAGGGCCACCTAAATTTTGGAGCACTGAGGAACACGGTGCAGAGATGCAACATGGGCTTTTGTGCTCACACACCAGACTGGAAACAGCATGGCCAACCCTAGCGCAAGTGCTGCCGTGCTTTAAGACACCATGCTGGATCCAAGCTGGCTCCAATTTATAGCTTGGGCAAACCAATACGGTGGTAACAAATGCGACTAGTGCATAGGTTCAGCGCCCAGAAGTCCTCTGCCGCCCTCACCCTCTTCTCTTGTCCCCTGACCTCTGCGTGCCCAGTTTGTCAGAGCGCTGCATGTTCCTATCTCCCTGCGTCTGTTTTGCCCATCTTGTTTTCACAGCTACATAGAACTGAGCGCCACAGCATCTGCCGTCACTGATCTGTGAAAAACAGGAAATGCGGAGCTTGAAAATGAGGTGAAGCTGGGGAATAAATCCCACAAGCCAGGTCAGCTGTGAGGCTTCCTGCTAGCTAATGCCTCTGGGTTAGAGCTCAAGGAAGCTGGAGACCACGTTCGGTTCCCTCTTCCTGGGAAACCTCTCCTGCTTCCCAGACCAGTACCCTACCTACCAAATCATAAGGTCTTTTGGCATGAGATATCCTTGGTCTCTCCTGCTGACCCATTCTGTTGTGTGGATGTCTCTCAGAATTCACGGGAGTGAGGACAGAAACTTGAGTCTCACCTGCTCAAAGTTTACCTTGCGTCATGGCTAAATAGTTAAATATGCTGCTTGAAGCAGAAACGCTCTAACAAGAAGGCAGGCAGGCAGGCAGGCAGGCTACACCCAGGATATTTTGCTGCCTGTTTGGTAGGGTGCTTACCTGAGAACCGGAATATATCATTATACATCTAATCCTTGATATAAGGGGTTTTGGCTTCACCATCAAACCTCCACAAAATCAATTGCTCACAGCCTTAAGCTGTAAAAAACCATTTCCACTTATGTGGACTGTATATTTAAAAAAAAAAAAAAAAAAACCAACAAAACACAAACCCAAAACAAAACAAAAAACAAACACAAAAAAAAATGAATAGAAAATGATAACATCCACAAAGGGACTTAATGAGTATTGAACCATACAATTCCCATTTAATATAGATAGTTTGAACTTCCATTGTAACAAGAGGCTATCTACATACACTTGCCAATACGCACACATGGGACCTAGAAAATTAAGAATTGATGTTTCTAGCATGACTTTTTAATTAAACATGTTACTTTCTTGAAGTATTAGTTGTAAAGTAAAGGTTACGCTCTATTCTTGTGTGTTTAACAAACTCATTCTGCAGCCAAATATACAGATTTTTACTTTCAGGTTTCAAATCCTCTCCAGTGAGACAATCAAAATGCCTTGATAGCTAAATGTTTCTCAGACAGAAATCTAAGCCAAAATACATCTGAACAAATCTGCAAATGTAAGAAAAACCTACAGATGTATGAAAGGAATGTATGAAAATCAAGTGTTGTCAAATACTGTTTCAAAATCCACTTAGGACAATAAAAAGGAGGAATGTAAATTAACAGCAATAAGGAGTCTATATTCTTAATGCTGCTATAACATCGTATGATTGTTAAGGTTAAAAAATATCGAGAAATTCCCTCTCTATGACATTAATTTTTTTTTATTTATATGGCATTAAATATGATACTCACTTTCCAAACTTAAAAGCTTCTTGTGCCAGCTACATTGCATGCTGGCTTCTGTAGGAGCCTTGTTTTGAGGCTGCTTGTGCAAGTAAAGCTCAGCATATGCTTCAGTGACTAACTGGTTTGTATGTGAAAGCAAAGGTAGAACAAACACGGGAAGCGATATACACTTTTTTTTTCCCCCCCCTCTTTTCATGTTGTTACAGGAATCTCTAGTTAGGCTTTGAGACCCTCAGGTAGTCTGCAGTGAGCTAGAAGACCAGGGATTGCACACTGCATAAGGAGTTAAGGGTAAGGCACAAGAAGCAGTATTTGTCTGAAATCAAGCCAGGCACCCTGTGACCTGCTCATGTCACTGAAAGGAAACTGGCATTTCTGTGACAAATTTACCTTACTCTAAACCTGACATCTGCAGTGGCTCAGATGAACCTGACCTGGAAGGACCCATTTTCCCGATTGCTTTTAATGGCAGCCCAGGCCACGACTTGCTCACCGGCAGGTACTGAAGGTTGGGAGACATGAATTTCATGAAACATATTTGAACCGCCAAGGGCATGAAGGATGACAAGGTGATTTACCAAGGGCAAGTCATGCTTGACCAGCCTGCTCTCCTCCTTTGATGAAATGGCTGGCAATATAGAGAAGGGGTCTTCTTATGTGGGCTGAAAACTGCCTGGGCTGCTGGGCCCCAAGGGCAGCCATCGATGTCTTGGTGTCCAGCTGGAAGCGGTAACAAGCAGAGCACATCAGGGACTGCTGCTGCACAAACACTTGCTCAGTATCTTCATCAAAGAGCTGTGTGATGGGCCAGAAGGCAGCCCCTTAATGAATTGTGGATGACACCAAATTAGGAGAAGCCTTTGGCACCATCGGCTGCGGAGCTTTGATTCAAAGGCAAAGCTGGGGACGCTGAGCATTGCACAAAGGGCAACCTCACGGCGTTCAGCAAGGAGAAGCAGAAAGCCCAGTGCCTGGGGCAGGCTAGCCCCATAGATGGCCGCTGCCTGAGTAACAGCTGTGCTGGAGGGGGCATGGTGGTTACGGTGGACCTCAAAATGAATTTGGATGAACCCTGCACCCTTACTGCAAATGAAGGAAAGTGGAAATTTGTGATTTGTCTGTCTGTACTCAGCGCTGGTGAGACTGTGCCTGGAATACCGTGACTGCTTTGGGGCCCTCTGATTCAAGAGGGATGTGGAGAAAAAGGAAAGGGTCCGGAGAAAAACACCTGAGCTGATTAGAAGCCTAAAGCTAAGAAGCATAGGACCTACAAGGGGAGCTCAGGCTGTTCAGCCTGGTGAAGAGAAGGCTGAGGAGCAAGCTAAGGCAGCCTACAACTACCTGAAGAAGAGTTACAAAGATGATGGAGCCAAACCCTCCTCAACAAGGGGCAGGAGCCACAAGTTGTGGCTTGGGAAGGTGACACTGGACATTAGAAAAAGGTCTTCCACAAGGAGGGTGGTGCAGCACTGGGACAGGTCACCCTCCTCATCAGTTTATAAGATTTGGCTGAACAAAGCCACAGCTGACCTGATCCAGTGTTGATGTCCAACCACCCTGCTGTGAGCAGAAGACTCCAGTGGTCCCATCCAAGCAGCACATCCATGGGACTATGACAGTCAGGTGTTATCCCACTCAGCCCCTCACTCTTTCTCTGGGGTTTAGCCTTGTGTTCCTGCACATCTGAACATTCATCGCAAATGCTCTTCTGTGGCTGGTCTCTGACTATTCACACTGAGCAAGAAAAATAGATGCTAAGGGTATGTGGCTCGGCAACTAATGCCAGGTTTTTGCTTAAAAAAAAAAAAAAAAGAAAATGTATTTATTGTATCGGCATTGGAAAGGTTAGAGACCTGCCAAATGTTTTTGTGATATTAGGTATGCATTTAGAAAATTAAGATCCTCTGGTAGGTGACATACAGGAACAGGAATGGAGAGAGAGAGATGGGAATGGAAAGTTGGTGACAGATGAGGTTAATAAGGCAAAAGGCCTAAAGGAATTCCTCGCCCCAGTAATCACAGAGGCAGCAGAAGGCAATATCCCAGGAACTGAGATTTGTTTTCCTCAGGGAAGGAAGGAAAATGTCAAAAGGTTTTACTCTTGCACTGGAGTGGATAATAAGGCAATTAGTACTATTAAAAGTTCTCAGAGCACCCAGACTGAGGTGATAAATCACATCCTAGGTTTGTAAGGGGAGAGGGAGATGCTGGAAAGCTTTTGTGGGACAGTTGTGATAATTTACTGGAAAGGGAATTACTAAGAACTGGTGAGTGTTTAATGAAATTTCAGCATTTACAAATCTGTAAACTTGACCGCTTTTGCAGAAGAAACTAAATACTGGTGACTCATGGCTGTGTGCATTTGTAAGTGGCAACATGAATATATTATTAAAATTACATTATTTTAACATACATGCCATGGGAGAAGTATATATAATACAAATGACTTGGAGTCTGCTGCACAAAACATTTATGCAAATAATCTCTATTAATAGGATTTCTCAGCGCAAATCCTTTCTTGTCAATATGAGGAGGTCTTGGCAATGTTACGCTCGTGCTTTACCTTTCCAAAGGGTTTCTGCTGTTTCTCAGTTTCAAATGTTGTTTTTCCCTACATTAATATGTATTATAGAGGAGGTAACTGCTAACCTTTTGCAAAGCTCTGTAAATATGTGAACTATGCAGTTTATCATCTGCAGGTTGAATAAGAAGGGAGAGGAACACAGATGCTCTGTATGCTATACCTCCACACACCTTCTTGCATCTGGTCTCCATGCTTTTTTATTGCTTCATCTATTGGAGATAGAAATGATTCCTTTATGAAATAGTTTAACTGCTGCCGATAAAATAAAAATAACAGGCAAACTTCTCCGCTTGGTATTGCGGGCTGGTTAAACGCTGTGTTGCCCAGGGGAGCAAGATCCTGTTCCCCGCATTCATCCCCAGGGGCTGGGGCAGCAGGGGCTCCCTGTGGGAAGGTGACTGGGCATCAGGCGCCTCTGTGGGTGGGGGATGTGAGCCCACAGGTGGGGGTCAGGATGAGTGGGGCCCATGGCTGCACAGGGCTGCACCACAGCTGGGGTGGGGACCGGGACGAGGGTCTGCACCGAGCAGTAGCTCCCCAAAGGGGCTGCCCACAGCTCCTTCTCCCTCAGCCCTCTTCCCAGCGCCGGCTCCAGGGGGCTGCCTGTGGGGCCCCAACCGTCAGCCTGCACCTCCGGAGATGAAGGGTGCCTGAAGGAGTGAGACCAGGTAGGAAGAAGGTCAAAAGCTTGAGTCACCATCCCTGGAGGTATTTAAAAGATGTGTAAATGTGCCACTTAGGGACATGGTGTAGCAGTGGACTTGGCAGTGCTCCGTTAATGGTTGGACTCAATGATCTTAAAGGTCTTTTCCAACCTAAATGATTCTATGATTCTATGATCTACCTTCTAGAGCTGCATGTAGTATCTTCCTCATAAAGCACCAAGGGGATATCTGCTTAAGGGGGAAAAAAGGAGATAAGGAAATAGGCTGGAAAAACCTGAACCTCTTGAGGAGAGCAGCCTCTGCAGAGAGCAGTTGAATAAACAAGCCCTTCTCCAGCTGGCAGGAGGAATCATCTGCCAGAAGATGCCAGCCAAAGGGTGGCAAAGATGCTTTGCAGAGTGTTTCCACTGTACCCAGCACCATCAGCACTGCTCTGACTGGACTGGCTGAAGGAAACCAGCAAGGTAAGACCTGTGGGAGCAACAGAGTGTGTTAGAATAATCACCGCCGGGAAAATGAGAGAAGCATTCAGGGACAGAAGGGCATCCTTCAGGTATTCCCCGTCTACAGTGACCACCCCGCCCAGTACACTTACCTAGCACCTGCCATGAGGAGTTTCTTCTCCAGGACTTGTGCAGCCCCAGATCCTAAATGGATGTGAATGGGACATGGTCACCACCACAGGGTGGCTGACAGACCCTCATTAGATACCTGCAGTTCTAATCTAGATCAGGCACGTGCCCAAGGCTGGGAGACCTCACGGGACCACTGTGCAGCTGCACTGCAGAGGCAGAAGAGCTGCCAAGGTCAACTTTGCCGGGACGCCCGGAGGTGTGGCCACCCAGTGCTGGGACCTGTGTCCTGCTCCCATCTGAGGAGGAGCTCACCTCCTCAGCTCCCCATGGGCACCAGTTCATCCCCCAACACAGCCTCTGCTCTGCTTCTCAGCTGCTGTGTGGGTTTGGATGTTCAAACTCATCTTTGGCTGAATTTCAGGACTCAGGGAAAAATAAAGGCTCAACTGAGTCCAGCTGGAATTAGCCTGCTGAGGGCCAGAAAATCTGGTAGTGACCCAGGGAGTGGTTCTGTGTGTTTACATCTAGGCAGGCCCCATGTTCCTGGGGTTTGTGCGCCGGTCCACCAAGCGTGACTCACCTGCATCCTTGCTTCACCTCGTGGTGACAAAATTAATACCTGCTTTTCCACGCTGTGCTGCTCAGACAGGACACGGCCATACCCCTGGTGCTGTTGCAGGAGCATCTGTCCTTCTGGAACAGAACGCCTGAGGCTGGGAGGGACATCTGGGGCTCCAAGCAGGATCACGCACCTTTACTACAAGGGACGACAGGCATTTTAAAAAGTTGGTTATCCCCGTGCAGTGGGAGGTAACACCAATGACATGACATGACCATCCCCTAATTTCTGGCCAGCCTCCAAACAACCTAATTATTTTGTTTTTTAAAGGATTTGATACTATTTCTCTGGAGGTGTTTCCCCTCTTGAATTCTTGAGCTCTACAACAAGCCTGTTTCAGCATCCCTACCTCTGACTGTAATTTTACGTCTCTTATCTGTGTGCTGACTTTCTGCGCTGACTTTCTCATGGCTTTCTCAGCAGCCTGACTCAAGGTTACGCAGCTGTGCCATATCAGGGCTGGGCCTTGGGTCCTTGACACACTGGCAGTGAGCTCCCTGGAGGGGAGATGTTACAGAGATAGGAGGGTACAGCACTGCACTGCCCGTGTTATAGCGCAGGTATTTGGGGAAAGATGATGAAGCCTACAAAACCATGCTTTACTTCTCAGGTCACATAATGGACGGGCATTGCTTCCATCCCTATTGACTTGGGGGTGACAAGACAGTGCCCACCACCATCACCCATCACTTTTGGTCCTCATTGCTATCATTTCACACCACCAAGGAGCTATATAACATGCAAAACTGGCATTTTCAGAGTGAAACTTGAGCACAAGTATTTCTACAAATGGCTAAAAGTGATAACATTCCTGTGCAATACATATCATTCTCAGTTTTGGGTTTGAGTTTCTTTCAGCCTGCTCAGCACTGGGAGAAATGCAGTCTTGTTTGCTCCTTGCCTCTTCCTCAAACCGATCCCCTTCAAGATAACAAGCAGTGATGGACTTGATCTCCCCAGCTCCGTAATCTAAATTGGAACAGTAGCATGAGGCACCCACAGGTTTTGCGGTGCTTTTCAAAGGCTGTCAGCACTTCTCACGGATGAACAGCAGCAGTGCCAACTGATTCTGGATTTCAGACAGGGTTTCTGTTCCTTGACAAACAGGTTTCATTTTTCAGAAAAGGCAAATCAAGTTTTATGCATGAGGTTTCTTTCTGAAGAGAGGAGGAGATGTGGACAAGTGCAGCCTGAGGTTTGAACCAGGAGCCAAACACACGCAGCTGAAGTAGCAGCATCGGTCCTACACAGTTGCAAAAATGCTCCTGAGTGATTTCTAAAATCAGTGTGTTTTGGTTTTGTTGATTATCTGCACTGCCTTCCTTAATCTTCAGATTTGTAGGAGGTGGAAAGTCTATTGTGTTACTATCCAGATTACCTAATATAGCTTTCCTTGGTTCAGCAGCTAGTCACTTAGGCTACTGCAAGTTCAACAGGGATCAGAGGCACCAGTCAGTTAAAGTCTCCAAACATTTTTTTTTTTTTGGAACAAAATTGCAAACCTTTATCTCACTAGAAGGATTTACAGATTACACGTGACACTGATAAATAAGGGTATCAGTTTAATGCCTGACAGGTCAACTCTCAGAGGACTAAAACGTGCGTTCAGAGGGATAGAGATGGTTATCAAATGATCGTTCCTGTCTCTTTCTTTTATGAAAACTGCCTATTTTGTGGCTCATGGTACAAAAGCAAAATAACTTGGAAGAGTTATTTTAAGGCCAAAATCAAGTTCTCAGAAAATCTGTCTCCCAGTCTTCCAGTATGTACAAGGTTGTTATAAAGAGGATTATGATCAACTGTTCATCATGTCCATCAAAAGAAGGACAAGAAGAAATCAAGTAAAGAAGATTTGGCTGGGCAATAGAGAAAACTTCCTAATGACGGGAATTATGCAGCACTGGAAGACATAACCCAGGGATGTTTTGTTCAACTTTTTAAAGATTAAGGAAACATCCAGCACTGATGGTTCAGAAATGCTCAGCCCTGTCTCAGTGCATGAGGCAGTAAGAGTCAGGAGGGTGTCCCTTCCAGCTGTTAATTCCTGTGGCTTTGGGAGGCGCTCATCTAAGGCAGCGAGAGGCTTTCCAGGTAGCCTACTGTTGCTGAGAGATTCACAGAGGCATAATTAAGTCCTTCAGGCATTTTGTCCTCTTAAACATACAAAATTTCACCTGATGGACCTCTTTAGTAAAAAGTGCCATCCCTGCATGAATGCAATTGTTTGTCCAGGATGTTGCAGATCTGAGTGCCACCTTATCTCTGGTGGGGCAACAGAGGGAGCAGGACTCAGGTGCCTGAACAGGCACCTTGGGACCTTGTCCAGCACCCTTGGGACATCTCAGGATATCCAAGCCATCAGTATGGGATTTTGTGTCATCTCTGCCAGCTACAAATGGGTGGCCTGGATACTGTAGGATGTTTCACATGGGACAGGATGCTTCTGTTTAGATAACTGAATCATAGCCTCGAGAAATCCAACTTGTCTCTACAGCTGGGAGTCTCACCCGCATCTCCATACAGCTCCTGTTTGAAAGTCTACAACCAACTTCCAACCTGTCTTCTTCCCAAATCCAAAACTGCTAAGCCCTAAATGTTTTTTAGTTACTCAAATTTTAGTAACTCAAACAGTTACTCAAACCTCCTGCAAATTACCTGCAGCAAAACAGAGCAAACAGTGCACTCTGAGGAGTCTCCTAGCTGAGGGAGAAGGCATGGCCAGAATGACCACGCTCCACATGGAATGATGTCCCTTCTCTTTTGCAGGCCCTCAAGTCGATATGATGTGATTGGAGAGGCAGACACATTCTGCACTCAGCTCTTGCTGGCAGCTTGGCCCAGAAAAAATCTTTGTGCTTTAACTTACCAGTGCCACCATAACAATCTCACCATGGCTGACCAAGCACTGAAAAGGCAGAAAACTGGTCAGCCATAGCACAGGACAGACATGACCCATTTTTCTTGGTAATGGGCTGACATCATGCTATGTGCCACTTGTCACTTGATGTGGGGACTGTAAAGTTGTGATTAGACAACCTTCCCTCACCTTTACTTTCTAAACTAAAAGAGAAACTTGACCAAAAAATGGAAAATGTGATTGCAAAGTTATATAAATTAGCAGAGAGATCCCGATAACTGTAAGCTCCTAAATTTATTTAAAATTATTTTTTTAACTGCATAATTTCAGTTTGATGGGTCCCTTTGAGAACTAAGCAGGTCATGTAGCTAAACTAAGCAAGAGCTTGTCTTCTTTATGAACTGCTTCTGAGTCATGCTTGTACTCAAAGGGAACGGTGTCATGCATTAATTGCACCTCACTGGTTTAATTTCCAATTGGCAAGTAAATAGTTCTGGTGCTTGAAAAATTACACAACAGAAACAACTCTCAGTAATACTCTGGTGACGGTCTTCCAGGTACTTTTTTTTTTTTCTTTCCAGATCAGCACAAACTGCAAATGCAGTTGATATTGCATCATTCTGTTTCTATGGATGTTATTATTATAGTCTGTTGTATTAGTCTGATTATACTGAATTTTGGCTCTCATTTACAGTTAAATTAATTTTACTTATTTAATACAGCTGCATGTTTAGCACTTAATAAAGCTGTTAACCATTTCAGTGAATGTGATTTTGCCCCAAAGCAGAATTCATTAAATCTGCCAAACTGCTGGGTGAGGAATCCAGAAGAAAAGCAGTATGGATACCATGTAAGGGTCATCCTTTCCCAGCTGTTTACAGATGCAGAAGAGAATTCAGGCCTGTTGATCTCTCTACAAGGAACAAGGAAGTTGGAGTACTTCCTTTCCTGATTATAGAAATTACAGATAAATCAGCTTCTCCTTTTGCCAGTTCTGAGGTTGACCTAGGGTCAAGGAAACCTGGTGGGGAAAGACAGGAGGTAAAAGGCAATTGTGGCTGGGATCTTCTGTGTATATATGTTAACCCATCACCCTGGCTCTGTAGCACAAACCAGCCCAGGCCACTTTTGCCTTAGTTGTGTACTTGCTTCTTGTTAGGAGGCTCACAGCACAGGGGAATGCTTGAGCTGGCAATCGCCTGAACGCAGAATTTTGTCAGAAGCTTGGTAGGTACTTAGGAACCAAGGTATGTGCAGAGGAAAAGGCCTCTCTGTTGGGTTGTTGAACTCTGGAGGTCTGTGGCCTGAGAGAGAAAGACTCCTGCTACCTCCACCCCGCCATCCCCTGCCCAACACAGCTAGGAGAAAACCAGCGGGTGGTAGTGGATACATCCACACCTACAGGGAGGTCACTGAGATGAGGAAAAGAGGCTCTTCACAAGGGTGCACGGCAGGATGGAGAGACAACGGGCATACGTTGAAACAAGAGGCTTAGAATGGACATAAGAAGGAATTTGTTCCCCATGAGGACAAGCCCAAAGCGGAGCAGGTTGCCCAGAGAGGTTGTGCAGGTTCTGCCGTTGGAAGTTTCCAAGTCTTGTCTTTCTCAAGCCATCAACAACATGGGTTGGGCTCAGAGCCATGCCTCTGAGGCCCCCAAGGTCCCTTCTGACCTGAGTTATCCTGTGATTCTATGATTGCTTTAACACTTGCTGGTGGCAATGCATCTCCCACACGTGGGATCAGCCTGACTGGGGCTCTGCCCCAACTCCCCCCCTCTGCTGCTATTTCCCCCCACCAAGTGAAAACAACTTATCCTCTGGCCAAGGGTACTCAGTGTTGTGTCACCTCTTGCAAGGTTGCTTGTAGGTTCTAGGTGAGCAGTAACTCACCTAGAACAAGATATGAGACAAGATGTGAAAGGAGGAAAACACATGGCAGGATAAATTTGAGCCTCGTAACTTCAGCACTGTAATTTCCCCCTTTTGTAAATCACACAAATGTGCTTCTCCTGTGTTATGATATGCCACATTATGGAGCACATTTTGCAGGTCATCTGTGGAGGTAATTCCCTCACATCAGTGCAGTTGCACTACTGAGTATATATGGAACGGCTTTTGCAAAAATAACAATTGGAAAAAATGCCTTTGATTAGGGATATTACTCATTTACTTCAAAGCAGCAATGACAGATTCTTTATCTCATTTAGGAATACATGGCATTAATCTCAATCTGACTATGTTTTCACACCTTCTTTTCCTTGACCAGCAGACAATAAAAAATAAGAATTCGTTCCTAAGAAACTTTACATTTATAAAGTATTTTGCTTCACATAGAACACATTTAAATTTACTAATCTGTATGAATTGTGTTCTTGTAAATTGCTCAGAACTGTCCAGTGTCTAGGCTGATGATCATAGCTTAGCTCTGATGGTTACCAAGCACCACAAATTTTTACATTTCCAAAACTATTACTATGATGAAGCAGGCACAGAACACAATTAATATGTTCCTACTCCATTAAAGAAGGTGGTTTCACTCATCTAAATATGTCCTAAATGTTATAGGTCTTAGAAAGATGGCCTCTCTCCCCTCTTCTTCATAAAACAGAAAAAAAAAAAAAAAAAAGTCCATGAGAGAATCCTCTACTGCATCTTGAATTCCCTTTTATATTGTCGGTACAGGCAGCATGGATCAGAAATGGTGCTGCATTTTCTCTGTGCCCACCTAGTGACAGTACATTTACCCAGAGACTGCATCCTTGGCCAGAAAAATAGTCCATCTAGTCCAGAATCTACACTGCCTCCCAAATGAGAAGGGATGCTCTAAATAATCGTCTATATACCCGTGACTAAAACCTATATTGCTGTACGGAGGGATTTAGATCACAACTACATAAGAAGCCTTAATCCTGGCATCTCCTCTCTTTGTAACTTGAAATATTTTTTCAGTCTTTTTTTAGATCCTGTATTAATATTAATACACCAATGGATTGTATAACATGATGAGTGGTATTTGCAGTATTTCTTTGTGATCCAGAAAAGAGGTGGGGGAGAAACATTTGAAGGTAACACAAACTTATTTAGGTTAGACTTAGCCAACAGAGAGAAAAGAATTCCCAAAAGTTTTGTCCAGCCTGAGCATGTGGGCAGTGGGATGGTAAAGCTATGTTGGTGCTTGTTAATGTAAAATCATGTCCAGCAGATGGACCAACCTGAAGCACTCTGCACAGTGCTTGGACCTAAATCACAGACAACAAAGTCAGGGGAAGACTGGGATGTTCAGGTGGAAGCTCAGTGTAAACCAGTAGTGAAATCACAAACAAGACACTGGAGTACACAAAGAATGGGGGAGGAAAACACGCTGAATATTATGACATTATAGTGCCATTAGGGTTTAGTGATTCACCTGGGATGCTGCATTTGGTTCTGGTCAGCCTAGACCTATTCAGAACAGCTAATTTACCTTAAGGAGCTTACTTTCCCTGAGATCCCTCTGCAGAGAAGAGAGAGCATTGGGCTTTCTTGTAGGAGGTATTTCAAACCCTTTGCGGTAGGTTACTATTCACCATCCTTCAGAAAACCTGGTTTTCTCCATTAAAACAGAGACTACTGTTAGTCCTTTCCCTATTAAGACACACAGAAATGTAAGGCATGGTTAATGAATATTGTTGGGGAAGTTGGGAAAAAACAAATTAAGACTGAGGAAGTTAGGCCAGCGGGGGTTAAAACGCAAGCTGTCTCAGGGCTTGGGTACTGTGCTTCAGAGTGCTTCAGATTATGACTGAACCTCCTTGTGCAGAAGCTGGATTCTCATATTTGCCCTTCTTCCACCAACAAGCAGTTTATTCACTGGTTACCCACTCACGCAGCTTCTGCATTTCTCCCTGAGGTGTTCAGCACAGCTGCCCTCAGAGGCAAAACGTGCCACCCACTGCATCGGTCCTTGTGATCTCCTCAGCCATTTCTGAGCTGTGCAGAAGGAAAAGAGACCACAGGGAAAAGCCTGAACGTGCCCCTCAGAGCAAACAACGAGCCAGGTTGCTGTGACTGAAAGGCCACCCATTTGCTACCTCTCCAGTGGGGTTCCGGCCAGGCCATTACTGCAGATACACATCGTAATATCCTGGGTGAAAAACAGTGCCAAAAGAGACTGCACAAACTCATTTACAGCATCCCATTGACCCTGGATCGGCTGTCCCTAATCCATACCCAGGCAGAAATCTGTCTAATCTGTTGTTACAAGCACTGGAAGATGAGGATGTTCTCCTTAGCAGGGGCATGACACTCTTCTTTGCCATCCTCACCACTACAGTATTTTTCTGGTGTAACTGGATTACTTTTTGTCATGTCTTATCCACTACTCCCATTAAACACAGATAAAGAATCACAGCTCCAGAGAGTTATTTTAAACCCTGGGCTTTCCTACATGCAGTACCTTTCCCTACATTTAGTGCTTTCCTCAAGGCATTGGCCCAAGCACCCAGGATGCAGAAGCACAGCCAGATGCTGTCAGCACTGGGAAGGTTGGCTCCCTCTCATCTGCAAGACTTTTGGGGTCTTCTCCTTGGTGACATCTTTTCCTGCCATTCAGCTCAGAAGCCCGGGATGCTCAAAGCTACGCAGCAAATGGCCCCGCCAGCCGCAAGCACTCCCTGCGTCCTCCCCTCCTCGCTGCACATCTTTTTTTTTTTTAAAAAAGGGCCACAACTGCTCTCGTCTGCAAAAGCACTGCGAGAGCACACCCACCACTCCCGTCTCTCTCCCAGCTCCCGTCAGCTCTGGTGCTCCCTCCATTTCACAGCTATTACAGATCGTACAGTCTTCAGTGTAGGCAGCTGCATAAGCACTGGTAGTGGGAAACAGAGAGGATCTCACATTTTGCCTCTGTTTGAAAGCCCCCTCCAAGAGTATTTGTGGCAGGCCTGTCCAGTCCCCCCTTGAGCCCCGGTGCGCATGCACATGCACGGACACACACATATACAACCTTGTGTGTGGCCCGTATTGTTTCTCTTGTACCTGCAACGCCTATTTCCTTGTCTTAAAAGGAAATCTGGTGGATTTGGAAAAAGGCAGATCGTATCACGTTGCATCTAATTTTTAAATTTCATGGAGTTATAAATCACCTGATTGGTTGTTTCAGTCTTTTCTCAGGAATTAGAGAGATGGTGATTATTTCTAATTCCCTGGCTCCACAGTCCCCTGTCCTTACTTTTAACAGAAGCACTACATTTGTCCTCTTCTAGTTTTCTTTAAAAAAGGCACTAAGCTTTCTGAGTTTCTCAGCATCATCTGCCAATTTTGCTACCCATGGAGTAATTCTTCCCTTGGTTTCCTTTTTGTTACTATCAAAAATGTCCTTAAAATGCTTTATTAGTATAAGCAAAAAATAGGAGAAGTATTTTATTTTGTGCTTTAAACTTTCTGATTTTGTCTCTGTATGTTCAAGCTGAGGGGTTTTTTTTAACATTCATTTTTAGATATTTGACCTAGTTTCTATGTTCTGTACACTCCTTTCTCGCACTTGAGATTATTGAAGAGCTTGTGATTTCACAGATATCTTACTGCATTTTCTGTCGTTTCTACACACTGTGATATTTTGTGATTCTGCTCCTACTGTCTTTTGTTTATTTATTTTTTTATTTAATGAACCATCAACTCTTTCTGGAGCTCTTTTTTTCCATAGATTTGATTCCCAGAGGAATTTACCTGCTAATATCCTCTTGTTCATTAAAGTCTGCTGCCTTCAAGTCCTTTGCCTTCAGTTTTATGTCATCTTTCCTTCAGGCCCTGAGGCTTATAAATCCTGTAACCCTCTCACCAACGTGGTCCTCCACCTTCACTCTCCGCAGCTGTTCCTCTCCCATGGTAGGAACTGACTCCAGGATCACCACCTGGGAAGCTGCTTTCTGTACTGCTGCATGACAAAATGCTGGTGACACACGTGCTGAGCAGGCTGTGCCCTAGTTTATCATGTTCGTCATAACTATCAGGGTAGTTAAAGACCCCTCCAAACCAATCAGTCCTGTTTTTTTTTTTAAATAATTCTGCTAGCTGCTCAAGAGCGAGCCTCATCTATCTGAGTTTCTTAGGGGAAAGAAGGTGAGTGTAATGGATATGATTTTTTACCCTATTACTTCCTGCTGTTATTTAGAGATCAGGTCTATCGTGCTCTACACTCCCTGAGAAGAAATGTATGTATCTGCTTTTCCCTCGCTGGTTCATATTTCTCCAGTTCACTGCTTTCCATTTCTTCCTCATGTACACAGTCTCACGTAGACTCTGCAGAGCATCCTTGTGGGAGGGGAGGGCAGAGCTCTGGACAGTCGCGGAGCCTTCCCTGCTGGAGACGTGAGAGTTGCATGGAGAAGCACTTCTTCACAGGCAAAACCTCAAAGGGAGGTTACTTCACCCGTCCAAAAAGTCACAAAAATTAGGCAGTAAGATTTTGCCCAAGTCAGCAGCCATGATTTGACTATGAGGACCGCTTTTTTCCCCATTTCTTTAGCAGGGAGCTTTTCTTCTTGAACTTAAACAGTTTAAAATTTTGTGCTGAGACCACACTGCATCACTCAGTTTAGTCTAATTTGATCTTGTCATGTTCATTATGAAATTACCTTATAGTCTGAAACAGAAACATCATAGCTACATTAAATACCAATAAAATTATGTGCAAATACAAAGATTAACTCATTCTAACTTGACTTTTCACTGCATGATCCTATCCTCCTCATCCGCATAAAAATTATTCAGCCGCAAAAGGCCCTTGAGCATACCATGACATTTACAGCAGCTCTGAGTATTTCTTGTTTCTTTCTCATAAATTTCCTTTGGTAATAACTTAGTCACTCAGCAATACTCCACAGTATACACATACATTACATGATTATCTCATATTTTATACAACACACGTTAAAGTAATTAATTTTTCCAGGCAAATGTCATACCATTTAGTTCATCGTTAGAAGCCAAATATTTGTGCAACCATT
Organism: Falco biarmicus; assembly: GCF_023638135.1. Classification (NCBI taxonomy): domain Eukaryota; kingdom Metazoa; phylum Chordata; class Aves; order Falconiformes; family Falconidae; genus Falco; species Falco biarmicus. The sequence continues at coordinate 81,662,115 of NC_079289.1, forward strand.
TGTTACAAATATATGCATAACCACAGAACACTTCAGTTCCATGGTATTTATTAAGTGTAATTTAAAGGGACACTGTCGAGGTTGTTAGTCTCAACTTTCACATTAGTGTTTGTTCCACTTGAAATTCCCTTAAGGATTCAACCTCAACTCACTTATTTATTTGTTAACTATCCTTGCTACAGCATTTAGCACAGAAAAATAAGTATGTTCTCACTGTGGTGTAGAATGTGCTAGCAGCCAGCTAATGTCATGCCCTAGTGTGACAGATGGGTTTCATCTCTCATTTAAACCTTCTTTATCCTTTCCATTGACAACATCTGGAGTTTGCCCTGTCTTGAAGGCAGAACCATAGCAAATAAGAATGGGTACCACCTTCATAAAAAGAACTAAGTTTAATCACAAGTTCAAACTGAACTTCAGGTTAAGACGTTTCTTTCTGCGCTAACACAAGTTACCTCCAAACAAACAGACACAACCCCCTCAGGAGGGTGGCTCTAATTTCAACGGACAGAAGACAAGTTAGCCATGCAGCATCAGGACCGGCTGCCTTGCAGGATACATTTTAAGGGCATGAAACCACCTCTGATAGATAGCGAAGTCTGCTTCTCCCAGCCCCTAAATTAGGTCTTACCCATACTCCCTACACACTGACACAAAGCCCTTCAAAGTACATTTAGTGAGAAGAGGAGCAGCGGTGGAGCTGTGCAGTAAGAAATTGTGCTCAGAGACTCGACAGCCTGAACCAGACGGCTCCATTCAAGCTCACAGCCCAATAAATCCTGTTCCCTCCAGACCACTTATTCTTCCGCATGTTCAATCAACAGGTTTGGAAAGGGGGACTTGACACTTTTCTCACTTATTTTGGCCTTCGATGAGAAAAGCAGTGAAGAAAAGAAGCAGAACCAAAAGCAGTACAAATGGGAATGAGAAGGGGTAGGAGGAAGCGCAAACTCGAGAAAGCAGAGAGACAGAAGAAACACTGAGAAGGCACAGCAGAGTGACAGCAGAGATGAGAGCGAGTGGAACAGTGCAGCACCTTGGTGAGACTTCTTTCAGGTTACAGTGAATTACAGTACCTTTGTACAAGGAAGACGGACTCAGATTGGAATGGGCAGAGAGAAAAGCAGACCTTGGTGTTCAGAAGAAAGACGAACCATCACACAAGCAGAGTGCCAAAAAGTCTGGTTTGCTAAACTTGGCGAGAAGCTGAAAGGAGAAATGATTGCTATCTGCCATTACATAAGGAGCAGGCAAGAGATGGAGGCCTTATTCAAAGGCAAATGCCAAAACAAGGATGAAAAAGGACATGTTTCCCAGGAATGCCTTTGGGCTGGAAGTTAGAATAAAGTCCTGATCAGCAAAGGGATTAGGTTTGGGGTAAACCTCAATTCCTCACTTATTCATAATTGACTGATTTCAGACAGTTTTAAGAAGCTTCGTATTGACCAAGACTCTTGATCCATACAGATGACCTCACTATCATTAAGACAGAGTTTAATTTAAGAAACAATTTCTGGTGCAATGCCTGGAATCGCCAATGTCTTGGTCTCTGTGATGGAGGGATTACTGTCATTCCCATGCTGTTCTTATTCTGGCAGCCTTCACCAGACCACTGCTTGGAAACCCACAATGTACTTGCTGCTTTGATATCCTACACTGCCTTCATTTTTCCTATGGACAATGTGCTATCATACTTGAAACAGAATGGATGAGTTCTCAAAGCAGCTTTGATCTGTCCTAGATCCTCAGAGCAGCCTGCAAGGATAGCTTGAAAGCTTTTTATTTAAAATAAGTGGCATTTCCTCCCCTCTCATTTTAATTGAAATAGATGCTGAATGCAGAGCAAATTGTATTGTAAGCTTGATTGCAGAAAGCAAGTATACTTCTAAACCAGCCTTGATCAATAGCTATTTCTGGTAATTGACTGTAATCTATCTATCTATTTATTGCCATGGGAATTTTTAAAATTGTTCAGGGTTTTTTTGTTGTTTTAACTATCAGCTGAAAAGATTAAGCTGGAAAATGGAGGATGGGAGGAGAGGGAGGAATTGATCAGTCATGCAGCCTCAACCGATGGCATATCCTCAAGGCAACTTGCAAGACTTGGAGACATGCCGACAGAATTTTCCCAGGCAGGAGGAAGCAGACTGGTAAGTCTGGCTGAACAGAGCCAGGGCTGTGGTTTTTGAGTGTCTTGTGGTGCCTCGTTGGCTGGATGGGAAGGCTCTGACAATGGGCACGGAGATTCAGGCTACAGGCAAGTTACCCCACTGGTGGAAAGGAGGAAAGATGTGCATTGATGCTTCTGCTGAGCCAAACCCCTCGTTTTTGTCAGCAAGGCAGTGTGCAAGCAAAAAGAGGAAAGTCAGGAAATGTTCGTGACACGGATGGGTTCAGTCCCACTGACAGCCCAAAGCAGAGGAGTAAAGGAAGGAAAACCAAATAGTCAGGAGGGAAACAGCTGCCTCCCTTCTTTATAATGGCCATGTGTATGACCCACCATTCTGCAGTGTCTGACAATGTCATCAGGTGTCTGGATGCTACAGTTGAGGCGATAGCAGCATTTCCCCGACTTCCATGAGGCTTTCAGGGGGTGGCTGCCCTTTTAGGCTGCCTCTGTTAGGGAGTCACCATGTCCCCCTGCCACAGGGGCTTTGTTTTCTCAGGTGATTTGCCTTCACTCTGAAATAGATGCTATCTGGGTGGAGGAGCACATGCTTTGCTCTTTGTGCAGGTGGTGACCTAACTTGGAGGTCTCGACTGCATTTTGATGAATGGCTGTGCTGCTGCCAAGTGCTGTATTTGTACTCTCTTCCCATCAGTTTTTTAGGCGCATTACTTATCATGGGTTTTTCCTACTCTTCCTCGCAACTACTATGTACTGTATTAAACACGTGTCTATGGCTTAATTGCAAAAAATCTGCATTCCATTTCTGAATTAATTTAGAGGTTTTTCTGTCAGGTTCGTTTTACTAGCGTGGCTGCTTCTCAAATCAGCCCACATAAGGAGGGTGGAGAGGAGCTGAAAAGCTACTCTGTACTGCAGATCTCACTGAATATATGCAGCGGAGGCAACTCAAAGGTATCTACCAGGCCCAGAATATTTCTCCTTCATGCACTTTCAGAAGTGTGGGGGACTTAGGAAAGCGGCCCCTCATATTCTCCCCAACTTGGATGACAGGGAAGTCAGGCTGATTGCAAACATCCCCGAAAAGCTTACACCTTATGTAAAAGAGCTGAATATCAGATGAGTAGGAACTTCAAAATGCTTTAAACAGGCATGGCAAAGTGAAACACGCCCGCCAAGCTTGTTCTGTGAGACAGCAAACTTCTTCCATTAGGTTTCCAGAGGCTGATGAATTTGTGAGATGGGGTGATGGGGTGATGACAGAAGGGGAGGAAAACCAGCCTACTTGCATGGCCTCTCGTACACAGGCTGCACCAGCGAGGTAGCACCAATGGGGGTACTACAGCTCCCACCTTTCTCCCTGCCCAACGCCTCAAAGGGCATGGCAGATCTGAGCGAGGTGACTCATGTGCAAACGTGCCTCAGTAGGACATGCCGAATTGGAGCAATCAGCCATGGAAAAGTCATTCTGGCTAAGGAAACCTAGTGACAGCAGGCTGGATATAACTACTTTTCTGTTCTCCTGTCACCCATAGCATTGCCAGGAGAAAAAGGCTATGGGCCACGAGCTGTGAAAACTCATGCTTAACACCTTGCCTTCTTGGAGCACCGGGCAGCCGCAGCAGTAACATGCCAATCACCCGTGTGGTACAGGGCCAGCACGGACCCGCAGCCACAAAAGTGCCCCATTTTCCCAGTCTGGGTTGTCTGCAGCACTCCACCGCTGCAGCCAAAAATTATGGCCTGAGCATTGTTTTCTGGCCACTGAAGAAGTATCTTCATATGTCACATATTCACTGACCAGTGAAAACAAAATGAAGACATGGGAAGAAATAAGCAATCAATATTTCTAAGGACTATTCATGGATGGCATCCGTTGACCCACACTACACTGCAATGAACAGCCACATCATGATTTGCCCTTTCCGCCCCTATTTTAGCTAGCTACAGGTAGGGCTGCAGTTCTCTCTGTGTGTATGCATGTTTGATTCCTCTGAGCCTGTCCCCTACACGATTTCTGTGATGACTGTTACAGCATTTGATATTTTGCTAAGACAGGCCTAAGGAAGAAGGCATTACTGTTCAGGTTTTAGTGTGCTTGCCTGATGATCCACATCAGCTTATAATTCACTTTAAACTAGGCAGCCTGGAAACAACCTGATTTTGGACAGCTCAGACTGAACATGGTCTGTAAAACCAGTCTTAGAAAAAGGATGAAGTAACACATATGACAGGATTAAGACACGTTTTCAAGTGAAGTGACACTAAATTACGCTGATTTTAGTAAAACTTCCCTGTTCTCCTCTTCATTCCAAACTCTCCTATGCTAAATTGACACAACTTGGAATGGACACAACTTAGACCAATGGACTAACAAAAACCTGGAGCCAATGACATTTGCTCAGATTAAAAAATGGCATTTTGTAAAAAATTTAAGCCTTTTCTGGAGTTTTGAGTTGCTCAGAAGTTTACGATTTGAATACCCTTACTGATTTCAAGTTTGCTAGTACAACTCAATCCCAATACAAAGAGACTAGAATTTGTCTTTTCATCACAAAAACAGTATTTTCTTGTTTTTGCCAGCTTTAGCTTCCTTCCTGCTTTCTTCCTCCTTTGAACTGTATAACTAATGCAGTCTTACGTACATTCACCACTATTACCCACAGAGTACTGTCAGAATATATGGCTAATTTACTACTGCCAACTGCTCGCCTTTGTTGTCATTAACAGCCTTCATTTAATAAAAATCTTTTCTCAAAAATGGTTTCCCTGTAGTACTTTTATATTTCCCAGAAAAGGCATTAAAATTAATTTCTTTTCACTTGGTCTTTATTCTTGAGTGAATACAGCAAGGAAGAAAAAAGATAAACATGTGAGAGGAACCCCAAAGAGAAGGTAATGTAGAAAGAAACAATTCTGTTCTGAAGTAGAATATACCTTTCCCCCTCCCCCAATTTTGAAAGCAAAAAAAAATGATCGAAGACTGATAGAAAACATCACATTGCAACTGTGCTTTTGGCATACAAGGAAGATGCTCCCCTTCTCCACAGCTCCCTGTGGCTTCTACATTGGGTGAGGCGGGAGATAATCCTGTGCAGAAAGATTTGACCTGAAGGTTAGGGATGATGCACAGGATTTTCTGCTGGCAATGTGTGGGACTCTCTACTGACACTGTGCACTTCACTAACCTTCCTAGTTACTGCTGTTTCCCTTGCATGTTTTTCACATACAATCTTTGCCCATCCTGCCTGACGCCTTGAAGCAACAGTTTATTATTGATATCAGAAAAGTATTAAGACATTTCAACTGCCCTGCTATGTAATGAGCCACAAAAACTAGACAGGAGATACCAGTTCTGGAGGATAAGTGAAGTCAAAAGACATACTAGCACTTCACTGTTGAGTATTGACAATGGTTTCTACCCCAAATGAGAAGTTGTGCTATTAGTTGCAAGGGGCCTATGGGGATTCTGCATGAAGCTGCAGCTAGGCTGGTTCACTCATCTCAGAGACACACTGGCACATACACATTATAAAATGCATTGGATCCACTTTCTGACAATCCTCACTCTCTAATGGCAGCTGCCAAACCTGAAAGGTATGTTTTATAAGTATGCCAGCTGTCTCCCATGCACTGTTTGTGAGGTACATAAAGACATACGGAAAGGGTATCAGGGGATCACATGAATGTGCAAAGAACAATGGGCGATGCTGAAGAGCTTCACTGGTTACGTCCAACAGTGTTGTGTGCACTGCCATGACCCTCTCAGAATCTGCACAGCTTGCTTGCTTTCCTTCCCTCTCTTTTCCTTCCCTTCCCAATTTCAAACTTTTGGCAAAAAATAAAAAATGAAAGAATTTTCACTGAAATGACAGGTTTTGAAATGAGAACAGTTTTGCCAAATACCAATTCAGATATCGAATGCTGCACAAGCGCTCCATGGGAGCTGTTTGGGGAGTGCCTCCTGGACTCATTCAGACTGAACACATCGCCCATGCTGTTCCACAAGCCTCTGTTTCAGGGAGGAGAGATGATATGTTATGGGAATTTCATGGTCTGATGCATCATAGAGTATGAAATATGGCAGGGGAGATCCACTCCATCTATGAGAATAAGGACATGCAGCAACTGAAGTACAGTTCCTCTGAGGCAGTGTGATGACATATCAGAACTGAAGTATTTGGGTTTCAGCTAACTATTTTTTCCATAAACTCACTTTTCTGTAAAAAGCAGTTCTAATTAAAAAATATATATTCATGAACAGCTTTATGTAAAATGGAGGAACATAATGTAGCATGGTTGCTGTTCTCTGGAGTAGGCTTTAGAGGCGATCTGGAGTGCATCCTCCCTTATTAACAAGGGAAATGTTATTTCCATTAAAGAACGAAACAACCCTTCCCCCCAAGCCACCCGTGAGAAACTCTCAGTGTATTTTCTGTTTGAAATTTAAATTTTAACATAATACCACCCACTGTACAATGAACGTGATTAAAAGGATGGTTCCTTTTATTTTCAATTAAAATATGTTTCAAATGTTCACCTTTCCGCACCAAATGCAAATGCAGGTGCCTAACAGTGCTGGGAAACCAGAAAGTGGAAACCCACTGACCTAGTTTCACCATCCCGGCGGACCAAAGTGCAAACAAAACAAACAAAAAGATGTGAAAGCATCCCCCCCCACCCCCACCCCCAAGCCCACCAGGGCCCCTGAGTAAAACGTAGTGGATGAAAGTCACAAAACGAAAAGCATTAAAGATTGATTTGCGCAGAAAGCTGCAGTTGTGGTGGGATCTGCCCCATCCATGACCCCGGCTCCCGTCGGGTTCTGGGGGGCCGTGTGGGGGCAGCGGTTACCTCACGCCAGCCGGCGGGAGCGCGGGCAGGGGGCTGCACGCCGCCTTGGGCCTGAGGTAAACGCTGACAGATCTGTGAAGAAGACGGCAACGGATTCTGAAAAATCGCATCAGCGGATCTGTATTTAGTTCCCCTCCGCCACCGAAGGCCGCAAACCCCGACTAGCCCCTCCACCTCCGGGCCCGACCGCCCCGCCGCGGGGCTGGCCTCCCCCCGGTACCGCCTGGGCGGGCTGGAGCACCGGGGGAACCGGCGGCGGGATGGCTGGCGGCGGGGACGGCCAGTGCCCGCCGCGCCCGGCAGCCCCCGGCCCAAAAGCTGCGCCGGGCTCGGACGAGACCGAGACCGAAGCCGGGACCAGGGCCGGGGGCGGGACCGCCTCGCTCGGCTCCGCTCGGCCTCCGCCGCCCTTCGCCCCGCCCCCGTGACGTCACCGCCCGGTCTCCAGGCAACGGCGCCCCCAGCGGCGCGGGGCTCCCGGTGGGCCGGGGCGGCCATGGCGCTGCCGCTGCTGCCCGGGGCCTCCCGCGACCGGAACGTGAGTGACAGCGGAGGAGACGTCCCGTCCCGTCCTGTCCCATCCCGTCCCCTCCCCTGCTCCGGTGCCGGGGCTGCCGCGGGGGCCGCGCCGGCGTCCGTTGGCGCGGCCGCCCCCCTCGGGCCGGGCCGGGCCGGGGGCGACGCGGCCGCCGCACAGCGGGCAGGGGCAGCGCTCCGCCGGCCCGAAGGGGGGACAAGGGCGGAACAAGAGGCGCTTTGGCTGTCGGTGGGCCGGCAGGGCGGGGTGAGGCGCAGGTGCGCCCTGCAGAGTCGGCCCCGGAGGTGCCACGGCGAGGCCTTTCCTCCCGCTCCTTACCCGGCAGGTGGAAGGCGAGGTGCTGTCCGGTGTAGGAACCTGCTCCGGCCTTGCCTTGCCAGCGGGAATACATTGCAGCTAGGCCCAGACTACTGGCAGCTGCTGTGGGGCACTTTGAGCATTTGTTGCATCCCCAACAAAGCAAAATGGGGTGAGGCAGATACCCTCTAAATAAACCAAAAGTCTTTGCAGAGGGGGGTAAAAATGCACGGGATGCTAACATGGTTTTTCAGAGTTGCCAGTTCTGTTAACTACAGATGGCAGTCTGAATGTGTAAGATGGTATTTTTATCATGAGCTACAATAGCAAACAAAAGAGAAGGCTGCCATCGCTACTTCAAACTTGTTCATCAAGGATAGCTAGAAATTTGCTGAATACGATCTGTACCATGAAATGGTGCAGGAGGTAAGGAAGGATTTTGGGCATGGCACTGTAGCTGGTGCCTTCAGGAGGCAGATGAAGCAGTGTAGACTTCCTTAATAATGCTAAAATACCTGGAAGAGAATCTGTCGTTTTCACACTATGAACATGTTGTTAGAGCCCTCATTTCTGCATCCTGACTGCTGCGGTGCTTTGCTAGCTCCTGAGGCTGGTCTGCTGTGTGGGGGACCATGTAGAAGTTGATTATGTAGTTCAGGGATAATTTGCAAATGATTTGTCAAGACACATGTGTTAATGCCAATGATACCATGAACGTCAGTACCACTTCACTGAGACTTCTCCATGCTGTTAGCGTATCTGGAGCTTGCTTCATGAGCTAGGAATCAGCTCACATTAAGCGTGGTCCAGTGTAAAACCTCTGGCAGCTCTCTAAAACACCAAGACAGGTAGACGTGATCTTAGCAGCCCAGGTCCTGGTACAGGGATCATGAAATTGCGTAGAAATACGTGGACTCCCCAGCCTTGCTTGGTGTGTCAGCATTGCACAGGTGCATGCAAACACAGGGCCTCTTGCAGGAGGAGCCCAACTTAAAAGCAGCAAGGATCTTTCAGGCAAGTTCTTCCCTGTGAACAGCAGGTTGAGTTCCATTGTTTTAGAAAGAAAAAGGAAGGGGCTTTTGCTGACTATTCAGTCTCTTGCTGAATTCAAATTTGTATTGTAAAGAGTTGGTTGTGTATATAACACTTCAAGTAGCTGTTGAGTAGGCATATCAGCAACACTGGAGGAGGTGTGTACCATTGTTATGTGCTGGGTGGAAGCAGAATAGCTCAGCTTAATTTTATCTGTGACTTTATTGTTATCCAAATTTCAGTTTAACTTAATCATTAGCGGTTCTTGGGTTTAGAGTATGGTGAGTGAGTTGTCTCCAGAGCTCCACAAGAGCAGTGAAGAGGCTTTGTGACACACGTGGTACCTCCTTTTTCAAAGAAAACCCACAGTATTTGGCTTCACATGCTTGGGAAGTTACATATAGGGAGCATTGAACACTGCATGCTGGAGTAAGTATAGTTCATATATGTGTTATGAGAACTAAAGATGTGAAAACCAAGTCACAGTTGCCACAAGACAGCATTGTAAAACCATGGTTATACCCTTGTTAGGGCTCCATACTGCTCTTCTGAGAGTCCTTGAGATAGCAGAGTTAACTTGCCTTTCTTGAAAAGCATTTCTGATCTCCACTTAGTTATTAGCTATTAGATTTAATTTTATTTTCATAGAATTCCACAAATGAGAGGCTAAGAAGAGCATACTTCAAGGGGGGGAAAAGTGTCACTGCTATAGATAAATTGAAAAGGAAGAAAGTATTTTCACCTGTTGGTACACTGAGCATTGCCAGCAATACCTCTTATTGCACAGAAACAACAGCAGCAAAGCATGCCCTGAAGAAGGACAAGAAGAACACAGGGTGTTGCTTTTCCTGTCTACCCTTGGTTTATAATTAAGGGTATTAATTCCACTCATCACTGTTCAAGCTACTTTTGCAATCCTCTTTTCTCTGTCCCTAATGCTTCCACCTGCCTCATAGGCTCACGAAAGGCAGTGGAAGAGTACATACGCATTTTGTCTACCTCGGAAGTGTTTAGTAAGGGGCTGGGCTGTCTCCAGAAAGTCAGAGCTTTCTAACTACCTAACTAAGGTAGTTAGGGACACAGAGTTTAACTTCAGGCTATCAGGGACAATTGGCAAATGGGACATAAGAAATCTTTTCTCAGCTGTTAGGTCTCTGGATCTAAGAGCCACTGGCCCTTGTATTACCTCTCCATTAGGATTATTATTACTTTTAGCTCACTCTGCCGAGAACACTTACATCACTTACATCCTCTCCAGCCAGGAGCAGAAATGCTTCATCTCTGGCTGGAAGCACTGGCAGTGAGGCCAGGCAGCATGCGGCAGTGCCTGTCATATTCAAATGTGGGTGATCAGGAGAACCATAGAGCAGGCTGGTATTTCGAACACGGATTAGCCCATCTCCTGGCCAGTTGTGAGGCCCCCCTCTTCAGAGGGCCGTCTCATGGGCAGAAGTCAGGCCTTTCCCCTTGCTGAGGCTGGGGTGGTCAGAGTCTGTGCTGGGGCTGCTGCTGCCCCTTGGCAAGGCTGGTGCTCCTCTGTCGTGACAACCTTAGAGAAGTGCCCTTGTCTGCCTGATAGTCCTGTTGCGTTAAAGAGTTTATTAATTTCTTTATTTTCACAAACAGTAACTTGTGTGTTACCTGTTCAGAAATTTGACTGCATGTTGCATACCCTTGAAAAGGGAATTCCTTAATTCTTTTTGTTGTTGTTGTTGTTGTTGTTTTGTTTGTTTTGTTTCTGCCACTGAAGCCAATGTTTAAGAGCTGTGGGAAAACCTAGGTACTGTGGCTTCTACTTGCAGAGCCCAACTGATATTGAAATTGTGTAATAATGAGATTTTCAGCTTTGTTCATACAAGTTACATGTGTGTCGCCTGTTTGTCAGGGCAGAAAATCACAGATCTTGATAACCATCTTAGTCCTGCACGTGATGGAAACGTAGCATATAAAGGTTTGCTCTTTTACTGCAAGAAAAAGTTTGTGCATTTGGAGCCTGGACTGTGTTAGGGATGATGCTGGTTGCAATGCAACAGCTTCAGTACTTCCTTTGTTAGTGTTACTGGTCTACCTCCTGTCCTTAAAGGCAGCTGCCCCTTCTGATACCAGATTGATGTTCTTGCCTTGTATCAGCAGCTAACGGAGAGGACCACATATTCGCATGGGTCACATTTACCAAATGTTAGCCGACCAGTGTATTTTCTTGCCTGAGGTTTGAAATCCCTCTCAGAGAATTCTGTACAATAATTCTGCATGGCATTTCTCAGAGAATCAGGCAATAAGTTTATAGGTCTCAGGGGGAAAATACATCCTTGAGAATATCAGTTACTGTTGCAAACTTTATGGTGCAGTAGAAATTCCACATCTTCCTTGTTTACTGTGAAAGCTTGGAGGTGCCCTCAATTGTGCTGCTCTTGCTGTCTCTGTGTTTCCTGGATTGAGTATTTGCTGCTGCTCTTGTAATCATTGGCACCAAAAGGGGACATTTGTTTTTCTTGACAGAGCACTTGCCAACCTCTTTGTAAGTAAGCTGGCCTGCTGTGCCTTCCCTTCTTCTTTCCCTGGCCTTCTTTCCTGAACCTCTTCTACTACCTCCTGCCCCCTACTCCCCCAGAATCACCAAAACCAAATCTTCTTGTAGCTGCCTGTCAGGGTTGCATTTTGATCCTTTTACTTTATATCCATCTGTTGTCTCCTTTCGGACTGTACCAGATGAGTCAGTAAGAGCAAGCTAATAAAATCATAGAATGATTTGTATTGGAAGGGGCCTTTAAAGGTCATCTAGTCCAATTCCCCTGTGATGGACATCTTCACCTAGATCAGGTTGCTCAGAGAGAGCCCTGACCAACCTGGCCTTGAATGTTTCCAGGGATGGGGCATCTACCACCTCTCTGGGAAACCTGTTCCAGGGTTGCACCACCCTCATTGTAAAAAATTTCTTCCTTATATCTAGTCTGAATCTATCCTCTTTTAGTTTAGAATCCCCTGTCCTATTGCTACAGGCCCTACTGAAATGTTTTCCCCCTTCTTTCTTATAAGCCCCCGTTAAGTACTGAAAAGCTGCAGAAAGGTCCCCCCAGAGCCTTCTCTTCTCCAGGCTTTCAGCCTGTCCTCACAGGAGAGGTGCTCCAGCCCTCTGATCATTTTTGTGGCCCTCCTCTGGAGCTGCTCCAACAGGTCCATGTCTTTCTTGTGCTGATCCAGGCTGTTAGTGTTGAGGTACCTTGTTCTGAGATGTGTTAGGGGGACAGCAGAGTTGCTGGGATCAATGTCTTAAGGTATTCCTCCTTTTAAAGTACTGCTTAACCTCTGAACATACTGAAAACTGCAGCAAGCCAGAGATGATAAAAAAGTTGAAAATCGGTCACATGAATTTGACTGCCACAATGTGCAGCATTTACATGTATTTCCGTTGCTTAGCTGAAGCAACCAAGAGACTGTATGAGCGGTCTAGAGTAGTTCAGAAATGCCGTAAGTTCATCCTGATACAGGAATTGAGCAGGAGCTCCACAGTGAAGCTGCTGTTCTCAAGGTTGGAATTAAAAATGTATATGGGGAAGAGAACTGGATTGCTACCAGTGGCTTCTGCCATAACTCCCTGTGGGACTTGGTTAAAAACATGTAGCTCCTGAGACAGCATGTGTCACAGGGCTCCCTTATCACTCTAACCTCCGTGGTGAGCAATTTCCAGTTGCGTTTGGTTCAGCTGAAACGTGCAGCTCCCCAATGAGTTTGCTGTGATTCTGTACCAGAGTATTAAAAAGCAAAATGGAGAGAGCATGAGGCAATGTTCCCCAAGGACTGCAGTGCCTGAATTTGCAAAGCCAATAGCTGCAGTCAAAGAATCCTGACCTTTGCATTAGTCACTATTGAATGTCTCCTCAATATTTATTTCAGGCTCACCGCACAGAAAATGGCCAGCCTTGTTCAGCAGATCTACAGCCTGTTCAGTTTAGCTGCATTAGCACAGCAGACACAGTAAAGCTCTTTCCCTGCACTCTTACAGATTTCTTTTAGAAGTCATTTAATATTACTGTGGAGGTAACATGATGTTCTGTCACTATTTTAGGCTGGATGTGGTCTGAGTTCATTAGCTGAAGTTTCCCAGATGTCATTTTTCTCTTTTGTGATCTTCAACTATAATTACTCTTTTTCTTGAACTTTCTTTTGGCTTTTTTTTTACTTTGTTGGTTTGGTAACTGTGCTGACTTTTAGAAGAGATTGTTTTGCATATGGGTTTAAGTGCTTTTCATGGAGAAGGGGCTTATAAGTAATACTGTGATTGGGAATCTAGAGCAGTCTTTCTGTCAAACCCTAAAAAGTTACAAGAATGCCACAAAAGATTCTTAACCGTTGAGTTGGAGCTGTTGGGCCATGTATTTTTCATATCAAATTGTGAACGATGTTGCAATTTCATCCCTAAATTCTAGAAAGTTTCCAGCAGGAGAAAACTGGATTACTTTGATGAACACTTTACCACAAAAAGTAGTAAAGCTCACCAAAACCCAGAAACAGTTGAACAGCAAATGCTTCTAGAAGAAGCCTTAAGGACTTGAAAAGCTTTCCTTTGCTCAGGAAAACTGCCTCCCTCACTGTGCTTTGATAACTATGCCTTTCTCCCGAACTCATGCTTTGGTAATAGGGAGAAAAGAATTAAGTACTTGCTGTGCTAAAAAGTGAATCTGTTCTATAGCACCTTCAGTATAAATCAGATGTTTCTGCTGTGAAATTTCCCTTTTAAAACTCAGTTTGACTATAGTTATTTCACATTTGAACTGATAAATGCAGAAAGCTCCCTTCCGTTCTGACTTGTCCCCAACCCTTTATTATTAAAAAAAGGAAGAGAAGAAGAAAGGGCAGCTTAGTAGCGCCCAAAGGAGAGGGAGAAAACTATCCCAAGTGCAGGTGTGTTACAAAGTGGGTGCCAGAGCCATCAGTGCTTGTCTGTTCCAGAGTCCCATACCAGAAGAGCACCTGTGCTCGCTTCTTGAGGGAGAGTTGGGATGACCACATGAAGATCCGCTCCTAATGCCCAAATGTCAGTACTGACGCTGCACACTGAAGCATGACATTTTATATAACAGCTCAAAAAACAGTGCTGATATGAAATATTTTATTTTGGGCATTATTCCTGCAAATATACACCTCTTTTTTTTAAGTCTTATTAAATTCCTGGTTTGAGCAATGCTGTGTGGCCGGGGTGCCTGTGGGTTAACTAGTCATTACACAAGTATTTTATTTTATTGAGCTTCCCTTTTATTCAGTAACCTTTGTTCTTGAGTTATAAATATATGGTTCAGGAGTACTTATTTTTTTCCTTTGTATTATTCTCTAAACTATGATACTTGCCATGTCCCCTTTAATTCACCTCTATTCAAAACATTGCTTAGCTTTTAAGTATCTTCTTTGGGGAAGTGGTTCCATACTCCTGATCATTACTGTCCCCAGTATGTGGCCCTTATTTTGTTTTGCAATTACTTTCAAAGTGTGCTGGCTAGCCCAGGTTTTGTTAACTTAAGCAAGGTATGGCCACTGATGATTATGGTATTAAAAATAGTAGGTATTTTATTATTTTTCATACCATTGTCCTTGCAAAAGTGGTATGCAAATGGATTTTAAGGAAATGTTAAGCTAAAGTGGAGATGAAGGTGTTTGTGTCAAGGGCAGTTCTCCGTCTGGGTCATTGAATTTAGAGCACTGCAAGGCAGGTGAAGAGTTCAGATTGTAACCTTCAGTGTGCAGTACTTTGTATAGATGAGCACTGAATGTTCTGAGCCATGAGGTTGGTTAGCTGCCTTTCAGATTCCTCACTCTCTTTCGTATTGGCAGAATGAAGTAACTACTCAGTTACTTTTAGATTTTGCTGCTTCACTGCTTGCTTGTTCCCAGAACTGCTGTGCTGAGCATGTACAGCTACGTAATCTTGGAGCACTTGAATGCTGCCATGATGAAAAATGATTATTTGTACCATTTTTTGATTTATGATAGTAACTTAGAGTTGTCTACACCTTTTTGGGAAGTAGTGATTTAAATATATGTGTGTGATGATTAGTGATACCTAGTTTTCCAAATGTAGCGAGGGAGACAGTTTTGGCTCTTTTCTACTTTACTGACATACCTGCTCTGGTGCTGCTGTGAAAAATTTTGCTGTCCAGCCTTTTCCTCTGCCCAGGGCCTTCTATGTGCTTGCCAGAACATCAGTTCCTCTCCCTTCAGCCTCATCTTCCCTCATGTTCTCCCAGGCCGGGGGAGGGCACAGCTGTGGTAGTCCCCATCTCCCCTTACTAGGTGTTCCAGGGTGCAGTTACCCAGTGACCCTTCTCTGCCTTCCCCGACAAAGTGTGTCAAGGGTTTGAGAAGGCGGAGAAGGCGAGGGAGGGAGGAATAGCAGAGCAAGAGGGGCTAATGAGTTGGGATTGCCGCTCATGGGAGGAAGGGTTAGTGGAGCTTTCTGTTGGCTTTTCCTATTTCCCTGTCCTCTTGTGTGAGACTGATACGTGGGGTTGTTAGGGCATTGCTGCCCAAGCACAACTCACACCGGCTGCCTGCATCCAAGCGAACTGTCTAGCAAAGCAGGCAGCTCATTAGGAGGGGCATTCCCACAGGCAGGGCTGGTATTCATGTGAGGCCAGAGGCTTTTCTATATCGCTTCAAGACTGGCTTCCAGTCCCAGCCAAGAAACGTGAATCGGCAAGATGGGTTTCTTTGCAGTTGGTTGTGCATATTTTTTTAAGTACGACATCCTTAATTGCCTGAAAAAATAGTAATAATATAAAGAAATCACTACAGAGACCTTCTTTTGGAATAAGCCCAGATGGAATGAATATTCTGTTTTTTGATTAAGGTCCAGCCTCCCAAAACTCAAATGTATTCATGTAAGGAGCTATTTTTTGTGCACTCGGGGATGCAAGTGTAAATAGGATCTTTGACATAAGTAATGAGAGCAGGCTGTTCTCTGGTACTCCTGAACCGTTTCCGTTTGTGCTGTGGAGATACGTAGAAAAGGTTTTTCCCCTCTACCTTTTGCAACAGTTCTCATGGGTGACTTGCTTCTTTCTACCGTATGTCTCAATCCTTGTTGCCGGGAAGGAGGGGGGCGGGAAACGGCTGGTATCATCCTGTCTCTCAGCCAGGGTAAATTACTGAAATATTTTTCCATTTTCATCTGTAAGGCTGGCAAATTGACCACTGAAATGTGTCACTTCACTTGAATCATTCCAGTTGTTACAGGTTTTTAGACTGCATTAAAAGTAATCATAGAGAAACTCTTACATGTTTAATCCCTCTTGCCTAGATAGTTAACTCTTGTGGATTTAAAAACAAACATGGTTTTTTTTTTTATCTTTTTCTTCCAAACTTTTGACAGATTGGGAAAGAAAAGTTCCACAAGTCACAGCACTGGGGTTACTGCAATAATGTTGCTATGCTGGTTGGAGAAGATAAACCTGGAATAGGAGGTGAACCGTTACCTGGTCAGAAGCTGAAACCTAAATATAGTGTGTTTCCTGAAGGAATAGGGAGTGATGCTCCTGCTTGGGTAGCATTTGACAAGCAGGTACATTGAAATCTGTATTTGTATGTTTTTTTATGAATAGCTACAATATGGCAAAGATGGCATGTAAGTGAAATTCAGTTAGTCATATATTTCGGAAGTTTATTTTGTGCATGCAAAAAAAGCTCATAGGTAGACAAAAGGAGTGGTAACATCTATTTTTCCATCATATTGGTATGTTGGACAATTAATATAAACATATATCATGCCATACAGCAACATAAAAATTATTTCTGTATTGGGGTACATCCACAGGCTATAAAAAAAATGAGGGAGTGGTTGGCTTATTTCTCTTTAGAGAAAATGGTGACAGTAAAAGAATTATTTGGCGACCTGGTAATAATGAATGTAGGGCAGGGCCCAGTCCAGGCGAAAATGTGCATGGGCACCTATAGGCTTGGAATTCACTTATGCCATCAGGTTTGCTTGCTCAAAATCCTGTTGACTTTTGTGTGATTGGTTCATGTGTAATATAGGTATATTGTGTCATAGACACAGGAATTTAAAATCAGTATTTTTATTTTGGAAGAATGTATTGACACCATTAGAGAGTTATCAAATAACTGTAATTTGTGATGATATGAATTTTGTAGCACAGTCATTACTTTCCATGTTTAAATTTACATTAAATTGTAGTTAGCAGTGTCTTATTTCTAAAGCAAAAAGCCTACAATCAGGGAATGAAAATGATCTAGAAAAAGAAATCATTCAGCAGATCACAGAAATGTTGCATGACTAAATGAGTACGGTATTTAAATATTGGGAAGAATGGCTAATCTCGTAATTTTTGCTTTAAAAGAAAAAGCCATGCAGGTAATTGCAGTACAATTACACATTTGTCTCTTTGACAGACCAGAACTACTGCAGGAAAATATAAGGCTTGAACAGATGCACATGACTTCGGTTAGCATTGCCTCTGAAATCCCAGTATTGCTCACGTAGTGTTCAGCAATGTGTTCAAGTATGAATTGGTCTAATGTGCCAAAGTGTTAAGACTTCAGCCAGGCATGCACTTGCTTTATCTACACCCTTCTTTCAACAGGGAGCTGTGCCTTGGCTTCTCAAGTTAACGGGGCTTGGACCCAGCTTTATGAAATAAAGGGGGTAGGCAGGAGGCAGTGGGGACCTTCCACTGAGCATCAGACATTGAACTCGGCTGGTGAGATGAGCTAGCTGGCCTTCAGAGGTTCCTTCTCAGTGTTTTCCTCCACAGGGCAATGTAGGACAGCAGTTTGCAGGTTTGGAATTGGCCTCCAGAGGGCTCATGTGTTTGCATTAATTGCAGGCTGTTAAAGGGTACTGCCCAACTCATTTAGCTTTCTCACTTACGAGCCTAGAGTACAGCTATGTCCTCCACTGCTGCAGTCGGTGACAGCAGAATGGACGACATGAAAAATAGTTTGAGTAGGTGTTTATCTTTTTAAATGTAGTCTGCTTTCTTACCATTTTTCTTTGGTTTCTAACTTTCAGCAGCACCATAGTAATTCAAGGAAGGACAGGCATAAAACTTCATTATTAAGTGGGTTGAGAAACAGCTTTTCCAATTTCATATGCCTGATAGGAAGCAGGTGTAAATTTGATTTCTTCTATGATTAAGTACACACACAGGGCCTCCTGGTCTTGAAATGACGTTTATAATTTGACTACCACAGGTGCCAGAGAAACCTTGTGCCAAATTTACAAAATACCACAGAGTTTATTCAATATTTATTACTTTTGGTTTTCATAGGTAGTGTTTAATTCTTTTAAGAGTAGGATGGGAACTTTGGACACAGCAATGTACTACAGACGAGACACGCATTAGGAAGTGTTACATTTCAAGTACTTTGAAAATGAACTTTGCTTTAAGAAGAAAAGTTAAGTTGTCATCTTTTCTGTTCCTTCTCCTCACCCTTCCTGAATCGTCTGTTTTGATCTGCAAAATTGCAGGTGGCTGCTGCATATGTTTCAGTCATACTCTAGCATGTTGTCATACACTTGCTCAAACTCCTTGAATGGAGTAGACCAGGGCATGTGTATGCTCAGTGAAAGAAATAAATACAGTTTATGTAGGACCTGATTGTGCTTGGATATCTGTGCAAGCAGACTTCTGACTGGCTGTTGTCTCATGAGACAACCATTCTCAGTAAAGATCATTGACAAAATTAAGAACAATTAGTAATCAAATAGGGCACTTGAACAATATGCTTGTCAAATGACTATACTCTGGTGGGACTAGCAGGATAGGGAGAAGGAGGTACTTCATCTAAGCGAGTTCCAGTGGTTTCATGGCTTATCAGCAGCTAGGCAAGGAATGAAATTCAGCTTCTTTTCAGCTGAACCCCAGGTTGTTCAGACTGGGATATAGTCATTCCACCACTGTAGTACCTTTTAAGTCTCCTGGAGTATTTAAGAGATTTGCGCAGGGCCCCTGGTCATTCCAGAACAGTAGCTGGAGGCCAGGAAAGATACCTTGGTCACCAAAAATGGCACTATATGCCAATGTTTAGACAAATGGAAAGAAGAAGAGATGTTAAAGGATGATAGAGTTTGTGTTGACTCTGTTGTATGTCAGATGTTTTATCTAGTGTTTTTGTGTTTGATACATAAAATGGTGAAATCCACAGTTAAAAATTACTGTGGCCAGAATAACTTTATTTATTTATTTATTTATTTATTTTCAACTATTTTATGTGTAGTGTGTTCAGAAACTTGTGTATTGTACTACTTAAACCATAACTGATGGTGTCTAGATTCTTCTGTGTGAAGATTTAATGCCATTAGGTTTAACTGGTAACAGTTATGTCATTTGATTATAATTTAAAATTTATTTCTCTAATGGTGATGGGTAACAGTGCAGTTGGAGTTGATACCAAAAATGTGTCTGTTATATTGTTTGATGCATGCTGAAAATCAGTGGGGTCTTAGCCTTTGAAATAGTTTGCGGAAACACAGTTTTCTTCATCTTGGCATTTATCTTGCCTGAAAGAAGGGAGAGTGGCCTCTTGAGAAGTCTGACTAGGACACAGGGTGGCTGTTCCTGTGTGCTCCTGAGCAAGCCACTAGCTCTCTCTCCCCAGATGTAGAGAAAGAGGCTGTGTTTGTCTGTTGGGGTGTTTTAAAATCTCTGTCATTAGTATTCATGGAAGTACTTTGAGGTTCTCAAAGGCACATGCTAAAGGCATACAGACTGTTAACCAGTCTGTTCTGTCATTTAGGGATCTTGGCCAGCTTACTAGATTTCAAACATTTTCAACCCATGGTCTGCCAGATGCTTATGGAAACATAAGCAACAGCTAAGTTGTCTTTTTTTCAATGCTTCAGTCTGTCTAATGAATCAAGAATAAAGGCCATTGAATTTATTAAATAGAATAATTGTGAAAAGTGAAGTATGAATTAGCACTGATTTGACCCAAATGTGTTGGGGAGCAGGATGGAAACCTATGTTAATTAGTGCTTTCCTGCACATACTTACCACAGCAAGCATCCTAGTAGATAACTGAGATACTTCTTGCATGTTCCCTTAAAATTGGTCTTGGGGATTAAAGACCATAAATGATAGCAAAAAGTATAAAAGTTGTGTAATGATTTGGCAAGTTTGAGCTGGGATCTCCGCACATGAAGGCCACTGTAGTAAACCACTGATCACCTCACCCATGAAGGTGGGTTTTTTTGCATTATTGCGATTGCAAGAGACTATGAAGACCCATTGGTATACTTGCTGAGATTTCCCCACTCGCTGAATTGCAGGACCAGGTAAGTTTTGAAATTACAATATTGCACAGCTCTAAATTACTCCTGAAAAATGTCATTTCTGTCTGATAGTTCTTCAGTACCATTCATTAGACAGCTTGCAAGGTCTGCTTAAAAAGATCTCTTCTTTCCACTTACCTCAATGGTAAAGCCATTACTGTCATAATGCACTTTATTTTCCAGCAATTCATTGAATAGCAGTCTAAAATTTGCTTCAGGACCTAGGTAGCTCATTGTGTTATCAAAGTGCTTTGTTCAGAAGATTTTCCAAGCAGCCCGCTGATAGTTTTATATTTGATTTACTTCTTTACTTTAGAGTTCCATCTCTGCTTAGATGTTGTGATAATAAAAATGCCAAGCAAAGAATTTTAAATTTATGTGATTTAATGTGGATATCTGTTCTTACATTTCTGAGAAATAAATCTAGCTCCTGAAATCCATACATTTAGTTACTTACAATCTATAGAAGTTTATCTTATTGACATATTTTGCAAAAGCATTGGGAGATTTTGCTGCTTTATACATATTTATTGTTTTTAATAGGTACTGTCTTTTGATGCCTATTTTGAGGAAGAAGTGCCTGACCAAAACCAAGAACTATATAGAATCAGACATTGTAAAATATACTTCTACCTTGAAGATGATACAATTCAAGTGATTGAACCCCAAGTGAAAAATAGTGGCATAACTCAAGGTATCTATTTTTGGTAGTACTCTTCTTTTTTTTTCCTTTTTTTTTTTTTTTACCCTTTATATCTTTCTTCAGTACAGTCTTGGTCCATTCCAAAAAGATACCTAACATGGCTTCTTGTAGTTAAAATGGGATGTAAGTGAACAGCCATAATTGTCTTTTCTTGTATGGATCATAATGTTAACTTTTTTTTATTCTCTTAGTTTGAAGATGTAGATTTTGTAAGGCAGGATCCTCTCTCATACTCAAACATACATCTTTCTCTCCAATATAGTTGTTTGAAATCATATGATAGTAGGTCTTTTGTCAGTGTTGTGTCACTTCTGCAAAAGCAGTTTGTGTTCTAGATCTTCAATCCTGAGTCTGGCTCCTCCCATCTTGGCACTGACTCTACTGGCAGCTCTGTAGTTGTTCATTAGCTGCTGCAGTATCTCTGCTGCCATTGAAGGAGAGCACCTTTTGTGACTCTGGCTGTTGATTCTTCTATGATTAAAGTGTCCTTGGCACAGCAATTTTTCCTTGACTCCTCTAAGCTGAGAGGCTGCCTTGCCTTAGTGTCACATCACTGCACTTGGGCCAGCCTGAGGACTTTTGGAAGAGGGTTTACTGAGCTGATTTACTGGAGTATTAAAGGACTTGGTTTACATTAAGAAAATGTGATCTAGCGGTCAGCATCCTGTTGCAGAAGGGGAGCACAGCTGCTGTTTCTTGGTGTTTATGGGTCACTGCCAGAATTAAAGAAGTTTTCAAGGGATATAGTCCAGATAAGCAGGATGTCTTGGGATGAGTATCTTGGGATGATTGCGCCTCCCAATCCCTGAAGATATTTTGTACATTCTGGTGGATCTTACAAAAAATAAGTTAACCGTTTAACTGCCATATTCTTTTCCAAGATGAGCAGATGCTATCAATCAAGTTCAGGATCTTAACCATAATGCTGTCCTCTGCATGTCTGCTGAAATACAGTGTTGCAGTTAATTAAAGTGCCAGGGAGAGTTCAACTGTAGGAGAGCTTGGGTTGTTGAAAGGCGAACTGTACTGAATGGAGGAGCACAGGCATGGGGATACGAAGGAAGAAAGGACAGTGGGAACATCAGGAGCAGGATAGGCTCAGTCTGTGTGAGCAGTTGGAGAGTTGCAGTGGCAGGAAAGGGGTTGTGTAAAGGAGGAACAGTGAAAAACAGTGATGGAAAAAGTGGAATTGAGCTGTTGAAGGCAGAAAGTGGTGGGGATCTTAACTTGGATGTTTACCCCAGTGGGAAAGATGTAAAAGAGACAGCTGAAATGGCTGTTCTCAGCAGTCTTCTTGAAGAGTAGATATAGCAGTGGTGGGGTAGATCAAAGGCAGGTGGTGGGGCAGATCAAAGGTAGATCTTCTTAGCTTGGCTGGTTAATGCCTTAAGGCCATGGGTTTACCCGTGCTTGTGCCATAACCCACAAATGAGAGCTTGATGATCTGAATGGGTGTCCCTGGGCATGGTGGGATCAGAGAAATGTAGTAGTTTCCCACCGTACTCTCCACTGTGGGTAGTACTTGTGGCTTTGCAGAAAAAAATAAAGAGGCTTATGGACTGCAGGAAGATTTGGTGAAGCTGTGGTCAAAGAAGACAGAAGAATTTAAAACTTCAATTATGATTTTACAAAACTAAAAAAACTTGGTTTCGGGGGGAAAACCAGCTAAGAAACGTACTTTTACTATTGATCAAACCCTCAGAGTGACAAAGTAAATGATCTGTGGGAAGTGTATTTCAGTGACTTTAAAAAATGCTTTATGGAATTGGCTGCTGTACTTGGACATGAATTTGGGCAGATAAGGTTGCTACTAAATAACTGAAGTTTAAACTTCATTTAATTTTGGAAACTGCCTTGCTGTAGTTTGAACTTTGGAAAGTATTAGAAGCATTAGAAGAAATCTATACAAACAGAGATTCAATGCAAAACACAAAGGAATGCAGAGGCCAACCTGAACTTTAGAAAACAGAATCAAAGCAAAAAATACCAGGACACTCACAGTGCACAAGAACTAACTAAAGATAAGTGAGTACAGAGTGAAGAGAAGGATGGTAAACTCGACCACATAACAAACTCCACTGTGTTCTTCCAGAACAAGAGTGCTAGTTATTCTTCCCATATAAAAATAAATTCTCCCATAGAGAGCCAGGCTCAATATGGCAGTGCAAGTGTTTTGTAGATCTAAATTCCCAGTTAAAAGGACTGTGGCTGGCTGATACAGTCTTATCAAAAGGTCATTTATGTCCCATGGGGTTGACTGTAGCTTCCAGTGTAATCCAGACCCTGCAAGCCAGAGCAGAGTGGAGCAGCTGGCTGGTTTCCCCAAGGTCAGCCAGCTGAAAAAGAGAGTGGAGCAGCCTGCTGGCTGGGTTCCCAAGGCCAGCTGGCTGAAGAGGAGGAAAGTACAAGCGGGAAAGTGAAGCTGCAGTCAGCTCCTCCAATGTGACCGATTATCTAAGAGGCCTCCCTTGAGGCCTGGAAGTAATTGTGATTTTGCCTTACTTGATGGTAGCCTAGATGTTTTGAGATGAGTGAGTAAGTGAATGTAAGAAGCCCCCTTGTTTATTGCAGCAACAGTAGTGGTTGCTTCTCCTCCTTTCTGTGCAAGCAGTCGAAGAGTGTCCAAACTCCAGGTGTTACCCATTCCTCTCTTCCCTCTGATGCACTCTTGAGTAGTGCAGAGGGAGTCAGAAAGCTGTGCTGAGGAAGTTCTTGATACCACTTCATTTCTCCTGCAGAGCAGTGTAGCAGCAGAGATATAATCATTTGCTGCTCAGCTTCATGAGCTGCCCCGTAGTCAAAAAGCCTTCACTACTATTCAGGTCTTCTTAAGCTGCTGCTGTAGTTGCCAAATAATCAGAAGCCCTGAGAGAAAAGAAGATACGCTGCAGATTATGGTGTGGGAACTCATTGCCACCCTCACTGTCAGAGAAAAGCAGTACTTCAACTTCCTTTACAAGAGCACAGTAGAGAGCTTTAGCCTGATGAGATGCAAATATTTAAAATAATGCTTGGTGGTGCAGTAGGATAGCCTGCTCAATAAACTAACAAAAGAAACATCAAGAATAGCCATCCATCCTGAGCAATCTGAGTGTTGCACATGCCCAGATCCTCCTTTAACAGCTTGTAGCAAATTTCTAGAAAAGTAGAGATGTAATTATTTTCCAGAAGGAAGGACAATTTTAAAAATGCTGTTTTGAAACCTAACCTCAGCTGATCAGGTTTTATTAAATTTCAAATTCAACAATATGAAATGTATCCTCTACATGTGTAGATCAGGTACAGTGATACCTAATAAAAGCAAAGGATTGCTACAGATATTATCTTCACAAGCCACTTTCCATTAGGAAGGAAATTCTTATCCCTCAGAAGAAAATGGGCATGTGTACTATACTTTGAAAAGTGATATGAAAAACTAGCTGAAGGCTTATTCACCAGATTGGAGGTGAATATGCCCTCAGAAAACACCTCATATTAGAAAATTGTGAGCCATTATGTTTCCACTAAAATGATGATTCAACAGGATTTGCATTTATATAGAGGACTATTCTGACAGCATATTATCTGATGATTTTTGTAGGGGTGACTGAAGGATTAGTGTAAAACAGGTAACATTTTAAAGTATGTGGTTTTGTTAATGGTAATGTGATGCAGTTTTGCATCATATTATAATGTACTAATTACCATGTTTTCTAACATTTCCACAAGGATGAATCTTAAATATGTGTCTAAGTAATGTTTAAGGAGGTAGAGGTTCAAATTTGTTTTACAATCAAAGGTCAGTAACCAGAATATCGGATTTGGTACATGTGAAACATCAGAATGCTCAAGGGTTCTTAAATAATTGTTTTAATGAGGACATAAAGTAAATCTGCTTTGCTGCTTTATTCACGTGAAAAATTAAGGGTATGTTTTCATTGTAGGAGTTGGAAGTTAACAAACAACTCAGATAATGTAGCAGTGGAAGGTATTTCATACAGATTAGTCCTTGGGGAAATAGAGCGAACAATGAAGAATTTCCGTGGACTAACTTGGGAATAAGGCCATTCAACAGCAGACAAAACCACACAGAGATATCTTTCTCTGTCCTTTTCTGCTTCTCTTTATCCCCTCTCTCCCCAGGCCCTCCTCCACCCCCACCTACCTCCAAAACAAAATAGCAGTGCTGGAAAATCATCAAACAGGACTCAGTGGGAAACCCTACCAGATGCACAGCTGAAGGGCACTGGATCCAGTTCTGTAGTGAGAGATAATGAGATAGACCTTTTACATAATTGTGTCTAATAAACTGTTATTGTAGTAGTACGTTAGTACTGGCACTATTTTTAGTTCTGGAATTTTTTTGTGTTTACTGTAGTTGTCTTGAAGTTGAACCTTTTGTAATTACTGTAATTTTAAAGTTGTTTGGAACCCATGGTAGCAAGGAATTATTATAATAGTATGGGTTGCTGGTTCCTCTCTGGTCTTAGCCAGTGGGTATCTGCATTATAAAGCTGGTGTTACAGAGGTGTCTGGCTTGGTAAGCCCAGTGAAGGTCCTGAGGTTGAAGGCTGGTCGATCTTTTTATTCTCTGCAGGGTATTTTCACATGACTATATTGAGGTATTGATGTGGCAAAACTTTCACTGTTGTCCTTTTTGTTCTCTCATAATGCTGAAAAAAAGTTTAGTCCCAGGTATGCTGATCTGCTGTTCTTTGTGAACTCTTAACTTTATTCAAAATAAATCGTAGTTCGTCATACATGCAGCTGCACACCTTTCTTTAATGTATGTGTCACATTTTTGTTTAATCTGCTGAGTTTATATGTTGTTTCTAAAACAGCTGTAGTATCACCGGATCATTGAGGTTGGAAGGGGTGTCTAAAGATGCCTAGTCCAACCCACCTGCTCCAAGCAGGGTCAGCTAAAGCCAGATACCCAGGGCCATGTCCAGTTGGGTTTTAAGTATCTCCAGGAATGGAGACTTCACAACCTTTCTGGGCAGTCTGTTCCAGTGTTTGATCACCGTCACAGTAAAAAAAATTTTCTTGTGTTAAGATGGAATTTTCTATCTTTTAATTTGTGCCCATTCCTTCTTGTCCTGTCCGTGGGCACCACAGAGAAGAGTCTGGCTCTGTCGTCTTCATTCCCTCCCATCAGCTATTTATAAACATTGATTAGTCCACCTGCCCGTGCCTCCTCCCCCCCCCCCCCCCCCCCCCCCCGCCATCTCTGTTCTAGGCTGAACAGACCCAGCTCTCTCAACCTTTCCTCTTATGAGAGATGCTTCAGTCTCTTAATCATCAGCAGTGAGTATATTTGAAGCATTACCCAATTCATCAATGTATTTGTGAGTTTTCAGGTGATAGACCAAGAGCAGATTCCTTCTCTTTTAATGTGTTAAATATAAACAAACACAATGATCTCAGAATAACAGTCCTTTCATTTGAAGACTATCGGAAAATTTAAGTGTGTGCTTACTTTAACAAAGCTAAAATGTCTCTTTTTTTTCTTCTGCTCCACCCTCCCGGCCTTTCTTTTTCTTTTGGATAGTGTTCCTGTTAGACTATGGGTTATGAGTTCCCGGCTCTGTATTTTTGAGCTGGATTCTTTACTGCAGCCCAGCAATCAGCCCAGCTCATCTCTGTGGTCTCGACTTTCAGTGTGCTCGTTAAGGAAGCTTAGTTGAATGTGCCTGCCTCCATGCTGGATAGGGTCACACTTTTTTCCTTGGTAGGGCAGGTTTTTTCTCTAACCTTAGCTACATATGGCTTTTCTCACCCTGCAGAACTTACAGATGAATGTTGTCCCTCCCATACAACCCCACCACATGGTTTTTGCACAACTTTATGGGTGTGTTTTTTTAAAAGAAAAGTTAATGATACTAATGAGTACTGGAGACTGCTGTTGCTTTTAAAAAAAGACATCTCTTTTCATAGTGAGAAATAATACCGACCTGTTATGTTTGCACCAACAAATGGGAATTTATTCCAGTGGTTCCAGTTTTCTCCAGAAGGTGGTAATTTTCTGTATGAACCTCAATAAAATACTAGAACTTACAGTTACAGAAGATGATCAGTGTGAAATATTGTTGTTATTAAAAAGGATACTCTTAC
Organism: Falco biarmicus; assembly: GCF_023638135.1. Classification (NCBI taxonomy): domain Eukaryota; kingdom Metazoa; phylum Chordata; class Aves; order Falconiformes; family Falconidae; genus Falco; species Falco biarmicus. The sequence goes on from NC_079289.1 coordinate 81,689,041, forward strand.
CTAGTAGTTCTTTTGTTTAATGGAGGATAATTTTGTTTGTCCCATATGGCTTCAGCTGTTTTGGTCATATCAGCATAGAAAATTAGCAAGTCTGTGAAGTGATCCTTAGAGCAAAGAATATTTACTCTATGAATTTATTCTAATTCTTTTACAGGAACTATTGTTCGACGGCATCGGATTCCACTTCCACCTCCGTATGAAAATCAGTTCTATACTATAGATCATTTTAATATCAACATAGAAGTAATCTTTTACGCCCGAAAATACAAGATTATAGATTGTGACCAGTTTACAAAACATTTCTTGAGGAAGATGGGAGTTAGATTAAATCCTCCCGCAGATCGTCCAGATGACCCATACACCAAAGAACGGCAAAAGGTCAGATGAGGCAGTAACAGTGAAAACTTGGGTTTAATAGAACTGCCATTGCTATTAGTAATATGCATTATATAAAATATTTCTCTAATAGCAAATAGCAAAGTAGCTATTTCAACATAATAAATCCCAAGAAAAAACTTGCTTTTAAAAATTTTATTATATGGCTCGTTGTACTAACATAGTGAAGTCCAAAATATAACTGATTTTCTCCTGATGTGTTTCACACATCTTTTGAAATAAACCAAAATTAATTGGTAAAAATAAAATAAACCTTTCAGTATTAAACCAAAAAGAAAAAAATGGACCTATTATATGTTCTACTTATGGTTTTGCTTGAGCTAATTTAATGATAATAAACACTTTTAAAATGTTTAAAGGAAGATCTAATTGGAGTTGTGGTTCAAGCACATCCATGGCTTCCTGCACACTCACTTGGTCTATTCATATGTCTATCTTTCATGTCTACCCCACATGTTAGTAACAGCCCTTTGCATATATAAAGCAAATTCTTCTGCCACACAGAATACAGCACTCTGCAGTTTTAAGGATTGTGAGGTTTTATTTGAAGGCAGTTCCCCCTTCCATGAGTATATGGGAGCACATACATGCCTCCTCCAAAAATGTCACTCACTGCTCCTGGTTGCTATGTGGATTTCCCTCTGCAGGATTTGGGGTCTTTTCTCTTTGTAGTGGGAGTGATGTTTTCTGTAGGGAATAATGACAGTTTCTTTCAGTTCTGTTTTTCTTGAATAATATGAGTGCAGATGGCACACTATTTTTCTCTTGACCTGACTCGGCTAGGACTGTTGGTCCTCGATATGCAGCCTGTCGTTATATATCCAGCCTAATACTCTGAAAGCAACAAATACTCCATGTGTATGTTGCATTCAACTTAATCCTTCTATTGAGAAAACTGCTGCAGCTCTCAGCAGCAAAAATGGAAGGTAATTATGACTGAGATGTGTAGGACAATTTGCATATCTCTAAGGCACTCTCAGGCCAACATGTTGATTTCACTTCATTGATACTTTTAGGGTTTTTGCAGTCCTCCAGTGAAAAGTAGTATTTGTAGTACGTCTCCTGGTTCTGCATAGTGGTGACTCAGGCTAGCCATGGGTTCCTTTTCCCTTGGTTAGGCCTCATAGGTGCAGGTGTATATTGACACATGCTGACTTGTCTTGATATTGGCAGACTGTCAGCATTACATATGGTACTGTGTCACCTGCTTAGATTCATTTTTTTAAGGGGAAAAAAAGCGCAAAACATTCAAATATTGTGCATACGTGTGTCTAAAGAGAATGGAGCAGGGGAAAAAGCTTTGTGAAATGAGAGCATCAGAAGACCAAAAATTACTCAAATCTATGTCTTAGTATTCTCAGTTGTTGAGAAATTACGGTAAAGTTTTTTAGCAAATTCTGGATGCTTTATGCTCTCACTTTCCTGTGACATATTTGTGGAAGGTAATTTTTTTATTTATTTAGTGTGTATTGTGTATTGCTCTGGACTGTTCTGAGCAAAATTAAATCATTTTGCACCAGACTCTTAATAGATGTCCAGAAAATGAAGGTATGGAGGAAAGTAAGGAATATGATGAGATAGGAAGTGGCATCAATGAAAAATGTAGCAGACCCCTTAGATTCATATTTCTGTGTTGTTGGAGGCAATATCCCGTGGATGCTGTTATCTGGCTCTGTCGCTCTATTTGGTTTTTCATTGCATCTTCAAGGGTCAGGAGGGAGGAAAGATGGTACTGGGAAGGCAAATAACTGGGTTGTAGCAGTATGAGCATGATGATGCCTGAAATGGAAGGAGTGCTGCAGATCAGCAGGGACATTGGCAGGCAAAACTTAGTTCTGCTCTCCTTATTTTAAAATTTGATGCTCTGAACAGGCCTTTTCCCTCTCAGATTTTCAAGGCCAGAAATCACGTCAGTGGATAGATATAAATATAGACAATGATATAAGCTGCGCAGAGTCAACAGTTCTTTCTGTTAAGATAGTTCAGCTTACATCGTCTCGTTGAGGTCTCTCACCATTCTTCTTTGAAAGCAATTTTGTAAAATGTTGGATCAGAAGGACTGTCTTGCCCCTTTAACCGATTTTGGACATGATGCATTTTGACTTGGGAAATGTTCAGGTCACCATTTATGTATGTGACTGTAACTAACAGTATGTAAATGCAGTTCTCAGGTTGAATCATCATCCTGGAATCTGATTTATTGTAGTATTACTGATATTGCAGCAACCATGACTGTAGATAGCATCTTGTCATAGATCACATTAGCTGGAATATATCTGTAGTTGGAGATTTGCTATTCCTTTTCAGACCTATTGGTGTATGTTGAGAGAACACACATACCCAGTACCTGCCAACTGTATGACATGAAGCAAAAGTTAAGAAACTATGTTGTAAAGCTAAAAGAAAGAAAACATTAAAGGGAAAGGAAAGAATTAATTCTTTATACCACATCATCTATAAAAAATACTTTTTAAGGAGGTAAATCAGGAAGGGTGATGCTGTTTGGAGTTGTAGTCATCTGATTACCGTGGGCAATTTGAAAATATGAGCTGTACTATAAATAATTCAACAGTTCCCTGATCTGAAGGACCTTATTGCAAGAAAAACAAGGATCAAAACCAATCCAAAATTCTTTTCATATGTTTTCTGAGGGCACAGCAACCCTGTAAATAGTTCTTTGGTAATGGCTTAAATAGTGTTTCATGTATTGTAGTTATGTGGTGTTATTTGAAAATCTTAAAAGCATGTTTTAAGATTAGATGGTACACTGCAGTTTGTTATCTTGTTTTTAAGAGCAAATAATTAAAAAGGTGTTTCTCTAAATTTCTACTTTATCTGCAGATTCTGGATAGTATGAAGCCACTGCGTCCTTATGAGCGCATTGACACTTTGAAACAATTTCTGGAGCATGATGGACATGTTTTACGTTTTTTCTGTGTGTGGGATGATCCCAAATCCATGTTTCATGACCCACGGGAACTTGTTCTGCACTATTATTTGTCTGATGATACTATTGATCTAAAAGAAATCATACCAGTAAACTCAGGCCGGGATGCAGTTCCACTTTTCCTCAGAAGAGATAAGCTTCCAAAGGTCAGGAATGAAAATTTCAGTTTATTTCAAATTCTTCTGCTAATTAAGAAATATTAAATGCCTTATTTTGAAAATCCTGTATTAGGTTTGTAATGATGTTTAGAAAGTGTTGTCAGAGTATTAATCATAATTACATGATTTAGGTTTTGCACACATTTGTATAATAATAAGTGATGGGAAAAAAATAACTTCAGGCTTGTCATGCCTAAATTAAAGGAGACAGTTTAGTCAGAAAGATATCCTATGGTTTTCTTTCTGCCATGTTAGAGTATTAAGGTAAAGGTATTAATAAAGTTCTGCATTAATGGAAGTCCATAAAAGTAATTAATACTGATAAACTAATGTAAAACTGAGGTGAATTCAGATTTGATCCATGTCTTATATTTGGAACCTTTGGAAAAGTCCAGGTTTAGTATTCCGTAACATTACTTCCTTCTAGCAAATCTAGAGTGATTTCTTAAAATTGGGGCCTTATGCAAATCTAGTTAAAATCAATAGGAATCCATGAATGAGCTTTGTCAGGCATTAATCAGGTGCTTATTTGGGAATGCTCCTCTTGGCGAAATCTTTAAGGGGTTTGAGTCCTCTAACTTATTATAACTATAAAATTAATAAGCTGGATACAATTCTGTATCACTCTGAACAGAACCTGGTGATAGAATAACTCAACCCACAGATGGAGTGAAATACTGGGAAATATTTTCTCTCCTTTCCTTCTAATACTAGTCATCTATTTATGATGCTATAGATCTATGTGAGATTTTATAGCAAAAAACATTCAGAAAAATACTGCATTTTTCTCACCTTGTGTATCTGATGTTCTGAGATGCTGATTTAGCAGTGGCTCTATTACCAGACCTCTTCTACCACTGAAGTGCATGTTGCAATTTTAAGGGCTGGCTTTCTCTGAATTCAGTGGAAATTTTGAGAAGGACAGCAGAGGAGATCAGTCAAAAGTTGGGGTGTCAGGGAAGGTGGTAAGACAAAATAACTCAATTTGGTTACCCTGCATCAACAGTTTGTTCATAATTTTTAAAAATGTAGTGCGTTTGTGTATTAAGTTTGATATTACTAGGATAAATTACTATTGTAATTTTGAAACTCACAATAGAAACAAAAATACTAACATTTTTAGCAATAGAATCATTCTGACTTGAATCCCATGTATATGTGCAGTGTTTAGCGTACAGTAGGACCAACTCTGAGTGGTTCTTATGCATGTTTTTATAATTATTACCCATCAAAATAATAGCTTTTAGAACAGATGTTGACAACGATGTGCTACTTTGTGTGCGCTAACCTTTACTTTCTGTTTACTTCCAAGAAAATGCAGACTTTACTCCTGGATACACAGTAAGATTCTGAATGCTGCTTCTGGCATACATACCGGCTTTTGATGTATAACTGGCTTTTAGGTTTAGTGTTGTAATCTTAACTTACAATTTACTAAAAAGTCTCCCAAGAAAATACTGCAGTAACAGTCTGTAAAAACCCTGCTAATTCTAAGGTAACAGTTCTTTTTCTTTGCTGTTAACTCTATTTCTTAAGAGTTTGTCTTTTTTCTTGCAGTGTGCTCCTAGTGAGCTGTATCAGCCAGGTGCAATCACCAGTCGCACTGTTCTCAATGTGTTTGGAAAGTTAGGAAACAGAGACCGGTACATTCTGGACAATCGTAAGGTCAGATGTTACTGAATGCTTCCAGCTGTTGAATGTCTTTATAGTAGTTTTTGTAATTTCTGTGGTTGTTATCCTCTACAACAGAGTTAGTTATAATATTGTGTTTCCACTGGAGAATAGTGCAAATGAAAACTACTGAGATTTACTGTATGTAAATTCTGTATTTGTGAAAGTGATGTAGGTTAGCATGGGGTGAAAAATGCTTGCAAATGGGCTATGAAGGTTACATTTTAAATCACATGCACTAAATGACCTAGATTTTAAGAAAGGTTGTGGGATTCTGAGATTTATAGAGCTGCTATATAAAAGTTTCCTCTTTCATTAGACAGGAGCAGTGCATCAGGAATTTTACAGAGACAGTGACCTGAAAATAGGGGCAGTAATTAATGTTTGGGGAAGGAAGATAATACTCTGTGATTGTGATGAATTCACTAAAGAATATTACAGGACAAAGTACGGAATTGGTAAGTAGTGATAATTATCCTTTCCTTATGAGCATTTTTACACTTTGTTTGACAGAGCTGTCTTTGAATTTTATTACTGACAAAACATGTTCATTAAAACCTTTAGCAATAACAATCTGTTGTAGGCTGTTAACAGCAAAGCAGTAATTTTGCAGGTGATCCAGAAGGGCTTTTTTATATGTTACTCCATTGAAAACTAACACATAATGTAGATTTTCTGTTCCTAACTGTCTCTATTTTAAAACTAGAATGACAAAATAGTCATATGGATAGGCTGCCATTTCTTCTCCTTTCCTTTCCCCTCCCATTCCAATAGCTGTGTTTGCAGTCAGAAAATAATGAAGAGCATGTAGTGAGCGAGTAAGTAGAATGAGCTAAATTATTCCCCATTATACTATGTTTCATTTTATATGGATGTCAGAATCCTCACATAATAAGATTTTCTGACAAGGCAGTAGTAGTGTATCACATTATTGGTTTTTACAATGCAGTTTTGTGTATTCTGGACCATTAGAGTATGTATCCCGTGAAGTTTCAGTGCTGAATTCTGGAAACATTTAGCAACTATGTCCACAATGGAAAAGCATTTTGGAAATGTATAACAATAGGGGCTTTCATTTATCTGTCTTTGAATTCCCTCAGTCAGACTTGCTAATGGTTCTATTATGGACATCTTTGTGCAAAAACAACTTAGTTAATTTCTGGCAGTTCATTCGTTCAAAAAGTATAGCTAAGTGTCTGACTGTTCAGAGACGGTTGGAAGAATCCTACTATGGCCTTTCTCTCACACTGTGAAACAAAATACCTGAGTAGACTATTTCTTTCAGCTTGACTTGTGATCAGATAGCGTAGTGTTTGGATCAAAGCTTGTCTGCTGCATTGGGGGAAAGAAATGTTGTAGCACTGCCATTACAACACTAAATTTCTTAATTGCAAAACATGACTCATAAGGACTTTTTTAATAATAGCTTGGCACATCTGTACCGAAATAAATCTTTTCTTATACTGGCCAGTGTGTGAGGAAGCCATATTCAATATCCATAGTATTATCTATAATAATAGTGAGTCTGACTCCAGAGATGCAAAACAGGGGGTTCTTCCCTGAGTATTTCTTCAGCCAAGACTGCTGCCGCTGTTTGGCAGCAGTATCTTCTGCCTGAGCAAAATATCCTGGAACAGTGAATGGGGATTTCTTACTCACAGCAGGCAATAAATGAAACGCAGCTGACCATTCTGTATCAACCAAGCAATATAGCCAAGTTTTACATGAACGCAAAGGCTCTCCCCCTCTTATAACGCTGGCTCAGTCATTACTGGTTCTGTCTCTGGGTATTAAAGTTAGGTGGTTTATAAGTTAGGAGAAGTCAGAAGCTGTTGATGTGCAGAATTCTAGAAAAGTGGGACCGTAGGTGGTCTAGTCCATTCCCATTGTTCTGAGGCAGGATAGCATATATACATAGATGGTCACTGACTGATGTTTGTATAGCCTTTTATCAGCACCCTCCAGTAGAGGAGATTTCTTTGCCTCCTGAGGTATCTTGTCCTAACCTCATAGTTAAAAATGCTGCTTAATAGCTACTCAGAAGCTTGTTTGTGTAAACTGAGCGAGTAACTTTTTTGTCTTACATGTTACTGGACATGGAGAAAAATGGCTCAGTATCCTCTTTTTGTAACAACCTTGTACATATTCGAACACTATTCCAATACACTGTTTTACCAACCTACCCTCCTCCCAGGCCATTTGCTGCTAGGGGAAACCTTTCAGTCTTTCCCCATAGTCCATTCTTTTATATCTGTGATAATTTTTCTGTTTTTTCTCAGTGCTCTCTCCAGTTTCTCTGCCTCCTTAACACATAACACACAAAGATGTGCTCTAGCTGAGACCTGCAGAAAACTGGGAAGCATTTTGCACGTACCCTTAAGGATACATGATAGCAGAGACTCTGTCTCACATGAAAAAAACATCCATCTTGATGCAGCCTGTCTTGTTCAGAGAAAATACACTCTTTCTTCGAGATAAAAGATTCTCACAATTTGCTGTGAAATTCCTCCTTGCTTCCCCATCAGGATTAAAAAAAAAATGTAGGGTGACTTTTTAACTAGAAGGGACTAGGAGTAGAATCAAGCTAGTTTTTGGCTTAGAAGCAGGCTTTGAAAAGGTGAGGTTTCACCATTTATTCTTAGTGAGTTAGAAATTTTGTTTGTGTCTGGTGGACATACAAGGTACTCTCAGTGGGCTTAGTCCCACAAAGTGCCTGGCATTCTGCTTCCATCCAATTAAACACTGAAACATGCTTAATTGCAGTTTGAGTCCAGGGAGACCATTTACTTAAGTAAAAGTAAGCAAGTGGATAAATTAGTTCTTAAATCAAGGCACAGGGCTCAGCACCTCATGGTATCAATTCAGCTGTTTGTTACTGTGTTTTCACATTACTTCAATTTATACTCTTCTGCCAAAGCCATTGAAGAGTCCAACATTTATTTTTGACTCCACAGTTTCAGTAGTAGTTGTTTTCTGGTGGAATTTGCCCTTTAGGAGAATTAAGGGCAGTTTAGATTTCCCTTGAAGTGAGTGATTATGATATCTGATATATTTCCAATGTTGGGTTTGCCTGTTTTACTCTTTATACCGTTTGTGAAAAGCAAAGGAGAGCTTTTCCACGGATAAACAATAGCTAATGCCCTTCAACAGGAAGCTAATGACATTAATGTCATCTAGCAGTGCTATGAATACAAGAGAAAAAACGCCTTAATGTGTGTGATATTATCTGTCCAGACTTGCTAGTGTTAGCCTCAGAGGAGAAAAATATTCTATAGCCATGTAGGTGTTATGGTCAGCCAGCTGAAACTTAAAATATACTGATGTGCGGGGCGTGGGGGGAAGCTGATACTCATTCTTTTCACTAAATACAGTATCTTAGCACAGAATTGAGTATAAAGTGTAGAGTTGAGTATCAAGTGTTCTTTTTTAAGTAACAGATTGTTCTTGAAGGAACAAAACCAGTAAAATCTGGTTTCCTACTGATTTTTATTCAATGTCCCGGCACCTCCCAAGCCTGTCTGTTACGCCTTTTCGCAGCACCCTGTGATTCCTCTCCTGTCCCAGCTCTCCTCCCTCTCCCACCCCCTCATTTCTCAGGCTCCCTCTCTGACCTGCTGCCTGGGCAGAGCAGCGTGCGGGGTGATCGGCTGGCCAGTACGTGTGTGCTTTTGGCCAGGCAGCTGTTGCTGGATAACAGCTGACTTCTTACTTTTCCCTCAGTGGGGGCATTAAAGCCTGCTGCCAATTTTCAGTAGACTCATCAGAGATCAGAGTCTCTGTGGCGTCTAACCTCTCCACTACATGTGGTGGAGACTGAGCAGCAGCTTCTAAATATACTTGTGCATTTAGAGATGCCTTTTTTCCTTAGGTAACTGGAGTAATCATGAAGGCAGACTCTGTTAAAGGAGATTTTCTTTGAATCAGAGTGAACACTGCCATGTTTTAGCTGCATGGACGGTTCTATGAGCATTAGGTTTTCTTTAATCCTGCATGTCAAAGTTGTGAAAGTGGTGGTATTGTCTTCTTATTTTACTTCTTGCCTAAATTGTGGGACAGACTCTCACAAAAACAGGTCTCAGCTGTTTGTTATACATCTCCTCTTATGTGTAGGAATCATCATGTTAAAGTGTCATCCCTCCAGGTTATCACCACCTCTTCTATTGTCAAAGGCTAGTGGGATATCTCTCTCCTGTTCTCAGCTGTAATGCTCAGAGGTGTCTGTCCTCTTCCTCTGGAGGTAGAATTTCTTGCCTGCTTGGGATATGCTGATATTCAGTATGGTTATCACTCTAATCCAAAATACGTAGCACTTGACTCTTCCTTGAAAATGGTTTTATCTAGCACGAGGGGTTTCTTACAGTTCTTCAACTGAGGGCAGAAGGTAATCTTATGATGTATACCAAAATCTTAAAGTCTATACTGAAACTAAAAGCAGACAAGCCTATTCAAGCTGGTTTAATGCTGCCTCTGTGGCAACAAATTCTTCTTGAAGAGTTTAGTTTTTCTTAAGGCGGCTATCCTTATCTTCAGCTTGTTTATATGCTAAAGATGTTAAAAATGCTAAAGCTGGAGTTGTTTTGTTTCTTGCTGTTACTGGTGCTTTTTCAACTCTCACTCAGATTTTGATGTCATGAGAAAAAGTTACTAGTATGTGGTACATTTGATATACTATATATCTGAAATATATATGTGAAATAAATCCCCTAGAGCCAGCCTTCTCCTGCTGGGCATCAATTGATGCAGTAACAAGGGGTGAAATTGTCTATGGGAGAAATACTTGTGCTATTCTTTCTGGAAGTAGAAATTTGTAATCCTGGACTTTCAATTTATCCTCTACCCACTGTAGATTCTCACTGAAAATGTTACAGCCTGGAAGAAGAGAGCATTGATTCTTTTTCCAGACTGGACAGAGGTAATTTTCTTAAGAAACAGTGATAACCTTGAGGGGAGTGCATTTTTTGTGTAAGTGCAAGTTGTCTGATTCTACCCCACCGTTGTGTGGCAGAGCAAAGTTGAAATGAGATTTGAGGTTGGGTACGGCCGTTAGTCTACTGCACCTCATGGGGCTGTTTAAATGTTGCAGAAACAGGTTTTTAACTAGTTTCATAAACTGTATTTCTGCATGGCAATTTCTTTCTGAACGTTGTTATTCACAGGAGAGAATCTGAATATATAATCCTTTAAAATCCTGGAAGCTGTAGGTGGCACGAGGCTGGACATTTGCCTTGCTCTCTGTAGTGAATCTGAATGAAATAAGGTCATTTTATTTGGGGAAAGGGTGGGAACCAAAGCACAGAACTTCCCTTTGGACTCTGTTTACTCCAGTCTTGGGTTGTGAGGGATTCAGTGTACTCTGGGGCTAACATGATATTCCTCTTTATTTGTAGTTTCCTTCTAGTTTATAAATCTAATTTTCATCCACATGTGCTAAAGTACATGCAAAGGGAAATGCTTTAGGATTTCTTGATGAATGCCTTATGCGTGAGTACTAATGTGCATGCACTGTGACCGGCATGGAAACACATGAGCTTGTCTTTTGGGTTCATCAGTTCAACCGCCTGTCCTGGCTTCCCAAACTCTTCTGGCAGGAAGCGAGTTATTTGCGGCCGTGCAAAGAGACGGGGTTTGTTTCTGCTGGAATACACTGCCACAAACCTCCGGACGCTGAGGGAGAAATTATTAGTGCCAATTCACATACTGAATAATTAAGAAAAAATAAAAATGGTTAAGGGTGATAAAGAGAGTCAAGACCCTAATTAGAAGCAGGGGAGCTGCGGGGCGGGGCGCGGCGGGGCGCGGCGCGTGGGCTGCCGCGCGGCCACGAGGTGGCGCTGTGGGAGCGCGGGAACGGCGCGCGCCAGCCCCCGGCGGGGCGGTGGGCGCCATCCCTGGGGAGCGGGGTGTTCCTCCCGGCTCCCGGTAGCTCGGGTGGCATCGCCCCCGGTAATCGTCACGGGAGCGGCGTGCCGAAGGGGTGCAACGTGGCACACTGCACAGGGCTCGGGAGGCAATTTTGTCACAAACGGCGTCTGGGAAACGGTATTTCGATGCACGTTTACATACACACGTGAGATGGCTGTGAAAATTGCTGAATGGAGTTTCTTTCACGTAGGGGCTTGGCCTTTGCACTTCTGAATCACAGAAAGGGCACGTGCATTTTTTATGGAGAAAAATGTTGGCATGATTTTTGCAAAACCCCCTTTCACCTGATCCAGGTGAAGGCATTAGCTTTTCAGACCATATTCTTCTGAGAGGTAAAGGCCAAAGAAGACCTCATTGTTTTTTCAAGTCAAAGAAAAACTCTGACATCTGAATGCTTTCTATATTTTTCAATTTCATACTGATGTTAGGCAAGTCAAGATTTTAAGAAAGTATGTTGCTTTGATCTTCTGATATATCCATGTTTAAAACATTTCAATCACAAACCAATTCAGAAAATGTTCCGAGTGACGGCAGTTTTGTCATTCTCCTCTATTTGCACTGAAACCCGTGCTACACATTTAGGTTATTCATCTCTCTTCGGTTCTGGGTAGAAAAGTTAAATTTTTGAAAATCTTTTTTACAGGATCCACTTTTATACACTGGTCACCTAAATCACCTTTTGCCCCCTAGGCTGTGGTTTGTGATCCATCTTCCAGTTTGCCTTGTTTCTCTTTCAATTACTAGCCCAGGCAGCTCTCCCTTCTTCAGGGCAGCATCTCCAGCCCACCAGGCAAGGAGGTGATGCTCCGTGCAGGCAGTGCTGTGCCACTTGGCTCCGACCTACATGTTGCATCCGTGTTGGTGCAGGAAGGGCTCTGTGGGTTGTGGGGGGCAGCAGGCTGGGCTTGGGGCCACAGCAAAGAGGACCAGCTGCAGCCTGGGCTGCCCCAAGATCAAGCAAAGTGACTATCCCCCTCTGCTCAGCACTTGTTAGACCTCATCAAGTTACTGTGTCCCCTTTTGGGTATGCCAGGAGAGGAAAGACAGGGACCGGCCAGTGTGAGGTCAGGTGGGGCCACAGGACAGTCAGGGCTGAGGAACACATCCCAGGGAGCAGGGCTTGCTCAGCCTGGGAAGGGCCCCAGGCCCCTGCCGGCACCCACCCATGGGGAGGTGGCTGAGACAAGGCAGCCTGGCTCCTCGCAGGGGTGTATGGCAGGAAGGCACGAGACAGCATGCCTAAGTGGAAACAAGAGGCTCAGGGCTGGGCGTCAGGAAAAACTTTGCTGCCAGGGCAGGCTGTGCAGGCTCCGTCCTGGAAGGTGTCAAGCCCCAGCTGAACACAGCCCTGAGCAGCCTGCTCTTGCCTGGGGCTGACTCTCCTAAGCAGGAGACTACACTAGAGACCTCCTGAGGTCCCATCCAACCTGAATTATCCTATATTCCTGTGATTTATGTCTTCATTTGCCTCAGGCCTGCCCGTTTACTTTCTCCCATATACAAGTTACTTACTTCCTCTTGCCTTTTCCATTTTCCATTAACCTTATTTAAGCAGCAGACGGTATTACTCTGTTGAAGTTTTACGTGAACCCCACTGGCAGCTGGAAGCTGTGTTGCAGCAGGAGAGCAGTGCAGGGAAGCAAACGGGCCAAATGGTACAGTAAGTTTTTCACCAAGAGAGGAGTAAGGAGGGACCATAGGGCAGCTGGGCTTTTGGGAGCAACTGCTACGGGAAGTGAGTGCACGTCCCTGACCAGTCATGTCTCTGCTAAGTCAGGAGAGCTCCTGCTGTGTATCTGGGATAGTCAGGACCATTGATCACTGCAAGGAAAGACTTTTGACTGGGGAGAATGAGGGAAAACAAAGCTTCCAAAACTCTATATAAAGTGAGGTGTGGACTGAAGCTATTGGCTTCAATGTACCAAATTCTTCTCGTATATGTATGATTTAAATAATGAATAAAATTTTATTTACTTATGTATTTATTTTCCTCTGGCAAAAAGCAGAGGGCAGGAAACTCATATTTACTTAGTCAAGTTGTCTCAAAGAATAAAACTGAAAAATTAATTTAGAATTGCTAATTTATTATTTTATCCCATTTTGAAACTATATTTGTCTTTCCTTTTGCCTGTGTGTCTTAATGATATTTGTCAAACATTTTAAGATTATAGGTGAAGTCCTGAAACCCTTGAAGAAATTATGATTTTGCTGTTGGCTTCTATGGAGTAACTCTACACTGTAACAGTAGGAAGGATCCTGGTTTGACATTGATCAGTGCTCTGTTACAGAAATAGGCTAATAAGTATTCATATTGGAAGTTTAAATCCTTCGTAGAATGGCTTCACCAGAACAGTAATAAATAAGTCTTGCTGTCTTTGTTGTAGAGGATTTCACCCCAGTTCCATATAAGACTCCATCACCTCCAAAACCAAAAATCCCATTTCCTCCTTATACTGGATTTGGTTCCGAAGAGGATTCTCTGTGCTCCTGTATGGGTCTGCTTCCCAAGCCTCCCCAAAAAGATTTCAAGAAATTCATGGAGAAAGACAGGTATTTCAGTGAAAAATAATTCCAGTTTATTTAATTACATCTTTTCATGAAGGAGATAAATGTTAAGTAGGGCTGTAATTTTTTCAGCAAAATTTGCAGCTCATCAGACTTCTAAGGGACAGGTGCACCAGGACTAGTTTAGTGACATGGTACCCTAATAATTATTCTCCAAACTCAGTAAAATTTATCTTCTGAGAAGGCAAATATTCTCACCCTCCCATTGCCTACCTCCTCCCCTTTTGCTGTCTTCAGTAGGAGTTTGATAGAAGTCTTAGTCTAGGTATTAGTCAGGAATTTCGTGTGCTTCAGCAGTCCAACACTGATTTGTTTTTCTGTTTGACTTTCTGGCATTTGCTTTTTTTGTCTGCTGAATTTCATGCAGTTTACTCTAGCTATATTAAAGCATTAACTTTTTCCTTTCCATTATGAAATGTTTTGTCAGACAGTGGTTGTTGAAGCCTAAGCAGAACACAAGGTCATATGCTAGAGATTCACCTGTAGAACCTCCCTAAAAGAAGAAAGCTATTAGCAAAAGGCTTGGGAATGTATTGATAGTGTATATATAGTGGTGCAATAAAACATTTGCAGCACGATCACTGAACAAATATCCAACTAGTAACATCATCTGGTGGGCCTGATTTTGTGCAGATAATCCTAGTATGTATTGCTGTTCAGAATTTGATTTGAAAATATACCTACCTAAATGTGTTCTTCCTTCATAAATTTTCTGGAATGAATACAAATTCATTCCAGACCTGTGGCAGAGAAGTAATTTTCTCCTGAAAATGATTCTTTTCTATCTGACTGACTAGCTGGTTCTGTTAATTTAAGCTGAAAATGTTTTTTGACAAAAGTAGGGAATCTTACACCATTTCCCTTCTTGGTCCAGGAATAACACAATTAATGTATGTTACAAAACTCAGGAGAATGCATTTCTTAGTGCTGACTCTGTTTTTGATTTCTTGCCTCTTTGCTTTTTAGAAGTGGCATGCAAAGTAACATACTGCGCTTTCTTGCAAAACTCACCACAGATAGTCCTGTTGACAAGGATCGGAGATTTATTATTTCCTACTTCCTGAGTGATGACACCATTTCAGTTTTTGAACATACACAGCAAAACACAGGTAAGATGCAGTAATGTCTTGCAATCAGTCCCAGTTGCCCTGCTCATTTGATTAGAGTTTACAATAAACATTGTGGCCGGACTCGGCACTAGCAGAAGCAGGGATATGGATTTTTAAATGCAATGGGAATTACATCAGCAGGTCTACTGCATTATCTTGCATAGCTCTATGTCACATTAATTTATAACCTTCATCACTCACAACAGCTCTGTTCATTGTATGACAGTACTTCACAATATCCTTTCGGAAGTGGATGTTTAATGTGTTAGAACTTTTATTACATTTTAATTTGCAAATCTGGCCTTTAAACATTTGCTTTTGTAGTAGATAACATACAGGAATTGTAACTGGTGATAAATAGGGATGCGAAATGTAAGACATCAAGAATGAAAGAGTAAATGCTTTATTTTGTGGGATTGTGTTATGGTGTTATGAAACCTATATAGCATCCATTGTATAGAAGCAGCTTATGAAAACAAAACAGCTGTGATATTTTTAACACACTTCAACATTAATCATGTAGTGTTGAGCATCTGAAGAGTGAAGGTTGCCCTGCACTAGTGTCTGTGTATGCACGTGTGTGTGTATAATACTGAACTGAAGATCAAGAGCCAGACTACCCGTGTTTTAAGTGACAAATGCTTTGTTACTTCTCAGTTGCTTTATCACATTTATCCTATTGCTGGAGCATGGTCACCCAATGTTGTCATGGTTAAATTCTTTTGACTACTGTTGTCTGTTGTAGGCTGCCTCCAACTGAGGATATGAAAGGTTTTGTGATTTTCAAGCATTTTTTTATTTCCTTGGAGTGTCTTGCACACAGATGGAAGGACACAGCACTGGAAAGGGTGTCAGAAAGTCAGTAACTCAGAGAGACAGGGAAGCCTTGGGCTAAGAGTGATCTTGTTGGAGAGATTAGTGTATTTCTGTGAAGGCCACAAAACGTCTGCAGGAACAGTTTCAGAACAGTTAACATCCAGAAATGCTGTGGCATCTCTCAACATGTGCAGTCAAAGGACTGACTGATAAAATCAGAGAGAAAAAAAATCAGGAAATCACAGTCTCTCAGAGACAAGGAGGAAAGAGTAATAGAAGGTTTCCTTAGTTATCTTGTTAGGTTCTTGTGAAACCTTGTGACTAGCTCTTTTGATACTGCTTGAATTGCCCTCTATCACAATATCACTTCTTGGCACAGAGTACCTTAGCGTGGTATTTCAGGTGCACCCTGCAATGGGGACCAGCTCACCGTGCTCAGTACTGGCCTATCTGGTACTTCCAGCTCACTGTCTAGAGCGAAGACTGCCCTAGGGGGACTGTTCACTCCCCTTTGCTTCAGGCTCTGGTTCCAGCAGTTGACTTTCTGAGGTCGAGTTATTTAGCTTACAGTTGAAGACTAAGTACTCTTGCAACCCCACATTTAAGCCTTTATTGAAAATGATTTCTGATGTTAATCCTTTTCAGACCTATGATGAACATCACATCCATAAAAAATGAAGGTGTGGTGAATGTCTAGACCCTCCTGTATTCCTAGAGTACTCTTTTCTGTGCCAGTGGTGCTGCTAAGTCATTTAGAGTGCCCTGCACATAGGTAGGTTTTTGGGAAGGCCTGAGCCTTTTCGATGCCAAGAACTTCTAATGGTATCTCTGCTTGTATCCACCTATATTATGACTGCATAAATAGGGACCACACCCCCAACTACAATACAAGCAATTCTCTGGGAAATATTTTGAAAATATGTAGAGTACCTACCTAGGCTTCAATGAGTTAGCCCCGCTCCACTGCAACATCAAGATATAGCACTGTCTATGGCAGCAATGATCTGTCATTATTATTTTATGAGTTTCCTGCCATCCAGTGGCCTCTAATTTATGCAACTTCTTGTATTACAGCTAAATACACATACAATTATGTATATATTTATTATGTAACACTGCTGTGAGGCTCAAAATCAGCCCAGTTCTCCACTAGTGAATTACATTTGACTGGCATTCCTTTTGTCCAGAGACATAAAGGATGCTAAGGGTACAGCTGCACTGTTAAATTAAAGAAGTCAAGGGAACAGTTTGATTCTCAGACCCCAATCATATGTATTATCTGTTCCGTCGCCGCTGGTTCTCCTTTGCCATTGCAAAAGGCCCCACAGAGCCTGGGGCCCCTCCTGGAGGATGCTGAACTCCAGAAAACTCTCCTGCAAGGCAGTAAGGGCAGGGCTGCACCAGGTTTGGCTTGCTCCACTCTTACAAGTCATCTAACGCTATACCAGGAGGTTTTGCACACTCAAAAATTCAGATCCTTCTGCCACACCCAGGGGCTGCAATACATACCCTCGTTTTATGCTGTAAAGCACCGCTCTGTTGGACTGCAGCATAGCCCTCACTTACTTTCACACAAAAATAATAGCTGTGTCTTTAGACCCCAGGTTCATCCCATAGCACCCAGAGCAGGATCAGTCACACACTGTGCAGTGTAGATGTGGTCTGTTGGTCAGGCTCTAAACAGCATGGGACCAGAGATTGCTTCCTGGCTACCTTCTATTTTGGAATGAGAATATATGCTGGGATTGCAGCTGGGAGCCCGTTGAACATTGCTAGTCAAACAAAATGAAAAACAAAAAATGAGCAAGTTTGCATACCAACAATAACAAATGCTTTAAGATGCATTTGAAAGGCACATATTTGTAAATGGCTTTTAAACTTCCCCGGGATGTTAAAGTGAATGGAGTAGCTGACTTTCAGAGGTGGTAGAAAGGTGAAGTGGAAGGATGTGGCTAAAACTGGCCATTGGAGGGTTTAGTGAGAACAGCTTTGAAAAAGCAGGATAAGAAGTAGGGATGGGGAGGGGTGGCAGAGCAGCAGTGGGAAAGAAGCCTGGGACTGCAGAAATTTCTGTTCCCACCTTCCTTCTTTTCTTTCTTCTCCCTTTCTCTTCTCTCTCTTTATCCCTCCCTCATTTTAGTCATCTCTGAAGGAAAAGTGAACAGGTTTCTTTGAGGTTAAGAATGAGAAGGCTTTGTGAAGGTCAGATAAAAGTGGCTAGAAGAAAGGAATAAGGCATGCAAAATGGGAGTAAGGAGAACATTCCTGCGTGAGGAGTAGTGTTGAAGTGGATGGGGTGGGAGAACAGTAAGTTTGAGCACATCCTACAGAGGGGATGAGTTAAAATAGTAAATGAGTCCCAAAATAACAACTTGACTGTCCCCTTTATGCACAGGTTGAAAGGGCTATTTTTTCCTTTTTATTTGCATGAATTGATACAAATCAGCAAGTAAAAATGTTTCAAATCTCAGACCTAAGATGGAAGTAGTTAGTTGCTCTTACTTTTCTCAGTCCAGTAACCTAAAGGTTGCAGAGAAGTTCTTCACATGATTAGTAACACTGTGAAACTGTATTTGAAATGCACAGGGCTGGACATCTTGAAGCACTTGTTGAGATGGGGGTCAAAGCATGAGAACCTTGGCTCCCCATGCAGAAGATCACAACCCCCTTTTTTACTCAGTGTAAGACCAAGCCAACAGCTGTACAAACACCTGCAAAGTCTGATCTGATCTTAATGGAAGAGAGTCTTTGGTTGTGGTGTTTATTTTGTGCTTTGAGCCTGGCTCCTGTAGATTTCCATCAAAATTTCTCTTCAGGTTTCAGTGTAAAATCTCTAACCTAATGAAATATTTTGGATTGCTTTTCTTTATAACACTTGGAATGTACTAACCTGTAATGTTTACAAAACAATTATGGGACAAAGGTATTAAGGTAAGTTTCCAATCTAAGTGCACAGTTGTAGGGATATAGAGACAAGAGTGAAGTTCCAATCTTACGAAGACCAGTTCTGTTTAAATATTACAGACAATTGCCAGGATTATATAGCCTAAAATTTCATATTTGTTTTAGTAGCTAGGTGAAAAGGACTGTGTTGAGATTAGAGTTACATTAGTGATTTGAATTGTTTTTTGATTCAAGCTAGATCCGACCATTATCATAGTGTAGTTTTTGTCCTCTGCTTTTACGGTGCTAGTAAAGCAATTAAGACAGACATCTACTCCAAACTCTGGTTTAAGAAGTAACTCTGGTTTCACATTTATTTATAATTTTGACTATAAAAGGCATTTTATTACACGGTTCATCAGCCTTTTATTGGACTTGCATAACTACCTAATATGTAAGATGTCATTAAACGTTACTAAAGTATGCTTTTTGGCTTTTGGCTTGGAAGCTGAAATATAAACAGGAAACAAACCCCAGGAACTCTAGAGTTGTTGTAGGGCACATGTCCTGACAAAACTAAACATGTGACAGAATGTTTTCTAGAAAGCTTGATACATACAATGCAACCTTGTGCTGTACCAGAAGATAGTACTAGAAAGTGAAATATTCCTTTTAGTATCTTACATACCCTTGAGGACCACATGCAGTTTCCAGTGGCACAAATAAAATCATGGCAATGTGAAAAGAAAGAATGTGACATACACAGCTTACAAATAAAATAACAGATCACAATTAAATTGCATTGGCAGAACAGTATGTGGAAGATAGTGTCATGCCACTCCTACTTTTTTTTATATTCAAAAACCCTTAAAACCAAGTTAGAATTAGAGCACACCATAATTCATGATCTAGGACTGTGCTATCCTAAGTTGTGAATATTTTTTTCTGTTTTGCTTTAACCGTTCAAGGATGATTGCCTGCATCTTACATTTTGCACCTTAATGTTTCTCAAGGTCAGTCCAAAGGCTGGCGACAGGGTTATGGGAATGATTTGAAGAGGCACATTTCTGTCCCATTTTAAAGAAAAGAAAAAAAGGGAAAAGTGTTTGGCAGGCATTCAAATGAGACGTGTCACAGAATATGCACAATGTAACAGTTGCTGTGGACACTGGCAGAGACAGTTCTTTTAGCAGTGAGAGGGAGGGGGAGAAGGAACTCAAGGATGAACACTGATACTTAAACACAAATCAGCTGGTTTGGGGTGCCTTTTGAGTTTTCTTTTGTGTTTTTTTGGTTTTTTTTTCCCCAAGTAAGGCCACAATTAATTATTTACAATTCTATTCCCATAGGGATACGTGGTGGGAAGTTCTTGGAAAGAGGTCGCATTAAGAAGCCAGGGCAGGAGCTCTTTAAGAGTGAGCCATCTGAATACTTCAAGGCTCAGAATCTGTTTGTTGGAGCCAGAGTTTGTTTCCATGGTCACAACTTTCTTTTGGTGGATGCTGATGAGTACACGTTCAACTACATGGAGAAGCATGCAAATGAGGTGAAGCAGGCTTTTGCTATTTTCTATTATCTTTAAGGGCTATACCTTATCTATATATTTTTCAGCATTATTTATACCTAGTTACTTCACCCAAAGTTCACAGCCCAGCGCTCTCTGTCTAGCAATGGATTTAGGAGGTGCTTGCTAGGGAGTGCATGCAAGCCTGGCCGCTCTTTACCATCCATTCCCCTTCTACTTTCTCAGTGTCCACTGTTACTGTATTAGAGGTTGTTAGATGGTATATTCCTGCCTATTCCTTCTCAAGACCTCTTGCCCCTGAATTGATCTAACTTTGTTGAACCTACAGGTAACTGTCTGCTTCCACAGCTTTCTGTGGCAGCAGTTGAAAAATTCACTGCCTGCTATGTAAAACAAAAACAAAAACAAAAACAAAAAAAACCCCAACAAAGTATGATAAAAGAAGTAAGTATCTTTTATCTGTTTTAAACCAACTCCCACTAATTTCAATGTCAGTTCTAGTTTTCTGGGGTTTGATGAAGATCCTCATTCACTTTATGCACCACCTTCATAATTTTTAAATCTCACACATTCTTCCCTCTCAGCCTAATCCTATCCAGTTAAGAGTCTCACCCTTTTCAGTCTGTCCTTGCAAGGCAACTGTGAGACGTGGAGACTGGAACAGTGCACAGTTAAGATGTGGGCCTATCCAATTTAGTCTTACTGATGAAGTTATTTTATTCCCTGATTTTACTTTTGGGTTCATACATATTTATCTGCCAAAACATTTCCCTTGTGATATTAGAAATTCATATCACAGTCAGGAATTCAAGCTAACAGTTTATACTGAGCTTCACTATCTTTTGGTGTTGCTTTCAGAGGGGAGAGCAACAACAGAGAGCTGGGGTGCCTCTGCTGTTGTATGCTTTATGCTACCAGTCATGACACAAATGGCTGGTAAAGAAGCCCTCATTCCCCAAAGCTGGGAACGTATCCAACAGGAAGACATTAATTATCTATAGCAATTGTCACAGAGGTCAAAAAAGAAAAGATACAGGGATGGAGAACCACAGAAGAGTCACAGAGCTTTTGTGGGATTTTTTTCTTGGTTTGGTAAGAAATGTAGATTACTATTTCTTTTTATGATGAAGTTTCTGCAGCAATATTTGAATAAATGTACCCTAGTATACTTGGAAATTCCTGTTATGTGCAGCTCTGACCCATTCACTCTGAAAGGCAGCTCAGGAGCCAAGACATTTTTGCCTCACAATCCCTATTCTGGATTGTTCCTTCATCACAGTGTGTTCTTGAACATCAGCCTTAGGACTAGACTGTGGTCTGAGGACTTTGGTGTAGTGCATATGCTTCATAGCTCATGGTAGGCTGTCAGCATGACTTGTGCCTTCAGCAGACCTTCTCCAGAGCTGCCCTTTTGCTTAGGCTTGCTGAGGGCACACCTAAGGAAAATATACAAGTGGGTTTATCAAGCTGTGGTCCTCTGCCCATTTGTCATCCATCTTTTGTGGATGGAGGAGGGAGAAGGTTCTCAGTGCAAGCCTTGAATTGTTCCATGCCTGCTGGCTCGCCAAAGTGAGCAGGACTCCCAAGGTGCCAGTAGGCCTAGTGCAGTCTTGGAGACTGCGAGTCTCACTGTCATTGTGCTGCTGAGGCAGAGGTAGATGCAACCTGACCCTGTGCTGCCTTTGGGCCACACGTGCTGTTCTCACTCAAATGAAAACAGCAGAACTGTGTGATTTCTTTGTAAATGAATGTGGAGTTAGCCCCACCTGCCTTTCCTGGAATAATGAGGAGAGTCTGCAAAATGCTTATTGATATAAAATGCTACAACTGCTAAATGGTTTAAGCAGTAAAATGTAAAGCTCTATACATTATGTTTTCTTACTGCTGGACTGGTTCTCCTCCCAGCAGAATCAAAACCAAAGCTATTCTCCAAAATGCAGTGCATCATTAGGTTGTAAATGTTCTTTGGAACTGCTCTTTGCATTATCTTGGGTCAAACAGGTGAGATCTTAGTTTTCCAGACTGAATGGTTGTATATTTTCAGAATAAAATCTGCAGAATGGGAAGACGCAACACTAAAAATACTTCTTTAAAGTGAATTTTAAAATGTTCTTTGCACAGTTAAGATTTTAAAACAACTAGTAGAAAAAAAGATTTATTCTTCCAATGGTAGGTGCTTTGTTCATATCCTTGGAATAGAGCTCTAGAAGTAAGGACACACCTTGTTTGCCTCAGTTCATCAGGAGATTGCATACTCAGATCACAAGAACTTCAGCAATTATTGGAGAAGAGCAGAGCTGGAAGATAGTTTGAAGAAGGGGAAGCATTTTAAAATCATAGAATCATTGAGTGATTTGGGTTGGAAGAGACCTTTAGAGATCCTCTAGTTCCAACCCCACTGACTGTTTGTCAGTTATTTCTAAAATTAGAAAATAAATAATTTTCCTTTTGAATAGACAGAAGTTTCCTTTCAACAGAACACATCAACACATTCTCTGAAAACTGGTGAGAAAAATCCAGATGGAATGTTTTTCTTCTGGAAAATGGCATTTTGGCCACTTTTCTATAGGCATATGTTGATTTAGGTGAAATTTTGATCGGTAATCATGATACAGGTGGGAACTGATTTTCCTACCATTGAAACATTTGTCACTATATAAGGTATTTGGAAAGTTTTAATTTTCTGTTTCAAAATTGTGTTTATTGTGTTGTTTTTAAGTTATGAGGAGAGAAGAATAATTGAGTCTTGTAATTTTGATTGCCACCTGTACTGAAAGTAACTTTTCTACACTTTTAGTTCTTTTCAAATTTGAGGAAAAATAATGTATGTAAAAAGCGTAAATTTGCTTGCAAAACAGAACATGTGTGTTGCGCAGTCCTACCGGTATTATCCAGGTTTGAGGAGGACTCTTTCAAACAAGGCATCACTGTGCCTCCTTGGAAATTAATTCATCATCTCTGAAACAGTCTCAGTTGTTCAAACTGTATTGTCTTCTGCAGCAGAAATATGGAGGTTGATTTTACTTCCATTGAATTCAACAGAGTAACCTCTGACTTAAGCAAGACAATCAAATAAAACTAGCATGACTACTAGCATGTCAGCAGTTACATGAGAAGGGGAGAAAGCGGGTAGGGTTATTACCATGCTGCTCGGGTACTTGACGTCTATGTAGCTGTTTGGAATATGTAGTTCAGAAAAAAAGATGTAAAAATATCTGCTTTGATAATGTAGAGAAGACAGGTTTTTAAATAGACAGAACACTTTGTCCATCTGTAAATACTCATTGATTCCTTCTGCTCAGTCTTTTCTCAGTCTCTGTTCCTTGCTTTTTCAGCAAAAAGCTGTGTGCTTATGGCCCAGACAATAACGGCTTGGGCAGGGTATTTCTGTCTCTAAAACTTGATTGCTGGTCCACCTGCTCCACACCACTGCCTTGTGTGGCATTGCATCCCAGGGTTGTTCCTGGAGTTTTGGCATAGGCAGCAACTGTCTTCTGTAAATCTGAGCATGTTACCTGCAACCACTGATGTATTAATTAATCATGGATCAATTTGTACTGCTCTGGCAGTGTCATAGGGACTTTAAATACCCTTTTCAAAGTAGTTGCCTTTGAACTGATACAAAGCTGTAGACAGACTTCAGCATAAATGGGAGTGAAACCCAGTCTCTGTTGTGATTAGGTTCTTATTACCAGTCACGCCGAATTCCAAATAATTGCTGGTTAAAGCAACATTTCTTACTGGAAGAAATGGGAGAAAACTTTTCAGACTGCTCATTGTGCTTTATGAGTTAGGGTAGGGCATGACAGATGTAAGGACATATCAGCTATTCATACCTGGACTTGACCCTAATTTAATGACTGAATACCCTAGATGTTAAAAATTAGTATAGCAAATAAATCTTTGGTAGAGCTCTTACACAACAATATGAATATAGGGTGGAAGTCTTAGTGCTCTGGTTTTGTTTATCTAAATTCAAATTTATTTTAATGGCCTATTTAATAAGAAAAAAGCATTCATCTTACATGACAGGAAAAATTGGTTCCTAACAAATTTCGTCTGGTAATTCTGAGTATGTAAGACAACATAGTCTAATATGAATGACAGCATCTGTGGGAACAGTTCATTGGAGCCAATGGTGAAAAGATTAGTTTTAACTTGGTGAAATTTATTGATTGAGAATTAAGTGAGGTGCACCAATATAATATAAAGACCATGTTATTAGAACTGTAGTTTAAATGTTTCTACTGCTTTAACAATGCAATGTTTGAAACAAAAGTAGATGTTCTTTTATGTAGCTGGAGTAAGCTTTCTGAGAGTGCATGATCTGATGATTTTTTTATATTCTTGGTAGGAAGCAATTTTTTTCAGCACAGCAAGCTTCCCTCCAAATTTAACACAGTGCTGATATATGCATTCGAAGTGAGACAATGAAGAAACTAATATTACTTGACAGTTCAGCATTGCCCTGCATCTTGACAGCTCTTGCTGGTACATGAACAGTTGGTTGGAAAGTGCTTTTTGATCTAATCTATGTCTTGCTTTCCTTTGTTAAGTTCTGTATGGCTGATATTGGTGTCATACTCAAGAAACTGAAAGACATAGCCAAACCTCGTTCCCAAGAAATCAGACAGGTGTTTGCAGCCACTGACCCTGAGCATACCAAGGTGATTGAGTATGACCCTTTCAGGTAAGACAGTGGATTTTAGGTTTTGATATTTAATGAAGGCACATTCCCCAAAAATGTATAGAGCATGACTGTTTCTTGATGTTTTCTGCACATGTTAGCTGACAAATGGCATACATTTGTTTTGCATTTACTTGGAGACTGTATGTGAAAAATAAAGTGAATCCATGCCCCAGGAAAAAAGAGAAATGTGATAGTTTCAAGTAAGCTGAAAAGTTTCAAATAAGCTGAAAATCTGTCTACTATTTATGGAGCTGGCACAGAGTGTTATGGAGAAGGGCATGTCAGCAGTAATATATACACTGAAAGATAAAGAAAAGTCCATCCTGGGAGTGAAACAAATTAATGAGTAGTTTTGCAATTCAAAAAGGAATGTTTGGAGTTGTCTCCTGAAAATGGTATTATTTGGTTTTTGGATCATTGATAAAGAAGAGAATCTTCACGGAACCAAGGTATATTGAAATTATAGAATGCAGTGGTAGGCATCTTTAAAAAAGTCTGGAAAGTAGTAGTCAGAGCAATAACTAGTGCTTGGATAGTAATTTCAGCATAGGTAGAGGGAACAGAAATTTGGCTTCTGGCAATTGTCCAGATGTGGCAATGGGGAAATGTATAGATACTTGAAAGAGGAAATCATGCTCAATGGAAGCTGATTTCAGTTCGTCCCACAGCCGGAATACTGGAGCATATGAACTGTGTTAGGTACTGGTAAAGTTAATGATCTGGAACAGAGGAGGAAGTTTTACCTAGAAGCATTTTTTTTTCACAGTGGTAATAACTATGTATTTAGGAACTGTCGTAGTAACTAAAGCATATAAGTAGATGTATATTGGGTGGAATGTCATCCCTATAGGAATGTTAACCAAGGCAGAAATTACTTCTGAACTACCTCAGAAGAGTTATAGATCAGTAGAAGGTTCTTCCAGCAATTTAAAGTGAAAGTAGTGAGAATTTAAAACAAGCTGGTATTCAGAAATGAAAAATAAGTCATTAAAAGGTAGGATTTAAACTAAGAGAGAACACAGTTACTGGCAGCTTTTGGTCAAAATATTTCTAGACTTAGATATTTTACTCCACAGAAGCAAGATTCTGACTTGTTAATTACATTAAGAGGGAAAATGTAATTACTAGAGTAAGAAGGGAAGAAAATTTACTTAGTGTGTATTTGGAGAAACTTCATAGCACTTGGAAAAGGGTTTTACTTGATATGCACAATAATGGTTTAAAATAAAATAATTATGGTTTAAATTTAAATTATGAAATAATCATCTGCAAAACTTTTGTGTTCTTACATGAACTAAGAGCAGGTCAGAGGTTTGGAACATATGCATGACAAAATAGGTGGAGCACACTTTTAGAAGGGTTGATTGTGCTTTTAAACAGCAGGGAAAAAAATTTATTTTATCAAGAAGAGGCTCAGCTGAGTGTAGATTTAATCATAGTCATATTCAGCGCAGCTGTGAAAAGCCCAGCTGTTTAATTTAGGCTAGTGCTGTTCTGTGGCATGGAGAAAGATATGTGTACTTATATAGCATTGAGGCACTTGGTTTCAGCAACAGAAATGCAGTAACCCCCTCCATAAGCAAGAGAGGAAGAAGGGGAACCCATGTCATAAATGTTCTCTTGGCTTCAGTGCTCACCTGGGCCAGCCTGAACACGTGCTAATGGTCTGCATCCCTCCTGCGGTGGTGGGACTGCAGGGGGTCTAACAGGAAGCATTCACACTACCAGAGGAAGAATTTGCCTCTAAAGAACATTTAAATTTTGTGCTTTATAGTGATAATTGATTTTGTTTCTGTTCATTCATATTATATCCTGTAATTTAAAGACTCTCTTCTTTTTATTATCCATGTGTCTTATTTTAGAATGAAAGAAACATTTTTAGTGGTGAAGACAAGAGCGATTGTTTGCATTTATGAAAAGTTGAAGATATTTTTCTGTGAACAGAATATGTATTTTTCTTTCAGTTTTGTATTTTTTTATGTACATCACTGCTTATTTTTAATCTGTCATGGCATTTCATGATTATAACTAACTACAAATGATTATTTTTAGTACAGGCAATTATCTGTGTGACAGCTTCCACCAGCATGATAATCCTCTTTTCTTATCTTAAATACAGCTAAAGCTTTACTGTGCTCTGAATTGGTCTCTTCAGATTTCTTCCTTTCTACCTATGTAATTTTATATGATCTGCTTTTAAAAAGGTACCTGTAAGTATGATGTAGTGAAGCAGAATTGTAATTATACAATTTAACTAATTTCAGAACCCAGATCTATGGCACATTGTCCGGGAAATAAGTACATGACATACACTGAAGCTATCCCCTAAGCTGTTGTTAAAACTACTGAAATCTTTGTTAAGAAGAGAAGAAAAAAATAACTAAAATTTAGATGCCTGTGCATCATGGTCCTATCCAGACTGCTTTTTCTCATAAGCCACTGGCAAGACCCTTTGCTGTTAGAGACAAAGTACCATGTGGGTTTAACAAAGATGCCTGTCTTCCTTTTAACTTAAGAAAGAGCTTTCTTAAGCAGTTCATTATTTTTTCTTCTTTCTCCACCGAATTCAGATTGCAATCTGTCATGTTTTTCTAGAACAAAAAAAAAGTAAACCAAAAGAGAACTAAGCTGTGAAAACAATTCTTGCAACTTGTTTTTTTTTTGTCAGGAAGAGTTTAGATGTAGTTTTGTTTGCGAATCTTGGGTCTCACTCATTAGTCCCTAGCAATCACTAAAATATTCCTTAATTCCCAAACGAGACAATAATTTTATCTGGGGTTTTTGTAGACTTGATTGTCACTGACTGGCTTGAGAAAATAAAAGACTTCTAAAATCCTGAGACAGGAAAAATCTATGCCATGTATGGAAATCCAGTCTGTGGAAATATTCAGATAGATGATGTTATCTACATGCTTTGAGCTTCACCAGCCCAAGCATTTAAGAGTGCCAGGCTTATCAAGGTATATCGTCGTCTTCTTTGTGTTTGTAGTAGTATTACTGTGGGCTCCAGAAAACAGGCTCCAGTTTTGACTGGATCTCTGAATGCTGCTACAATACAAATAATAACATTTAGTAAGTGGAAAAATCATACTGACAAGAGAATGATAATATTAATAGATGGACTATGTTTTTGTCATTGAGTTTGCATAATCTCAAATACGGCTTGCTACTGCCAACATCTTGTCTTCTTCTGATATTTATCTCTTGCCACTGCACATAAAGGATCTTTCTAAATTATTTCAAGATTAAAAAAGCAGCAGTTGAATCAAAATAGACACAATATGATGCTTAGCATCCTTTTTTGAATAGCTGTGTAAGTGCAATCATATTCTATGAAGAGATATCTTCATTTGAACAGGGCCGCACAAGCCTCTGAGAGGAAGCAAGTGAGAAATTGGTGATAAAATTTGTCATTCTCAAAGGGTACTAAGTTTCTGTGCTTTCAGTCCACATGTGGATGTTAAGAGACCCATTATCACATTCATTCAAGAATTTTAACTATTCTCCAGCCAGCAGTTCAAATCTTGTGTCAGAACTTTGTACATCACTAATAATTCCTTCCATTTGTTTTCAAAGATTGGTATATAATCACAGTGATGCACTACCCTCAAGAATACCACAAGGTAGAGCTCTAATTGGATCAGCAATTACGGTGAAGTTTATTCTTAGTGCAGTTTATCCAGAAGTATATATAATTAATCTAATTTTGACTGAGGTATGTAGGCCTATGTTGATGCTTTTGTTAAAAAAAAATCCTGTTGAACATGAGTTTAGCAGAGGCAGATGTTTGGTGTCATAACACCAATGTAGTTACACTAAGGCAGGTTTGACAAGAGGCCTTGTAACAGCTGAGTTAACCTACAGTTCAGGCCAGCTTTTTCCAGGAGAGCAGAATTTCCTTGCATACCTTGCTACTGGTGGTTTTCTTTCCTTATGTTGTGTTATCATCCAGGACAAAGAAGAAATCTGTAATTGCGTGAAGGCAACAGTCTTCAAAATTGGTCCTTCTCCTCCTCCCTACCAACAATATAAATCAGAGGGACATTCTTCTAACCTGTAATTACTAGTCCTGATCCTTAAGCTCCAAAGCTTGTGTCCATTTGCTGATATACTACAAGTGCCTTCAGCTTACCCGGAAGTCACTCCAGCTGTATTATCAGCAACAAATTCTTGATATTAACAGGAATGAATAGTCATTCAGTGCCAGCACTGACCCGTCAGATGGATCTCAGAAACATTTCTCCTTCTTTGGAATGGGCTGATTTGTTTGAGTAGCACAAGCAGTCTTGGGAGAGCACATCTCAGGTTCTTCCCTGCATGTGATCTGATGCTCTGCTGACAGTGTCCAAGTGGAACCTGGTCATGCTACTGCCTCCTATCTCCCATTCTTGCCAGGAGGGCTTGTGATTACAAGCTGGGTGTAATTTTCTGCCCTCTTTCTATGACCAATTTCTGTTTCCCTTCCCCCAGCTTTCCCCTGAAAGCTACCTATCACAGCCAGCTTTCACAATGCTTTGTGAAGTGTGGCTTGCCACTTGGTTAATATTCTGTTCTCTGTTGGGATCTTCTGCCCCACTTCTCCTCTGCTGTTGTTAATTCTCTCTATATATTTTATGCAACAGTTGTTGTGCCTGCTTTGTGTTTACTGATAATCGTGTGTTGCAGAATGCAAAATATAATTAGGAACAAAACAGGCTAATACCTTGTTAATTCACTATCTTGTTAGATAAATGCAATGACAAAATTAATCTCTGCTAATATTCCATGCCACTATGGCATCTCTGGGAAAAGGTTTCAGTCATGAGTATTATGTATTTTTGTATGTATAGCCAACTACTGGGGAAATGTGGAAATTCTGCAAAAGTTTAAGAGTTCAGGTAATTGCCATTATACCTTCTTGAACAGATCTGGATTTTAAATTGAAGTAGATACATTCTTTAAAGATCTAAATACAGTATTTTGTAATGAGTGCACTTTATCCTCCCCCCCCCCCCCCAGTTTAGTAATTATTAACTGTTTTTAACCTCTTTACTTAAAACTAACGTAGACTGTTGTTTTTGTGAACAGAAATTTGATAGTCGATATCGCTGATGGAGCATTTTCAGAACATGAAATTATAACTCTTGGGCGCTATTACAGTGTGAGAGATGAATATGAAATAGACCTCCAGTTCCTCCTTGCAGTGGCTCAAGAACGACTAAAGAAAAATAGCTTTGAGAATTTTGAACAACTGTCTGCAGTGCTTGTATACAATGACCGTGAAAAGTAAATTTCCTCTATTTATCCTAAGATGTTATTTGGGAAGCTCTGCTTGTAAACCTATCTACTTTCTGTTTGTTGCTGAGCAAATTACATATTGCAGATGAAGTATATTATTTGTGATGTTAAGCCTTTCTCAACACTTGGCTGTAGACAAGCAAAGGATAGCTTTTTTGTCTTTTTTTTTCATTTTGTTTGGGGACTTTTTATTATAGCTGCTGTACTGAACATTCTGTGACATAATCACATGCCCAGAATCAGAGGAAAAATTGTGATTTAAGGGAAAAAAGAAAGGATTTGTAGCTGATTCTGATGTCACAGATAAAGAATCCCAGAGAACCACTAAGGACCTCAGCGTGTGGGAGAACAGGTCACCTCATGCACTTCCAAATTTCTGGGCTTTGTAATAGCGAAATTTCATAAAACGTTGTTTTCTTTACCTCTACCCCAATATTTCTTGTGTGTTTTCCTATTCGCAGCAACGTTCACTTGAAATAAATCTGAGAAATACCTAATGTTCACTTCCTCCCTTCTCTTTCTGTTTGTGTAGATGTGGAGTGCTGCCCCATGAGATGTGCAGGACTGTTTGCAAGTCCTTTAAGTTGCCACTGGCTGATGATGACCTGCAAGCTTTACTGACCATGTAAGTTAAGGGCAGACAGTATGACCTGCATGCATGGATGCATATCAATGCTAAATATTGACTTCACACACAGTTCTTAATAATTTTTCATTTGTATAATATTAATCATTTAATGATGCTGATTTTGTCCCTATATACATATACAAACTTTCTTATTAAGAATATTTATGATCAACTGAGGTCCATCCATCTTAGCAACTTCTCTTCATTTTATCTGACACAGTAGATTATGTGGGGTTTGCCAGAATTCTGTGGAATTAGTCTTATGGGAATCAGCTACTGATACTTATCATTATCAATGCAATTAACTTTTTTTGCTTTAGTTGTTCCTACGTCTATGTAAAATAAAAAAAGAGCACATTATGTAAGTTTTAAGAAGCATACCAATGCATGCAATTAAATGTCCTTGAATCAAGTAGGCAACATCAGTAGTAAATAAAAGTTACTTGCTATTCCTATTCATCTCACCTGAAACATATTTTATTGTAATTTTTAGAAAGGAAAAGGAATGTTGTTTTTTGTATTTTTCCATAGCACATTTAATTGTTTTGAGATAAATAGGTTGGCTAGCTGAATTAATGGGAATAGAAGTGAAAAGCGCTGATATTCAGTGCAGTTGTATTAAAGGCTGGAGTTCAGAGTAACCTGTGGTGTTTTGAACACTCATGTGATGTTGAGTTTGGTTTTCATGGCCAGAGTTTCTGGCAATAGGTTTAAATGCATGCGCATTGGACTCTTTTTTCTCGCGTGGGAAATCCTTAAGTGTTTTGTCTGTGCCTTCATACTGTGTTAAAAGCAGGAGCAGGTCTTGTCTTCCATCATGTTTAAATGCTTTCAGGTGGATATGCTTCTTGATTTCAGGAAGAATTGCAAACTAAGCATCTGGATTTATCAGATAATGAAAAGACTCTTGGCAGGCAGAAATGTGGAATCCATTTTAATAAAGCATCTTCATACGGCAAGCAAAACTTCCTACTTAAATGAGTATCAATAAGACTGCTATAAGAATTCTAAGGGGCTGTTTTTCATAAAGCCCCCATTTCCAGACCAAAAAACTTTCAGAATAGCTCTCTGCAGTAGCCAGATAGACAACTTTGACAATTTGTGTGCTGTTCATCACTTCTGACAGTTAGGATGCACACATTAGTCATCAGAAGTATGTCTAAATTTTAGTATTTGTCTAAAACTCATTTTTTAGAACACCCACTAAGCTGCCCAATACAAAAAGTGTTGGAGGACAATTGACATCCTGTACTATACAAGGACTTCTCATATTTTCCACTTCATAAAAGCTGAAATTGAATAGATGCACAGACAAGGGACTGGAGGTTTTCCTTTATGTACTAACTCAATGCTGATGAAAAACAGACAAGCCTAACACATCATAGGCTCTAGAGACATGTTTATTGTTTGTGAATTCAAACCAGGGAAAGGTTTTGTGAGATGAACCTCTTCTCTCCTGAAGAGTCTTAGTGTAGGCAGTTAAAAAGAATAAGCCGAGTTCATTATGATAAAAATTGGAGACAATCTTAGAAGACAAGGAGGAGACTAAAAGGACTGGATTTCACCCAGCTTTAGCCGGGTACCTGTGATGGCTGAATTAGGATTCAGCTGCTCTAAGTTCTTTCTGTAGGTGATGGAGGAGAGTTATCTCCTTAGTTTGTGTAAGAGATGGATTTCTAAATTACCATCCATTTTCCTTTGTTTCTAAAGGGGCTGTGGCCAGCCTTTATTGCAGATTTGTGTATGAGTAAGGTAAATGGTGTGAAGCTGGGCCTCAGATAGCAGTGTGAGAAGTACTTTGTTTGATGGAGTGCTATGTGTAATGCCAGTTCTAAGTTACAATATCAGCTGCTTTGAAAGATGGCAGTTTATATGGTGAATCACTGCACTGCCAGTAAGAAGGAAGACTGTCACATTCTTAATAATGTGTGCAGTTGGCGCTGCTTGGTAAGTTTATTGTTTCGTGAAGGTGCAGAGTCAGGGAAAGATTTTTTTTAAGTGTATTTGGTGGGAGTTAATTTCCAGTAATATGGAAATCAAAGAATAGAGTTGGATGAATGAGATTTAGACTTTTCCTTTCCTCTTGCTTCCTGTAGTTTTCTTTGAGAGCGAAGAATGACGAAACAAGCAGGTTTATTGTTAATGAAGAACAGTCTCACTCCTGGGGAGTAGGCAGTTCAGTGTGGGCAAAGTTTGTCAACAATATTCTTTCCCTGGTTTTTTTTTTGGTTGAGGAAGCATGTCCACTGATGTTTCTGAAGCAAGTGGTGGTGGTATTCCTACTGTGTGTACCTGTATTTATGAAGAAAGAAAACGGTACAATAAAAGTTGTTGGATTGATTCCCACAAAATCAGTGTATATAGCTAATGCAGTAGCTGGACCCTGTTCAGCTATAAAATGATGCTGGATAATGTGATCAGATAATAGTTGAAGACTGAAGCTATATGTTTATTCAGCTTTGCTATCTGTGATTAGGTGGCAAAGAATTTCTGTAGGACTTAATGGTTCTATTTTTCCATTTTGAAAGGTAATACTCTTAAAGTATTTATTATTTACATTTGTAAATTATACTGCAATGATCTGTCACGTATTAAAAGGATGGGATGGGAGTGGAAGTTCCTTTCTTAGTTTTGTGGTCACCTCCAGATGACCCAAGACTTTGTTTACTCTGCCCAAAGACCATTCAGTTTGCATAGAGTGCAGGGAGAATTAGCACAAACATGGAGGTTTCATAAAACCCTTTCATATTTTCTGCCTAGAGTAAATTTATATTTTTTATTTTGCGATAGTGAAATAGTAGGATTTAGGTACCCAACAATGTGTCCGTTTTTCCAGTTTACCTGACCTGGCTTATTACAAACTATTTCCTTTCTCCATCAGCATTTTCTCACTCATTTTTTTAATCACAGGGCAATACAGACTTCTAATCGCAATGTATTAAGTAATGCAGATGGTACACAATTGTTTCTGCCAGAAAACTACAATTGTCATTATAAACATTTCTTTAAATTCATGCAGGCATAATGAATAATTACAGTTTGTTTAATAAATAAATGTTGCTGAAGTGCTTAAGTAGTGAATTTAGGGTTTTTTTCCTTTTATTTTTATTTACTGCAATGCTAAATGCATGCTAACAAGGACTTAAAAAGATGCAGTCCTTCCCTAGAGGATATATAAACAGCTGGCAGATAAGGAAAGGAGAAATGCAGGGAAGAAAAAGTGGATGACAAGTTTACAAGCATTACACGTTGATTGTTCCGCGTTAGTTTAGTTGTTAAGCATATGTCCCTATTTTTAAAAATGTATCTTAATTTCTGTTAAAAGCAGCTGTGTAGTTCTTCATTTCTCAACGGTATGAGGGTGAGACTGTTGGATGCTGGAGTGGGGCTTGTTTGGAAGTGAATCCCTAGTGTTTCAGGTAACCATGCCTGACAACAATGCGCCTCCTACCTGGTCATCCCAGTTCTCAAGTCACTAACAGGCCAGGCCAGGACACTACTGCCTGCTCAGCTTTACCCTGGTTTGTGGCTGGGTAATAATTTTTTACCTAGTTGCCTACCTCTAATGTCTTTTTTTAGGGCTGACCTAGTTCTTTCAGGCAGCAAACCCTCTTTTCCTACTACAGCAAGAGTCCTGGTAGCAGGAGCAAGATTGGAAATGGTCACAAGATCTTTCTCCTGCATTCTGTCTTCTGCTTGTTACCTTTGATGAGTGAGACTCCCTGGGCCATTTGTGATGAAAAGACTCTCTAGCATTAATATTTAGATCTCTTAAATTATTTCTGTTACTGGTATGCGGAGGAACTGTTGGTTCAATTTATAGTTGTTCAAGATGTGAACAAATGTATACACAAGATAGGAGCCATTACTTAATTCATCCTAATCAGCTGCACAGACTTGTCCATGCTTGCCATTTAAAATCTTTTCATATGAACAGTTTATGACGATTTAGGTATATACCTGTGTTAAACAGAGACTATCAAACACGCTGAAGAATCCCAGCATTTTCTCTAAGGTTAAAGCAGCATGGTGCTTCTCATTTATTATTATCAGATTAATGTCTTAATAAATGTTATTCAAAACTAAGGAATTAAAAAAAATCTGCATGTACATTAACTTTTCACGTAAATGTTTGGGTTACAGATGTCTTGATGGGAAAGAAAAAACATTTGTAAGTGGCCTTTACTCACGAAAGTATCCTTGGGAATGGTCATATTGTGGTTTAACCAGTTTTTCACACATCTGGAGTATTTCATTATGAATACATTTTTAGAAGCCAAAAAGTAGGGTCATTTCTGTAATGTCAAAGAAAAAAAAAGCTCTGCAAACTATGATAGGGATGGGGGCGTGACTTTCATAGTCTAAAATAACGTGCATTGGTAAAGTCCTAGGGCAAAATTGAAGAGAAGCATGGTTTCAAGAGATCTTTGTTGCATCTTCTTGGTAAGACAAATCAAATTTCCTTTCCTGAAGAGCACTGGTAGTTTCAGTCATATTAATTCCAACCACTGAAACGCATGACATCTCTGTCCTAATAATGCACAAATTGATAACATCTCCACAGTCCATCTGTATACTCTGTGCCATATTGCAAGTGTGTGCTTTTAGTAGATTGATACAATAAGTCACAGCAGCAGAAAGATCTGAAAAGTAGATTATTTTTTTTTTCTTTTTTTCCTTCTGGATTATTCTAGCATATTTTAAGCTGCTTTCTGTAGCTATTTAAATACGAGATTTAGGAATCCCATTTCCTCTGCCCATATTAAAATCTTTGGTTATAGTTAACTGCATGCCCATGTTATCATCTCAGTTTGCCAGTGCTGTCACATCAAAGGACTTTTCTCCTTGTTAATGCTTGTCGAAAGCAGAAGCAATGCTTCCCTTGACTTCATTGCCGCAGCATAAAGTTTAAGTATGTTACACATCTTCTCTTGTTCTTTTTTTTAAATCCTGCTTTACAGCTCTGCATCTTGGCAGTAGATTTAATCTTTTGACTTTTCACAATGTGCAAAAGATAAACACATATGTAATAACAGAAAAAAATTATAGTTGTGATAGTTCTGAAATTCAGAATCTGTGTGCATAGATTTTTTTTCCAAGAGGTATAAGCTATTTTATTGTCTTGCTACTTCTAATGCAAAACTTCCTTTTCCCAATTGCCACCTGTAAAAAACCTGAAACAACCAAGAACCCCTGAGAACTGGGAATGGTAATTTTATTTTATATTGGATATGTTCCCCAAAAGTAAGGCTTTATGAAAATGTTAACTTGCGTGTGAGCTATTACAAAGAAGCAAGCTATCATAGCAGGGGTTCTTATGGCAATGTTTCAGACTCCTCTTTAATATTAGTAACAGTAGCATTCTTTTCTGACTTTGCTTTAATCTTCAGCATAACTCACTGTACTTAACATTCCAGTTTATCGCTAGCATCTCTTGTTTATGGCTCTCAGTATATTTTATTATTATCTCTTCTGCTGACTATTAAATGAAAGGTGTGGGGGGAGGAGAAGGAAAGGATGAGTTGCTGATTATTGCAGTTTATTTTTGTCACTGGATTTATTTCTCCTCTTCTCTGGTATTGTTTTCCAAGTTTGTGCTGTAAATTCTCTCTTAAAGTACCTTCATGTTTAATTTTTACCAGAACCCTCTGCAGTGACTGAAGAGTTTTGAGGCCCATGTTTTGTGCAGTGCTGTTTATTTAAGAGCAAGATAAAGTGATTTTCTAAAATACTTGTTTCCTGGAGATGTCCCTGTGCAGTAGTGTTTGTCTCACCAGATTACAGAATTGTTTAACCTGATGTTTCCCGCCCAAGAATAGGTGTTGAGTCTTGCTAGCTGCATTTGTCTCTATGGATGCCAGTGAAGCACAGACACTTCCAGGGTGTACTGATAAACCTAAACCAGGTCTCTTTTATATGTAGATAGTGTTAGGTGAGACAGACGTCATTCACAGAAACTGCTAGTACAGTATTTATAGCAGAGCAGTCAAGCTGTTCATTTCAAGAATGATTTGCATGGCAGCTTCACCTTGCAGGTATCTTTCAAGCACTTAACTAGTGCCACTGAAATAACAGTGGTTCCCAAGTGTCTTAATCACCTAAATGTTTTGCTGAATGAAGGTCTTTTTTTCTGAAGCTGTTTCATCCAAGTCAGTGGCAAAAGGATGATGTGACTTATGAATTTGCTCTCATGGGGTTTATTACTGTGGGGATTTTAGAAATTTGGGGGAGGAAGACAGTGTGTTCCACATGTACCTGTAGACCTTAGCTAGCAGCATATATATCTTCATGCATGTAGGGGAGCCTCATAACTGACACAAATTTATTTATTCCATAGAAATAAAGAACAATGCCATTAAACAACTACCGAATGACAAGGCTCGTGATTTTTAAAGCTGGCTATTATTTGATAGGTTAGAGAGCTGTGTGGTTTTCAGTTGTAAATTGATCCCAAGGTGTGTGTAAACAGCATTTTTGAAGGTTTGCTTATTTTTAGGAAATGATTGCAGAAGCCATGTAAAGCAGGTCAGTTGCGTTATAGCACAGTGCTCTTGTATTACTCTACCTGTTTCTCACTTTATGCTTGTCACCAGTTCTGAGATCACAGTATTGGAGAAGGTTTGGGCGATGCTTCAAAAGTAAAATGAAATTAGTTGAAATGTAATAAACCTTAAAGAATTTGGATTCTTCTATAAGAGACAATAATAAGGTATAAGAATATGGAATAGAATGTATGATATAGAAGTCCTGGCAGTTTAGTATTGTTTTTCTGTACTACTGCTAGTGTTTGGTAATAAAGGAGTAAAAAATTACTACCCCAAAGGTAATATATTAGTATGATATATTTTGTTGATACAACAAATATACAGCTTTGTTGAAAATTTCCTTTAATGTTGAGTCATCTTATGGATATTCTGCTTAGGTTTGAAGATGAGCATAAGCAAGTGGAATATAAAAAATTTGTGGATGGGCTGAACTGGAGAGAGAATCAAATCCCTGCTTTCCAGACAATAAAGGTTCCTCTTAAGGTAAAACCAGTATATCTGAACAAAGGAACAGTACAGTACATTGATATAGTTTTTCCAGCTTTAACATGATTGCTTTATCCAATGGAGACCACAACAGTTTTCAAATTTTTGTATTTGTGCCTGTTTTCTTCAAGTAATAAATTATTTCTGGGAGGTTTAGAATGAAGCAGAAAAGTCAGTCAGGGACAAGGAACCCTGTAACACATCCATGCCTCATAGGTGTACATCTCTGTGAAGTTTTTCTAGAAGAAAAAAAAAAAAAAAGGGAAACAGGTGTGTTTGTCCATGAACAATGGGTGTGAATACCACTTCACCCACAGATATCACTGTCACATGTCAAACGATCTGTTCACTTGCTGACATAGTCAGGAAATACTTT
Organism: Falco biarmicus; assembly: GCF_023638135.1. NCBI lineage: Eukaryota > Metazoa > Chordata > Aves > Falconiformes > Falconidae > Falco > Falco biarmicus. The sequence continues at coordinate 81,727,035 of NC_079289.1, forward strand.
AAACTTCACCGACACTGCAGAAAATAGCTATGTATTTTTTATAACTCCATAGATACTTGTACATAATACACCACATCACTGGTAGGCATACAGCAAGAGCAGGACTGATGGATCAACTTTGTATGTCTCCACCAGCCTGCTACTTAGGGTAAATAAAAATGTGGTGTCAACGAACTGCAGAGATTAATCTGATCATGCCTTCTTGTGCTGAATGGAACATTTTAAAATAGATGCTGCATAAGGCAATTATGCTGATTTTTAAAAACTTTGTAACAAAGAAATCTGAAGCCCTTCTGGCAACATGTAGTTTTGCTCTTCTAGCCTATCCAATGTGTTGCTATGCTTGTATGGAATGTGTTTGATTGTATTCAGACTGTTTAGAAGCATAGCATTCCTTTAATTTCAAGTGCAACAGTGACAGTGTTTAAAACAATATTCCTCAGGTACAGTGGTATTAACGTGACTCCTCTCTCTTACTTGGCTTACCAGCTCTTTCTCCTGTAGTATCTCAAACTGTTGGTGATGTCTATTGAAGGCCCAATGCTGCTGCTTTGCACTGCTTTCCATGGTGGTTTATTTTTCACTTTGTCATTGAGAAGAGTTTTTCCATCTTGTACAGATAAAATCAAAGCCCTTCCATGTGTTTTATACAGCAGTCCTGTGGTTCAAAGTGTGCATTAGGCTTTGTTCAGTGGATATTCTTTGTTTTTCCAGAAGAATTCTGTGCTTAAGTTACAACTCACTGTTTAAACAGTGACTGCTCTTAGGAGATTGTGTCAGGATAAGGAGCCTCATGAGCCTCAGTACCACAGAAACAGAAAGAAGATTGGAAGTTGTACCCAGAGGATTTTTGCCTTGAAGATGGTGCTAAGCTCTGTACCAAAAAGCAAGGGTGAAAAAAACGGAGGCATAGATACACTTGCTGTTGAATATGTTTGACCGTTTTTCCCCCCCTCACAGAAATGGCTTATCTAGCCATTGAGCATGACCTCATTTCTGGCAGGTGAGGGAAGGAAATGGCTCCTACAGGGTGAAGGTCAGGGGCAAGTGGTGGCGGAACCAAGAGACAGCCTTCACAAGTTGAAGGTGTGGAGGAAAAGATGCTTGTGAAACAAGCAGGAGGTTAAGGTGGACATTTGTGGTGAACTGTATGTTCTGATCAGCATAAGAGATGAGGTTTTGTTTGGGTATGAAGAAGGCATTATCTTTGCTTGGAGGACAGCCAGTGGATGGGCTTTCAGGGGGTGGCTGGTGCCTAAGAGCCCCAGCTGAGAATGGTACATGGAGTTATGGGAGGAAGGTTACAGCTGAAATCAAAAACCAAGAAAGACCATTGATAGAAATTATAATCAGTCATCATTATGTTGGGATGATCCATTCCTTATCAGCTCCAAAGCCTTGCTGTAAATATCATACTGACATACAGCACTGGTTTTAATGAACTGCACCCGAATTGGTGCCAGTATACTTTACTGAGGTTTACTGACTTTATTGTTTTGTAAGTTAACTGCAATACTTATGCTATCTTTGGTACAGTACAAGAATATTTTAATGAAGAGATCAATACAAAATGGTAAAAATCAGAGAAAGGAAGGGATTTAAATCTTGTTCAAATTTAGAATCCAATCGTCATTCTATTCATGACTTAACCATGAATTAACAGCAATATTTTGGGGCTACAGTACCTATATTTGACAGATAGATTTCAGCAACAGAGTTTGGCTTATTTAGCTGACTTTCTTTCTTCTTCATCTCATTATTTCATATGATTTCTAGTGTCAAGACTTAGATGACTTGAGAGACTTTCAAGTATAAGCATCTTAGTGAAGAAAATATAGCATTATTTAATTTGAAAATATCTGCAAAAGGGCTAATGATAGAAAATATTTTTAATAAAATATTCCACAAGATGGATAAAAATGTGCATGTATTAATATTTCAAGAGCATGTGCTACATAAAGGTCCACTTTTTCACAGATTTATATATGAAAATGAAGCAGCTCATTCAATCTTATGTTGACCAGTTTTTAATTATTTTTGTTTTCAGTATTATATTCTAAGATATTCTCTGGGTTACTGATTTCAGAATGAAGGTGACGGCAGTGGACAACCACCATTCCTTCCTGTGAAACGAATCAAATACTTACCTCTCCTGGATGATCTGTTTGGCAAGGAAGAATAATCTGATCTGTGCAAGGCACTACTTTTGGATTAGTGTTTCAGCTCTAAAGCTTACTTAGATATTGAAAACATTCCTTGTAAAACATAAAGATCAGATAGAGGCTTTATTGCGTTGAATTTCTTATTCCAACATAGATGTATACTTTGTGTGTTTTTGTAACTCCTTCTAAATCAACAGTACTCTTTCATACTTCTACAAGCATAATTAAAACTGTATCCTCTGATCTTTGTGTCTGTTTATATGGAGAATTTAGAAGTATTGAGAAATCTTTCAGTCAAACAGCAAAATCTGACTAACCCTGCTTTGTTCTGCAAACAAAGGTTCTTGGATGACCTCTTAAAATATTAGGTTGGTCTATGTTAGCGCAATAAGGTAATTCCATTCAAATATCCTTTCTTGCTCTTTAGTTTATGTCTGTGTTTTTGCTGTATCCCTGTGGTGATGCTTAGGTACTGTTTGTGTCAAAGTTTGTTATTTTCTGGAGGAAATACTAGAAAGGTTTTAGCACACTATAAAGTTGCTGTGGTGTCAGAGATAATTATAGCCTTCCAATGTAGAAGTAAATATTTTGCAGGCACAGCACGGAAGCTACCAGTTCTTGCTTTTTGTTTTAAATGTGACTCAGATTAGTAGCCACCCAAGTTTACTTGAGTGAGATATGTATGAAGAGAAGGTGTTTCAGTACAGTTTTAGTGTGCAGCTTTCTTGCAGTAACACTGTACTTGCCCTTTGAAAATTAATTGATGCCTTTCTCTTTGCTCAAAGTTATGATGACTAAATGGAGTTCCTGATAGCATTTTTCTATCTTTTTAAGCATGTGCCACCTCGAAGCCATGATTAGATGTGAATTTAATGGCATGCTTTTGTGAAAGGATTACCCCAGTTTGAAGAATGGAAGAGCTGACGTGAAGAGGGGACCTGGCTCATCCACGGTGATTCCACAGGGGAAGAGCCAGCACACCTCTGCCAGTGGCTGGGAAACTCACGTATTCAGTAGGCTGCACTTTCTGTAATCTGAAATTACAATTCAGGGAGGAAGTGTTTGATTTAGAACATTGAGAATTCAACTTAGATAAGTCCTCAAACTGAGGGAAAGATAATATTTCAAAGAATAACTTAACTCAGTAAATCTGTATCTTTTTGGAAACTTGGAGATCCCTTTTAGAATTATGATTCCATTTAGAAATACTTTGCTGCATTTTTGCATGATAGGGTAAATGAAATTTTAAATTGTATGTCTTCTTTCTAACCCCCCAGCTCCTGAGAAGTAATTCTTTTCCCTCCGTATGGCAAAATATGAAGCCTTTGGCAGCTTTTTACCTTTTTTGTCAGCAAAAAAAGACTTGAGGCAAGGCATAATTATGAGTGTTGCTGCTACTTAGGAAGATGTTTGCAATAAAATGGGTAAGTGGTGTCTGTGTCCAGGGGGTCAGAAAGAAAACTGTGAAAACTTGTTAAAATGCTCCAAGTTGTAGACAAGACCATGTACTGTTTTTTGATCCAAAAGAGGAAAATGGTTTCTCACATGACAAGAAAAATGTCTGACCACAGGAACAGTGTCAGGAGCCAACACAATAACTTGGCATTTTAAGCCAGTTTGATGAAAGCGGAAGATTTTTAAAACATGCCACCAAGACTGAGCTTGACACTTCAAATGAATGCAGTTGCCCTTGTAAATTTTTAATGTTCCCCAGACTTTAGAAGGGTGTTTCAGTTGTGGAGATCTTGTACAGCTGAGGGTTTCCAAGAAAGGTTGACTCTGAACATTTAGAACTTCCCAAGTAGCTTTTAGAGATGGGAAATACACTTCAGTTTGTTTTCCTTTATGTGTGTAGGACAAGGAGGAGCCTCTTTACAGAAAAAAAAAAAAAAATCAGTACAAGAAATATAATTTCTTATAATTTCATGTGGAACCCTGTGTATAGGTCTGGTCAATCATGGTCTGGTCTGGTCGTGGTCAAGAAAGGTGACTGCAAACTGGAACCAGTGCAGAGAAAAACTAGAAAGGTGGCCAAGAGAATGGAGATAAGAAAGGAAATGAAAGGAGCTTGGCTTATTTAGTGCCATAAAATGAAGTCTCAGAGAGAATGTGACTGCTTGATGTAAAAACATTAAGGCCAGACCAGGAAAATAATGTTTTAGGTAAGAATGTTGGTAGTCTTAAGAACAAACAGGTATAATTTGCCACAAATAATTTTAAACTGGACAACAAAAGGTAGTTTCTCACTTCTAAAATAAGGATGTGAAACAGCCTTCCAAGAACAAAGTACTGTTTTAAAGCTGAGATGGGTCATCTGATGACAGTAATTTTAGGATGTTTATTAATACTGTTCCAAATTATTATTCTCACTTCTCTTTCTCCTCTTTTCCCATGCATCTTGCATAACCCTGACGAGCATAAAAAGATCTCCTACGAGCAGGGCAGACAGGGCCTGAAAAATATTTTCAGTGCTTGTCACTGTGCTCACAATGTGTCATATGCTGTGGTCTGATGTGTGATAAACACTTTTCACCAGGTTTTCTTTTTTAGAAGCAGCAGTGCTTCCAGAAGGGAAAGCCCTAGCCAATGAGCAGTCCAATAATACTCTTTGTATAATGTGACTTACAGCATATGCTGCCCAGAATATTTCAACCTCTCCTCTAATCCTGCCACCAGCTTCTTCTCTCTTTTCACATTGCTGATGAGGGGCCTGAATGAAGACAATACCACAAGATTATGTTTCAAGATGGCAGGAGGCCACAGCTTTAAAGCATGCATGGCATAAAGGGGAAGGCAGCCCTCACAGTTGCCATTAATCTCATCTCTCGATCTCTGTAGGGGAGCCAAAGATATCTTATTTCCACAAGTATCTGTGCTGTCCACGGCAGGAGCGAAGAGATTCACATTACAGTACCAGCTCCCCATCTCACTGCTGGGGTTTGCTGCATGTTCAGTGTTAATTTTTATTTCCTCAACTTGGCATTTGAGAATAAGAGGCTTTGAGTTCTCTGGAATAGCTGCTGCTGAAAGCAAATGGCAGGCTGCAAACGGCAAAGAGGACCGGTCCTCGTGTACAGGTAGTGTGCTGGTTAGCTCATGGCCTTGCATCAGCTTCTGCTCCTGTCCAGTTCAGAGTGCTGGCTCTGGTCACCAGCAGATGGGCCCCTCAGACATGGTAGCCACAAGCAGCCATGGAAAATCTGTGGACAAAAATGAAGTTCCTCACTAGGCAGTATTTTCCTGTGTTCTGCCCATCATACAGGCATCTACTGTATTCTTCTAGACAGAGCTATTTGTATCAAAGTCAGACATGTTCATCTACATAAATGAAAAGATGTTGAAGTCCTCATTCTGCATTTGTTCCTCACGGGAGTTGTTCCTACTTCATGGCAGGAAGCTCTTCACAGGAAAATTTTGGGCTCAGTTGACTCCCATGTCTGCTCTACCTGTGACGTCCTTTTAGCCCAGAAGACATTTCTGCCTCTTGAAGGTGAACTTTCTATGGGAGAACAGCAGGGATCCTAATTCCGCTATAACCAAAATACTGGATGTTTTCAGTCACTTGACAGCATTCAGACAACAGCAGCCTATATATTACTGATAGTTAATAATTAATTAATAGTAATTAATCACTAAATCACTGGTCTCTTGCTTGCTGGGCCCTTCCATGTGTTCCCATGGTTTGAGACATGGAACTCATCACTAGAAGAAATTTCCATTTTTAATATGTAGGTTATTCAGTGACATGGAGGGAGACATTACTTCTTTAAACAATAATGTCCTGTACCCTCAGTAATTTATCTGTGGCATATTTACTTGTAGCATTTCTTCATCCTTGAGGTTGCTTAGCCAGCAGCCCCATTACAGTGAGAAAGACAAAATGGCACTGTGGTTGTGAAGAAGTTACAATATGAGGAAGAAAAAAATACCACAATTTCTGCTCAGTCCAGTTTTTTAAATTATTTTAAGGTTTTAGAAGGCAGTATAGAGAAAGAAAGAGGGAAAACTGTCTTGAAAGAAGACTTTTTAAAGTTACTGTTTGCTCTGAATTGATTTATTGTTGTTTTTTTTTGTTTAGGATGGTGACTCAGGCCCAGTCAGAAGCAGCACTTATGTTTTAGGCAATGGTTAAACAAGCCAGATAGGAGGGTGGGGGGAAGTCCATGTCCCTACCGGTTTCCAACGTGAAGTTCTAAACCAGTGAGGGAGAACAACTAAGACAAGGAAGGAAGTTAATATAGATATATTAAGGTTATAGATTGACCATATAAAATCTTTCTCTGCACAGCTGGTGATTACTGAATCATCTGGAAGTTTCTTACAGTATGTATTGCACACAAATAAACTAGCTATCCTCCTCTGCCCTTTACCCAAGCCATCTGTCTGTCCTCTTCACTGTCCTCATTTGTCAGGTTGGTTTCATACTAAGAATTACAAAGAGAAGTAAAGGTACTGATTCACAGAGTTCTCCGAAATCTGGCGCAGATCCCTGGCAAGCAGCATGGTGAAATGATCTACATCAGAAAAAATTCATTGTATCACCGAACAGTACTTGAAAGAGCTCCCACTTTCAAAGGCAAATCTGTCAGAAGAATGGCATTGGCTTGAAAGACAAGAGGAAGACCTCTTGCAGAGCTGCTGTGGTGTGGGTGGGACACAGCTTCCTCTAAATTAGCATGAGGTTTATGGGTGAGACTTACGTTCCTTGCCTTCAGATGTCTACAGTGCAGATGTCTGCACCTGCACTAGCTCTCTGGGTCCCTTGCTGATGGAAGGGTGATGGGCATCTCTAGGGGGTGACTAGCCTACAGGACTATCTACAGGAGGCCTGTTATCCGTACAGTGCCCCTCCCTCTGCACTGACTGTGAAGGGATTTTAAAAAAACAGCTAAATGTAGATGTTTGCATTGCTGTTGTGTGAGATGAATCCCACCCTTGGGGTTCATCAGCATTGCTAGAGGAACACTGTGGTCAAGCATGGTGACCGCTTGGCTGCTCCCCACCCTTGCAGCCATGCTGCAGTGAGTACAGTACGTGCAGGAAGGGCTGAGCTTCAGCCAGCTGTGGATAGTCCAGGTTGAGCTGGGCAGACTGGACAGAGGAGAGTGTAAGTCCATGCTATGTGCTGAACATGCATGTGATCCCTCTCATGGGGTATTCTGGATCTTAGGCTGAGCAGAGGCTCAGCTCCATGCTTAGCACATGGACCTGACTCTCCTCAATGAGCTTGACTCAGGCTCTGGCCAGTGGGTCTTGGTCAAATTTCATTCCAGCTAGGTAAACAGGAAAACCTGGGTTGATTTAAATGGAACTATTTCTCTTGTTAGAGCTCTCTGAGAATGTAATTTAGCAAAGTATTTAAGCGTATGCATAAGGACTGTCCCTTTTGCACAAAGCCATTTGAGTGTGTGCAGGCAACATGCTAAAATCTGTCAAATGAAGCACTGGTGGAAATGCTTTCCTGACAAAGAGGAATCCATAATTTGAGGTATTTAGGAATTAAATCATTGTAATAAGAAAACCCACCATATCAGAAGGTAGCAGTGAAAGGAGGTAATATAGAATTGTCTGGACATGTTTATATAGGCTATATATTGTGTGGTGGTGTAGTTCTTCTGCAAATAAGCTAGCATTTAGCAATTAAATTCCCATTATGGGATCAGGTTGGTAATTGAGATAAACTGTAAGTGTGTAACTGTTTTAAACCTTTCTTTTAACTAACCCAAATACTGTAGTACTTACATAATTTAGAGATAATATCCCCATTAGTAGAGTTTATGACTCAATAAACAGCTCCCACAAGTTCATAAAAGCCAAAAACGTAAACATCAGGACTATTAATGTAATAGAAATTCTGTGCCTCCCTCTTTTCTTGGTGGTCTAGATAGAGCAAAGGGAAATGCTATCTCAGAAAAAAAACATTTATTTTGGCTGTATAAATATAAATGAATTGTCTTAAAACCCATCTGGAAATTTCCTCTCCTCCCCGTGTCCCAGGTGGTCTGGCAACAGCGATGCATTCTGCTTTTGTCTGCGGGCAAGAGCAAGAGCTCCTATTTGAAATCATTTACATGAAAGGATTGCATGTAAAAGCTCTGGTGGTATCCTCACCCTGCCTCTCCCTCCTGGAGAAATGGGAACAAAATATTCTCTGGAGTTGGGTTTCAGTGTGGTTTTCTGTCGTAATTATTATTTTTTTAAAGGAAAATCCTCATCGAAGTGCCTGGACTTCACAGTTTTTGCACCTTTCTGCTGCTGACTTTTTTCCCCCATTTTGACAGCTGAATAAATTTTAGGGAAGAACGTCTGCTTGCCTGGAGGTTAATACAAGCAGAGCTTTTGTAAAGCAAGCCTCTTTCCCTTTGGAGCTAAGGGAAGTGATTCATTAAGCCATTTGCCACAAAAAAGGAACGCTTTGTCCAAAAGAGCTTTATTTTGCAGTGTGGTAGGGTGCCGTTCTGCTTAGCAAATCACTCAATGAAACACCTCTATCTAGTCACTTTGCTGCTGAAGGACTTTTCTTCCTGTGTTGTTGAAGTCATGTTGTTTGAGTTCATGAAAATGCAGGAAGTTTTTGTCATTGCTAGCTGGCTGGGTTCAAATGGACGTGAAAAGCTGGAGGCACACAACAGAGCCACTGCTCTTGCCCTCCCTCTCCCAGTAGGTAACTCATCCTGGGACAAAACACACGGTTGGTTTTCATTTGTTTTGCTGTTGCATCGTGTCTTCTGTTCTAGCCACTTTTGTGTGAGAGTTTGTTTCCAGAGTAAGCATCTCTAGTGGCTGTTGGGATTCATGTCTATCACCTCACCACTGCTGGTTCCTGACCTTTACGCCTACGAGGGAGCTTGGCCTTTAGGACCCCGGGAAACCTCATTTTCATAAAAGGCAGAAACTCAGACATTTTGTTCTGTGGAAGTGTGGTAAGTAGTGAGCAAATAGCTCTCTCTTGGGCTTTGTGCCATTTGCATTTTACTGGCCTTCCTGAAGTTTCCATAAGAATGGTATCAAACAGGGAGGCACTCCCTCAGGAATGTGCCTGCCCACTGCTCTTGCCCCACACATAACACTCCCTCCTAAAGCTTCATGGCCTCACAGCACGTTCAGAGATGCCCCTTTTGACTCTCTGTTGGCAACCAGATAATGAAGACGACCCAAGACCCAAAACAAATCAAATATTTGAATTAGAAAGAATCAGCATTTTAATTCCTTTTAGGAGGCAAGCAATCACAAAGGACCTGAACTGTCGCTGCTGAGGGCGCAGCAGTTTCACCATTCATTTCTGTGGGAACAGGTTATGCCTTTACTTTCTGGGAAAGGGCAATTGCTTTGCTGCTTTCATACCCCTGCACACAAAATCCTCTACTCATCTTGGGGTAGTCCCCATGCTTCAGCTGCTGCAGCCAGGTCCTAGGACTTGGTCAGGTCCTGGCAGATCCCAGCTTAAAATGTAGTATTGCAGATATGCAGGTATGGGGGTCTGTGATGGATACACTCAACCCCTTAACCAAACTAGCGGTAGTTTGGTACAGGCTCCAAAGGCAGTAAAGACCTAAGCCATAACCGGGTCAAGAACTTCTCTAGTTCCAATCTGTTCTCTGAAAACCCACAAAGGAGCAGAGTGACACTGAGCATTAATGGCTATGAGCTTGGAACACCAATCCATCATGCAATTAACACATGAATAGCAGGTGGCTTTTCCATGACTCATTTATCAAGGAACAAAGAAAGCTGTGGGTACAAGGAGTCTCATGCACACCTTTTCCACTGTATGTAATTTGACTACAAGCCAACCGCTTTATTCCATAAATATGACAGCCTAAGTGAGCTGCCTTTGAGCTCACCCTGCTAAGCAGCCTGGCTGTATGGCAGTGATCTCCCCTTGAGCTGGGACGCTTCTCAAGGTTGCTCCTCAAGGCAGAGAGACCTTTCACCGACGGCAGGTCTTTGGTCAGCGACTGATATTGTACATAATGTTGTGTCTTGGTAACTCTGATTTTGCCTTGGTAACTTTGACTCTGCCTTGGCAGTTTTGAATTATTGTTCAAATGATTGTGCAGTGCAGTAGTAGAGTAAACCTTGCCATCGAACTTTGTTAAGTGGCACTTTTACAACATCATATTTCAATAAATTGACTTTTGCTGATAGCTTTGACAGTGATTCTTTAAGTGATCTGAATCACCCATTTGTAACAGCGTTGCACTGTCTTCTCTGTGGCTTCAGCATCAGAGGCTCTGGCTCCCAGCACCTGGTGGAATGGAGAGCCAGGAGGAGCTGTGCTCTGGCTCCTAGCAAGATGACAGGCTGGATCAAAGCCTCTTGCAGACAGAAAAGACAGATGGTGAGTCCAGTGCCAGCTCCAACCTGTGAGTAGGGAGGTTTTGCAAGTTACAGTAGCAAGACTGCACAGGGATGGGAAAAGGAATAATTTCTAGGTATGAGATAATGTTCCTGATGCCTCGTAAGTATGCTGATGAGCGGGACAGGATGTGAGATTCTGCAGCACAAAAAAATGTTATATTGTCTGCCTGATCTACTACATCTCTACCATCCTGTGTTAACGAAGGGAATTGATGGAGTAACAGGGAAATTTTCTTAAGAAGCTGTCGTAAGAAGAGAATTAATGACTTTTCATTATCCTGAAGTACACCTTAATCTAAGTATGTGGGTGGGCTGTTACTTGAATTAGAGAGAAGAAAACTGGACTTCTCAGGCTTTGCCTGCATTGTATGCAGTTATGAAATGCTCCAAAGCCTCCTGAGATGTTAGAAACTCAACATTTGAAGTCTGCGGGTAGTGCAGGTCTCATGGGTTCCCCGAGTTGTTGCATGTAGCTCGGGAGGCAATGAGGAGCTGTTTTCCCAAAGCAGGCCCAGCAGCTGCGGGATTGCCTCCTCACCAAGGAGAGATTCCAGCTTTTTGATTGTTCGTTTCCCTCTTGACTTGCTCTACTCAGTTGCACAAACCTACCACTTTCCTTGGGTAACAAGCAACGGTCCCTTTCTCGTGGGTCAGGGCAACCGCATAAGTCTTCCTTCTGCTTCATCAGCTGAGGCTTTCAGATACCCTGAGACTGTTTAGCCCTGCCCTGCAGAGCCCCTGGCTGAGCTTTTCCTACTGATGGCACATGGAGAACTACAGAAAGAGTGAACGGCATGAGTATTAACACCTGACAAGCAGGAGGAAGAGCTGCATAACTAATGCACGGATGTTGATGAACGCTTCTCTCCCCTCACACTCTTTCTATAAAAATGTCCCGTTGGTGGCATCTGAGGCATCTCTGCTTCTGTGCCAAAGGCCTCTCGTATTGCAGGAAGTAAATCATAAATCACAGTGTGAGATACGATTTTTTGGATTTAATATTGCTTTAATATTTAATCCATGTTAGTGATGCTGAGCATACATCAGCTAAGCAAAGCAACTGGCTGACCATCTTTGGGGAGCATTTTCAGGTCCAAAAGGTGAAACCCCAGTTTATCTAACAGGATATTTCCAGCGTGAGTGAGTGGAAATCATTCTTGGGGTGCTACGGTATAATGTTGCATTTATCTCAGAAGTACCACTAATGGATAATGTACCAGTGCAAATATATTTTAGAATATAATGTCATCGCAGCCTTTCACCTGTGTGCCTATATATTCAAACCAGAATAGCATCCTTGAGGGAAATGGTTACTGTCCTTCTGGAAGAGAATAATGCAGGATTCAGCCTAAAAAGTTGGCCTCATCCAGTAGACTGGACTACATCAGTCAAAACAATGGTGGTAATATAAACAAAACATAGGTGGGTTTATTACGATAGTAATGGGACTGTTGCCTCTTCCCTCTCCCCATTTGCATCACTCACTGTATCTGCTCTGGGTAATACAGCGGAGAGAAAATATGGACCTCAGTGTCTGCCAGGAAAGAAAAAGAGTGGGTTGCAACAGGGCATGTGGTTTCCCAGAGTCAGGCCACTTCAGGAAGGATAAGCAAGGATTGGGAAAGACTAGCTGCACAAAGATGGTTACAGTTAGGTGAGTCAGCCTTGCTGTGCCCACAGGGAACTCGTGGCTTTTGTTTCAAGGAAGCCAATGTATGTCAGATGGTTGCAGGTGACTCGTTAAACAGCACATGTTAAAATTACACTAGTGTTGTAGTGAGAAGGATCAGGAATGGAAGGAGAAAGAAATAATAAACATTTATTTTCTTTTAACTATACTGAAATTAAGCTTTTTGTTTGTTTGTTTTCAGGGCTAGTTCCTGAGGTTGCTATGCTCCCTGAACCTCTGTTCATGACTGTTGCTATTCCTTACCCAGAGTGGTCTTCCACATGAGGTGAAAGCCAGCATTTTGAGTTGGGTACTGGCCAATGTGACCAAGGAAGGCTGTGTCTCTGCCAGGCTGCACTTGCAATTTAAGTGGTAAAGATTTCAATCTGTATTTTTTTTTTTTTCAGTTCGAAGAGTGATGCTGTAATGTTGGACTGGTGGGAACACTGCTGCACACAGTTGCTAGGGAAACATCTTCAAGTTCATTTTCCTTTGAGTTTTGTCATTCAACTCACAGCATGGCCGTAATTGTTCTTTTAAAAGTGGGATGTGTGAGCCATGAAGGGGTGCCAGTCACTGATGTAAGAGCTGGCATTGACCAAATGCTCTGGCTTGAATCTCACCAAGGGTCTTGGGGTCAGCAGAGAGGTTTCTGCAGGTGCTGGAGTGGGGTGGGAAGCAAAACAGCATCAACATGGATTTGAATAATGTGTTGAGAAACCCCTTCAATTATATCCTCAGCAATGATTCAAGCCCAAGCTTACATGCTTGAGATGTTTTGCTAGACTTTGTATTTACATTTGAGTAGCCTTTTCTTCTGGCAGTGATGCCCCTTATTTTGTTAATGAGTCTGCTAGCAGTGCATTGGTAGGCTCTGTAATGAAAGAAAATATGACACGAGTTATTGACATAATACTCAATACTGATCAGAAAATTGTCCCCTAAAGAGGAAGTGAAATGACAAGCCTTTATCTATTATTCAACCTTGAACATCGTTAAAATCATCCCTCATCAGCATGCCACAGAGGCAGCGATGGAAGCTGTAAACACCAGCCTTTGTGGAAGAAGAAGCCTCTCAAAACAGGTGGGTCTCCCAAACATTTGTGTGTCTAAACTCTCTCTTGCAGAGATAATCAGGCACAAAATCACCCACCCCTCTCTAGGGACTGAGCTGGGAACTAATTTTCTAGTGAACAATACTAGGAACTGCTCTGTGAGCAGAAAGCAGACATTTTGGAAAAACTGTTGCGGTTTTGTCATCATCGCTTTGCAATGCCTGTATGTCAGCAAAGTTGCGTGTGGGGCCTCGTTGTCTCATTGCACAGACACAGCAGGAATTGGCTTGTGATCCACAGATATCACCCTTCAAGTAGGTCAGACAAAAGTCAGGAAGGGGTCCCAAGAAGTGAGATAAAGTGGCACATCCAAGATCAGTGGGGCAGACCCGAGGTAAAATCCTCACCCTCTGAACCCTAAAGAGCACCTCCTCCAGTGGGCTTCATCTTTCCCTTTTTCTTTTTGGGTCTACAGCTCAAGTAACACCTTCAGGGGATGGCTGCTCTTCCCCAGAACTTGCCAGCTGAACCAGGATGGGGTCTTCTGTGGGTTTTGTGTCCCCTGGGGGCCCAGTGTCCTGTGCTGGGTGATGATTTGCGTCACGGGGAAAGGGGGCTGTGCAGGAGGGTGACCCCTCTGGGCCATGACCTACCCCTAGCAGCTCGACCATTTGTCCTGCTCCTGTCCTCAGTCTCCTTCACAGCCACAGGCTGCCAAGCACAGGGAGGCTTTTTTTTGGAGTGAGATGGGATCCTGGGCATTGGGAGGGAAGAAGAACGACCCCATACCAGCTCTCTCATCCCTGTCCCCTGCTTTGACAGAAAGTTGGGTCAGTGTTGTTTTTGTTTCTGCTGCTTTCTCCCTTGCCAAAGTAATCATTGTGACTAACTCCTCACCATACGCATTTGACAGTGTTTCTGGGATCCGGACCTTTCCATGAAAACAAAAATAATCCCTCTTGCCTCTGCTCCCAGCTATCCCATAACATACGTAAGTGTTCAAGGAAACCAGGAATGTATTTTAATTTAGATCATTATTAATAAGTTCAGGAGCTATGATTTTCCCCCTCTTCATTCAAAATGAATTATGTCTTGGAGAAAAATATATCCATCTTACAAAGTTTTCATCCAAAGGGACACCTCTTAATTAAATTAACCAGTGAAAAGGAAATACTTGTAATAAGGGTGCAAGATAAATTCTTGTACCATGCACATTCTAATTTATCACAGCCTTAAAAGAGTCCATAAGGTTTGTTTTTCTTCACTGAAATGTGACGCGTTCAGATATCGTTCTCATTTATAAATTAGTGTATGCCGCATGGGATACCCCCCTATGGGTTAAGGTTATAGGCCTGTGAGTGATATACTGCAGCTGAGAGAGCTGCGAGGTGAGGATGAGTAGTCCTGAAACACAAGCCCTGAATTTAACATTACCCGGAGGCAAACACAGCCCTGAACTAACTCGAAGGTGGAGGCGGGGCTGGGCAGCCATGATGTATTATCGTGCGGGAATGCACAGTGCCACCACAGTGCTGCTAATTTTGAGGGAGAGAGGTGAAAGCACCCACACTCCCTCCATTAATCTGCATTTGTTTACGTAGGTGGTACCATGGTGATACCCACTGAAACCCTGGGTAGGCAAAATCTTTAAGTGGGAGCCTATTTTTAAAGCACCTGATAGGTTGCGTTAATTTCACAGACAGCGCTTTCATATTTTTAATTACGTGCATTAACATAAACACTTGATGCCTTCACTGCAATAGTTAACTTCTACCTCTTTTGGATTTATTTAGCATTTTTTTGAAATAAAACACAGTTCCTGTACACATACCTTTACCTTCTCTAATGTCTACATGAATGCTTGTGCAGTATTGCACACACACATGCACATGTACACGCTCAGGTGTATAAAAGACAAATAACTCAATACAGACTTACATATTTTTATCCTATGTTATACATTTGACTACATTTTAAAAGTATGCAAATGTCTGCTTTGTAAACCTGAGGGCAGCAATGCTGAAGGAAAATATGCCAAAACATCAACAAATTTGCACAATTATTTCAGGAAAGGATTGAGCACAGGGAAAGCTCTGATTTAGAATAGACTAGACTATTTCATTTGGAAGAGACCTACAAGGACCACCTAGTCCAACTGCCTGACCAGTTCAGGGACTGACCTAAAGTTAAAGCATGTCATTAAAGGCATTGTCAGAAGAACTTTAAACGGTGACGGGCTTGGGTCATCAACCACTGTACCAATATAACCAGAATTATAGAGGCAAAATAATGCTAGTGCATTTCCCAGTGTAGGAGGGCTCTAATTAATTGTGAACCCAGATCGCAGTATTAATGGCAGATGCCAAACTATATGACAGCTTCTTCATGTTCAGTCGATGCCTTATATTATGTTTGATCCACAAGAGACTACAGGAGCAAAATTGTGAATACAAAAATGGAGTTTATGGGGGAAGAAATTGTCAGCGCATTTTGCAGTGCAAAAACTAAATCAACACTCTGTTCAAGGAACACAGGCAACTTTCCAAAGATTTTAATTGTGGGCATACTTTGGCCCAGTTTGTGGAAGAAGTTATGCTTTTAATAGGGAAACTAGCACAGATAACTGAGCTTGTCTACAGGTGTGCTGGTTTTTCCTGGGATAGAGTTAATTTTCTTCATAGTAGCTGGATGGGGCTATGTTTCAGATTTGTGCTGAAAACTGTTGATAATACAGGGGTATTTTAGTTCCTGCTGAGCAGCGCTTACACAGAGCCAAAGGCTTTTCTACTCCTCACCCCACCCCACCAGCAACTGGGGGTGCACAAGCAGCTGGGAGGGCACACAGCTGGGACAGCTGGCCCCAGCTGACCAAAGGGATATTCCATACCATACGGCATTATGCTCAGCATAAAAAGCTGGGTGAAGAAGGAATGGGAGGACGTTCAGAGTGATGGCATTTGTCTTCCCAAGTAACAGTTATAGAGTGTGACGGAGCCCGGCTTTCCTGGGGATGGCTGAACACCTGCCTGCTTATGGGAAGTGGTGAATGAACTCCTTGTTTTGTTTTCCTTGCAAGTGTGGCTTTTGATATACCTATCAAACTGTCTTTATCTCAGCCCATGAGTTTTCTCACATTTACCATTCTGATTCTCTTCCCCATCCTACTGGGGTTGGGGGGAGTGAGCGAGCAGCTGTGCGATGCTTACCTGCTGGGTTAAACCATGACAACAGGGAATATTTGTTGTCCTTCTCATTATTAATAAAAGCTCACATTTGAACCTTTTATTCCAGATATGTTGATTACACCTAGAAATAATTCAAGAATGAATCTGAGAACTGCAAACTAATGTGCTGGCCTTCTATACTGGGCAGGGTATTGAAAACTATATCATAGATTAGAATTGACAGATGTGGATTGCTCCCATGTGTGTGAGATAGATGGTGAAAGAAGTGTTGCTTCTGTGGGGGAGAGTCAGGCTTTGCAAATCTGTTGGCAGTCTTTGCAGAGGTCAGTAAGTATGTGACTAAGCAAGGCATCACCAATAAAGCATATCCATCTTTCCAAAAATGGTACTTTGCCCCAGGCCCATTGGAAAGCCAAGCTGCGGAGGGAAAAAGGCCCAATCCTTTCACGGATCTGCTTTAGCCTAGAAAGCAGTGTACATGAATGTAGTATATTCCAATGTATTGATCAAAGATCTGGAAGAGAGGATAAACAGCAAAGTAACCACATTTGCAGATGATGCAAAACTCTTTGGAAGAGCCAACAGCAAACAGTTGCAGGAGGATCTCACACTGCTGAGTGGCTGGGAGATAAAATGTCAGGAGAAAGCCAGTGCTTGTAAGAAAAAAGTAATGAAACAGAGGGGAAGTAAGAAAATGACTATTGCTTAGCCAATAGTTGGCTCTCAGCAAGCTGCTGCCTTTTGGAAAGAAGTTTGGAATAATGATGGAAAATTCTATGAAAGTATGGTTTTGATATGCAGCAATGTAGGAAAAACCAGGCAAATTACATACTAGATACTATCAGGAAAGGAAGTTGTCATATGAATCATAAGTCCAAGCCATGCCATATTTCAACCCCCCTAGAATGGATATGGGAGAGGCAGAGGTACAGAGAGAAGAAAAACAAGAATGAGGAGGGCTATGAACAAGCTTTCATGAGAGGAGAGATGACACAGCTTACAAAAAAAGGCGTATTCAGGAAAAAAGGCTATTCAGTGTTTCTTGTAAGAACTAAGAGTCTTCTAAGGACATTACCAGGTTTAAAAAGAGGGCAAGAAGTATTGCTTTCACATGCAGTGTGGCTGCCTTGTGCCTGTGTCTGCCACAGGACGCTGCAAAGGCCAAGACGGCAGAGGGGCTCGAAAGGGGGTTAGACGAATTTGGAGAGGACCAGGCTGTTTGTGACTGTCACATGCAGCGGTCCAGCTGCAGCTCCAGCTCAGGAAGCCCTGTGACCACTGCGCACTGGGAGCACAGCGGGGACACCAGGAGACCCCCCTGGGTGCTGGTCCTGTTTCCTCTGTGCTTTGCTCTGAGCATCTGCTACTGACGGGCCGCTGTTGGAGGCAGGATACGGGGTTGGACCAGCCCTTGGTGTGACCTCACCGAGCAGTTCTTATGTTCCTCTGTCTCACCGAGAAATACAGATGTGCCGTGCTGACATCTAAATAAAATAAAATAATCTAAGTCTAAATAAACTGAATGTTCTCCTTGAACTAAAAAACACCCCAAACAAAACAACAAAAAATCCCCAAAATAAAACCAAGATAATGTTTATACTGGGAAATGTGCATTTTTTTCTTCCTGGATAATTAAAAAACAGCTGTAGGGGTTTTATTTAGATACCCCCCACCCCCCTCAAAAGTTCACTTTTAGGTTGAGACAAATGTTTTTAGTGCCAAAGAAGACATTTGAAGAAGGCTGTAAATGAGAGAAAACAGAGTTTAGATGCAAATTGCATTTTGCTGCAACCTTAACCAGTAATCTCACAATTTATAGCCATTTTGCTAACATTTGCTTATCTTCAAGCAGAGAATGGCTCTGGTTTTGTGGAAGCTGTGCTTTACCAGGAGGATAAACAATGGTCTTACTGACTAATCAGGATTTCCCAATGTTGTCTCATGAAGATTTCAGGAAAAATCTCCTCAGAATAATGCTCTTGATACCAGGGCTGAGAGATTTGAAAGAGAGCATTACACCTGATAGTGCTTAGCAGCTGCTGGGACAGGCCCTGTGCCTGTCACAGAACCTGAGGAAATCTGGAATTAATCTTGGTGGCAGGCACAGCAGGGGTTTTTGTCTTCGGCAAAGACAGGATTCCCTAGCGCTTCCCATTATAAGCTTTTGCTTATGGTTTCCCATAACATTGGCAAACTTTAGCTCTTCGTGCTAGAATTACACACATTGGATATCTTTCCCTACTTTACAAGTTTGGAAAAATGTAAATGCAAATGGAAACTTCTGAGGAGGAGGAGAGAATGGAGACAGAAATGGGCTTTTACATCCCACCTGCGAGCTCGTTCCTGTAAAGGTTACTGTTCCTCTGGAGGTGTGGCAAAGACGTGAAACCTGGCAAAGGAGCTGGTGTCAAGAAAGTGTGTTTCCCTGCTCTCACCACAAAAACTAGCTGCCAGTTAGTTATGTGATGCTCTAAAGTCCCGTTTTTACATGCTTAGAGATGAGCGGAGAGGCTGCTAATGCGTCAGCAGTACTGGGAATGCTCCTACCCTGTTATACAATTCCTCACCATCCTAGAGAAGAGGAATTACCCTGAACAATGTTTCAGGGGGTTAGGAAGAATCACGCATTCTTGGTGTGGCTCTTCCCCTTGCAGGTAACTAGGAGCTGATTTTGTAAGAGCACCAGGTGGTGTGACTGCAGGCCCTGCTGCGTTAGGGAGTGCAGGAACAGAGTGTGCAACCTTGGCAAGGCTGGACTTCAAGAACAAGGTCCTAGAACTTCAAGGTGAAGTCCCAACACCCTCCCGTCTTCCAGGTTGGGTCAACCTGGTGCTCCAGTGGTAACGTCAGAGGCAAGATTGTGTGTTAGCAGCCATGGTTCTTCCCCTTTGAAGGGGAGATAAGAAATGACCAAGGGCGACAAGGGCCAAAAAGTTGTTGACGTGCATTCAGGACTCTGGGAAGGAACGTAAGAAATTTGTGTTTCCTGTTCTGCCAGAGGCACATTTGATGAAACTACTGTAATATATATGTGCAGAAGGTTTGAATGAAGTGTTGTCATACATTAAATTAACTGTATTGCAAGAGCATTAAAGAAAACAAGAACAGGAGAAACTCTTCAATCCACGAGAGGATTTGTGTGATGCCTCAGAAAAATAGATCTTCTTGTTAGCAGGAGGCCTATCATTCTTGCGGGGTCATTGGAAGAGACCCAGGGCTTTTTGCACTCTGCATGTGTAGCATAAAATAGCTTTGCATTTATTTGATCTTTTTCATTACATTATACAACCTTGAGGAAAGAAAAGCAAGCATCGGATTTGTGATTTATGGCTTGATATTTACTTGCCGTATCCGGGTGCAAGACCTAGTCCAAGAAACAAAAAGAGACTGTGAGCCCAGAACAAAAGCTACACGCTTAAGAACTAAATGTATTTTTCTTGGAGCACTGTCACCACTAGCTCTGCTTGGAAAGCCGACCGCCTGTTCACCCTGTGAGGGTTTCCAAGCTCATGTGCTTCCACGTTGAAGCCTCTCTCTCTCTCTGCTCTTCGCACTTGGCTCAGTGGACTTTAACCCCCGTCCTCACTGCTCCTTGCAGAGGAGATTCCTGCAACCCATGGCTGGGCTGAGAAAACCCTTTTAAAATAAATTAACACAGTATGATGTGATGCAGGGTCATCTGGTGCTCCCAGTTCTGATTTATTTCCTCAGCAACACACAAAACATTGAGTGATAAATTATTGAAAGTCAATGGGCCATTGGAGAATAGGGCCGTGATGAATAGCGAGCTGTTGGCATCCCACATAACCGTGTGTCCCAGAGGGCTACCTAGGGAGACGGTAAGGGAAAGAAAAGGCTGAAGCCTTTGAAGGATACAGCTGTTAGGAATGTCTTCCTTTCAATGAGAGATTACTTTGATTTTTAACACCTTATTTCAGCAATGGGAAATGGGATTAGTAATCGGGTGGGAATAAATAGTAACCACTAAACTCACTCTCACCTGCAGCCCGGTCTGCTACAGGATGACAATAAAGCTGAATATTGATTTACACTAAATGAATTTTTCATTAAGGACACCAGGGGCTCTCTCAAAAGACGTTGCAGACACCAGAGCTGTCTTTTGTAACTTCCAAGGCTGGGAAATTCACAGTCTGTGCCTCACCAGCAAAGAGGCCACAATGTGCTTGTTTCGTATGGAAATCAGAATTCTTTCAGAGTCAGTGTTTAAAGTAAAAACTGGAACAAATGCTCAATAGTGTAAATGCTTCCCGATTGCCCTGGTTGTGTAGGACTTTCACAAAGAGTAGTGGAGAAACCATTGAGAAATATCTTTCCTTAATGAACCTGGAGCTTGTGGTCATGGGGAAAAAAGCCTCCAGGCGAGCGGATGTGGTGACTGGGATCACTGCAGGGGGCTGCTGGCTGGGGCTGCTGGGTGGCACTGGGGCAGGTAATCACTCCCTGTGCCTCCCTCCCGTAAATTGGGACCTAGGTGCAGAAAACACACAGTCAGACAGGAAAGATGAGTTGACGGAATGTTTGTTTTACATCAAATATTGTTACGGCAGACTTTTCCAAGCCTGCACAAACCGTGACCTCCACCACATCCTCTGAAGGAAAATATGCCCATATCTTGTATACATGGGTGTGAGAGTTAAAAAGATCCCTGTGCCCAGAAGTGAAAAAACTGAGCCAGTATGAGAGCAAGAGAGGGTAGTGCTCTGGGCCTCAAACCCCCCTGCCTAACTCCAGCTTTTCCCACTGGATTTCCTTTCAGGAGGGCATGCAGGTACCTGTGCATCCTTGTGCAAGCACTTTGAAAATCTTGAGCTGGTGCTTCTGCCTGTCATGCTTTCAGAGTGATATGACTATTTATCTGTATTACAGCTGGCAGGTAGGGTATATCCCATAGTCTTATTTGGAGTCACTCTCATTTGCAAAGATTGTATCTGGCAATTAACGATAACTTCACTTTGGCTCCAAAATTTTCATTTCAGTTCCCACAAAAGCCATCAAATGCTACATCTTCCTAGCTCATTCTGCTTCAGACAGCTCTGCTTTCAGGTACTTGACTTCGGGGGAGTTGTTCACATGCATATCTGCCTCAGTGAGAAATAAGTCAGTACAACATTTTCGTGTTTGTTTTCTCTTGTTTGCATCTGACTCCATCTTCTGCTAGATTGGGTATTCGTATTTATTAGTCATTATTCAGTAACTGGGGAATTCCTTACTGGTGGTGTTTTTTCTGCTTTGCTTTTGGCTGAACTACATGTTTCGGAAGTCCCTAAAAATTGCTAGTTAGATGATTCTTATAAACCACTATGAGTTATTCTAAACAGAAAGGCAGAAACACCAGAACACCAGCGTAATTTATGATGGCTCATCGAAAACCTGCATGTGGGCTTTTGTTGTAACCTTGAATTGCTCAATGAGCCAGTTGAGCTGTTTGTTTTAAAATGTCATGGGCAGTTGCAAAACTGCAGGTGTGGAGCAGGAGGGTGCCCACAGGGTGGAGGGGGTGCAGGAGGAGCTGGTCACGTACACCCCATGTACATCAGCGGCAGCTCTGGCTTTCCCTGCCCAGCCTGGACTGTGACGGCGTATCAGCTGATGAAAGCTGACTTTGACTGTGCTAACTTGAGAATCACGGGGTATGGCGTGGAGTCTGGAGCAGACAAACTTCTACTACTTCCCTGGTTGGCTTCACAGCCCAGGCTGGGCTCTGGTCTGGCAGGGGCCAGTTCAGGCTGCTTCTGGTGTTTCAGACTTTATCCACTGCTACTTACACCCTTAGCACTATCTTACTGCACCTATCACAAGGCAACAGCTGCTGAGTCGCTCCTATCCCTTCCAACCCAAACCATTCTATGAAGGCGCCATGTCAGGATGTTTTGGTCCCCATTTCAAACCTTCCTCACTACCTAAATCTCAATTTCCAGCCTCTCCTTCTTCCACAGTGACATCAGCACAGGTTGTCCATACTGCCTTGCCTCCCTTCCCATCCATTCTTGCTGCCAGCTTGTGTTTAAAACTTCAGCAAAGAGACCAGGGTCTGAAGTGACGTTAGAGACTGAATTACTTCCAACAGCCTCTCTCCTTGCCAGCCCTCTGAATGCACCCTACAGCCCTGGCTCTGCTTCCTGAGCTGGGAGACACCATTGGGGTGCAGCAGGTACCTACTCTGCTCCCACAAGACTTTGGTTTTTCTGTGGCTAAACCAGTGGTTTTCATTAGTGCGCTGCATGAAAGAAAGACACAGCACAGATATATCATTTAAAGTACCTTAATTAGAATAAATTCACCACTGGTGGTATCTACAGTATCCTTCTTATAGCATGAAAACAAAGCATTTATTTTTTTTTCATGAAGCTTTTTTCGCCTCTGCTTCTCATATGAACAGGGGCTTATTATCACCACTTCCACTCCCATATTCCATATGTGACTCCAAATCAAATCCTGAGTTATTTCATCTCTTGCCTGGCAGGGTCAGTTTAACATATCAAAATCAGCCTGACTTACATCTGCTTTGCAGATTATCACTGGTATACTTTAAAAATTGTTATATGTCTATAGCAATGCCTTCCTCCCCTCCCCCAATGCTCCAGTAATGTCAAGATTTATTGAATCTGAAGGTCCAGTTGTGACCTTGGCTCCCACTCACTAAATCTGAACCTCTGGGGTCTATAAATCTTTGCACGCTGTTCAATTTATAGAAGCGAACATCTGCTTATCATACAATATTTAAGTTGCAGGTGTATTCTACCAGTAAAATAAACACATGAGTTCATGATTGCCTAGGCTATAGGACACTAGACAGATGTTGGAGAGATGGCAATGGTTTCGCCTGTTGGGAGAGCCTTCAGTGGGGGCATAGCGTTGGCAGAACTGCTGGATGGTGAGGTGGCTTTTGGGGCTCTGTGTCACCGAGAAGTGAAGGAGGCATAGCTTTTACCCCAAAACCTCAGCCTAGCCATCTTGCCGTGTGGAGAGCAATGTCTGGCTGAGATGCACACAAATCATCTTGCTGTGTGGAGAGCAATGTCTGGCTGAGATGCACACAAATCTCATAAGGGGGAAAAAATCTTATCTTCCTGCCTCTCCCACGTCTGGTGGGAAAGGCATCGTCCCACATAGGGATGGTTGGCTTTCTGCACAACCTGGCGAACGAAAGGCAGAGTAGTGACTCTCTTTCTTCATTCACATGATGCAAAATATGGTGCACAAGAGAACGCCATCTCAGAGTGTGCATGGAGAGGGAGAGATCTGTGAGAATGATATGGTAAGAAAGGCTGAAGAATCCTGCTCCACAGTGTAAGGAAAGCATTACAGACCACAAGTCATTGACGAGAGAAAACAAAAGGAGCAGAAAGTATCCACTGTGAGTGGAAAGGAGGAAAGAGGAGGAGGAGGAGGAGGAAAGAGGAGGTGACCAAGTAAACATAATTAGAGAGTCAGTGATGGCTGAGCTGGGGAACAGAAGGGCAGCGCAAAACCAAGATGACGTTGGGCAACCCAGAGGAAGTGACCAGGACAGATGATTTTTGACAATAACAGAGCAAGCCAGGGGAGATAGCAGTTTCACTAACAAAAGAAGGAGGAGATAAAATAAATTACTAAAATGACTGAAAATCTTCCTAGTTTGGAAGGAAACAGCTGAGCTTTAAATACTGCTTATATTTTGAGGCTATCTCACAAAAAACGCTCCTAAGTCCTAGCAAGCATCCCAGCTAGATCTTAACTGCCTGTTGGGAAGTTACTCTTCTCCCTGCCTCCTTGCTCATTGGGAAGGAATGTGGCCACAGGGCCCAGTCAGGAGCTGTGGTGTGCCCAGGACCTCCTCAGGCACGTGGTCTGATGCCCTGCAGAGATGATGCAAGTTGATACAGCCATTTGGGACAGTAGGATCACTCCACTCAGCTCCTCTGCTCTCTCCATGGCTCGGAGCTGGCCGTACCACACACAGAAGTACCACTGCAAGCAGTGCCTGGAGAGTAACTGAGACCACAGCTGTGGTGAGCGTGCACAGAGCCTGGGGCAGCATTTCTGGTTGCCCTCCATCCCCATGGCTGGCATGGGCAGAGCTTCTCTCCCAGCTTTGCCTGGGTGGTTCCCTGTAAAAGGCTTTGGCCCAGCACCCTGTGGAGTGTCACTGCAAGCAGGTAGCAGAAGTGCCTTTGGTCATGAGGCATTTAAAAAAGGCATGTTTGCATTTCAAAAAGTGCTTATGCTCCCTTTTTCAGGTTAAAGAACCTCTCTGCAAGAAGCTCAGCTCCCACACTGGAGCCTGGGGCTTTCTCTCCCCAGCGTGCAGCTGGCTGGGGAGAGAACTGGCCACAGTGGCCTGAGCCACACAGCATGGCACGGTGCTGGGCTGAGAAACTGGTTGGGGTCTCACTCGCCAGGTAGCTGTGCCAGCAATGGGCTGGCCCCCAGCTAGGTAGTCCTGTTTTGCAGGAGGAGAAAGGAGGACCAGCTCTGGAGTATTTCCGAGGCAGAAGCCTGGACCCTGTTCTGCCCAGACACGTGGCTGGCCACTGTGCTTCTCCTTGCTCACTGCTCCCTTGATGCTCCATGGTGTGCAGGTGGCCCTGGGTCAGCCATGGCACTGCCAGAGCTACCTCACACAGCCTTGCACTGAAAATGTGAATTAACTAATTGGAGGGGTTGAACGTGACATGAAGAGTTGCAGTGGTGCAGGATGTATTTTAGTTTGCTTTTGTTCCTTCATGTCCATGTGGAAGGCAGAGTCCTGCAGTTAGAGACGGTCTCATCAACCTGTTGCACATATTTTGGAGGGTGACCAGCTCAGTTCATTAAATTGCCCATGAAGGAGGGCAGGAGGGCAACAAGTTAACATAACAAAGCACCTGAAGAAAAAAAGATTGTGAAATATTTTAGCTCTACCTCTATCAAAACATCTATTAATATATTTCAAGACCTTCCATAGTTGTTTTCTCCTCCCTCTAGGCTAGTCTAACCCCAGCCATAATTTAGTATGAGGCATGAATATCTTCACTTATTTTACCCATAAAAGAAGAAAATCGGGAATTTGTTCAGACTGCCAGGAATCTGGAATTTGTTGATGAATGGACATTTGGCTGAACATAGTGAATTCCCAGCTAATTGAAAGCAGATAACGAAAGTAATGCATTTACCTTGAAAAACATAATTTTCTTAATAAATAATTGAAATGACAATCTTCTGACAGATGAAATAAGAAAAAAATACTAAATAAATTCAGGATTAATTCCTGTCCTATATATTATAGCATATTTAACAGTCATACCTTATGAGGAGATTAAAAACTATAAATCTTTTTTTCAGCACAGTCCCAGAGAGTACTTTGGTCTAGAAAGTGCAAGGGCCATCCTGTTCAGGGGAGTGTGGTTTCAGTCATCATCAGCCCATGTTTCTGTCTCCAAATATCATACCTAAAGAGAAGAATGCAGAAGCTAGGGGAAGAAACCAACCTCAGAAAAATGTAGGGAGCAGCCAGTGTGATCACAAACAATTGAAAGAGCATCTTTGTAGGTGTTCACCCTTCTCAACTCCTTCCTTTCGATGAGTGTGGGCCAGCAAACCCATTTCACGTTACACTGGTGGGGAACTGTGGCTAGATATTACACTTCAGTCAAGGGGCAATAATATTCAGCTAAAGGGAGGTTAACAGCTGAAAACATGTTAGCTTGAAACACTTGCAGATGATCTGAGCACGCCCTCCATTTTAAGGAAAAAAATAGGGAATGATCCAAACAAAAGCATATGGGTCCAAATATCCCGATCTGGGTAGGGCTATGACTTGGAAACCATTCTGGATCTAGAAGCAGGTTCCTCCCATCTTTATGCAACAGGACTAAATTAAACTGCAGATCTGAACTCCACCAAAGTGTAGAGTTTTCAAAATGCAAAGGTGGAATTTTTTTTATAACTTTAGTTTGGCGGTCATAATTTGTTGTTGAATTGTGGTTTAAGTGGAACAAAATGTTCGCAAAAAGACATGAAACCTGACAATTTTTAGTCTGTTAAACTGCAAAACTTGGCCATACTAATTGGAAGCATTATTAATCTGGGTTAAGTTTGGAATTACTTTTCAATGAATTTGTAGCAGGTTGTTGCTTTGGGCAAAAGCCATGGAAAACTTGGTAGTTTCACAGATTTTTAATGGGAAAAGGAGGAGAGCCATGGTGATTTTGCTTGAGTTGTGATTTAAGACTTTAGACTTGGTCAAACTGATGGGCTGCAAGGTCACGTGAACTAAAAGAACAAGTTCTGCAAATGGAAACTTTATCATCACCTGCAGCAGAGGTGCTTCCTCTCAGGTCAGCTCCTTAGCTGATAAGCAGCAAGAGATGCATTTAGCTTCTTCATAAAGAAGTTCTACAAGGCCACAAAAGGAGCTGAGGAGTATGTAGAAATGGCATAAATGGTTTTGAACCTCTAGCTTACTTGCTACTAAATGTTCACTAATTTGCAAGATCTTTAAGTCCTACTAGCATGGGGAAATTGCCAAGCTCACAGGATGGTCAAAAGAACAACTGCTGAAATGCTTGGCTAAACATGGTGGCTGCACTAGCTGAGACATCTTGTTTTGTCTGTCTGTAAGAACATCTAGCTGGTAAAAGCAAACAGTAACTTTGGGACTGTTTGAGCACTCTATTGTGTAAAGAAAGGTCTTCCTAGTTGACTCAGTGGTGAGAAAGTCTGCTGGACGAAAGACTCACTGAAAGTGTTTGTCATTACTGACAATCTATTTTCTCAGATCTTTTAAGGTTAGAATAGACTTGAGGGCCTTCTAGACAGATCTTCGTTGTTATACAAACCATGGGACCTACCTCGGTTTCTTCCTGCTTGAAATTTCCCAATTTCAATGTTTTACTGTACCTTTTTTTTTCTTTTTGGGTTTGTTTTTTTTTTTTTTTCAGAGAATCCCCCAAGCTTTGTTAGAAACTGATAAATAACAAGGAGACTGTTGGTGAGGAATCCTGGCCATTGATTATTCTCCTCTCTGAAAAACAGTGTCTTATTTCTGTCAGAATGAATCTAAGTTCAGCATCAGACCATGAGATTTGTTAAACATCTGTCCAACAAGTGAAAAAGCCTATCTTTGTGAAAGCTCTGCTGTCTGTGCAACCGTTACTCATTAGTATCAAGTCATCCCCCTCCTTTGGACCTGGTACATAAACTGAGTTCTTGAGTCTCTCAGGTTAAGGCACGCTTTTCTATTCTTTAATCAAGTTAGTGTATTTTTTTTCTGAATCCTTTCCATTTTTTTTTTTGCAGGACCCTTTTTCTGAACACCAGAACAATTGTAGGAGCCATCACACCATCATGAAACACAGAAGATACCTTGCTCCTTAATGGATGCTGCTTTGCACAGCCAAAGGCTGTCTTGGCCTCCTTAGACACTGAGCTTGAGTCTGGCTGACTTCCTACCAGGATCTGGAAACCGATCCCCTTTGCTGTCCCTTACTTGTGCTGTGTCACAGTTATGGAGCAAACCAGATTGATCTCCTACATCAGGTGTTACATCTTCGCTGTTCACCAGTTCCTCAATCTTTGTCTTATTTGCCAATTCCATCAGCAGGGAACAGTAGTTAAAGAGTGAAGGGCCAAGGATCCAGCTCATGAGATTGCCCAGTTCCCCAAAGACGGTTTTATTTGAGGACCTATCAGTTGATAAAATAGTCCAACAGGATCATTTACATCAGCACTGTTACCTTTACCGATTGAACCTGCACATGCTCCAACATTATAAAATTATTTGGATTGAGTCTGTTTTTAATAAGTTCATGATAATTTCAATGTAATTCTATTCTTGCCCCTTTAATTCTTAATAAAGTCCCTAAATAATTGTTCTATTATTTTGTTCAGATTGATGTGAAGCTGACAGGACTATATTTATTCATGTCATCATAGTTACTCTGTTTAAGTGCTGGCACAACATTATCTTTCCTTCACATCTCTAACTTCTCTGGTGTTCCAAGACTTATTCAAAATCAGCAGCAGGGGTTCAGTGAACATCTTTGCTTCTTGGATGCAAATTATTCAGGAACTGCCAATTAAAAATTTCTAAGTTTAGAAATTATTGTTATAAAAGAAAGGCTTGTTTTTCTTACATAAGATGCAATGCACTATCTGGCTTTCCCCCAAATACAAATGGGAAATATTTACTCAACATTTGCACTTCTTTGGGCTTATTATTGGTGGTCTTATCATGTCCATTTAGAAACAATGTAGTAACTTTCTGATGATCCCACGTGTAGCTGACCACAGATGTCTACTTGTGTCCTTTTCTTACCATACTGCTATAAATTACAGCTTGTAGTTCATATTAATTACCATCAATTTACTCTTTTTGCTCAGTGACTTCTCTGGACGTAACCCTTTAGTACAGGTTCTCAACTTCCTAGATCAGAGGACCCACCCGAGAGGGACCCCTTACGAACAGCCAGCGGTAAGCAAAGCTTTGGCCAAGCTCAAGCTGTACCAAACACCAGTAGTCACTTAGTGGTGAAAGACATTCCTCACAAACCAGGATTCATTAATCTTAGTCCTCACTGATCTGCTGCCATCAAACAGCTGTCAATCATCCATGTTTCTCTCTTTGCATTTTTCCTTGTGATATTTTCAGCTTTCTGAAGCCATGCTTTTCCAAACACCCAGTCCGGACTGGGGCTTTATGATGATGACCCCATCCAGCCATGATGCAGCCACTGCTTTCACTGTCTGATCTGCTGGTAACCTGCGAAGAAAAAAATCTAGCAGATAGTATGTTGCACACCAGATTTTACACATTACATGCTATACACTGCATGCATTTGTTATGCTGTGTCTTCTGTATGTCTGGACATGCCGTAAATATGTTAGGAGGTGCAACGGGAAGTTTCTCACTTGCACTACACAGGCTGCAGCACCCATGACAATGCAGGTTTTTGTCCCTGTGCATCATAATCCAGGGAGCGAAATTCACCCTTGCCCGTTGGCTTTAGAGTTGATGCTGATTGTACCCATCTCAGACACCATTTCTGAGGGCGCTAATCCTTAATAACACGAGAACGTTTGTTCCCAAGTTGCTAAAAACTTGGAAGCAGGTCAAAACCCTTTTCACAAACAGTGCAAGTCTTCCTTAGTTTTTGCTCAGCTGATCCTCCTGAAATAATAAAGATTGATTTAAACATTCCAGCCATGGGAATCCTCCCACCAGATTTCAGCGACAGTGACCAGGTCAACTCATGTTTCTAAAAGAGCAAAAATTGTTCCCAGTTCGCTGTATGAGCAATTACAGAATGTCTTCTCTTGGTCTATAAAGACATTTTTTCCTGAACTTTCTGGTTTGGTGCTAAAAAAATGGTCGTGTCTTCTCTTGATTGTCACCACTTTGCTCCAGGTTGGTTCCCTCCTGAGGCAGAGGCTCCCCAGCCTGCTGCAGCCCCTGCACCAGAGAACAGAGCCAGCTGAACCACAGTCTAATGATAGTGGCTCTTGGCATTTTAAAATGGCTAGTGGTAATTTTGCTTATGAAATAAAGTCTCTAGCTGTTTCTCATGTAGCACAGGAGACAGCCTGTCTCAGTGCAGATTGAATTATTATAATGAAGCAATCATCCATTTACTGCCAATCTACCCATTGTCTGACGGGGTTGTGCCAAGTGATAAACAGAGACAATAGCAAATGCAGCTAAGATATTGGCTGGCTCCCTCCAAAAAGTCCCCTCAGGTCTTTACAGACGCATAGAAAGAAAGTCTAAGTTGGGCCAATGTTCTGTAATAATTGAAAGCCTAATTGATTCATTAAGTTTATTAGGATAGTCTGGCTGGTTTTCATACTGATTTAATGGAAATGTGTCACTTGCATTTCCCAGCTTTATTTTCTTGTTGGTATTCAATTCTGGGTGAAAAGCACAGAAAGAATAAGTTAACTCAAAACAAACTGGTCATCTGTTAGCAATGGCTTCTTCTGATTTTTCTAGGTGTTTGTGGGATGATAATGGTGAGGCTGAGGTCAGTCACCTTAAAAATCATTCTCCAAAATGAAACCAAATTGTACTTGGGGCTGATGGCTTGCTCTGACTGCAGAGGTGGAGTTTACCTGAAAGCTTGAATAAACCCAGGGCAGGATTCATCTTACCTGGCTTTAAGAAGCTAGAAAGAAGCTTTTGTTATCAGTGGAGAAGAACAGGTTTTTCCAGGGCCTCAGTCTTTCCCATAGTAGGTGTTCTCACAAGCATCCACACTCTCTTCAGTTTTAGTTAACCACTGTTACTCATTCTTATCAGCCCCAAACTCTGTGGGCAGCACAGGTCCCCTCAGCAGGACTCCCCAAGGAGCCGAGTCCTGCCCAGGCTGGGTGAGGCTGGCAGAGTGCAGGTCTAAGCCAGTCCATCGTTTTGCCCTGAAAGTGAGGTGATTCAATCCATTTCTTTAGTTTTCAAAGTCTGAGAGAAAACAATGCAGTTCTTGCAGTTCTTCCCTTCCAACTGTCCTGCCAGACCTGGAATGCTCTTCAGCCATTTGGGAAGGTATTATACTTGCAAATCCATTTATTACTTTGACTTTGGCATTCTTATTAGAGCCCTGGCTGTACATCCAAACTATTACCCCAGCTCAGTTTACCTTCTTGTAAACCTTGCTGATATGTGAAGTGTTGGATGGGTCCTCTGTAAAGCACAGTGTCCCACTAAAACACATTTAAAGAGTCTTGTAAACCCTGGAGATTAACCCCAATGTTTATGGAGAGTTATACATGCTAATTCTTGCATATTTGTCATTCCAGAGCATGGCCTGTTGGCAAATATTCTTGCTACCCCACAGCATTTACGTCAATGGGATTTGTCCATGCTCTGATTCCTTAGGACAGAGAAAAGAAATGGTGGGAAAGTGAGAAATATGGGCATTTACCATCCTGGACTACATTGGCTTGTCATAAAATCTTATATCTATCTCATAACAGGAGACCTCAGACTGGGAATAGAAAAAGGACCTTCCCCAGAGGACAGTTTTGGTTAAGAGCTTATTGATAGGAGATGGTCTTGTCCTGTTGGAAGAAGAATTTTCTCTTTTAGTTTTTGTTAATGTTCCTGTGATGGGGCATATCTGTGTATGGTTTCCTCTCCTCCCTGTCCTGCCAAATGCAGAATTGACAGCAGCAACCCCACAAACCTTCAGCTTCCTTATCAGCTGTAGAGACCTTAATTTACCCAGCATCCATTAGTTTCTTCTGTTCTGCGTTTAGCAGTTTTTTAACATCTACAATCTTCTGTCTGGTGGTAAAATAGTAGATAGAAAAGTGATGAACTCAGATGGTCTATATGGGTGTAACTGCAGGAAAATATGTTCTGTTTGTTCATATAAATATATATATATTGATTCAGTGTATTTGTGTGTGGGGGTGTGCATGTGTATACACATGTGCATACACAGACGCATGCACAGTTTGGCACATATTTATATGGCTAAAATAAATCTGAGCAATTTCAACTTGCCTGAGCTGACACCTAACTATGCCACTGCCTTTGTTGATATCTTAAGCAAGTAACTTTGTAGATCTCCATAAAGCTGATCCTGGCAACTTTTTGGTTGAACAGAAGGCATGTTTTGTGTGATATAGTTTCTTTAGGAGACAACAGATATATGAACTAAGACACAGTGGACCTGCCCCAACTAGCTCAGGAATTTGAACTTTATGGATAAATTAGCTTTTTGATGAGAACTGAAGTTTATGAGAGACACCACTATGAAACTACCATGGAAGAAGATGATGAAGATGGAAAGGTAGAGCAGTTATGGCCAAGCGCTTTGGGAACAGCTGCCAGCCAGAAAGGTTGTGAGCGGTACCTGCAAGGAACTACTTTACTGATGTTGATTATTCCTGTCTTCAGGAAAACAGGTCTTGATAGTTTTTTTGCGTTTGTTTTTTTTTTCCCTAATTTGATAAATAAGCAGATGGCATCAATAAATCAACTCGCTTTATCATCTTCCTAATTTATTACAATCTTCTGGATTCCAAGTTTTGGCTGACCACTGTGTTTAAGATGAGTGAGGTAGTCATCCTCACATTAGCTGGCTCAGAAACGATGTTTTTGATGGTGAAGCATCCTTTGAAGCTTGAACAAAGAAAAAAAAGTGCTCTATACAATTGGGAAACCAAGAAGCAATAATAGCACAATTAAAGCAAAGCGGATCATACAGTCCTTTTTAGTTAGGCTGTACTTGACAAAGCTGGGCTAATAATTTTTCAGCAGAAATCAATCTGAGTAATTTAATCTCTTTTTTTCTTTTTAATACATTTCCAAGAGAGCTCATTATTTTGAATGCTTTCATTAATCAACAATACTTTCTGGATAACTTTTGAAAAATATTTCTTACCTTCTTGGACTAGAGCAGGTCACAGTGAATAATAGATATTTGTGATGTTTTGGTTGCATGCTTTGCCATGCAGCATGCTTCTGCTACCTGCCTAAGGAAGTGCAGCTTAAAGAATTGGAAAGGAAGTTAATTGTATAGTTAATTTAGACTTTTTTTTTTACAAAAAAAATGTTGTGTGAAGGCCCTGTATGCTCTGCCTGAGCAGGAATTTCTTCTGTGGTCACAGCAGATCTTTGCAGGAGCAAAGGTGGCCGTGAGAGTGTTGGCAGTCTCCTTGCACGCACCCAAAGGGAGTGGAAAAGCCTCCAGCCTGATCTGTGGGCTCCCTCTGCAAAGGTTTTGGGACGACGTGGTGGGCAACAGAGACTGGGCTTTCAGCGTTACGGAGAGGGTCTGAAACTTCTGGATTCCCTAGTCACCAGAAAATGTACCTTGACTGGATCTGGTTTATTTCTTCACCAGTGATGTACAGAGAAGATGTTGTTGATTTAGTCTGTAATGAAGACTAATTAGGAAGAAACCAGTGGAACTGAGCGACTTGCAAGCTAAAGCAAGACACAGCTATTGAGTTTGGTCTGGATGAATGATTGCTTGATTGTGTAGTTACTGGAAAAAGTGGTTTGAATGCAGTGCAAGCAGTTTGTCATAAAGCCTTGGGAGACATTGGGTTCCCAATAACCGTAGGCTTCCTCGCATCTGCTGCTGAGTGGGGAACCCCTGGGAGGGCGTGCGGGAATGCCAGCTGCATGGCAAAGGGTGGCAAATGACACAGATCCCAAGGATGCTGGCTACCCTGCCAGCCACCTGGCAGCAGAAAAGCCAGCTGGCATTCCTGTTGGAAGTGCAGGCTTTTTGTGGAAGCCAAGGCTGCAGCAACACCAAATGAACAAAAAGTGGCATCCTCAAATGAAAACAATTTGGTGGATTAAATTAAATCGGTAAAAGATTTATGTTGCTTAGACACATGCCACTCTGCCTTTCAGCTTGCAAGGGCATTGAGGTTATAGCCCACAGTGGCAACCACAGAGACAGCAACCAGTAGCTCATTGTTTGCGAGGAAGGCTCTCTGTTGATTGATTCCTGTTCCAAACAATTCTTGTTGCAATTAGTCTGGGACTGATTGTTACAAAACCCGTTGCCTGTTTTCAAAATAGACTCTTTCTCCCATACTTGAGCTTGTGGTGCGGGGCTTGAGCTGGCTGAGCGCAAGAAGGGGAGGCTACTGGTGGGTTAACTTGACCTTAGCATTCGTACCAGCTCCAGACTACCTGGGCTTGGGCTGGTGTTGAATGGGCTGTGGCTTAGCTGGGGGCTGCCCACAGCTGTTTCCCTGCTTCAGCTCTGCACAGGGACTCCTTCAAATGAGCGGAGCTGGAGGGACGAGCAAGTCAGCTCGTCTGGTCTGACTCCTGAATGGTGTTTTCCTGCTTGGATGAGCACAGCAGAAGAAAGAAGGTGCAAATCGTGGGAAAGTGGCGAGAACCTCCCTTGATGAGCCAATTACTCAGACTTTCCCCCTGTGATTGTGTCAGGTGCCTCTTTCAAAACCTTAACTCATACTGTTAGGAGTTTAATTTTAGGCTCATGCCTCCCACATATGGCTTTTATACTGCGGGAAGCCTTCAGACATATCACACTTAATCACTGTTTATTCTTACTCATTTTCTTGCCATGCTCGATATTTGTTTTTAATCAAGAACAACTTTTCTGTCTCATGCATTCATCCAGCTAAATGATAATGTGCAGTTCTGCTCCCAGAAGTCACTGTGCTTGTTGCATCAGTTCGAAGCTGGGCTTGCTGCGCTGGGTGGCAATATGGCTTTTTCTTCTGCCACCCCTGAACAGCCAGCACAATTCTGAGGCAGTAAGAGAAACTATATTTTGTGCCTCGTCAAAAGAAATAGCAGACAAATTCCCTATCTGTGGCCAGCTGTGTGGCACTTTGAGGACACTTGTAGGACTTTTCCTAGGAGGGGAGTTAGTAAGGCCAGAAAAATTCCTTTCTGAGTGACAGTGTCCATCTGCTCATTAGAAAAAACACAGCAAGTGAAAGCTTGGCCCTCAAAAGACAGCAAGAGCTTTGCTACAGACTTTCTTAATACCGGGATTAAACTCACCTACTTTTAACACAGATAAAGCAAATTTTTACATCTGTAAACCTTGGAGTCAAACTGGAAGAAGAACTGGATTAAAAGGAAACACACTCTTGCTTCCCATACAGTCATTGAAGCCATGATGGAGAGAAAGGGAAGTGTTCGTTTGCAACATGTATCCATACAAACGTGAGTTTGCAGGGTGCTAGAGGAAATAACTTCTATTAAAGCAGCTATGTAAAAAGATGAGGAAAAAAGGTGTGTGGTTTTTTGTTCAGCCATCACATTTTAATCTGCTTCTTTACTTCTGTTGGCTATTTCAGGGAATGTGAGCAGTTTGGGAATACCTGACACACACATCAGGTATTTTCCATGTCAAAATTGCCATTTAGGAGATATCATTCTTTTTTTCATCACTCATTTTTATCTGTTAGGAGAAGAGATGAGTGAATGAATCTGTGTTCCCAGAAAAGCTGCCGGGGGGGGGATGGACATCTTGTACATAACAGCCTCCTCACAGATGCTGCCAGGCACCAGCGCTTTAAAACTGCTTATTTTTAACCTTCCATTTTTGCCTACAAAATACTGTGCAAAAAGTACATGATCTGGAGGGGTCAAGGCTTAGGTGAGACATAACCACACCTAATTTCTCTTTTACCCTCCCCTTCTCGCAGAAACCATTCTCTAAGCCTCTACTTTTAACATCAGCCTTGCTCCTGTTCATAAGGGGTGTTTTTTCTGTGACCAAGTTTTATTTACAGCACCTTGCACCAACGTTGGTTGTTCCTTCTCTGCTCCTTGGAGCATCAGCTTTGACATGGGCAACTGCAGGGGCCATACCACAGAGCTGCGGTGTAAC
Source organism: Falco biarmicus (assembly GCF_023638135.1). Taxonomy (NCBI): domain Eukaryota; kingdom Metazoa; phylum Chordata; class Aves; order Falconiformes; family Falconidae; genus Falco; species Falco biarmicus. Next base: position 81,762,783 of record NC_079289.1, read on the forward strand.
ACTGCCGATGCGCGGGAAGGACAGGGCACACGGTCGGCTGTTTCACTCAGCCATTGATGCAAAGGCAAGCTTTAGCTGATCTGTCTGTAACCCCTGGGTGAGCAAAGCCCTGGCCTGGTGCTTATTAGCTTCTTGGGGCCCAAGGCCTTGGCGCTGCTTCAGTTCTCATGTGGCTTCTGGGACTTACAAATTAAAAAATTGCCTAAATTTGGCTTTTCTGGAAGATGTTTGCAGTCATGGGACAGCTGGCAACCTGGTGATGTTACAAAAGCCAGAGAGTGACCACGGGGCAGCTGGAGGGGAAGAGATGGTTAGTCAGACGGTTTGCTCTTCTCTGGACAGAATTGGTCCCCTGCTGAAGAGGTATCCCAGTATTAATTCAGTGTGTCTCCTGTTACTACGACAGATAGTTTTGGTTTTGGTTTCTGTCAGCACCCACGTGACTTAATGACTAGTTCTTTATTGAAGTAACTATTAAGGACTCGAATTGTCTGACACTCCTCAGGCACATGTAAGAAATGACCAATAAAAATCCATAACATCAGTAAATATTCTAGAACAAGGATGAGATTTGACCTTTTTTTTTTTATAATTTCAGACAGAAACAGAAAAAAATGTCTTTAAACTTTGATCTTCTTATACAACATTAGCTAAAGTGACTATAATCCTGGGTTAAAATAAAATATCCTTCTTAAGTCCTCTTTAAGTTAGTCTTACCCACCTTCCAGTTAGGTACTGAAGAGGCAAAACAAAGCAAAGCAGCTTTTGAATCTCCTAAACCAAAAAAGGTTTTCCCATCACACTAGAGCTTTGTGCCAGAATTTATTTTACAGATAAATGTACACATATGCTCTGTCTGAAACAACCAGAATTGCTAGAAAACACAGAGAGGCTTTTCAGGATTAAAACAGAGCATAGGACCTGCAAATAGAGCTTGGCTAATAAGGCATTTTTTTCAGTTAATTGGCAGCACTGAAAGAACTAAAACAGTTTGTTTCAGGTTGCCCCAAAAAGAGAATATTCAAAGTGTTTTGGATGAACAGAAGAGCAAAAAAAAAAAAAATTTGTGGCTTAAAAAAATGGCTTATTGTGCCTGAAATCAAACATTGCAAATATTTAACTGAAGCTGGAAGCCTGTTTTCAGTCATGAAAGCATAGCATTTCATCTTAAAAATACTAACATTCAATAGTTTTTTTGCTTTGGTAGGTTTTTTTATTTTTCTGACCAGTCCAACTAGGCAACACTGGACATAATCTAGAACTTATTTTTGTCAATTTGTGTCAGCATTTTCCAGGAAAAATCTATAGTCATAAATGCCATCCATCTGTCCTGCCAGAAACCATGACGTTACCTGCTTCTAATTTGTATAATAAGTGTGATTCACTAGTGACATGCAACTATTAGGAAATTATCATGGATTCTAGGTCTTACAGCAGACCTCTAGTTTTTCATCCTTCTAGGGTAATATTGTACTTTAAAAAGAAAGACAATACTGGTCTCCACTGCCTCTTTGAGGGGAAGGTTTTTCTCTGAAGTGTCAACTCCATCTTCCATGCAGCTACATGAATCATGGAGTCTGCTAAGTCTGCCTGGCATGAATAAGTTTGTAGACCCCAAGTAAACAAGTTATTGAATATTGTAATCAACTGGCATTTTTAATTTTGGAAAATCTTCCATCTTGCAATGGGCTTTTATCTGAAATACATTTATACTATAGACTTTCGCCATCCAATCCTGGGGTTATGCAGAAAGCTAATGAAAACACATAATACATGTTATTTTACATAATAATGTTTTATGTGCAGCACTTACTCTAAGTCATTTGCTCTGCAAAGACCTGTGGTAAAACATATGCTGACCTTAGTAACATTTCTTTTTTTTATAAAATTTTTTATTTGCAATGCATATGGTCGTTGAAGAGCCAGTGCTTTCCTGTCTGTGACAGCCTTGCCTTTGAGAGCCAATATGGGAACAGAAGACTCATATAATGGTGACTGAATATATCTGTCAACTTCATATTTCTTTCTGGCATATTAATGCACATCATGGGGTGAGATCCTCAGATGCTGAATAGTGGGCCCCTGCGTGTTTCCTCTGTATAGCATACTGTGAAGTCCAGTGTTTGCAATGCAACAACAAAGCAAACCCACTAAGCCTGGAGCAACTGCAGTGTTTCATAACCCAGAACATGAAGGCAGTGGTGTTGGCAGGACTGTCAAAGCAGCTTCACAGACTCCCAGCCCCCATCGAGTTTGACGTTGCACCTCAATCAATGGACTTTGTAAGAGTCAGCATTTGTATTGATTAGAATAACTGAGATGCTTGTCTGTTTTTTCTTTTGATCTCTATCATCCATGGATATGTGTGAGCAAGCTGAAGAGCATTCCTTTGACTAGGAAGCCTACAGTGCTTTTTGTTTCTTGGTATTGTCCCACAGGATTGGCTCCCTGGACACAGAGGAGGATGATTTTCAGAGGGTTACTCAAAATCTTTTCTTTACTGGAGGTTGTGTACAGCCCCAGGAAACAAAAACAGAGGAGGGCATGGAAAAGCAGCAGGCATTAAAAGCACTATCACATGCTGCTTTTCCAATTCTCAGAAACTCTGTTCTCTATGAAGAAGTCATGGGGCTGAGGGCAGGGGGGCATCTTTCAGTTCACTGACGGAATGACTTCTCTCTGCCCGTCTCCATGTATGAATGGGAACACTCCAAGGGAAACCAAAGGGATGCGCAGTCCCAGAAGGATGTGCTATCAGTAAAATATGACGATTTACACAACTTAAGAAATGTAGCAGACGTGCAGTAAATCATGTTCATTGATGGGAAAGACATTTCTGCCCTGGGTAAGATGCCGTCTTTGGCTCTACAGATTTACTGCTTGGCCGTGGGGGGCTCATGGAAAGTCCTAAGTATTCTGGTATGAGCTGTGTTGTGGGGGTGAGGAAGGTTTACACCTGCATTGCACTGGACTGTTGTCAGAGAGCAGTGTAACCCTCTGGCATGATCCGGTTCTGGACTGTAGAGGACAGCTACTCAGAAACTGAATCTGGAAACAGCAAGCTGACGAAAAATCCAGAAGTTAATTAAAAAAAAAAAATAATCTTTTTCATTTCCAGAGAAGTCTAGGCTCCTGCAGGAGCTCAGTTCCTGTTGTTTATTTGCCTTGTGTTACTGCCTGCAGGTTCTACTGAAATGCCAGCAGCCCAATCTGGCCAGCACATTATCAGTAGAACCAGTTGCAGTGACCTTGGGGCCAGCAGTCAAGCGGAGAGTACAGAGAACAGATGCAGAGGGTACCACTGACAGGGGGGCAGTTACTATTAGGGTAAGCTCTTGCTGTTTCACAATTGCATGCTACAGTACAAAATTGCTTTGCTCAACATGCAATTTTGGCATGTCATCTTCCAGTCTTCACCCTGGTTGAGGAAGACTGTGCCTCAAAATATGATGTGTGAAGACTGATTTTTTTCCATGGGTACCATTGTACAGAGTGAGGGCCTGAGTCTGTCACCGGCACCCTGAGGGTCCACACAGCCCTGATGGGCTTCCTATGGCACTGCAGTGGCTATGCTGCAAACTCTGAGGGCTAGAGCCTTTCACCACTCAGGGTGGCTGGAGTCTTGAATCCTCTATCAAAAAACTTCTTTCAGAAAAAGAATAAGGGCAAGAAATATATGGGTGAGGGAAGAATGAAGGACAGTACAAAAGAAGACAAGGTGCAGTGCATGAGTAAGAACAATCACTGGACATGCTGGTCTGTAGAGTGTGGCACTCAGCCAAACTGCATACCATGCGCTTTTTGTCATGAGCGACAAAGAACCTTCATGGTTGCTTTGCAGTTTTTCAAAAAAGACCCAGGCAGAGAGGCATGTCATGTGAAGCACAGAAAAAATAAGTGGGATTTTTGTTTTCCAAAGGCAAGCAAGCATGATTTTGGCAACTACCAGAGACACATCCTAACCCTGCCACTCCATAGTAAGTGGTATTTGGCAGAGACAAACCCAGCCAGTGATGCTGTGGGGAAGATACTCTGTCCTCACCCTCCAGACTGGCATCTGAGCATAGGAAAAGAGCCCTGAACAACAGCAATAACCCCCACCCCCCACCCCAACCTTTCTCAGCTGATTCACTCATTTCATGGAGCTAAACCATCCATAGACATCATTTGCTCTATAGCCAGAAATGATTTGCTGTTGTCTTTTTTTTTTTTTTTTTTTTTTTTTTTGCTATAAAGTATGCTTGCTCCATGCCCCTCCAGACACCTTGGGGTGCCATGTGGCAGGCAGACTGACAGCTGGGTCCTGTCCTTCCCACCCTGCATGCCCAAAGCCCATCACAGCACCCCTGGGGCTCAGCATTGCCTACGAAAGCCATATGTTGCAACGTAAGGCACAGAACTCGGTCCTCTTTGCTCCTTTGACCAGCAATACAGGCTCGGAGCAGGGGTTTCATGGAAGCTGGCAACTCTGGTGGGTTTCAGTCTCAGTCAAGAAGCAGGTGGGACTGTGAAGCCATAGACAGGGAGGGCAGGCGGGTAGGCTGGGAGGTCAGTGGGGCTATCCCCTGCTCTGAAGCAAGCCCAAGTGTGTCTGCATTGCCCCTGGTAGCCTGCTCATTCCCAAGCATTTTGGACCATCTCCCCACTTCCGTGCCTGAAATCTCTTGGGGATCCCCAGCATAGCCCCCCCATGCCAGCAAGTCTGGGAATTTCAGCATTTAATATTGTTCTGAGCATTATTTAAGACAGAACCCTTTTTCTAGCCTAAACAAATTATTCCTTCATCTTTTCCCCATAAATCATGCTTTTCAGTCCCTTGCAGTGCCTCTCGCTCTCTTTCCTGTGCCCTCCCATCTGCCTGCATCCTCTGCAGAGCCTGGTGCCAAGGTCTGGGCACAGGGCTGCTGCTCAGGGCTGCTTAGCGTGGAGCAGAGCAAAGTAATTGTTTACAGCGCTTGCTGGCATGTCCCAGAATGGCATTTGCCTTTTTTCCAACAGTATCACATTGTCGATTCATGCTCACTCCCCGCTTCACTCTGACCCCAGACTGGTTTGTGTAGCAGCCCAGTCCATCTCACCAGCTTGTCCTTCTTCTGGGCACCCAAGTTTTCCTTCCTGAGTTCCGCCTTCCACATCTGTCTCATGGAGTTTCACCTTGCTGATTTCACTTGCATTTTATTTTATTTTGTCAGGACTGCTTTGAATTCCAGTTTTTTCTGTGCAAGCGTTGCTCAGGCCTCTCCAGCCTCACACTGCTGAAAATCTTGTTGGAGCCAAGATATATCACATCTACAGCATACCCTTACCCATCAGCGCTGTGACCCTGCCACAGAAGGAAATTCAGTTGGTTTGACATAATTTGCTCTTCACAAATTCTTGTAGTTTTTTTCCCTTCCCCTTGTTATCCCCCTGAGAGTTACAGACTGATCATCTAATAATTTGGCTGAGTGTTTTTCAGGGTGTCAGACTCTGGTTGACTGCTCTATCATTCCCCAGGTGGTCTTTCTCTTCCTTTCTAAAGCCAGGCAACATTCTTTGCCCTCAGTTAGTGAATACTGAATCTCAAAAATCATTCACCCCTTGCTTATTGGGAGCACTCTCCCTGGGATAACCAGGAGCACCAGCAGTACGCAAGGAGTACACGGCCAGTCCCGCAGGTAGGTGTACATGCACTTACCATCCAGCTTCCCATGAGCCATGTGTTCCCAAAAAGCAATTTGCTGCTTTCCAACACATAGCAAAAATGGGTCACGGGAAGAAAGGCTGCTGCAAGTAAGTCCAGTCAAAATCTGCTGTGTAATTCTGGGAGCTGAATTTGTCTCATGAGAGGTGGGTCTCTGTGCATGAGCCTGGGGGAGTTGCCTGAGCTGACCACTGGAACTGCTGTCTTTTGCGGCTTTTTTGGATAGTGTCACAGGGAGTTAGCTCCTAAAAAAAACCCCACACCCCAATTAGAAAAAATAGTGCAACATCCTCATGTTCACCTCTTCTAAAAGGTCTTCTGCTGAAGTTCTCCCCGGCTCCCTTGAGATTCACTGCTGAGTTTTCTGAATTTAGGAATGATGTAATTTCCTTGATCTTAGCCTGTTCCCCCAGCCACCTAATCCTGCACTACTTGCACCTACCCACATGACTTAAATCCCTGTGCAATACCTTTTACAGATGCCTTCTTTAAAGATAAACACATGTTATAATAATAGTAAAGTAACGCATTACTCTCACAGGCCTTCACACTTGTTAACACTCATCTGGATCTATGCAACCTCATTTTTATGTCTATAATTTTATTTCCATAAATTTTAAATCCACACCTAAGCTATGGGATTTAATCACAGGTAACTCATGCCTTTCTTTATGAATCTTACTGCTGGTGCACTTAACCGTAGTGCAGAGTACAAAGCACAAGAGAAAATTTCTTTCCTGGGGACCATATGTTAAAAGAATGAAGTGCTTACTTAATGCCGTAGCCTTGCAGAGTAGCACAGTCAACAAACCATTATTAGATCATGGAATGAATATCGACAAGTTCCAGAGTATTGTTTAAGCCTGTTGCTATAGTAATTTGAAATTTTGTTCTATCAGCTACTTAAAAATGGGATGAAGCAACATGTTGGTATTTAATTCTTCCCAAATTTGCCGCATTGGCACCACTCATACCAGAATCATCTTCTTTTAAAAGAAAAGTGGAGAGCAAGCACCTCTAGGCCAAATTACTCTGCATAGGCTTCCACTCTGGACATTATTTTTTCATATTAACCTAGAAGAATGGTCTTTTCACTGCTTACTCAGCCGATGCTAAAGCATAAAGGTTCACAGCTCCAAACCAAATGACACTGCCTATTTTTGGAGCCACCTAAGTTTATAATTTCATGTGACGAATAAGTGTTTTAATGGGTAGTTGCATAAGGGCACGGGGTCATGTAGCGAGCTTTCCTGAGCAGTGAATGCCGAGGCTCTTAAGCACAGTGCAGTTAGGCATGTATCATCCATAATGTATGGAGTACCCCTGAGCAGACTTTCTGCAGTGTGAAAAGATGATGTGAGTGCATCGGGGAACAGCAGAGATGAAGGTTAGGAGCCTGGGCAAGCCTGAGGGGACTAGGTTACTTGTAGGATGCAATAAGGGATCAAGCATTAAGTCTTATCCAGGTTACTTCTTCATAGCTGTTGCAACTGTGTGAATCTTGTGTTCCTCAGCAGGACCTAACAAACTGATCAGTAATAATTTTTCCTTGTTTCTTATGCATTTTCTTCCATACCCTTAGTAAAGCACAGTGCAATCTTCTGACATTACATCAGCCCCCTCCTGCCTGTACAAATTGCTATAAAGTGTGTGCAATTGGAGAAAAAGTTTCTTTTGCATTTTCTTGGAAGCAGGCAATATTCTTTTGCCCCTCTGTTTTTTAGTGTTACTTTTATAACCAGCTAGAGATGTCCTGCTAGGTAGCTTCTTAGTATTTTACAGTTGCTCTTTCTTAATATAAAGCTGTAATTTAACTCTTAGCATTTTGTAATACCAAGGCTGCGGAAAGGAAAGCGAAGTGCTTTTCAGTCTGTGGTACACACATTGTGCTGGTCTGTAAGGCAGCAGACGGGTGGTCTGTGGATGGATAAAAGAAGTAAAGAAAATCAAAGCACACCCATACACATCCAAGAAACAAACATAGTAGGGGGGGAAACAGTCTTAAAAATTAATGTCTGAAGTTTAGCATCAATTACATTTGGCTGCAGAAGAAAAGCAAATTGGCAGCACTACACAAGCTGGCTCTTGATTTTTTTTCAAAATGGTCCATAACTTTTAGAATAAGGAATTTTATAAAGCACTGTTGCGCAGTATTGCCCACACTGTTGCATAAGGGTTATGGAGACTGAAATATCACCATGTGAAATCTGGTAAGTGTCTTTGTCTAAATGTCTGGGGATAGCACAACTGCTGTTGTGTCTTTGATTTGGCACCATACTGCAAATTATTAAATAGATGTCTGTCTGCTCTGAAGTTATAGCGTAAAGTCCTTTGATGGCAAAGACTGATAGAAGTGAGCTTCATCACCTCGTGCAAGCCAGGCTTTGGCACTCTGGTGAGTTTTGGTACCTGCTGGGGCACATTCGCTTCCTTGTGACTCTCTGCAAGAGCAACCCTGGAAGAGTTAAATCTTTCCATCGCCAGTGACCCACTCACACCCCTGGGTCCAGCCTTTCTCAGAGGAGCAGCCTTTCCCTCTTCTCAGCGCTCAGAAATCAGGCTGCTGGCGCCCTGCCCATGGCTTGTTTGTTGGAAACTGGGACCCTTTCTTTTCCGAGCGTGTGGCCGAAGAGCGGTGAGCGCGCCTGGCCTGGCCCTGCCTGGCTGGGGCTGCAACATGTTTCTCACGGCTCTGGTGACTCACTGCTGGTGTGGTGACAGCTCTCAAGATCCACTGGATGAAATTTTTTTTTCCTTTTCTTTTCTTTTTTCCCTCCTCGCAGTCCTGGCAGGTACAAATCATCTGTTCAGGGCTCATTAAGCAAGCTTTTTCACAAGGAAAGGTTTTGTCCCCTCCTCTGCGCTGATCTTGACATGCATCACCCAGAAATGAAGGCATCCTGGTGGAGGGAGTGGAAGGGGAGCAAACACTCTGCACCCACCCTAAGGACTACTCGCCCCCCACAACTGCCATGAACACCTCCGAGGGCTGTTCCCCTGACTGAATTTCATGCAAGGCAGGAAAAGAGAAATTCAAACAGTCTTATTTGCACCTGCAACTCATTTGGAAAGTGCCACACTGCAAGTGCAGCTGAAAGGTTTGGCACCAGTTTTTGAAAAAATCTATCCTAAAACACCATTGCTGGCTGCTAGACCTTATATTTGCAGGACTCCACACATAGCTGTCATCTGGATCCTGACATGCAGAGTTTATAAATATTCAAAAGGTGACAAACCAGTTATTCTCGCATGAGTAAGTTGTCTGCGCAGTAGTGAACTGTAACTGCAACTCCAGCCTGGAAACTGAGGTAGTCTGTGTCTCCTTGCCTCCTTTTTCCATGGGAAACAACAGCAGACAATTTCATTCAGTGTCACCTAACCCGTCCTGCCCCTGCCCCAAGTGCTGTCAAACTCCTCCTGTGCAAAAAGCATCTGGGGAGCATTCTCACAGCTACACACTGTGATGTGCAAATTTCTTTGCCTGTCTGCATGATGCAGCTGCCCTGAGGCTTCTAGTGGCTGCAGAGGAGCTGCCTCTGAACCTTTCTCAGAAATGCCCACGGTACACAACCTATCCATAGCCATTTTTAAAAGCTGCCTGTGGTTTTTACAATAATGTACACTTTCTGGGCCAAACTCTTTGATGGCACAAACCAAGACACCATTAAGGATCCAGTTAACCAGAACCACTTGTGTGGGTGGAAGGATTATGCCACTGAGGACAGTTATGAGCTTGCTCTCGGCCAGCAAAAGTTGGACAGAGTTTAATTCTACTTTGTCCTACTGTATGCTGCTGTCCCATTCAGTCTTCAAGCTTGTCTTCACTCTTGGCTGTAAGAAGTCGTCTGTTGGGGATAGTACTACCTGCTCAATGTGTTTTGCTGACAAGACTGAAAAGGAATAGCCCTGATTTTGGAGCCATGAACGCCCCATGCTTCCTTCACAGCACACCAAAATGGGCTGGCAAGGAAGCCATTTGCAGGTCCCCATCTCTCCCAGTGCAAGAGCTGGTCTCTTCCCTTAAGGCCAACAGGAGTTTTCTTATATGCAGAAGCCCAGGAAATGTGATGGCTGCAAGTTTTGGGGTGGGGGAAGAACAATAACATGGTCCACTAAAAATCAGCACTGTTGGGCTCACTGGAGATTGCAGGTTGAACTCTGGGACAGCACCTTTCTGCAGGTGCCACTGGCAGCATCAGTGAGGATTAGTGGAAAATTTGGACCAGTTTGTGAAGCAGTAGCTTGGAAATGAAACAAAAATGGCTCAGAAAAGCAATATTTAAAGAAGCTATGCTATTATGACTGAGAAGAAAATATGCCCAAAGAAAATATGAATGAAGTGGCTAAGGGGACAGTTCACCCAAGTCCCACAGAAAAAATATTTGGACACCTTTAGTTCAGTAACACACCCAAGGAAGTCTTGCAGGAGTTATTATTCCTCAGATATGACCTCTTTTTACTAACATTACTTCTTTGCAATGCAAGGATGGTCTCTGAAGTGCCTCTGTAGGGAACTGTAACTCTATATATGGTATCCGTGAGCTTAGGGAGGGAATGCAAGCAGGCAGATGTAGCCATCCTCTAAAGAAAAGGCTCTTGAAAAGTGAAGAATGACCCTGTAAAACTGAGATGCTCTTTAATAACTAGAAGCAGTTGCCAGGTCTAAGCATTGGACAGGGCTAGAGGCAGGTGTGCATATGCCAACATGAAAACAGATAGGAAACCAGGTAACATTTATTTCACTTAATCCTGGTTAGAGGCACATTCCTGAAAGCAACTAGAGCACTACATCTCATATGCATTTCAGGAAAGCTGTTTCTGCAGCCAAGGCCGTGCTGAAGGGGCACAGAAGCTCATCCAGGCGGGGCTGCCATGCTCCTGGCGCAGGCTCAGAGCCCAGCTGGCCCACTGAGGGGGCAGAGACCAGGTTGCGCAGGAGGCGTTGACAAGGGAATACGCACAGTGGGGAGAGCAACCACCGCTGTGGGTGCCACAAGGCACAGCCAGTGCAGCCAAGCCCCTGGAGGAGGGCACAGCTTCCCTGTGAGCCAAGGGGCAGGAGCAGCGACTTTGCCCCAGCTCTCTGAGTCACAGTTTGCTTTCCATCCCGAATTTTTTGGCAGGGTGTCTAGCCATTCCTCTCTGATCTAAGGGTCTTTTCCATTTCTCACTGCGTACAGGCCTGTGGGCATGAGAAGAGCTGAGCTCCATTGCCTGTGGCCCAACAAAGCAGGTCTGTGGCACACGCACAGCACGTTCCTCCCACAGCAGCCTGCATACCCTCTTGGGGGGTGAAGGGCTCAGGTGTGTGCAAGGCTAGTGCAATAACATGTGTTTCACCAGGCTTACGGACAGACGTGACATCTTTCATTAGACCAGCTGATATCTGGAAAAAACCCAAACAGGGAACCTGGGGGACACACAGCTCTTTGCTCAGGACTCAGAAAGCTGCAGCAGCACCTTCCAGACAAAACACAGGTTTGAGACAATAATTCTTTGTTCAATGCAGTTGTGCTAGCTGACCAGTTAACTTGAGAGAAGAAGGGCTGTTGCAGCCTGTGGGGTCAAGACAGGGTTTTAGCAAGGAGAAAGTGATAACATGTTTGCTCCTGCAGAGCAAAGCAGGGGGAAACAGGCTGGCGGGCAGCCCATGTGGAATGAGCATCATTCAGCTAGACAGAAGGAAGATCAAAGTATGCCTTAGAGACATGGACTTTGTGGAGTCCATAACTTTTTTTTTACTCTAGTAGACTTAAGCATCTTCCTTTTCAGGGTTGTCTTTTGGAGTCGTATCAGAAGCCATCCTTCAGAACAACCCTCCAAGAGGTCAGAGGGAAGGTTTAGTGAAAAATATTCTCTACGTAGTAACTGGATGCTATGGTCCTTTATTAATTGTCCAGCAGAGCTCACTCCAGCACATATGTGTTGTCCAACTGCATTGTTTCCATAAGCCCTGTAGTGCATGGGTGTAGTGTGTGTCATGTTTCACCGTGAGCATGTGAAGGCTGCCTGGACCGCAGTGGGGCTGCTCAGAGGGCAGTCGTGGCAGTGGCTCCAGAGATGGGCTTACAGATTTTTCTTCTGCTTGTTGCTGTTCATTTGTCAAGAGCGGGTTCAGTTTGTTTCGCTTCTAATTGTGAGCTTGTTGAGGGTGGGGGATATTTTAACATTAGGAAATTAGATGCTAGGGGAAATTCCTTTCAAAACATATGGTCTTCTAATGCTGGTTGTCATTGCTTGCTGATTTTCCATGTGGATTCCATTAGGGTTTAGTGTGTGAAAACCAAGGGGTAGAGTCAATCTTTTGGTTTGGGTTTCTGAATTAAAGAAGCTTCTGGTTCTTCATTCAGTGTAAGGTAAGAACAGTTTCTTTGATAAGCAAAACGCAGTCTTACACCAACGAAATAATCATTGCCGTCATTGCTCTGCTCCAAGTGACTGGTGGTCCCTGACAGTCTGCTGTATGGCACAGCAACGTAATATGTTTTGAAAGGCTGCAAGCTCAGTGGAGATACATGTGTTGATCTGAAGGCATGCTTGTGCATGGAAGAATTAGTGTGTCACTTCTCTAATGATGGTGCCCACTAAGTTGATAGAGGTGTAAGAATATTTCAGAGCCAGCTTGATGGCACTGCTGATTACTGAATATGCGATGGGAACTGAAAACTAAGTACAGGCTTCCAATCCAGATGGTGAACATGTGATTTCTGAATGTTGATTAAAACATAGGCTTGATGATACAGTTATTTAAAACTAAAAATCTGCTGTGAAGTGAGTTATAAAGAAGTTGGTGTGTTTTGGGGTAAACTGGGTCCCTATGGCCTGAATTTATTGAAAAAAATATTGGTGGGATCAGGGATGAAGTGGGTGAGTTTGGTAGTGTGATTGGGTTGGGAATCTGTGACTAGTTCTGTTTTGTATGTTCTTAAGAGAGGCTGCAATGCTCTCACTAGGGATGCTATTTGTGCAGAGAGTGCTTGGCCATGGTAGCATGCATGGTGCTAATTTGGGGTTCTTTGTTTTACCCAGCCCATGGAAAAAATCCTCAGTTTTCTGTGCAAGAAAGGGCTGAGGATCTTTTCTCTGCCTTGAGATAATTCTTCAGGAAAGGTGGAAGCAGTTGATCTGCCAAAGTTGGGGGGATTTTTTGTGTGGTGCTGGCTCAGGAGAGCAAAAGCACTGAATTCAGAATTGTTGCCTCAGTGCAACCTTTGTGCGCCGTAGGGCTTCCCAAACTCTGCAGCCAGGCAGCTGACTGGGCTCCGCCAGCAGCCAGGCTCCCAGCTGCCAGCGCTACGTGTGCATGCATGCAAAGAGCTGCCTGCCCTGCCTGCTGCCTGACCTCCCACATCTCCCCCCCCCTTTTTTGCTCAAATCCTCCCACGGAGGAAGAAGTTGCTGCAAGGCTGATGGGGAGTTGCACAGGCAGGGAGCTAGGGGATATACTGGGATGTTCAGTCATGTTGTCCTGACTTGAGAAGCTGTTCGTCCTCCTTCAGTATTCCAGGCAGCCAGCCTGAAAAGAAGTCCTTATCTTGTGCTACAGGCCAGTTGTGTTCACAAAGGTCTCTTTGTTACGCCCATGTCTGTTGCATAGTTCCTCTTGAATGAAACTGCCCTGGCAAAACCCAGACATACTTGGCTTTGAAAGTGCCAAGCTGGTAGTGCAAGGGGCAAATTCCTGCTCGTTGCTCCTGTCCTGCCTCCTGCATCCTCCCGCCCCATAGCTTTCCTCTCTCATGAATGATGCGAGAATGATGGGAAGATATGGTGGTGCATCCTTCATGCAGCCCATGTTTTTCACCGGCTTCAGATTATCAGGTGGGCAAGAGTCCTGCTGTCCAGACGGGTTTGGGTAGGTTTGCCAAGTGTCAGACCTAGCGTCTAGTCTCTGAGCAGATGATGGTGAATGGGCTTTCAAAACCAGGACGGCTGCTCAGCCTGTGGGGTACTGCAGGGCTAAGCTCTTCCTCACACAGGAGGGTAGTTAATGGCCATGTAAAGGGCTCCTCGCTGGGTGTGCAAACTACACTGCCAGGCACCTGGGAGCTTTTGGCAGCTTTTTAGTCTAATGCACCTGTTTCTGGCCCCTGGGGCAGAATACACAGTCAGGGCAATGTACTCTGCAATTCCAGAGCAGCCAAAGGCTTTACCTTGAGATCCTTTGCTGAAGGCTTTACCTGAATTGCCTTACAATATTGTTAATGCTTTCTGTTTTTTCTAGTCAGCTTGCCCTGTACTCCTGTATGTAATCACTACTGTATTTTTCACTACCTTAGAGGAAAATCGGGAGAGTTTTCCAACCAGTATTTCTGTTCAAGTTGAATTGTATTTCGTAACAGGAGGCTTAATAGGGAGGTAACAAAGGTAGGGAACAGTAAAGACCTGCTCCTTTCCCTCCTTTCTGGCTCTGCGTCTCAGTCCTGAAAGGTCCCTCTAAGGCATCCATCTGCCTCTGGCAAACACCAGTCCAACACCTGTGAGCCAGATGTAAACAGCTGCATGGTAGGTGTCATTTGTGATCCAGCCTTAATACAAACCATGCTTAGGAGTGGTTACAAATGGCTCCATAAAAAAGACCAAATGCATAGCACAGGTAAGTAGCACCTCTTTTCTTATTTCATCTTTCCTTTTATCGTATTTGCTTTCATATCTATGGTATGGAGGACACTTGTGTGTGGCAGGATGAATAGCAGCTGAAGTTCATTAAACTGACCTCAGTGTATTAAATTGCTTAAGAAAATGCTTAAGTAATGTGCTCAGACTAAACTTTTGTTCAACTGCCTACCTGAATAGGGCTATTTTCGTGCTGTTACTTACCTTCACTAACCCTAGTGGCTAGCCTGGCAGGCTGGCTAGTTCTCTCTTTGCTGTTTAACTTGGTGCATGTAAAATTACCTAATCAGAGAGTTTCTGATAGCAAATCCCTTTAAATATTGCAATCGGTAGGCAGCACAGACTATGCAAGGGCATTGCCTTGCAGCAAAGTACCTTCTGAAGACCCCTCTGGGTAAGGGTAACGTGCCTTTTGCCTTTGAGACATCAGTGTTACAGGCTGCAGTTGCCTTTGTTCACTTCTCCAGGGCTGGCTTTTGACTATTTGCTTACCATTACTTTTCCATTTTTGAATACTCTGGATTGCTATCAGGACCCCCCACCCCCCCACCCCCCACCCCCTGTTTTGTTTTGTTTTGTTTTGTTTTTATTTATTTTATTGTAAATTGCAAATTCTTGCCTTGTCCAAAGGCCGCTGCTATGAACTGTAGGGAATGCAGTGACAATTTTCCAATAGTCTGTGTGCCTTTGCTGAAAACTTCAACAAATATATTGAATTTCAATCTGGATCATGATATTTTATAATCTCACATTTTATAATCTCACATTCCAGGCAGTTACAGTTTGATACTTCTGTCATTGTGAGTATTCGTATTTTTAGCAGGCTGCTGAATAGTTCATGCTGTGTCAGATCATGCTGGTTTCTCTGTAGTTGTTACATTATAAGCCCCCAAGGAAACATATTCCGTAAAACAGGTTTGGCACAGGCTGTGTGTTAAATCAAGGTTATAAAAAAGCTTGCACTTTCTTGTCTTCATTTTCTTTCTTTCCATTCCTCCCTTTCCTTCTTTTTCCTTCTTTCCTTCTCTTTCTTTTTTTCTTTGTCCCTCCATCCCTGCCTCCCTGCTGTTCCTCCCTCCCTCCATGTCTGGCATGTATCTGTTTTCATTTGCTACACAGGATGGGAATCCTCAGGAAAAAGAAAGCCTTGAGGTTGTTCTCAGCTACCATCAAGCACAGCTGCTGAAATGAACTTGTAGCCACAAGAAGCAGGATCAAAAGGTAAGTGATAAATAAAGGCAATGTCAATATGCTGCTTTTGCAAGCCAGTCTCGGATACATTTCAGAAACCTTTAGAAAGTGAAGTACCTTTAAGTAGACTTCTAGTGTTTTTCCAATCACACCTCAGTAAAGCACTACAGACTTGATACTTGGTCCATTGCTTCATGTTTACTTTATAAAGCAAACAGCAGCCATTAACTGGTATCCTTAATTGTATCCTTACTAAAATATTAAGGGGCAAATAAAATACAACTCTAGAGATAACAAGCACATGTCTATCAGGTAGGTTTGCACATGCATGCAGATCTAGAGCAACTGCTCAAACCAGAAGGAAATCAGGGCTGGAGATTATGTCAATGCTCCCTTAAATCAGAAGATTAGTTAATAGCAGTGGTCTCCTGTACGGGCACATATTCCCTGCCATCTCAGCGATGCTGTTTCCATGGTATCACTTTGGCGACAAGTCCTGAAGAGGTGGGGAGAGAACGGAGTCAAGTGTCTGCTGGTACTATCGCACATAAACATGATGTACTTAATCTTCAAACGTCAAAAGAAAATGTAGAAATGTCGGGCTTGGCTGGCAATACCAGTTGTAGGTTGGATACCTGAAAGTTAGAGATTCAGTAAATACAAACCTTTTTTTCCCTTGTTTGCTCTTACTATCTCCCTGCCCTTTTCCCACCAATCACTTTTCTCTCCAACCCTGCAATAAGTTGAATCATTTTTGTTCCCATTCCAGGAAGTTCTAACAACAAATTTCAAACGGTAATGGAAAGCAAGAAATAGGGGAGAAGGAAATACACCAGACTGGATTTTTTTTCTTGAGAGCAAATTTGCAGAACAGTATTTGGATAACTTATCAGGACATAACAGAAAATGGAAGATGATATTTAAACACGTTTAGTGTATGGACAAATTCTTAACATGAAAAATATCACTTTAGCTTTCTTTGAATTCCTTGCATTAAGGCTGGGGTTCACTACTGAGGGGAGAAAAAAGTGACAAAAGAGCAATAAATAGGTTGGTTTTCCCCTTTAAAAAAGGGACCAAAACATAATCTTCATTTGGAAAACAAACAAGAAAAAAAATAGACTTTCCAGAGTTGGGTAACCCTTGCTAACAATTACTGTACTTGAATCTAAATGAGAAGTGTACATTGATCTGTGTATACAGCCTCAGCCACTACACTGCAAAGGAAGAAAAAAAAAGTTACTCCATCTCTGTATTTGATCTAAAGGCTCTAGCTTGTTTTGGGGGGAGTAATATGGTAGTACAAATGGACTAAGTTAAAAAGAAGTCATGCAATGATTCCTGAAAACTTCCAACCCTGGACCCTCCTTTCAAGACCTATGTATGTAAGTAATCTGCTTTTTCAAAATGGGAAGATCCCACAGCCCTGCAAAGGCAGTCACTTTCTGGTTCCTGGTGTTTGGTGCCCAGCAGGTGGCTGGACAGTGCAGGCATTCCATGGACACACTGGGAGGGGGCATAAGTGTTTTCTCACCTCCCTGCCTGGGCTGTGGGACAAGTGGCCTCCTGAGAAAGCCCACTGCTGTCTAACACAAGTCAGAGCTGCTCCAACCGTCTCCTTGCATTTTCCTTTCTCACACGTGGTTTCAGTTCCCAAATGCCAAAATTGCCCCATCGCTTTGTGGGTGGCAATGCCCCACTGTGTGTCCCTAGGGAGGGCACGGGGCACAAAGGCTGAAGCTGAGAGGTAAGTTTTAGGGGAGCAATACTCTCAGCTGACCCTGCCAGACCCCCACTTCTTCATATGGGTGAAGCATGATGCCCGACCGTGCTTCAGCCAGTCTTCCCTGCGCAAGGGCTGAAGGGGTTGTTCATTGTCCCACCTTTGCATGAGCTGAAGACAAGAGTGAAAACTTTCAAATGAGATTCACAAGCCCCTGATGTGTCTTACCTTTGAGTGTTGCAGCATGCATGATGCCCAGTAGGGATTTGTTATTTATCAGGGAACTTCACCCCCTAACCCTGGATATAAAACCAAAAAATTTGAAGGTCACAGCAGGGATGACAAGGGAATACCCCAAGTCATTACAATTAATATGTCTCTGCCTCAAAAGCACTGCCCTAAAGAAGTGCTGTGTTTATAAAGGAGTGGAAGTGTGGGATCCTGATGCTCTGGGTGCCATGAGGGGTTGTACCCAGGCCAATACAGTGCAGTGGCTGTGAAGCGGTGCTGGGACTGCAGCCCCAAAACCCAGGCCCATTTCACCAGCTTCCTCTGGCACCAATCACTTTTTTTTCTCTGCCCCTTTTTTAAGATGACCCCTGCCCATCTATAAACTGCTAAAGAACAGGAGGATTTTGGTTTGCTTTTGGGACCCACCACCAGCTGGATGCCAATTCTGGAGCATTAGAGATTTGGACATGGTGATAGATGTTAGTGAGCAGTAGAGCTTGCCTCTCCAGACGATGCTCTTGCCTGTTCCTGTGCATCTGGGAGGGTGGTAAAGTATTGCTGCTGCTGGAGTTCTACCAGCTGAAGATCTGCAAATGAATTAGCTGTTGTCTGATGGATTTAATTCTTATTTTTAGATTTCTGGTCCTCTGTACACATCAGAATTACCAGATAGGTTTATCAGATCTTCTGGATCTTTGTATTTTTTATTTGGTTGCATTATGTTGACTTGTTGACTACAGACAATCTTTTCATTTAAGACCATATAAATAAAGTCACTGCACAGCTCCTGGGAGGAGTTGTTTATTTTGAAGATAAACTATCTTACTTGCTCGCTGTCATAAATTAGAGATATATGTACCTACCACAAAAGTTACAATTTTTGTTTGCTTCTTGCTCTCTTCTGTGATGCTCCTGTGTCAGACAAGATGGTAATGTACATAAATTATTTTTTATACAGTCTTTCAAACTTCATAGCAAGTGGTGCTTTGTCTTACTATACCATAGATGGAATACTTTGAGATCAAAGCATGTCTCCCTGCACAGGAGGATGCCAACAAACTGTTTTTCATGGCAGGTGATAAATGATTTCAGTATTTTAGCAAGGTGGCTGCCTTCACCTGGAAAATTAGAATTGGCAATGGTAATTAAACTGTTTATATAGAGACATCAATGCTTGGGTGTTATGAGCAGTATGAGACTGCTGTGCTGAACAAAGGTGTTCTTCAATTTATTACAAACTGGATAGACAGAGCTGGCCTCTCAGGCTCTATAGACTAGACCATTGAAATAAAAGGATTTGATTTACAACTACAGAGAATCTGAATTGTAATTTTAGTGTTATAAAACTCCAGAAGATATAATTTCTGTTTTCTAACAGCATCATTTTCTCCAGGAAAGTGCAGCATAAATGCAAATTGAGTGTTCTGTGAAGATGTAACAACCTCAGAAAAAAACCACAACCTGAATCCCCAGACAAACCAAATCAATAAATCATCATACTGCTTTTCTTTATCAGAAGGCTCAGATTGAATAATTTTGAGAAGTTCTGTTCTGAAGAAGCAAAACTCTTTTGTTTGCTCTTCATCATTTGGTTCATTTAAATCAGTAAACTATTGTGCCACGCTGTGTCGTGCTATAACATAGCTTACTACAGCGATCACAGAACCCTAAGCATGGCTGTGCTGCACCAGGGGAAGGTCCACCCAGCCAGCTCTGTGTCTCCAACAGGGGCCAGCGGGGGATGCTGGTGGTGAGGACCAGCCAGGCTTGTGGGGAGGACTGTTCCTGGGAGTAGCCTTGTGGTTCAGAGCCCTCCGTATCCAGGGCTGGTATCTGTGCTGCCCTGCCATAGTGGCAAAGCCCTCCTGCCCAAGAGCTGTGGCGTTACAACACATTCTGAGTAGATTGTCACCATGACTTTTCAATCCTGTGGGAGATCTAGAAGCTGCAATTCACCCCCAGTGTCATCAAGGGGGAGATCCGGATGAAGAAAGGAGGATGGGCATTTCTCCTGCCATGTAACCTAACCATGCTGTAAGCAGGTGTAGAAGACATAGTACCAAAAATGTGTCTTGTCTGCACTACAGCTCCTAGTCCTCCAGATAGCTGAATGGGCTCGACCTACTTCCAGTGTGGCCCTACAGTGTTAGCTCACATCTTGGATACACCAGAAGGGTGAATTTGCATGACCGTTTACAGATGACAAATCCAGACAGGCAGCTCAGGCCCGCACAGGGAGTGCAACCGCGACGCTGAGGTGCGCTTTGTGCACATTTCACAGTGCCTTGATTGTGCTAACAGTCTGCTCTGTGGCTGCTGCATCAATATTATATTGTGTTGCACAGAGTTCAGCATCACTAAAATGATCAGTCTTGCTGATTATGAGTGTATCTCTCTTTTGATAACTAATTTTGAAGGCCACCTGTTTTAAGCCAGAACAACAACAAAAGACAAAGTGACAACAATTCCTACAGACTGACCATCCCTTTTTTGTGTTGAACAACAGTACAATAAACTCCAAGTACCATGTCCCCAAACTATGCAGGCTTTTTTAGAAAGCCTAGAGCACAGCCATGATTCCTTCCCAAACTTACCATGAGAAATCAGCATCCTACAGCACTATGCTTTAAGCATTGAAACAATCCAGCTGCGCCATCCCATTCATTGGATTTGTTAGATACATAAGTTTTGAAAATACCAAATTAGATACTATGACTATATAACTGGAAGGGTAAATTTAGTGCTGGTGTAAATTTAGAAGTCTCAGTGATGGAATTAATGCAGGACTTCATATTTTGCAAATGAGAGCTACAGCCTTGCCACTTTACTTTCCAAAGTGGTCTTTTGAAATGGAAGGTGCGAGCTTAGCAAATAGATGTTAAAGGCTGTTAGAAAATTGCAAGCTCAACCTAATCTCACAGATGTTATAGCTACCCAGGGTCTCAGTGTAGTCAAGGTAACTGTGAAGGCACAGTTGAGGAGCAAGTGGATAACTGGAGCTTGTACGAGCTTTAGACCAGTTCTAAACCAGTCAGTGCAGAGCTGTTGGCAGCCACAGGCAAGTCTGTGAAGCTCAGAAACCAGTGAACCTGACAAAGACCTGTATAATTAATTTGCTCATTCATTCATTTATTCATTCATGCAGTGGCTGAGTTGTAAGTGGTTGGCATAGCCTGGAAAGGAAGTATGTAACTCACAACCATAATTCCAGCTAGATCTTGGAAAAGCATCCCAAACAAGTTTCCTATTTCTTTCCTACCAGGTTAAACAATAAACGTACCAAGGAGGAAGCAACAACACAGAAGTTAAAACCATAGAATCATAGAATCGTTTAGGTTGGAAAACACCTTTCAAATCATCAAGTCTGACTGTCAACCCAGCACTGCCAAGTCCACCACTAAACCATGTCCCTAAGCACCACATCTACACTTCTAAATACCTCCAGGGATGGTGACTCAACCACTCCCCTGGGCAGCCTGTTCCAGTGCATGACAACCCTTTCAGTGAAGATATTTTTCCTAATATCCAGTCTAAACGTCTCCTGGTGCAGCTTGAGGCCATTTCTTCTTGTCCTGTCACTTGTTACTTGGGAGAAGAGACTGACATCCACTTTGCTACAACTTCCTTTCAGGCAGTTGTAGAGCGAGAAGCTGTCCCCCTAAGCCTCCTTTTCTCCAGGCTGAACAACCCCAGTTCCCTCAGATGCTCCTTGTAAGCCTTGTGCTCCAGACCCTTCACCAGCTGCGTTGCCCTTCTCTGGACACGCTCCAGCACCTCCATGTCTTTCTTGCAGTGAGGGGCCCAAAACTGAACAAAGTACAGGGGGACAATCACTCCCTTAGTCCTGCTGGACACACTGTTTCTGGTACAAGCCAGGATGCTGTTGGTCTTCTTGGCCACCGGGGCACACTGCTGGCTCATGTTCATCCGGCTGTTGACCAACACCCCCAGGCCCTTTCCCACCAGGCAGCTTTCCAGCCGCTCTGCACCAAGCCTGTAGCGTTGTGTGGCATTGTTGGGACCCAAGTGTAGGACCCGGCACTTAGCTTTGTTGAACCTCATATAACTGGCCTTGGCCCATCGATCCAGCCTGTCCAGATCCCTCTGCAGAGTCTTCCTACCCTCAAGCAGATCCATACTCCCCCAGCATCTTGTTGTGGTCTGCAAACTTACTGTGTGCACTTGATCCCCTTGTCCAGATCATTGATAAAGATATTAAACAGAACTGCCCCCAGTACTGAGCCCTGGAGAGCACCACTTGTGACCACCAACTGGTCTTAACTCCATTCCCTACCACACTTTGGGCTTGGCCAAAGCTTTTCACTCAGTGAACAGTAAGCCTGTCCAAGCCATGAGCAGCCAGTTTCTCCAGGAAAATGCTGTGGAAGACAGTGTCAAAGGCTTTACTAAGGTCTAGGTAGACAACATCCAGAGCCTTTCCCTCAACCGCTAGGCAGGTCAGCTTTGTCATAAAAGGAGATCACGTTCATCAAGCAGGACCTGCCTTTCATAAACCCACACTGGTGGGCCTGATCACCTGGTCATCCTGTACATGTCACATGATGGCATTCAAAGTGGTCTGCTCCCTAACCTTCCACAGTACCAAGGTCAGACTGACAGGCCATATAGACAATGTAGTACTAATCAGTGGTGCCTGCTGAGCCTCTGAAGAACCTTTCATTGTTGAGTGAAGATGCTGGCTTTGCCTGAGATGTCTGACCTCAGTGCCATGGTGCTGTTAGGAAGCAGCAAGCCCACTGGCTGTCTTGAGCTCTGGAGCTCAGCCCCAGACTGCTGCAATGGGACAAACTGGGTAGGGGCTTACAAGGATGGCTGGTTGCATTTCCAAACCCATACCTCAGGGTCTGACTTGTCCCTATGAGTCTATGCCCTTGTCAGATATTCTTACATCAGGTACAACGTCTGTGGCAAACAACAAATCTTTCCACTTATTTTCCAAGGGCTTTCAATTAATGTTCCTGAGTCCCAGACCCAAGGCCACAGGCTCATAGCAACATTGGTAAGTCCCATTTCCTTCTCTGGGGGGTCTGTCTTGGAGGCAGCCAGCTGGGGTGGCCTGCAAGAGAGCCAAGGAGTGGGCTAGAACTGTGTCCTTCAATCTTTAAAGATTTATTTTAGGACTGAAAATGTTCCCTTTAATGCTTGCTATGCAGTGGGGAAACCCGGTCCCTTCATCCTGGCCAACAGTTTGAAATGTGGGGTGAGAGCCTGGGCAGAGCCTTTGGCAGTCACAGTCCATGCTCTATGCGGTGACATCCGGGTGTCCCTTTTCCTTTGCTCTCCGTGCTGTGGACTGGTGCTTTGTGCATGATGCACAAAATGATGATCTCCAGGCAGGGGACTCACTCATCCTCTGCTTGGAGGTGTCTATGAGAAATTTAGTTTTAAGCTTACCTTCACAGCGGTGCAGGGTCAAGGATCCTTTAAAAGTCTCTTCCTCTTTCACAGTCTTTATTGAAATATATACATGGGCGCTGGCTAGAGCTGCCCCTGAGCCTGGTCAGGTTGCTGGTGCTGCGAGTAGTTTCCCCGTACAGGTCACCATCCCAAGGATACTTTGCATCCTTTCCTTGTCTGTTGGGATAGATGTATCAGTAACAATTTCAGCCCTACCAGGATCTGCCTGCACCCGCACTGTGCTATTCCCCCTGCCAGGCACCAGATTCCTCTTGCATGGAATTGGCAGTCATTGTTAGCTTGGCTGCAGCCCGGGGAGGCTGTGCCATTTCCTGAGCGCAGGTCTGTAGATTTCCTTCCCTTTAGACAGCAAGACGATGTATGGAGACCAGGAAGCTTTATGCAGTCAAAAGGTGGCTTTTCTTGAGAGGTTTCTTTTCCTCAGAAACACTCCCAGTTTGCCTCACCGGGCAGTGAGGCAAGGACATCCCTGAAACGAGGATGCTGAATGCACTCTGTGTTTCAGTACTGGCTCCTGGCTGAGAGCACTGCCTGGTGTGTCAGGTGTAGTGTGTGGTTATCAACAATCTCCTAAAAGCATTCCCCTCTGGGAGGAGAGGGAAATGTGCTCTGTTCACATAGTGACTTCATTTTCCTTATTTGTTAAGGAAGCAGTGTTTCCTCCTGTGGACGGGTGTGGAGTGCCCCCAGGGCTGCGTTTCTCCCTGGTCTGCTGATTCCCAGAGCAGTGTGCTGGCAGCCCTCACCCCAGGCGGCGGGTGAAAGGCTCCAGCCACCCGCCCTGGAGCAGAGATGGGGAGGATGAGGTGCTTTCGTGCTCTTCAGCACTTTGCAGAGGCCACCTCTACTCCCCGGAGTCCCTCAGCCTTTTCCACTATTGTTCTGACCCCAGTGCATTCACTCTGGACGTGAGATCAAGGATGTGACATTTTAAAAATCCCTGACACTGTTATGAGCTCTCTCTTTCATTTGCATATGCCTTTATCTCCTTCAGTGGGGAATAACCCTTATGAGCCCTTTCTTCTCTTACCTTATGCTGCCTGTAGCATTTTTTTTCAGTGCTTGTAACCTTGTCAGACACCTTATCAGCTTGTGCAGCTCTGTCCAGCTGAAAATCGATTATTGCCATTTGCCTACAGGCTGGTTGTCCTCTTATCTTCTGCCACAGCATTTTTGATGGTTCCTGTGAATAAGCCCTTTCCCTGTAATGGTGTTGTCACCATCCTCCTCACCCATGCTGTGCACCCTAGGTTCAGATTGATTCTTTCTTGGACAACCTAATCTGTTGCAATTCTTGCATCTTCTCCCAAATGCTGGGTG
Source organism: Falco biarmicus (assembly GCF_023638135.1). Classification (NCBI taxonomy): domain Eukaryota; kingdom Metazoa; phylum Chordata; class Aves; order Falconiformes; family Falconidae; genus Falco; species Falco biarmicus. The sequence goes on from NC_079289.1 coordinate 81,786,986, forward strand.
TAGCCGCAGCTTGCCAAGGCACGTGCATCATATGTGCTCTTTCAGTGTCTCCTGGCACAGTAGACTCGACTCGTCCTGCCATTTCAGGGCTCTTTCAGAGTTTCTTCTCATCCTCACATCAGCCTCAATCTGTTCTGGTTGTCTTCCTGTGCTTGGCAAATCCTAATTCCTTTCTCCAGAGTTATTTCTGCTCCCTGCAGTAGTCTCCAGGCTCTGCCCCAGGCAGCAATTGCAAGGAAGGCTCTTGCCAGGGTGCACTCCTGAAGCTCCTGAAGATGTAGTGCTGGCCCTGCCACTTGAGGGCAAACTTTCCTTTTTGTACCCTCTATTTGAAAACCTATTCAACTTTTTAGCTTTTTTAATACAGAACTTGCATTTCTACAATGGTTTCTTTACCCGGCAGAACTGAAGAGTATTTGGAAACACCAAGGAATGGCTTTTTCTTCTGCCTCTTCTGCCTTTTACTGGCAACTTCTCTTACCCTTGCTGTGCTCACTCTCAGCACACCACAGTTTATACCCTCTTCTGGTGTCCTCTTCAGCTCCAGTGTGTTTCAGCTCTGCCAGGTCTTTCACCACATCTGGTCTTACATAAAGAATGTTTTCTTATTTTTTTTGCTCCCAAGGTTGTGTGCTGCTGTCCTTGCTTCCCAAAAAGTCCCTCAAAGGTACTGCTTATCATAGCCCAAACTGGGGCTAAGGAGGATGGTGAACCCCTTGGCTTTCTGTGACCTGTCACCCCTCTGTGCCCTGAGCATCCCCTGCATCAGCACAGCCCCAGGAGCCTGACCAGCTGTGGGAAGTGGTTGGCTTTTCTTAGGAGGTCCTTGGTCACACACAGTATCTGGCCTGCGGAGCTCCTCTCCTGGTATAGAGAAATCCAAATCACTCTTTTCTAAAGGTAATGCTGAGGCAGTGGTTTAAAGTGCTTTTCTCAAGTTCAGTGGTGCTTAAATTTATAACTGTATGAGTATTTACTCTCTTTCTGTATCTGAAGTCTGCCTCTGATTTACATCTGCAGTTTGAGGCATATTCTATAGCAGAAAGATGTTCTAGCTTTTATTTGGCGGGAAAAAGTCATAAAAAATTGTGTAAGATGCCAAAACTTCACTAACATCAAAATCCATAATAATATCTATTTACTTCTGTATTCTAGGCTTACAGTATGGTGGACTAATTAAGTTCATATGTTCATTTGAACTGAATAAACTGCAGTACTCTGAGGAAGTTCAGTGAACTTCACTTCTGCTGTGGAGACCAGAAGGCAAAGCATCCAGCTGCCAAGGACCAGGCAGTGGTAGCATCAAATTTGCACCTAGTGTGAGGTCACAGGTTACACCAAAAGCCACAGAACATTGCTGCTCTCATTAGGTGAGGATCCCATCCCTCGGCTGCCTCCTGGTGCAGTCTGAATTGCAGCAAGCTGCCTTCTGGGATTTTGGCACCTGCCAGTATATGTTGCATTGAAGCTGGGGTCTGCATGCAACTGTGCAAGGACGTGTCCTTGTGGCTTTGCTCCCAACTGCTGGGGCTCCAGGAGTTCATCTGAGTTCAAAGGGACTTGTGTGTGTAAAACTGGAGACTATCACGGATTTCAGTGCAATTAGAAAGCAGCCCACAGGGAGTGCCAAAAAAGGATTTGTTTCTGGCCCTGTTTAGGAGGTGGGAGTTTTGACTGGGGATATTTGTGAAGCTGGGATTTCAGTGAATTGGTCAAAATGATCCTATGTCTGAAGAGCTACCTGCAAAGAGGTATCAAAATGCACAGGTTTTGCAGCTGAGGGTGCAGTCTGAGCATCCGACCATTCCACTGTAATGACTTTTGTCCTAATAATAACTTAAATGGTTTCCTAAACATTAACTTGAACTTGCTCAAGGGAATGGCCTTTCTTTGCTTATAATAATTTCACATGAAGTACAGCATGCACATTGGAGGGTAACTGGAGTTAATGTCAATTATGAATCACCAATTTCCTGCTCTAAATAGCATTTCTTCTCAGCAACTTCACATACGGCAAGCTGCCCTGCAGTTTTAACCCAAATTGTTTAGCTGGGGCTGAATTTCATTTTAAACATGAGGTTTTGCACAGGGAGTGTGCACACAAATCTGGGTGGCAGACAAATTTTTTGCTTTAATTTTTTATAGTAAATAACATAGAAAAATGTCTCCTCCACTTTGCATATTACATTTTTACTGCAAGAAAATCACATCATGTGGGTATTGGCAGGAGACTGCAACAAAATAAGGTTGCCATTATTAGTATCTGGCTGTATCTTGCCAGGTCATTTTTGCAGCTCTAAGTGAATTTATGGGAATGTTTTTGTCATTATGGATATGTTCAAATCACAAACCTGATACTATACTGATGAAGGCAACGATGACCTTCTCAACTAAGTGGAAATACTCCTGCCACCTTAGTGTTTTCTCTCTCTTGTGCAAACCATCCTGAGGAAGCCCTCAGGATCTGACCCTTGCTGAGGGAAGCTACTTTAAACCACATTTAGAAACATTAACCCACAGTTTGTACTCTGGCAAAACTGCCAGTTGTGCCACTGAATGCTGTTTAGAACTTTCTGACAAACTCTGACCTCTTGAGGAACATGGGGGGCAGGAAACAGCAGAAATATTGTTTGTGGTTTGGGATGCTGGGGTAGAGAGACCCACTGTGGCGCCCAGTGTGCACCATGTATCACCCACAGGGGGAGGTGGAGAAGGAAAGGATGGAGAAGCATGGGAGAAATTGCCAGAGACACCACATGTAAGCTGTATCCCAAGGTCCCAAGCTCCACATTGGAAACCTGGGAAGTGTGATCGTAACTCCTTCCTACAAGAGGCTGGAGTTAATACAGCCTGTTTTTATGATGTAGTTTGGGAGTCCTGTAGGACACATCATAACTGTTCTTTGACACTTGGATAAACGTTTGACCGACTACAAGTCATTACAGAGAGACTCTTTCTGTTTCTATCAGATAGAAGAAACACTGCAAATTGCACACTGCACATCAAGTGTCATTATCCCACGCTCTTTGACACAAAACTTTCCCTGTAGCCTTGACAAAAAGGCAAAATATTTAGCATCGACCTATGTACAGGTATATATATCTATCTGGTACGCCATGTATCTACCACATATTCTAATTTGAAACAACCTTGAAGGTGGAATTCTTCTACCCTCACCAAGGCATCAAACAGCTGGATGACTAAACCTAAACTAGTCACTTTCAGCTCCCTTTGTTATTAATAGAGATAAATAGATATTGTCAAAAGGCTATTCCACCTCATCCTATCAACAGCAAGCGAACAGCCTTTTGGGCAGTACCTGTTTGTGGTTTCCACTGACAATAAGAGGAGCCTAGCTTGGGACAGAGATGTCTGACTTCAGGAAGGGTGGGTAAATCCCACAGGTGTCTACAGAACTGTTGATCGGTATTGCTGAGATTCAGAGAAACATGGTAGCTTTCTTCTTTCTCCGTTAGATATAAAGTAGTGGCAAAGGACACCAGACAGCAGTCTGGAGGTAGAAAAAAAGACATCTTTACTCTCTTATGATTTTCTCATAGGATCAATTTGCCTTTTTGTCTGCCTGCTCTGACGTTAGTCTCTCCCATTGGCTTTTCAATCAGCTGCCCAATTTCAACCGATGTTAATAGCAAGGCAGAGAAAACTAAGTTTCTAGACAATTTCTTGGACATGTAAGGAGCTGTGGTGCTTAGGCACGGGTGTTGCATCCTGTTGCTGTCCTGCAGAAAGAAGCTAAAGCATCCACCGTTTGGCAGCCTGAGGAGGTGAGAAGCCACAGATTGCTGGATGATGAGCATGTCTTTGCCAGCCAGTGAGGGCACACTGCCCCTTGCTCAGCCAGCAGTCTCATAGGGGTTTAAAAGCAGTTGAAAATTTTGTTGGAGAGAGCAAAGGGCAAGGTGTGGCATTAGACATCATCAAGAGGTGCAGGGGTCAGAGAGCTGAAGGTAACGCAGAGGCAAAACCTGAGTGAGTAACCATGAGGGGCATAGGCTTAAAACTGTGTAGGAATCCAGGTTTCTTCACTTGTCCTATACAAACTGTTCGTCACGGCTCTGTGGTGAGTGCAGAGGAACTCAAGTGTGACAGACAGCAGGCAGCAGCTTTTGTTAGGCAGGCAGAGCAGCAGCTTCGTGCACTTGGATCACTCACACCAGCCTTCCCCCACCTGACTGCCACCCGCCTCTCTCCCACAGATGTTCAAGCCACTGTTCATCCAAGATATCTCCTTCGTATATTGCTTTCCTTGTCAGGCTCTTCAGCTTGCTTTTTTTAAGCATTGATAGTCCAACACCATTTGTGCCTTGTAGGCAGCCCGCCGCGGGGGAGCCCTTCCTGACTGACTACTCCTTGCTGAAGGAACCAGGGGGACACCAACTTCTGATCCTGCTGCAAACAAGTTTTCAGGTCAATCTAAAGGCCAAGTATGGTCTACAGGTAATGCGTCTTTCTGACTTCTGTTGCAAAATGAATAAGAAGACAGTTCAGACCCAATTTTCAGTTTTCTCCGAGGCAGCCTTATGCCCTAGATGAAGGGAGCCTTGCTGTAATAATAGTGTATGTGTAAGGCACTGAATAAACATTTCCAGGTACTGTGTCTTAACAACACGTATTCATGGATACACAGAAATATTGAATGAAGAGGCCTGTTTAGGTTACAGAATAATATATGTGTTTAGGTATTTTAATATCCTTGCGAAATGAATCTGAGATAATGCATAATGGGGAGAAGGAAGAGATGAAAAACACTGAGTGCCTGAACAGACTTCTGCGCCACCTGCTCCTGCATTGATAATTTTATTTAGTGACAATATTATTTTTCTAATAATTATTTTGATTATTAAAATGATAAAAAAATACTTCCTCTAAGAATTTTGGGTACCTCTTGTCTGCACAGAATATATATTAATTCTTTAAGTAGTATGTGGCTTGTTACTGTAGACCACCATTACAATACTTTCAGTTGCTCCTACATTCTCACCTATGAAAAGAATACTGATAGCCAAGCCCCAAATATAAGCCACCCTTTATCAGTTCAATAATGGAACAAAGCATCGTCCTTTCCTGAACCGTATTCCTATGCATCCTACTCCCTCTAACTGCTTGCAGCAATAGTGTGCCTGTTTATGTCCATGTGTGAATATACATCTACACTTTAAAATATCCTTGCATGTGTACTCCATTCATGGTCTTCGGAGACACAGCCAGCACAGATACCAAGTAGTGCCTGTTCTGACAGTACTTTTGACAATATGGAGGTCTGTTATCCACTGTCTCAGAATGTCAAAATTGCCTGGGAAGACTACAAAATGGCAGCACTGGAAAATCCTTCAGAAGAAAATGAAAGATTGATTTTGCTGCAGAAGCCTGAATGCATTTTACAACACGAGCATGATGGAGAGGTGAAATCCTGCTCTTCTGAGGAAACAATGTGGTGCTTGATGATGCCAATGGGGCAAACAGTTCAGTTCCACTGAATTGCAGGTAATAGTAGTACAATGCTTTTCTGAGGCCAAAGATAAGTCTTGTAGGTCATACAGTGGTGGAATAAGGAAACTTGCAAATTAGGGTTTCAGGTCTGCAATGCATTTCATGGGGATGCAACCAGGGAGGTTGGTAGAACTCCATACAAATGCGGATCTCCATGTCTTCAAAACTACACTTGAGCCACTGAGGGTGGGAATTTATCTCACTGGTTTTATCTGTTTAAACTCCCAGACATTTAGTCCAACTGAGTCAGCAGAATATCTTTGATTGTTCACAAAAAGAAAAACTGTTACAGATGCTGACCTGAATCTGTCCTGAACTGAAAATAATTCAGGGTGGAAACTCTCCATTTGCTGCTGGGAGAGCCTAAACTTAGTTTTCAGACAATTACTGTTAAGTGAGATAAACTTCCTCTGAAGGGAACTCAGATCAGAACTGATGGGAGCAGGATACCTTAGATCTTCTGGAAATCTTATCTCATATCTGGGGTCATCTCAGATGTCTAATCATCTTTGAAAACTGAGCTCTGAGCTCCTGTGCTTTCCACTTTTATTTGTTTCTTTCAAATGACTGGTTTTATGGGTGGGATTAAGTCACAGTGGTTGAGAGAGGCTGAAGATTTATGAACAGCTATGAAAAAGTTATGGCTCATAGTGTTCTTGAGGTGGGGGGAGGCTACATTTGATGCTTCTACTTTTGTGCTTGTGATCATGTGCAAGTTCACTCAGAAGGCCACAAATGAGACCATCAGTTTACAAGCCACAAGCCTGTGAGGTTGATTAACTGCCGATTAACTTCCACTTGCAGCCAAACAGAGTCTTGAAGATGAAGATAAAAAATTGAAAGCCACTTTTAGTTTTTAAAAAAATTTTTAGTCCAATATATGCAGAATTTCCTGTATTAGGAATCTGTAGCTGTGGCAGCAAACCGCTGAGCACTGCTCCTCAAAAATACCACTGATTGAGGTATTACTGATAATTGTTGAGTATTTAAAGTATGCTTAGCACCCAACAAACAATCAACACAGCTACTGTCACCTGTAGATGATGCAAAGATAAGAAACCTAAGCTGCACCAGTAAAAAATGTAAGCATTATTTTCAGTAAGGACTTTAAGTAGGGTATCTACTGTCTCCTGGGGGATTTCATCCAGGAGCTACTTAGCCAGGCCTTTGTCTTGCAATGGCAGGTGCTTAGCGCAAGCAACCGGAGTATGTAAGCCACTTTCTTGCCCATGGAAAAAGAAAGAAAACTCGGCAGCACAACGACCAAAGGGACAATAGCCTTAATTTTAAAAGAAGGTGTTGGCTAAACTAAAAAAAAAAAAAATGTTCTGTGTAGTATATCAACCAACAATGTAGTGCCAGAGCTTCAGTGATATTTCAGTCCCCAGTTACAGTGAGGCAAAGATGCTGGTGAGCTCTGCCACCCCCCTCATCCACCCTGGGTGACTGTGGTGGCATTTGCGAGGGAGGGAGTGAGCTGGTACATATATGGTCGGTGAGAGAAACCTGGGGTTGACTTAAGAGACAAAACAATGTAAACACTGAATGTGAGGGAAAAAATGTGCAGCAAAACTCACATCCTGAGGATCTCGGTCCTAAGCGGATCATTTGTTTATCCCACCAGCCAAACCTGGCTCTGCAGCAAAGCAAGCCAAAGAATGTCTCCTTTATTGTTTCCATGATGCTTACTCATCTACAAGCCATTCCCCTTTTAGATTATTCTATTTTTAAGGCATAATTTCCATCTGTTCTTTGATCTTATACCACATAAGACATTTAGCTAATAACATCATCCATCAAATACCAACTTTCTTTTAGAGTTCAAACACAATCGACACAGGACCCCGTCCATCTGCTGGCCAGTGCCTCTGAACAGATCCAGCTTGTCAATGGCCAGCTATGTCGCCTATTTTTTAATTAACCAGCTAAGGTCTGTGCTTCCCGTAACACCGCAGGACGACTAGGGGGCATTCCAAAGGGAAGCGAGACATGGTCCTCTCTGGAAGCGGAAGGTAGGGTTTGGTGCATCCAGATCTGCGATGTGCATGATGTAAGTGGGATTTTCCAGTGGATGGAGTCTGCCTTCAGCCCCTCAGGGAATTATTTTTTTTTTTTCTGCATAAAACCACAGTACTTACATAAAAGGTTTGAAGGATAGCTGTTTTCAAACTTGGCATTCTTCAGAGGAAGGTGGGTAAAGCAGAAAGACGATGTTTGCTTCTGTAAGCAAACTTCTGAATTCTTTTGAGAGAAACTTCAGAATTTCGGGGCAGGTTATCTGCAGCACTGGAATTGCAAATTTGCAGACAAGTATTTATACAGAAAAGGCTTGTCTGCTTACCCAACTGGAGAGGCAGGGAATGTCAGATGATTTAGGTGACCAATTGTAGTGAAGCAGCACAGCTTGAATTAAGGATATCTAAGATCAATCACAGTTAAAAAAATTTTAAGAAAAACCTGTCAGCAAAAAGGACATTAATGAGTAATCCAGGGAAAAGGTAGGTTTTCTATGGATATTTTCCAAATGCAAACAGATATCAAATTTTTAGATATTTTTTTACTTTCAGATTCTTCAGTTAGCTCTGTTACCTTGCTTCTCAGTGGTTTGCTTTATGTTGCACGCAATGCATTTGTTTAGGAAGGAATTTGATTCAGAATTTATATTCCACTGGCTTACATATGCCACAGCGTATGTATCTTCAGATCCGAAACAATAACAACAACAAAAAAAGCGCCTACATTTCCTTCTATTTCCTGGCTTGCCAATAATAAGAAGTCCCTGCTGAGGGAGCTTGGCTGGTGGTGTTTTGTGATTTCTCAGATAACAAGAGCTTCACATTTCTGTGGAATTCCCATTTGCCAGCGAGCTGCTGCTGCCGCTGCCCTGATTGATATATGACTGCAATGGCACTTTTCCATTTGACATTCCCTCTCTCTCTCTCCCTCTCCCTCTTAAACAACAGCCCTAACTTTTGTGTGTTGCAAATATAAAAGGCAAGCCATGTGACAGAGGGACAGAAGAACAAAAGCATTTGGAAGTAACAGGACCTCTTTTTAGCTCTCCGAAGAGTTAGAGGGGAGGAAGGAGCAGTGCATTTTCCAAAGGTAAGCACACAAATAAGAGATCCTTCAGATTTTGCATACTACGCGGACTTAAACTGAGTGCTTGATCTCTCTATCTGACAAACACATGTTGTCCTTGTACCATTTTTAAAAATTAAAATATATTGATACGGAGTTGACACAGCTCTAGTACCTGTGTCTCCTTCTTACCCTTGCATATTTAACAACATGTCCTGCCTGAAGGATGCCTGTATGCAATCAGATAGGCAGCCCAGTGCGCTTCTGAGTGATCTGGTTAAACACCTATTCTTGTGCATGTGCCGGGCTCATGTCTGCAGCTTGTGCTGGTCCTAGCGGTATGGCTTTGGAGTGAATGGGCATGCTGGACTCTGCCCTGAATTCACCGAGAGGGCGCCGGTATCGGCAGCACCCTCTTTGTCCCATTACAATAGGGCTGTATGAACACAGGCAAGCCTGCTAGTTTAAAGCTGGACTGTTTACTTTTATCACTACTTATGCATGCTGTTCTCTTGCCAGTCATCTGCCAGAGTGCTTAGAATAATTTGAAACAACAGGCAATATTTATTTCTAGCTTTGTGTGTCATGCTTCGCAGGAGCACTCTGAATTTGCACATTATTATTTATCCAAACTTCTGGAAAGCTTTCTTATGGATTGGGCAGCACTGATTATGGATTAGGACAGATTTAACATACATTCTTGATTGGCTGAAACCTGTGAGGAAAGCCACGGTGTTTGCCTTTGCTGAAACGCCGAGCGGTATATTTAGTAGGTAGCCGACCCCGTCAGCACGACACGTAATGCAGCGTGGCTGTGCAGTCGGTAGCTGACACGGGAGGATGCTGCAGAACCCCAGACTGCCTGCCGAAGGAGAGAGGGAGGCTCTCCTTGTTTGCTGGCAGATCATTCCACTGTGTATCAGCGTCAGAGGCACGAGCATAACTATTCTCTGTGTCTTTGGGACAAAAGAAGAGTTTCACTGTTATGAGCCCAGTGATAAAGCGTCGGTGTAGTGTAGCTGCAAGGCGCGGGAACGGACACTGCTCCGAGAGAGCCTGGCTGAGGAAGAAAGCCCCGTCTCCCTGCTAGGATTCAGGTGAGTAAATTAATCCTATAAAAGTTCACAGGAATGGGTCTGCAGCAAAAACCAGAGGAACAAAGGTGATCCATGTGAAGACCAATCTGCTGCTGTAGTGTCAGTAAAGCAGGCTCGCCCAGAGTTTGTGATGGGGGAGGGGGGTAATTTTCTTGTGGCAAATCTGAATTTGCAAGATGCTGTGTGTGGACCGACTTGTGGGACTGACAGGCAGATTTCTTATCCTACCCTTCAAGTTCATTTACATTTCTCCCATAACCTCCCCATAAGACATCTTACTTGTTTCTGCCTGGGACAGATGGCATGACAAGTAACTTGTTAAGGTTTCTGCAGCTCTTTAAAGATGAAAAATTGTTTCCTATATGTCAAATGTTACTATCAGTTCCTAAAGCTTTGTAACTGTCCCCGTGGCTGAGAGGTGAGAACTCTGCACATTGGAAAAGGACAGGCAAATGACTATTTAAAACCAGCAGTGGGGACAAATTCATTTCAAATCAGTTCCTCATTGCAAAGTTAGTTTCTAATAGAAGCAGCTCAGCTGCCTGGTGGTGTCAATAAATGTGGATGTAATAATCACAGTGCTGTTATTTGTCCCTCAGCAAAAGAACATCTTCATTTTAGGACTTCTGTGATTGTTTTTTTTTCTTTTGAATTACTAATGATGCTCACTTTTGCTCAGGCTGTGCGTCCTTGCTCATATCTGTGCGCAGTTTTACATATCAATAATTCCCTTGACCTAAATACAACTATTTGGTGAGTAATTACCAGCCTGAATCAGGGCGTTCCAATAAGACTCATATATACATCGACATGCTTTTGTTGGAATAATGAAATCTTATTTGCAATATGGTATTAGAAGAGGATGCTTTCAGCTTTTCCAGTTAAAAGCAAATGTGGAAGGAATAGATGTTTTAAGCTTACAAAATAAAATGCAATTTGATTTACTGAAGGGGTATAATTAGGGGCTGATGCTGATTACTCTAGTTACATGCTCTGATCTCTACCTGAAAGTGTCCCATGTAGGTTTCCTGGGTTTGTACAGCACCTGGTTTTGATCAGATGTATGTACACTGATGATTCCTCGATGCAGAGCAGGATACTTGTTAAGGATAGTCTTGTGTACGGTTTGCAGTAGCAATACCCCAGGTAGCTACCTATGCATGGCTGATCTCCACAAAAGCCATCTACCCCACTGGAACAGTCACTCACATGTCACTGAGGCTTGTGATAACATCTGTATGCTCTTGCTTGCTTGAGTTGCCAGGATTGAAAATTCTTTTGCCCAGGTGGGAATGAAGCGAAACACCTCCTTGAGGGCTCGCATTGGTGCCCACTGTGACTCATTTGACAGGGAGTCCCCCTGGAGTTGTCTTCATTCCCCACTTCCCCTGGGGCTGATTGTGTCCTCTTTCTAGCTTGTCTGCTCTCAGATGCGCTAGGAAGTGCTCCAGGTTGCTTTTGGACCTTGAAGGGAGCTGACTCTATGAAAAGCTTGCATGAAACCAGGGAGACATTTGTTTTTGCATCAAGTCTGGCAGATTATTTCTTTAACTGAAAGAAGAAAAAAAAAAAAGCTCTTTCTCCCCCCCCCCCCCCTTTGCTATCATTGTAATTACAATTATAAATATTAGATAGTTGCATTACGAATACTGCAAATTCCTCTGCCTCTAATAACCTGCTGAGTATGAGGAAAGGCTTGTTTCTATGAGTTTTAGAAAAGTTTTGCTACACAAGACTGTGCTCCAGTCCCATGTTATTTGAGCAATCCACCTCTTCAGTGTGGCTGGAAGTGGCCACATCAAAGACAGGCATACAGACCCCGTGGCAGGCAGATACAGGGTAACTTGCTGTGGTGAAGGATTTTTCCCTAACCCCATCTACTGAACTCTCAGAGTCCTGAGAGTTTATAACCCTTCCAAAAACTCTTTAAAAATAAAACCCTTGCAACTGTAACCCTCCCATACAGAACAGGTCCTTTTGCTGAGCCCAGCTAAACTTTTGCCCTCTGTGATATCTGGTTCCACCGGATCATTGTCGGTTGTGTAAACATGTGTTTCTTTTCATCAGTGTTAAATCAGTGCAGCCTTTCAGTTCCCCTGCCCTTCTCCATGTCCTGGTATACTGGTATATCGGGATGGGGTGAGTAGCCGTGCCCAGATCACCGTTTTTTTCTGCTGTCTTGCTTTCCACTCAACAGCCCTTTCACTGAAACTTAGCTCAATGGCAGGAGAAAGGTTTAGCTGGGTCAGGTTAGCTCGAGTGCCTGAGTCTTCCTGGCCAAGAGCACCCCACTTTGCCCATGCTTCTGTGCATACATATGAAGAGATGCTGCAGCCTCCACTGCCTATGATCAGCTGTTATTTCCTTTTTATATGTGTCAGTGTGGAACATATTAAAATTTCTCAGTAGTGGTATGCCAGGAATCCCTCTGATGCCCCACCTCTAACTTAGCAGAACAATAAAAGCAAGGTTGTAGTAAGCCTTTGAGCAGCTGGCTGTCTATATATTCCTTCTTTTTTCACATAATCTAATTCAGACTATTATCTGGGTGGCAGTGGCACTACCACTTCCAGACACCATCAGTCCTTGTCCCGTTTGCTGGAATTCCATTGCGTGGCATGGAGATCCTTTCTGCCACGGATGAGTGTAGCCTTTCTGCTGGTGTCAGGGTAGCAGGCTGCTGGTGCCATGGAGGCACTGGTCCTAGGAATTCCACCACATTGCTATTTTTTGATTTCTCTTTTTTTATTTTTCTGTTTGCATCAATCATTGTTATGGCTTACACTTATCACATTTATGTGCTTATTATTACTGAGCTGCAAACTGCATCGGTCCAGCAGTGCGGAGGCAGCACAGGTTATGTTGCCCTTTAAGACATGTGAGTTGAGGATCTGAGTTAATGCCTCAGCTCTGGTTTGGCAAAGGTTAAGCATACCACGGCAGTGACAATCGCATTACTGTCATAGCAGCACTGCTCAGAGAGAGTGGGACCTAGGGGAACGCTGTTCCCCTTGTTAAAAGACAGAAAATTGCTACCAAAATTGCTAGCCAAATATTTACGTTCTCCAATTATCAGAGGCTGAGGTATATGGATGGTGGTCTGAATTTTGCCCTTAGGGTCAGAAAAGAGGACACATCCCCTTCAATAATGTGCTGTCTCCAGCCTTCTTTGCTGGTCCCTGTGGCAGGGATGTCTTTGCTTAGTATTAAAGACTAAGAAACCCACTCCGACCCCTGTATTTATTGATAACTGCCGTCCTTTGGGTTCTCTAGAAAATATATAAAAGACAGAATAAAACCTGCCCACCTGCTTGGAACACACTCCAACAGGTAGAGGACACATGCCCGAATGCCCTAGACCTCTTAGCAACTTGTAATCTGGCCAAGAGTCGTTTTGCCTTATGTTGGGTCATAAGACTACAGTAGAGGTAATTACTGAAGCAAATCCTATAGCTAATGCTTGGCTGGGATTATTTGCACTTTAGCCAGCAGCCACCCTTGCTGGTTTGCCTCCTGAGAGGGGTGGGCAGCCTTACCTAGACAGCTCAGCTCTGAGCCTGGTGCTTCACTGAGGAGTGATCCCATACAGCACCCTCTGGATGAGCAAGTGGAAAAATATATTCCTCTCAGTTCCTGTCCCAGACTCAAAACCATGACTACGCTGATATTCAGGGAGACACAAGAATAAAGAAAGAATCCAAGGCTGGCATCACCTCACCATTAAATGGCTCTACTAGCTCATTAGAGAGAGATCCCATGCATGCCCCTAATCAATCTATTTAAAGTTTCCTGGAAGCAGGAAAAGGAAAGAATAAAAATACAAGTGCTCTTTTGTCCACCAGTAGTTATTCTTTGCGAGGGTATTAAAACCCTTTTCTCCATGTTGGCCTGTGCCTGTCTGCTGGCAGGGCTCCAACTTGCAGTACCCACTAGTCTGTTATTTCAAGTGCCTAGCAGGAAGGCGCTGCTAGCTCCCCCTCTCCTAGCTACCTGAAGGACTGGAAATATTCTTTGAAACTTCAAAAGGAAAGGGAAGCTCAGCCAGCTCAAGTGCTGTTCAGCTTAATTTGTTCCACCTCATGCACCGGGTCCCTGCCGCATGAGCACTTATGGGGGCCTTACTCAAGCTGCCCCAGCAAAGCCGGGGGAGCCAGTCCCATGTGTGCTCATCCCGTGCGTGCCGATGCTCCCAGGGGTGCTTGCAGTGGTGCACTCTTCCCTTACATGTGCTGCAATTACTATGTTGTTTCTTATGCCTCAGATACCGCGGTCTTCCTACTTTTTTCACTCTATTTACAGTCACAGCATCTCCTGAAATATTAAAAGACTTAGTGAAGCCCCACAGCAGAAAATGATGTGCAGGAGTTTCTCTCAACTACCATCAGCATGTTTGACATTTCTGACTGCGCAGAGGTAGCGTCTGTTTTATCTTCTTGGTTTTTATGGGACAATGCTCTGCAGCTGCTGGCTCGCAGGTGGTAGGACAGTGCAGCCTCATAGGACCAGAAGATGTGCTTCCCTCCTGTGGACACCCAGATGAAGAGGCTTAAGTCCCTTCTTTTGAAGGACTTTTCTGTTTTCCTTTCTACTGCCTTTTTCCTTCCCCTCTTCTCGTGTCCACCAGCTTCCACCAGCTCTGGCTGGGAGCGCATGTTATTTGTGTACTCCCTTGCAGACGCTGCCCTGCAACCTGCTGTGTGATGGGTGGATGGAGCTCCCGTAGGGTGCGTGAGAACATTCCCTTTGGTGTCAAAAGGGATATGCTTCAGCACAGCTGGATGTCAGCAGGGCAAACCCTCATTTGGCACAATGAGGCCTCGGGGAAGCATTTCACTTATTTAGACCTGTAAGGATCTCACTCAAAATATTTAGTTTGGTATTTGCCCTGTCTCGGGAGGGGAAGAAACCTGTTCAAATGCTGCATGGAGGCATTTCACAAACAACTGGTGTTCCCTGTGTTCACCTGCTGCTTCCCGGCTGCCACATGGCCGCTCGGTGACTTTGTCAGGTGTTTTGAAAGGCGGTTGCAGAGCCGAGCGAGGGTTTTGGTAGCATATATAGGAGGCCAGCTATTTCACTGCTGGAACAGAAATGGCCACAGTGAAAGAACTAGATGAGAAGATGATTACATTTATTTGCAGAGCTAAGACATGCACTGGAGCTGATAAAGCCTCTGAGCTGATTCAAGAGAAAGCATGATCAGGCACAGCTTCTTAGGTTGTCTCTCCTACTAGATAAACTGTTCTCTCTAAATTGCTAAGACAGTCACCAGTACAATTTTGTTGCATAGCACACAGTGCTTCCAAAGAGGATCCCGGGCATGCCGTGGGTGGTTGCATGGCTGGAAACCATCTGAGTGCTGTGGAGGCTGGAGGAGGTCTGGGAACAGACCACACCATGCCATGTGGCCACAGGGCTGGAGAGCCACTCCAGGGAGGGGTTTAATGTCTCAGCCGAGATGTGGCCTTGGAGCAAGACTTGAGCTGTGGACGTGCAGAACAATGCAGGGCTTTGGGAGAGGGATACCCCTTGACAAGGGTAGCCCTGGCCAAAGGACAGTCCATCTGCTGCTGTCATCTGGGAGCTGTGGCCAAGCATGGGGCAGCTCTGCACACAGGGGCTCCCCAGCCGACCACCCAGCTGAGGTCTTGGCAACTCACTGCAGGAGCAGAAACAATGGCTCCCCAAGTTCCCTGAAAGCAGATCTGTTTTTCAGAAATCCTGGCAATGAGTTGCCATGGGTCACATCTAGCATGGTGGCCAGGCAGCAGCAGTGGGGATAGTGCTACACCATGACCAAGGCTGAAGATATCTCCGGCAGAGATTGCTCCTCCCTGCCTTCCCATGCCCAGTCCCTTTCATGACCCTTCTCATGGCAGTGGGGAGTTTAACCCTGCAGAACAAACCCTGGGGTAACCTGACAGTGTAGTTTACCCAACACAGGTATTTCCACTACACTCCAGATCCTGGAGCAGAACAACACCCCCCCCCCACCCCCCTACCCCCCAAACTGTCATCTTTCTGGCCTTGATAAAGTCCTTGAGAAATCTATTTTGGTCTCATGAAGACCTCTGTGGCTTTTTTGTTAGAATAGCAGTGGTGAAATACAGACACATACATACACACATATATATATATATATATATATATACACACACATATATGGTTAGTAACACTTTTTTTAGGGCTGGAGTTTGGAGAAACTGAGTAGTCTTGCAACTCTTCTGTTTACATAACAAAATCAGAATGAGGGAACCACACGGTAGGATCCAAGTAATTGTGTTTACTAAATATGCACAGCATGCAAGGCCAGGCTTAGTTATATATACACACTGCTGCTCCAACGGGATTTTGGCAGCCTCCAAAACATAAAAGGCATTGAGTGGCTTGAATTGTACCCTCATCATCAAGCAGGAGTCTCGAACATAGAAAATGCATCAGCAAACAAAGGCCAAGCTGAACATACGTGCATGCCTAATTCCGGGGGCTCAGAAGCAGGGAACAGCTAAGTAGAAGTACACCATAAATGAGCTTTTCCATTGCTCCCTTCCTACCTTCCAGGGTAAAAGCGGTGCAGATCCAATAGACCTTTGGAGAATTGTTCAGCTCTTTATTTTTTCCAAGATACATAGCAAAAAGGGAATTTCTGTTTACGTTCTCACAAAGTGACTGGCTAAATAATTCCAGATGATGGAATTTTCTTCTGTCCTTAAAGCAAAACAAAATCTTAACCTTCACCACGCTCTAAATGATATTAAGACTATGATAAGAAATCTTTATTTCAGTATTCAAAAAGCAGTGAATGACAACATAAGGTTGGAAAAATAACCCTAACTCTGCCCCTATGTTCGTGTACAATACAGTCTTGGATTGCATGCTCATATGGCCTTTCTCTGGGACATCTTCTATTTTTTCCTGAAGTTTTTAGGTAACAGCTGTAGCAGTTTTAGATAACAGCTGTAACAGCTTTTAGCATGTTATGTCTCTATGAATTCCTGAAAACTAGTTATATGGAAAGGACACTATAAGTCTATTACTAAAAACATGTACTGACCACATCAGTGAATTCTGAAAAAATGGCCAGTAGTGATATTCATCCACTGTTAGGCCAAATACTTTTGTAGCAAATTTTCAGCCTGAGCATGTGAAGTTACGTTTGCATCTTTTTCTTTATAGGATGCTGTAAAAAGGAAGCATTTTAACTTCCTTTTTGCTAGCTTGGCAGATGAGCTGTTTACTGCAGGTTTTCACATGAAAATAAACTGAGGAAAAAAACAGCTTAAACAAAAGAAAAAAAAAATATGTTAAATTTTTAATTTTGATTTTAAAAAGTGCATTTTCCAAATGAAACAAAATGGCATCAGAAGTACAGCTATAATGATAAATCATTACAGGTGTACTTGCTTCTGGATATGGACAGAAGGATAGACTGGAAGCTACATATGTCACTCCTGATATCATGTACTTTCTAGGATTTTATAATTTCAATTGGAATTTCAAAAGGAATACAACCTTAAAAAACAAAACAAAACTATGCGAGTGTAAAGTGAAATGCCATTGCACAATATCAGCTGGAAATAGAAAATGTCATGTCAACATATCTCATCATAGTGATGCACCTGAGATTTAGACCTTTTTTACATGATCAAAAATCTACACAGTAACTTCTGTATGTTTAAATGTCCCTGTGAGATTTTTTTCCACATATCTCAATTATATATGGTATATGTACTTGATTTATATACATAAATGTATATGTATACTCCACATAGGTATGTCAGAAGAACCTGGCATGTGCAACCAGTCCAGTGCTGCCTGCAGTCCTGCTCCCCATACCTACACACTCGTTTTGCCTATCAACAACTGTACAGTTTGTTCCCAAAAGATGGGCCACATATACATCCATGGTCTCTCTTTTTACTAACAAATACATGATAACAGTACTTTCTTCTTCTTTCAAAGTTTTTTTTTTTACCAAAGCTTGCTACATTTCTTTGCCACAGAAGTATCAGGGTAGTTTTAAAAGTCTGTGAAAGTGTTAATACTTTTTGTATTGTGCTGTGCTTATCCTGAAGAAGGTACAGAAGTCTTTCTTTTCTCACATTTTTCCCTGCTTCTTTCCAGCTTTCTCAGAGTGTTTTCATGAGGCAGAGTCTATGTCATCCAATTATTTCCTGAAGAAAGCTAAAGAGATAAGCCTTTGAAAACCGAGCCAGGACTCCAGATTTCTCTCACTGTATTAAATCATACTGATCAAAACCATAGGAAGATATAGAAGCACAATATTAACAGTGGGACAGAGAGAGTGGGAAATGGGGATCCCTGGACGTAATATTTCATGAGATGAGACCGTCCAATATCAAATAAATTTATTTGGACAGAGAGGGAATTACTGGGTGTGTAATACTGATTAACTATGCTGGCGAAAGAGCTTGCCAAGCAGCATGTTTTGGTCAGCCTCTTTAAAAAGAATAAGAATGTAGGTAAAAGGTTAAATGTTTTTTAAAAAGTGCATCACTCCTTCTGTTAGCTAATCCTTGGGCATCATCTGTATGAACCAGAGCACTACAGTTCACTTCTGGGAAGGAGTCTGTCCCAGCCCCCATGACTGAGAGATTTCTCTCTCACCCTGATAAAATGTTTGGAGGGATATTTATTAACATGAATGAGACTGTGCCTAAAAGTATCTGAGATCTTAAGTGTTTTGTGTTGTTTAAGCTTTTTATACTGCAAAGA
The DNA here is from genome assembly GCF_023638135.1 of Falco biarmicus. Classification (NCBI taxonomy): domain Eukaryota; kingdom Metazoa; phylum Chordata; class Aves; order Falconiformes; family Falconidae; genus Falco; species Falco biarmicus. The sequence goes on from NC_079289.1 coordinate 81,805,411, forward strand.
CATAGTATATTTTAATGCCATATCCACTGAAAAACATTGCTTCAGGCAAATATACCAAGTCATAAGTCAGATTCTGGGAAAAAAAATAAATATATTGTCTATTAAATCCACAGTCACATCATTTTTCCTTTCCTACTTAGACAATAGCTTGAAATCAAAAAAAGGCTTTAAAAAATGTCTAATACACAGAGCATCCCTAATTACATTTCTTCCCAGCGTGAGACTTTGTATGCCACTTCAGACCAACAAGTCCCGACTCCCAACTTGGATGAACTGTGGAAATGTTTCTCACTGCTATGCACTCCTCTCACAAAAGTGTTTGAGCAAGCTATAAAGCAATGCACAAATCATCAAGCACTCTGGTGGGGGGGCCTCATAATGTCAGGCTGTTTGGGAGATGTGTTTCAGTCGGTTTAGAGGATCGCCAGCAAAGCAGAAAATAGTTTTGAAGCAGCTTGTATAAGGCAATAAAGGCACACATCAGCTCTTTAGATAGGCGAAAGGCTGTGGGGGAGCGTTTCTGTGTGACCAGGAAACTGTTCTATCATAAGTTTCTTCAGAAAGTCCTTGCACTTTTAACTTTACTTGTGACTATCCTCTGCTTCATCAAGTTTCGTTTAGATGGCTAATTCACAGCTCTTTCAGGCTATAGCTGTTTGTATTAAAAGCCAACTTAAATCACCCATTTGAGACTATGGGCTTTACGAGAAGGAACAAGGGGCTGTGATGAAGCAGCTGAGGGAGATGCCCTCCTTTCCCTGCTGGCGCAGAGCTCTGGGCAGCATTTCAGGGGCTGTCCTCTGCCTGTTTTCTGGGATATCTCCTGATCTCCAACAAGCATCAGAAATCCAGATGCCTGGGTGGAGATCCCCATGACTCCAACTGCACCTATTTTTTTCCCAGTTGATAGCTGGGATGTACTTGGATATTGTGGAATATAATGTATATTTCAGATGCTGCTTTTTAATTAACAGGGAAGAGACAGACAAATGCAGCCTGACAAGTAAGAAAGTAAAGCGTGCCCACCTGTGTGCATGTGAGTTTGGTAATCAGGAGAAGGGCAGGACAGCCAGAGACCTATGCAGTCCTCCATGCAGTGCAGGTTGGTGTTCAGGCAAGCTCCCTGGGGGACCACTCTGCTTATACCTGGGCTTAGAACTTCAGCATCCCTCCATCCTGGGGGGTACCTCTTGTGCCTGCACCAGAGCAGCTGCAGGAGACCGACATGTAGCCCCTAGAGGGGGGCTCAACCTGTCCCTAGCCTTTCTGTGTGCTACCTAAGCCAGAAATTGCCATTTGTAATGCAGGAGGCAGCCTAGCTTTGCCTGCCTTTGACACCTCGAGTGGATACACAGTACTTTCAATTTGCAGAAATCTCTGATGTGTTACTAATGACCAGTGTTCAGCTGAACCCATTAGGGACATCACCAAATGAAAAAGATTGGCATTGCACAATTTACGATGTTAAAAGTCAAAAGGTTCTCCCCAGCAAAATAATAAAGCAATGCTTAAAGTAACAAGGCCTTGACATCTCTTTCCTAATGCCATATACTCTATCTACTGTGAGAATGATGCTTACTCAGAGCATACATTTGGCTAGCAAAAATCCTGTGTGCCTTAATATTATTCATGTCTGTATTTCTCCAGAGGTCCCTTAGGTCAGGCTCATGATTTATGTTGTTTTTATTCCAGCTACGCAGGAGATTCTTTGACGGATTACAATCTCAGCAAACTTCAACTTGAGAATGACAGCTAAGACACTTAAACCAGACTTTTCACCATCCTGGAAAGGAACTGGCTGCCAGTATTTGGAATTTTTTTAATGCTCTACCTCCCTCTGCTGTTATCGGCGAGAAGTTCCTTGACAATGGGAAATCATGTACTTGCAGCTTCGATTTCCATGCTCTCGCTCCTGGCAATGATGGGAGATGCGGATAGTAAAACAGACAGTTCCTTCATGATCGACTCCGACCCCAGCCGCTGTATGAGGCACCACTACGTTGACTCCATCAGCCACCCACTCTACAAGTGTAGCTCAAAGGTAAGGGCTTCCCTCACCTTCTTGCAGAAGGATGCTGCATTGGCAGAGTTATTAGAATGAGCCATTTTGTATTATTTGCTTTGCACAGATTCCTTACTACAAAATCTAGTTGCAAAGACGAACAGATGTAGAGACAGCTGAGTGTGTGCATCAGAACTGGGACTGGAGAGAAAGGATCTTGACTCTCTTTTCACCTTTTCAAAAGGAGAAACACATCACAATGGTATAATTAACATGCAGTAAATGAAAGGAATCAAAGGACCACATTGGGGTCTCAACTGCCAAGGAGATGGGTTAGTCTGGAAGTTTAGATCATCTCAGTCACCCCCTCCTTCAAGGCAGTCTTTAATCCAGACGTAAACTTAAAACTTTTGGGGCGAAGTACTGAGGTAAAGAATCAAGCTGTAAAACGGTAATGAAAAAAGCATGTGAAAAACATTGCTAATATCTTTTCTCTCTGTTTAGTTTCAAGGCCTTTGTTTTCATGCAGAATGACAATTTAATGTTTACTATAGGGCTTAGAAGCAGAAGGAAATACAAGATTGCCTTTCATTTGAGATTTCAAGCCTGAAAAATTTTGTGTCAAAATGGTTTAGCAGCCTGCACATGTAGCCTACAGTCATTTATTTCATTGCATGGAGAATAAGAACAGGGATAAACAATGGGGAGATACTTGCTGGTCCCTTTCGTCTTGTCCTAATTTATTTCAGCTGAGTTAACCCAGCGTGCATTCAGATGTACAGTCTCTGCCTGGACCATCCCTCTGTCTTGCAGAAAGTGGCTTTGCCTTATGCACCCACATCCCTGGACTAACAAAAGGGAACAAATGCCAGTGTCAATGTTTTTGCCAGCCCTGCATTGGGTAGAAGAGTGTTGGGAGGCTGGTACATGCTGGGGTTTAGGACAAGAGGGCTGCCTGTGATGTTGCCTAATGGCAGACCCCAGCAGTGGTGATCCTGGGAGCATTTCCAAGGTGAGAGGATCCACACAGTTCAGATGGATGCAGCACTGGCTGTGGAGACCACCAGATGCCTTTGTGTGCAGGACGAGTTACTGGTTTCCCATGATCAGTGCAGGGGTGGGGGTCATACCACAGGTAGAAGCAGGTCATAAAATTTAAAATAAAGCACAGAGAGAACCATCAACAGAAAATAAGACCCACTCGGTGCTCTGTGCATCCCCTGTGCAGCAGGACGTCTGATGTCCTGGCTGTATGCCTGTTGCAGGGCTTGCCCTGAGCCTGCTCACCAGAGCGGGGCTGGCAGCCTTGGAACTGGGCACAGGGGAAAGCCCCACTCTGGGCTGCCTTACATCAGTCTCACAGCAGTGCCATCTGCCCAGCTTGGCATGACCATGCCTGATCCACAGGAGTGGGGCATCAGAGACTTTTGCCCTACTGCTTCTGAGTTCAAACAGTAAATCATGCATTACTTATGATTCAGGAGAGATCTTTTAGTTTGCTTTTAGCGTAGACTAGACCCTTCTACCATCTGAAAAACATCTAGCATTAACATACCGAACTGCAGAGATGCATCTGTTTGTGCAATATTGATTTTATTGCAGTTGACTCCAGTAAGAGGCAAAAGTGAAAAGTGTAGGTGTGTGTGTGGGTTTTACTTACTGGTATGGAGTGCTAGCAGCCCTCCCCTCTCAGGGTACTTCAGATCACCTACTAAACCTGAGAAGCATAGCTACCGTGAGGGTTTGGTCCAGGAGGGCAATGCTCCACCCAGCTGGCTCTCGCTCTCAGCTTGCTGCTTTGCCAGAGAGCAGGAGGAGCTACGGTACGTAGCATAGGTAATATGGTAGGTAGCCTCCAGAAGCCCTTTGGTCTCCAGCTTTGGGTAGAATCCTCCTCTGGCCTTCTACACCCAGAAGAGCAAATGAGTAACAAGTGGCAACCTCACTAGGGCATTGAGAAATGCAGAGTATGACTGACCTGGGCACACTGCCTCAGACACAAGAGATTAAACACAACAGGTCCCATCTCAGCCCCTCAGGTAAATCTGTCCTGGAGCATGAAGGACAGGGATTCTCCATCCTAGGGCAGAGGACTGCCATATCCGGGGCTCTCCTCTCCCCAGGCCATCACCCACCTGCCCCTATTCCCCAGAGGTAGCAGGTACCCACAGAAGGATGTCTTTGCTTCTGCTTGGGCCCGCATTACCACCAGCTCCCCAGCAGCCACTGCCACGGCAAAGCTCTCCTGTCCCTGGGCCATCTGGGCACTTGCGCTGAGGCTGCTGCCCCAGCGGGCATCCCCCTCCCGTAGCTCCGCACATTCCTGCCTGCCCTGCAGTCAGTCTGTGCCTCACCTCTGGCCCTGATTTTCTTACATGCTTAAGGCATTGCTTCCTATACAGCCCAAGGGATTTTGGTCCTCAGCTGGTTCTCCTGGTGGAGACTTTTAGGATAATTGTATTAGATGTGGGCTGCTCCCTGGTCCGTGTGACCCCGGAGCTGCAATTGCGCCTGCCCAGGGCTCTGTTGGTTTGTTGCCCAATGGCTGGGATGTGCCGCTGGGTCTGGCACACTTCTGCAAACCCCAGCAAAGCCCTTTCACTGTGTGGCTGTCTGTCTTGCTCCACCATCACCATCACCATCCTCTGGATTTTTCTTAAAACTCACCGCCACAGACATTGGATAGGGGGCTACTTTTCTGAAGAAAAGAGGAAGGAAGGGAGGAAGGGAGGGAGGGAGGGAGGAAGGAAGGAAGGAAGGAAGGAAGGAAGGAAGGAAGGAAACCCAGCAACAGCACAATTTCTTGACACCCCTAATGGCACAGAAAGGCAATCAGGCCTTTAGGAGAGTGGAACGGATTGAAATGAGAACACAGAATGCATTGTAATGAAAACCATATTGAGAAAAAAAGCTGTTGACATAAACATTTGTAACTGACTGCAAAAATGTCAGTGACTTTTTTTAAATCAAGCCTTTAATGGAAATCATGTTTGAAATTATTATCACGTCTCTTGGCTTTCCAAATTCCACAATGGTTTCAAGAACAGTTTTTTAACAATACCGCGAGTTGTATGGACTTCCTCATGAACTGGAAAATGAAAACAGTTTCCATACAAAGCAAAGTAATTTTGACATTTCCTAGAAAACTTCTCTCTGATGGTTAAATCAAGCTCTTTTTTTTTTAGGTCTCAGAGTTCTGAATCATCCTGGTAGACATATGGCTTCTGTTCTGGATCTAGCATATAAACACAGAACAATATTAGACTTGCTAATGAAAATTAGATGCAATGTCTGTTCCTATATATATTGTGTTAAAATATAAACAAGTCAAAAAAAAGAAGGTTCTGCGGGAGTAGCTGTGGGAATTGTGGTACCTCTTGTTTCCACTGAGTTTCCATTGTGAAGCTTGGACTGACAATTGATGTCAAGCAGAAACTCTGCCCTTTTTTGGCGTGATATATTGGTTCCACTGAGCCATCCTTTTTCACGCTGTATGTTTTCCCTTTTAGTGCAGCATAGAATTACAGAAGTTAAAAATGGCTTCAGAAATCGCAAGACATATTATGTTTGCTGTCTGTCTTGGTTAAAAAAGGATTATGTCCACCATGCTTCTCTGTGGAGGCTGCCAATTGTACCCACATGGGAAGTAGTTTTGTTACATTTGGAAACATCCACCCAGTGTAATTTAATCATTAAAATCCCTCTTGCTTGTGACCTCACACAGATGTTGAAAACAGGTTTCCAAAACCTTTGGAAATATAGTCTGTTATAGTAAAAGAATGTATGAAAGAGACACAAAAAAGGGATGGAAGGAGGTCATTTGTTCCTGGAAAATAGTGTTTGACTTCAAGGAAATGTCTGTATCAGCTCATGAGGTATTGCCTTTCCTGACCATATTGGATTCTGCCTGACCCGGTCCTCATCGATGTGCTGGATTGCCTCGCTGCTGCAACCAGTGTCTCCTAAATACTGGCTGTCACAAGTGTTTCCTCTAGATGTGCCAGAAATGTGCTACCACTGACAGCCTCACACTAAAGAATCCATCCCAGAGAGACAGTGACCAGGTAAAGAAAGATTTAGCAAATGTTTGAAGATATTTACTCATGAAGTTGCTCAGGAGATCTTCAGTAATGCCTGTTTGCAGCCAGGCCATGGATACTGTGTGAAAGTCTGTTCTCATGCATCTCAGCCCATCTGCTTTTGGGCCTCAGATTGTTGCTGAAGTGCAGAAAAAGAGGACTACAAACACCATTACTAACAAACCAGTTTACAACTTCTGAATTTCCAGAATATAGCTTGAATGATCAGAGTCAAATACTGCCTCATACTCAGGTTACCCTCTTTCGTGCCCTTCCAGATACCTATGAGACTGTGGACTCTAAGTAAGAAAACCTGTTCTTCCCCAGCTGCTCACACACTCAAGCCCCCTGTGGTTCCCACGTTGTAGCACTCCGTGCTTCTGAACCCAGCATCGCAAGGTGACACACACAAGCTCACATGTGCAGGGGGTGAGGGGAGCCAAGAGGCACACGTATCAGATTATAAAATTCCCACACGTTTTTACTATATATACACCCCCTGTATTACTGTGCTATGCCATCATAGCATTACTAATTATTTAGGCGATAATCTCTATTGTGCTATAGTATACGATGCAATAAGCAGCTGGTGCTATTGATTAAATGGCAAAGCAAAGCTTTTAAAGTACAAGCTATTTCCAGCTCATTTGCACACCTGCCAGAATCCACTGGTGCTGTTCCAGCTTTATGAGGAAGAGGAGGTTAAATTTTGCTGAGGACTTCAGGTTAGCCCAGAAGTTTAGAGAGCTATCAAAATGGGAAGTCTGAAATTTTTTTATCCTGCAAATGTAACTTGATACCCATGGTGCTGTGCCATTTGTAAAAGTTTACACTGTCATCCAAAAACAGGGCATAAAATCAACACTGTGTAGTTTTACTTGATATGAATACTGACCATACTCTTATGAAAGCCTATATAGCCTGCAAAATTTGAAATTAAAGGGATTCTCCACAGACTAAAACATGCTTTTAAAGACAAGGTTTGCTAAGCAATTATAAATGCAGTTGCACACTGAAGAAATACTGACTGGTTTTGCATTAGAAAGCTTGCTATTCATAAGAAATGTATTGAGACACAGATATTGGCACACCAGATAATTCTACCCTATAATTACACTGCTGCAACTCTTGTGTAGTCCTTAATCCTGTTTCTTGGATGTTTGGGTTTTTTTTTCCTGGCATTTCTGAAAGTACCTGCAAATACAGGAGCAGATGTGTGCCATAAAACGTGCTTAGGGTAACAGTACCAGAAGTGACTAACTGTTCCAGCTCCAGAAGGAACAGAAATTGTTAGAAATCATATGCAATCATGAATCACTAGAAATCACCTCCACCATACAGTAGTGTGTGCTGTCATATTTGGGCTGAAATCACAGAATCAATGAAATGGTGGTTGAAGAGACTCTGGAGGTCTCTGAACCTCCCAAAAAGCAACTTGTGGTTGTTGGACAGCCCGCTTTTGCTACCCCTGAGGAGAGTTTAGCTCCGTTGTCTTTGCAACCTTCAAGCAGTTGCCACTTGCTGTTGGATTGCTCTTCACCCTCTCCTTCAGCTTGGGAATAGCCTGTGACAAAGTTTGGTGAACTGGTTAACGTGGGGGACCTAACAAGAGCTGTTGAGATGCTGGGAAGGAAACTAACTGTTTTAAATGTCCCAGTCTGCTGTCTTTCCTTTGCAATACATGCAGGATATGATACCTGTGTAGCCCTTCACCAGCTGCCTGCCTGCCAGTGTGGGAAGTGTTTTTCCAAGGGGAAAAAAATGGATCTTTATTTGTCAGTAATGGAGTGCTAACTCTGTAACGACTGTTCCTTTACCTGTGCTCGTATACACTAAAGACACTGGTATTAAGGAGCTTGATGTAGCTGATATGTCTAAAGCCAGGGTGTGGCTCAACAGTACACAGAAATTTCCTTCCCACCATATTAGTACTAACAGCTGATGTGAATTTGCTTATGAATCTGCTGCATCACAGCAAGGGGACCATACATTTATGCTACAGATCATGAAGGATGGCAAATTTGTCGGAGAGTAACATAAACCTAGAAACAAGATGGTACCAACCCCAGATCATCAGCTCGTGAAGACATCTTCCTTGTGATCTGTCTGTGTTGAATGGAAGTGTAGTTGTTAATGTATTAATACAGTATATTAATGCATTTGCAAGCAAACTATTTAGCATGCAAGTACTCCTGGAAGAGTGATTTTTAAGCACTGTACAATGGATGATCTGTGCCTTTCCCATGGGCAAAGGCAGTGCTGGTATTTCCTACTTGATACCAGGAATACTCTCTCTCTTTCTCGTCTTTCCTCATGACTGACTAGAGAAAATTAAACATTTGACATGTCTGCTTGCAAGACATGGAGATTTGCAGCTGGTTGAACATTTGTAGCCAAAGAAGCTCAAAAAGGTTTAATGTAAAATATTTGCTGTCACATCTGTAGTTATCCTTTGAGATTGTCTGGAAAAAACCATAAGATATGTGCAGCATGGTTAAAAGGTACTTTTCTTCCTTGGTTATAGGATAGTCTTAGGACTGTTTTACTGCCTTCTTTCTCACCTCTGCCACATTTTGCACTTGTTTGGATGATACAATAAGTTGGTTTGAAATTTGTGTTGGCTCAGCAGAATTAGCTGATATGGGCTTAATATTTCATTCTCCATGGAGGTATAAGAGTTTGTCCAAACTTGTCCAACACTCACCTGTTACCAAGGTGGTAACAGCTATTTCTAACCACATAATTTCCTGAGCTTTAAAAGATCCTTTCCATGCTTTATATAGAGCTTAGGAGATTCTGCCCAGCTCCTTTGCTCAAAAAGGGGTTGTTGGGGAGGGGATTAGGTGACTTCCCATGGGCTTTCCTTTCATAGTGCCTCCTGTTGTGCAAGTTACCTTGTTTTTGTCACAGCTTAAACAGTGAACTCAGGAGGAGAACAACCATGGAGCCTGCATTGCTTTTGGAAAATCTCACTAGTGAACCCTCATGTCTAGCAATGAGTTCATCTTCTTCACATTTTCACTGCCTTACGCTATGCAGTGCATTTTATACAGATATAACTGATGCAATTATATATATATACACACGCATGTATATAAATGTAAATACAAATTCAAGGTGATCTTTGTAAAAGGAGGGAGCTAAGGACTTAGTTCTTTAGAAGCAATAAACTGAGCATCATCTTTATATTTCTGCTTTATATGTTTATGTATCTAAAACATTTGAGACATTCAGGACCAGTTCTGCTGATCACTAGTATATACAGTCAAAACACTGGAAAATTTCCAACCGAAATATCAGTCTAGCTGATGATTTAAGGGTCCAGCTGCCACAAATCTGGGGTCAGCAAATCAGAGTTGTATTCACCATGCCTGCAAAGCAGGGCTTGCTGGGATCATTTGGAGCCCCGAGGTCAGCATTCAGAAAACCAGGCCCTGTAGTCCTTGCTGGTGTTGGTGCTTGGGACTCCAGGAGAAGCCTTGCTTTTCCTCCTGCCCATATCACCTTCTCTGCTCTCTCATACACAGCTCAGGGGCAATGCACTGTGTGGGGCTGGGTGCCCTTGCCAAGGTGGGGAGATGTAGCAAGTGAAGAAAGACCAGCCAGACTGGAAGGAGGTACCCATCTGCTGGTGTTAGCTGCGTGCTGGCAGCCATGGGAGTGTGTTTCCTAATCCATCTCTTTTCCCTCGCAGATGGTGCTGCTGGCTCGCTGTGAAGGGCGCTGCAGCCAGACGTCGCGCTCAGAGCCAATGGTTTCTTTCAGCACCGTCCTGAAGCAGCCTTTCCGCTCCACCTGCCACTGCTGCCGGCCCCAGACCTCCAAGCTGAAGGCCATGCGGTTGCGATGCTCGGGGGGCATGCGGCTCACTGCCACCTACCGCTACATCCTCTCCTGCCACTGTGAGGAGTGCAACTCCTAGGGATGTACCTACCACAGCTGAGAGGGGACTGGGGTGCTGGTGTTGGGGAAGGCTCCCAAGAAGTAATCCAAGGTGAGGCCGATTCTCCCAGCGTACGATTGCAGCGAGGACAGGACTAAGCAGGCTGGATTGGATCTGAGAGCTAGTGTAAAGTATCCCAGGGCCCTGGATGGTGCCAGTACCAAAGTGTGGGCTGCGACAAAGGCAAAAGCACGAGGACTTGTTTTTAAGAAGCCTTTCTTTTTTTCTGAAAGGGTATTTTTGTCAGTTTCTTCTTTTTCAGGCTCAGCTCTGACTACAGAGAGGTGCTTTTACTTTAGGCCACGGGCAGCAGGGGAAACGAGAGGAAGGCCAGAGGGACGACAGCACTGTGCTCTGGAAGCTGGCATTCGGACAGAGGATGGGCATCAGTTCCCACATACAACCTCTTAACCTATCAACTTATACTCAGTCTCCTAGTTATATTGGCCTTCAAAACAAACTGTGTTGTTGGCAAGGGTTATCTGTTACTGATCTAGCAGCCAAGCGCTGGATAACTTTAACTGTGGTTTAGCAGAAATTACAAATAAATCATTAAAAAGTGAACTGGATATAAAATGTCATGCTGGGATTACCCAGCCCTAGCCAGCTGAAATTATTATTTGCAGCGTGCGGCATCAGAGTTCAGTGGCTGAGCAACTCTTGAGAAGTGAAAGGTCATGAAACTCATTATTCCCCTCTAAAGGCCTGGAAATGTGACACATCACATCTGTCACAAAAGTCATTATTCAAATGATAAAGACTAATCAAAGATTAAAATGACACGTGCTAAATGGAGTCTTTTCTTAACTTGAGTAGACCTGTTGATGTACAGAGCCAGAGCCACCAAAACAATGACCAAGCCTAGGACTTATTTTCATCTACACCTCTTAGGCCATGGAGTGAGTACCACTTTGCCTTTTAAAGACAGGCAATCCCCAAAACAGGGGAATCATGCTGAGGTGCCCATAGGAAGTTTAAGGCAGAGCCTGAGTCCCAGCATCACTCAGTCAATCACAAAGACTGTATCTCGATTTACCTAGTGACCTGCTACCTGGAGTCCTGGTGGACTCACCATCCAGTTTGGCAGCTGCTCAGGAAATGGCACAGCTCTTGGCTGGTCCATACACCCATGCATCCTTTGTGCATACACAAGGATGTCGGAGGCTGTGGTGGGGTTAGTGCAAGACCAGACCTCACCTGTAGGTGAAGGTGTCCCACAGTCAGGGCATCAGAGCTATGGAGTCCTGCAGAAGAGAGTAGCCAGCACTTCTCTGTAAGAAGCAAGCAAGGCCATGAACTGCTTTCACGTGTAGGATCGTTGCAGAAATAAATGCCTTGAGGAGCTGAATGAATTATAGTGATTGCTAGGGTGAAAGGATCTCAAAATAATAAAGGATCCCAAGTTTTGGAATGATATTTGGTATTTGCAGAGAAAATCTGTCCCTCCTCCATTAACATGAGGTTTTAGGAAAGTTCAGTCATAGTCTCTTTTGACTGCAAGAAAACAACCTGACAGTTTTTATATTACAGTTCTTGTCTCTTTAAATGGCAGTATACCCAGTCAGTCAGCAATATGTCTGTGATGTTCATAAGCCATTTTTTTGATAGAAGTCATCTTCATGGCTTCATGTGCTCAGCAGCACCCACATGCATAGCACCATGGTTATTCTCTGGGACAGGCTGGAGATGCTCCCCTGCACACCGATGTCTGCTAGGGCTCCATAGCAAAGAGGGGAAGTTCTATCCAAGCGCAGTGTTCGGTCCATCTGTTCAGCACCATCCAGTCTGTCTGCAGCAAATGCCATGCACAGCAGCTCGAGGCAGGGGATCCTCAGGGTCTGCCAGGGACAGCAGTCGTGCTGTGGTCTGTGCAGTGGCTACTGTGGCTGCTTGGGCCAAGCCAAATTCCTTTGCCACTGCCTGCTCATGGCGAGTACGTATGGGATGTGAAGGTGGGCAGGTGACAGGCACTGGCCTTGCAAGCCAAATTCTGGAGCAGGACGGCAGTCAGTAGTAGAAAGCAATGGGGGACAGGTATACCCACAGACACCAGTTAGAGAGGTTTGTGATACACGGGAAGGACTGTCTGTCTTTTGGAGATGACTTGGAGGTGGCCAGTTTTTAACAACACAGAGCAGTGGGCAAACAAAAGGGTGAATTAAACTGTTAGAAACTGAGAGATTTAGACTAAAATGTCAAAACTGGGAGTAATGAGCCCCACTGAGCTCATTAGATACCACACACTGTTTCAGCACTGTCAGTCATTCTTCTCACATTTGATGCATGGTCTGAACATCAAAAGGCAAGTGAAGGGAGGGTGAGCCAGGCATTATCACCAGACTACTTTATAAGAAAGTTCATATGTGCATCTCTTTTCTACTCTCTTTCAACCTCCAGCATCTAAAAATCCCAGTATCCAAAAAAGCACCACTCCCTACTGTTAATTATATATGGAAAATTCCAGTCCTTACCCAAAACACCAACAATACCTATGATAACCAAATAACTATACTGCGAAATACGCGTGACCTGTAAGTGTGAGTATAGAGATTGCTGCGCACAAACAATGCTATGCAGTTATCTAAGGAATGGGGAATGTTTGAAGGGTAATTGCTATATCCAGTATCACATCCCCCCCAGTCGTGCTACTAGCCTCCTTTGCTGGTGAAAAATGGGATGCTGGGGGCTGTGATGTGAAATTCAGGTGACGATTGGTGGCACTTCTGTATGGCTGCAAGTGGCTCTGCTGGCTGGACAGAATGTGGCAGAGCAGCATGGCCCCAATCACAGTCCTCTGGTAAGGAGAGAGGAGGGGTTTAAGCAGAGACCACGCCTGAGCTGAATTAGCAAAAAAGAAAATATTTATAGCAAGACAAGAGCTTGGCTGGTATTTATTCCCACATCCCCTTGCTATCACGGTGCCAGAGCTATAATTGCTCAAATCAGTCTCACAGGAGATATTTGTGTTTCAACAAAACCTTTTTTTCCCCTCTCACACCCCACATTCCTTCCACATTTGCTTGGTTCCTCTAATGAAATCATCGCCTTGTGACCGCAAAGGCTGTTGCCAGGCATAAATGTTGAGGTGAATTCAACATTAATTTAACCGTTGAGTTGAATAAATGCATGGAAGGAATATAACAGAAATTATGAATGACAAGACAAAACATACTTGTAAACAGCTAGAACTGGATATTAAGCAATGAATCACTTTAAAATTCTCATTTTGGCTTTGTTAGGCAATCTTCATATTAACATTTAAGAAAAGGAGGAGCTATTCTTCAAAACCAAATGCCCCGACGTTGGTTATAAATCCATATTTTGAAACTTTTTTATCAGTATATTACGCAACTAAGTGCTGAATGAAGAACGCAAGTGCCACCCTTGTTAAAATTCAGGCAGTGTATTGAAGCAAAAGAAAATGAGGCTTCAGGTGAAAACTACATGATATGCCTCATGCTGAGAAAGAGTCTAAATGGTGTTCAGAGATGAAATGCTTCCTGATTTCTTAGCTTGACACCCCTCTGGATACTTAAGCTCTGTTTTTCAAGTCAGACTACTGTGTAAGGCTTTCTTGAACTAAACAACAGTGAAGGCAATGTCTAGTTGTCCAGATAATGTTGTGGGGCTTATTTTTTTCCTAAAGCATTCTCTCGCTGGGACTTGAATAAGAAAGCTTTGTCCTTTTCTCCTGTCAGTGCATCTCACCCTTGATGCACCATCTTCCCTTGCAGAAAGGTTGGTTCAGCTGTGATCATCCTGTGGTTTGCTGAGACTTTCGGCTGTCACTACCCTATGCCCTCTTTTCTTTTGATTAACTATCTGAGTCCAGCTTGGCTTACTTCTGAAAGCCAGCTGTCCCTGCAGTGGTGGTGTTCTGTGTCAGGTGGATTGACTGTACTCAGAGACCAGAGGGAAACACTAAACCTTTGCTGGTACCCTTTGATTGTAAGAAAAGCCTTATAATGCCACTGCATTTTGTGCCTATCAGAAATAATCAGTGTTTTTCCGGAATAAAAGAGCCCATGACCTAGCAAATTTTAGTTATTCTGCTCCCAGCTTCAGTGGGTCTGTTAAGCACTTAAAGCTGTAGAGATACAAAAACAGTTTGCTGGTTCAAGCTTTATATGAATCTTAAACTGAAGAACTCGCTGCTTTCTTGGGTATGTCCCCACTGACCTCCCCTATACTTCATCTTGCCATCTGAGCTTGGAGGACTTCTACCATACCAGAGATGCCAAGCCTGGCTGTCTCTCAGTGGCCTTTGTCAGGGCTTTTGTAAGCTGCTGACAAAATGCTTATGGCAATGACGGAGAAGTGAAGCTTGCTGATGTCCACGGTACACGACAGCCTGTGCTGGGCCTTCACATGAGCCTTAGCTGAGACCCGTTCATCAAGTCCTTGCAGACCTACCATGAAGCCTTGAAACTCAGGCAGGACTGTGTAGCTTTCAAACAGAATATCTTTGTGAAAGAGAAGAGAAATAAAAGGGGAGAGGTTACTGTCTCATAGGAACAGTCTGATGCTCTGCTGCTCTGTGTGTCCAGCCTCGGTTCTTAGCACCTCATGTGAGAAAAGAGATGCCTCTGAGCTCCCTTCTGTGGGTGAGTGGTTTTCCAGTGCATAGTCCTACATGTCTAAAGACAGTGGTTTCTTACCGAATTTGTCTGAAACAGGATTAAACCCTCTAGGAAACACAGTTCTGTTTAGCAAGGAATTTTTCCTCTAACTTGGGCCATAAGTATTTTTTAAAAATCCAAATGCCATTAAAAAGATCATCATAAGGGGTCAGGGGTGAGAGTGTGTGTATTATTTTCTTTGACTCTGTAGTTTCAAATATAAGGGCTTTCGAAAAAATAAAAAAGATTCTATCCAGGGTAAAAGTGGCTGACAGCCTTCTGAGATAGATTGCATTATTGCTAACAGGTATTGAGACAGATACTCTTACAAAAGTGCAGCAATGTGGGAAAGTAGCAACCCAGTTAAGTTTGCTGTGTTGCAGGTATACAAGGAAGCTAGTTGGAAATCCAGATAGTGAGTCTATCCCTTTTAATTTGCAAGCAAGGGGTCACCATCTTTATTTATGGTTCAAAAGAGAGAGGACACGTAATCCCTAGTCTGCAAACTATGTCTGTAAGCAGGCTAATGCACAGAAAATGGTTCTTGGTGGTTCTATGATACGAAGAAGATGCTTTATGTACATCAAGATACAAAATATCAGAGTTCACTAATGAGATTAAGTAATCTTGTTTGGCCTGCACCAAGAATGCATATTTCAAAATTGTTTGGTTTGCCTTTTTAATTTTTTTTTTTAATATACCATTTGGGAGCAGTCTAGGAATCAAAAATATGTATGAAAAGACAAAATAACATCATTTATCTCAGTCAGAATTAATACTTCCTTTAGATGCTAACCAATGGTACATCCCATGAAAATGAAATAATAAAATCAGGTAATCACATTCCCAAGTAATCTACATATATTAATCTGATCTTCTTTCTAGGAAGAATTAAAGAGCAAATCCTGAGTTAGAGCTGTTTTCATTTGGATGCACAACTGCTATTCCAAGCTCTACAAGAATCACAAGACCTCATAATTTTCTGTTCCTTTGCGTCTTTCCAGGCACAAAAACTAATGAAGGTTAGCACTGATGTTGTGTAGTGCAGACAATCACCATGTAAAAAAGAGAATTAATCTGGGCAGCAGCAGGGAGTGATGTGCCAGGATTCATCTTTCCCAGCTCCCTACCCTAAGCACTAGAGACTCTGCTTTGTTGGGTCTGGTTCTGCCTCCAGAATGATTGATACTCTGCAAGAGAGGTGGAAGGTCCTCTCCCCTGAAAGCATCAGTCCCCAGCTCTGTAACCGGTGGGGATCAAACCACCTGTTCTAGTGAAAAAAGGCCTGGAATCAGTCTCCACTGTCTTGGGTGAGCATGTTTTCTTGTGGGAGCTGTGCAAAAATGAGATGGTAAAATCACCAAAGCAGTTGTCCGTAAATGCAGTGGAGTTTGATTGAGCTGAGCATGTTCTCAGCATTGGCAGAAAAATGAAGCTCCTCTTTGGACTTGAGTTTTCTGTATGCCAAATGGTTTTATGAAGATGCGAGTTTCCAGGTAGCCTCTGTAGGAAAGGCAGAGTCTCTGCTGGTCAGAGAGATTTCTGTTTGAAATTCTGAGGCCAAAAATGTTCCAGGTAGGTATCTGAGTGTATTGGAAATTAGATTTGCAGAATTCACACAAACAGTATTGAAAATGCACTGAAACTATTTCAAGTATTGAAATGACGTACTTGAAATGACATAAACATGCTTTTGCAGAAGTCAAACATTCACAACAGCAATCAGCCACATAGCTTTAGTAAGAAGCAGTTTGGTACTATTAGAAATAACTCTCCATCTTTTTGTTATACTCCTGTGTACATGTATATGTACATATGTGCACAAAACAAGGCTCTATTTCACAGGCATGTCTCTTCAGTTTCCCAGCCTTCTACCACTCCCTGAGAGCCTGGTAGCTGCAGAGGAGCAAAGACCTCTCCTAGACCCTCTCTGCTGCTCTTGGAAAGCAGCTGTCTTTCACCACTGTTTGCAAGAGGGACAAAATTTATCAAGTAGGTGGCCTGCATCACTCATCATTCTCCTGATCACAGCAGGCACCCAAATCCACCTAAGTCCCTCAGCTGACTGCTCAGATACAGCTCTCTGTAGTCACACCAGCGGTCACTTGTTGGAGCCAAATAAATATTTCAGACATAAAGTTCTGTTGCTCCTTGTATAAAAGGGATCAGGGTGACTCCATATGAAGCTGCATGTCTACATTTACTCTTTCATCTGTGCTTGTTATGGGTCTCATTTTTTAAATAGCAGGCCTTCCCAACCCTTGTTTTGATACTTTTAGAGTACTGATAAAGAGATTATTGGCACTTTCACAAAATTCTTGTATGGTGTTTAGAAATTGTGCCATTCTTAATCTCTGGAACTATATTTGAAAATGTAGTTCTTTTCTACAGGCTGTAACTGTAGGAAAAATACATCAGAAGATGAACTACAGAGGACAATGCTTGGGGGAACTAAGACACCATATTCCAAACTTTGCTGAAATAACAGTAAGGGATCTTCTTCTTCTAAAGAGATCCCATAATTAATACTTAATTGAATAAACACTAAATTAATTCTGAGTGGGATTTTTCAAAGGTGCTCGGTATTGGCTTAACTCCACTTTCATTCACACAGAACGCAATCTAACTTCAGTAAGAACAAACCCCGGCCAGCGCCACAAAGCCTCCTGCCTGAGAGTGATGGAGGAGGGAAGAGAAGGGGAAGAATCCAGTTCTGCGGTACACCTGATCAGGATATTGGCAGTCCTCAGCATCAGATCACAAGTCTGCTGCCCTTAACTGAGGAAAATTCAGAATTACACTCATTTAAGTTTTCTTCATGCCTTTCACCTGCCCTAGTCCTCTTCACCCACTCCACGCCTCTAACTTGTGCTGCCGGGATGCCACTGCTAATGTCAGATATATCTCTACATTGTCACATACAGAGCTTGTCCAAACGTTCACTGTAACTGGGAATGGGATGCTGGAAGAAGAAACCTGTGACCTGCTGCAGCAAGACTGTGCAGACTTAAAAGCAATTCTAATTTTATATGAGCTAGATATGTTCAAATATTACCACTTCAGGGACTAGAGTTACTACTGCCTCACATATCTCATTCCCTTTGAAGTACAAGAGAGTCCCTGCACTGGGACAACTCATCCCCGTGCTTCCTAATTTCTCCCATGTTGTTTCTTTGTTTGTATTTGCTGTTGCCTTTAAGGCCTTGGTTAATGAGGAGCCAGTAGTCCACCTCCCTTCCTCTGTACTCTACAATTTGGAAACAGCATCGGGGGGAAATATATGCATCCTCTTCCTCTATAACTGAAGACTTCTCTCCTCTCTTGCATCTTGTTTCAAAGACTGAATGATGTGCTAATTGTGGCTTTTCATCTGCAGGCACCATAAACTCCAGAACACTGGGGCTATTTTGTGACCTGGTGCTGGAAACTCACTACTGACTACTTTGTGATTTTTTCCCCTTAAACTGTAATAGTAGATACAGGTGTATGTTTATGTGCACATAGACATACACACAGAGATGGAGAGATAAAGAGGGTGAGACTGTGCTTATTACAG
This sequence comes from Falco biarmicus, assembly GCF_023638135.1. Lineage (NCBI taxonomy): Eukaryota > Metazoa > Chordata > Aves > Falconiformes > Falconidae > Falco > Falco biarmicus. The sequence goes on from NC_079289.1 coordinate 81,823,610, forward strand.
GATGGGAAAAGCTATGGTTTCTAGACTTGGATAATCACAGCTTTGTGGGACATTATATTATAGTCTTTCAATGAGATATAAAGAAGAAACAGAGAGAGACACACATAAATCTACTTTTTTATATTCACAAATATATTTTTATGCATTTGAACCCAAACAGTGACATTGCTGTCAGACAAAATAGCTGCATGAATGACCTTGAACACAATAAAATAAAAGGTGGTAAATGATGCTAGGTCAGCAGCACACCTGGCTGCAATGGAGGCAAAGGGCATTAATGGCTGCTCCTACATTTGTCCCTGGAGCTTGAGCACAGCGTGAGGCTCATATATGATGAAATACCTGCAGGTCCCTCTTCCCTTCCTGGGAGAGAGCTGGGGCTGAACCTTTAGGTGACACTCACTTACTACTGCTCCTGGGAAGAGCAGCACTGTAGCTTCTGCTGACCTGGCTCAGCCCTGCAAGGAGAAAACCAGGAAAGCAGAGCCACTGTCTTGATTTTTCATAGCTCAGGTTAATGGCCAGGCTCCTCACAAGCTGAAAAATGATGTATTTCAAAAGCTGTTTGAAGGTGACTTTTGTCCTGCGGAGACAGTGTTGACTAGTGCATACAGGACATAAAGCTGTTGGTGGATCCACCTTGTCTAGGCTATGTTACTGGGGCTGGAGGTTATGTGTGCACCTGGCTACCACCACTGCAGGATGAGTATGGTCTCAAAGACTCTTTGTGTAGGTCCACACAGCCAGGGAAGCTCCCTTCAGGTCTACCTTGCATCCCAATCTAAAAGGATCCCATTGACCTACAGCTCCAGAACGGGACATAGTATCACCCAGGAGCAAAGGGCAGTGGATGCATCTGGCACATTTTGCTGCATGGCCGCAGAAGGCTGTGTTGGGTTGTGGGAAAGTAGTGCGGAGGCTGTGTGACTGGGAGGAGGGCTGTTGCAGAAGCAGTGGGAAACACAAAGAAGCAGGCTTCTGTGCAAGTTTTGTGCTCAGCAAGGGCAATTTGGAAGGCTTGCATCAACAGCAAAGTGTGTGGTTCCCAGTCCTTGCCATACCTTCTGTGAGATCTGGCAGGCTGGAGAACAGGCAGAAAAAAGTGGAAGAAAGCTTTGTGCTAGCAGCAAACCCCAAACCAATTAAGTCACATGTGAGGGCTTACAATTTTGTCTAACAAAGCCAGACTTGTAACGTAGAGGAATTATAGAGGGATGAAGCTGGGTTAATAACATTGATAATATACAGCTGTGGGTTGGCTTCAGGGGCAATGGGTTGGCTGACTTGGATAAGGTGCAGCTGTGGCTGGTTCTGTTAAGTAGTTAAATAGCTCTAAGGGGTATGAGAGGGATGGACTGTATGAAGAGGGACCTGGAAGAGGTAGAGGGAGGAGAGCGAGTACCCCAGATACAGGAGAGGCCCCAGGAGAAAAAGGGGGTCCGGATGAGGAGAGGCTGGCTGGAAAAGGAGCCTGGAGAGGGAAGATTTCAGACACAGTGGAGGTAAGAAGCAGGGTGGACTGGCCTGAAGAGGATGAAGAAACAGCACGGACGGTAAATGGGTTTTTTGAAACCTTGTGGGGGATTGGTGGCTGTGCAGGGGCAAGGTGCGTGAACTATTTATTGAGGTTAACCTGGTATGTGATGGTAAAGACCTTGTTGAAGCCAGCTAGTTTTGATAGTGCTATGACATTGTAAAAGCTGTGTTCATTTCACACTGTGAAATTGATACCAGGCATCACAAGCAGCGCCTGTGTCAGTTCAGGAGGATGAAGAATGAAAACAGTACTGGAGGATAGCTCTAAACAGCAGAAGGGGACGGGAATGGTCCTTAAACCTGCATACATGAAGCTGCGAACAATATCACACCACAATCGTAGAAGAGCCTGACATAACCCTAAACATTTCCCATCATGTTTTTACATTCCAAAGCCTCCTGGGATGAACAGATGTTTGGGATGGCAAACTTTTACAAAAGCAACTTTACACTGAGGGTGCCAGCTGTGGGGTGGTGAGAGTCTTACATGGATATCAAAGATAGATCAGGAGGTGTCAAATGCCCCATTGAAGCCCTGGCAGTGAATAGAAAAGTTAGATTAATAACAACTGCCCCTAATTTGCTGTTGAACTAAAAAGCTTGGTGGTTAGAGAAAGCCTGGGCTGCAGGGTTAATGTGCAGGTGGCCTCTCCCAACCCTGCTGCTAGAGTGGTGACATGTTAACAACAGAATTACTCTAATGCTCTTGTCATTTCATGACATATCATGAAATACCATGACTATCCTTCCCCCCCCCCCCCCCCCCCCCAGGATAAAGCCAGATTACTATAAATGCAAGCAACATTAGTAATTTAAGATGATCTCATAGGTTAGGGCTAGGAAGACTCACTTTCTCTTTCACATGACAGACCTACTACCCAGTAGTAGTTACTGAGATCAGCGATAACAAATTCCAGCGTTATAGCATTACACCTGTTTGCACGGTAAATACTACCCTTCTTGTTTTCTTCTGCAATGTAAAAATGTGTACCAAAACCATGACTAGAATATACTAAATACATATCATCCTGTGAGTTATACAGAACTTAACAGGCAGGATTTGGCTCGTAGACCAAGGCACCCGGAATCAGGCCTATGTCCAACATCCTGCTGCAGTCAGAGATTCAGTTGACACAACTGAGTCTAGATTCAGTTCACCTGACTAGGCATTAGTGTATATGTCTAGGTGAGCTGAGTAGCCTTCTAGACTGAACTGTCTGTCCAGACTAGATGCCTGTGGCTTATAACAGGAGGTTAAACACCTGTTGCACAGGTAGACATGTCCTCAATCTCAATTTGTCACAGGTAGACATAGTCTCAATCTGCAAGCTGAATCAACTTGCTACTTCTTTCCTCCAAAAAAAAAAAAAAAGCAATTCCTTTACTAAACTTATTACATTTACTGTCATTCTTATTGCAGCAAGTCACAGATACAGATCAATATAATGTACACACAAAAAAAGGATAATTTTAACTTTAAGAACCACATAGCAGCTGTGGAGATCAATAGGAGTTACAGGAATTTTCTTAACTTAGTCTCCCTAGTGATATCCTCACAAATAAAATGAGGAAACGTGGTCTGGATAGAAATTCTGAAAGGTGAGTATGCAACTACTCTCAGAGTAGCTACTACTAAATGCTATCAAAATGGGGGGTTACATCATTTGGGGGCCTTCAAATTTTCCCTGATGACCAAAGTGATGGAATATAGAGGATGCTTACTACATTAGCATGCAGCATTAAGCAGGAGGGATTGCAAATATAAATTAGTATTCAAATCAATCGTGACAAATTGAAGCTACTACTTAAACAGAGGTGAAACCTGAAAAAACACAGTGGACAAGAAAGAATAATCAGCTGTACAAATATAAACCTTCACTAGAAGAAGATGGGGGGGGTATGGTGGGTCACAGCAGTGCATAAGCCAGTAACATCATGTTGTTATGAGAAAAATAGATGCAATACTGGCTGGCATCATAAGGTATCTGAAGCAATCCTTCCACTTTATTCAGTATTAGTGAAGCCTCAGCTGGAACAGTGTGATTAGTTTTGAGCTCAAGAAAGAAGTTCACTAACCAAAGAAAGTATAGAGGAGAGAAATTCAAATAATCAAAGGGCATGAAAACACAGCCTGTAAGAAAGAATTGAAGGAAGTGGGTTGTATAACCTAGAGAAGAGAAGGCTGAGGGAAAATCTGCTGAAAATACTAAAATATGCAAAAAAACCAGCTGCAGGGATTAAATTTCTAGTATCTGTAATGGAAAAAAAAACCAAAACCATTCTTACACAGAAGACAATGAAGGACTGGAAATAATTTAAAAATGTGGCTGTTAAGACATATCCTTAGGTGCCTTTAAGAGCAGTTCAGATAAATGTTTAGGTATAGCCAATCCTACCTCTGGATGGTGCAAGGAATTAGATGGTTTCCTCAGGTCTCCTTCCATGCCCCTGTGTGTAACAGCACATCACAACCGTTTAGGTATAGTATCTTTCACTTGGGTAAGTTAATGATGCTTGACCCCTGAGGAAAGGGGTAAAAAATTTGTGCCACTAAACTAACCAGAGGAGGTCAAGGCATGCATCCTCATTGCAGGGTCTGCTGCAGAAAAATTATATCAAAGTGATTCTCTGATTGGGAAGCAGAAAAGGAAAGTCACTTGCAAGCTGCCATTGAAACTGAGCTAAAAAGGCAGCAGAGCTGCAACACTTAGAGAAAGTAAATACACCATGAATTTGTTTCACATAACAGGGCAGCCTGCACAGGCCTCTCAACATTTGGCTCGTTAACGTGTAGGTTAAAGTAGCCTAGTTGTTCCGACTGTTCTTTGGCAAGAGGAAATCTAGCTTTAGCTTGCAGCTGTGACCATGAGCTCTCACTGCCTGCTACAGATGCCTGTAGAGCTGAGGCAGATTTAACCCAGTCTTGAACATACCTCTCTCTGCATCTGCTTTTACCCTTTTTTTTTTTTTCCCCCACTTTCTCTCTCCAAAACTGACTTCATCCTTTTCTTCCTGTTTTACATTTTGTACTCCTGTGCTGGTTTATACTCAGTACTTTCCAAAGACCTTAAAATGCTTGTCATGTAGCCAGGAGGCTTAGAAATCTCTTGAGGCTTGAAGTCAGGTCCTTGACACAGCCAGTATCAATGTTAATCCTTCCTTACTATAATGCTCCAGCAATAAACAGATATGCTGCTGGTCTAAAGCATAGTGTCAAGACTAAGAAATAAAATACCTTGGTTTTGAATAAAGGAACAGGAAGGCTTAGGCTTTATAATCATGAAGGCATATGGGAAAGGGGATGGCCAAAAGGCAGGGAAAAAGATGGTTCGAAGCCTCAGAACGCAGCTCAAGAGAAAATATTTTGAGGAGAAGGTAGTAGTAGCGAGGCACAGAGATATGACTTGTAACTACAGTGAAAAAAAATAATAATGCTGGTACCATAGAGAATAGGCACATGGAGTTACACTGTAAGGGCAGTCATCTCCTAGGAGATTGCTGTTGCCAAGAGCAAAGGTTAAGTGAGGATGTGTGAGGAACCTCAGCCTTTCCCTGAGTGACTTTTGCTGTGTGTATGCCTCTGCTAAAGAACTATAGCTCCGAGATCCCAGTTCAGGAGGTTCCTGGGCAGTTTCACTGACTCCTTGTAACGCAGTATCACCTTCTACCAACCCTGTTTTTCACTAGAACTGATCAAAGCAAATACTTCCACTTTGAAAAAGAGCTGATTATTCTTTCCTCTCCACCTCTTTTTGTTGTCCACCTCCCCATGCCCACAGTCCCGGCTGAAGAGGGAGTTCTGTTTGTCTTCCCTGTTTTTCTACCTACTTTTCTGTGCTCCTGGAACAACTGACTTTCAAGAAAAGCAGCATTAAAATGCCCTCTCCTGAATTCAAAGATAAGGTAGTGGGGGGGGAAAAAAACCCAGCACAAAAACCACCAGGAAGGAGTGAGGCCCAATTCTTCATCCTCTGGATTCAGCAGAGTACTTCATCATACAATATAAAGGTGTGCCACACCGTGCTTTGTCTGGTTTTAAGGTTTGTGATGTTTCTTTCCCCTGTCTGCACTGATAGACAGCAGCAAGAGCCTGCTGGGCACTGGCTCCTCTGCTACCTTTTGACATCTGAGGCAATGAGCATCTTCATGTTGCCTGGTGTTTAGTACCACCCAGCTGTATTATACAAGTTGGTTGGAGTGTGAGAGGCAGCATGGCAACAGGATGATTGTGGGGAGTTCTCTTTTTTTGTATCAAGTGTAAATCGTTTGGTCACAAAGAGACCTCAGTTACATACTCTGCTGGGGAACACAAATGCCCCTTACAGCTTATGAATATGTATGAGGTATGGACAGACTATTTTGGACAATAACTATGATCTGGAACATGACCAATGTTGAAAGGTGACATTATCATGGTTTATTTGAAGGTTACATCATCTGTAATTTGTCTTGAAATCAGTAAGGTTATGAACCTTTTGGAGAAGTACACACCAACCAGCAGAATGTTTTGCTTCTCATTTAATTGCCATGGCCTTTTCAAATGCCACCTTTGAAAATTTTTCTGTACTAAGATCTAAGTACAGGACATGTGTTCAGGCTCTGAGGCTTCATAGGACTACAGTAATAACCAGAACATAATTTTTAATTGTATTCTGAGATGGTGTTCTGATTTTGCTGGATTATGAATCATTGTTGAGTATCAGACAAATTGACCAAAGCTAGACTCGTAGAGGAAAAAATAACTTCATTGCTGATAAAACTTGAGATTTTCCATTTTGCTGCTTCATACATTTAAACCAGGTTATTCTATCACTTTCATTATAAATAAAACCAGCTTCTCTGTCTCCTGGCGGGCAACATATGTACTTCTCCCCTCCTGCCTTCTCCCTTAGGGACTGATACTTTGATGGGAGCATGATTAGATATTGGAAAAAGAAAAGGAATCTTGCTAGAACAGAAGCAATGCCAAAAGAATGCAATAAAAGACCACACTGTTCATGTGAAAAACAGGTATTTCATAACACAGCTGAGACATCACCTTTTTGCTTGCCTGTTCAAAAGCAAGTAGTGACAATACAGTTTGTTTTACACTGAACACAGATAAGAATGCTAACAAGATTAAATAACTATCAAATAATGAGGTCTGTGATACAAACTGTTAATCTTATGATATTTCTTTTCAGTATTTATTTCTGTTACCAGTATTTACCAAGAATTCCTCTTGCAGAGCACCAATAATGTTGAAATTAAAGTTGCTACAGCCTGTGACTAATACCAGTGCAGGATAGGGCAAGACTAATCCTAACTGCAGAATATATGCAGTGACAGCTCTTTTGAAACGAACTATGTGATGCTGTGTGCGAGATATATAATATTTTAAGCTCTATCTTGCATCTAGAAGTGCTGGAAGTATTACTTCACAGTAAGACACTCAAGTTCTATGCTATTTCTGTTGGATAGAACTGAGATATGACCTTCACATCAGCCAAAGACAGACATACATTTATGAACAGAAAAGCCTTCTTTTTTTTTAAACATTTCTAATCATAATCAGAACAATTCCCCTCAGAAAGAATGTTGTTCCTTACTTAGGAATTAATGACATAATCTAAATCTTATGCTGTATCATTAAGCTGTCCCCAGACATTAATATTCATTTATATTTTGTCTTCACCCCTCCATAACACTCAGAGGTTATGGCGTCTGGCATTCTTTGCTTGGTGATTTCCCCATTTTATGTCCCTCAGGCTCACGTCACCACTTAGAACTTTTGTAGGCAAGCATGCATCTACAGCTCTGTTTTAATTGGAAATACTATGAAGGTGATGTTAGCTCCATGATCATCTGTACATCACTTGCCACAGTCTCACAGAACACTAGGCTTTGAAGACAAACAGTTCCTCCAGTTTCACTTAAAGGGTATGAAGAATAATTGCCTTTAAAATTCAGGATTACATTATTTGGTGGCTTATATGCAACACCACTATCTCTGGAACAGGTCCTTGTTCAGGGTGCATTTCACAGTTGGCGGAATGAAGACCAGCAGGCTATGAATGTAGGAAAATGCTTTAAAGGAATTATGCAGTTACTGCCCATCACATCATATTTAACCTTGGTAATTTGGGAAAAGATTATTCTGAATGCACAGTGTCATCTTAAGATCTAAATCTGAGCCACGTTCTGAAATCCCCAAGTTTAAAAAGGTCCTCAAATCCAACAGTGAGTACCCCGGCCACATAAGGCTTACTGTATGCCTGTAAGATTAGCCACAGAGGAACTGTGCTCTGGGTCTGCAGAATCCCTGTGCTTACTTTTATTAGAGCATGTCTCATTCACAGGTGCCATACTTGTTTCTGTGGTCATTGGTGAACATGCATCTGGAACTCAGGACACCTTGCACAGGCTGTTACCATGAATACTCTTCAGAGGATAGTGAAAACAAATTACAGCTATTCCCAGTGAAGAAATCAATCAACATCAGACAGCTGTCATGACAATATTTCATGTCTGGTTCAACTAAATGTCATTACATGCACTCCTCTAGAGTACCTGTGCCAATATTTGTGCTATCTTCACCTCCTATCATGGTAATGTCATTCATCTAAGCTTTACCTGTACTTTCCCATGTACTGTTCATTGACAAAGTCTTGTATATCTGCAACCCCTTTTCCAAGCATAGCAAACCACTGTGAAAGTAGGTATAGCAACACTACCATATCACAAGATGAGAAGTAGACACAAAATTTCACAACTCAGTTTAAAAAGCTTGAACACTGTTTACTTTACAAAGGCTTATGCAAAGGAAAACATGTCATGGAAAATTCTACTTATGATCTTGGGAGAGATAAATCAAACTTTTAGAAAGAGCAGAGTTCTCTGGAAGGAGTCTATTGTGGTTTAAGGCATGACTGCCGCCTCCCTTCCCATTCAGAGTGGCCAGAAAGACAGTTCAAGTGAACAAAGCACTGATTATTTTGCTGGGTTCCTCTACACCTTCTTAGGCCAATGTCTCACTATTTCCTCACATGGATTACCAATGTGTTCAGTATCAGCACTGCATGAAACAGTGTGTATGTAGCTGCCATCCTGGCTTCAGGAGACCTTCCCCAGCCCTCCCTCAATGCAGGGCTCAGGTGAAACCTGCAAGCCTACCTCTCACCTTTTGATCAACCAGGGTAAACATAGGCACTACTGGCCAGACAAGCTCTGCAACAGTTTGCAATAGCACTGAACCTAGAAGACAATTTTATCTCCTAGGGGCATGAAAATGGTGCTGGCTTTCCTGAAGAGGCAGATCAAGGGCAGAACAGAGGGTTTTAAGAGTTTGACTCCCAGGTATATAATTCAGTGGCTACTGGCTAGGTTCTGCAAGATCTTTCGCCACTCGCCATAGGACTGAGCCTACGAAGCCCAGACCCCAGCAGTTGTGCAACAGAGTGCTAATGCATGCTGTGCAACACCTTTATACCTGGTTCTCAAGGGAATGCTATTTTATAATGCAGTAAAAGCCAGTGTTCAAGGAGATACGACTACTGTGTGCCAGTTTAAGAGATACAGGTATGTGAAAGAATCTCACTTCAGAATACATTCATTCATTAAACAAGCCTCATGGTTATATGGTGTTTCCAACCCCAGAGTCTCCTATGAAAATGTCAGGATTTTTTCCAGAAATACCACACAGATTTGCTAATTAATCATAGTGTGTTTACTTTGCTTCTCTCTACTATTTTGATTCATCAATCAGTGCCAGACAAAATGCTGACTATTCTAATGAACTCAGGGTATTTGAAATCACTAACTAATATTCAAAAGGCCATTTCTTTCTGGTATTGTCAATACATATTCTCCCAAGTATGAAAGTATGTTAATATACTCGGTTTATTAAATTTTTACATCAGTACTAAGGCATTTATGACTGTGAATTCATAAGATCTGACTGACAGAATTGCTTCACTTGCTTTACTTGACTGACATGACTTTAAAAGTCATGTTTGTTTGCCAGAAGAATTACAAGATGAGATATTTATTGTACCTTTGTCCAAGTATCTCTGGACAAGTATCAGTTCCAGAAACCTGTGTGGCTTAGACAACAGTTTGTCTAACTTCAGTGAACTGCTTGCACACGCTGATGTTCTTTCCATCTAAAATCATGCATGAAAAGCAAACCACTTTTTTCAAACCCAGGAATTCTAGAACAGCAATGAAAAACATAACACAGGCTCTCAAAAATCAGTCCCTGACACCAGTATGAATCTCTCCACTGACTCCACTAGTCAGCAGAACACGATCACAAAATACCTTGGTGATTAGCAATAGGTCAAGCAAAAAAAAAGTGGCAGAAGTTGCAGATGGCTCTAAACAAGCCCCTCACATCACAGTCTGCAATATTAAAAAAATCCAAACAATGAAACTTATTTTGTGACCTGTCTCCAAACTGGTGGAGAGACATAGAGGATGAACAAGCCCACAACTGAACTAGCCACATGCTAGTTCATAACTAAGCAAGAGCAATAAGCAACGCTACTGTATTCAGAAAGATATCATAGCAGTTTCCTTGACCACTATGCTTATATTGCAGACACATCCAGGTAATGCCAATGAAGACTATCAGGCCCACTCAGCAATGGTAGAGAATGCCAACAATGGTGAACCAGAAGAAAATAATGCAAAAAAAAGATAGACCAAAAGGATGTTAGGGAAGCAGGCAAGACTTCAAAGAGCATAGACTCAAATCCCTGTGTGGCTGATTCCAGGGCATCATTTGAACTTCTAATAGAACATTTAAAACAAAAGGATGTCGGTCTGAACAAGCAAAGCAGATGAAAATAGCCTTGCACAGTTCTCTACTGCAGGTGCTTGCATATAATGAGTTACAAAGGTCTACACATCACCATAAGGTATCAATCATTCCCCAGAAGGACATGAGAGAAAGCAATGGCCGCTGAATACAGAAAGGAAGCAGTCAGTCAAATCCATGTGATGGTTCAGGACCCAGATTTTAATCCCAAAAGAGAAAACACAGAAGGCTCACCTTGCTTTTTCTGCCATCTGCTGTGAGATGATAATTGCCAGAAGATGATCACTGCTGTTCTTCTCCCAAGCATGCAGACAGTAGGGCCTGATATTTGAACATGGTGGGTTTCTGTTTTCACACCGCAACCTGGAAGGTTGATGATAGCCTAGATTCTGAATGATATTCTGATTCAAGGGTCTAGTTCATGAAGACAGAGCCAGAAGCAGGTGAGGTCTTTGGGTAAAATAGTTAAAGTTGCTCTCAGCCCTGACAATTCCATTCAATGCAGCCACCAGCAACAAGAAACGAGATCTCCTTGAGCTGAAAAATGGGAGATGAGATCTCTTGGTGCTTTCCAGCTGGTTGCTCATCCCTGTAAAGTTACAGCATTTTAAAAAACCCTGTCTAGTACTGACCTCTTCTAAAATCTACCTTTTGTGAAATACACCCACTGTAACACCAACTACATGCTGGCTACCTCATGAAACTATAATATTGATCATGAGAAACGTGAGAGGAGATCAAATAATATTTTTATCTGAAAACTATTGTTCAGCATCTGTATGTGACAATAGTTAAAATTCTGATGTACCTAAACTCAAAATATTTTAATTTCATTGAAACTGTAACATTGGTTTCTGTAGGAGATCTATAAACATAAAGTGAATGCAGCAGGCTCATTTTGCAGAAAACAAAGAGACTTATGACTGATCCTAGCAGCACTGTAGAGAAGTGCTAATATAAACAACACACCTTTGCAAGTCAGGCTTATTAAAATAACCCAGCATTTCAAAAGGAGCAGGGTATAAAATGAAAGACCATAGGTAAAGACAGACCTAAATACTTAGACAGAAAACAGCATGAAGACAGTATGAAAACATCCAGATCTGAAAGAAAAAGATCCAGATTCTACTGATTTTAAACTATTGTGCATGTAGTCAGTGCATATATATGTATTTTTTTAATTCTCTGGAAGAGGTTTGTCTTTTATGGAAATGAGTTAAAGGAAGCATACAAAGAAAAGTTGATGAGGAGCTGGCCTTGGGAATGTATAGGATAATTAAAGATTTCAGAGAAAGTTTAGGTCTGAAAAGAATGGAAATTGTGTATACAATAGAAAGGAAAAATAATGTAAGTACAGAAAATCTACCTCAAGCCTCAAAGAACAGGATCAAGTCCTGACCCCAGAGGATTTAGCACAGAAAGATTTGGATTAAACTCAGCGATTTGCAATGCTGGGATTTTGAATGTTTAGAAAACCAAAGGTGCAAGGGGCAATTATACAATAAAACCTTGATTCTGGTCCAGCCTACAGCTAATGCTGTCTGTGGGTGCTTAAAATCTGTGCTCTGACATTAATAATTAGCAAGGCTTCAGTCTTCCCATGTAAAGGGATTCTCCATGCCCATTCAGGAAGCTGTATCAGCTTTGCTTTAGGGCACTGGGGGGCACTAATGAAAGGCATGGAGAATGAGCAGGACAACACAGGCCGTTGCAGAGGTAGTTCTAGCCTTCATGGAAGAGCAAGGAGACAATTCATCTTGAAGTCACAACCTTCTGCTGCTTTTTAGATACAAATACAAGATCCTATGGTATATAAAATAACCTGAGTGGTTAAGTTTCCAGGGAAGATTTGTATTGATTTCTCCTTTTCATCTAGGTTAGAAGTATTAGTTAGCACTTCTGTCATCTTCACTGAGAACTCTTTGGGTAGCTCTTTGCTTACTAAGTACATACCTGGAGTGGGACTTAGTACACTAGTTCTAATAATCTGAAAGTTTATCTAGTCTAAGTAGATTGGCTAATTGTCCTCCTCTTTAAATTTAGTTTTTTTCACTTGCAAGCATATTTCCCAATCTGCTAACTACTTTCAGGGCTCTTCACTGGAGCCACTTCAATTTCTGCAGAGCCATCTTGGACTGTGGAAGTATGCACAGAAGTATAAACAACATCTCTCTAGTAGTCACAGCAGCATTACCATATACATGCATAACACATGCATAATGACCTCCATATCAATAAACGATAGCCTGTTCATTATTTCAATTCTTTCCCAAGTTTGAGTTGTAGGAACTTCCAGAGTATCTTCCTGTATGCTTTTTCCTGCAGAACATGAGTTTTGCTACTGATGCTGGTTTATTTCACCACAGCCAATAATTAGTGAATGAAGCATTAGAAAAAATACAGTAGAAAAGACGTAATTAGAGAATGAAAAACCAGAGGAATGCAAACCTAGGAACTCCTTTTGACTCCTGTTCAGATTAAATAGGTTAGCAGCGAATTAATGAAGACTGGCAGTGGCCAGGCTGAAAGGGAACTGTCTTTTAAGTGACAGGTAGAAACAGTGTGCTATGACTTCAATAGATGTGAAGCAGCAGGACCAGCACGATTAAGAAAAAATAAAAGGTCACCTGCCATTATTCACCTAGAAAACATTTGACATAAGTGAGAGGCATAACCTGTCTCTTCAGGAACTCTTCAGATTAGGTTACCAACAAAGGACATGGCAGTCATTTTTGTTAAAAGGACCAAAGTGTTTTACTTCCTTATGTATTCTGAGGTATGCTAATGCATATTACATAGGGCACTGCCTGTTTAGAGGTATAAGAAGGAATTTCGCTGCTGTCACCAATAGGGAACATAACTGCAAACCTGATAGTGGATTTCTTTTGGAGAACAATTTTGCAAAAGAGAAAAGCAATAGGAAATTGGACCAGCCTGAACTGTAGCTAATGGTCAGGAAGAGATTAGCATAGTGGAAGGATGAGCTTAACATTGGGAAAATAATTTATGGTAGTTTAAGGGGGTTTTCCTGCCTGTTCTTTGTTATCTGTATTAGTAAGTATCCACATACTTGTATAATTACCATAACTGTTATTAATTCTTGCATCAGAACGGTGCTTACATCAGTCACAGATTTTTAAAAGCAGGCTCATTAGGACAAGGAATGGGAAAGGAAACTAGAGACTATGAAGTAGGACTGTCTGGAATGGTTTGAGACATCACATCAACTTTCCTCCACTCCTCCTTGGAGTTTCATTACACAAGAAGTCTTGAAGAATGGGTTCTCCATGAGATCTAATGAAGGGACATGTGATGAACTCCTCATTGTGTTAGACCCTATATGGCCTCTCTCCACTGAAGGGGAGGCTGCCTTTATACCCATTATGGGTGCTTTTGACTAGGAGGATCCTTAAGTCTAAATAGACAAGGCTAATACGAAACAAGCCAAAATTATTTGGAGTTTTAATGCTGTGGCTTAGAAACCTGTGCACCTGTATTTAATGATAATGGTATCAGTAGGGACCTAATTTTGCTGGTCCTTCTGTCTAACCTGAAAATATGCAATGCAGTTTTCACTCAGCTTCAAGGCCCTGCGGGCACCACCAGCCCTGACTGGCTCTTGGCAGCTGCCCAGGGCCCCCCACCTGCCCGCAGCCCAGGGCATCATGTCACCCCCCTGGAGCCATTGCCCCCTGCCCCAGAGATGCCACAGCTGGGCCGGTCTGCAGCTCCCCACAGCCCTCCGTGCCCGGCCATGGGCCCCACTGAGCCAGGCCCACCCATGGGCCTATGGCCTCTCCCAGCCTCAGCCCATCTCCATCCCCAGGGATGTGCCTGATGCCCACGGCTGGGGCTGCCCCAGTGCCCCCTGCTGCTCTGGGCTGCGGGTGGGATGGGCCTGGGCTGCCAGGGCCTGCCCCCGGTGCCCTCCCACGGGGGGCCTCCATGATCCTGGCCCCCAGCCCTGGGCAGCTGCCAGTCTGGCTGCGCCATGGAACTCAGACCCTTGTTCTGTTCTTCTGCTATGGCTCTGCTTGCTCAGGCGTAATGTGTTCACATTCACTCATCACTTTTACTAATGGGCTTACTCTTGTAGGTTTTACATTTTATGATCAGTCCTACTTTGAATGGCATCTGACTGATAAAATACTAAAATTTTGCTATCAGCTCTAGATTAATGTCAGACTGTTGCATATTGAATTAAAAATCCTTGCAATTAGCATTTAGCCTTTCCAGTTAACATTCACTGCTAATCAAGATACATTTTGGTCATAGCTGATGCCGCTGTAGGGCAAAGGGTCAGACTAGAAAACCTCTTGAGACTCCTTGCAGCAGTTTTCCTTTATTGGAAAGTGGCATGGAGCTTACGCTTATGCAATTGTACAGTATTTCAAAAGCACTGACATGTGTTTTCACAATTTCTGCACTGATTGCTTTAGAAACATCTGAAATTATGTAAAATATATGTGTAAAAATACATTTAAGCCTCTCTGGTAACATCAGTATCCAGTCTACACAAAGGTACTCACCAGAAGAATAGCATGACCTGATTACAGATTAGAGAGGTAGCAAGCCACGTTCGAGATTCTGCACCATAAACTAGTAATGACGTACAAGCAGCAAATTCACTAGGTGCCTGAAACACCAAGTCCCAGTGTATGCTCACTGCTGATGAAAGACGCAATCCTGCTCTTCACAACCAATCCCTTTATTACCTTTCTCTTTGCAGTATCTCTGTATGTGATGGCAATGCCCTAAGGTTGTGCCTAGACTTACCTGTGCTCCTGAGCCTGAACATTAAACAGTCCAAAACCTGTCAGGTCCTTGTGTCCTGACCCCAGTTACGAAGGTCTGGGACTTCCTGTGGTGTGCCATGGACTCCACCTTGCCTGTGTCCCGGGCTTCCTCCCTGTGCTGTATATAGGGCACAGTGGCCGTGATGGGGAAGGGTGGGATGAATGCCCTGGGCTCACTGACATGGACCTGGTGCAGTGGGAGTTTGCATCCAGGAATTCAGAAGAAATCTTGGCTCTGTTCATATCGCTGTTGCTGAAGCACCCTCGTGATGCAGGTGCTAATATAGTTGCAGGTAATGGAGGAATCCATTCTGACGCCTTGATTAAAGGTTGTATCAACATGTATTACCTGCCCACAGGAAATTTCAACAGTAGAAATTCCTGAAGTAGACTTTTCTGCTGTGTATGACGAGGACAGACTGAAATACATAACAAACAATGAAAAGCTAGCTTATTAAATGCACTGCTGTTTAAGGAGCAGAAGCTGAGAGAATGTGTAATCTAAAATGCCGCACTGTGTTTTTACCAGCTGCAGTCATGAATCATGTGCCTAAATTCTACCTCTAAGTCATGGTAAATGTGGAGATCTTTGGCTTTGACCCCTACTCCATCAGTTTTCTACTAGTTTATCAAAATTTAGTCCAGGGCTGTCAGTACATTTTCTGCCAGACAATATAGCTATTTACGCCATCTCATTGCCACAGCATCTAAGTGCCTAACAAAATTTATGTAAACAATATAATTTGTCTCAGATGAGGTGTCTTCCAAGGTGAGAAAATGTGGAGGCTCTCAGTTGCTCTGTTTTCTCAGAAAGTTTGCTTTGCTTTTAACATTATGCATTCAAAGAATAATGCACCAAAATCCAGGCAGAAAACTATCTGTTTAATTAATTAGAACCACATGGGATGACAAAAATAATAAAACCCAGAAACAGAATCCCAATATGACTAGAAAAGATGGTTCCAGACAAAACAAATCTTTATCATAGAATGGTTTGGGTTGGAAGGGACCTTAAAGATCATCTAGTTCCAACCCCACCTGCCATAGGCAGGGACACCTTCCACTTGATCAGGTTGCTCAAAGCCCCATCCAACCTGACCTTGAACACTTCCAGTGATGGGGCCTCCACAACTTCTCTGGGCAACCTGTTCCAGTGTTTCACCATCCTCATCATAAAAAAATTCTTCCAAATTTCTAATCTAAATCTATCCTCTTTCATCTTAAAACCATTTGCCCTATCACTACATGCCCTTGTAAAAAGTCCCTCTCCAGCTTTCCTGTAGGTCCCTTTCTGCCATTAAAGAGGCTTTATTAGGATTATGTATAGCATTCTGGTCATATATGTTGAAGATAGATACTTCTGGACTGAGACAGGTGTATAAAAGAGCTATTAGGATCAGCAAATGAGGGTACTAAAGTGCCTGATAAGCATCAACACTGTAAACAGAACAGCAGAAAGGGGAATATGTTATCTGTTTAAATGCATCATGGTGTAAACATTTTGGAAGGAGAAGCTACTGAGATTAAAAAATGAACCTCTGAAACAGACTTACTGTGGGAGAGAGGAAGGAAAAAGTACCAACCTGGCTCTGGGAGAGTTTTAGCCTGCTCTAGAGAGCGCTAGATTTATTCATTAGAAGGATTATATAGTGTGCCCATGATGACAGAAAACCAGACTTAATGACACAGATGCTTGCTCTGTTGTATTGCAGCAGCAGCCCTTTGAGGGCTTTGCACCTTCAAACACTCCCATGGACCTTCATGTGACTCTAGGGCATGCACCACATAACCTTAATTGCAGGCAATACAGCCCTCTGTTTCAAACACTCACATTAAAAAAAAAAATAAAAAATATATATTTCTTAGAGGCACAGAAGGACAACAGGAACCAGAAGAATCCCAGGAATACGTATTACATATTGTGGACATCAGGAATCTGCAGCACTTGGCATTAAGTACACAGATGTAGCCATAGCTACCCTTGACAAAAGCCCAAATAAAATTACAGACTTCTGCTTTCAGAATAGCCTCCCCTACCTTTCAATGTTTCATATGGGGTTTGAAATAATCTCTACAACTATTATTTCTGACAGCCACTTGATAACTGCATGTCTCACAGTAGGAAGAGATCTTGGAGTTTGATTTAACCATCCTTGAATCAGAGATTCTTTTAATCAGAGTAAGAATATGTATTTCTGAGCAGAAACTAAAAAATGTCATCATCTATTAATTCAGCCTCATCAGCCTCCCAATAAATTTTTATTCAGATTATGTGGAAAGACTTCCTTCTCTCTTCTCCATTAACCACTTATCTCAAAGATATGGAATTTCTCCCTGTAAATGATCAATCATGTACCATTGCTTCAAGCAGGGCAAGAACCACTCAGAAAACCTGTTCTAAGAGGGAAATATTTATGACACTTTCAATGAGGCAAAGGTTTCTTGTCTTCACATATCTTCCAGGTACAAATGCAATAATCAAAGTAAAAATGTAGATGGTTTCATTAGACTGCTTTCTTTTCTAAGAAGCTGATAAATACATGACCTTAACAATGAAGACATCACATCTATAAGTGCACAAAAAGGGTAAGCAAGCAGCTAGGCAAGGACCTTGAACACACCTCAGATGAGGAAAAAGAGAAATAGAGAAAAATAAGGTATGGGGCAATAATTTTTTTTCCACAAATTTTCATAATTTTTAAAGCAAAAGATTAGTTTTATCAAAACAGATTTCACCAGCACAAAATAGAATTGAATGTCTAAAACTATCTGGAACTGCAGTTCCAGATACAGCACCTAACTGCAGTCATGATATTCATAACCACAGTGATGAAATGAGACTGAAATCTTGTCTACAATAGAGTATCCTAGACTTTAAACACATTACGTATGGCAGTGCAGCTTATTGCTTACCTCATCAAAAGGATTATGTGTACTAGCTAACTACTTCTTAGGACCAGCATTGTTGGAAAGAAATTCAGTTCAAGTTCTGAAGTATATTGGCTGATTTGTCACATTCAGAAAATTGAAAGTGAATGAAAAAAATGTGCACAAAGAGGCAAATTAATCAGGGCCACTGCCCTCTCCCCTTCCTCTTTTACTCCTTTTTCTTCTCTCCCTATCTACCCTGATCTCTCCTTTTACCAGCAACCAGCCTGAACCTCAGAAATATTAATGTAGCATTCTGCTAAGCATATAAAAAGCAGCAGTGCCCTTCATTTGTAATGGATTTCCTTGTATATTGCAAGAAGTGACCTGGCTTCCTCCTGACCCCCAGATGATGGCTCAGTCCCTAGCACTCTGACATCCCTTGCCCCTCTGGCATGCCTTCTTCCAGCCAAAACAGAAAATACTCATTATCATGGAGGAATCGCATCCCCATAAAAGGTAGGTGCTGCACATGTTTTATGGGTATCACTGCTGCAATTATTAATCTAATAGTCACAAAGTAATAAAGATATCAGGTAAATCAAATGCAAATGTCATACTTCAGATATTGAAACAGTGATAAACGATTTTCAGCTAAATATTGCTCTTCCTCTAGGATTTTTTTTTAAATTAATCCTTATTTTAACCTTCCCCTTACGGTGAAATCATGGGGTTTAGTTCACTAGTTCTTCAGATTTTGAGGGGCTTTCATCCTAAAGGCTGGACTTCACCTGTCTATCAGCACACACCCTGGAGAAACAGTGGGTAAGATACAAGTAGAGGAGATATTCAGGTGAAGAGGGCTGGAAAAGGGATTAAACACAGGGCAGGAGAAGTATGGAGAGCACATCTTTAGGTAATAAGAGATGAAGCAGAAATAGGGAGGAAAGTGCAGTGGA
Source organism: Falco biarmicus (assembly GCF_023638135.1). NCBI lineage: Eukaryota > Metazoa > Chordata > Aves > Falconiformes > Falconidae > Falco > Falco biarmicus. The sequence continues at coordinate 81,842,566 of NC_079289.1, forward strand.
AGCATATGGAAATTATTTTTTTTGGAAGAATTTTTTTTATGGTGAGGGTGCTGAAACACTGGAACAGGTTGCCCAGCGAAGTTGTTCATTGGAAATGTTCAAGGTCAGGTTGGATGGGGCTTTGAGCAACCTGATCTAGTGAAAGATGTTCCTGCCTATGGCAGGTGGGGTTGGACTAGATGATTTTTAAAAGTCTCTTCCATCCCAAACCATTCCAGAATTCTGTGGAAAATATAACGTAACCAATAGACAGTATAGTTTTAAGGTAATGGGTATTTCATCCTGGGGTGTCAAGAAGATGCTAAAGCATTAGCACTGGACATCAAATTTAGTGCCCACAAAGTATCATCCACTGTGCATGAGACTGAGGATGGAGGTGTCCTAGCAAACTAAGCATGTCCAGGACACAAGCTCAGGTAGTGCCCTTTGATCATAGAATTGTTTGGGTTGGAAAAGACCTTTAAGATCATTGAGTCCAACTGTAAACACAGCACTGCCAAGTCCACCACCAAACCATGTCCCTAAATGACACACCTACATGTTTTTAAAAAAATTCCAGGAATGCTGACTCTACCACTTCCCTGGGCAGCCTGTTCTAGTGCATGACAACCCTTTCAGTGAAGAATTTTTTCCTAATATCCAATCTAAACCTCTTCTGGTGCAGCTTGAGGCCGTTTCTTCTTGTCCTATCGCTTGTTACTTGGGAGAAGAGACCAACACACACCTCGCTACAACCTCCTTAGAGGTAATTTTAGGGAGTAAGAAGGTCTCCCCTCAGTCTCCTTTTCATCAGGCTAAACAACCCCAGTTCCCTCAGGTGCTCCTCACAAGCCTTGTTCTCTAAACTATCAGCTTCGTTGCCCTTCTCTGGACAAGCTCCAGCACCTCAATGTTTTTCATGTAGCGAGGGGCCCAAAACTGAACACAGTATTTGAGGTGTGGTCTCACCAGTGCTGAGTAGAGGAGGACAATTCTGTTTGCTAGCACACCTCCTGGCACTGTTTGGCCCATGTCCGCCAGCACAGTGCCACACAATGCCTAGGCAGGACACAAGGAACCGCACAGAGAAAGAACTGTTCACAGAAGTAAAAGGATGGTTTCATGAATGATCATTAGCTTTCCAAACAGTTGATCTAGACCTATTTTTATTCTGCTTCCTGACCCCTACATTTTCTTCCCTCCCATTCTCCCCCAAAAGGCAGGACTGCACCTACTGTCATCAATATTTGTGACTCCCATCACAGCTGCCCCTGTGTCTGTACACCATAAACTACCGCTTTAGGTATTATGGAAGAGGGACAGGGAATCCTGTCCAGACTCTCATGTCCTGCTTCTTTCGATGTGTGGCTCCAGGAACTGGAGAATGACACAGACTGAACAAGTGTCTTTGGCTCGGAGGAGTCTTGGAGCTGGGTGCCTTCTGCCTTGAGCCTGCTGAGTGTGGAAGTTCAGGTGTGATTGACATGACTCCTGGTGTGATCTGTACAGATAGGCCTGACGGAACGTTTGCATGCTTTGACCATCCCCAAAGCCAGTTATCCTGGAGACAACCCCATGGTAAAGCAGAAACCGAAGCAACAGAAAACACCGTTTAGGTGTGTAGGGGACCAGCCTAAAGGCTCTGGGTGAATTTGATGACACTGTTGCTTCTGGATGAGCCAGTCCTTTTCCCTATGTGTGTGTCTCTTGGGGCTCACAGCAGACCACTCTGTGTGGAGGCTGATCTGGAGGAGCACTGATGCATGCCACCATGGAGCATCATGAACTGTATTGGCACAAGGCGCAGCTCATTTTGAGCGACATGCAAGAAAAGCACTAACTGGTCTTCCAAAGTCCGTACCACCAGCCCTGGCAGCAAAAGGTCCCCTCTGGGTGGCTGCAGAGGGTGCAGAAACAGGCTCCAACATTCCCATGGCTTTTGGGGAGCGGAGGATGGTGAGCCCGTGGCTGCAGCACCTCGGGGACTGCGCTCCTCAGCCAGGGCCATGCTGCCCCTCCAGACCCTCCGGGAGGCAGGAGTGAAAACAGCAACACCTGTGGCTCTCGCCTGGGTGAGTGAGGCCGGTGCGAGGGGTCACCCATGTCCGGAGTGTCAGCGGTCCCTCAGCAGGACCCCTTCGCTCCACGCCCCGGGCGGCCCCCCCCCCCCGGCGGGCCCGGCGCAGCCCCCGGTGCGCGGCGGGACGCGACGCCGCCAGCCCTCGGCCGCGCATGACGCGGCGGGAAGTGGCGTCCATCGGCGAGGCGGGGCGGGGCGAGGTGGGGTCCGCCTGGGCGACGCCGGAGCCAGCCCAGAGCCGCCGCGGGAGGCAGCGAGTGGCCGGTGCGGGGGCAGAGCCATGACCGAGAGCTACGATGTGGTCGTGGTCGGGGGTGGCATCTCAGGTGGGTCCGGCGGCCCGGGGCGGGGGGGTCCTGTCAGCCCCTGAGGCGCCGAGCCTGCGGCGACCCATCGCCGGGCGGGTGGCGGCACCCGGGGCGCAGCCTGCTCGGGCGCCGTCGCCGCGGGTGCCCCGCAGAGCGGCCGGTCGGGCCGGCCGGGGGAGGGCGGCGGTCCCGGCGTGGCGGACGGAGCATCGCGGCGGCGGCGGGGCCGGTGCTCGCCTCCTCCCCGGCCGGGGCGGCCCTTCTCCGGGAAGCCCGAGGTGCGAGCGCGTCCCGACCCGCTCGGCGGAGCTGGCCGAGTCCGGTCCCCATAATTCAGGCTGAATGCCGCATGGTGCAGGCAGCATTTTCTTAATCTTTATTTTATTAATTTTATTTTTTTCATTTCGATAATTTTTATTTTATTCATTTATTATTTTTTTTATTTTTCTGGTTCTTCCACTGTCCAGCCCCAGCATCCCCTGAGCCTGTGTAATCCTTACTGGAGACCCTGGAAGTTTTGGGCAGGTGAAGCTGTACGTGCTGTGGCTGCGCTGACCCACAGCTGTTGTGCAGAGGCCCTTGGTCACAGTCATATAGGACTAATTTAAATCTTGGGGTGTCGTCTGTTTAGAACAGGTAGACGCTTAAAGGAAAAATGCCTGAAATGAGTTGTGTTGTTCAGTAAGTTTCTAGTTCCTCACTCAGACAGGTGTGGATTTGAGAGCATGATCAGTCCAGCAGGAATGGACAGCAGCCTGTAAGCCATCCTGCATGGAGTGGCCATCTGCTCTTTTAACCTAATCCTGGCTAGAAGACCTCTGTGCCTGCCCAGAGTGAATCTCTCTCTCTCATGCATTTTTTTCAGACACACATGCCAAATAAATTGTGTATGGCCAGTAGATAATTTTTTTCCTGTGTCTTTGACATTGACATATCAAAACAGTTGCTTTTTAGCCTGTTAGCATTGGGAGTTATGCAGTGTGATAGCTCCTGTGCTGTATGTTAATCTCCTCAGTGCATAATAAGTATGCATACATCCACAGATCCAAGTAATATCTTTGGCCAAGCTGCAAACAAATTACTCGAGATGTGTTACAAAACATGAATTTATTCATCCTTTTTTTACATGGCTTTTAATTTCAACTATTTTTTATATATAATTCTAGATGTCTGCTTAACCATTATATTAAGGTGTGCAATTTGAATGATATACAAAATGCAGTGAACAAAATCATTGGCATTATTTCCTAAGGATGATTCTCTGATAAACTGCCGAATAATTGAATGTTTCAAGTATGTTTATGAGATTAGCAAAAATTAACCATTGCTTTTCTATACTGCACAGTTGATTCTGAACCCAGTGGTATGGCTAGTTTTTGACTGAGACCATGTCTCACAGTGGAAGTCAATTACAGAAGATTAACCAGTGGTAACTATTCATGCCTTCTAAACCGAAACATTTCCAGTGTGGTATTTTTGTATGGCCGTAGTGCTACATTTCCTCTGTTGAATGGGTTAGTGTAACAGCTTTTAATATACCCTTGTTTTTCATGGTTGCCATGGGAATATTTTCATGGCAGGCCTGCACAGCCCACACAGGTTTTTTTGAAAGAGCAGTCGGAACAGAGAAGCAGTGCTGTGCCATATGGTATGCTTCACTCTTTGCTACCTGCAGACAGCAGCAAGTGGCAGGGGGTGTAAGGAACCATTTTTCTATTTACTTCTTTTTACACCAGATCTTCGCTAAAGCACTTTGGTTTCATGCTGTAGCAACTTTTCTCCTGCCCTCACACAGAGGCTGGAAAAATACATGTGCACAAAAATTATTAATGAGTAAGCACATTTCTTCAGTCACTTCCGTTTAGCTACTAGTTACCACTCCTGATCCACCTCTGTCTTCTGCCTGCACACTTCTCTGTAAATCATTGACCTTGCAGTCAGGTGGTGAAACTATGGTTTTCTATCTCCTTGCTCTGATTGAAAGCTGCTTAAATGCCAAACTGCTACAGAGACGTCTTCTGTCCACTGGAGAATGAACCATGTGATTTTTAAAATGGGTTGCTCCTTGGAGGTTTGTTATTGCTCCAGATTTGATGTGCGTTCCTTCAAAAAGTCACTGTTTTTGAGCCACCTGAGACTGTACTGTTACTGCCTTTAGGTGAGGAAGGCATCAGCTGGTGCACAGCTGTGCGCCAGTGGAAATCTCTGGTAGTGTTCAGGTGTGCTCAAGTTAGCTGCTACAGTGCAAGCAAAGCAGAAAAAAAAAAAGTTGTTGGGCTGATGTGAGAACGTGAACAAACAGGTTGCAGAGATGCCACTCAGCTTTCTCTTTTCTATTTATTTAGGTTAATGCAAGCTGTCCCTTTGCAGTATTCTGAGCCTCTTTGGCAGCAGTTCTGCCTGTCATTTTACACAGATTTGATTAGTAGGGTCTAAAATTTAAAGAGTAAAAAAACCTGATAATGGAATAGCAGTGCAGAGTCCTTCACAACCCTGGAAGTCACTGTTCTCCTCTGAAGGGGCTGATGTTTTATCTAAAGTTAATTACTTTGCTGAATCATTTTCAGTGTCCTTTATTGCAGGTTTGCTGAAAAGCAAAGAATAAACCTAAAGAACTGGCTAATTTAAGTGTTATGTAATGAAAATCTACTCAAATTTAGTCTTCATTAATTTATTTCAAGTCTACAAGAAAAGTCTGTGGCTTCTCTGAAGATTTCAGATCATCTCAGTACAGTTGATGCTAATTGAAGACCTTTGAGGAACAGGAGGATTTACTAAGGAGTAGATTCTGTTTTATGGGTGAAACTTCTGCTGAAGTCACAGAATCACGGAAAGGCCAGAGTTGGAAGGGACCTCTGGAGATCATCTAGACTAACCCCCTGCTGAAGCGGGTTCTCCTAGAACAGGTTCACAGAATCATGTCCAGAAGGGTTTGGAATGTCCCCAGAGAAGGAGACTCTACAGCCTCTCAGGACAGTCTGTTCCAGTGCTCTGCCACCCTCAAGGTAAAGAAGTTTTTCCACATATTCAGATGGAACTTCTTGTGTTTCAGTTTGTGCCCATTGTCCCTTGTGCTGTCACTGGGTACTGCTGAAAAGAGCCTGACTCCATCCTCTTGACACTTGGCCTTAAAATATTTGTAGACATTGATAAGATCCCCTCTCAGTCTTCGCTTCTGCAGGCTAAACAGGTCCAGCTCTCTCAGCCTTTCCTTGTAAGGGAGATGCTCCGTTCCCCTAATCATCTTTGTAGCCCTCCACCAGACCCTCTCCAGTAGTTCCCTGTCTCTCCTGAACTGGGGAGGACAGAACTGGACACAGCACTCCAGATGTGGCCTCACCAGGGCAGAGTAGAGGGTGAGGATAACCTCCCTCAACCTGCTGGCCTTCAAATTTTTGTGAATGGTATAGATTAAAAAGGAATATTTTAAAAGAAAATTTCCCAACTTAAAAATGTGTATATGAAAACACTTAGCCACACACAGTGTGTAGTATGCCTGGTATGAAAGAATATTTAGATCAGAAACATAACAGGTCCTCATAGAGCTGGAACTTGCATCATGACAGGTTCTTCTGTTTGCTCAGAACTGTCTCTTTCTCTTTGAAGGGCTCCTTAATCATGAGGACGGAAAAGACTATGAGAAAACTATGAGGTTGTGTCATCAAGCTTGCTTATCTTCTTAGTTGAGACACCAATGATTTTCTTAAAATCAAATCTTGGAATCTGTTTGGAGGTTTATTTTAAAACTCTCCATGTGTTTTCAAAAGTGCCTTCCTGTCCCTGCTTTTGCCATGAGGACCTCTTCCCTTTTTTTGTTTTCAAAGAAGTTATCAGATTTTATCCTAATGTTATGCCAGTCTTACTTAAGAAAATGTTTCTCTTACATTTCTGTTGCACAGATTTTACAATCAAATTCAGATATTTTTTTTCCCTGAAAGGTGAAGCTTTTTCTTAATTAGGGTGAATGTTATTTGAAGTATACTTAGTGGCCTACTGTAAGATAAAATATTTCTATTCAGACATTAGGTTCTTAAAATATTTAGATACCTGTTCTTCTGTTATTGAGATGCCACTGTGCTCTGTACTTTTTTTCTTAAGCCTTGCTTTGTATTTGTATGAGACGACCTAATATGCTGTATAATTACAGTAGTGCTCACTGCATCTGTGAGCCAGTTTCAAATTACTTTAAAACCAAAATAAAACAGAACAAACAAAACCAAGTTAGGTATTTTGGGGGCTATTATCTGAAGATGTTCAATCTGTTTTAAAATAGACTGAAGCAGAGGGCAAAATTATTTTTCAAAACAAAACTGGAATATGTTGTAAGAAAAGTATACATGAGGTGCGTAATCTTTGCTAGTAACTTGTTTAGTTTTGCTCTGTGGTAGTAATATACAATGTCATAATAGTCCTCCTTTGAAAAGATAGTTTACCAAATGAGACACTATTTTTGGAGAACGTTACTAGCCTAGGATTCCTATACTAGATGCCCATTTGGAGAGGTAAAAACCCAGATCAAAACAAAATGAGGGCATGGATTAAATAGTTGTGAATGTGTGAAATGGAGTGGATGTGTCTGTGGAAGGACTGTGACCCTTTCCGAGGGATACCACCCTCTCTGAGATGCACTGCAGCAAAGGTAATCCAGGGCACTTCCCTGTCAGTTGACATGATGAAGCTCCTAGCTCACATTTTCAGTCATATGTCTCTGTATCTGCCATCAGGAGGTTCTTCCTTTTGTGTTCAACTATTCTCATGGCTACTGTGAAGGAGTATGAGGCAGTTAGGTGGAACCTCCCATCTGATTTCTAGATATTTTTTTCACAAAAAAAAAAAAAGGCAATATACAGTAAACACGACAGAAAGCAACTGCATAATGTTGTGAAACAGTTTGGTAGCCTAGGCAGCAGGGACAGCACTTTTAATTTACTGACTGATGCCTCCTGATTGGTCTGAAAGTTGATTTGATAAGAAGCTTTCCAGTCTACCTGCAGGAGCTATCTCATCTGCCAAGGTTCAGAGCTTTTCCATTAGCTTAATTGATCATTATGAAAGGGTGCTATTAGGGAAAGTTCATTCAGTCTGTTCAGAAAAATGTGAAAACCACCCTGGAAAGAGCAAAAAAGGTCAGTTAGGATAGCAAAAATTTGGGCAAGGGATTCCTGGGTAGCTATTATGGAAATAACTGGTGGAGAGCCCAAGTTTGTGTGTAGCAGTTTATGTAAGTCCACAGGATCTTCTTATTTTTACTGCTGAATTGCATCTTCTTTTGACAGCAACAGTAGAGACAGGAGAGGCTGAAAGTACTATGTAAGAAAGTTCAGTGCATTGTTTACTTGGACAAAGAGCCTCAGTGGTGCTTTTAATTGGGTAGATTTGTCAGTCTAGTCTAGCACTTGACTAGAACCTAATCACGCTGCTGGTGGTGGTACGTATTCATCTGCATTAATGTATTGGTCAGATCAAGTGTGTACCTTGAGCAAATCTGATTGATGCTACTTACTGCTTTATAGTGTGCACCACAGAGCAGGCTTAGAGCATACTCGTTGGATTCCTTTTTGCATAAAACCAAATGGGAAGACATGCTCTATGAGCTCACCTTTTGAGCTTCAATCCCTAATGGGGATTCAGCCTGTAGGGTCATACAAGAGCTACTCTGAAATAAAGCCCCTTTAATGTATATAGTATGGATACTGGGTATTCAGAATACAACTGTTTTACTCTGCAGATTTGCTATTCTGCACTGTATATTAACATAGACACTGCAAACTTCCTGTCTTGGGATATTTTTGGCTTTGCAGTTCAAAGGTAGTAACATGGAAGGAGTAAGCATTTCAATTTTGTGCTCTTCTTCCATGATGACACAGTTAAAAATAGTTTACTTGGTCATCCTCACAGCAGATGTACACCTGCATCCTCTGTCTTGTGTAGTTTTTTCTTTCTTTAATTTTCTTGTAGCATCAAGAGATTACCAAAAGATCACATTCTGTGTACTTTTGAATTTTGATTTCCTCATTTTACTCCTTGGCGCTGTTAAGGACAGGAGTAATTTTGAAGACACATAATTCAGCATGCTTCCTCCCCTGTAGCGAGTAACCTCAGGGTCAGTCTCCAGCAAACAGTAAGATGTCAAATGACACAGTGACGTGAGTCCAGGTCAAATAGCAGTGCCTGCAGTTGCAGGGGCTGTGAGGAGCAGCCTGCTGCCCTGGCTCCGTCCTGGGAGTGTTTGGGCTGTCTAACATGATCTCAGGAGGATGTAAGGATTTAAGCACAGCTGGTGAGTGGGGGTGGTATTATCAAAAGGTGGAGAACTGTGGCAAAAAGTGAAGTAGGCATGTTTGTACTGCCTAAGCAGGCAGCCTGAGCAATGTGAGCTGATAGTCCCACAGGTAAACTTCCAGTGCTGCTTGTAGTATCATAAACCAAGTTTGCTCTGTACTTACATGTCTTACACCACAGTTAATGACAATGAATTAGGCCTTATTCATAATTTAGTCAGTTGAGAAGGCTTTTATTCTTCAGAAGTTACTATTCTGTATGTAAACAATCTGGATAATTTTGGCACGTTTCCCACTGGCGCAGTTTCCTTCTCTGTAGCAGAACTGACAACTGTAGTTAAGTAGTTCTGTCACTTAAAGATAAAAAGCCATATTGTCTCACTGCCCCTTCCCAGAACAGGACTCGCTTGCCTTTGTGTTTTGTGTCAGTTCGATAGCAGCTACTTCGCAGAGTGCACTGATACAATGGTGAAGTTTACCATAGTTACAAAAGTTTGCTGAGCAATGCCATAGCGGATTGAGGACCTTCTTTTGGTTTTCCTTTACAGAGACTGTCTTGATGCACTTGCAAAGCTCTCAGTTATGTTTCTGAAATCAGTCATCATTCATAGAGTCATAGAATGGTTTTGGTTGGAAGAGACCCTTAAAGGTCATCAAGTCCAACCTTCCTGCAATAAGCAGGGACATCTTCACCTAGATCAGGTTGCTCAGAGCCCCATCCAACCTGGCCTGGAGTGTTTCCAGGCATGGGGCGTCTACCACCTCTTTGGGCAGCCTGCTCCAGTGTTTCAGCACCTTCATCATAAAAAATTTCTTCCTTATAGCTAATCTGAATCTGCCCTCCTTTAGTTTAAAACCATTACCCCTTGCCCTGTTGTGACAGGCCCTGCTTAAAAGTTTGTCTTCATCTTTCTTACAGACCCTCTTTAAGTATTGAAAGGCTGCAGTAAGATCTCCCCAGAGTCTTCTATTCTTCAGGCTGAACAACCACAGCCCTCTCAGCTTCTCCTCACAGGAGAGGTGCTCCAGCCCTCTGGTCATATTTGTGGCCTCCTCTGGAGCTGCTCTAACAGTTCTATGTCTTTCCTGTACTGAGGACTCCAGAGCTTCAGCCAGCGCCTTCAATTTCTTGAGGAAATTCCACTCCTCTCATTACAGTTTCAATAATTTAATTTTTACGCAGCCATTTTTGAACTTAACATTATTTTCTTTCTGGGCTGATAACCTCTTTCATCCTTGTAAACTTATGTCAGGTATTAAGGTTCTTGCTGCCTTGTGAGATGGTTTGTCAAAATGTGATCGTTCATGTAATTCACTAGCTTTATTTCCTTATGGACTGATTTGTATCTAAGATTTATATTTTGTTACATTGTATGATCCTTGTTTAAAGGTTGGTTTTGCTGATTTCACTGGTCAGTGTTGGTATTTTAACCATGAATGTCTGGCATTCTTTTAAATAACCCACCTATGCACTTGTATTTTTGCACAGCCTTTTCTGTCTTGTTAGTCTTCTGTTCAAACAACTTGCTTAAAAGTAATGTCACTGTGAAGTCCCTTAGGAACTTCATTTATTCCACAAACCATTATTATGACCAATATTTGGGGCTGGAGTTCTGTAAGGGAATAGAAAGAGGAATGGTCTTCATCGTTGTGGAGACCCTGAGTTCTGGATAAGTCAGCAAAAAAGAAGATGCTGGAAAGTGCCTGTCAAGCCACAGAGGAATTTCATTGACGTAAGAAATGGTGATAATATTATTTATGGGAAGACCAGGCTTCCAAAGAGAGCGTGAAATATTTTCAGGGACAAAGCTGCCCAAGGGAATTCAATGCTTCTTTTTCTTGTCCCGCATCTCTTCTCTCCAATGTCCTTCTTCATGCTGCCCCTATTGCCAGACTGATGTTCCCACCTCACTAGCAAGCATGTGGGGCTGCTGTCCCCATGCCATTCACAGCCCGATGGGACTCGGCTGGATGGACTCAGTTTAAGGTGGGATGGGTTCTTGATGGTATCAGGAGCAGTAGCAGCTATGGATGGAGAGCAAGGAACTGCTCAAGGAAATGATGGGCATCAGGATTTTCATAGGGGGTCTATGTGTGCTTGTGTAGAAGAAAGGAGAGCAGGGGACAGGACGGGGCAACACAAAGCGCAGACCATTCCCAGAAGAAAGGGCTGTCCAGTCTAGAAAGTGTGAGACCTCCTGCACTACTTCTGGTAACTGGTGTGTATGGCAAAATATATCATAGATGTGCTAATTCTTAACACTGGCTTAACACTGAAGAGCCTGGCTGTGGTTCATTACAGCCTCTGGCATCTTGCAGTTTACAAGAATTAGGTTATGGTGGCAACCAGTGTTCAGCATGTTTCAGGTGGTTAAAGAGTTCCATGAAGTTTTAATTCATTTGAAACTTGTTCATCTTACTTTGTACTATTCAGCTTCATGGTTTTCAGTTTCCACGATATAACTCAGCTGGGAGTGAAGGGGGTGGGGCAGAGAGATGCCTGTATAGCCTCCTGCCTCCCAGCCAGCTGGTCTTTATCTTGATGGTATAATTCATATATAAAACATTGAATGCTGTCTGGCTGACTGCACACAGCAACAGCCGACTGAACAACCGGTTCATACTATGCGTCATGATTCCTGGGTAGCTTGCATATAAACTTGCACCCTGTTTGCTTGAGTGATAGATCTGTGTTTGAATGCATTAAATATTGGAGCAAGACACCTCTTCTTTTCCAATATAAGTTAATTTTTTTTGAGGCTAGCTTGGCCAGAGGTTGAATCAGTGAGTTAAGCTAAATAGTGAGCACAAATGAGGAAAGGAAAGAGTGTAGATTCTTTTATTTTACATCTTAGGTACTTCTCTCTTCCTTTATGCTTCCTTTGCCTTTTTTTCCCCCACACATATCAGAACAGTATAAATCTAATGGTAGAATTTTTTTCTTTCATAATGCTGATGTTTTTATGAGCTGTTTGGCTCAAGCTTTCTCCTGCCTGCACTTAGAGATGGAGGGAAGATAGTCACTTGTAGTCACTTGAAAATCTTATTCAGTAGCTCCCTTTTGGCCTTCTCTGAATCACATCTATGTTCTCAGCCTTTGGTATCTCAGCCAGGGAATGGCTCATTCTGAGCTGGCCATCAAGAAATGAAGTGGTCTGTTTGGGCTATCAGCAAAGAGCTGGCTGGCATGTAAAGTGATTATACAGGATGCTGGGAAATGCTGGGTTTCATCTTTGTTTTTCAGTTACTCAAATAGATAAAATGTTCACAAATCCTTGTACACTTTTCAAGCTAGTAGTGTCTAGCCTGTGTGTGCATGTGTGTGCTTACCTACTTGTATATGTGTGCCATGACGATGATAGGAATTTCCAGAGGGTCACTGGTGCATGGCTTGGTGGGTATTTGAGTGACACTGAGATATGTCCAATATAAATCCATAATTATTAGGTGCAGCTGGGTTAGCTGTTAAAAATAGTTAGCTGAAGATCAAGGAAAACGTGAAACAAAATGGATAGCCATGGAATGAAGGCATGGTGGCTCTGCTGAGGGCTTTGCTAGCTGCCATGAGAAATTACCTTCTCTAGGTGAACGCTAGTAGATACTGAGAAATCTGGAAAATCGTGTTACTTTTTAACATCAAGATATGAGAATTATAGTGTGTTTATTTTTTGAGTTCACATCTTCTATCTAATTATGTATTTTGAGCATTTACTTTTCTTGGGCAACTGAAAAATGAATTCCTTGCTGGAGAACATGCAAGACAGCAAAACAAATAAGCAATTCTCTTCTGAGGCAACTGTTGCATAATTTTGCAAAATTTTCCAGACCTAGCTTTGTCTTTTTTCCCCCACATTGCTGTATATGGAAGGCAAAACTTTTTCAGAATGAATCTGACTGGTATTTTATTTGCTTGTATATGTCTTCATAATAGTAATGCCTAAAAGGATGCTTTTAGTAAATTACCCATATATTGCCTCAGCCAGTTCATTGTGCTAAGCTTTGTTCAGTGCTATGGTATGTTTGTTGTACCGCTGCCTCCTCAGTCCTCTTTATCTCCTTAGTTTCTTCCCTCTGTCTGTTGTGGTTTTAGGCAGCTGGGTTACGAACTAGCAGAAAGGGATGACCTAAGCCAAGGGAGGCCCCGCGATTGAAAGTGTGAGATAATACTGCAGTACAGATGATAACAAAAGGATATGCAGAATGCGGGGTGGTGGTGGTGGTGTTTGATTGGGGGATTTTTGTTTATTTTGTTTGGGTTTTTTTACCTGATTGAAGCCTAGAAACAGGCTCCTGACTCTTGCTTTCGAAGTGTGAGGTGGGCACTGAATGGGTGTACTGCTCCATGTGTAAGACCTGACAAGTCCATAAAATGAACAGAATGCTGGGAAAATTATTGATATTAGAAATTCTCATCCTTTGAAATGCTGGAGTCCCCAGTTTTGTCAATCTCAAGTTTCACTGGAAATGTCAAATGTAAAAATGCAATGGAAACTAAAGGGAAGCCCTGGGCAAGGACAGAGCAGCTGTGGCTTCAGCACTTGAGCCTGGGCACCACTGCACTGGAGGTGCTGGGTTTCCACTCAAACACAAAAAGCTGTCTTCATGCCATGCTTGGCAGGGCTTGAGCTTAAGGCACCACCACTTTGCTTGTCTTGCTTGTAGCTGGCCAGGCTCTGTATCACTTAACCAGGTACGATGCCTGGGGCAAATGTAGACTGAATGTTTTTAATGTTGGTTTTAAGAACTCTGTTTAATAAATACTGCTCCCTGCACCACGGATGAATCATCTAAGAGCACTGCCAGGGTGAAGAGATCACAGGAAGTTGGGACTAGAGTTTATGCTTACATAAAGTCACATTAACTCATGGGGATGCTCATACTGACCTCAGTGACAAGGTTACAGAACCAGTGCTCAGACAGCAAAACTCATTGCCTTGGCTAGACAATGAAAGGCTAACCGAAATAAATTATATTTGCTCATAGAGCACTGTATCCTAGGCAGAAATGTTATGTCCTTTGTACAAATATTTTACGTAAATGTACGTTTTAAGCAGATAGGCAGATCGATAATGTCTTTTTTTTTGTTCCTGGGGGTTTGTGAAATGGTAATTGTATTGTTTTATTATTTTTTAAGTTCTTGAATGTTGTAGGTGAGTGATATTAATTTTAATCACACTCATTGCTGCACAGTGAAACAGCTTAAGAACGGAGAGTATTTCCCCCCATGGTCAAAATACTTGTATCAAAAAAGAGTTGCTTTGATACCTTGCACTGTACTATTCAGCACGTGAAGGTAAGACATTGAGGATATCCAAGAGTGACAATGTACAGACACCCAGCTCTACCATGTTTTTAGATTCTGAATGATATTTTTTGTACTTTCTTCCATGAAATTGAGTCAGATATCTAAAGTACCTGTGTAAAGGTTGCCCAAATTAGAGAAGTTAAAAGGTTACCTTCACCCTGAAAGCATATGGATGTAGGTGTGGGGCCAAGTTAACAAGAGGTACTGTCAGGTTGCGGTATCTCAGGTTTGTAGCCCTGTGCTTTTCAGAAGTATCGTCACCTAGACAACTCTTGGAGCAGTCTGCATGCTGTGTACCTTGTCTTGCAGAGGACTAAGAAATCAGTGAAGCAGGAAAACTGACCACTGTTCATGCTCACCATTTTTGATAGCAGTGTGCCAGCCTGATGTGAACTGAGTTTCAGGCAGTGTGCTTTTAGCTATCTCTGTTGCGGTGCTCCCATTACAATTCTGTATCATGCTCACGAGTTTATAAAGGGATAGTATTCTTCACAAGAGCAAAATCCCTTGACCTTTCTATAACATGATGAAAATTACAAAAAATGCCTGTATCACCTTAAGTCACCCAGACCCTGGGCCAATGTTGGTTTTGCTTTTTTATTTGTTGCTTTGGTTTTTTTATTTTGCTTACAATCCTTATCTGTAATGCCTTACAAGCGTTATTGTCTCAAGCCATTATTTCAATTAAAACATTTTAGCTGGCTAATGATGAGTGACAGAAGTAAAGGTAACCAGCGCCAGATTCAATCTCTCAGTGGAAAAGCAGTAATTGGATTGTGTTCATTAGAGCAGCCAACACAAACAAAAGCAATGCTATTAAACTGCAGTTTCTAACACAGTAATGCAATAGAGAAACTTTAGAAGACTTGAAGGAGAAAACCTACTGGTGCAAAATGGCTGCCTAGCTGCAGATAAGAACATGCCTCTTCTCTGTTCTGCCCTCCATCCCTTCAGTGTCGCAGTGGCATACAAACAGTATTACACCAGTGGCACTGAACATGGTGGTTTTGGGACATCTCTTAAAAGGAAGTCAGAGAACCCCGAGTATAAACAAAGAGGGGTTTTATTTGAATTTTAGTGTAATTAGGTCTAAGCAACAGCAAACAGGATTCTTCCACTGGATCTTAACTGATTCGATTTTTAGATACTAGGAACTTACCCAGAAAGTATTCCTGGTCAAAGGAATGGTTTTTTGCTTCCCCCACAATTTCTCTCAACTGCTTGGGGCATATTCCTCTATTTCTTCCTGTTGCCCTAGGTCAAATGCTGCAGCTGTGTTGATCAGTAACAAAGGGGTTGATGGATTTTGTTTCACTGGGTACAGTACATCAGTTTTGGCCAAACTTAATTTATTTGCTGTATGCATTTTGTATGTATTTCTGAGCATCAGAGATGGTAGGTAAGGCTGCCGTATAAAGAAATCTAATAGTGAGGGAAATTGTATTTCCCATGTGATCCCACAGGGATACAAGCTTCTGTAACTTTTTATAGTTTTTTTTACAGGTTTGCTGGTTTTTCTTAACATTTCAGCTAGTTCAGGTTTTGTGATTTTTGTGCGACTCACCACTTTCATTAAGAAAAGAAATTAAATTCCTGGCCCCTCTGGTCAAAATGAGACTTAGTCTCCCGATCAAGAATAATAATAATATAAATCCTGACATTTCTAAAATAACAGCTTCAAAATATTAAATGTCCATGGACAAAGGTGGTCTGACTAATATTTTTAATAATTATGTTAAGAAATACTTGAGTTCATTTACTTTAGTGACCCTGAACTCAGCTCTTATTTGTTTATATGGTATGTTTCCTTTTCTTGCTATCAGTCTTGTGAAACATTTTTACATGCCACAGTTTGTCCATTGACCTCAAGGCTGTGCTTGTTCTGCGGCAAAGTATGATGCCATTTCCAAGGTACATTTTGTCACAGATCCCTCCTGTTGAGCCTCATGCTGTGTTTGTTTACTGCCCTGGATCCCATCAGGGTGCTCAGGCTCAGGCTCGGGTGCTGCGGGCTGCTCTGCCCACTGGCTCTGGGTGAAGAAGCAGCTGTTACTTGACATCTTGGCAGACAGTTATTTAGATGTAGCTGAACAGTTGAAAGCCAGGAAAAAGTCCTCAAGAAACTCGTCAGTTTTGCCTTTATTTACAAGGTATGTTATGGCAGCCCTTTCTCATGCAGACTTGCTTGAGCCTTCAGCTGACTGCCTGGAGGATGACTTTGCAGTGCAGGTGTTACCTGCAAATACACTGGGAAAACCAGGTGTTAGCCACTGCTCAAACACATGATGTCAAGGGGGATGCTGTCAGCAGTTAACCGAGCCAGTGTAGAGCTTGTTCACACATGTATATCCAAGTTGTGGAAGCACAACAAAGGTATAAAGGTATATAAGCTTCTTGCCTATTTTAAGTGTTGGATGTTTCTAATCTACACATACAGCCCATACTTGTGTGCAGAGCCCAAGTGTCTGACATCTGTTATAAATGTTAAAACTCCCCTGGGCAGTACTTTGTAAACATACTTTTGGTGTCAAAATAAAAAAATACAAAGGAGGAGAGAGAAAAATCAGCAAATTTTACAGATCTGAGGAAATATAGGTATGAGACATGGAAGTTCTACAATAAGACCTGCAAGTTAGTACAATACGATGGCAGCCTTTATTTCTGCTCAACTTACAATTTTAGTTTCAGAGAGAAATTTTTAAGGTGATAAACAAATTTTTTGACAGCCCTGTTAGACACTAGTAAATGAATGGCAGTGGCTTACAGGCTCTTTCTTTGTTCCCTGCATGAATTAGAGTTTAGAATTTGTAGATTATTTTTATAATTACATATGTAGAGAAGAGATTTTTTTTTTCTGAGGAAGGAGATAATAAATATAGGCGGAACATGATAAAGTAGTGAATATTACAGAGAAAGTACTGCAGGAACGCCTTCAGAAATAAACTTTATTTACAGCTTTATAACCTAAAGCCCTCCAGGCTACCTGCCCTGTCCCTCATATGCTGTAAGGGAATTGGGTGTAGCCCAAGGAAGAAATAAAATCTTGTTGGTGGCCTTGCTGTTGTGTATTGGCTGCCTAGCTGTCCAGAGAATGACAGAAGTGTTCTACGGAAAAAAAAAACCAAAACACCCAAAACCTAAATGGAAAAAGACACAAGTGTCATTTGGACATGTATCAGAGGTACAACTTCCAATCATATCCTTTCTGGTGAAAATTTTGCAGAAATGCTAAGGTAAAAGGGGTATTTCAGTAAATTTGATGATTCCAGGCAAAATCAAGAGTGGTGTTACAAAATTTAAATCAGATTTAAAAAAAATTACTTTAAAATGTTTTTTTAGGTAGTCAGATGTGTTTGATTGTAGGGCTTCATTGTAGTCCATAGTATGTGGGGGTCAGATGAAAAACATGACTTGTCACATTTCTCAGTCCAAATGCGTGTTTGGATTCTGCCCTTATATTCCAAACATGTGCTTGGATTCTGCCCTCGCACAGAAATTTAAGATTTTACCGTTTTAAAAAAAATATATTCTTAATTAGCTGTTCTCTTAATATAAGAAAGCTGTTAATGTTAGGAAGTGAGGTTATAATGAAGCTGTTTAATCAGATGGTGCGATTTAAGATGTGTAGCAGGTACAGAGGTATCAGAGGAAAGAAGCTGGAACTGAAGATGAAATAATAAACTGAAGGTGAAGTGTAATAATTAGTGTGATTATTACATTTGAGTAATATCTGTGTGAATGCAGTGCTGCACGATGGAGAAATGTTTTTTGTGGTTTGAAGTTGCATTGTGAAATTCCGGGGGAGACAATCTCTCACCAGTATCTCCGAGTGGCAGTGCTTGGGTACCAGGTTGCTATGGTGACGGATGAAGTCTTGCCGGCTTTCCTCTAAGCACAATGGTATTTTCAGTCAGGGGATTCAAATAAGACCAATCATCTTTGCTTCTTTGTTTGCATTAATTATCTGCCTATCAGTTCTCTGAGCAGAACTGCAGTTGAGGCTGCTTAACCATATGTTTTCTGCCATATATATTTGGCGCTCTGTTGCTCCTTGAAGAAAGCTGACCTGCAGTGGAAACTGGACCCAATTACTGTCCTCTGTGAAGTGGTGGCAAAAGTGGTTGAGCCCTTATATTGCAATTCAGATCTAATTCTGTTGAAATGCTTCTTGGGAGGAGGGGAAGGTGCCACTGGGTGGCAAAATATCGTGCACAAAGTGGGAGCATAACAGCATCAGTCACATTTTTGGATGAACTTTGTATTTGAATGTGCCTGTTTGCCTCTTTTGTGAGGAATGGGGGCAATATTAAAGATCTGCCTTTTGTTAGTGATGTGCAAGAGATCAAAGAGGTAAACCGTAGGCAGTGCTGAAATGTGAAACTTGTGAAGGGTTGCACTTCTCAAGAAGAGATCTTATATCATGTATGATAGGTTTTTCCAGGTTTTGCTTCACAGGTTTTGTGCCTGCTCTGCTTGCAGCAATTGGAGTATTAAGCACAGAGAGGCTGCTGTGACTCTTGCCTAGAAAAGCAGCTGTGGTTTGTAGAAGTTTCCTGCAACAATTTTTGGTTTTTGAAAAGCAAACCTCGACCTTGTGCCCCAATATTCATGTGCTAGTATTCATTCCCATTTCAATATGTTTTTGTTGCTGTTCCTGGCACCTTATCTGCCTTTGTATCACTTTGGCTCAGAGCTCTCCTTGTGCAGCACCGAGTCCTCTTGCTGTTATTATAGTAACAGTTCAAGAGCCCATTTGGGGTCTTGAGTCCAGCTCCAGGGAACAGTTATGGGGTGATGTGGCAGTACTGTGATTCCAAATTTGTGAGATACCAAAAATAGCATCATTCTCACCTGTCAATACTGCACTGTAATGTGGTATCTGTGACAGCAGTCTTGCCTTATCCTGTACTGTGCGTGCTGTAAGACTTAATCTGGTTCTTCACTGTGCCATCTGACCCTCCTGAGACTCTGCCTTTGCTTCTTCCACCTTTTTCACCAGTTACACGTTTGTGGTGAGGAAGGGGAGGAGCTAGAGGTTGACTGTGTTTCCTGCCTTTGTCAGCAATTATCTGCATAATTTCTCCAACAAACTTTGGACCAGAACAGAGCTGTCATGTAGGTGAAAGAAGGGGGTGGACCACTAGCTCTTGAAAAGAAGTGGTCAATAAGTGCTTAGTTTGGGAGCCCTGTGGACTGCACGGTTTCCACTATAGGGTCAAACCCCAAGGACACATCCCTCCCTCTGCAGAGATCTGAGCTGCTGGAGGATGGCAGCGAGATAGTAATGAGCCTGATCCTCCCCTCAACACTGTTTGGATTTTTTTTATTTGCATCAGGAAATGGTAAACTGTTACCTGTCTTTAACAGGTACATCTGTGAATGTATGGGAAGAAAAAATAGTGGCACCTGCTCCAAAACAAACAGTAGGGAGTAAATAGTACATAGGTGCAATAGGGTGGATGAAAGGTGCATAAGGAAACAAGGAGGTGGTATCTGGGCTGATCGCTGTGAATCAGCTGCATTTCATCTGAGTCTAGAGAGCTATCCTTTCACAAGCTTCTCTGTCTGCTCAGCTCTTGGGAATTAAACTGCCTTTGTTCCCAGCTGTACTGAAATGTTTATTCATTAGATTTTAATAAAGCAAGTCAAATTTCATATTCCTTAATCAGTGTTGGTAACTGAGTATTATTAATTGATTAGTCAGTACCTGTTAGCATAAGACAACAGAAGCCTGCAGTGACAACATCCTTCAGATTATGCATTCATTCTCTAAATTATTAATAACTACTGTTGATCCAATCCCAAGTACTGAAACATTTATCTTTTTTGAAGAGCAACTTTTTTAAAAAAGAAACAAACTGGTAAGCTAGATTTATTTAGGAGTTTTGTGGACTATTTTTCCTTCAGGACCCAACCTCTTTTGGCAAGTTTTTTGAAGGACTGGTTTGTGTTTGCATACCATAACTGTTTTCTGTATTTTGTTCTTCCTTGGTATCTTCAAATATTTGTGAGTGTAGTTAAGGCCACTGATCCAGCCAGATGTTTTTGCAATATAATTTCCTCAATAAGGAAGTATGGAAAGACATTTATCAGTGTCATTACTGGTTTTCTCACTAACACTCATGTGAAAACCCAAGATAAATAAGCCCATGAAACTAGAAATAAAAGCAGGACAGTATGATCTTTTAATGGAAACATCTGCTTTTCTTCAGACAATGTCAGATCCTTTAGACAGATAGGTCTATATCGTTGTTTCTTTTTTTTTTACAGATAAGGAAACAAAAAGCTTAAGTGATTTAACCAGCATAGTGCAGCAGGTCCACTGCACTGCTGGGAACAGGACCTGGTTCTCCTACTCCCAAGCCGCTAGTTGATGACCAGGATGTTCTGTAGCACCTTTAGTAGCTCTCATTAATATTCTTTCCCTATCCAGGGGTGCTGTATTTTCTTCATTATCATTATATTTAGTCCTGCCATGCTAGCTCTGGCCATCTGTTTTTCCTGCCAGCACTTTTGCCATTTCTTCCATGGCTGCCTTATGCTTGGAACAGTCTGCTTGGACAAATCCTTCTCAAAAACTGCATGTACTAGGGCACCGAGAAGAAACTGATTGCTTTCTGATGGCAACAAGGCAGAGAGCCAGAAAGGATAGCTGAACTATGATGTGTATATGGCTTTGTAATGGCCCTGGCTGAGCCCCACAGCAGCGCTCACGGTGCTGTGCTTGTGTTGGTAACTAGGAAGGTGGTGATAACACACCAGTGGTTTGGCTGCTGCTGAGCGGTGCCAGCACAGCGTCAGGCCTGGCTCTCCAACATTCCCTGTGACTCACCAGTAGGCCGGGGGTGGGCAAGTTCTTGGGAGGCAACATAGCCAGGACAGCTGATCCAAACGGACCAACAGGATATTCCCATGCCATATGACATCTGCTCAGATATAAAAGCTAAGAGAAAGGAGGAAGGGGGGGGTGGGCATTTGTTATTTACGACATTTGTCTTCTGGAGCAACCACTATGTGTGCTGAAGCCCTGTGTCCTGGGAAGCGGCTGAACGTCACCTGCTGATGGGAAGTAGAGAATAACTTATTTTGTTTTCTTTTGCTACCGTGTGCACCATTTTTGCTGCTGCTGCTTTCGTTAAAGTGTCTTTATCTTGTCCCACAAACTTTGGGGTTTTTTTTCTTCATCTTATTTTCTCCCTCGCCATTCTGCTGAGGAGAGGAGTGATAGAGTGGATTGGTGGGCACCTGGTGTCCAGCCAAGGTCATCCCACCACAGGCTTCTTGCTTGGCCTGTGCTGAACTTTATCCAACACATCCTAGCAGTTCAAGAAGATGACACAACCCTCTAGAATATAACACTTTGTTGTCCCTCTAGAAATTCACTCACATGTGGCCAAAGTAAGAACCCCAGTTTATACAAATCTCAGTTCGTGTGCTGAAGTAAAAGGCAGAGGTGATCTTAAGAAGTTGAGAGGTTGTGGGCTGTATTCCCTTTGTGTTGTGCACCCTTTCTTGTTCTCTTCATTCCTATAGCAGCTTGACACACTTGCTGCAGGGCCTGATGTTAATATTTTTCTCTGCAATCAAGGATTTAGGGCATCGGAACTAAAATTATATGTTCCCTTCTGTATTCTCATTGTTCCCTCTCTTGGTGTCTCATCTTAAAAGAATTGCAAGATGGAAATAAAAGTATTATGAAGAAAATAGCTGAGGGATGAAACAATTTTTTGGGGTAGACTTAGCCATATTTTTCTCTTCTTGTTGCCACACACAAGCACACATTTTGTCTCTTCTGAGTCAGACCATATGTTCTTCAGAAGAAACCTGTGACCTGGCTTTGTGGGAACTTTGCTAATGTGCTTCAAAATATTCAAACTGGAAAGCAGACACATACAACAAGCTACAGGAAAACTTTTGAAATTTAGGACAGTCCTAATAAAACTTCACTTCTCTTTTTTTTTTTTTTTTTTGGGGGGGGGGTTACAAAAGAAGACATGCTGATGCTAGAAAACAGAAAGCCCAAGTTCTCTGCCTTACTCGATGACTATCATTACAAATGCTGGCTTATGCATCAGAAGAGCTGAGCATGGAGTGCAAAAGATGCTCAGTACATATAAAATTTGACCACAGACTGTTTTAATATGTGGCTTCAGTTCCATTTCATGATTACTGTGGTTTTTGTAATTCTGCCTTACCCCCCTGGCAAAGTATTTCAATGAAAAATTCAGGATTTGGATGGATACCTACGTAAGTGTTTACACATCAAGTCACAAAAGCCATGCAGCGCATATATGGAAATATTCCTTGTTTTTCTTGTTATCTTTTAGGTCTCTCTGCAGCCAAACTGCTGACTGAGTCAGGCTTGAATGTGGTGTTGCTGGAAGCCAATGACAGGGTTGGTGGAAGAACTTTCACTGTAAGGGTAATTATCTCCAAACCCATTTATACTACCTATACGTACATACAGTATATACTATACATATGTATAATTATACACGTGTATGGTGTATAGTATACACATACTATATGAGTAGTGTACATAAATATATTTATTTATCTTTCCTGCTAGAGGACCCACTTCTGGGAAAATTTCTAGAGCACTAGCAGGTGGGAAATTTCTTGATATTGTAACCAGCAAGAGTAGGGAAAGACTGGCATGATGGTGGGCAGAGAATATTTCCGTGTTATCTGCAGGCTCTGGACTCATCAGTCCTTTCCTCTGGGAAGGAGAACATGATTAGTTAAGTTTCCAAATAATTTCCTGGGGAGAGACACAGGAGAAATGTCTATGAAAAAACAGCTATAAGGCCAACCATAGCCTTGAGCTGAACCATAACAAGCCCTGTGAGGAGTGACACAGGCTAGAGGAATGGCAGGGAGGGCTGGGAACTAGAACCAGCATGTCTCCTTTCAATCTGTTACCTTCTGCCCTGCCTGGACCTGGGAGACCCCCTCCCAGTTTGTCCATCAGAAAACCTTACCTGTGCTACTTCCTAGTACAGTCTGTTTTGAACTAGTCATTGGTGAGGTGCTCGACTGAGCAAGAGCTGCACGGATGTCTCTGGCCTTCTCTCTGTGCCTGTCAGGCTCTCTCCTTTTGTGTTTGTTCAGGCTGTAATGTAACAACAGGCCAGCTAAGATAGTTATGAATTCCTTATCTGAGATTTTCAGTAATTGCCGAGAACTTTGCCAAAGAACTGAAATTTTCCATGGGGGAAGGAATCTTGGCCAAAATGTTTTGGTAGTGTTTCATTTAAAGAATTAATCTGAATTGCAAAGAATTAATCTGAATTGCTCTTTTAACTTGTGTGCTATTTACATAAGGCTTATATTTTTTTAATCCTTCTCCCCACCCCCCCCACCCCCTTGTGTGTTGTTTATGATAAACTAGAATAATCAAGTTAAGTATGTGGATCTTGGAGGAGCGTATGTGGGGCCAACACAAAATCGTCTCCTGCGGTTATCTAAAGAGTTAGGAATAGAGACGTATAAAGTGAATGAAGACGAGCACCTGATACATCATGTCAAGGTAAGATGCTCTCAGGTGTGCTGCTGTAGACAGGCAAGTTGTAGTGATCTCCTTTCTCATTGTTTTCCATTCATGCTACAGTGGAGTGTGCCTGTTTAAATATGCATTATTTGAGTTTCTGGGAGGAAAATATGTATGTTGGTAATGAAGAACTCCTACAGATTACTGTATGCATGCACGTCTACATGTGTACCCTGTAGGTGCCTCCTGTTAGCTGATGCCTTGGTTCAGGTCTGAGCTCTTATTTAAAAGCTCTCAAAAAGCTTCATTGTTTACAAACAATGTAAATGCTTTCGTACAGGTCAGCTCTCATATACACTGCCCAAAGTGTCTAAAACTCCCTTTCAGAAGTCCTAGAAGTATCTTCCATCAGGCTGAAATTTTTTTCGGGAAGGACTTCCTAACCAGTGACAATTATTATCCTAACTGAAAGAACATGAGAGTTAAGTCTGGTTTTGCTGATGAGAAAGCTAACATGCAGAGTAGCAAAAGGCATTGTAATAGTCGTTGTGAAAGGCTCTGGGAGCCATTCTGGTGGAGGCAGATCTAAACTATCTGTTCGCAATCTGAAACAGGACAGCTATGGCAAAGCTGTTAAAAAGCTCGCATATTCTTAGTATTCGTAATATGCTTTCTCCAAAAGAGCATCCTTTCTCCTCTTCTGATATAGAGCAGTGTTGCACTCCCACAGAAGGGAAAATTTTTATATTAGTCCTGAGGAAAATAACATTGAGTTTCATTATATGCTTATGAAAAGCCATTGTGCAATGACTGGCAAAATACTAGTGAGACAGTAGTTTGTGCTTGATCAAAGGTTAAAGAAAACATTGACAGATTTAAAAACAGCAATAGAGAAAAGGTGTTCTGTCATATATTTTCCAATATTTTTTCCACTCATTTTTAGAACACAATTGTTCTAAGAAAGTATGTTCTCAAAGGGATTTGCTGTGGTGACTGTCCACAGTTACTTCTGCTGTGGCAGAACTGGTGGGTACATCCACACTGTTCTCTTTCATGTGCCTCTGTCGTCATCCTCAAAGCAAAACGTTCTGCTTGTTCACACTATTTAGCCTTCAGAGTCTCCTCAACAGCAATAGGAGGTCATGCCATGAGGGGAAACCTTAATGTTAGAAGACAAGTGACGTGGCCATTCAGGATGACCAGCTCGCAGGACAACCTTGCTGGCCTAGCATGGAGACATTCCAGAATGCTGCCAGAAGTCACTGAAGCCAAAGCTGAAGCTGACATGTTGGCCTGATCTATTGTTAGCTTATTAACCACAAATAAGTGGCTGCTTATTTGGTGAGCTAGACCCTATTTTCTTTTAGGATCTCTAGGAACCAAGCTTGTGAGGAGATATTGGTAATACTATGCAGGTTGAAATAGCCTATTGTTTTCCAATAGGCTTTTAGAGTGAGGAAAACAAATGGCACAAAAGTAAAAGTTTGGGCTTTTGTCAAGGACAGTCTGTCTTTCTCTTGACCACAAGTGTCTTACTGCATGAAGTGTCAGAGGTTGCACATAGCTTTTTGCCATCATCTGTGGATACTTTTTGGCCCAGGATGGGGAGTGCTGGTATTAGTCAAGGTTCTAAGCTTTCCTCCCTACCCAGGGAGGAAACTTGCTGGCATTCAGGGCTGTAACCCAGGCTGCTGGAGAGGGGCATGCCTTGGCTTTGTCTGTATGTTGGGTGTAGAAAGGGCCTTGAATTGGGACACTAAGGCATTAGGACACAAGTCCCGGGAATCTATACAGTAGTGTGACTTGTATCCAGAAATCCAGAGCTGGGTGAAGCCACTCTGCTCCTGGAGTCATTCAAGCCATCCAAGCCTGGAGATACAGGGTGCTTGCTACTTTGGTTAAGGCCAGCATCTGTGCAAACAGATCCTGGGGGAGCTGTGAGGGAGGCTGAGGGCCTGGGATTGCTCCAGCACTCATGTGCCTGTGCTAAGACCTACAGAGATGCTCACAGATGACAGGTTATGCACTTACATATGCTGGGCAATGAAGCATCCATGGCAATTTGATGCGAGCAGGTGTCTTGGTCTGAGTGCTGACAGGCATGTGTGAGATTGGCTCTGTGTAAGGCATAGTGCCATGGCAAAAGTGGCTCTGGCAGGGACCCTTGGAGGCTCCTACTCTGCTGTGGGCTTGGAGAAGAGTTTACCTCATAGTTAGGTCAGGTTGCTTGGGGCCCTTCCCAGTCAAGCATTGAATGTCTCCAAGCAGAGAGATCCCACCTGCTGGGTGAGTTGCTCCCAAGGCAGGCTAGGAGCCTGCAGGTTGGATTTAGGCAGTTTGTGGTCTCAGGCTCCCAATGTGACTGCCTGTAGGAGAGCTCCTGAGGAGATGAGGGAGAGAAGTGTGTGCCAGGACTCCCTGGTAGCCAAGCAGGAGGTAAAGAGACGAGATGTTCCACAGTCAGTGGCACCTCCTTTGAATCTCCTAGTTTCATTTGTTTTAAATCTTTCATTTCTTTTTTGGTTTTGTGTTTATACAACTGTGAAAAAGTATTAACATTGTTGAAGAATTACTCACAGTTAAATAATTGCAGCATGGGCACATATGTCTAACATATGCAATGTTGTGTGGCCAAACCAGCGTAATAATCTTCAGCCTTCTACGTTTCATGTATCTGTAATACATTCCTTACAGGTCTCAAACTTTCAGCCATGTGGCTTGCCCATGCTTTCCCTGCAAATGGACAATGCTCTCGTGTGCTCCCTACAATCTAAGTGGTGCTCTCAAGTCATAGTGTGCAAACTAGATTCCAAAATATACAAAGGTCTGTCACCCCTGTGTGGATTTGAATCCACACACTGACTGAAGCTTTGTGACTGTGGCCAAATGCAATTAAATTCTGGACCACAAAATTATCTGAACCCAGAGAGGCAATGAAACCTAAAGGTTTTAATTCTGCTCTCACTACACAATTAGGCATCACAGTGCATCTTGTAAAATCAGCTGCTGGTTTTACATATTTCCAAAGGCAAAATCAAGCCTTTCATAGTTAATTAAATTCATTTTAGAGGCTTTTTAATACAAATAATATATGCAGCTTCTTTGTACTACAAAATGAAAAGAATGCGTTTTGTTGATCTCTGGGTGGGTCTCTGCTAATTAGGCTTTACCAGCATGATTGGGTTGTGTGGTTTTTTCCCTTTTAATCTTTTTTAATGTCAGGTTCTATTGTGAGATTATTCTTGGTCTCACTTATATTGTGTGTGATATTTTCACAGAAAGTCAAAATTATATTTCTTGCCCTACATCTTGCCCTACATTTTTTTTTCTTTCCTTCCACTTGTTAAGCACCCTTTTTCATGGTCTTTGAAAGGACATCAATATGTTCTTTTCACTTGTGTAAATACTTGTTCATCAGCTTTAGCTGAAAAATTAGTCTAGCTATGCAAGTAGCATTTGGTAGGCAAACTGCTGCTTCAAACACCACTGCTTTTCAATAGCATAACTGAAGTTAGGTTCATAAATCCAAATTTAAGAAGCAAAAGCAGAACTATCTGAGAAGTCATCATCTAACAGTCTTCCCATTGGACTGGTAGGCAGATGTAAAACACTTTTAAAATAAGACTTTTCCTTAGCTGCCCAAGAGAGGATTCAGGACCTTGCCTTAGATAGGTAAATTTGCAGTATGTTTATTTTCCTCACCAAAATGACAGCTTTTGTTTTAGAAAAGAAACCAAAGTACATAAAGTCCAGGTAATGTTTACCTTTGCCATCTAACAGTCCCTGGAAACAAGTCTTGAAATATGAAAACATGTCAGTTATTGTGAAGGTTTAATTATCAACATATTTTCTTCATTAATTCAGTTTGCCCTTCACTTTTGTGCTGTCCCAATAGCTGTGCAAACTTCCTGCATTGTAAAACACAAATCTACCAATGTTATCAAGTGTAACACAGGCTCCTTTGCCAAGTAAGATAACTGTGGAATTGGTTTACTCTGCTACCCTAAACCTGTGTGAAGAAACATCTCTTTGTATGACTGGTTTGCCAAATTAATATTTTCAGAACTTGATTCCTTCATATACAGTAAGGATGATCTACTCTTTGTCCTGCTGTGGTACCATCTGAACATCCTCTGATCCCATTTTTGTTGATGCAGAGCTTGCATGAAAACCTGGCAACAGAGAATGGCAACAAGACTCCTTACTGGCTACGTTAGACCAACAAAGCTTGTTTGTCAAAATAGCATCATTAGTCTTTGGTAGATGTCCCCCCACTGCCATTATTGCTCCTTGTAATTTTTTCTAGATGTTTTTTCCACCAGAACTTGCTATGGGATAATACTGTGATCCTTCCTGGAATTCCCCAGATTATAGCATAGTTGCTAGAAAGTGGTAGTGACACTTACTCCTCTTAATCTCTGTGTTGTCTCTGCAGCCAGCGGATAACGCTAACAGCTGGCTTAAGTAGCTGGCTATTTTGACAGTGTGTTACACCTGAAACAATCCTCATGTGGCTATAATTGAATTAAGTCCTGCTAGTTGTTTCCTTAGTACCAAAAGGAACACTTGGCATTGCATATACCTGGAGGGGTCTGTCTTTTGCGCGCATCCAGAGGATAAAATGCTGGGTGACACATGAAGCAAGCCCTCCCAAGTCACTGGACAGGTTCTTGACAGCAACTTGCCAATACCTCTTTGCCTCAATTAAGTTCCCTGTAAGAGGGTGGAGTTTCCTCATACTCATCTGTCAGCAGCTCTTGCTAGAGGTGTCTGAATGCATGTCCTGCCCTCTTCAAGTTTAGCATCACTTTCATACAAGTATGTACATTTGGCATCTTTGGGAAGAACACCAATGTGAACCCTGTCTGCAACAGGGTGAATATTTAGTCTTACATATGCAGTACTTTTGACTAGGACCATAAACCTGTGCTAATGTCACCAGGTTACATACTGATCTACAACAGATCTGCAGAAAAAAAAAAAATTCTTCAGCCCTCTTGGGTGTCATTAATTTTCAGCACTATTGTGCTTATTAAAATGCAGTTAGATGTGGTCTTGTTTATGAATAAAAAATGTGATGGTCATGTTGTATTGGGATTTAATTAGCAGCTGGATAAGTGACTGCTGTATCTAAAGTTATAGAACTGAGTGGTGTTTCTTCTGTAATATCAGTGATATGTGTGCTGAAGCTAAACAATGTGCCTTATTTAAGCTTTTGTCCTGTTCTCTGGAAATCCAAGGACAGTATCTCCTGTCATAGTCTGCAGTATAGAGCCTATGAGCTTTAAAGGGATCTTTGGAAAACTAGGTAAAAATGCTTTCATTTTTCATTGTATATCTTAATTAGAGTGCAGTCAGAGAATGGAAAGTCTGTGAGACTCTCAGTTGCCATCAGTTTAAGCAAGGCAAAACGACATCACATCTTTTGTTTTTTCCCCTTTTTGCTGACAATTTGTAAGCAAGACCTTGGGGAACTGAGAAGAATACTTCTGAATCTTTTAGAAGCTGGGCATCTGGTGTCTTGAAAAGGAAGCCAAGTAAATTCAAAGATGTTAAGTTACTACAGGGCCTTGGTAGGTGTTATTACTGGAATGCACATCTGTGTTATTTTAACTCTTTACTAGATTTGAGGATGTGGGCATTCCTGTCACAAGATGCTGCATCATTAATCAAATTTGCTGGTAGCCTCAAAAGCGAGTCTGAGGATTGAATAGGCTGAGGCTGGTGATGGCATCTTCCAGACTCCCACAAAGGATGTCCTTGCTGTGAATGAAGAGCAGTCATTGGCAGGAGTGTAGGAAAGGCTGGTCATGATTCAGTCTCATTGAACCTGCCCTGTAAATAAATGGGCATCTTTCCTTTTTTGTGCTAGCCGCCTGGCAGTAATTGCAAGAAGGAAGTTCATAATTAGGCCTTTTTAATTAAAAAAAAGATAGATAATATTTATATTACAGCAGCCTAAAAGAAGCAAGATTATATACAGCAAATCTGCAAAGTGATCTCTGTCAAAGGAGATTGTAAAGCAAGATCTTCCAAGGTATGTTTATGGATCAAGCAGATTGACTGGAAGACTGGCAGCTGTGACCTAATGGTAGCACGAGGATGAAAGCGGTAAGAGAAATGAACTGGAAATAAAGTATGCATTTCTTAATTAAATCCGAATGGAAAGAAACTTCCTCAGTCTTAACTCTCCCAGACTCCAGGGTCTGTTCCCTTGGAGATAAGGAAAAGGAGCTATGCTCCCACCTAGCTTCTTTAATTCAGGCTGCTGGGAGACAAGCAATTGTATCTGATTGTAAGAACCAATTTTGGTTTCCCTTGAGAAGTTGATTGAGGTCTACAGAAAAACAATTAAAGAAATGTGTATTTCATACAGGAACATCTGGCTGAGCATACTGGGTTTCACACGTCTGTAAAATTTTATGTGAGGTTTCACTGGTTTTAGGCAAGAAATTTAATAACCTGGAGTATCTCAGAAACAAAACTAGTGAGGCCAGTGTTACTCTTGCTTTAAAGGCAGTAGTTTAGTTGTGAGAGAGCATGTGTGCTGAGCATATGTTCAGAAATGTTAGGAGCACATGCTCATTTAATGTCTTTCTCCCAAATGAAACTCCTCTTTTCTCCTGTTCCCATTAATTTTTGCCCATTTACCTGCTTTTAGGAGTGGAAGGAAGGTTTTTTTAAGACTAATTCTAGAAGTACTGAGAAGTTTTCTCTTGATTTTATCCGCTTTGTTGGTAGGTTTAATTTAGGTGTTGAAAGCCACATGCAGGCCTGGTTTCAAAGAGTGTTTAGAAACAAAATCCCTATAAATCTGTGTTTCACAAGACACCAAAATGCTTTTTGGAAAGATGGGTTTAGTGTCCAAACCAAAAAAAAATCCCATTCTAGTAGGAAGGAGACTCAGTTAACTTTTCTCAGCTGATTGGAACAAATAGTTATATTCACTTTTAAATTCAGAACAGATCCTCAATTTCCCTTTCTAAATCGCTTCAGTGTTGGCTTTTTTCTTCTCATTCTGCCTTTTTTTTTTTCAGGAAAGACAAGTATTCAAGGGATTGCATGGCTGATATGTCAGAGTGAAGATGGACATCATTCCTATAATATTGTTCCCAATTATCTTCTTTCCTTTTCAGGATGCATGTTTCAAGCCAATATGTCTAGCTGTGCTACACTTAAAATGGAATTACTTTTGCTGACCAAATTTCGCAAAACACTCTGGCATCCATGGCTGATAATCTCAAATTAGATATTGAAAGATATTTGGAGGATATTTTGGTGTGACTTAATATTGTAGCTTTGCACCATTAATTATCCAGGTTTTCTTGTGCTGCGTTTATATATTCTAAGCTGTATATCTTTTTACCTGTAGGATATCTGGCAGTATTGTAAACAGCTGAGCATGTGAGCTCCTGAACAGTTCTCAAAGAAGGGAACTTTAATGAAGTTCAACACTGTTACAGTTTTCCAAGTAGTCCTGTATACCTCTCATCTTGGTCCAGCTAGTTGCTGTGTTTTATTGAGAACTATGATTACACAAGAGGCTTAGCCCCAAAGACACATATTGTTAGATGCTATGGGTTAAAACAAAACCAAAAACCACTCCCACAAACCAAACTGAAAGGATAGTTTCCCACAGGGCAGCAGATGAAAAGCTGAGTGTCAGAGACAGGTACAGAGTTACAGCCTGAAGTGATGCTTTTCTGTTTCTTATTTTCCTTCTCACATCTTTGTATCTTAACATTTCTGTGCTTTACATGAATGACACTAGGTTTTTAAGTTGAGAGACCAAGGCATGCGTGAGGTACCAGTGCCGTGATTCAGCAGAGGGCACTATGTGCCTATAAACCTATGTAACTGTGAATTAACATGCAGAGTGACATCTTGGTGAAGTTAGCATCAGTTACTCCAAGGTTTAGACGATTTAGCTGAGGGAGTATCTGTGCTCATGCAGCGATGCAGAGAATGCACCATACCATCTTGTTTCTTCCAATGAAAGCTGACTGTATTTATAAGATGTTTATACTGTGCTATAAAAAATGCATGGATCATTGGCACCAGGGGCTTCAATTCACAGTATTGCATCCCACTCAGGCACTGCCTTGGTACGTAGTGTTTAGGGGAGCATGAAGTTGCCTTGTGCCTGCAAAAGCAGACTTTCTCCTGAGATCCTACTCTGCATTGAGGTACTGGTGGTATTTCCTGGCAGAGTATGTCCTTTCTCAGCTAATCATCTACTCACTCTGACAGGAGAAAGTGTGTGGGATCCAGTCCCTATGCCCTCCCGGATGCTGGGGCTGATGTTCAAGGGGCTACTGATACTCAGTTGCCATGCTGTGGGGTTTTTTCTCCCTGTAATAACCCACTTCTAATGTCAACTATTTGACCTGAAACAGAGCTGATGTATGCAGAAAGTTTATTTCTGTACTACTTATATTACATGGGTCCAGTATAACTGAGCCAAACATTGGTTGACGTGAAACAGATGGATGAGAAAATCTACTGGGAATTGTAATATTTGTGAGAAACACTGGATTTCTCATTTCCCTGTTTGTTTATTCCTGAGACAGCTGGCTTGCATGAGTTTCCTCCCTATAGTTTCAGCTTCTTCAGTATGCTGTAGCCCATACTGCGGCAACAGCCTTTGTAAGCAGCAAGTGACCCATACAATAGCAGGTAGACCTCTAACTGCTGATGCTGGTGTTCTGTCTTTGGAAGCATTGCAAGTGGCATCATGAAATGGTTTCTAAAAAATGTATGTGTCTGTATTAAGTACAGTTAAGCCCTTAAAAAGAAAAAAAGGTAAGAAATACTTCTGAGCCTTATATACTAGTGTTGAAAATATGTCACATGATCAGAAGAGGTGGTTATTATTGCTGCTTTTGTACTACTCTGATTTTGGTATAACAATATTTGAAAAGGAAATATTTTGAGCATCTTGGGGCATATTTTTCATCTGTGTTGTGTTCTTCTTTAGAGATTTTAAAGAACCAGGAAGTAATGGAGAATGCTATTCCCAACAATATGATGGAAATAGGCAAATTTTGCCTAAACATCAAAAAGGTGGTTGTATTTGCATAAGTGCAAGTTCATCAGAAGTAGAGCTGAAACGTTTAATTTTGTTGGAGACTGCTCAGAGCTATGTGTAGTCTTTCTGTAGCACTGCTATTTTTGTTTCTGTGTAAAGCCTAGTCTTGCAGTCTCTTCTCAAACAAAACGCTGACAGCTCCTGGAGTTTTGTCTATGTAGGAAGTAAGGATCAGGCCTTAGGTAAAGTCTTAGGAGCTCTTGAAAGTAACTTTCAGAGGAGACTCCTAACTTTTGATGATTGTTTTGATTTTTCCAGATTGAAGTTTGTTCTTATGCTTTATGGGACTTGTCATCCCAGATTTCTGCACAAGAGACATACCTAAGATTTCCCTTTCAGCTGTTCAAATGCAGTGAAATAGAAGAATACTGAAACGAAGACATGTTTTCTGTGTCTCTTAGCTGTGCACTCATGAGGAAGCACTACAGGGAATTCATAAGACTTGAGTTAACTCAGAGGGGATAACTCAGGACTGCCTCTGGCAGAGCAGGAAGCTCAGAACAAAATCAATTATTGGAATAAACAAGTCTGATACTGTCCTGTTTTTTTGAGCACAGCAGTATATGTGTTTTTATAAACCTAAATCTGGGAAATGCGAGGTAATTAAAACCGAACTGATATGCTTGGTCATTGGAATACCGAGATGGTGTTCAGAGTAGTGAAGGGTGGCTCCAGTGTTCAGAAGGCGGCACAGTAGAACTGACTTCTTGCTGCCATTGGAGTTCGTTACAAAATTTTAATGTGCCCAAAAAGGCTAAGAGGTAATTACCAACATGGTTCGGATGTTACTAGCTGGGGTAGGAAGGTACTGAGTCTGAGAGCATTTGCTTTTCATTCATAGCCCTTTGGCAGCAGAGTATGAAGGTATGCCCCAGTTCAAATTAATTTCATATTGAGAGACTCCCTGATAGTACCCAAACGTCTGTGTCAGGACCAATGTTTCTAATGGAACTTGCTGAGTTAATCTCCATCTACAGGGGTATGTGTTTTCCTGATTCCAGTTTAATGTATTTAGTATGGTTGAGCACAAGAGCTGTAGAAATGCACTTTTGTTCCATGCTGAATGAAAACAAAACAAAACCAAACAGACAAAAACCCAAAACCAAAACCAATCCTCTATTTTCTGGAGTATGTGAACGTGTGCTGTGATGTCCATTCTTAAACTGAAGACGCTAGGTTTTCAGCCTTGGTGCCTCTGGTTCATGGAGTGACTGGACATCTACTCTGGCTCTGACAAAACTGCTGTTTGAAAACTTCTTAAAATTTGATGTTTGGCATTTTACAAACCATAATCTATCCTCAAAAGCACTGCAAAATGAAATTGTAGTTTTGCAGCTACTTCTTCATATGTCCATGTACCAAAGAATGAAATCCTTTCCTCCCACACTTTACTTTCTAACTTTCATTACCTTGTTGTTTCTGACAAGGTTTCTATTAGAGTTCTGCATTTGTACAAATACTAGCTGAAAAAGCAGTTGTTTCTTCACTTTTTCTAACCTGCTGGGATTTTTTTTGTAAACTAATTTTCTCTTATTCTTTTCCTTATGTTTGATTTTTGGTCTTACTGCTTTTGAAGTATCTCTCTCTCTGAATTAGAATTCCTCGAAGTTGTTAGCCGGCATTTTCCTAGGTTATATCTCATTATGTTTTTTCTGGACTGAGTTTTTACTCTTTCAGGATCCCTTTGTGCCCTTTTACTGTCCCTTCTGGTGCTTGTAAACAGCTGCGTATTTGAATAATACAATCTCTGTCCCTTCCTTCACATTATTAATAAGGAGGCTAAATCAGATCAAGCCTGCCACTCCTTTCTGTAAGTGGTATTTGCATACTTCTCCTCAGCAAGACACAATGTTGTTGTTATATCTGGTTCAATAATTAAATCTTGATGCAGTATTTCTTTTTAAGCTAGTGTAAATATTTTTTTAGTGATGAATCGGTGTGGCGTTGAGTCAAATATCTATTAGAATTTAGTACTTCCACCAACTGACAGTCATGCTGATGCACTGCCCGCTTAAATACATAATTTAATGTAAGTTTTGAAAAATCAGATGTGGCACACAATATGGCCTGTATTGTTTATCTATTTTATGGAGTCCAGAATACACTGTGAAAAAATGAGTAACCACATAATGCTAATGAGCATTTTTCCCTGAATTTTAAAAACTGTTATGCTGCCATCCATATAGTCAGCCAGAAAGATCCCATGTGAATAAAATAGCTCTAAAATTACCTGTTGGCTTGTACTCATAATTAAGCTAGACTTTCTGAATATCTAGTAGTGGAGATAGAGATATGTAACATTTAAGTATTAAGTATGTAACGATGTAATTATAACATTTGTATTGGTCACACTATTGGTTTCTGGAATTTATGGCTAAGGTGTTGGATAGGAAGAATGAGTCATTAATAGTAAATGCTACATTTTCTGTAGGGCTGGGGATTTTTATGTTATCAGAAACCATTTTTTTTTTTCCAGGAAGGTCTCTGAGCTATGATTTTAGTGTGTAGTAAAGCTCATCACAGCTGCTTTTGTCTGATTTTGAAAGAAAAAAAAGCCCACTAAATAAAATTAACAGTTCAGTCTTTTCATGAACATTTAGGAGAAAAAAATGTAACATATGGGTTTTTTCAGTAACAAATAGCAAGTTTTTCATCTCAGTTGTGCGGTGCTGTTCCATCTCACTTTTTTGGTCTGATCTTAGTGACTCTACTGCAGAAGTGCCCAGTATAAAGCTTTGAAGATACAAAGCAGTATCAGTTCTGCACACAACTGACTTAAATCAACTGTGCATCACGCTTCAGTTGCACATACGGAATAACAGGATTACAGAATGGTTGAGGCTGGATGGGACCTCTGGAGGTCATCATGTTCAAACACCGTGCTCAAGCAGGGTCACCTAGAGCTGGTTGCCCAGGACCGTGTCCAGGCAGCTTTTGAGTATCTCCAAGGGTGGAGACTCTACAAACTCCCTGAGCAACCTGTGCCAGTGCTTGGTCACCCTCATAGTGAAAAAGTATATCTTGATGTTCAGAAAGAACCTCCCATGTTTCAGTTTGTGCCCACTGCCTCTTATTCTGCGTGTGCACACAGACACAATCTGTCAGAGGCTGTTAACATGTATTGATTAAATTTGTACTTCCTTCCAGTGAACACTTAACTATTTGGTGCAGCTTCCCATGCATAGAAGCCATGATTTATGGGGGAGTTTAGTTTTGATTATGTTTTTGTTTCTCATCTTGTAGGGTAAGTCTTACCCCTTTAAAGGTCCATTTCCTCCTATGTGGAATCCGTTGGCCTACCTGGACTACAACAACTTATGGAGGACCATGGATGAAATGGGAAAGGAGGTATGGCACGAGCAATTGTAGCTGACTGTCTCAGCTCAGCTTTACCTCCATGAGGGGCAGAGTGAAGATGGGGCTAAGATGCAGACAAAGCTACTGTAGTTTGAACAAACCTGGTACTGGCAAGAGCAGCATCGTGCCATGCATTTTGGTGTGCACTGGTGGTCAGAGTGTGTGTATAAGTGGCATCCTTGCAGGCTCTACTGAAGGCCATGCTGCTGAAGCTGCCTGCGGTCATACCTTTGCTTTTCTGAATATATGAACATTAGGATTTATGCATGTGATTTTTAGCACTTTGCCTGACGATTGGGTAAGTAATAGTTTAAAAGGCTTGTAGACCTCAAATGTATGCCCATTTCTGCCCTCATCTTCAACTTGCCCATTTTACTTTGTTACCAGTAGCGTATGTTTTCATTGACTGAGCTACTGGGCTTTGGGAAGAGGTTGCCGTTACTTGCATAGACGAATGGGAGAGACATTCCCCAGCACTGTAGTTTGCCTTTCTAGGCAAAGTTCATAACTCTAAAATTATTCTCTAAATCTCCTAATAAAAAATAAATAAATAAATCTTAAAACAAGCAAACAAACAACAAAAACCCCTAAAAGCATCCTCTGTTAAGTTCACTATATTACCTGCCGGGAATTTGCAGGCTGAATTACCATGTAAAGATGAGATTGTGTTTGTTGTCTCTTTCTTATGCTACTCATTCATTTGATGATGAATACTCTTTTATGTCTCCTTAGATTCCCAGTGAAGCTCCATGGAAGGCTCCACATGCAGAAGAATGGGACAAAATGACTATGCAAGATTTCATAGATAAAACTTGCTGGACAAAGTAAGAAACGCTTTGATAGAAAATATAATAGCTTATATTTCATATACCTTAGAGCTCCAAGTAAGTGTTACTGCTGTGTAAACAGATATAACTACCACTAGAATACAGCCTTTTTAAAGAAATGGGGTGATAAAATCTTGTAATAATGGACCACAACACATGTCAGCACACACAGTAGATTCTGTTTTATTTCCCTAACTTTTTAGACTAGAATAAAGATAAAAGGAAAATGTATTTGGGGAGGGATATGGGTAGTACCTTCATCTGTAACGTGCACTTTTTTTCTCTTTACTGTGTGGCTAACCTTTAAGAGAGGAATGCTCTGGCTACAGCAGGTTTTTGAATCGAACTTGATGGAACAACACACATTTATTCTGTGCTGGACCAGCTGATTTTACCAAATTGCTATAAAAATAACGTTTGTCTTGAAATAGCACTAAATCACTTTAACACCTATCATTCTATTGTCTAACTGCTGTACCATATACCAACTAGGGAAACTGAAAATGCTTCCTGTTTTTATGTATATATCAAAGCAGTTTTTCTTTACTTGCCATTCAACGACGGTTTGATTGGTTTTCTTCGCGCTGAAGAAAAAAATCATTAATTCTGCCTCGCTGTAAATCAATTCAATTTCTACAGCAACCTCTTCAGAATTGCTAAGCACCTGACACACGGCTGCCGTGAACCTGCACGAGCTTGGTGCAGAAGCCTGCTAGCACCCACTCAAGCTGACACTGTCCTCAACAGAGGCATTTTTACAGCTTCAGCCAGCCTCTAGAGAGAAACATCATCATTGTTAATGGACAGTAGGCTCTTGTCCAAAATCTTTTAATCTTCTGGTTGTTTTGCTTTAACAAGAGTGACAATTGCATAAAAGCATATAGAAAGCCTTTGTCATTTGTATCACTGTCCATATTTAGTAAAACCAGATAGAAATGTACGCTTTTAGTTTTGCTGGCCATCTGAATCTCTGATTTGGTAAGGAACTATACAAGTTAGCAAAACGCCACACATCAGTAGTCATTCAGGGTCTGATAGCTCATGGACTACAGTGATTTTTTTCAAACTCTGATGGAATAAGACTTGACATTTTACCTGAATATTGGCATAACTGTCAGCCTCCCTTAATTCCAAGATGCTTTTCAGATTTTGTATGTGCATCTCAGCTTGATTTGCTCAGTTTGTTCAAGATGTAGGTAACATGCCATAGAAACTTCCCAGCCTGGAAGGTAATGATCCAGAAGGGTAATCTTCTACTATTTCCTGCCATCTAACAGACTGTACCAATTTGCTTTTGGCTAGAGTTGCAGGCTGGAAATACCCCAAGTGCTCTTGGTTGAAATCATACTGCCATTTCTAGGTAAAATCCCAGGAAAAACTGGGGAACAGAAATGCTGAAAAGCAATGAGAGGTGGCAGAAACTAGGAGAATTTAACCACCATCTAATAGCTTCTGCTTATGAAATATTAATAAATGCATGCAGTAATTCTCCCATTAGACAAAATATCTTTCAGAACTGATCATGTTTTACAGTATGTGTTTATACAGACAAAAAATGATACATATTTTCTGTATTATTTTTGTCTGTCGAGGATGAAGCCAGAATGCACCCATATTTCAGAAAATGGGTCAGCTTTTTACTTCAGTGGGACTTTGCATTTTTAGAAAGGACAGAGGATGCCTTTTTTCTATATAGAACTACAGCTGTTTGAAATCTTATTTCTGAGGGGGTGGGGTGGGTGTTTTGGTTTTTTTTGGGGGGTATTGTTTTTTGGAAAGTTCAAAGACTGCAGAAAGAAAGAAGCAACTAAGTCAATTCTGCACTGGCTTTGGAAGTTATTGATTGCCTGATGCCTTGCATATGAAATGCCTATAGAATCTCAGACCCTGTCAATCACAATGCAGTTAAGCAGAGCGTCTCCTGGTCCTGTCTATGTCCCTTTAAATTCCTCCTCAGAGTGAGGGCAGAGGAAGTATTTACTTCTAACAGGAGGAATGTTTCCCTGAGCCTTAATTAACTCTGTCCTAGTGCACCCCAGAATCTTGTATAGGTTTATACAGTGATTTTCAGTAGAACTGTTGTGAAAGCACCAACCAGAGTTCATAAAGCAATGATCCTTTTTCAGACACAGGCCACTTTTTCAGTTCTGTGTTCATCACCATTGGCTGCCAGAACACTATTTAAAATACTGAGTTGAGGAACCAAAAGTATCCTTTCCCCTTTCTTGCCAGACTTTTGCATGAATGTGTATATGCTGTTTCTTTGCTTCTGGCTTCCTACTTGCATTTCTTTCCTTTTTGTGTTCCATCTGCAGCACCCTCCCTGAGCACAGCAGAGGAACAGGCAGTGAGAGGATGCTGACTAACCCAGAGAGCTTAGATAATTAGCTTAGAAAAGTTCACTAACTTTTTTTATGACAACTGTTGAATAATCTTTGTGCTGTGTGCTTGAGGGGCAGGCATTTAGCAGGTGCTCTGAATCTAGGGTGACAAGCAAATTGTATTAGTAACATAGAATGACAAAAGCCTTCATGGGCTCTTGTGTCTCCTGAAGCCCTAATTCAGTTGGAATACAGTAGTGCTTGATTAGCAGTTTTTTGTAGGGTTACTTGAAAAATGTTGCATAAAGGGAATTGATAGTTTCCTACTTCAACTGAAATTAAGAAATCCTTTGCCCACAGTGAAAGAAGAGGTTGCCAAAGACAGTCTCTCCCCTACTCAAAAACAATCTTGTCACCCTTCTTCAGTTTTTAAATTAACTCACTTTCTTGTCTTTGTTGCAGTGCTGCCAAGAGTTTTGCAACTCTGTTTGTGAATGTGGATGTCACTTCTGAACCCCACGAGGTCTCTGCCCTTTGGTTTTTGTGGTATGTGAAGCAGTGTGGTGGGACAGCAAGGATATTCTCAACGACCAATGGAGGACAGGTACTGTCAGCCATCACCTTCTGCGGCTTGTGACAGGCCTTGTCTTGATTTCATTCTTTTGCTTGTTTATTTTAGTTCAGAGGGCAAACTGAGCCATCCATGATTTTGAGCCAGTAGCACATTGATAACTAGTTCTATTCATTTACACATTAATCTGGATGTTGCAAAGTAGTGTTGAAGGCTGTTCCTGTGCTGAAGGCATTGGCCCCGGGATCAGCAGATTTGTATCCCGACTCTGGCTTCCTTTTGGGCTCTGTTTAGAACATGTACTTTGCCTATCCATGCTGACAAAATAAGGTTTTACTTATGCTTATTTCTGTCATGAGGCTGAAGCAAGCCTTACCACTTTGGAAGCACTTAATGGAGATGTCAATATTAGCTGCACAAATCTGTAGAGTGCTCCACATTAATACTGAAAATATAGCCCAGAGCTGGGTTCCTAAAGATGCAAGCTTCCAAGGATTACAATTCTTAAGATTTTAAAATAATTCTGAAGAAATTGAACACCCCTGCTTAAATAGGATACTCCTTTGAAAAGTTTGAAATCTGGTGCATTAGTGCTGCTTTTGCATTTCAAGGAAGTAAAGACGCTCCTAATGATCTTCTACTTGAGAAATGCAAAATTTACTAATTGTATGAGAAACAATTGTATTTTTGGAAATGCAAATTATTTAATAATAAATAATACTTAAAATTACAAATTCATTAAAACATGTTAAAATGCATAAATATTCATATATAATCAACAATGATAGATAATGTAACTGCAAATATGTTTAATAAAATATTGTTTGAGTTCTGTATTACGTTAGAGGTAATTTGAGTTTAAATTAAGTCAAATTATATACTGCAGGAGATATTTTTGGAGTGAGCTACGTCATTATACCTTGTTATTTATTGTGAGGATCAGGGGTCCTACCTCTGATACACAGACCTCCGCAGGGGTAAGAGTGAACTCAGAGAAGGGCTGAAAAGTTTAAGCACTTTTCAGAAGTCTTGCTGATTCACACAGGCCTGTCAAATCCATTTGGAGACCACGTGAGAAGGGATTTTCTCATGGAGTTGCTGATACTTCTAGTTTTGGCTGGTGGTCAAAAATGGGAAGTACCTGAGGAGCTCACCGAAAGAGAAAATAACACGGATGTGTTTTCCTGGTGAGATTGCCAAACTTCCCAAAAATGTTTTGATAACAATGGGAAGAATGGGGTTTGTTTTCGATGCCAAGCAAAATGTTTTTCATGATACACCCTTCACAAGTGCCAGTCTGCTGAATCTGCTTTGCTGAGTTGTTTTCTGTGTTTCAGGAGAGGAAGTTTGTTGGGGGCTCTGGCCAGATAAGTGAGAAAATAATGGAGCGCCTGGGAAGCCGAGTGAAGCTGAGGAAGCCAGTTGTCCACATCGACCAGTTGGGTGAAAGTGTCATAGTGGAAACATTAGATCATGAATTATATGAGGTACTGAAACCTTTAACATTTAAGCAACTGTTAGTGCTGGGATAGCTAGAAAAACTTTAGCTTTTCCTTTTCGACATCTCCAAAATCCTGTACAAAAATGCAGCAGATTTAACTGACTGAGAGGAAGTCACACTTCCTGATTGTGTCAAAGAAATAGCAATGATAGAGCTTTAAAGTGATGCCTGAAAAGCAAAGTGTAAATTCAAACTCTTCCTTTGCTAGTGTCTCATCTTTGTGTTCAGTTACCTTCCAAATTAGAGGGTAACTGTAAGGTAAAAAAAAATGCAGCTTAGTAATAGATTTTCTGTGAAAAACATTGCAGGCTTTGCTTCCAAGTTGTAACAAAGGAGTCCAGATGGAAGGGAGACCAATGGACTCTTAAAACATAGTGCTTTTTTTGAAACATTGGAGAAAGAGCAGCTGCCCATCATTCAAACAGATGGCTGTTTATATAATGTTTGTTTGTTGTTTAACAAGCAAGATTTTGTGAGGGTTCAGTTTTGCAATTCTTATGCTAAATGCCAAAATTGCTTCAGAAGATACGCCTTGCAGCCTGCCCAGGTGTCTGCCAAGATCATTAGAGCAGTATGTTTAGAATGAAGTAGTGGATAATATATTGGCTTATGTATAATTTCTTTTCCAGGGCAAATATGTGATCAGTGCCATTCCCCCAGCTCTTGGTTTGAAGATTCATTTCAACCCACCTTTGCCCCCAATGAGAAACCAGCTCATCAACCGAATTCCCATGGGTTCGGTCATCAAGTGCATTGTGTACTATAAGGAAACTTTCTGGAGGAAGAAGGGTATTACATTTTTTTTTAAAGGAATAGTAGTGACTGAGAGGGGAAAGAGGGTACATGGTAACGGAGCAGACTTTGAGTTTAGAGTATGCAGGACCTTAGAAGGAGACTTCATACACTTCTATGCCATTTTTGCCATCCCTTGTTTGAGAAACTTGAGAGATCGATTGGGAAGAGAGGGTGGATGGGGGAATAAAAAGAAGGAGGTTGGCATGAAGGGATAACTCATTCCTGTTGCTTATTGCCTTGGTTGTTCTTTGTTATCCTTTCCTTTTCTTTTAGTGGCACCTGGGTATGAGATGAGTCTCTCCCACTTGTACAGTAATGTAAAGGTACAAGTGATGTGTGATGGAAAGAGGTTTTATACCATTGGTTATCAGCCTGTAGAAATTCTGCCTTCTGCATGCACTGGGCAGGATTAATTTAAGGTGTCCTCACATAGAGATCCCCATCTGAGCCAGTCATCCTGAACTCTCTTTACATGCTGAATACTTCCATCATGATTCCTCAGCTGTCTTTTAGAACGTACCAAATCTAAGACAAAGTGCAGTGTAATAGCACCCATTTCTCATCACTGGTTTATGAGTCCACATCTGCATTTGTGTACAAATGTCATCCATCCTTCATCTTTGTGAATGATTTTAAGACTTTTGTATCTTGGCATATTCTGGCTATTTGGTTTGGGATGGGTTGGCAAGAGGTGACTCCCATTTCCTGATAGAACCACTAGTATGCATACTGTGCTTTGCTAACACCATTGTTCTTCTTTTAAGAACAATTTATTTTCTCCAAACCCTTCTTGTAAGAATAACTGTGTTTTCAAAACAATGTATGAACATTAATGTCATATATGGAAACAACTGTTGTAGTGGCGCTTGAACATCTTCAGAATCTGAGAGCAATCTGTTTCAGTGCAATTAATAATTACCTTGCTAACTGGGTTACAGAATAATTTATTTTTCTATCATGAATTCAACAATAGGAGATTCATTTACTGACTTTCTGTTTTAAAGATGCTTGAAAAGTATTGTTGATTTTCAGCACATCTCAGATCTAAACTTTCCCTTCTGGAGATCATCTAGCACTTCTTTGACTCAAGGCAACACCACACTACACCGCCTTGCAGATCAGCAAGGGAGCTGTGTGCTAATCTTTGTTACTTGATGTGGGTCACTTGGTTATTTTGTTTTCCTTTGTTTTCATTTCTCCCTGTATTAGAATCAGAATCAGAGAATGACAGAGATTGGGAGGGACCTCCGGACGTCATCTAGTCTCATGCCTTGCTCAAAGCAAGGTGAATTTAGGTCGGGTTGTTTAGGGCTTTTCCATTCAAGTTCTGAGTATTTCACAACTCCTTGGAAGCTTGTTCCAGCGTTTGGTTACCTGGATCCTAACTTCTTTTACACTTTGTGCTTAACAGGGTATTGTGGTACCATGATCATTGAAGATGAGGATGCTGCAATTGGTTTAACACTTGATGATACTAAGCCTGATGGCAGCTTTCCTGCCATAATAGGGTAAGAGACAAAGAAAGTGTCTAGTTAATGCCTTTTTATTTTGTTTTAGAGGCAACAATTGAACCTGCTACTTTTGAAGGGAGACACTTTAAAATAGTAATTTTTTAATACTTTAAAAGGGTTGAGTTTCTCAGTGTGTGGTGAATATATTCTATGATTTTTTCTTTCAAAAAAAGTTATCTCTATGATTTAATCGCTAGTTTAAAAAATTAAATTCTGTTTTTCTTCTTTTTCTAACTGTCACCTTTGGCCTTTTTCTGTGGCAAAACTGGAGAAGAGGAAAGGAAGGAGAAGAAAAAAAGGGGTTGTTGCAGAAATGTAAAATTTTCTCCAAATATTTTACCTCCCCCAAATCTTTCAGTTCTTTAAGTGAAAAATTGTTTTCTAGTATTATAGTTTGTTTGGTTCTGTTTCTTTAAACAGCCAGAAAGCATGATCAGTCTTAGAAAGTTTATTAAATGATAATTTCCACTTCAATCCCAGGCTTCATCTCTTGTTGCTATATGCCTGCACCCACTGCTGTGTAAAATTAAGGTCATTGGGAAACAGCTCATACAAATATTCTAGCCTGAATCTCAGAGTAATTCCTTCCACAGTGAGTCCTTCAAGCAGCCGGCAAAGCAAATAACATTGTACAGCGAGGTGAAATGGGTATTTTGGATGGAGACCCAAAAGCTAATATTATGAATTGCAGCATCCCATCATAGGGTACTGGCATTTTAAATAATGTAGTAACATAATGGAAGTAAATTGTTTGTGGTCTTCCTACAGCTTCATTCTTGCTCGGAAATGTAGAAGGCTGACAGGTCTCACAAAAGAAGAAAGGTAAGCACAAACACTGGAGATCTGCATGGAATCTGCATCA
The DNA here is from genome assembly GCF_023638135.1 of Falco biarmicus. NCBI lineage: Eukaryota > Metazoa > Chordata > Aves > Falconiformes > Falconidae > Falco > Falco biarmicus. The sequence goes on from NC_079289.1 coordinate 81,886,842, forward strand.
AAATCTTGTTACAAATGACCAGAGCAGGAAAAAAATGCCCCGATTTGAAGGAATGTGTCTGTAACCTTGTGACAGTTTGCAGACATGTCACTTTAAGGAAGAAGGTATTGCTTGTTTTTGGATGAAGGCCCCACAGGGTTCCCACAAACCAGCAGCAGATGTGGCAGGTAGCCCCTGCCCTTGGGAAACTCTGTGGTCCTGGTTCTCATTTTCCAGCAGAGCTGCTCTGCTTATATGGCTCTAGCAAAAGAACTGCTTTAAGCTGCTGAATACGAAAGTAGTGTAGATATTCTGCTGCCCTCACTGGGAAGGGTCCAGTGCTAGCCTCACCCCTGACACCACCACCACTGCCCTGCCCTGCTATTTCGCTGGCTTCCTGCAACTGCACTGAGCTCTTTGAAAGCTTGTTGGAAAAGACAGGTTTGGCCACTATGCTTGATTTTTATTTTTTTTTTTTTTCTAATCACCCTGGAGGATCCTTTCAGTATTTGTAACTTAGTGGAACCTTGAGGCTGCTGTAGCTGCCATGAACAAGACCCCAGCATCACGAAGGGGTCAAAAAGCTGCCTCCAGCTCTCCACCTTTAGTTATGGGGGGAAAAAATGTCCTTCAGGCACAGATGAAAGTCTTTTTTACTGTCTTCTTGAAACAAATCTCTGCATACAGTACAGCTCTTTGGTTTATTACTAAAATAGAATTTACAAAGTAATGAGTTTTTTCCATCACACTGATTCACAGTATCTGACCAAATTAAAGCTACAAGTAAAGAGTGTGGGTATGAGAGCCTCATTTTGACATGGAGAAAATGCATTTGTTTTTAAAACATGCCACAAGAAATACGGTGTCCAAGTAAACATTTTTCCAGTACTAGCTAGTCTAACTAGAGAAGATGTAGTCATCTCGGATTAGGTTTGCAGGTAGTCTAGCAGTCTGTGGATAATGGGTGTAAGTGGGGCTGTCAATGTCCCAGTCTTTTGAAATGACAGCCTGATACTGCAGAATACTTTTAATTTTGGCAGGAATGGACAAGGCAGCCTTCTCCTCAGCACTCAGGCTTTGAGATAGACCCCAAGCAGGTGACTGACAATAGTGGTAGTGTAGGTATTCTGAAATCCAGTGTGCCCAGTATTTTAAACCATCGATTTAATATCATTAAACACCAGATGATGTCTTACACTCTGCGTCAATACACTGGATACAACTAAGCGTTTGCAGTTTTGAGAACAGTTGCTGCTTCTGTGAAATGAAGGGCTGTCCTGGCTGCTTGCAAAGTCCCATGAAGGAAAGGTTGCTTTCCTGTGTGCTTTAGAAGCATTAGCACAATTATCTAACCTTGCTGCTGCTTACAGCCAAGTTTTAAACAAAAGGATTTTGAACTCTTGTCTTTCAGGGAACAAACCATAGACTAGGAGGACTTTGCTTTAGTAAAGAATGGTTATGAAATATACTTACATGGGTACCTAGCAGAGGTACCCTGTTGCAGGGGTAGCTTTCTGGCTTCTGTAGTCCTGGCTACAAGCAGCTGAGGCAGGAACCCACTGGGCTGCGCTGCAACTCATCTGCTGTACGTGAGCACAAGTCTCCTTCCAGTAGAAATTGGAGTTCAGAAGGCAGAGTGCAAACCTGGACCTTCTCCCGGTGTACCCTCAGGGTGCAACCAGTTTGTGTTGTTTAGATGGGGACTATGCAGGGAGGGATCTCTTCTGCGGACAGGCTTCTTGTGGCACCCTACAGAGAGTGCATCTCGCTGAGGTGCTGTGCTTGCCTATCAACACAAGCTGGACTCTCCCTTTATTGCATTGATGACAGGGTAAGGTTTTCGGTAATCCTTGCATATGAAGAACAGGATGTAGAGTCCATGGCAGCTGTCCTAAATCATGGCTGGGAACAGCAGTTGTGGGAGGGGATGGAAACCATTTTACAGCCTAAGCCAGACTGAAGAGAATAAAACTCACTGCTGCCGTCCAGCTCGTCTTCCAAGGTGCCAATGAGTAATTACAGTGGTTAGATTGTGCCCTACCTTTCACAGCTGTGCAATGAAGGTGATGGCATCACATGCTGCCATGGAATAAGAAACCAGGGAAAAGGGTTGAGTGTCTGCATGTGCACTTCTTCCACTCAGGGCACAGTGCAACTCTTAACAGGACCTTACCTAGGTAGCTCCAGACGTCACATTCCTTTTATCTAGTGCTGGTGGCAATTTCACAGCTGACTCCAAAGACAAGAAATAAGGATTTTACTTGCTGTGTACTTCATATGTTCAATGCTAGCGTTAACCATCAATCCATAAATATGCATTTATTTAAACTATTCAAGGACAAAAAGTGCAGATGTTGCAGAGAGACCAGCACATCTGCAAGGGTTGCTCTTACTGTGGGAATATCCTCGGTGATAAATTACTGTTGGTACAATTCAATCCTTTAGAAACTGCTTTTCTGTGATTTTTTTTTTCCTGACAAATAATACCTTATTATTGATAAATAATTCCTTCCAAGGTTGAAATTTCTGAAGAGTCTGAAGATGCCCTTGACTTGAAGCTTAATATTTTCTTCTGCATGGTTATATTAAACTAACTTTTATCTGTTTGCAATGTAGTTAGCAAACAGCAGTGAACTTGCACCTCCTTGGAGCCCTGCAGTTGGCCGTACATGAGAATTCCTACCAGCCTCTGGTATGCCATTTCCAGGCTCCCTGGAGGGTCTGCAAGTCACATGTGAAGAAAAGGCAGGGCACAGGCACCTCTAGAGGGGTCCTTCTCATCCCTGTCGTGGTGCTGGGAGGAGCAAAAGCAGATAGGTCCCAAGGTGATAACCCACTTCCTTGTGGAGCTCTGTGGTGCTGACCTGCCCTGAAATCAGGAGCCGGTGGGCATTTGTGAGAGGTGGTGGGCAGACCTCAGCAGAGGCTTTGCTGGATCATGCTTTGAAAATTGCTTTATTCTGTTCAGATACTGGGTAGGTGCTGGTGGTCTGCGGGGCACAGTGGTCACCTCACTTAGGGAGAGACAGAGAGAGAGATATGGAAGAAATGTTCCCTTTTGTTATGGCTGTGGCTGGATTCTGACTGCAGAGAGGATGTTCGTAGATAGATCCTGCAGTCCTCCTCTGAGTCACTGTGTCACCATGCATTTCTGCTTCTCAAGCAGGGTGACCCTTGTCCTCTGCCCCAGGGCACAAGGAAGGGGCTGCTTCTGTCCTCTCTGCTGCTTCTGGGCTTGATATGTGCCAGCAGCAAAATCACCCCATGGCTCTTCCTGAACTGTAGCAGCCTTCACTTTCTTGCTCAAGCCCCAACCTGCACAGGAGGGCACCTTCTTCAAGGCCCTTCAGGTTTCCTTATTATTTTTTTTTTTTTTGTGCTCATCCCCTTTCTGTAGCATTCTTTGAGTCCAGCTGCTCATGGGTTTAGCTGGGCTCCTGTATAGTTGGGTTGCTTCATACAGCAGTACGGGTACGGTTTCCTTGTATACTTACATAGCTGCAAGCGTAGCCCATACAGTTACAGAGCTGGGACTGGTTTATTTCTGTGCCCAGCATGGCTTTCTGTGAAGCACAGGATTTGCTTCTGGAAGTAAACACCTTTCCAGTGTTGTGTTTGGATGTTTGTTTTTCACAGTTGTTAATTATTATTTCATTTTGATCTTGTGTTTGGGAATTGGTGTGCAGCTAACAGTAAACAGTAAGACTCGTAGGAAGAAACTTACTTGCACTTGGGGTTTGCTACAGAATGAGGTATATTCATGGATTTATAGACTCATAAACTGAAACAGGAGGAAATTTTATAGATACAGAAATAAAGTACCGATTCCCTGAGAGCCTCAGTCTATCAACACCTGCATCTTTGTAGGAACAAACCGTAAGTTAGTCTATGTGACAAGACAAAAAATTGCTATGACTTACTACTTTTCTTTCCTGACAGTCTGGAGAACCTTCAGATAATGTATGGATTTGGGCTGCTAGAGGTATCTTCAGGGAACAACTTGCATAAATGCTGGTAAAACCAGCACTTACACAGCACAGGAGTTTATTTCTAGTGACCCAGAGGCTGACTAATTAAGACACATCTCAAAAAGCTGGAACCTGAAGTTCAAGCAGATACTGCTCCTTGTTCTCTTGGAACTAGGACATACTAGAGGTGGCTTGTTTTCTCCTTTCCTCACACAGAAATCTTCTGTTGCTCTTCTCTTGCAGGAAGACGAGGCTGTGTGAGCTCTACGCAAAGGTTCTGGGATCAGAGGAAGCTTTACATGTAAGCACGAAATCAAAACCATTGCATCTCTTGTCAGACTTGCTGAGCTTGGGAAGGGCAGAATGAAACTGGAATTCAGCAGTGCTGTGGCACAGCACTGTGTAGTGTTTTTGGAAAAGGTACCTCTATGGGAGCGCTTGCTGCCCTTTCTAGAGGAGTGGAGAGAATTATGGTAAGTCTTGGGCTGTGCTTGACAGTGAGGATAAGAATGAGCTTCCGAAACATTTAAAAGGCAGGTATGTTCTTGTACAGCTTCATGGGTAGCATTCACAGTGCTTACCACCATAAACCTCAGCTGTTTTCAAATGTGACAGGCTTGCCTTTCCCCCTCAGGCTATGTTGATCATGATGTTTCTTCTCTCTTACTAGTTGCTAAGATCCATTGCTGAATGTGTTGGGGTGTTTTTGCATTTTCCTTGCCGCCTTTTCCCTGTAATGGTAAATACCTGATAGGATTTGTGTGATCTCACACTTAGTGTATGTGATCAATGCCATTTACCCTTTAACGGCAATTTTACATGGTTTAAATGTTGTAGACACCAGTCTCGAGATTACATCATTTTAAACATGATATTGTAGACAGAACCATGCAAGTGCCATGCTTTGCATTTTTAACAGTATATATTTGTATCCAATGCATATATTACAAGCATTATACATGTGTATACCAGAGGTTAATATTGCTTTACATGGCTCAGAGCATAAATTTACATTGATAGATTAAGAGGATTATGTTCTACAGTGGCCAGATTAGCTAGGTCTTTTTAAGAATAGCTAGCAGCATCTAAAACTAAAGGCTTATTGTGCCAGATCCATGTTGCATTAAGAGACTTGTTAAATGTGCTCATTTTGTCAGGTGTTGACATGCAACAAACCATAAGCTGTTCTTCTCTGCTGTCTCCTTAGTTCTTTTATTAGCTTCTTCAGGACTTTGTCCTTTCCTTGAGTGGATTAATATCTGTTTTACAGCCAGTGCATTATGAAGAGAAGAACTGGTGTGAAGAGCAGTATTCTGGGGGCTGCTACACAGCCTACTTCCCACCAGGCATAATGACTCAGTATGGAAGGTACAATGTCTATTTATAGTGGGCTTCGAAGTGGTAAGATAAGACCAAGTTAATAAATATTCTCAGAAAGGTTCATAAATCCTCTGTCACTGTTTTCTTTATACCTTTAAGATCACTGGGGAACATTTTAAGCCAGTATCATAACCTTCCACTTGTCTTGGTTGGGTTTTTTGATGGATGAGTACAGTATCATTAGGGGGTTTTATTCACGTTTGTTATTTGGTGAATACAGCCGAGCAGGTTCTCGGAAGGGAGCTGGGGAAGCTTTCACAATCTGTTTACAAAACTAGCTTTGGGTATTTGAGATTGGCGTTACCGTTTCCAGCACATCTTTAGTTGGTATTTTATAAATACTGGCAGTGAATTAATTCTTGCCAACATTGACAGTGATGAGTGATTTCTTTGGACTGTTCCTTTCTGTTTAGCAGTCAAGGCTTAATATAGTAATCAGTGTGCCATTGTACACAGTCGTCTCTGACATAATTATTTTTGCATGAAAACAAGATTTACCAAAGAGAAAAAGGCTTACTGGTCCAACTGGTGATTGGATTCAGATACATAGTTCTTAATGTGGTGGCATAGCCTTACTTTTAAAGTATAAGTTTTCCCAATTTAAAAAGAACTTAGAGCAATAAAGCAGTTGTACTGAAGAGCATATGGAAGCCTTAGTATTTAAAGTAATTTTAATGGTATTTATTGCAAATTCTGGCAAAAATAGAGTAAAACAACTTTTTTTTATTATTATTTGCTTGTTACTTTAGATATCGTGGGGATGTACTTCAGAATGCTACACTGTGCCAGTAATGTCTAGCATGGGTATTTATGGCACTAACTGAAATCATGAGACAGAATAAATCTCATCTCAAATGAATTGTCTTTTACACCTGTGAGCAGTGTAAATGTTTAGTAAATATGAACACTGTTGTGTTTACTGTAAGAAATGAAATGCAATGCAGACAACCTTTCCAGCTGAACTTACCAGGAATTACTATCTTTATGTGCTCACTGTTATTTAAAATTTTTATTCTACTATTAACCCAAGGATTTCAGTTCTCTTTGCTGATATGGCTGATGTGACTTAGTGCTTGTCTCCCCCTCCAGGATCATTCGGCAGCCCATTGGCAGAATCTATTTTGCTGGCACAGAGACAGCCACAGAGTGGAGTGGATACATGGAGGGGGCCGTGCAGGCTGGAGAAAGAGCAGCCAGAGAGGTATGGATTCAAGCCCAAAACAGGTGGCACTGTCAAATATCCGATGGAAAATGAAAGATGTTCTGGTTGGAGGTGAAATGGGAACTGAGTGTTGATAGCTTCAGGCATTCTGAAATCTGGATGTAAATCCCTGCAAAGGGGATAGACTTCAAAAAGGATGATGGTTTTGCACTTAGATTTGGAATGCTTAGTAAGGGCTCTCTATTTCGTCAAACTCTTCTCTGTTTCCAGGATCTAAATCCTTTCTTCTTTAACGGAAATCCCACATTCTCACCTAGTATTTTTTCCCCCCAAATGGGCACTTTGTTAGTCATCATACTGAGAGATCACGGCCATTAGCCTCACTAGGAACAGCTCAGTTCTGCAGCTCTACACACCAAGCTAGTCTCTTCCTCAACTCTTTCCAACAATACCATTGACACAGTGATATGCCGTTGAGACAGCCTTATGTAAAGTCATTAAACAATGACTTAAAATATTTTCCTTCTGAAAAAATGCCAATTCCTCATGTATTTCCAGGAATATTGCAGTTTATGAAGCAGCAAAAGAAGTTCCATCTGTTTTATGAGCTGGAGGGAACCTAGTGGCTAAAATCTACAGTAATTGAACAGAAATTGGCCTGGAAGGGATCTGGAGAGTTTGTGTAGCCCCTACACCTGCCCCAAAAGACAGAGATCAACTGTCCCATTTTTGGAGGTTATACGTAACCTGTTCCAGAAAACCTGCAGAGCCTCTCTAATGCAGGGACATTGCAGCAGAACCTTCATAGGCCTCAGCAGGGAAGTTGGCAAGGGAGGTTGACTGGTAAAAATTTTGATGCTTTCCTTTCCTCGTTTACTTGTGAAAGGAAAATATGTTTAAAATCTAGTGCAAGGGTGTTTCTCACGTTCCTGTATTGAAAAGTTGGTGGGGTCCCGGAATCTTGTCTAGAATAAAAGCTCATCGTAAAAGACAGAAAATCTTAAATCTGCAAGTGCCTAGTACAGGAAAAACAATATCAGCACCTCAGTTTTATTTTACTGTAGAAGTTAATCTTACTGTCTTTCATGACTCTTTTCAGATAATTTTTGCTATCCTACTGATCTCAAGTATCTTTGATACTTTGAACAGTTACTTTTCCATTGTGAAGGTTTTCTTTTTAGTCTTGCTTTTCTCTGGTTGAAAGTGGTGGTCTGTCATCACTTACAGGATTCTGTTCCTCTTCCGACATCACGGTAAAATTAGCAAAACCAGCTACTTGTGGCTATATGGCTCGCCTATGCAGTAGCTGGTTTACGCACACCTCACTTTGCCATGAGTGTATACGTAACTCTGTCATACTCATATTACCAGGTTCCCATGGGACCAGTTAAGTTCCAATATCTTGCATGGACTAACTAGGCATAGAGCGGTTTTCCTGTTACTGTTTCTATTTTCCACTAGGAGCAGTGTCTTATTAAATACCAGGCCTCCCCAGAAATAAGTTGTATAACCATTGAGTTTTCTTTTAACATTTGAATACACAGCAATTTATGTGTTCGGTTGTTATCTTCATCATGCCATTTTAAAACAAAATGAAGCCAGCTTTTTTTTCCCTTTCAAAGAATGAATGGTACTTACTAGAGAATGTTATTTATTTTCAGATACTGTTTGCTATGAGGAAAATCCCAGACAGTGAAATTTGGAAGCCAGAACCTGAATCTGTTGTAAGTCTTTCTGTAGATTAAATGGATATTTTTTTCCTATGGTTTTGCTGGTGAGATAAAATTTTGTTGGCTGTTTTTATTTAAGTTCACTTAATAAAAGCCACAATAAACTTTCAAACTTTCCTTTACTCCCCAAAACTGCCCTTCCATGAACAGGAACGGATCAAAACCCAGAGGGGGCACCCATCTGACAACTCTGTAACATGGGATTAGAAAGGATTGCACTTTTTAGCTGGGCTATGAATCCTTTCCGTGTCTCTTCTTCCCTTTAACTGAGAAGAAAATTTTGATACACTGTCCTTCCTGATAATGTGAACTGTTTCAACTCGGTTCCGTTTCTGCTGCAAAACTCTCTTGATTTACATCCTGCTTCTCACAAGTGTTATGTTCATAATGGATGCTCTCCCTGCAGGATGTTCCAGCTTTGCCCATCACTACAACCTTCTGGGAGAGGAACTTGCCATCTGTGCCGGGACTGCTAAAGCTGATTGGATTTTCCACATTCTTCACCTCTGTGGCTGTGGCTGGGTTATTTGCTTACAAAAAGGGACTTCTAGTTCGAAACTGAAAAAGGTGCCAATGCAAAGCCTCACATTTGAGTGGTTTTCTTTCCTTTTTTTTTAGGGTTTTTTTTTAGGTTTTTTTTTTGGCATGCACTTCTCTGTTTCCAAATTCAGATCAGGGCTGGGGAAGAGAGAAAATAATAGAGAGGAGAGGCTGGAGGGGAGGGATGAAGGAAGGGGATCCATAGTGAAAAAGAACCCCTTGCATCCAGGCCTACTTCTAGCAGTAACTTTTTGGTTGGTGAATTTCTAGGATACCCTGCCAAGTGTTATTACCTTGAGGTTTTTATCCAGGTCTCAGACCAGAAATGACAAAATACCAAGCCTGTTCTGGTGAGATTTGCAGTTGTTTTTACACTATCTGAACCAGACCCTGAACTCCCAAGTCTTCACAGGCACTTCCATCTCTAGTTATAAACAAAGAATTTCTGTCTTCCTGTGTAGTAGACTGAGAGAAGAAATCAATAGTGTAAAAAAATAATTAAATAGTTCATGCAAATTACTGGTAAGGATCTTTTTAGTGTTTTTATTTTTCACCCAAATGTCCAGAGCCCAGGTGACACTTAAGGGACAAGTCAGGCTAGATTTATCCATACTACTATTGCAAGTGTGGCTATAGGTGGCTGATATTTCCAGTGGTATATTTGTCCTACGGTGAGTTAAAGGACAATGTTTTTCCTGCCTTTGGCAATGTGGTTGAGCTTCAGGCTCCCCAGCTGTGTTCACACTTGCCTGGAGCAGCAGAGCTCGCACGTCCCAGTCGCATCAGTCCCTGTGTGGGATCAGATCTCCCCTGCCTAGAAATGTGGCAGGCTCCAGACTATAGCTGATAGGTACAGGAGTGTGGCAGCTCAGGCTGTTGGACCTGAGTGTGAACAGGGAACCTTGTGCTAATGTACAGATAGAGCCTTTCACACCTTTTACACCCAGTCTGATATTTCTTTGCCTCCAAGGTCCTCTTTTAACTCCTTAAGTTACTGCAAGATAGCAAGAGAACAAATTAACCTCTGCCTACCCCAGGAAGTTGTAAAGCTGTCCATAAAAAAACTCTTACATATTTTTTTTTTCTTATCTCCTTCCTTTCTTTCATTTACTTAAATTCATACTTTGAACACCTTGAAGCTGTCACTTGCTTGGTAGGGCACAGTGGGCTCAAAAACATAGCGATAGCGTTAAACTGAGAAGAAAACTCAACTTAACTGCTCCCCAACCACTTCATGCTGAATGCAGCTTAGCTGATTCAGAGCTGCAGTCTGTCCTAGAAACCATATTGATGGGATTAGCACTTCCACTTCTTCCTGCTGTGCTGTGTTGTACTGACTGTGCACTTTTGGTAACCAATCAAGGATCTAAATGATAGAGAAATGAAAGAGAACCATGGATAGTATAGTCACATGCAAATGCTTCTGCCCACCCTAGCTTGGTAGCTTTCAAAGAATGTATTAAAAAAAAAAAAAAAAAAAAAAGAGAGAGAGAGAGATAGAGAAGAAAATAAAATTAAAAAAAAAGACACACACCCCCTACCACCAAAACCTTAGGTGCCTACCTGTCAACATGATGGTACCTTGTCCAGGTAGTTCTGCTGGTTTACATCTGCGCAGCACCAGACAGGAAGACAAGGGTATAACTGAGAACGTGAAGTTTGAGATGTCTGGAATTATTCTGAGCCTGTTTGCTGCACTTCTCTCTTCAACCAGCCAATGTATATGTAGAAAAATTATATTGCAGTAAAAGGCCATGGAGAGAAGTATAATAATATATTCAGCAACTAGTGTGAGCAGACGGTAGAGGAACTGTATCACCAGTCTCAGGCAGACGTTTTTGGGCTAGCATCTGATCTTGCTTGTGTGGAGTAGTACTTCATTCTCCAAATAGTCCCATGGAAATCCACTGAACTACTTATAAAGCCGTTATATTTGTGAGCAGTGCATCCATTTCTGACCCTTAGGTTTCATTCTTTTTAGCTCAATGTGCCAGTTAAAAATCTTGTAGCAGCAGCAGCTTGGATTTTATCACAAATGCATATCCTCATAACAGCTTTTTAAAATGCATAGGGGAACTTTTCAGACATAAAGATCTTTTAAGTCAGAAGAACAGTGCAACAGTGTACATATGGCCTTTCTCATTGTATCACATAGAGCACTAATTGGCTGGGACATTTACCTGCCACAGAGTGTTTCTGTGTGGCTTTCTCTCTGTGTGATTTATTTACTAAATGAATTAGGAACCGAAAGCTGAATGGGAACTATGTAAGTTCAGAGCTTTTGCAACTCAGACAATTCTCAGGCCACAAATAAACAGTCAAACCTAAATTTGGGGAGACATTTTTAAAGTCTTGGCCCAATATTTGTAAGTGCTAGATGGTGAATACATACTTAACATATCTGCATTTGCAGATGATTTCTCTGCCAAAACTGTTGGAATTCAAGTCCTGCTTCTGCCCTAGAAATATTCTCCAGGTCTAAAGGGGAGCAGATCCATGAGACTAATGAGGATAAATTGGTTTTATTCATGTCAAAAATGTGTGTAGTTCTTTGCTCCTGAATCTGGAAGAGGTCTTTCCCAGTCTAACAAGAATATGTTGTGTGCCGCAGGGGCAGAAAATCCAAGGCAAAACAGAAGTTGGATGTAGCTAGAACTGAACTGAATCATATCCAAAGCTTTTCATGAGATGAAGCAATTGGGAAAAAAAAAAAAAAAAAGTCTTTATAAATTTTTTTTGGTTTCAGAATGAAACAAAAACAGGAAAAAAAACCCCAAATGCACAAAGCATTTCTCATGTTATTCTGCCGTAACTATAAGTAAGTGCAACTTGAAATCTCAAATTAACTTTGGATCCCCTGAGATTTCTAGCCAAATCTGATGGAGCTGGGAGTTTTGAATTGCAACATCTGTATTAGCACTCAAAAGTCTCTTGTCTTCTTCCTTCCAGACTGCCAAAGCATTAGGAATGCTCTCTTTGTCTTTACAGCCGTGTCTTGCTATGATTATGCTGTGGAGTTTATCACCACTACGGGACTAAAAAGAAGGATTTGCTGCTGTTTTCTTGACATCTTCCACATAAATGGAATATGTGGCACTTTGTGTATGTGGATGCCAGTGTGGTAGAAAAATTGATGTAGGTAGAGAATCAAGTTGCTTCCCATGGGTAAAGGGAACTGTTAGCAGTGGCTTACATTTTTAAAATTCCTTCGTGCCAGCCCTTCAAATAGAGGAATGAAGTCTGGTTTAACGGGTAACCCATTGTGCTATAGTCTTAATAAATGAAAAAGTTTTGATGAGAAATCTGCTATCATGGAAATTCCAGCAGTTTAACAGCTTCGTAAAATGTATTATAGGAACAACCATGGAAATAATTGTCTCTTATGAACTGATCTGTGTTATCATGCATATTTTGTAAGGCTCTTCAGACTTTGCAAAATAAAGAGGTCTACTTGCTTGTATACTGTGGTGATAGCAACTGTGTATTGCAAAGGATGTTGGGTCATGGCATGAAAATCTGTGTTAACCAAAGTACTTGAAAGCTAATTGTATAAACTACTTAACGATTACAAGGAAGTGAGCAACCTGAGGCAGCCCCTTGTCTTTCCTTTAACTTGTGCATTTTTTCCTCAGTGCAGATCTTGATTCCAAACAGTACATCTGCTGTCAATACAACAAAAACATTAATCACAATTGAATATATGTCTTAGCATTGCCAATCACTGGAACCTAAGGTGTGGAGGAGAAGCTAAAGGCCTCTATTAAAATAATCTTCCTGTATCCTCAGTGGGACTGTTCTTTCACTGAGGTAGACAGAAGTGCAGAAATGTTAATTTTTTTTATTTTTTGAGACGTGAAAATATTTTTGAGGAAGAAGTATGTCCTCTAAACCACTTGGATGCAAAAGGGAGCCAGGATTAAATGACAACAGATCAGCCACTGCTCTCTTACAAGAAGCAAACCCACTTAAATCACAGATTACAAATGCTCACAAATAAACCTGACCTGTGTTTAAATGGACTAACGTTCCCTCTCCCATCTCTGCAACCTTAAGATCATCTTGATCTTACAGTCTAATCTTCAATAGAGATAATAATGGGATGACCAAAGCAGTCTTGCTTTCAAAGTATCTCTACAGTCAAATCGTTTAAAGTTGTCATAGACTGCTGCTTATAGCGTGTCTACTGTGGTCATGTACAGGTCAGTGTTCAGTGATGCCTGCCTCTGTGTTTTGGAAAAAAAGAGTGACCTCACTTTGCAGGAATATATATGCTGTGTATGTGATGATTTTGTGCCTTTTATAACTGTAGCATTTTCTCAAGTGCCTCTGTGGTGACTGTCTCCCTTGGTTTCCTTCTTAAGCTCCCTTTTCAATAGGCTCTGCAGATATTTTTATCTGACAGCTGTGAACTTTTTTTAACCTTAATTAGAATCAATAAATATTGTCATGTCACATTTACTGTTTGAGGCTTTTCTTTTGTGGAAGCCCCTTTTGACTTGGTTGTGATGGTGAGTATTACTTAGTAACACAACATTTTGCATTTCATACTGAAGCCAGTGAGGTATGTTCAGCTTTTCTCAGTAAAGAAAGCTCTGTAAAGAAGGAGAGAAGGATACAAAAAACAATCAATCCCCCAAAAAAGCCCCAAAGCACCAAAAAAAACCCTCAACCAAAACCAAAAAACAAACACCAAAAAAAATCAAACCACATTTGGTAATAATTCTTCCTAACATATTGTTTTGCCCATAGATGGGGTCAGCACAAAGGAAACAGATGCCTAGTTAAAGAAGTGTATTTATCTTTACTTACATTTAAAGCAATAGAATAGTTAAGTGAAATAAATATTAAGTGAAAGAATACAGCAAGAATAAAACAAGGCAAGGTAATGTGCCTAATCACTGCTACATATGACAGACTATAGGGGTTAAGAAAGATACATCACCAATTGCCTTAATACTTTACCATGTCCAGGTCTGCAGTGGCTGGGGAGCCCCGGTCACAGCGGGGATCTGGAGAGCCTTTCCCGGCAGCTGGAGGCCCTGTGCGGTACGTCCACTCGTAGGTGAGGTTTCCAAAGTCGCTGTAAGAAGGTCCAGCTTTTATACTGTTGAATAAACAAGCTCACCTAATTTCAAACACGGACACGTCTGGTTTCACACTCCGCTTAGATCCCACTGAAGCCTGGCCAGGGCTCAGGGAGGAACCAAGGGAATCTTCCTTATCTACTTCATTTTATCTACCAGTTTGCAAACAAGGCCACATGCCTGGTTTCATAGCCTTGACTACCTGCCTCTAAGCAAGGAAGGACGCACTGTGTCTTTGCTAATGATTAAATTCTATCTGAGCTACATCTTTCACTAATGATCATGCATATTTGGTAATGATTGGATTATATATATATCTATAGAAAAAAAATGTTTGGTTGGCAGGTTCATCTAGAGGTCAGCTTTGGCTCAGGACCTGTTGCTCAGACCTCAGTACTTCACATACAGATAGCGAACTGCCTTACACTTAAGACTTATTTTTTATTGTTTTAGATTTGGAGTGCTCCCATCATAAACATACCTCTTACAGCATCTTGTTTACCAGAATACGTATGGGCAGGGACATGTTTTATAGCTGCTCATAAGAGCCAAGGGCAGGTGGCATGCGGCTGTAACTGAACATGGCAAGAAACAGATTTTATACCAAATAATATGTGGTGTAAACATAAAAAAAAAATGAAAGAAAAGAGGCAAAAATCACTGGCTTAATTTCATCTGGCAGCTTGGTGTTAGTGCTAGAGAGAGAATGTAACCAAAGAACAAATTTAGCCTTGGGAAGGGACCTGTGTTTCACAAAACCGTAGTCTATGAATACTTGGAAAAGCATAACCATCCATGTGAAAAACACGTCAAAAGCATGCGGTGCTCTTTGTATAAGCTTAACTTTCAGTATTACTTACAAGTTATAAAAGAGCATAAACACCATGAAAGCAAATACCCTCAACTAATCCTTTCCATGCTCTATAAAGCATCCGTCCCCTAGAAACGTATCAGAAGCAGCAATGCATTTCACAGGCCCTCAAAGCAGCTCACAAATGGTTATGACTCTTAAACATCACTGCCCTGGGTCAGATTTGAACTTCCTCTTTAACCCTTTGTTCATACATATCCTGTGGCATCTCAGAGGAGGCACTGAAATAGCGGTATTTTTATTTATCTATTTATTTATTTATTTATTTACAAAGCTTTCAGTGTGCATGTCAAAGAGACTACGTCAGACAGGGGCGCTTCATTATTTTCAGCAGTCCAGTGTACAGAAAATTAATTTGGACAGATAAATACAGGAGAAATGCATATTTTGTATAGAAAACATTAATATGATTTCCTGAGGAAAAAAATTAGAAGTCCCACTCATTGTTTAGCAGAGGGTAGGATATACTTGCACATTATATGACTAAATCATACAAAACTCACTTCCAGTATGAGAACTGAGGATCATTTTTTCCTCTCACCTTGTATAATCATACTGATCTACTCATCTGAAGCAAATCCCAAAATGCTTGAGGGACTGATGAGTTTTCCTTCTGGCTCAAGGCAGGATAAATTCCCCTTGGGCCTGTAGCATTGCCTCAGAAAAAAAAAAAAAAAAAAAAAAGCACAGAATCATAGAATCATTTAGGCTGGAAAAGACCTTTAAGATCATGAAGTCCAACCGTTAACCCAGGACTGCCAAGCATCTGAGAATGAAAGGCAAAACTGGCCTCAGATTTTGCAGAACCAAGGTACAGTTTGGTAGCTACTGGAAGGAAGCAAGGGGGGGCTTTCTGCTTAATTTAGACCAACGCATTAAGGCCCAAGTTTTTGCCACCTCATTTGAGGTGCTTCTGTCAACAGGGCTGCCCAGACAGAGTTTTTGTCAGGCTGGTCCTTCTCTGCATGGTGAGCGGGGAGAGAGGGGCTCCTCGCCTAGTGGTTCTGTCCGTGCAGGACTGGAAGGAGCCCCACAGACACGTCCTCTCTCGCTGTCTGCGTGGGAGGACACCTAAACTGACGCAGCTTCTAACTTCAGTACCTCAGTTATATGTTTCATATACATGGGATTAACTCATATCTAACACATGTGTTTCAGTTGTTCTGCAAAGACATTAATAGCCAGGTTAGGTGTTTTCAAAGGGCGTGTGGTATTTACCCACCTAGAGAGCAATTCAGGAGCCAAAGCATAGTTGGTTGCCTTGTGCCTTTCAGGTGTCTGAGGGCACCTTGTCCAGCATCCAGCTGCTGTTCCAAAAGGTGGCAGCTCTTCCAGAGGCCATGTGTCCTAAACCAGCCCTGCACAGGTGGCACAGGCACTCTTTGGGTACCGAACTGGGCAGCTTCTCCCTCCCACCCACTGCTGATGGCAGTTAGGTACTTAAATGCTTCCTTGGGGTATTTAGCTCTGGAGAAGTGCAAACAGGGATAATGCAGGCCCTGTGAATCTAATATGATGCAAGTTAATAAATTGCATGTTAATAGGCAGCTGCACATGCAATATATTAATAGATAGCTGTCCTTTATGCAGGCAGGCTATAGTGGTTTTGTTGGTCATTGGAAGGAAAAACAAAGTCATGGTATGCTAGTCAGAATATTAGCGGTGTCTGCTAGAAAAGCCTTCAGTTAGCAGCTGAGTGCCAAGTTAAGCTGTAAAAAAACCAACACCTGAGTAAGAGGGTTTGTGAGCTGACTTTAGCCTGCATGATTTGTACAGTCAGTAGCAACAAGCTATTCTGAAGTTAGGCTAGAAAAAGCTCAAAAATTAATTTTGAATAGCTGTGATAAGCTGTGAAACGCACACTAAGGGTCTTGTCCACTGCGTCTTTACCCAGTGCCATGCTGGTTCATCCCAGTTTCCCACTCTTCCTGGTCTTGCTGAAAGAGGCAAAGAAAGTTTTTGAGTTTTTACATCCATTGTAGGTCAAAGACAGCCTCACTCTGTGTTTTGACAGAATGTAAGAGATACTTTTTCTAATTTAGAAGTAAAAGATTATTAGCTTTCACTCAGGGCTGGTTTTATTTATGTGCACAGGGTATTTTCTGTTAGCCATTTTTACAGTCCCTCCTTAGCAGAACAGCTCTAACAAAATCATCAGTATCCATCCAGATCCATTTACTCTGGCATCTACAGGCTCTGTAGACTCCATCCACCCAATCCCAAAACTTGGAGGTGGGGGAGTGGGGATGGGAAACCTCATCCAAATCTAAGTGATCCATTCATCTGACCTGCAGCAGAACGGGTATGAGCCAACACAGACCTGCCCAAGCGCATAATGTCGTTGAACCCCAGTAGTAAACTTGGGGGGGGTCTCATTGAGTGCCATTTCCCTGTGGCAGCAAAGACTTGTTGATGAAGTGCTCGAGGAAGCAGTACCCAGCAGAAACACCAGCCTTTGGCTAATTGGGTTTGTCAAATGACTCAGTGTGCTCCTGAACGATCGTCTAATGGGACTGAACACTGCACTCGACTATGCTCTGATGCTTGGATGGGAAGGAGGGAAGAAAAGGAAGTGTATTAATAATGCACTGAGGCATCCGTGTCAGCTCTCAGGCTGTTCACTCCCAATTTGCATATGCTCCAAGTTGTAAAGAAAACACTTTGCACAGCAGCGTTGCATTTAGCAGAAATTACATTATAATTTCAGATGTGGAAACTTCTATTCCAGGTTTGAGGCAGTGATATATCCCATCGGGCTGTGCAGTCATTATCTTAAAACAATTGAAATGCATGCTTGCACTTAATCAAAATCAAGGGGAGATGTTACTCCAGCCTCCACTTGCCAATTCAGCCTGAAGTGGAACAAAAATATTAAACTAAATTAGAAACTATGTTATTTCCCAATAATTCCTTTACGAGCTGGCATTTGGCTGAAGTGCTTTTTCAGAGTTTTTTGGTTTGTTTGGTTTTTTTTCATATTTGAGCCATCACCTCTATTTATCTCTGTAAAGCAAACTGCCTCCAAAGAAAGCCCCTTCTCAGAGGAGGCGAGTGTTCAGGTGCATTTAGGACCTGTACTCATAGATTTCCAGCTCCTTCATGCTGCCCTTCGGAAGAAGTCTTGGGGTGCCAGTAGAGGGGTGGTGCAGCAGCCATTTCATTGCCCTGATTTCTGCCAGGGACTGGCTACAGAGGCTGCAGGGATGGAAGCTGCAGGGATGGAGCGTGCCTTTGCTTCTTCCAGCATGACATATCTGAGCTTGGAGATGGGTGAGAACGGGGGCTTGAAGCTGGGGACTTGCATCCCTTTCTTTTAGTGTATTTCCATTCCAGAGTTTGATATTTTGGGTACCCAACAGGACTGGTAAGCACCAGTGCAGAAATACCCACTGAGACCTTTCTGCAAATCAAAATGTTAAGCTTCTGCCACATTTTTGTTTGTGAGGTGATGAAATACTGCTGTTACATAGCCGGAAGATGGCAGCCTTTATCTCAGCCTTGAGCCCGCTGTGCCATGCTGCTGTGCAAACAGGCAGCCGGCCATGCTCCAGCACAGCTGTCTGCAGCTGGTGTCTGCCCACAGTAGTAGCCCCGCAAGTGGCTCTGGCTTTTGTACTTGGGTCAGACATCTGCGATTTAACTGATGTTTTGATGAAAATGGTCCAAGGAGTTTTCAAGTGAATGGTCTGATCGTGAAAGTTCAAATGCCAGCACAAGCAGTAATAACGTCCTTTGCTTCATTTTCAACTCCATCTTGGGTGGAAGCTGTCTTCTCGTTGCCTGAGAGGCAGTGGAGCTAGCAGTTACATTGCATGGAGAAAGAGTAATAGTGGGAAGGTAGAGATCGCAAAGGACATGTGCCTTATATTGTCTTATGCTTGTTAAGGTCATAGGCAGCACAAGCTCACAGCCCTGTCTGATCCATTCAGGGTTATAGGTCGGGGCACATCACATCTCTCCTGGAACCCCTGGAAGAGGAGATGGGCAGCTGGGAGGCACTGCTGACCTCTGGCACCCAGCAAGCTGCCAGCACCGCTCTGCTAAAGCTTCCCTTTCCTCTTGTAAGGAATGTGCTTTTGCTTGGGCAACTTTTTTCCCTGCTCCTTCGATGTGTCCTGCGTTGTTCTGTCTCTGCTGTGTAAGATGAGGCCAAAAAAAACCCCAAACAGAGCAAGAAACAGGGAACAGAAACTGGGAAGCCAAGCACTACAAATAAAGAGCAGAACAGGAGTTGCAGCTGGAGCCCGAAGCATGTATTACCAAGGGCAGGAGCTGAGTGGGAAAAGAAAAAGTTACAGTTCACAGACAAAGAGCACGTTTAATTTCTCCTTCTGGATTTTCACCAGGATGAAATTTGCTTTCTCTATGTGTGTGTGGAAAGCAACTGTTGCAGGGAACATCTGCAAAACAAAACTGTTTCCAACTGCTCCATGGAAGAGAAACGACCTAAAAGAAAAAGAACAGACTAAAATCATGTTTCCACAGAAGAAGACTCTCTGGATTTGTCCATTTTTCTATTTCTTGATGCTGAACTGGGAGCTGAGCTCTGTGCAGAGAACGTAAGACCAGTCCCCAGCTTGTTCCCTGCATGGTTTCTGGCTGGGGAAAGCCCTTGCTGCCAGGCAGCAGAACCTGGTCAATGGAATGAAGGAACTGCCTGGTGGTAAACCTGCAGTTTACAGCCCATCAGACTGTTGGCACATCCCCCTGGGTGGTATTTTATTCAAATACGTAATGCTAATTTGTGCCAGTGTTTTGGGGGTATCTTTGATCCTGGGAAAAGAGATCAAGTGTGAAACAGGGGGCTGGATCAAATGTGAACTGCAAAGTATTGCTGGTGAATGACTGTTGAAGAGCCCAAGCACAGGCTGCAGCCACTTGCTCGCCCCGAGTGGATTTTGAGGCTGGGTACACCTTTAGCACCCCACATGAACGCGGTCAGAGCTCTCCCCCTTGCCCTGAGCAAGGAGCACGGCTGGAGAGATGCTGCCTGACCTGGGGGATGTTCACGTGCTCTGGTGTCAAAGCGTGCAGCCCCTGCAACCCAGCTCTTCACCCTCGTGACCGTGGCCCTTTCTCAGCACTCTCATATGGTGGGTTTCCAGCCAGAGAGGTTTGGGTTGTCAGTTCCCATGCTGGGCGTTTTGGAGGTTGCGTGCTGGGCATTTTGGAGGTTGCATGGCAGTAGGTGATGAGGGAAGGAAAGCCTTGTTGGGGTGATGCAGCAAAGAAGCCAGTCAGCAGCATTCCTCTTGCACCTTCTGCCCATCCAGCTCCTGGTGGCCCAACAGCCTGGCCTGTTTCAGGGTGACTGTCCCCATGGGGCTGGTTGTTGACATCCAGGGTGGGGGCTGCCGTGCCACGCTGCACACGCAGCAGCTGCAGGTGAAGGGAATGGGGCAGAAAGGTGGTGGGAAGCATGAGATGCTTACAGGTGCTTTCCCATCCCCAATGCCGATTTCTGTGGCTCTCAAAGGTGTTAAAAGGCTGATTATGTGACATGCTGAGGGGCTGGGCACAGCTGCTGTGGTATCTGTAAGCACAACCAGCAACTTAATTTAAAAAGAAGCAGGTTCTCTCACAGGCATCATCTCCGCTTGCTTATTTCAGACCACCTGATCTATCTGCTCCGTGGTGCATCTTATTTTGCTGCTAGTATGGAGGATTAGTCTTGATTTTTTTTCTCTCCTTCCCCTCCACTACTCCTTCTGCCAGTGTTTGCTCTGGTCTTCGCTTTATTTCCACACATCAAACAGCATCCTTTTCACCTGAGGCTTTCCCATTTCACAGGCATGTCAATGCAATTCAGTTCCCACCTGGTGCTGATGGACTTGGTGTGGACCTTGGCCTTTCCCTTCTCATCCCTTACTTTGAGAGGACAGAGCATCTCCCACCTCCCCCAGGGGAGTGCAGGGCTCTTCCTTCAAAAACTGGGGCACCGAGCACCCCTGGTTAGGGAAGTCACAGCAGGCTTTCCCACCCCACAGCCTGGCTGAGGACTCCACTTGGTCCCCAGCAGAAAGAGGTGTTTCCACAGGGTTTGAGCCTCACGGTTTTAATAACAGCAGCAGCTCACTCGGAGAGTTGTCAGCGGTGATAAACTCGGTCCCATTCTGTTTCAAAATTGGTTTAAGAAAGATGCCTGGCTGTTTAATATTTAAGCTAAATGTTTAATGTTTAAACAGGGAAATTGTTCTGATTGTCAGAAAGGGCATTAAAGCAGGATGGAAACTGGTCTATAATCTCCGACAAACGCTGCCCTTTCTCGGCAGCAGTGTGGTGCCAGGGAGCTGCAGAAGTTTCAGAAATGCTGATTTCAACCAACCTCTTTCATTTCATTTGTGCTTACCAATCCCACAGCAGCGAGATGTGCTTTTTCTCTCAAAACAGGGAACATTGTACCTGGCCCTGTTTGGGACTGGTTCAGCTGAAACGAACTTGCAGTTCAAAACCCAAACAAATTACAGTAGAAGTGCGTGGGTAAGGTGAAGAGTGAAGCTGGATGGTGTTGGCTCACAGGTGTATTCCAGATGATTTGGGGTCTCTTTTGTGTGCACACACAAAAGCTGTGAAATTCAGATGTCAAGTTTAAAGTCAGCACAAAAATGAATCGTTCCAATAGCCACAAATACGCGGATAAATATTTTTGAGTAGATATGGACAGTGTTTTTCAGGCAGTGAAAATATCCCCGGGGGGAAGCACGTAACAGAACCATTTCACACCACAAAAGGCTTCTCAGGAGCAAGCCCGTGCTCCCTCCCCAAGCCCTCAGGCAGGCATTGGGGCTGTGCCAGGCTGCATGCAAGGGGTAGTCCTGGTGCACAGGAATCCCAGCCTGGTAGTGGCTGGAGCTGGGGGGAACATATTCGACAGGGAGCCCTCAAGTCAAACAGCAATTCATGTCAGTCCCTTTTCTCCCTCTTAAAATGTTCCTAAGCTGGATGCTAAACCAACTTGTCAAATGATGTGTCAAAAATCCTTTAAACAAGCATATAATACTACAGTTCAATGTATTTAAAACCCAGCATTGCTGTTTCCTACTGAGACTATTCTCTCCTTTCTAGTGAGGGTAATTTGAAGTGCATGTGTAAGTTGAAGGTAGATGGGAAAGTTGAAGCTTAAAATGTAGATGGTCACCTTATAAATAATCTGTTCAGGCTTTTTTTCTGCCAGAGAAACTGGTAGTGGCTGGCTGATCCCCACACAGAATGGGGATCAATGAACAATGAACAAAGTAGCTCAGGAGACATGTACCATCAGTACAACCTTTCCTGTGCAGTGCTTAACACTGGCACCATGAGCACCTGCTCACATCTGATGACAAGGGGCCACCTGAAGCACCCCTTCCCTCTGGAAACAGCTTCTGGTTTGCAGCCCACCAGCACCTAGGCTGAGACTGGCCTGCACTTGTTGTGTGCATACGAATGTGGTTGAAGTAGAGGCCAGGAGCGACGTCATCCTGGGTATGTAGGTGTTTCTGTTGGTGTATACATATGGATCGTATCAAGCAAAGCAAGGGTTCGGTGGCTGCTGCATGTGCTGCGCCTAGTGACTTCACACGCTAGAGAAACATCACCTTCCACAAACTCACAAAAGTAACACGAGAAAGAATCTCAAGAAAAGTTTATAGAAGAGCTCCTCTTACCAAGGTTTCAGGACTATGGAAAGGCACATTTCACCCATGTTGATTGACAGTTGAGTTCATGGACACATACAATGCTCACATTTCATGGCAAAAAGACTGCATAATGATGGTACGTTGTGAAACATATATTCCAGACTTCGTTCAACACTAAAGTGATTATTTTAAGTGTATCATGTACATAATAAGAGTGGAACAGGCAGATGCACCCAATTACTGTAATCTACAAGGCAGTAATTCAAGCCCCAAATATATTTCTCCTTATTGGAGGAATTGGCGGTGCAGATCACAAGCAAAATGAGGGGCAGCAAATTGACAGGGAGCCAGGAAGCTGCTGCCATTTGGAAAATAACAGCTAGCACCTGCTGCAAGTCAGAAGGGATTTAACTTTGCTAATTCATTTCACTCTGGTTTAACAGCAAACGGCTTGGCTGGATCAGATGCTCTTGGGCCAGGAAGTAACCGAGAGCTGCGCCGTGGCCGTGCTGTGCTGGCGAAGGCACCCTGCAGAACAGGGAATCACAGATGTTTGCTCGGTAGCGGGCAGAATAAAGTCCACTCGTGCTTCCTCTCTCACCATTTAGTGAGCTGCTTCGTGCTAATTACCTCTTTTCATCCAGCTCGTGGTTAAGTTTCACATTGCAATGATTAATAATTAATCAAACGCATCTGAAAATTAATTTGGCAATTCTACATCTGATTGGCACGGTAATCTCTTCCGTGCAGCAGGGATGTTATGGGAATAACCTCAGATATTCTGAGCTGCTAAC
Source organism: Falco biarmicus (assembly GCF_023638135.1). Lineage (NCBI taxonomy): Eukaryota > Metazoa > Chordata > Aves > Falconiformes > Falconidae > Falco > Falco biarmicus. Next base: position 81,909,969 of record NC_079289.1, read on the forward strand.
TGAAGTGAATACATAAGGGCATTTATTATCTTGTGTGGTAAAAAATAAAGCAGTGAGTAGAAACAAATACATTCTCCAAGGCCTCTCTGCCTTTTGGGAAAGGTGTGATCTGCATTTTGCCTTGTCTGTATTAGGAATGCACCATCGATATGATCATGTCCAATCAAAACAGATGGAAAAAGGAAAGGGAAATTAGAAAAATGTGCCCACAGTTGATTTATTTCTGTTTAGCTGGTAGCAGCTGCAGTAGATTTGATGCATTAATTATGGTACTAAAAAGAAAAATCACAAGAACAATGACTTTTGCCCTTTCCTGCTGTCCGTGGCACTTCTCTCCAAAACCAACAATCATCTGGTAAAAGGGAAGAAGAGGGAGTATGCAGCTTCCACCAGACATGTGGTCCCCGCTAGTTTCGAATTAGCTGTCCCTTTTTACAGGCAAACAGCCCTGCAGCAGCCACAGAGGTGAAGAAGATGGCAGAGCTAAGCAGGCACAGCAATCCTGGTGCGGAGGGCAGGTTCCTCTCCCAGAAGCTGGTGGTGAATGGTCGGGCTGGGACATCCTGGGGGAGAAAGGAGATGGTACTGCTATAGAGTTTCCCTCACTGCATGAGAGGGGAGGCAGCAAATGTGCCCCACTAGGCTGGGGAGATCACAGGTTTCTCCTGAGGACCAGACTGGAGCATGGGGGTGGAGGGTCATGGCTGTGAAATGTATTTTCTGTCATCCTGAACAGCTACAGGACAGTGAAGGTGGAGTTGCTTGTGACTGGAAGGAGGTTATATTTGGCTTAAGACCATGATTTGGGAATGGGCAGAACTAGGATTATTTCCTGCATTTTGCAGTCCCTCAGGCTCCGAGTTCTTTGTCCCTGGCTCTCGGCCATCCACTCCTCAGACAGGGGCAACAATATTCCTTGGACAAGTCAAAACAATTAATACCATCAGCATGTGACGTAACCCAAACCTCACCTGGGGGCAGCTCCATAGGAATTACTGAAGCAGGAGCTTCAGCCTGACTGTGTGACAAGAAAGTCTGGCTTACCTTTGACTCCGGCTCTGGCATCCAAATTTCATTCTCTGAGATCCTCCCCATCCTGTACAGTATCTAGGAAAACAAATTATTTGTACCACGTGAGAAAAAATTAAAACCCACACTACTTTCCATTTTGGAAGAGCAGAGCGAGTCAGAGCAAGGTGACATTTAAAAAAGGCACAACTATGACTAGCTGAAAGTAAACCAGAAAATGTACAATGATCTCTCTGCTAATATTAAAAAAGAGAGATGGAGGCAGTTTTGGTAGTTTGTGTAAATATATGACAGCTGGTCATCAAACAGTCCTGTGCCTAACCAGTGTTTTAAGCAAGGACAGTTTCACAGAATCATTTGTAAAAAGTAGGACTTCACTCAGGAATCCACAAAAACTACAGCTTCTCTAGATGTTTATTTTAATTTTTTTTCTGAGTACAAGTGAAAATGCTTTTTCACATGACAGCTGGAGAAATAGCAAGGTGAGGTTACCACCACACACTCAGGACACAAAGTCTGTTAGGAGTGATGCTGCTTGGATCACAAACTAGAAAAAGGAGAAATACAACTCTAGGTCTTTCAAAGCATACAATGACAAAGTTATCTCTTGGCTATTCAGTATTTGGCAGTACAAAGCTCATTAAAGATTTTTCTTGTGAATAAACTGAGTGCAAGAATCATGGAGGTTCTCAGGGGCAAACGACTGTCTCCAGAAGAGACAGCTCACTGTCTTTGTAACTACTGCTCACAGGCATGGAGAAAGAAAAATTAGGCGATATGAAACACAGCAGGTAATGAGAATTATAAGGTGAGTATGACATTCTGTCAAATGGAAGCAAAGGGCTGATTTTCTCTTAAATAACAACTCTGTGGCCCTGCCATACAGTAGTTGTAACTGTAATGTACACCCTTTAATGGCTTTTTTCCCTCCCTCCAGACTGTTGTAAAGGGATTTCACTGTGACTGGGAATCCAGTCCAAATGTGTCATTCTGAGGAGATTCAGACATTATCAGAGCCAACCATTATGAATTCATAAAGCTGAGCTAACAGCACTCCCTCGTAAAAGAAGAAGCAGAAGGGATACATCAAAAATAAGAACAACGCTCAGATTTCCAGATTGCTGCATAGGAAATAGCTGTGAGCATTTGTAATGACTTAAATGGCTTTTAAAACCTACAGCAATTAATTTGTTAGAAGCTGTGGTAGTATATCTAAAGGCAGCATCAGGTTGGAGGTTTTTTCCTCTAGACCTGAGGTATATGGCATGAGCTGCATTTTAAGTCTCCAGTGCAGAGACACACCGCGTAACGTTCTGACTCAGGTGAGATTTTTGGTTTCACTTTATTCAATAGCAAACTGAGTAAAGTTAATTAAAAAAAAGAAGGCTATGGCTCACATCCTTTTCGGGGATTCTTCCCCATCAATTCTAGGAACCTCTGCACAATTACAGGGTGTGATGCACAAAATCAGACTCTCCAAGCTGTACTTAAACCTTTTTAGCCTTTTAATAGAGGCGTTGAAAGCAAACCAACAGTCTGTACCTCTCTGGCTGCTCTCTCTCCTGCCTGTACGGCCCCCTCCATGTATCCACTCCATTGGGTAGCTGTCTCTGTGCCAGCAAAGTAGATTCTGTCAATGGGCTGCCGAATGATCCTTCAAAATAAATGGAGAACGTCAGATGACAAGTAACAGGAAGGCGATGATCCTTCTGAAAGCAACTTACGGATTTTGACGGGGCACTCAACTTCAGTTCTGCAGAATTCCTACAAACCTGGGCTGGAGAGTATGGTGCCATGAACTGTACCCACAGGACCACCTACTTGCTTCTGTACACAAAACTCAAGATCTGAGACAGAGAAAATCTAAGGCATAAATCAGTGCCCAGCTTCTGTGCAAAATAACATGAGCCTTATTTTAGTGCTGGGATAAGGGATAATCCTAACAGCCTCCAGAAATGCAGGGCAGCTGATAGATTTATGTCTTCCGCATGGCAGCTTTGTTGTTATCCTGCCATTACAATAGGATGTGAATGACATTTTTGCAGTGATAGGTCACTAATACCAGCTTCTACTCGGGGGCTGGACTTGCCTGACTGCCAGTCCTGCCAAAAGGGGAGAGCAGCTGAAAGCCTCAGCATTCAGGGAGCTGCATTCACCCTGTAGGGTCACATAAGCCAGCCCTTCAGCTGTGCAAAGCTGCACAAGCATACCGGTCAACCCAGCCACAGGCAAGGAGCTCCCTTTCCCACAGAGAGAGATGCTTGCTCTAAGGGCTCCCATCTAACCCCCCGTTAGGTTCTCCCTGTCTGCCTGACACCAGCCTCCCCAGGCCAGAGGCCTCACTGATCAGTACCCAAGTGTTCAGATAAATTACAACAGACAAGCCAGTGCACGAGGTGACTTCTTCCCACACGCGTCTTGGCACGGAGGCAGGGTGTAACTCCATGATGGACATGCTCAGGAGCTCACACTGTGATGTGCTACATGGTTTGTCTGGTCTTTGGCTATGGATACAAGATTTGTCTGGTTGTTCCCATTATGTGCTGAACCGTGCCTTCCACACACTTTTCAGTGCTATACCTAGTATTAATCAGTATCATCTAACATGTTCCTTTAGGAATACAGCAGTTATGCGTGGGGAGAGCATGGGAGGCTTTGCTGGGTGGGAGAAGCAAATGAGTTTTCATATAAGGGTTTTGTGCCTTCCCCTCCAGATGCGACTCAACCAGCTTCACCAGAACCTGATGCTCCACCTACACAGTCAGACAAGGACTCTTCATCTGTCCAAGATGTGTGCCCTCAAGGTCTTAGCTTTAAAGTGATCTATTGCAAATACTGCATAGTGGCAAATATTGTAAGTAACCTAGTGGGGAAAGGTTTCGTGGCTCTAATGGGTCCTTTGTGACTGTGTTTTGTTTCCTTGAAAGTCACAAGAGAAAATCTGCTCTTATTAAAGTCAATAGCAAGATCCTTGTTAGGTGGGGAGTAGGGGAGTGGAAGGAGGGTTGGATTTCCCCCAATATGCTACATATACCGTTAAGTTTGTTGCATAAGGTATATCATCGTACACAAGCTAAGAAATGTGTATTAGAGAGCAAAGCATTCTCTGTCTTACCTTCCGTAAGAATACATTATGCCTGGTGGGAAGTAGGCTGTGTAGCAACCTCCTGAATATTGCTCCATGCTCCAGTTCTTTTCTTCATAATGCACTGGCTGTAAGTATCAGCAAATATTAGAGAGTGAAACAGTGGCAGAGAAATTGGAAATAAAGAATCCATTTCCTTTGAAGAGGGAAAAAACAAGCTAAGGATACCTGTCAAAGGAGTGCCGTTTCATCTAGCTAATGCTATTCATCTGCACAAAACAAATCTTTGCATTTTACAGAAGCACTGGCCTCCCATGGGGAAATGACAGGACAAATTAAACCATGTACTCCCTTCTCTGTTCTTGTAAACAGTGAGACTGGCAGCTCTTTTCTTCCTGTACTAGATGCTGCTGCACTCCCCTTGGGACTACAGACTGTATGGCACAACATGCAGGTTTAGGTACACATTTTAGGTACCAGGAATTTCAGCTTCATCCTCCAGAACAAAGAAGCAACATTACTGTACAACAGAGGTGAAAACAGGCATTCATTTCTTACATGTAAAGCCTCTTCCATCCCCATTGCTTTGGCATATGCCTCACAGATCTTCTTCTTCCTATAGGAAAATAAGATCAGTCAGGAAAAAAAAGGTGGAAAAACACCTCTCACTTACTGCTTTTATTAAAAAAATCACATTTATTGCAATACATTGGAAATAAAGTTGTGCTTGGCTTTGTTTTTAAGTCTCATTTTAAGTTGTTAACATATATATTTCAAATGTTGATGCACAAATGTGACATCCAAGATGGACCAGGGAATGGAGATGAAGGTTGATTTTGGCAACGAGCTCTAAAAAAACTAAATCTTTGTTATTTTAGGAAGCAAAGCCAATTCATTCTCTTGTTCACTGGTGTAAGACTAGAAGAGAAGCAACATAAATCAATGAAATCCCTACAGATTTGCTATAGCTGAGACCAAAATATGAGAGAAAACCGCTCACATTCCTAAGCAGAACTCCTCTTTCACTTGCATGCGTACCAAAAATCTCATTTAGAAAGTCCTGTTTGTTCATTTCACAGACTAATGGTGAAATCATATTGTTGAAAATGTAGAGATTTAAAAATTTTATCACCCAGTCTGAATGTGAAGGACATCCAAAACTAGGCATGTCAGCGCTCCCTATATCCCTGGGGTGAAGCATCATTTAGTGGTGATGCAGTCTGGGAACGTCTTTGGAAAATCTTCTCAGTCCACACAGAGACACAGAGCTGGTAAGTCTGTCATAACACGGAAGAGCGGGCAGGACCCGGAAACTCAGAAATATCCACAGCTGGGTGGATATTAGCATTAGTGTCTTGGCCTGTTTATACTAAAAGCTCAATTTTTGCCCCAATTTCCAGTATTGGTAGTTGCACTGTGCATGTGTACGCATGCACCCGCACACACATATTCACACACATTCCTGTGGGGAAGCATCCCAGAGAACTGACTGGCTTCTGAAATATTCACAGTTTCTGAACTCTTACCTCTCTTCCTTATTGAGATGGGCCAGTTTAATGGCCTTTCTGGTAAGGATGAAACTGAAAAGGAAAATATAGCATATAAATATCATGCAGTGTCAGCACCCCAGCTGATTTGCATGCTCTTACTTGAAATTACTCTAAAAAAAGACAGGCAGATCACTTCACCGGTACGTAATGGGCTTGACATTTTTTCATCATACCTCATTACAGGTCACATGGGTGAAAAGGCCTGTGCAGGGTACCCTGGGGAGTCAGCTGAAAGGCAGTGCATGCATTCCCAGCGGGCAGGCAGAGAGGACTGCCTGGCAGCTACCAGATGAGGAAGCTGCAGATTGCAAGCGCATTTTCAAAGCTGCCAGCGCTGGCCTCACTTTGCTCTGTGGGAATGAACTCTCTCTCCATCCCCACTGACTCAGGAGAGCAAAGTCACACCCAAAGTGGGCAGAGAGATGACAGCATCCAGCAAAGTACCCTGCACTGCCTACCCTCTTACACCTAGGTCTTATTCAAAAGGACTGAGACCTTGAGTTTTCCTGAGCTTTTGAAGTCTTGCAGACAGCTGGCTGTACCACTGCCCACGTCATTTGGTGTCAATAAGTGACAGGAGCCTGCTGCTCTGACAAGCACTGCACAGCGTCATGGACCAGTCCTGTAAGAACCGGGGTGAATACTTATTCAGCTTGAAGGAAACAGATTTGGCAATTAGTTAATCTGACCTTAGTGGAGATACCCGGGGGATGAAGTATGTTCCTGCACTCTTTCAGAAAGTTGCATCAATTCACAAGGAGAAAGGAGAAGCCTGTTTGCCATATGCGGTTTGGAGGAGGCTTACTGCTCTCAGGTCACAGAAGTTTTTAAGCCTCGAACATGCCATAAACATGTACAGTTCAGTAGAAGTGGCAAGCTTTCCTTGCCAGATACTTAAGAAGTAGTTACCTGATATTTATATTGGCCATTTTTTGGCAGTGTCACCAGTGGAAGCTTTAGTAAATACTGTTTGTTCATATTGGCTTAACCTATTCTAAAAGCCAGTCAATGCTGTTACATATTTTCCTATCTGTTTGTCCAAACTACAACTTTTTTACTTGGCAGTTTCTTCAGAAGCCTGATTTCTTCACTGCATGGCTGCTTGCCCCACTCAGCCACCAGGTGATGTTCATTGCTCTGCCTCGGGTCCGTGGGGAGAGGAGGCAAATGAGGATTTCTTGGACAACTGCATTTTCATTTTGGCCCAGGCACTAAATACAAGGTCCAACATAAGCTGAACACAGGCTCACAAAGCTACTCAAGAAAAGGATTTATTTCTAAATCCATTACACAGCAAAAAACCATTAACTGAATGCTTAAAATGAACTACAGCTGAATTCAGGAACTCCTTCCCAAGCATCTCCTTTGCATTGGGATATCTGTAGCAGATACTTAATCTGAAAGCTTATACGGACTAGAGAGGCACGAAAGGCTTGTCAGAAGTGCTCTCCTCCATCTGTGAAGACTGTGGGAGTGGTCCCCACTGATATAACCTGGCCATGTCCCCTCTTCCTCCTCCTCCCACTCCTTCAGACAAAAAGAAATAAACATTTGTAAGTATAGGCTAGAAGCTCTTCACCCCATAATGGCAGGGAAAGATCCATCAGGTTTCGTGTCATCTATGGTTATTCCAATTGGAGACTCTTCATCCTCAATGAGGAAGGAACCACAATAACCTAAGGCAGCGGGGTGGGGGGTGAGAGGAAACAAAATTATTTCAGAGAAACTTGTTGATGACCATTCTTTCTGCCAGTAATGAGTAAATAAAATTATCCACAAAAGGAACTATACAGAAACTCCTTCATTACCAATAACGCCTACATGTCTGAAGTGTTTTTGTAACAGCCTCTTTCCTCTCTTCCCTCTGACTCTGGGAGATCTTATACACAGACTTACACAAGTCATATTTAAATTCCATTATTATTTAGCAAGGAAATTCTGTGGATTATTGCAAGTCTCTTTGGCTTTCTATTTAGGGGGGATAAACATTAAAAATAAATGGATGTAGCAAGAACTATGATGGTTCATTCCATGAGTTACTTCGGCCAAAACAACAACAGCAGCAACAAAACCCAGTGTAATTACATCTGGTCAGTGCGGGCTCAGATTTACACCCTGTATTCATTTTGCTGATGACAAGACTGTCAGGAATAGTGTCCCATAACAGCAAAGTGGCAGAAACACAGGCTGTCTAATCTAGTATCACAACAGTACATGTTTCAGATGAACACGCAAAAAAATCTCATATAGATAACAACGCATAAACCTGCCTACATTTTCTTCTAATCCCAAGGGCTGGTTTATGCCCTGAAACATACAAAATAATATTCTTTTGATTAAGAAATACTCTCACCCAGTGCAACTCTCAGTATTGTTTCATAGGAAGTGGAAACTAATCTGTTCATACAAACTGTTCTGGAAATAGTATCAGTTAAAGCTGAGAAACACATGATGTTGTAACACATAGAAAAAATATCCGGAGTTAAACAAAAACCTAAGCTACTTTTCCCAGTACTCTGAGATATCAAGTCTGTAGATCAGAGGATTAAAAACAGGGCAAGGTCTTGCTTACACCTTAAGCTCTCCTTGTCATCTGCTATAAATTCTCTCTGTCTGCCCTAACTCTGTCCCTGGCAGGGAGAAGTGGGGACCTGCTGCTGCAAGGTCACTGCTTCTGTGCATTAGTTTCAGCAGTGCTTCCCAGAGAAACCTTGCTTGTTCTCTGTCATCCCTTCTCAGCTAGCAACAATGAGATTTGGGATCCTATTTGGGTCCAGACTCATGTTTGGGACAAGGTGTGCACCCAAGCTTGGAGGAAGAGCTCTCTTTTCTAAGGAGCTTTACCTTTCACTTTTCTGTGCGTTTCAGTTTGTGGTTTGCACATTTAACCCTGCCTTAGATTTATTCCCTGACTGACAGATAGCAGAGCTTCAAAACTCATGTCGCATGGGGCTCCCAAGTCCTTCACTTTCCCCACATACCCTTCCTCTGCCAGAAGGCTTCCCTGTAGTACACCATGCATTTTATGACACACCCCATAGGCAAACGCTGAATTAACTGGTTTCTCTTTGGAGGTAGTGCTGGTTTGTAATGAATCTTCGTTGTCAGGATCGGAGGGATAGCACTGATCACATACTTGCCCTGAAACACAAACCACAGTCAGTACAGACAAGGCGCTGCCTCTCAATGAGCTTGCCCTACAGGACATGTTTGAAAGACACCCTTATTAGTTGTTAACAGCTTTCCCACACAGGTATTTCCAGGTGACCAAAATAAATCTGCCACTTCAGAAAAAGGATCTGGGAAAAACATGTTGTTTTGTGGTTAGATGATGCTTGACAGCTTTCCAGATACTACAGGACCAGAGCTGATACTTGGATGGAGGCAGGTGGGGAAATGGGGCAAGATAGATGATCTAGCATAGGTAAAACTGCCTTTTATCATCCCCAGGAAAACACGACCCACATTTTTCAAAATTATAAGCTGTTAAAAAAAGTCATGCACGTTCACAGGATACTACTTCAGGACAAGCAACACTGATGGTAATTTCAGCTTTCCTGAACATGCTCCATCCATCCTGCAGGTCCTGTTTCTGACTGGAGCGATGAAGGATGCTTGGTTTCAGGGCTCAGGGTAACAGTGTATTACAATAGATGATGCTGCTCTCAGGTGCTCTCACACTGATGGGGCCACTGAGTGCAGGAAGACAGCCTCCTCTGACTTGGCTGTCACTCATGCAGCATGGAGGGAGAAGCCAGGGTTTAAAAATCCCTGGGGGAGGGAGAGAAGGGTCCCTTCTCCAGGACATCCTTAGACCAGCTTCTCTGTCAAACACCCCCTTCCTTTTCTGCTATCTTTCTCTAAATACCCTCCAAACACTGCCACCTGTGAGACAGGGGTTTTGCAGACCATGATGGTCCTGCACAAACCCCCGTGGCAGGCTGGGCTGTGTGTGCAGAAGGGAGCTGCCACTCCATGGGTGCCACCGTGGGTAGTCATGTACTGATGGAGCATTTCACAGCACCACTGTGCAGAGGCAAAATCTTACTAAAGGCATTTGAAATGTCTTTTTTTTTTTTCTTTTTTTCTTTTTGTTCTGCAAACCACAAACTTAGGTATGAACAGGAACATTACTTTCCTTTCTTTGAAATGGTCTCAATGCAGAACTAATATGTAAAAATATATAATCACAGGAAAAGTTAGGGCAGAAAAAGCAGAGTAATGACAGAAACTAACTAGCAGAATACCAAGAAGAGACCCAGTCATAAATAAATCTGTAAAGCAGGTTTCACAGAGCATCAGTGTAGTCTGAGAAATAGACACACACAAATGGGTACTTCCTGATTACATCTGGCTAAGAGCTACAGCAGATATATTCCCCCACCAAATGCATACTCTACTTCTATTCTGATCAAATTACCTCATATATCTCATGGTTTAGAGTCTCCACAATGACATTATCACCTGTCTGATCAATAAGGACCACAGGTCTCTCCAGTTTAACTCTGCCTTCAAGGCGCTCCATTATTTTCTCCGATATCTGACCAGAACCCCCTTTAAACTTCCTCTCCTACAAAACAAACAGAAAAGAAACACAAAAAAATCACCAGCATTAATCACACACAATGACACTGAATATGACTTCTGCTCATAATCAAGAAACTCCAGGCCAAACCAGCAAGTCCTAAGGGTGCATAAAGAGTCCCAGACTTTCAGAAGAGCAAAGCCATAAACCTGACCCTCAGTGAGGATTGCTGCCTAAACCACTTTTGGAATGGTTTCCTCAATTAGCTGGCTTGAAGACTCTTGAAGCCTAGTGAACAAACATCTATAATACAGGTATGCTAGCTAGCATAAACATATTGGTTCATTAAAAAGAGGTTTTGAGTATTTTATCCATCACTGTGCTACCGACACCCTCATGTGTGACAAAGGCACCAGCTTGCACCTGTACAGGGAAAGCCTGCACCAGCTCAGAAGCAAGACTGATCTTTTTAACTGGGTCTGGCCTCGAGTGCAGCAGGCAATGAGCTTTATCTGTCCCTGGGAAGACACGAAGATATTGCTGTCTGGAAAAAAGCACAACCTGTGACACATATTTCCTTGCAATGCCTGTGCAGAGGCTCAGGGGAAGCACTAACCCTCTTTTATCTACCGGCCACCAGCGCTACATCAAGCGGCTCACTTTCACGTAGAAGATGCTGGTACTGGCAGGGAGGAAAGGATTCACAGAGTCTCTTTGTGCTGAAAGACTGAAATACTGCCTGAGGAAGTCTTACAAGACTCATCATGGCTGCTAAGTCAGCAACCTTTAGCATTTTTGCCCAAATGATTTTGACTGGGGGGAGTGGGAAGGATGGTAGAAAGCAAGACAGCTTGCCCCATCCAGGCAGAAAGAAAACAAAGTGCTCTTCCCAGGCTAGCTTTCCCCTCTCCACATGTCTTGTTTAGTTACATGTAACTTAGGATTAGTTTTATTTTTAATTCCTGCTGCAACATCTAGCAGTTGCTGACATGGGACAGCAAACGTGGCTGAGGTGCTCCTGAGGAGGAATGCTCTGAGGTCTTGCTCCTGCCTCAGGGCAGCATTAGTTCTATTTACATCCTTTCTGACACACAGTTGTCTACTCTTACCCCAATGGACAGACGTTAATGGAGGCTGCATCTCTCCAAGCAGCTTCTCCTACAGCCTCCCTATCCCCCACAGTTGGAAGGGTGCGGTACTGTCTCCACTTTTGCTGTTAGTAGGTTAGGTCTAAAATGCTATGCATGCTTCCTGAGGCCATGTTAACTGAGGTAGGAGGCTAGTAAAGGGTGCCAACATACCACATCCAAATTACTTTGACTGCCCCCTCTCCCCTTTTCTGAAACTTCATCCAGAACAATAACATAAACCATGATGTTCTGCAGGCAGCCATGACCTGAAACAGTCTAAAGTAGCTCAGAAAACATGCTGCCATGTGAGCTGTCCCAAGAAGGACAGGCCTTTTGCTATCTATTTCCAACTCTTGCCATTAGAGGTTCTAATGCCAAAAAAAGTTATTTCACTCTGAAGTACACTTGCTTTGAACTCATTAAAAAATTCAGAAGTGCTAAGTAACCCACAGAAAACAGACTGGCCAAGAAACAACAAAACAGCAACAAAAGGACTGTGCTGATGTGAACGCAGGAAAAAACAACTGATTCAATTGCCCCAATTTATCTCAAAGCCTAGCTAATAAAATTCCTCATTGTACAGAGCTAGCTGGGAGGGCTGTTCCACCCCATGAGAACACAACTGTTTCTGGTGCCACATGCACTTGGTATTTCTTCCTCTCTTCACTAACTGCAGGCCTTTGACGAGCACAACACACTTGCTCTTTATGGTTCCAAGAGAGGAGGAAGAATATGAGACATTTTGTACCTGGCCCCCATTGGTGATGGAGAAAATCCTGGCTGTGCCCCCACACTGCCTCACATACCACAGGAACCAGAGAGCAGAGACTTCATGAGGCTCGGATGTGACGTTGATATTCACAAATAAGGTGGCAAATTCTCTAGCAGCTCTGCATGAGAAACAGGAACAGAAACAGGTAGTAAGTAAACATGACTTCCTGACTGCTTTCAGGATTTTCTTTGTTATTCTCGATAAGGGCTGCTTTCCTAAAGTCAGAAAAGCCAAGATGATTTATATTGATCTCATTTTTTATTTTGTAGTGAGACTGATTCAATGAGTTTATATCAGCACTTCCCTCCCTCCCAAATAATTTACCCACTCAGTTTCAAATCCCACTGATTTCACCTTAGTTATTTTTTTAAATAGCTTCCCAGCTGCTATTCCTTGTATCATAACAAAGTATTTTTCTCAACAGGAGAATGCATTTGGTAACCAATTAGTGAAACTTCTGCATTTCTCCTCCATGGGGAGCTCATTGGACACATAACTTCCAAGGTCTGATAGACCCCAAGGGACTCTGTCAGCCACATGGCCAAGACATTCACCATCTCTCACCCCCTGCACAGACCTTTCGTGAAACCAAGAATCAGACATGGTAAATAACCCAGAGAAACCAAATTGGCAATCATTGCTGTAAACATGAGGAGAGGGTCAGCTTTCTACCACAGTAAGCCCTCTGAACGTAAACTGAGTTACAGCAGCAGGAAACGAGGACCTGGCTATTCCCATTTCTTTCACTTGTGGCTACAGATTGCTAGGAGAATTGAGATCATTTTGCAAAGAAGATGAAAGGTCTTTGACTTGAATGAAGTTTTATAAAACAACATTAATTTATAATTACCTGCTAAAGGAAGGAACCTTGTAACTTATAAACTTTTATAACCTCATTTCCCTGGGTATGAAGTCCAGTCACTTCTATTTCATTAGCCAGGATATGAAAACATCCTGCACACAAGAACCCTCTGCCACAGTCCTGAAAGCACCACGATACTACACTACTGCAGCGGGTTCAGGCCTGAGGAATGTGAAGTCTCCAGGGTCAGTAGATGCTGATCTGTGACACATGACAAACAAATCTTTTATAATCTTGACCAAAGTCATATAGAAAACGCTGCAGAACAGCTTTTCTGTTCAGTGCAGTATGTTTTTTAACTATGCGTAGAAAGATCTGGGTTGGCCTGAAGATCTAAAACAGCTTTTTACTGAGTTTTTGAACATGTTTCAGCTGAGCACATCCATTAAAACTGGAGTGCCACAAAACCAGTGACAATAGAAGCAGTCTTGCAGAGAAGCATGTTACAGGAGAGACCACTATAAACCCAGTTCTGTTTATACTCCACCATCTCCCTGACTAAGAGGAACAGTAAAAACTAGAAGAGGAAGAGCCAGTGCACTTGCAACAGAAAAGGTAGTTCAAAGTATCCGAGTTTGCAGGCAAACGGCTCATAAAACTAATGATAAAGAAAGCTGCAGTTCCACAGAGGGATAAAGTCCAAACAGCTGTACCACACAGTACAAATGGCATGTATCACATGGAGCTGTAGCAAGATTTAAGCCAGCAAAATAAATTTCAAATAGAAAATTTTGGTCAGGAAGCTGCAGGCACAGGGCTAAACCACAGTCAGAATGAAAGAGCAAATGGCACTGCCGCACAAATAAGAGACGCTGACTGCAAGGGAGGAGAGCATTGCAGAGTACCACAGGGGCCATCACAGCAAGTGGGGACACAAATGCTCGTATAAGCACACTTCTCTCTGCCTTACAAAGAGAACTAATTGAAAAAAGAAAGGAAGAGTATTTCCAGGTGTTGTCACCTCATATTGAATATTGTTTCTTTTTTTATTTGTACAGTGTGGTCCCTTGTAGACATAAAACACACTGGCAATTTTCTAGGTGATACCAGACCTCGGGTTCTCTTCCTACTAGTTAGAGTTGATGCTCTGCTGGACCTGCTACTCACAAACAATGAAGACCTGTTGGGTGATGAAAAGGTGAAGGGCAGCCTTGGCTGCAGTGGCCGTGAGACTGTGGAGTTTAAGATCTTGAGAGGAGTAAGACAAAGCACAGCACTGCAGCCCTGGATTTTGGAAGAGCAGATTTTATCTTCCTCAAGGACCTGGCTTGGCAGCATTTCATGGGAAACTACCCTGTAGGGCAAAGAGGCCTAGGAGAGCTGGCTGGCATTCAAAGACAGCTTCCCAGGAGCAGAGGGAGGGTGCACTGCAATGGGCAGAGCTGAGCAAGGGCAGCAACAGGCGTGCTGGGACAGACACAGAGCACCCGACTGGGCTCAGGCACAAACCAGCCAGGGAGGTGAAAGGCAAGAAGAAAGGCTGCCTCAGCTGCCATGTTTCCCTCCAAGGGTTTCGGAGGCCCAGCAGGCACTACTGCTTAAACAAGCAGCAGCATTTGAACTTCTCCCGTTTCCAGAGCCAACAGCTGCTCATTACTCCTCCTTGGGTCTCACGCTGCCCCATCCATTGAGCAACCACTGGAAAGCTGCTGCTCTCTGGCACGGTGTGATGCTCTCTGGTCTGCCAGCGGCACCTGCCTGCTCTGTTGTACATGCGATTCAGCTCACACAGTAAAAGCAGACACATGGTAACTGCGCAGGAGCGGACACAGACAAGAGTCAGAGGACTTCACTCAGCTCCTAACCTGCCGTGGATCTGGGAAAGTCCCTTCACCTCCTTCTGGCTCCATTTCTGTGCCTGCAAGTGACCTTTACTCATGCCTACAAAGCCCGATTTTATCTGCATGTTGCTTTTCCTAAACACAAAGGCAGATGCTCTTCAACTGAGTGAAGTGAGAGCACAGTGGGAAGAACCCATGCTGTCATTCCTGCGTGCATGGTTCTGCCGAGGCAAACCCCAGGTTTCCCCAGCAACTTTAAACCCATCTGCCAACCAGCCCAAGCTCTGCTGTACCACCTTATCCTCCACAGGCCCTCGCCCACCGCCTGACAACAGCCCGTCACAAAGACCAGCGTCATCTCAAATACCTCCTGTTCTCGCACTGCCTGTACCCCAGCTGTACCCCAGAATTTTCCAGGGAGCCACTATCATTCTGCAGCTGGATTTCAAAGTGAAGAAAGAGTTATGTACTTGGTCCAGCATATCTTATCTATCAGCTCTTTCATGGTCATTTTGTCCCATTCCTCAGCATGCGGAGCGTCCCATGGTGCTTCAAGAGGAATCTGGAGACAGAGGCAAAATATTCAATAAATTATTCAGGACTCTATCATTGCCCACTCACAGCTAGCTAGTAGCACAGAACTGATTGCTGTCGGCCAGGAGTTGCTTTTGTCCCCTGAATATGGCTGTAAATTTGGAATAAATTCACTGAATTGAATATTATCTGTTCACACCTTTGGGCATGAATTCTACTGTGACCACCAAATCTGTCTTTGTCTGACCAATGAACTATATCCTTATGTTGGGACTCATCTGGCCTTTGGTTGTCCAGAAGTGAGGTTTCTATTCTAATTCAGTTGCCTCTGTGTCCTCTAACAGCTGAGGGAAAAGTTCTTTCCCTAGTCAGAGATTCAGTCAGTTCCGAGATGGGCATCCGAAGGCCCCTGTATCTCTCCATTAACTACAGAGGGAGCAAAAATGTCTAGATACTATTACATTATTTTTACACAGTTAAATTCTTAATAATAATCCATTGCATGTAAGTACCATGACATGTGAGGATGCTACTGTATATTTGAATCTTTAAAAAGCATGTATTGTTCGACAAAAAAAATGTCTAGTATCATGCATGGATTTGATTCTATAAAACCACATAAACCCAATAAACTTTGCAGGAATACAGTTAGTTATGCTTGAAGGTTATTATACGGTAGGTACCCTGGTTTGTAGCCAGATTGTAAGGCAACTGATAAAAATTTGAAAGACACCAAGTTCAGTCTCATTTTTTTCAGGTATCTTAGACACCTCCAGATCTTTTTGTATCCTCTCATAGAATGGTTTGGGTTGGAAAGGACCTTTAGAGGTCACCTGGACCAACTCCCTCTCAGTAAGGAAGTTCTGTTATTCCCGATAGTTTGTGGGCAACATAGATACCTTTCCTGATAGAAGTTTCTTATTTTTTAATGTTAAAGAAGCAATAAAAAAGCCTGCCAGAAGCAAAACAAAACCAGATTTACACATGGTGACATCAGCATTGCAGAAACAGATGCAATTTACACAGCCTACCTCTTTTCCTAGCTTGTCCATAGTCCTCCAGAAGTTATTGTAATCCAGATAAACGAAGGGATTCCATGTTGAAGGGGAAATACCTGTGAAAGAGCGTGACTTTCCCTAAAATACATATAAGAACATAAGCAACTGAAACACAACACAGCATATCTTCATTACTCAAGAACACAAAATTCACATGGTTGACCTTTTGCCCCAAAAGACTTAGCCTCCCCCCCCCCCCCTCCTGCTTTTTTCTAAAATGAATATGCCTGTAAGCAATGGAATGCATGAAGCTAAATATGAGGGGGAAAAGCAGCTGAACTGACATTAAAAAGGACAATAATACATTTTTTTATTCAGAGGGGATGGGGAGGGGTACATTTGTTCTAAGCAGGTTGTCACATTCTGGGCTAAGGAGACTCAAGCAATGGCCAAGGAGGTAATATTCCTTTTTCCTAAGCATTCTTCATTATTACATATGAATGAATCTAATCTTTGCCTGCTTGCTGAAATGTGCATCCTAAAAGCTGCACAGGTTTAAAAGCAAACACACCTCTTTATTACGTCAAGTACCTTGGGAGAAACCTAGCCTAAAAAAAAAAAAAATTGCCAAGAAGAAAGTTTTTGGCTGCAGGAAGAAAAATGTTGTACACTTGCAAAAATGGTACCAGCACTTACAATATGTATGACACACAGGTGCAAGAGGAACATGGACTGTTTCAGATAATCCTGTGATATAATAATAAGCAAAACAATCTAATAGCACCTGGTTCTTTGTGATAACTTTAATCTGAAAGAGGAACGAATGAGCAGGCAGCATTTTCTCTTATTAAATAGCTTTGAACCTCTTTAATGTTTGCTCTTCCAGGTGTGTCAGAAGTTTGCATGAGGTCACGTGGTAGGATGCAGCGAACACACTGGACCATGACAGTTAGGAGCTGAGGTGCTAAGCAGTGCGCAACATGCTTTTCAGTGCCATGTATACCATGCCAGCCCATCACACCTAGCAGGTGGGAGTCACAGACCAAGTGAGAGGCTGCAGTGCTGCAAATGCATGAGATGGTGACCCAGGGACAGGGAGACGCAAAGCAGGAACCACATGTGCCTTCCCCACACTTGGCGAGAGATAATTTATCAGTCTTCCCCACTGATAACTCTCTCTCTCTCTCTCTGTAAATACATATGGATTTCTGATATTCATCAGAACGTTTTTGTGGAAAGGTTGTAACAAAGATGAAAGGTGCAGGATGAAACTCAAGACCATAGTGAGCTTTCAGACTTTGAAAAAGCAGTAAAAAATTCAAACTCCCACATTTTGGTCAATTTTTGTCACCCCAGGACAGGTACAATGGAGGAAACAATGGCACATGGTATGGGACATAAGTCTTGCTACAGCCAACACCACTTGTTCCCTCTCTCCCCAGAGGATGGCTGCAGCGGTGCCCCAGCTTCAGCATCCCTCTGGGCCCATGGCCCACTGTGCTGTACCTCCCCACCATCTTCAGTCAGGGCAGGTGCAAACATACTCTCCTGTTCAGCTTAGACACTGTAACCTCTGCTCTGGGCCAAGCAAAGCACAAGGTTGCAAACTCAGCACTTAGTTCATCTTGAGATCTTTTTTAAAATTCCAACAAACACTGCGTTTTCAAGTCAGCAGAATGACTCTGGATGTGGTTGGTTACCTCTGGATTTCTGGGTACGTAATCTTAATCTTGTGTACCACATACTTTTTTCTCTCTCTTTTATCTCCATTTCATTCTGTTTTAGAGAGTTATGTTGGAGGAAGGTGGGCTGGAGATGCTGCTCCAGCCTTCTCCAGGTGCACATGTGTATGCAAAACATGCTTCTGCCATGGCAGAAGCAGAGAAAATGCTCCTATGAACTACCAGCAAGGGAATCCTCTGCACAACACTGCCTCTTCCTTTTCCTTGAGCACAGCTTCTCGCTGCCACTGTGTGTTCAGCCACAGAAAAGAGGACCAAAAAACACATGCAAAGGGATATACTGCATGCTACAGCTTTTACTGTCATAAACCAATGCTGTATCAAACAAGGCAATCCTGATACAAAGCAGTAATATATTGCTTATCATTTTCTTCCTACTGCACAGAGTTTTGTTTTTCAAAAAGATCAAACACTGATCCTTCAAAGTTCATTCATTGCTAGACTTTTTATTCTGGTTGGGAATGCAGGTGCTATCAATGGGTCTTTTGCACAAGTTATGTGCTTTACAACACCATAATCTCGCCCTTAAGCAGAGGTGAGGTGCGATGCTGTCAGGTCACCCAACAACAGGTGAAGTTATTACTGCAGTTCCATCACGTCAATACTGCAAGGGGACAAAAGGAAAAGATAAGCCTGCCTTTCAGGAGTAGCAGCAAAAACTTCCCAGTTTTTCACTCTTCAGTGACACCCATTTTCAACAGGTTTTTTGATAAGCGACGGCACTTGTACTCAGTGGTGAAACTTGGAAGCACCTCTCCTATCGTTGGCTCAACTCAAAAAAAGAAGCATTTCTTCAGAAAGAAAGTCAAAACAGTAACTTCTAAGGCTCCTCCCCTCTTGTTTTCAGCCAAACCTATTCCTTATATTGCTAGAAACAACAGGTGAAGGAAAGTCTCTCTCAGAAATTCTATGACAAGGTCTGTGCCAAAACAGCTTTTCCAGCACCCAGCGTTAACTCTACTGTGTTCAACAGCTGCCGGCTGAGAAACTCCCCAACTATCCTGATTGCTGCAGATATGGCCATTGGTGAGAGAACTTGCCCACTGCCTGGCTACCTAATATTTTCCTCCAACTTTTCCACCTCTATACTAGCTCTAGAACAACATGACACAAACTGCTGAGGACTGATCAAAAAATCTCACAATCTTGGCCACTGGTATGACATGTATCACATTGGATACTCACTTATCTGCTATTTGAAAAAAACCCTTTTCATTACTGATCTGAAAATGTTACCACCTCCACATCTTGGTCAGTGGCATGGCCAAGGAAGATCAATGAGAAAACATATTTTATCCCTTGAGAACTATGAAATGCCAATTGATGATTACCAGTCTCAAGCTGCATTACTTGTTGCTCTCCTCTGCATGCAAAAAAACCAGCCTCAGTAAGACTGGAGACCAAGGGCAGGAAAATCTGGAAAAATACAACAGTACTAACAGACCTGGAAGAAGTGGAGACTGAATTCAGAGAGCCTGAAATAGTTCACAGACCCACTAATCCCTTGTGCCGGGGGGCTGGGCCTGTAAGAGGTGGGAGCTGATCAGAGGAAAGCCCAATTCTAACAAATTCAAGGAGATAAATTCCCACTGCCCACCAGAGAGTGTGAGCCAAACAGCTTTAGCCACACCAGGTTTTCAACTCTCTCTTGCACAAGTGTCTCCACAGCAGGGAATAAATCTAGGCCACCTGGGGCTGGTAAGTTATTAATTTGTTTTTAATTTTGTCTCCCTACTAGGCAGAGGAGCTCTGGCTGCATTTTTCACAGATGAGCTCACTGCAAACCCACAAGGTCTTGCAATATTCCATTTTTAAAGAAGCTTATAGTATTCTGGGTGTATTATTTTGAGAACTACTCTTTTCTTAACTGAAAGGCAAATAACCTACTGGCTGTGTTGTCATGCTAACATAAGGCTGCTTGACTGACCCACAGAGTTTATCTAATTATTTTTTTCATTTCATGGTGTGTCAAACACTTTTCAGCAGACCTCAGATTTGAGTCCTGCTGCCCGCCTAGATTAGCTACTCCCCATCAATCCAAAGGAAACAATAACCCCAAGCACCATACCTCAGTGGTTAGAAAAAAGGCAGCAGAGATGTGCTGTGCCAGGTCTGTCTTTTCCCTGCCCAGGGCTACCCTGTGGCTTGTAGCTGTAACTACAGGATTTAAGCCCCAGCCACCCCAGCTGTGACACCACCCCAAGTTCCAGTTTGTGTAAGAGAAGCAGACAGCTTTGCCAGTCTTGAGAAAGGTGAGTCTAGCTCCTGCCTGCTGTGCTGTGGACAAGCTACATGTCGGGAGAGGCATCCCTTGTGCCCCAGAGCAGCGACTGCTATTGCCCTTGGGCCATGTACAGGGCACACAGGTAGAGCAGCAGTTCCCTATGGTGTGAGCCCTCAGGTGGGGCATCCTTCATTACTCAGGATCTCCAGCAGGTCTAGCCTTGCAAGCATTGCAGCGCCTTGTACTGCCTGCGATTCCTGTGTCTGAACTGCAGATTTACAGCAATCTGCACAGACTTACTTGCTGAGCCCTCACCTCTCAATCTTAAGGCTAGATAAGGGAAAGAAAAGACTAGATGGCCAATGTGAAGCATTGCATAGAAACACTCATCTTTTGTCAAGTGTTACCTTGCTCTGAAAATCATAAGCAAACAAATAAGCAATATCAGTCCTTATTTAATGATGTTATGTATATATACTGGAGCTGGGTGCTGCTACCAGATATTAGAGGACTGCAGTTACACAAGATTAATACCACACCAAAGCTCTAATGCCTTTACCTTCTGGGGTCTTCTACTAAAAAGAAGGTGAAAACAGAGCACAGTGTGACCTTCAAGGACTTCTGTAAAAGTTAAAGCTATCCACCTCTTTTGGGAAGGTACTCTCCAGAACATCTGCCTTTTCTCAATCCTAAAGCATTCTTGATGAATTATGGGACAGTAGCCACAGAACAATTTGGCTGGAAAGAAAGTCCGGGTTACAGGATCTTCAGTTTGAAGGTACAGATTTACAATGAAAGGATACAAATTCCTGATTGATATCAAAGCAGTCCATGTTACCATGCTAACTGATGGGAAAGAATGAACAAGCAAAAATAAACAACAGTTACATATTTGGATTTTTCAAATAAACCGTAACTATAAAGGAAACCTGCCCACATGCAGCAACATGGTTTTTAAAGCTTGCAGTACATGGAATTTTTCCACAGACATATGGGAAAAATTCCCGTCAGAGCAGAGAAACTCATGAAATCCCTCTGGGGATTTCCACTTTCCCTTGGTTGCTTCTGCTGCTAGGATAAACCATTTCCTCACTTTCTCCTAACTCAATCCAAGCAGTATTCTGGAAATCTTCAGAAAGAGCAAAACTGAACTGATTAGTATGGTAAACAAAAACCCAAAAATCTGTTAATCTGAGGATGCTGGAGATTATATAAAGTCAAAGGACTGTCACAATAAAATCTAAAGTTGTGTCTAGTCATTCCTCAAAATCCCTTCCCTCTCGCCTCTGACAAAACCACACAGTGTTGCAGACTTTGGAGAAATGCCCTTGGGAAAAGACCTTCCTGTCTGGCCCCAGCTACATGCTCCCCAACAGCCATCAGCCGACAGAAACAGCAGATAAGACACAAGGACAAAAGTTTTAGACATACTTTTCAAACTTGAAAGGCAGCAGCTAGCCCACGGCTGACAGCATATTAGCCCAAGAAGCTCAACACAACCATCTTTCAGATTAATATTTAATTTCTGGGGCAATGATCCTTTAATACCAAATCACCTCTTTGCTAAAACATTTTCTATCACTTAGGAAACACCACAAACGTGCAGGTTCCTGAAGAATCTTTATTGAATATGAGGGGCACATCTATAGCCAGGAGAGCACAAATCCCAACTTGGCCAGCTCACCATCACACTGTAATAACAGTGCGCAGCAGTTAGGTAAAATGTACAAGCCCTAAGGGCCCCGAGCACCCACCAACCCAGACAAGAGCCAGGACTGAACAGAGGGTTTTCAATAGGTTTGTTCTAGAAGTGGGATGCAAGAAAGCCTTCCAACAACAGATCCCTAAAACAAAGGGCATGGTGACTACACAATGCCTCAAGGAAAGTGTAAGGAGAAGCAGCTGTGGAAAACCTTAGGGAAAGAAAACAAAAAGCCTGCAATTCATGGGAAAAAGATGTGGGAGACATAAGACCTACTGGAGGAAAGGCATTATTATTATTTATCCAGTGCTTAAGTCTGTCCATGCTGGGAGATCTTAAAGCCCCTTTACTGCCACCCTGGTCCAACAACTACGGCTCCCTTGAGGACCCTGGTTAGCTCAGCAGGACCACAATGCCAAACCTAGGATTGATGGATCCATAGCCTGTGATCCAGCAGAACAGCTTGTAATGCTGCCTCCTGCTTAGAAACATGCTTTCACTTCAAAGAAATCTTACAAAATTACATGCTTATTAGCAAGGACATGCATAATGTAATGTGGGACAAAAAAAAGCTGCAGTTTCAGTGTCAAAATGGATTAAGGGCTCAAATTCATGTAACCCATTAGAGCCTTTTATTTAACATACCGAAGATCAGTGCCTTTTAGGATGCTAAGAGATCCATGTCTGAGCTTAAATTAAATAGAGAGCTCCAAACACTCAGCTGGTACAAATCAGCCCAGCCCTCTTGCTGTAGAACTACACCAGTTTTATACCAGGTAGTGTAAAATAACTTTTCTACTATTATGGAGTGGCTATGCAATTATTTCAGATGTGACTATTTTATGACTATGGCATGAATCTGCCCAGTAAAGAGAGGTTACAGAACCCAATGATAAAACTTTGCAATGTGAACACATTGCTCCAATTCTTGGAAGAAAACCTGGGAAGATAACAGAAATGAAACCAGATCCATCACATAGCCTTGCCTCTATCAAGTATGCCAACTCTGACTCACACAGGCTTCAAGCCTTGTTGTGCCAGAGTCTGGGGAGTACCAAAACTAAGGAGTATTAAAAAGATTAAGAAGCAGTGATCTTTGGAAAGAAAGTAGGTTGTGAGTTATGGAGATAGATATGAGATTGTACCCCATACCTATGAATCTTAGGCCTTTGTCCCTCTTCCTACCACTCTTCCTCTGCACTGGTTTTGGCAGTAGGTCCTGACTAGGACTTGAATAAGAAGTCATGGGCTAAAGATCTAAGACAAGGGCTGGATATCTGCTCTGAAGACAGGTTCAATTCTAGTTCACTTTAGCTACACCAGTACCTACTCAAAGAGGGGCCACTGGGACTCCCGCTGCCCCAGACACATCTCAGACATGAAGCTTACAGCAAGCTTTGGGAGGGGCTTGTTTCTCACCATTAGCTAGTGAGGGAATCTCAGCGAGTCTCAAATTAAACACCCAGCTTCCAGAGATCCATTTGTAAGTAATCCCATGCTACGTTATTGGGAGGGATCTCATGTGAATCCAGTTATGTAAGTGGGGTAAATACATTATACTATTCCCAGACTAGTCCCATGATACTGTTGTCCGGTGTCATCATTCAATAGTATCCAACAGTATTATTAATTCTTTCTTAATTAAATTTGGCTTTTATTTCCAAACAAGTATTTACTGAATTTCAGGAAAAAATTCTTTAGAGGATATGTTCAAAAATAATCAGGTGCCAAATGTATTCCAAATTTTTTAAGGGCTGTCAGTCCTATTTTCTGAACACTTTTCAAAAGAAAATGAGAACCATTGATCCCACTCCCAGTAAGTTAAAATAGAATAACAACACTTCAAACAGGTGCTGACTGGATTACTGAAAGTGAGCTTCAAATGAAACTCAATGACTGTCAGTAATTTCCAAAGCTCAGTGATACCTTTAGGTATCTCAACATGAAACATGCAGTACTTACCCCCTTATAATGGATCATATCGCCTTCGACATTCACTTTATAGGTCTCAACACCCAGTTCTTTTGCCAGTCGGAGAATCCGGTTTTGGGTAGGTCCCACATATGATCCACCCACATCTACGTAATTAACCTGATTGTTCTGTCAAAAGAAAGAATACAGGAATCAGAAGCTGTGCAGGAAGCTCCTCAATACACGCATCTAGAAGTAGAAAAAATTATTCCATACTGACTAGCACTGCAATTGACTTAAAAGCAGGCAGTATTGAGCTCTGTCATGACACACAGAGATCACTCAGTGCCTTCACTCTGCCATGCACATGTACGCAATTGAGTTTAACTCTTGCTTAAATTTCACTAATTTTCAGTACTGATTTTTTAGTCTCACAAAAGACATGAAAATACGGTGAAATATCCAACCAAACCAATACTCTGGTTAAGTCTAACCACGCTTTTTCAGAATTCATGTTTCTTTTCTTGTCATTGCAAAAACATTTTTAAGTTGAATTCACCTCCAGCACCAAGGCTTGTTTTCTTTCTGTAGATATCTGCCTAGACTTAATGCTGTAGATGCTGAGCACTGCACTGCAGTACTCAAGGAGGGTAATCTCCTTTCCAGCATGGCACACCTTGGCTCTAGCTCGGTGTGCCCTGGTTAGCAGCCCCCAGCCATGCTTGCCTCCAAAGGTGCTCCACACACCCCTCAGACCAGCATCGCTCTCACTTGGGAAGCAGGAAGAAAGCAAAACTTTTCAGGGGAGCATACTATTACAAGCAGGCTCATTTCCCAAGACAGTAACTCTTTTTAACACTGTTTATGGTGAGCATTTTAAACTAGGCATTCTCACTATCACAGAAGGATGGTGTTTATGCTTCATGTTTCACACACAATGATTTCTGCTGAAACACTACTGTTTATCTGTGGTTCCCCAGCAATGGCATCTGACATAATTTAAACCTCTCTTACTTCCAGGGTGGGAAGCCGAGGTGATGTCTGTATTACATTACCCTGCGCCACAGGTGACTCATCATTTCTTTCAGTTTCTTTTTAATGGCAATCAAGACGAGGTCCATTTTGAGAAGCAGGAGTGTTATTTCAGATAATTTTAAGCTGTGTTAAAATGTATGTCTGAGCTGTAGTGATGTCTGGCCCTGCTCAGGCTGCTTCTTATAGGCTCTTAGTTATCATACCTGCTACAGTATGCAAAGTGAGATGGGAATGAGGAGAAATGCTTTGATACTCATGGTTTCAGATGATAATTTCCCTCTGGAATGCTGAAGGCAGAGTAGATCCTGCCGTGGACAAAGGGTAGGGTCCTCCTTATCCTTCTTGAAGTTAGGAGTGGTATTTGCCACACTGTAGACCAGCACAAGTGAGAGTCCAGCATCTCATGTAGAACTTACCCTGACAGTGAATGTCCTTCCTCCAACTCTGTTCCGGGCCTCAAGAACCACCACACTGACCCCAGACTCAGAGAGCAATTTGGCGGCCGACAAACCTACCATTAGAACAGAAAGTGCTTTAAAGCAAGTGATAACAATCAGCCACGTTAATGGTCAAAACCTCAACCAAAGCTTCAAAATCAGAGATTTCAATACTGTTTTCAAAAATTCCTGAGAGAAGTCAAAAACTTTTCGTGGTGTCTTACCACAGAAATCGTGGCTGCTGCTGAGTTGCATGTTATAATCATCTCTATAAATAGCATTCACAGACTGACGTTTCCTCCTTCAGGTTAGCATTTTGGCATTTTAAAAACTTCAACTGGCAATTTAAAATCTCAGTTATTAAGGGACAGGCGTCTTACTCTTCGTTTGTGCAGTCCATAGAAAGGCAGAACCCAGCTTGTGGGGCTTGCAGCGCTGAAGTGATAGAGATAATATTAAACTAAATAGGCATGTTCTAGCAAGGTAGGCTTCCAACTTCTCTCACTCGTCAACTCTCGACTCTATTGCTATCCATTGTCCTCATTCACATGCAGAAAGTAAAGCCGCTACACTGTCAAGATTCATTTCAAGCAATGGAGTCTGACCATGGCAATCAAACAGGCAGTATGAAGATACTCTATAAAAGGAATTATGGTCTCAGAAAAAATCATCTAATTATGGGACTTTGTGATGGAGGCACTAGAGACAACTGAAAATTCAACAGGACAGGAGTCCTCTTTGCTTCTGACAAATGCGAGCTGAAAATGTAAAAAGCAATCAAGAGTTTTTGAAATCAGATTATCTCATTGGCCTGCAGGCCAATTTGGTACTGAAGCATTGTTTCTTTGGCATTGTTTCCCCTCCTTGAGTATACAAAAGCCAGCCTTATTGATCAGAACTTCCAAGATACCCTGCAGTAAGGAATAATAATATTATATTCATGTTTATTATACTACCTCGAAATGCGATTAAAAACAACTGTTCATGAGCCTACAAAGAATGCATGTCTGGTCTGAAAAGACCAGAGGAGAGGAATCATTCTGGGCAGCATCAAGTGTACTCATTTATTCTGAGGACAATACAGAATTGCCCATAAACTTCTGTGTGCATAATCTTTTAATGGGGAAGCGGAACAACATTCACTGGAAACCAGAACTGAGGAAGTTCAAATTACTTACATTGACAAAAGTTATATATACAATTTCCATACTCCTCTAAAAATAACTATGTCCTTACACTATATTCTCTAGATTGCTGCTAGAGCAGAAGTATACTTAATTCTGTCAATTTAATAAACGAATTTTTAAAAATGCAAGCCATTTGTCAGTGGAGTGAACATCTGATAAATCAACCCGACTTCTTTCAGTAGTTTTTGATCATTTTTTTTCCTGCATGGAAGTCTATAGAGAGTATTTTACAGGCTTCTAATAGCTAATGCTTTAATCCTTTCGGTGATGGCGTTCCCTTCTTCCTCAACATAAACATAGAAGACACAAGCCTATAACTGGAAACACAAACTGCAGTATTTTCTTACAAGTATTTATATTTTTCATATGAGGAAAAAAGATTTTTCAAAATATACAGTGGGTTTTGTCAGGAAAAAAAGTGAATTTCCTACATATAGATAATAAAAGGTTCAATTTCTCTATTCTGCATAAATATCACTCGGGCACAAGTGGGAAATTCTTTTGTAAGAAAGTTTACTGTAGATATACAAGTATTGAAAAAATGCACAGCACATTCTGCGTTGCTCTATAGAACAAGAAGCAGCAAAAAATCTTGCCTTGGTATGAAAAAAACATTGTATGCAAACCTTCAGTGCGTAAAACCATCACTTCATGCTGTATATGATAGCTATATTCACACCACAGCTGTTTAGGAAGAATAATGGTTGCACTGGACTGGGTTGGAAGTTAAGCTTACTACTTGTTTATAGGTTAATTATATCCCATATCCAAATGAAGAAGGACTGCTAAGGGATGAAGAACACGTGGTAAATATGACTGAGGTTCTCTAGCCTGTTTACTTGTTAAACTGTACTTCTTGCACTCCAGCCTTACAGGCTTCAGTTTCATTATTGTTAACCCGAGTGTCACCTTAAGACACGGATCCAAAAAAACCAGGAACAGGCTTTGGAGCTACACAGGCTGGGAAAGGGTAAGAGATACATTGGGACAGCGATGGCTTACTGGCAGCTGGGAGAGCCTGACTCAGAAATACAAACAATGCAAAAATATGTTGATTAAAGATTGTTACTACAAATTTATTTGTTTAAAGCACGGAAAGAGTTTGCTTTCAAAATGGAGGACTAGCAACAACACCCACACATGAGGTATCTCAATGTAGTTGTCTATTGCACCCAACTCTTCAGCTCCATTCTGGTGTGACCAAAGTGCACCAAATAGACGTGTTTCCACAGGCACGTCTTCACCCCACAGGTCATGGAGCCTGCATGCTTTTGACACACAATTAACCTCCAAATAGATTGCACATTTTCCCTTTACCTTTTCCATAACTTGAATTATCAAGACTTTTGTTGCTGTCTCAGTACCCTCTACAGGACTGGACATCAGAGAATGACCATTTATTTCTGTTTGATTGACGGGCTGAGAATGAGAGAAGGAAGGAACCAGGCCTTCTCCTTCCCAGCTCCTTGCCCCACCTCTGCCTGCTCAGCCTCCCTCAGGCTGCAGAGCCTCTCACCTCCTCTCCGGCATCTCTGCCACTTCCCCAGAGGACATCCCACATCTTCCCAGAGCCATCAAGGGAGAGGGCAGGACCTTCACACCACAAGGGCCTCCCACAACACCAGCGCTGCTCTAGAGCCATGGCCCTCCGCCATGCGTGGGCTCTGACCCCAGCCACAGAGTCCTGGGATATTGCAGATATCCACGGTGTCCTGCAAGCATGCTGTACCGGGCCAAACCGAGCCCTGGGCTGTGACCGCTCGGGCCACAGCCAAGACTCAGGTATTTTAAAACAGACCTGAACGGCTGTACGACTGCAGCACAGACACACCTGCCACAGCCCAGGCCGCTGCGGTGCCCCATGGCCGCCTCCATCTCCTCCCAGCGCAGCTGAGGGGGAAAGCTGCCAAGCAGCCCAAATCACTGGCCGCACTCCTTCCCAATACCGCTCTAATCCTATGAATTAGAAATATATTTCTTGCCTCAGAGAGATGAAAGGAGCCTTCCAAAACCATGCCTCATTTCAAGTATCTGGCTGCAGAAATTCACTTGTTATTAGATGAGAATAAACAAGGCGAGATGACTTATACATCTTCCAGAAGGGTTTCTATGGCAATCTCACAACAAGCTCCCCCTATGTGAAGATGCCATGCAGGAAAGCTCTACTCCTATTGATTTTGCAGTGCTATTAAGGACTTGGAATTGCTGCTGCCACAGAACGTACTGCCGCTGCTTTCATTTCAGAAAATTGTCATAATCCTATCAAGCAAAGCAGTTTCAAGTGCATCAAAACACTGGATACACAGTTAAAAAAAAACAAAACAAAACAAAAAAAGAAAGAAATTAAGATGAATTTATGCCAATCTGCAGACTACAAGACATACACCATGGCTGAAACATAGAGATACTGATTTTTGCATGTAGCCTGATGGTAAAGACAACAAAACATGGCTCTACCTCACAAGACAGAAAGGTTCAGCTCTAGAAGTAGTACACAAGATTGGGACTCAGGAGACCTCAGCTTGATTCCCAGCTGAGCCCCATAATGTGGGAATGTTTCCATATTTTTCAGGGAAGCATTTACAAGAATTCCAAGTTGCCTCAATACCAGTGTTAGTACAAGGCATATGAACAGGTAAGAGGTCTGTAGCACAAATGGTGGGAGTTTTTAAAAAGTTACTTTACTAGAAATGCGATAGTAATTCTGTAGTGACAGTATAGTAATTCTACTTTTCAAAATCGAGGCTCTGTAAATCCACATCAAACAGATCCACTGAAACACCATGATCAGAAGCAAAAACCACCAGCATCTTTCCAAGAGACAGCACTTCTTACCTGGTGCATGCTGAGCATCTCCAAAACATGCAAGGGCACGAAGGGGAGCGATGACAGTATGAAACCATTAACCTTTCAAACTGAGGCCACTATGTATGTGCCATACTGAGAATACCGAAACAACAGCAGAGAAAGTTACCTGTTACTACTGAAAAGGTAACTGCTGGTTTTCTATATGCATTGTTTGCCTACTTGCTAGCTTCTCTGACAAGTTTCTTTGCCTTTTATAGATCCACTATCAGGTTGAAAGTTTACCAAAACCAACTTAATACAACGTACCTACATAAATCCTTGTTAAGCCAACCTACAGTACATGGCATGGGATAATTACATCTTGTGAAAGATGACTAATCCATTACTGTAGTGTTCTAGCAGGCTTTAATTGAGCAACATACAGAAAAAATATTTATGGAAAATCTTTCCATTTTTCAGAACTTAGGCAGGAGAATAATTTTACATTTTTTTTGCTCATTATTCCAATGTACATCAGTAAAGTAAGACAATTGCCAATATATCCTCATTGTAACAGCTTGCTAATGCTGTGATTATTTTTACTCTTTCACTGATGGAAAACTTAACTTTTTGCAAACAAAATCGAGTAATTAAATCTGGCAATGGCACACATAGAATCAGCCTTCATTATTCAGCTTAGAAGTTTCTTTGACAAGTAAACACTAACCTGTCATTAAGAGATGCAAAACATTTCTGCCATAACCACAGGGTAAGATCTCCCTTCCTCACCTCCTTCTTCTTCTCCCTCCTTCCTGGTTTTCTTTTCATTGGATTTTTTGTGCACACCATGATATTTAAATAAATTTAAAAATATAGCTTAAAAGCACTCAGTTATATCAGACTGACCAGAGAAATCACTAATGGGCAACAACTTAAAGAAGGATGAGAATGAAAGAGCTGCTTTCATTCACAGACTAAGGATTTTAATATTTTACATAGTCACTGAAAATAGAAAAAAGTATTAATTAAATTACAGCCCCTTACATTTGCACAAAACAGCAAGAATACACAGTGTGGATCACAAGTCTACATTCAATTCTTATTCAGCGTTGCCTACTACCATAACATCACTAACTTCCTGTTTGTCAAAGATTGTATTTTATCTTTGCATATGTTCTTTCAAAATCCTTGGTGTAGATTACTTGACACTGGGAATAAGGTTGCATTTATTTATTTTGTTATTTTCAGGAAAATGTTTTACATTTCTTTTTCATCAGGTCTTTTTTCATCTCTAGCAAGAATAATCCAGTTGATTCAGCAAAGATTTCAACCAAAAGAGGACAAATATTTTCTATTACAGACCACATTGTCCAATTGAGATCAAGTCATTCTGACCGGTTTCAATGGTACTACTGTCTAAACACTTTCAACAGATGCAAGTCTTGTTCTGAAGGGTACAAAGACAGTTCTCACAGACCGTGTTAAGAGAAACAGAGTGGGCAGGAACAGGGAATTGTATTCAGGATGAATCCACTCCTCCATACACACCCACTGGAATTTTCAAGTCCAAACCCCATTGCAGTGAACATCTCTTCCCCAGAATAACACCTTCCCCCAAAAACAAAGGCAGAAAAAAGGTAATTGGTATAAGCATGGGGTTAGAAATTCAGCAGCATCCTTCTCCTTACATATTAAAATGTGTAGCACCAGTTAAGATAACAATGGTTTGGTACCATCTAGTTAACACAAACATCTAAGGTAATTGCACACATTTTCTAACTACAGATAATCGTTTGGGTCAGTATGCAGAATAGATTCCTGTTAGCTAAATGGTGATCTTCCACTGAATAAGTACGTGAAAAAATGTTGCTGCTAAACTCTGATCAATGTCATTGCCACAAATATCATGAACATCAGCACTGGTGTTCCCAGGAAACACATGATGCCTGTCCCATGCCCATTTTTGTTATGCTAGGATATTTAGAGATTGTCCTAACTACCTGGCTATTTCTTGTGCTCTTAAGACTTCAGGTGTTACCCAGCTAACAGGCATACTCTTTCCTACCTTTCAACACCTTTCACCTAAACCTGAGGCATGATGCAAAATCTGCTCCTCAAGGACAAACCATAGATTTACAGTGCTCTCTTAGGAGCTCTAAATTTCCTAACCTATGACTCGTGTTGGTGTTTTTGCCAGAAACAAATCTCACATATTCTTCATTCAGGAGCAGAACCAGCTGTGACTACTTAGCTTAGCCCCTGGGTTAGACAACGTTTATAAATCATGCATTTACCATAAAAAAACACATGAAAACTATTGAAAGATGAAAAAAATAACAATATTTCTACATCTGGTTATGTAACGAACATGTCACAATCATATTTTGGCCAAAACTGAATATCTAGCAGTAAGCATAACACAAAGGAGTGTCTTAAAACTCATGCCCCACATCATAAAGTTTTGCATCTTTAGCACCAAAACATTAGAACATATTATGAAGGAGGTAAATGGAAAACTGTGTTTCTGCTTATTTGCAAGTATTGTATAAAATAACCATTACACTTTATGTGAGGGCATTCTGATAGTCCTGTTCCTGATGCCAATTTTTTCTCATTGTGACAGATTGCTATCAGTACATGGGGAACGGAGAGCTCTATGAAATATTGCTGTTTATTTCTGCATGCCAAAAAATGATCTTTAGGAATTTCTGGTACTAAGTGAAAATATCACGGATTATCAGCTTCCCTGTTGGATCCAGAAAGAAAGTGGGAAGAAATGGGATAGCTGGGGTGCAGCACAGAGCAGATGTAAAACACAGGACACATTTTAGGAACCAGCTGTTGCATTCCCATAGTTCAAATTCTGGGTAAATTTAGAAGTATCAGTTGAAAAAAAAATCTACTGAAAATGACTCCAGCTTTACACAGGTGGGACTGATTGTATCTTCTATGAGTAACTGTGTATTTGACAGTTTATCTGACACTACCACCCACCAGCAGCTTGGCATGCTGTCAAAACAAACAGAGCAGTATACAACGTAAGTTGTGCTGCCATTATAGCAAGCAAGGAAAATCTGCATTTCCTCATCATTCAGTCTTTCACTCAGAGACCACAGTCAATGCGTAGGTAGCTCAAGGGGTAAGGTTACCAATCACACACTGTGGAGCAGGAAATGCCAACATGCTCTTCCATGCAGAGGAAAAAAAAAAAAAAAAGCCTTGATAGTGTATCGTATGTTTTATTTCAATATAAAGACTAATTACTACTATTTTTACATCCCAGCTTCTGCAGTTTGTGGCCCTTGGACTCCTTCGTAAGTGCAACAGAAAACAGTGCTGTTTCCTGCACGTGGCTAGCAAATCAAAGTGTCTGTTTTGTTGAGCCACGAGATCTCCTTGTTTCTAGGTAAGAACAAATGTGGGTTTTATGTGAAAGAAGAGGAGAACTATCTGGAACTATCCACATCAAAGAATTATAATCTTCTGTGTAAGTTTCAGTTATGGCTGTGTTGTTTTTCCCTTGTGCTTTGTGCTTGTAACACGATGTGTTGAAATTTCCTCCAAAAGATATTTGTGTACAAGTTTTCTTGGACTTGCCTGCTTCTGGACATATTTATCCGTATCTTATGCACCATGTAGACAAAAATGTCTGCATTACGTAAACAAACAATCTCAATTCTCCATACTTTCTTTTGATAAACTTGGCTTCCAGTGCCCAAACATCACATGTAAGTAAGATGAGGCTTGCACATGAAAATACCCCAAACTTCCTGCTGAAAAAATTTGGGTTATCTTGCTTATGCTCTTTTTTTGCCAATTTATGAACTATTTAAGCTTGAATTTTCAGGGTGTGGTTTGCAGGCTGATTTTTTGTTGCTGGGAAATCTTGGTCACAACTGGCTGGCCTCTAGGAAACAAACATTCTTCAATTTTGAAAACTCCTGGCTTTTTTTTTTTATTCCTATTTTGGAAGTTTTAGCAGCCCCTTGAAATCTGGCAAGGAGGCAGCCTTTGAGTCAACATAGCACATTTTGTTATCGTTGTGAAAATATGTCCCAATAAGGTCAGTTAAGAAAGTTTTGAGGGACTACAGGTCACACATAGGCAGCAGCCATCTTCTAGATCTGAAAAGCTCAAATATCTGAGGTTTCTATCAAAACTCTCAGAGCACTTAAAGCTGCCCAGTCATTATCGAGCAGTCCTCAAGGAATGAGGACTGAGCATCCTGGACCTCTTTGTATCTCAGAGCACCTGTGCAGGCTGCATCCTAGGGCTATGGAACCAAAACCTGAATCTCCTTGTAACTATGGCCTTAGTATGCACAGCAGTTAATGGAGCTGGGATGGGGACAGCGTGTCAGGAGAGGTACGGCAGTGACTTGCTGCATAAAAGGGACAACTTTTGCATGCCATCAATACAGTAGTAGTTAGTCCACACAGAAGATGACATCTCCTAGTCCTCAACTAGTGTTGCCCTTGACCCAGGCAGCAGAGGACACTCTGATGGGACGTCAGAGTTACGAACCTGCCGATTAATCAGACATGCATCCATGGCAGATTATGTGCTGTCAGCTTGCTGTGTTTAACAAGTGAGGGAATTACATAGCCTAAACCAAAATGCACAAGCAAAAGTTCAAAATCAATTCAACCTAGAACACCCTCTTCAGTTCTGTAGAAAACTCTATAAATAGAAAATGGGAGCATTACTCCAGGGATATAAATAAGAACTCCCTCTGGGTATGGGGAAAGTATTTAACTTCAGGCATCATTTTGTTTAATATGCTCAAGCAGAAAATGTTATAATTAATATTAACTGTATTACAGGGGGCATTATCCATTAAGAATGATACAAACTTGTGCCTGGGGCCTTTCCAGGCCATGATTCACATGTTTAACGTACATGCCCATGTGAAAAAGAGGAATCTAGCCCCGGCTCTGCTTGCTCTTTCTGTGGGGGCTTAAATGTACTTGCTGATGCAATCTGGACAGTTTGAACACGATTCTATGGGGTACAGCAAGAAAATCTCAGTGATTGAGGCCACCAGAGCCGAGCTGCTCTTCCAAGAGCTTCCCCACTGTGAAGCACTCTTTGCAGAATCTCCCTCCGTCCCTAGACTGCAGCTTCCTACAGGCAGGGTTGATTCTGTGTCCCTGTGAATGACCACGTACAGCCATGTGCAGGCAGAGGCCAGGAGCACAGATAAGAAGAGTGTGTTAGATTGTACAGAAACTGACTCTCAATACCACGCTTCACTTTGAGGAACAGATAACTCCAGAGATGCCAGTCAGGACGTGAGCTTCATTTTGCAAATATTGTACAAATATTTTTAAAAGCCACAATCTCACTGCTGTGAAGCTCACACTACGTAATACGCACCTTGCTTATACCTGACACACATTTCATGTATTACTGGTAAAGAACTAGTTTCCTATCCTTTCTTGCAAGCATTCTGTAGTGAGCATTTCAAATACAGTAGGAGGAGTGAGGACCTTACCAGATGAGGCAACTGCAAATGTATCTTCAGAGAAGAAGCAGCAGCAAGTCAAGACTGGTGTCATAGAGATGTTGAGGGAAACCCTGTCCATACTGGAGCATGTCTTACTATTTATCTCACTAGAAGAAAAATTCTAGATACAGATTACTTTTTTAAGACCAGAAAGCAGCACTGTCTAACCTCTTACAGAACTGAGTGTAGGTATATTGGTACAGGAACAGCAGCCACAGAGAAGCTGTGTGAAAAGCAAAACAAACCAGGAGCTCATAGGAATTAGAGTGCCCAGCTATGAACGGTACTGTATGTTAAAGATGGATTAATTAGGAAGTAAGGCATTTATTGTCAGTTTTTCTAAGGCTGCTTTCTTAAAATGATGCCTGTTCTAATTCATAACAGGCAAACACCAATTTCTATGTCACTGACGTAAAGGTTTCCATTGGCAAGAAAAACATTCCTGTACCCCAAGAGTGCTGTGACATGTTTATTTGTCTTCCTAATGCCACTGACAAATTTTCAGGGACTGTAACGCCTTGAAGTTTCCTGCTTGGCTCCATTTCAGCCTCCACACCAGGCTTTAGTCCAAGGCCTAAGTGTTCTGAAGTAACTTACTGATTCTTGTACTAGTGAGGCTACCACTTAGAAATGCTTGATGCGTTTTCCAAAACACTTCTACAGGTTGGAAAGCCAGAGAAGCAAAGTACCTTCAAGGGAAGAAGAGCCTTTCAGAGCCCTAAAAAACATATTAGGATCACATCACCATCAGCTGCACACAGTACAGGTGGTAATTCCCTAAGGACGTTCCGTGCATTACAGGAACGTTAAGAATGAAGACCAAATGACTTGTGCTAGCAGGAAAATACCCAGGCATGTGGTAAAACTAAAAAGCAAGCAAAACTAGGTTCAAACTCCTTCCTTCTGTTCAGTGATACTACAGATTATTTACATAATTACATTGTCACAAATAATTATTTAAACAATTCCTGTTGTTTTAGCAAATAAAATAATGTAATTAAGTAAACAATTTGCTGTTTTGTGCATTCATTCACTGCAGATTAAAGAAAGGAAACTCTGATTCCTTCTTAATTTGAATAAAAGCTAGTTTTACCTATAGCAATATTGGTTGTAGTATCACTGAAGTCAATCGGTCACGTAACTCGCCTTTTCTGAATCACCAGCGAAGTAAAGAATCCCTGAAAACTGAAACCTGGCCAGAGCTGTTAGCACAGAATTTATCTGATAAACAAACCAAATACAGATTTCCTCTGACATTGCAACGTTCTCACCTTAGGTACCATCAGGTGCCATAAGAATCATTACTTCTCTTTTCTAAGCATGAGGACCAGAGGCCACAGTGCACTTGCTAGTGTTAAAGTAGATCTGAAGAGTATTTGGGGAAGTATTTCCTAGTAAGGTGTGATAAGTCCATCGCACTGGGGGCATCTGGCTGGCTGTAGTACAGCTCTTCTCATAGTAAGAAGATTTAACCTGTTTTTCCAGATTATTTCCAGATACGTTTCTGCAGTATTTATCAAAAGAATA
This sequence comes from Falco biarmicus, assembly GCF_023638135.1. NCBI lineage: Eukaryota > Metazoa > Chordata > Aves > Falconiformes > Falconidae > Falco > Falco biarmicus. The sequence goes on from NC_079289.1 coordinate 81,946,293, forward strand.
CAATTGCAAGGCCAACCTAAAGAAACCAGAACTTCAAAACCCTGTCTTTATTGGGATGCAAAGATCCCAGGCTGTACCCCTGCACTCTCCAGCACCTGCGGGCTCACACCGCCAGTGCTCCCGCAGCCCCCAGACGGGCCGGCCGCACAAACCGCGCCAGCACCAGCAAAAACGCCCCAAACCGCCGACCCGGATAACTTCCCCCGGTTTTTCCCCCAAGTCTGCTGCCCCTGGAGACCTGGCGCTCTCGTGAACCACCGCCCGAGCCTCAAGGCCAGCCGCGGGGACAAGCCGCCGCCGGCCCCGCCGCGCCAGGCCCCGCGCTGCCCAGCCGGGCGCGCCCCGGCCCCGCCGCCCCCCGCAGCGCGGGACAGGCTCTGGGACCGCTCTGCGGTGATGCCCCGGCGAAGGCCGGCGGCTGCGCGGTGGCCGCGCCGCTACCGGACCCACCTGAGATGCCGCCTCCGACCACGACCACATCGTATTTCTCAGCCATGTCGCTGCCCCCCGTCCCGTCCGCTCTCTCCCTCCGGTGCCGGCGGCGGCGGCCCCCACCCGGTTCTGACGGGCGGACAGCGCCGTCCCGCGCCGTCCCACCCGCCCCGGGCCCGCCCCTGGGCGGGACCCCACACCACCTCCACCAATGGACGCTCTGAGGGGGGCGGGGCCTCGCTTCGCCACGCCCCCGACCCTCCGCCCACGCCCGGGGCGGCCCGACGGGGCGGTGCGAGGCCGCGGCGGAGCAGGAGGGCGGCGGGGGCCGCTCGGGACAAAGCGCCGCCAGACGCTGCTTCCGAGCGCGCGTTTGGCCTGGGCCCGGCTCGGTGCCGGCTCGGATTTGCACCAGCCCGTCCCCGGTGCGACGGAAGGGCTGGGGGCACAGAGGCGACAGCGTGCCGGTTGCAGGATGCAGCAGCTCTACCAGCCTGCGCTCACCAACCCCTTTTCATTTGCTATTATTTAGCAAGTCTGCTAGCACCGAGTGTGGGAGGAGAGCGGTGGAGCTGGAGTGTCACAGGTTGCAGCAGTATACAAGCCTCACCTTGGACTAGGATCAAACTGCACTTGGTCAGTGAGCCAGGGAATGAAGGGTTAACCTTTGCATGAAAGTAGCTTCCCAGAGATGATGCCTGGGATAATAACTGCTTGCCAAAATACCAATTTTGTTTGTACTTAGCTGCTATTACTGCTCTGAAATACATGGCGGTTGTGATTTTTTCATGCATTTTACAGCTCATACAATTTTTATTGCCAAAGTGTAAATGTCACCTTTGTGAAGCTAAGTAGAAAAAACAGAGAGCCTGTCCATCCCCTTCCAAGTAAGCACAGAAGACCTTTACGATTCACACTATTACAGAAAAACCTAATGCTACTTCGTGTAAATATTGATACAAGTTCTGAGAGTTGCCCAGTTCTGCAATCATATGCCATACCTGGGTAGGACCAAAGAACTCAATGAGAGTGCAATAATACACACTCAGTGTCCTTGGAAATGCCTTGGCTCTCTTACAGTGGGAAAAATTAAGACTTTTCATTTGTGCTAATTGTGCCAAATAAGCAAGACATGGACCTGTTGAAGTGGGTTCAGGGGAGAGCCATAAAAATTATCATAGAATCATTTAGGTTGGAAAACTTTAAGATCATCAAGTGCAGTGATTATCAGAGGACTGGAGCACCTCTCCTATGAGGACAGGCTGAGAGAGTTGGGGTTGTTCAGCCTGGAAAGGTGAAGGCTCTGGGGACATCTTATTGCAGCCTTTCAGTACTTAAAGGGGGCTTATAAGAAGGATGGGGACAGACTTTTTAAAAGAGCCTAAGCAACAGGGCAGGCAGTGATGGCTTTAAACTAAACAAAGATAGATTCAGACTAGATGTAAATAAGAATTTTTTTACCATGAGGGTGGTGAAACCCTGGAGCAGGTTGCCCGAAGATGTGGTAGATGCGTCATCCTTGGAAACATTCAAGGTCAGGTTGGATGGGGCTCTAAGCAACCTCATCTAGTTGAAGATGTCCCTGCTTACTGCAGGGGGGCTGGAGTAGAGGACCTTTAAAGATCCCTTCCAACCCAAACCATTCTATGGTTCTATGACCGCAATGACTGAGTGCAAAAACATCTGTGAAATCCCTAAGCAACTATATGAGAGGCAGAATAATGGACCTTCTTCAAAAATGAACCCAGGTACTCTAAAAAAGTAAAGTACATGTGCAGTGCTAATCAAGTGTGTTGTACTAGCTGCAGACACACAAGTGCCAGGTGCTTTAGCATAATAAGAACAAGATCTCTACTGCTCTGAGAGATTGTCTGCTGACATAGAAGCTCATTATCACCAAGATTGCTGCTGCTTGCAAGTGAGCAAAAAGGGGACAGTCCAAGACTGTGAGAGCGATATGGATTCCAAAACAGAAAATGCAATGTACCACCAGCCATTGGTGCTTATGGGGAAAAAAAGTCTTTGCCTCTTGAGGGTGTATAAAGATACCGGCTCCCACAGCTCTGCTGGCCTCAGTGAGCAGGTCACAGGGAATCTGCCAAATAAAAAGCTTCACCAGGCAGCACCTCCCTCATAATCCAGAAGCCAAGTTTGGAGGAAAACAACAAAAACATCCTCTGTGATAAGAACAGGAAACTTGCGTCTCTCTAGATAACTTGCTGGTAGATAAGCTTGCCAAAAAATCTCTAGTGCTTAAAGCTGCAACAGGCTTGTTAAAGAGCAATGGAAATTGAAGTGGTTTTACCTAGAGCAGCTCTAACCATGGGAGATGATGTCGAAGTGTGAATTGTACAAATTGTGGCATCCTCAGCTCTTGAAGTAAGGATGGAAATAGTATCTAAGGGGCTACTTAGCAGCCTCCAGGGGTAGCAATGGCTGTCAGAACCACGTAACTGCTAAGCCCTTACCATCTGTATGATACAAATAAGAGGCTTCAGAATAATTCTGCCTCAACTTGTATAGACCTGCAGACACTGAGGATTTAGGAAAAAGCCCAAGCAGATGCCAAAACCTTGCTTGAGAACAATGGGCTGAATCCAATGGGAGATAGTCAAGGAGATCTTGTTAACCTCTCAGCTGGGTCCATTGGGGTTTGCTTGCTGAGGACTTGCTGAAAATGGAAGAAGCAGGGAAGGAAGGAAGGGGTGTGTCATATTGAGAGTGATCCTTCTTTCCTAAATGTTTTGACCATGTTTTCAAAAAGAAATTTGAAATATGTTTAGAAATCAGCAGAAAATAAAGAAAATAATAAATAAAAATAATTCAGTGAATGAGTTGTACTAGTAATTTGCTGAGCTTGCAGAATGTGCGTGATCATTAATGTGAAGGTATAGAAGGTCACAGGACTGACACTGACTTTTGCATTTACCAGGAAAAAAGCACTGAAAGTTGCTGAGAAATACAGTGAAACATCCAGAGCAAGGCTTTCAGTTGAGATCACAGCTGTGTCAGCAGCAATAAAAATTGTCAGGTAGCTCCAAGAATGGGCAAAAATGCATCAATTTCTTGATCAAAGGATGTGAAGAAAAATAACCAAAGGTAAGTGTCATCACCGAGTCCTTCATGGTACTACAAGTGTTTTGCTTTCAGCTTTGCCAGCTGCTGATGTAAGGAAGTCAAACTTCTCAGGTCATGTCATCAGTAGTCACAGTTACGTGTTATTTTATGTCTGATCACTACCCCAAATGATGAGTAAAATCAGTCATAATAATTGTGGAAGACACAGATGTTTTACATTCCTTCCTGTTTTCACTGTTAGCTGTTTTGCCAATGCATCCAAAAACTGGAACACAAAAGAAAAAACCCCAGCACCCTGGCAGTAAAATAAAATGTTTTTGTCAAAAGAAAAAAACATTATCTATTGTTCATGTATACAGTATAATTTTTTAGTTATTTGTTTTATGAATGTCTTTTGACAGGTAAATAGAACCTAAGTGCTGTAAGGCAAGAATGCATTATTGCTAGAAGACTGATTATCATTACTAAGGTCATAATTACCACCACTTAACGACCTCTCAAGTCATATCATTTTTGTATCTTAATGATATCAACAGAGCTTATCTGAAATATCCTAGAACATGCCATCTCAAGAGTTACTGCCAGCTGAAATTTTTGCCATTAACTCATCATCTGTGTTGATTAGCACTCTACTCTGCAGGCACAAAGATGAGCTTTCCAGAGAGTATCAGAGCCTTTTGCAAAGCTTGATTCACATAAATTTACATTCACACACATTTTAATTCTGGTAATTATATGTTTAGTACTCTGGGTTACATCCAGCTGAAATATGAAAAACTGAAAAATAACTCAAACTCTTCCAAACATCAGACACGGTACTTCTGTTGGGAGCCCCTTTCTTGGGCAACAGTGTGCATGGTATGGAGTAACTTCAAACCTCAGCTGTAGGTGTATTTCCTAAGGACAGTTTTCTATTTTGGATCAGTATCTTAGACTATCTTATGCTAAATCTGGGGTCATCAATTAATTTACAATGTTAATGATGTTTACAGAGTGGTTGGTTAGGGTTTTTTTACTCCCCAGAACTTTATCAGTAGTGGAAATGATAGAAGACCATGTAACACATGGAAATAGACAATGTTGTACACCATGAGTATAATAAAAATGAAATGTTCTGTAAAATGTTTTGGGCTTTAGAGCACTTTCCTCTGAAACAAATTCCAAACAACCAACCCCAGATCATAGTGTCCCCAAGGGTTTTTAGAAAGAGGAAAGAGAGAAAACTCGTGTTCCCAAACAGCAAGGAAGGGGTAGTCCAGCCTCCTGCCCAAGGCAGATCCAGGGCTTGTCTAGTTTGAATACATTCAAGGATGGAGATTCCATAACCTGCCTAGGCTGCAGGCTTTGACTACCCTTGCAGTGGACCTTTTTTTCCTGATATTGGGCTGGAATTTTGCATGCCTCCAGGTTGTACCGGTTGCCCTTCTCCCATTGCAGGGCACCCTGGATGCTTTCCTCTTTTGGAACAAATCTTTCTCACCGTCTTCCGTTGGAGGTATTTCAAGAAGCATTAAAAACATGACACTATACAATAGATCTTAAACATAAACCATCATGATCCCATGTCCTCACTGAGTCCCCTAGGGGATGTTCATACAACCTCTCTGCCTTTCTCTGGTCCATCAAGTAGGTAGTTATCTAGACTAACTGGAATGGTCCCAGCAGGGGACTCATTAGGAAATTGTACAACATGTTGGTAAAAATCGGTAAGAATCAAATTGGTAAGCTGTGAATGGTATTGTACAGTATTAATGGATATTTTAATTGACTAAGAAAGTCCACTTTCTTACTTAGGTGTGTATCCAAAAATATCAGAAAACAATCACCAGTCTGGTATTATGAAAGAGTCTTTGCTTGTATGAAAAATGCTTTTGTACACAAAGATGGATGTGACATTTTTATTCATCGCTATTAATTTTTACTGGTGTGTTTTCAACAACTATAGCAACTTCATGCTTCCTGGCTAGCTCTATTTCAGGCACCACACTAAACTCTAATCAATGAATAATCACCTTGAAGCAAGTTATCATCACTCATGGCTATTAACATTTGATTAGTTCATTTTACCATATAACCCCAACCAGGAGTCTTCTGAAATATAAACACAGGCAATAAAACCTCACTGTTCACCCTCTCCTTGACCCATGTTTCCCACTCCCTCAATTACTGAGCGTCCAACAGACCTTCTGGTGCGGTACCTGTCCTCAGTGCAAGATGGTGGCAGTGGGATGTGGAGAGGCACATGAGGAGTGGGGTGCTGTGAGCCAGCCCCCATCACTGGCAGGGTTTCTGCTCTTCAGTGACCGATCAACACTAGACCTACTGATTCGCTTTCCCTCCCCTGCAGCACTCCATAGACATTGGTTCCCTTGGCAGTGCTGGATGCAGAAGGCATCATTCATGTGACTGCGCTGCATTTGGGGGTTGGGAAAATTTTGATAAGAATGGGGAAAATAAGCAAATGCATGTAAGGAGTTTTCTTAAAGCCATGAGGAAAAGGTCAACTACTATGAGTTTAATGTCCTAGGTAAATCTACTGGACTATATTTAAACCATTCATCCAAATTTCAAAGTTCTCCTCTACACCTGGAAACAGGAAAATAAAAGAGAAGCTGAGACTTACTCCCTAAAGGGGAATGCCTTCAGCTACACACAATGAAGTTTTCTGTTCCCCCAGAGAAACCTGTTACATACTCACTGGATAAAGTCTCGCTACCGCAGGCCACCAAAAGTTGTTTTGACTCTACAGAGATATGGAATAAAATTTTTAAGTATTTGTAGCCACCAAAGAGTTTGGTAAATGTTTTCTTTCTGTGTAGAATACCATCAATAATTTCATGTTGTGAAACATTTCCAACTCTTGATTTCATTTTATAATACAACATATTTTTGCATGTGGAGTGCAAAAATTCAGAAGATAGTTTGGGAAGGAAACTGAATTACCTCATTAAACATTTTTAAGGTAACTTCCCTGCATGATTTTGCAGGCTGACTGAAACAGCTACAGATCTTTTAACAGCGTCAAACGCTCCCCTTTGTATAAGTCTCAAAATCGTCAAATATTTTTTAATGAAGTAGATCTTGAAAATTTGAGCATCATATTAATGACCATTGGGCAGGCAGGCTCATCAGTGGGTGAAATAAGGCACATATCTCCATGTACCAGAAGTCAGATATGCCCAGGCGGCTCTGGCACAGAGGAGTGGTTGTGTGGCATTGCCATAGGCAGAGAGAGGAGAGTTCTCTTCCTGGGACTACAAGACATGACACAGCGCTTCAGGAAGAAGTAGCTGAAGTGCGGCAAGATTCATTTTTCTCAGAACTTAGCCTTCTCCCATACAGATCTTTTCTGAAAGCAAGCAATGATTTTTAGATATCTTTGTAATGTCATAGCTAGTTAAGTTCCACCACAGTAGCATCAGCAGATTCCAAACCACCTCTTGATAAACATCTTCTGGGGGCTGTGCTAGGTGATCACAACATATTATTGTCACCTTTAAAAATTTACAACGCAAGCACACACCGCTGTGTGTGTGGGCTTTTTACATAAGATGTGAAAGAAACAGCTTCAGATATATGACTCACACTAATAAAACAAATAGAGGCAATTCAAGTTAAAGTCAGCATGTATAACTAAAAAGATTATGCTGGTAACTCATTCTTAATCTCTAGCTCACTAGGCTTTGTCTTTAATTACGTGCATTAGTTCAACTGCCAGTGTTAAGACAGACATGAAGTCTTTCTAATTTACCTTCATGACTCATTTGTGTATAAAGGGAGTTTATTTTAATAACTATGAGATAAAATATACTCACTGACCGTAGTAATGAGGATTTCAAATACATGTGTATGCCTTCATTTGCTTTCAAATAAAAGAAGCACTGGAATTATTTCAACAAGCTTAAACTAAATAAACCCTTCAGGATGCTACTAACACTGTTCAGCTCCAGTATAAGCTCCAATAGGAAGTCAGTAGATGGGACAAACTGCAAAGGAGGCCTAGAAGAAGGACTTCAGGTACTGCTCAGACCTCTGGAGCTCCTTCCTTTCATCTTCACAGGTTAAGACCTTGCTAGGCAGCACAAATGATGCTTTCATTGCACAAAAGAAGGAGCAAGCTGGAGGCAAAGTGGCCATGCAAGCAGTTCAGAGCATGAGGTCATGTTCAAAAGGAGCTGACCAAATAGCTGGTGGTGGGAGATATCTGCAAGAGTTTTGGCCAAAAGGCACAAAAGACTCCAAGCAGACATGCAGGTGACAGCAAGGAGCAGCCATGATGGAGCAGGCTTGGCCTCTGGAAAGAAGGAGAAAGTTCTGAGTCTTTCCTCCTGGGCTCAGCCCCTCAGCAGGCATGGGTTTAACATTCAACCTCTTCATCTCAGGTCTCTTCTGTCACTGTGTCCCAGACTTACACTACAGTATTTCTGAGGGCTTATTAAATGGACTTAATCCCATTCTTAGTTTAGCAGCTCCTGCTGATTTGCCCAGGCACACTTTTCAGGCTTGCTTTTTAGGCTTTAGATACCAGATGAGTGCAAGTGCCTTCTGACCTTTGGAGGGGAGAGTTTTGGCATTGCACAACGTATGCTCCAGCTGGGGGAGAGGACTTTATGCGAAGACCTGAACTTTGCTCACGTTCTTTAAGGCACCTGAAACAGATTTATACTGTGAAGTGTCATTGCTGCTATCAAGTTTTCTTTGTGCCCTTCACCACTGTCACACTATCAGATAATTTTTATGCGTCATGTTTTACAATGCGCTTTCAGTGATATTAGCAAAATGTTCCTTTAATTACCAGCTCCATTAAAAAGTGGTTTGTATATAGCTTATGGATTTCTGGTATCATTTGAGATTAGATCAAAGCTTGTATAAGAGATAACAACAAGCTGAACATGGTAGTACATTCAGAGAACAAGGATTCGTTATAGATCACAAAGCCTGGCTGCAGTTTGAACAGGATTTTAGAAGTACAGCAGCCATTATAGGAATACGGGGAGATCAGTGGAGATCATTAGTGGAGACAGTTAAATACCAAGGAAGTGCAATAAGGTTTGATCTGAGAGTAAAAAAAAAACATGGTAGAAACACCAGCCAGAATAAAGAATCCAGTTAGCCATTGAACTCCAGCCTTTGATACAACAACAACAACAACAAAAAATATCAAAAAGCTTTTCTAAAAGTAGGTCAGAGCAATTTGTCATGCCCTCACACTGTCTATCAGGTAAAACAGCATTGGAAACCTATAGAAAGCATCCAAAAGGAAATAAAGACTGTTCTCCTCTGCAAATCCTGTATGGGATGCAGTCAGCTGAAGCCATGTGGAGAGCTTCATCTCTTTTCTAGATTAATGGCTACTTCACTGAATACCTAAAACCATCAGAACCCCTCCCAAGAAGCAAATTTACTGCGGGGTTTGGGATATGAACAACCTTTCTGCCAGCCCTCCTCTCCCTGTGCAGTGACCCTGGCACTTTGCAATTGGACCCAGCCTCAAATACCACCAGGTAGAAATCAGTCACACAGCACATTTCCCCATCCCTGTCTGGCAGCTGAGCTGAGAAGGAGAGAAAAAGTAATTTCCAGAGTGACGTTTCTTCTTTTCTTGAAAGTCCTTGACTGCAAGTTACCGTGTAGCTGCAGCACACTTTCTAGCGTGACCCAAGGAATCACATTCTTGTATTGAGTAAATAAAATTAATTGCCTGTTTTCCTTTTTTTCAAACCCAGATAGAGAATCTGAGATCTCAACATCATGCTCGTTCCTAAGTAGTAGTGCATTTAGTAGTGTATCCTTATGCCTTGTGCAATAACTCAAATTTAGATAATAAATTATTAGAAATTGGCCAAAGAAATTAATTAGCAGAGTTTGTAACTAAGAACTGTGAATAAATTGGTTAAAGTTAAAATCATGAGAATTATTCGTAATGTTTATTCACCTCTGGCGTAACTATATTATCTCAGCAGTATTTATGATAGTCACTATTACTTATCTGGTGATATCAAAACATGCTCTAGAATACTATTGATTACTTCTGCTTCATGCAACTTAGTAACATATTAAACTTTTTGACTGCTTCAGAGAAAAAAAATGTCTTAACCTGGCTCTAGATTAAAAAAAAAGCAAACCTGAAATTAATCTCTGGTCAAGGTAAGTCGGGCAATGTTCTTCCAGTAAAAGAAAAGAAAAAATTGAATGTACCCTGTGATGATTTCCATCGACAGCACCTTACGCAGTTTCTCAGAGCTCTCTTTAGCAGTAGTCACTGCCACCTTCACAAGGTAGCCCCAGAGGGCAAACGGAGGTGCCTGGCTGCACACACCTTCTCGATTAATCAGTAGGTATGTGGGTCTGCTGCGGTTGGCTGTACATGGCAAGCAGTGCGAGTCTGCAGAGCCTCACGGGGTGATGTATAGCACGGGCAGAGCAAAGCAATCAGAGCTCAATTTGTAGTGTCAGGGCAACAGAGAGGGAGGACAGGAAAACTGTTCTTGAGTGCTCGCTGCCTGCCTCAGTGGCGCTGATTTACCTAGAGCCAAAATGCCGAGCACAGATGTGAGGATAATTTACAGCAGCGGGAGGTAGCTGTATTTATATTCTGCTTACGCCTTTGCCACAGACTACAAGTACAGTACTTTTACTGCCAGCACAGGTGCCTGGTCAGGGTGGCAAAGCCCTTGCTGTCACTGTCTGACCAGACCATGAAGCTGTGCATCTATCCATAGAGCTGGAAATGAGCAAGGAAGCAGGAAGCTTTGCAGGGTACCTTGTGCTCCTGAGTCATTAGAAAAACGCCTTGCCGGCTGTCTCTTCTTAGTAAGTTGTTTAAGAGATAGGGCAATTGGTGCAGGTTTTCTAGGTATTTGGGGGTATTTCTTAAAGAACTGTAAAGCGGTTTTCATTCTTGTGAGCAGTGTTATAAGAGACAGGCATCATTATGAGTTCGATGTCCATCTTACACCTGTGAAAAGAGGACTGAGGGAAAACCACACATAGGAGTGTACGCTTACTTTTAGTTCACAGCCGGAGAGGAACAGTCACCCAATGCTAGTCTGGACAGGCATGGGCATGGCTCCATCAGCAGTGTCCACCAGGGCTACTTTTCATGGTGAAACCCTCTGCCCACCACCCAGGGGAGGCAGCAGGGACAGGGGACTGCACCATCAGCCCAGGGTGATACGATGCCTACACCAGGGTTTGGAAGTGGAGGCATCCGGCTGGGAGAAGTGATTCACAGCACCTTCTCCTGCGCATTTGCAATGCATTGAGAAGGCACTGGAAGGAAGCTGGTGGCTCCAAGGACTGCTTTCTGCCCCTTCTGAAGAAGCTTGCACAGGTTGTAGAGGCTGGGGGTGACAGCACAGGCTGAAGTGCCCAGCCAAGCAGGAGGTGCAAACACCATTACCAAGTGGTCTGACTACTGATCTCATGGTATTTTTCTGTACCCTAATTTCCCTTTCTGTACTTTTTTTCTTGTCTGCATGACAGAGCCACCTGAAACCAGTTCCTGCAGCTTTGCTAGCCTCTAGTGATGTGGGGTGCAATGCCTCAGTGTGAAGACTATTTCTGTGTATCAACTGTACAGTGCTTAAGGAAGCATATATCTTATTTGGTGCTTTTTGGATTTTGACTCCTGGCAAATTTTAGTTTTATTATCTTGAATGTCACAGAGCTATTACAAGGAGCCTACAGCAGTAAACAATTCAATGTGTTTGCTCTTCAGTGTGAAGGTACGCTTTCTGAACTGTGGGAACCTCCTGTATGTGAGGTTTTATATCTGCCTGAACTTCTTACCTGCGGGAGGTTTTGTGTTTGCAGGTGTTGAAGGTTACACAGTGGTGAATCACTGAGGCTTTTGAAGGGAGAATTTTTCTTCCTCTGCAGTTTGACTGGCTTTCAAATTTATTTCTAAAGAGATTATACCCAGTTATAAATTTTTTCCTGAGAAAACAGTTATGTGATGAGGGAATGACTACTGACAGGAGATTCCTGGAAAGAAACATTACCATAAAGTGTTAGGTCTACGATTGCAGTGTGTGTGTGGGGGGGGGTCTAGGACATGGGTGTTAGCATGAGCGACCCCCAGAACACTTTGTTGTATGTTTTTCTGTGCCTATTTGAACCACAACCTTGTGGAAGAGCTATGCTTGTTTTCATTTCAGTAGCTACTCTTTTTCTAGTTCATGCTTGCCATCTCTCAGACTCCTTGTTTGTCCGGGGTGTACTGCTCACGTTCAGATCCCTTGGTGACTAATCTGATTGGAAATAATCCCATTTATTAAATATTCCCCTATCAGGACTATGCTAGATCTTTTTATCTTATTTTCCACAGAAGAAAAGTATCTGTTCATGTATTCTGCCATGTAATTCGGATACTTATGGAGTAAAATATATTGATTATCTGCATGTGGGGTCTTTTTTTACGTATCATTCAGTGCTATGCAATAAAGTAGAAAATCCTTGATACAAAAGCTTTGGCTGTCCTGCCTGCTGCAGTCAGCAATCAGTGCACACGCGGAGCTGACAGGTTAATATGGTCCGAGAGCAAATGGCCATCTGGGTGGAGCAGCCCTGACCTGGTGTCTTGAGAAACACATTGCAGTGATCTTCCACAGCCAGGGGAGAGGAGGGGGCATTCTGGCCATCCAGGGACAGGCTGCACTGGGAGACTTGAGCAGAGGAACAACTTCGAGGCGCAAGGACTGATGCAGTCTTCCTTGTTGCTTTGCCCCCCACCCACCGCCCCAGGCAGGGTATGGTGTTTCTGGTCCTCCTGGATGCCTGGCTGGGCAGCTGAGCCGCTTGTTCCCAGTTAACTTGCTACAGACTTGGACCTATTCAGTGACAGAGCTTGCGGGGTGCTGTGGGGGTGATAATCTGGTTGCCCATGTCTCTAGCACCTTGCAGCAGCTGTGTCCCCTGCCAGTGCCACATTAACGCCCCACAGGGAGGTCCCAGGCCTTCAGCCCATGCTTAGCATGGGGCTTTCCCTCTGGCTGGGAAAAAAAGCCACAGTCTAGTAGCCAAGGGCAAGAAAACGGGTTGCAAGCAAGTGCGATGGCGCAGTTGCTAACAGCCCAGCTGCTGACCTGCAGGGTGCTGGCTGCCTGGCTTCTCCTCCCAAAGCCTGGAGAAGTTGGATTACCTGCTTGCATGACTTCTGCTTAAGCACTCAGGTGGACTAAAAGTTTCAAGCCACCTGTATGTGGATTTATTTCGAGGATACCCATAACTAAAACCATCCCTTATTGTCAGGCCAAATAAGGAGAGAGTAACTGTGAGATCAATTAATCTCTCCTGATTTCATCTAACAAGAAGACATCTAGGCTGTCTGTACAGTTCATAGAGAGAGGGGTGTATTTCACATGCACAATTTATCCTGCCTGAATTATATGTACAGGTAAACGTGTGACAGTTGTAGGCAATAGAAATACATTCTTGTAAAGAAAACAAAGATCCTTCCGAAAAATAAAAACTTTCCTTCCAACATCAAATAGAACTGGAAAGGAAATGACATGGACCTGATGAGTCCCTGCACAGCATGTAGGGATGCTGCCTCCAGGTTCACAGTCATGTTGTGCATGTACAGTGATGAGATGCATGAGCTCAAGAGACAGGATCAGGGTTCCTACTTCCTATATTTTTGTGTACTTCAGTACTTTGGCATGGCTGAGACTGGAAAGGAAAGTGCTGAGATCCCAAGTGAAAAATTTCCCATTTTATCATCCCCAAGGTAGATGTGCTGACTTTATATTCTCCCTCGGGGGAATTTCTTATTGAGCCCATCACCAAGTTTGTCTAAATAAATAAAGACGTACTGGTTTTTAGTTTGAGATGTGTGGACAGCTCAGGTAACTATCCAGCTTTCATTTTTAGTGCTCCTAAATTTAGTGCTTTCATGCTTCTAGTTTTACCTGCCTTTTGATAGTTGTCAGCCATCAACCTGCTAATATTGCAGTACAGAATCTGTCAGGCAAGAGATTTTCCAGCAAACACTTGGCAGTGGTGACTGTAGCCAAAATCTCATACTTGTTCCCAGATCCTTGTAACAAAGGAGCTGTGTGCGTGTAAAATTTATTGTTCATACATGTATTTGTACACACATAAACACACAAAATCCTTAAGGCTCAAGCACACATTAGCCTCTGCTCAGCACTAGTCTGAAGGAATTTAGAATAAACAAAAGTCTACATGGTAAGATTACTTCCACAATACATTATACCAGAAGCTGACAAAGCTTTTAAAAATTAAAATGCTAATTCAGAAAAGGAAAAGCCCATTATAAATAAACAAATGCATTAACAAAGAGAATATTTGGGTAGTTAACAAATGTGTTTTCTGGCGATCTAGCAGAAAGCCGTTTCAGAAGGCAGCACATATTTTTAAGCACCTGTAAAAGAAAAAGGAATGAGGATGCTTTTCTCTTGTCCAGGATTGCAGCTGTGGTGGTGTGAATGTAGAAAACATCAAAATCCTGGAGTATCTGTTAAACATTAATTGATAATTTCATTTCCTAAAAGTAACTAATTTCTGAATTTTTGTTAGCAGCTGCGGAACTTTTTTGTAGTATAGAGAATGTAGCAGATTGATGAACTTTTCTCTCATTTCTATGAATAGCAGGTAGGTGCCTGCAACACCTACTGTAAAAGCAGGCAAGCAAGAAAAAAAATCTGCTTCTTAAACCTTCCTGATTTCTGAAGATTACATAGGCATAGGCAGAGCTAAAACCTAATCATCAAGTTGGTGATGCAAAGCTGTAATTAAAATGATGCAGTGCCATAAGGCAACGCTTTTTCTTGTGACATTTGGCATACACAGTTCATGGCATAGACTTTTATCTACTGTTAAAACTGGCCTGACTTGAAGGCAGCCTGTGGCCATTGCTGCAACTGCACGCTGCCACGCTCACAGCACCTGTTGCAGAAGCAGATGTGCAACTCTGATGCACATGTGGGTGAAACGCTGATGCTGAACCTGTTCCAGCTTCCAAAAAGCTAGGCTAAGATCATTTCAACCTCCTAGGCTAATAAAGGCCATAGTTCTCCCCACTTATTTTGCATTTTCATGCATCTCTAGCAATGCTCCATCTAATTAAGACAGAATATAAAAGCTGAGATACTACAAAGATGGCTCGTCTTAAAGGAGTCAGAATGCACTTTTCCTTCCAGAGGATTAGTGGCTCCAAGCAATGGGTTTGGTCCCACTGTGTGCTGGGGAGGAGGATGAGGGTGACCATCAGAGACCTCACTCCTCAGACTGCATCCTCTCGTAACTCTTTCTCGTCATGGAAGTGGTTTAAGGAGCATTTTTGAAGCCAAACAGCCTGTGGGTGTGATGTTCTCCTTGCCCAACTATTCCAGCCCATCTGATAATATGTAAGCTGTGAGAAATCACAGAGGGTTATAAGGGACCTTAAAGGTCATCTAATTCCAACCCTCCTGCCACAAGCAGGGACACCTTCCACTAGACCAGGTTGCTCAAAGCCCCATCCAGCCTGGCTTGAACACTTCCAGGGATCGGGCATCCACAACATCATGACCTCTCTGTGGCTGAGCAGTCCTTCTCCAGCTACCCATAAAGACAAAGCTGAGATGTATAAAGCCTGATGACCAGAGAGTTAAGCAGGTGACAGAAAGGAACCACATGGGCAGTGGTTGCTCCCAAATCATGATCTTATTCTTACAAAGTTTCCAGGATTGTGGGTGGCCTATGTCCAAGCACTATCATACAGGCCCTGCTAGGTGCTGAGATTTAGAAAAAAGGAAAAACCCAGAAAGAAAAGAGGTATTTCTACTGTTTCTTTTGCATTGTTAACTTATACCAATGTTACAGCTACAGTTCTCTGCAGCTGTGGACAGCAGAAGCTTGCTTCTTTAAAAACCGCATAGTTCAAGAGTTTCATATAATCCTAAGAACCTGGAATCCAAAGCTGTAAAGACAAAGTTTCATAACTGCAAGATTTTTGGTGGAGTCACAAAAATTGGCAGTACTTGCTTTGCATCTCAGTTGTATGGAGAATCCAACAGCTGTAGAAACTTTGAGAAAACACCCCAAACTTTTGGCATGGCTCTTAGAAGAGAAATCCTGAGCTTTCGAGGGTTGTTTTCTTTATTCCTTTTTCTCTATAGTCAGGCCCAAGGTAGCTGATATAAAAATACAGCACTTCCAAGTAGTGCAATTATGATTTCTGTCCAAGTATAATGATTTATATAAAAACTAATGGCACCCTCAGGAGCAAGCTTCTGGAGACAAGATGTTTTATGACGATTAGAAATACAGATCTCCTTCCACACTTACCAACAGCACTTGTACTAACATTTAGCTGTAATAAATGCTTTCCTTCTTTCTTTCCAGACCAAAACACAGGCTGGATGACATGTGAAATATTTATACAACATTTGCAAATAAGTTATGCAAAATACACTTAATGCATGATGTTAGCACTATAAGACATGTGGTATAAACCAGGTGTTGCTTTGCAGGCAGGGACAGAGACAGCTGGCACAACAAACGGCAGGTTATCTCCCAGGGACTGCAGCAAGAGCAGGCTCCCAGGCTGCCTGGACACTGAATACATTGCTGTGTTCACTTGTCTCCTTGTCCCTTGTCTGCTCCTCCCACAGCGCTGGTGGCCAGGAGCCTGCCCGAGCCACCCCTGCCAGGTTCCACACTCCTCTCCCAGAGCACCATGATGGAGGCCAAAACATGACGCATTCCTGTTCAGAAGCCATGAGGCTGGGGTAAAGGACATGCTCACCTACACTGATGCTACCCCCTGAAGTGCTGTCACCATGGGTTGGACCCTGCTAAGCTGCAGGACTTCCCTTCCCCAGCCTCATGATCAATGCATAGACCTGAGGAGGAAAGTGCCACAGCCACCAAAGTCCCTTCCTCAGGGTGTTCCAGCATTCAGGACAGAGGTGGTGGCCCAGGTGTCGGAGAAATGCTGCTGGGGAAAGTGACCCAGAGGTAGGGGGAGCTTCACTTTTGCTTCTGTTTAAATTCAGGACATTAAGAGCCACAGAAGTGGAACAGGCTTTCTGAAGCTGGTGATCTTACTGACAGCAGAGAACATTGCTGGTCTTTCACATAACTTTTTAATTGAAATAATGATGTTCACCTCCTTCACTTCAGTGGCGTGTAACTGAGACATTGTGAAAACATGGCAACGAGCAGGAATGTGACAGACTTCTTATTCTTAAACGTACTGAAAAGGGCTGTCATTACAAAGATTTAGCCTGCATCATGACATTTCCCAAGGGAGTGTACAACCTCAGTTGTATCTGGAAACAGAAAGACAGCAAGGTATGTGCTTGTGTGACAGCCACCATCCCAGCTGAGACACCAGTGGCTTATATGTAGACATTCAGAATTAAAATCATAAGCTGGCTAAGTTAAACTTACTATTTATTAATTATTCCATACTTTTATTATTTTATTATTTGAATTATTACTGTTTTAATATTAATAACAATAAACTATAAAATAATTATAGATCATTATTATTAAGATTTGTTATTATTAAAATAATTAAGATCAGGAGCTATGGGTGCTTCTTGTAACAGACCTTGAATAGTGAATTACAGATATCTCACAGGCAAAGAAAAAATAACATGCCTGTGGTCCAACATAGATGGCTTGAATCAGTGTCCCACTTCCAGAACATGAATAAAAACCTCAGTGATAAACCCTAGCCACTAATTAATAGTAAGGAAGGTATGTAAGCCAAAAGAGTGACAATAGAGAGTTACACAGTCATAGGTTGATGGGACTCCATTACCTCTTTCTTTCAAGCTTCTGGTTACTTGACCACCCCATTTGGGGACAAACTTAATAGGGCCTGTAGTGATAGACAAGGAGTAATGGTTTTAAACTAACATACAGTGGATTCAGATTAGGTACAAGTAAGAATTTTTTTTACTGTGAAGGTGTTGAAACACTGGAGCAGGTTGCCCAGAGAGGTGGTAGATGCGTCATCCTTGGAAACATTCAAGGCCAGGTTGGATGGGGCTCTGAGCAACCTGATCTAGCTGAAGATGTCCCTGCTTATTGCAGGGGGGTTGTACTAGATGACCTTGAAAGGTCCCTTCCAACCAAAACTATTGTATGAATCTATGATTCTATGATCATCCTGGACTATGTGACTTGCCAGCTTGGTGGGTAAGGAGTCACATCCTGACATTGCCCCACCTGCCTGCTGGTAGACATGCAGAGTAGAAGCATAGCAATGCTAATGCTGGATAGCTCTGGAAAAGTAAAAGATAGGCCCTGGTTTTTGGAGTCAGGTGGCTTCTCTTTAAATGCAGTAAAATGAAAAGAAAATACACATTCTGGGAAAGCAAAGGATGTTTTTCATTGCAACTTAATTTTGGTTGAGTATTTCACTCTCTGGGAGGGGGCTGTGAGGTACGAAATGGAAAGGCAATATTTTAGATGAATTTCCCATCCTTGGAGCTTCCTGACCCTGCCTTCCCAATTACCAGAGTTTCCTTTAGCTTACGTAGCCTGTCTGCCATTTGTAATGGACTTACATCCCATCAGCAGGGTAAGCACTGTACCTGCACCTCAGCAGCCTCCTGTTCCTGCCCTAACAGCTGCTCTTCCAGAGACACTTGCAAGACACTCATGGTGACTCCTCAGTGACCTCAAATGCTTCAGTACTGTTGAGACACTTCGGCAAATAGTTGCTCTCGTAGCTGTTGAACTGAAGAAAAGCTGGGTCCTCTCATTTTCCTAGCTCCAGCATTGAGCGTGCAGATTGGGCTGTGCTGACCTGTGAGCCTGGGGGGACACCTCTGCTGAGGGTGAAAGCCCAGCTGGGCCTCTGCACTGACTCCCCACCCAGCAAACCCCAGGATGTCACTTACTAGCTCATGACAGCCCAGGGAGAAGAAGAGGCTAAGGAAAGACATGCCCAGGGTGATGTGGATTAGATGTAGCCCTCATCAGTGACAAAAGTGATGGCTGCGCAGCAATGCTGTCATTAAGGCAGGATTATCTTCTTGCGCACGCCCTCCCCTCCTCAGCTCTTCTGGTTTGTGCTCACGCATGGACCAGCCCCAGCCCGTGCTGTCAGAGCTACACCCTGAGATGACTGGTTTGGCAGGCTGCACAGAAAGTTCACCGACTGCTGTGGTGAAGAACGCCTGATGTCCCACATGCTGTATGCTGATGGTTGCTAATGAGCTGCTGAACTAAAAAGGCTTAAACTGCATGAGATTTGGGTCAATGTCCACTATTAATGCGCCAGTGGACACCACCGATAATTTCAAGCTTCGTTAGGCACAAAACTGTACTGCTAACCCCTATTTCTCATGCATGACTTGGATAACCAGAAAAGGGAGTAATGTAGGAGAAGCCAAAACCTCTGATTGTCTTTGCCCAAAGCCCAAATGTCTATGTGGCAAATGAATGCAGGGATCAATAAAATATTCCACTTCTGATAATAACCGGTTGCTTTTCCCAGAGACACTTGCAACATGCTAACAGTGAGACTCCTCTGGTGCCAACGCCTTTGGATACCTCCCTTTGCCTCTTCCCCTGCCCCCACACCTTTTGTCAGACTGATTGGGGGTGCTTTTTCTGATTGCTGGTTTTTGTTACTGTGTGTATTCACAAACTGCATCAGGGATGGATTAGACCATCCCCACTCCTGCTGAGTAGACTCCTTGAACAGCCTTAGGGGTGCAACTTGTTGAGGGGTGAGTAGGCTGTGAGCAAGGAGGGCGCTGTCCCAGATGGGAGGGCAGTCCATAGGATGCCCTGAGCACTCTGCCTCCAAACTGTGTGGAAAGCCTCTCCAAGAGAAGAAGGCAAGTCAGGTTTGGGGGAACTGCCTCCTGCAGTACCCAGCTGCTGAGCAGGCTGCTGCCAGGCCCCGTGCCACCTCTGATGGGCTGGCTGGACAAGCCAAGGCATTTGCTTTCCCGATGGGTCACTTCTCAGTTGTGAGAGATGTCCTCTGACATAGGAGCATGCAAACCCTTGGCTGATGGTTAAGGAATGAGGCTTTATAACGAGGCTTTTAAAAAGCTGCCACACGCTGCTGCTGCAATAGCCTTTGCTACCCAATGTCTTGTATTTCACATGTTCAGGAGATAAAGTATGATTCTCTGAAAGCATCAGAAACTTCAGTAAAGGCACTGGTATCTTCCTCTATGCCCGGCTGCCTGCCAGAAAAGCAAACCTCCAGAACTGTACTGGATCTTCAACTCTCCTGGTCTTTGAACTCAAACTAAGATTTTAGACATTTAAAGACATGATGTTTTTCTTTGCTTCTTTTTTTCTCCCCATCCCCGCCCCCCCAAATTATACTGTTAACATAACCAAACTGCCTTCCCAACTGAGCTCCTGTACAGAACCAAATGAGATAAACACATGTGATGAAACACAAAATGTCACCATGTCTTTCAAATGATGGTACAACTTCTGATGCCATAAGAACTTTGGATGTGTTTGTGTCTTTTGAAAGATCTGGTGATCTTTCCTCTCTTGAACAGTCTCTGGAAAGCTATATTTTCAAGGCTTCCACCGGACAACCCTCTACAGGGACAGCAAAAGCCACTCTGGTGACCTTTCTTCATCCTGCGTCCCACCTAGCCCATGGTCTGCAGCATCCCGAGCAGAATATTCTCTCAAAGGTTAGGCCTGACCAGCCTCCAGCATCATGGACTCAGCCCCACTCTGTCTTAATTGAATAGTTAATTCCTGCAGATAAAAAAAATGTTGTTTCTACATTGGACGTTGTTTTGGCACTTGGACGTGCTCTAAGAAAACCTCCGTGCAGCTTGTTTAATATTGCTAGAGATTGTCTGGGGATCTGGTAGGCTGATGCTGTGAGATCTGTGCACTCCTACTAATTGATGCTCCAGGACCATGAACACTGCATATGAGAAGCAGGTAGCTGGGCTGGAGCTGGGCTCTGGCCCTGAGCCACAGCACTTCTGCTTGCAGGGGAATCGCATGGTCCAGGCAGGAGGCCCAGGCAGGGCCGGTCTCCAGCAGGAGACTCCAGAGAGCCTGGGGCAGGGTGCAAGAGGCACATGGAGAGAGGCAAGGGGAAGGAGAAGGGTCTGGAGAATGAGTTGTGGGCATGCACTGGGAGCTGCCTGGTCATTTCTGCCTGTTTGGCTTTCGGTGCTGAGAGAAGATAGTGGCTCCCCTTGGGAGGCAACAAAGAACTACTTTTCACCGACCAGATTTCTGTATTTCATGCATGGTCTAATCAGCCTGGTCCCATTTCATGTTTTAAGGTTCTTGGTAATATTTGCTTTGTGTGAGTAGCTCCATTTGGGATTATCAGGTATAAGCATTGGAAATGGGCATTTTTCCAACATACACTCTGTGGTATGACTGTCTACTGCTGCAGAACGGCCAGATGCTGTGCTAAGTCAAGCTCCTAGCTGACTGAGAATAAGTATGCTGTGAAACAAAATGCAGTCCTACATTTCCAACAGAACAAGTTGTTCATGGAGGAGGACAGCAAGATGCATAGAGCTTGGTTGAAGAAAAGGAGCTTCCCAGGGAAGAGTTTAGAAAAAGCACTGACGTATGAGCTGGCATGCACACCTCAAACGCTTCAACACTGTTGAGACACTTCGGCGAATAGTTGCTCTCGTAGCTGTTGAACTGAAGAAAAGCTGGGTCCTCTCATTTTCCTAGCTCCAGCATTGAGCGTGCAGATCGGGCTGTGCTGACCTGTGAGCCTGGGGGGACACCTCTGCTGAGGGTGAAAGCCCAGCTGGGCCTCCGCACTGACGCCCCACCCAGCAAACCCCAGGATGTCACTTACTAGCTCATGACAGCCCAGGGAGAAGAAGAGGCTAAGGAAAGACATGCCCAGGGTGATGTGGATTAGATGTAGCCCTCATCAGTGACAAAAGTGATGGCTGCGTAGCAATGCTGTCATTAAGGCAGGATTATCTTCTTGCGCACGCCCTCCCCTCCTCAGCTCTTCTGGTTTGTGCTCACGCATGGACCAGCCCCAGCCCGTGCTGTCAGAGCTACACCCTGAGATGACTGGTTTGGCAGGCTCACAGAAAGTTCACCGACTGCTGTGGTGAAGAACGCCTGATGTCCCACATGCTGTATGCTGATGGTTGCTAATGAGCTGCTGAACTAAAAAGGCTTAAACTGCATGAGATTTGGGTCAATGTCCACTATTAATGTGCCAGTGGACACCACCGATAATTTCAAGCTTCGTTAGGCACAAAACTGTACTGCTAACCCCTATTTCTCATGCATGACTTGGATAACCAGAAAAGGGAGTAATGTAGGAGAAGCCAAAACCTCTGATTGTCTTTGCCCAAAGCCCAAATGTCTATGTGGCAAATGAATGCAGGGATCAATAAAATATTCCACTTCTGATAACAATTTTCTCTTTGGTGGATCTTGTTTAAGTCTACCTGATAGGGCTGTCTGGAAGAAATATCCAGTAGATACTG
Source organism: Falco biarmicus (assembly GCF_023638135.1). Classification (NCBI taxonomy): domain Eukaryota; kingdom Metazoa; phylum Chordata; class Aves; order Falconiformes; family Falconidae; genus Falco; species Falco biarmicus. The sequence goes on from NC_079289.1 coordinate 81,968,243, forward strand.
GAAAGAGTACGAAGGACATCTGAGATGAGGGACCCATACTGTCCTTTCTCAAATAGTGATAAGAAAGCTGTATGGGCTTTTAGTGGGTTAGTGAGTTAGTGGGAAAAAAATAAACATCTGAGAGGAGCCACTGGACCACATCTAGGTGTCATTGCCTGGGCCTGGCTCTAGAGAAGTGATGCTCACTGGTACCAGCTGAGAATATTGCCCTGAACCTGTAAGCTCCTGACAAAGCAAGAATGTGAGTAACTTCCATTGAAATCTGCTCCCAGGGTTGGAAAATGTGCCTCTGAAGAAGGTGTTTTAAGATGACATCCCTACAAAGAAGAGGCAGGTTTATCACTCAGTCTTTGGTTTCTTTCAGAGTGATACATAATGCTATGGGCTTTCTATTTTTTTGTGATTTTTGTTCTTTTCATTTACAACAGATGCTCTGTTTCAGTGGGTATGTCGCATGTGGATGATTCAAGTCAGAGACCATAGCCAAACTGTGGCTCAAGTAACAATCAAGATTCCTTGTTTAATTGATTGAGTGCAATGTAATGACGAGAAACCCCAACAAAAATTATGTCAGCATCAGTAAGTGTGGAGGTGCTTTGTATTGGCCAAATGAGCACTAGTATGTTTATTGCAGATGATCTACTGAAGATTAGTTGGTCTTGTTTGATGATTGACCCCAAATGGAAGGAGTTGTGAAAGGAGAAATTAAGATAGGACAGAGTTAAAGGGTGACAAGAACTCAGGAGACATGGCTAGCTAATGTAAAATTTGTTTGGCATTGTTTTCTAAATTTTTATGTTGGAATTAAAAATCTGGACTTTGCCAGAATGGCTCGGTCTTCCTTTAACCAGACTACATGTGGCAGGTACATGGGTAGAAATAGAGGAAAAATAAGCCAGGTCAAGAAAAGTCATAATCTGACAGGGTTGCTAGTGGAGTCTTTTTCTAAAATAGAAAGGAACAAGGTGAGATATTTTATCTGTGTTAGCAGAAGACACGCTAAGCTGTTAAAACAAGATCAGAGCCATACAGTGTGCTGGCAAAGAGGCCTACAGCCATTTGTAAAGCAAATGGCTGGCCATGGAGAGGTTCATCACCACGGTGTGATCTCAGGAAGCTACCTGAGGCCTTTTTTTGGCTTTTGCCAAACTAAAAGAAGGTAGATCTAGATTAGATATAAGGAAAATATTCTTCACTCTGAGGGTGGTGAGACAGGGGCACAGGCTGCCCAGAGCAGCTGTGGATGCCCCATCCCTGGCAGCGCTCAAGGCCAGGCTGGATGGGGCTTTGAGCAACGTGGTCTAGTGGAAGGTGTCCCTGCCCATGGCAGGGGTTGGAACTAGGTAATCTTTGAGGTCCCTTCCAACCCAAACCCTTCTGTGATTCTATGATTGGTTAAACGGTTGTTTTAGTATTTTGATTACAATAACCTCTGCAGAGTCCTGGTGTGTGCTATTAATGCCCCCATGTTGCGGAGGCTAGGAGGGTAGGAGCTCACACCTTTGTTACAGGAGTCAGACCATCGTTGCTTTCTTCTGGGGTTTTGCTATGGATATCACACAGGTCCAAGGCAGCACCTGCCTAGAGCTGTCTAGAAAAACTTGCTTATAATAAATTATTTAGGGAACCTTAGAGATAACAGCTTGTTGGTAAATATCTCTTACTGAGATTTTCAGCTGTGTAAAAGAATTACATTTCCTTCAATACGTCTGAGGCTCAGCACACAAACATGTCTTTAACATGGATCAGGCAATACCACGATCCCCCTCACTTACTTTCTTTAACCTTGGATTTAAAGCTCTGCAGGGCTTTTGTGGCTGGTGGGTCTCAGGGCTCCCAGGCACTGAAGCAGCTGGAACAGGTCACAGATCAGAGAACTAGACAGTTTGAAAAGCCCATTGCTAAACCAGTGAGGCAAACTGAGCCTTTTCTTGGGCCGTAGTGTGTCCACAGAAATAGAATAACTTAAATTAGATGTCTTTTAAATGCCAAATTTCATTATTTCAGATGGGTTTATTAATTTATATTTAATATCATTAACAACATGAAAAAGTAAACCACATGTTCAGTACACACACAAATACCTGAACAGAGCTATGATGATCAGATTTAAAACAACCAAAAAAAAATTATTCAGATCTGCCAAGTCTTTCATCCTTTTGTCATATTGTCTTTCTTATGGTGACCTCCCACGCCTCCCTTCCTCTCCTGTTATTTTGTGTTTTTGTTTAAAGTGCAGATCTTGGCACTGAGTGTATGAAAGAAGATGGGGAAAACAAACCATGTACTTGTAGATACAAGCTGTGGCAAAGGACCATTTTTAAGGGGAGGAGATGGTTACAGACCTACATTAAATGCAAGTAAATGAACTCTTACAAGGATTTGGAGCAAAATATGAAGGACTGAGTCAGCAATCACTAGTGCAGGCACTCTTAACTTTGCTTTTCTTTCCCTGAAATCAACAGAAGCACGCATGAGCTGAAAGCACTTTGCTGCACTGAGCCTATTAAAGGAACTGCAAAGTGTCCAAGTGTACTTCACTGTATCAAGCAGCAGAAATGGAAAACAATAATGAACACCAAAGAGACTGAGATGGAGAAAACACAATGTAAAGGTTGATACAGATGTGATTAGTATCCTGCTGCTCTGTCCATTCATCCAGAAAATATGAAATCTATGGATAATCATCAAATTCTGCATGCATTTGTTGTCTTTTGTTTCCCAAAGATACCAAACTGTGCTACGAATGAGAATATATAGCAATAATTATGTACACAGTGGGCTGGAAAGCAGGAGCATTTTAGCCACGCAGAACAGTAAAGCTGTAGGGAAGATTTCAGTTCGGAGGCAGGATTGGGCAGTGCCCAGAACAGTATGATAAGTCTTCCTAACTTCGTAAAGGAGGGTAATTGATTATTTCATGGCAATAGATGGCCAGGACTTCTCTTCTATTTTTCATTCAAAATCTTTCCTCTTCTGTGTGGTTTGGATCCCTTTCTCCAAAATGGATGCAGCCCAAATGCACCCAAGTTCGGTAGACTCAGCAAAACAAGATGTTGGTGCCTTTCATCTTGGTGAAAAACTGACAGTCCTGATGTTGCTGAAGAATTGGGAGCTTAAGAAGCAATACTTAGGAGGACCCAAAAGTGTCTTAGAGAAACCACATTATGCAATGGGAAAGCTGAACACGCAAGAAGACTACCTGTTTATTTATTTATGCAAATACACAATTTATAACCACACTGGTGATTTGTTGTTTAGCCGTGACTAAGTTATACAATGATTAGGCAGAGCAATAGATTTCAACCAGAGTGTCAGCTCGGGTCTTTCATAACTCTGTTTGGCTATTATACCTAACAGTGAAGACACTGAAATAAATTGTTATTGCCTATGATAAGCAATAAAGACCTGGGAAGAGCCTCCACACTTGTGGAGGGTTTTCAACACTGGCAAGTGAGTGTTTGTACTGGAGCTGTTTCTGTGATGTCTTCTTACCCTTCACATTTCAGGGAAAATCACTTAGTGTAAAATGCTTACACGTCCCTCTGATGCCATGGCTATATCCTCCAGACCTTTTGTACTAATGCTTATATTTTTTTGCTATAAACCTTCCAAGACAAGCAACTTGCAGTGCTGTTCCCTTGTGGTGTCCAAACTGCAGCCAGGCTCCCAGGTACACAAAGATGTGCTGGGAGCTGGAAAGCTGGGCACCATTGATCCAAAGTTTTCATGAATAACGTAGCAAATAAACAGAATCTCCTGTTGAGATGAAGTCTTGGGATTTCCTGCACTCCATTTCCATGGAAAGCTTAATTTAATGGAAAAAGTGTTATCCACTCCCCTTGCTGCTCCATGCTCCTTGGTCCCCTTGCAGTCTGGGGCCAGGTGGGGTGCAAGCATGGACTTCCTTGTTGCTGCTGGCTTGCAGCCTTTTATGTTGCTGGAGCCCACTGCTAACCAAGAAATGCCTACAGAGCACAGCAACCTGAAAACATCTCAGACCATCCAGTGTTACAGTGTTGGAATATGTACATCCAACTTACAAATAAATGGAGTGGAGTTCATGTTTATCCTAGATTCTCAGATAATGGGAATGAATCATCTTTGCCCAAGGGAGTTCAGAAGACATAAACCCTCCCTTCCAGTGCAAACCCACCAGTTATGGACCCTGAGAGGGCCGCACAGTGCAGGCAGAGCTCAGGTAGTCAGTGTGTTTCCTTCTGGAGATGCTTCAGTCTGTGATGCTTGAAGCTGTGTGACAGTAGTTTTCATATCTCCTGTCTTGCACTAGCCAAGTCTTCTCTCTTTCCTGTATGTGCAAGCAGAGCAGAGAGGTACGATCTTACCTGTTTTCCAAGTGAGAACCCGAGGCCCCCAGATCAGCATCTCAGCGGTGTTCGGGCACCCAGGTCAAGTCCCAGCAACATGAGTCTTGCTTAAGGCAACAGAAAAACTCTTTGGCAGGGCAGGGACACCATCTACCTTTGACCAGATGATTTAAACCAGAGTCTGAAATCTCAGACTGGCTCCAGATTGCCTTCCTTCTTGGACCTTTGCTACCACAGGGAGAATTTCTTTATCGTAAGAATTTCTAAACAGCGCATGCAAGGCAGGTCTGCAGGGCGGCTTTTGCAGGGCTTTTTGGTGTCTGAAACCAGTGATAACGTACTGTCATGGGAAAGCTCTCACACATGGTGCTTTCTTCACCAAGCTGCCTGGGAAACCCAGTGCCTGATGTGTGTTTGATTTGAAAGGACAGCGTGTTTGCTTTGGCAGACCTCTAATTAAACAACACAGCAAACCCACAATTGGTTTGCCTGTGCTGATTGCCTCTGCCCGGAGCTTTCTGTCTGTGCTAGCAGTTGTTATGATACCCATGTATCCCAGCGGTGGGAGACGCATACAAATAGATCTATAAATACATAAATGAAGGTATAATGGAGGAAGAAAACCAGAGAGGGAAAAAAAAAAAAAGAAAAAGAAAAAGAAGGGGAAAAAAAGAAAAAGAAAGTGCTGCTTCTGCTAAGTCTACGTGCGTGTGCCCTGAGTTTGGAAAAGTCTGTTTGCCCGGAGAGCAGGGGGTAACCGGATTTTTTTTAATTTTTTCTTCTTCCTCCACAGAAATAAGGTTGCCTGGATCTCCCCAGCACCGGCTCCCCGGCCCTGCAGCCCGCGAGAGGGCGGCATCGGCTCGGGAAAGCCGCCGGGAGCTCCCCACTGCCCCGCACCCGGGAGCGGGGCTGGAGCGGGAGCGGGGCTGGGCTGGGCTGGGCTGGGCCGGGCCGGGCCGGGCCGGACTGGGCTGAACTGGACTGGGTTGCGCTGAGCTGAGCTGGGCTGCCCGCCGCAGCTCCGCGCCTCCGCCGCCCGCCCCCTGCATCTCCGTGCGTCCCTGCCTGGCATCGAGCGCCGGCTGTTTACAGAGCCCTTTGCATGCAGCGTTATGCTGAAATGACAGAGGACACTGCATGGCCCCTACTTCTCCCCCCCTCCACCCACCCCCCAGAAAAAAAAAAAAAATCCAGCCGTGCAGAAAATCATTTCAGAGCTTAACTGTCGACCGTCTTTTCACCAAACACGGAAAACTCCCGAAGTCTGTCAGGTCACCTGCATTTGCAGAGAAAAGGACCACACGGTTGTAAGGGCAGAGCACTGGGTTTTGTACCGATGCAATGGAAAGCATCCGTGCTCCCATGGCAACCGCGGCTCTTGCTGCCGGAGGCTGACAGGAGGATGCTCCTGTACCGCCGCGGCGCCGAGGGCCCCTGGCATCCCGGTTTGCACACCCTTTGCATTATTTGGTTTACAGCAGGGTTTGCTTAGAGCCGGCCGCCCCCAGCAGGCGTGTTGCATTAGTTTCATCCAGCTGCACCGTGAGCTCATTGGAAATTCAAACATGCAGAATTTGCCATAAAATGTAAATCAGATGATACTTTCGCTGTGCCTTTTTTTCACTTAGGAATCCCTACTGTTGGGTTTCATGGGGGTTTTTTACCCCTCTCCTGTGGCAAGAAAAGAGAAACGGAACTATCCCCATTTTGTTATTCCCTCAGGAAAGACAATGGGAACCATTTGCTTTTCCACGGACAGCTGCCCCTTGATGGTTCTGTCTTTACAAGGAAAGAGCTCCAGTCTCAGCTAATTCCATCTAAAAACCCACTAAATAAGAGGCAATTCACATTTTTCTCCTGATGTAGAAGGGCAAACTAAAGACAAAGTCTCACAAATCTTTTTCATCACTTCTGATTGTTCTGTGTACTAGGACAAGAACTGGCTGACTCAGGGTTGGGACCTCACTGCTCTGGGGCTTGTTTTTTTATGTAACAGTAGAATCCTTCCCTCTCTTTTGAAGAGGGGTTGCCTGAATCTATGTGGTGTGTGCCTGACATGGGGACCCATTTTTATTTCTTTTCTCCCTGCAGCTGTGCCAGCTCTCCTATTTCCATAACCTTATAGCATTTCCACAACACTCCCTGGAAGTGCAGCCCTTCTGCATCAGTTCAGAAGCATGTGATTTTATTTTAGTTGCCTATTTTAGTTTCTATATTTCTATATTTCTATAATTCATATATTCTCAAACTCTTACATTGTTTCCTACCTTTTTTTTGTGGCCTCATCCCCCCAAATTAGGCATTAAAAAATGCTTGACCGTCTAGTTTAGGTAGTGAACTACTAGTGTGTGATCCTAGTGCAAAGAATCACTTGACAATCTATAGTGCACCTCTGTGTAAACACACATCCATGCACATACCCCAGGTCATTTTTACACGCTTTAATTTTTATATTTTGGGAGGCAAATGGTGTGCTGACCTAAGAACTAAGCTTTATAGTCTTTTGTATCTGTGGGAAATCAGGGATATGTTCATCAAAGACTTAGATAGATCAATGCCAGGGAAAAACATGAATTGGAAACCATGTCTGAAGTGTAGAAAGATATCCACAGGTTTTTGCTACCTTCCATTTTTGTTGTGAACCGCATGAGTTTTGTTATGGGTCATCTGATGTTGCCACACGATCCCTGTGTTCAGCATTGGCACACATGGTTAGAGGAAGTTTTCTTTGGTTTAGTATAACACCATTATGCTCAGATAAATGGCTTACAAGTTTTTATTTGCTGCACCCAGCTGCATTACACCAAAGCACTATGTGAGTCTCCTTCAAGGACAAAAGAAGGTCATATGTTATTTAATTGCAACTGCTCTTTTGAAATGGCACAAACAACCAGGGAATGAACACTGATTTGTTCAATTTATGATACATAGAAGAGAAAAATGCACTGCTTTTCTTAAATGTTACAACTAATAATTCTAAATGCTATATCTCTCTCTTGTCCAGTTTACAGGATAGTGTTCTAGCAGAGCAGCTTTATGATCAGTTTCTTTGACAGAGATTTATGTCTTCAGTATGTTTTAATTTATGATGTTAATATCTGTTCTCTTGGAAGAAATTTCATTTTCCATGGAAAGACTCTGACATTAGGGTTTCGTACCATTAAAGTCAGTGATTGATTTCAAGGAACTGTGGATATTTTTATGCTTCGTTAATTTAGACGTTCATTGGAGGTACATATGTGGTAGTAGCACCTGCCTACCTCATCGTAGGCATCATGGTGCTTTTGAGGCATCCCTGATGAAAAGCATTCAACAAGTGGATAGGGAGGCCTGGCACCTCAAAGCTCAGCACAAAGGAATGTCCTGTGAAGGTACAAGAGCTGCTCTTCCATGACTACAATTGCCCAGCCCCCTGTCATCTTTTATGCATGAAAGAAATAGTTGAAAACTGAAAAGAAGGTAAAATTTAGACCAGTTCTTGGGCAGATCACATCTGTTGACTAAAGGACTGGCCATCTTCAGTCTTGACCTTGTGAGGTTAAGAAAAGTAAGCTATTGACCAGCTGATAAAAAATACATAGGCAACACAATTTTTCTCAGAGTCTTATAGTAGTTCACTTCAGTGGTGTGATGCAATAAGGAGCAGCAAAAAGGGAACACAACACAGCTGACTGATTGAAAAAGCTATATAATCAGCCTCCTCTGAAACTTCTCTTAACAGAGCTTGGGACTTCAGGATCCAGTGATGTGACTTGCATAAATTCTGTGACTGCAGACCCCAGGTTCTTGGGCTCACTGCAATATTCAGGCAAAGCCTCATTACAAAATGCATGGAGGAGGAAAGACTCCTACCAAACAACTCCTGAAAAATGATAGTTATTTTGGGCATTGTCTAGACAGTCCTGCTGTCTATTAGAGATCTACAAAATTGGGAAGCACTTTCCCAAGCTAGCAAAGCATGTAAGCCATGGCTAATAACACACAACGTAATAGTCCCAGGGACTCCAATCCAATTAAGCTATGTGCTTATAAGCTCTGCTGAACTGGAACCAGATTGCATTAGCTTGCTTTAACCTCTCCACAGATCACAAACACTAAGCTGGAAACACCTGCCTTAGAGAGCTGAAGGTAATAGGGAGACACAGGAGGAAGCGGTGCTCCGACAGGCGCCTGCTGGGATGGTTCTGTCAAACTAGTCTGTTAAGGGCAGGTTGCTGGCTCAGCAAAGGGACAAGACGTCTAAACTCTCGAATTACCAAACTCTGATACAGCATTTAGCTGTATGTTAAAGAAGTCTGTGCACAAAGTTTAGGCCAAGTTGTCTCTAAAGTTGTTAAAGGTGGCGAATGAAGGGATTTCTGATCAAGGGAGTCAGTCTTGGGAAGGATGGGAAGCAAAGAATGGATGGTGAAAAGAACACCATTATCTTAAGTTATGCAGAATGAAGCCTCCAAGCGAGGAAGTCCTGTCTGCAAGAGGAGACAAATGGATAAAGTGTTGCAATCCGCAGAAAGTTGGTAGAAAGTAGGACAAAGGTAATTGCAGCAGTGAGAGATCATCACCTCTGACTCGAACAGCCCCCCTGACACAGGGCAACCCCCCTTGGGGTCCATGTGTAGTTAGTAAAAAACTTCAGTAGTGCTAACAGAGGATGAGTTCTAGTTTGCATTAGAAGCCAGAAACTCTTACCAATCCTGCATGTGAATGAAAATGAATCTGTAATACACTAAAATGTGCAAGTACTCTGCTGTATATAATGTGTACCCTTGAGTAACTTGGTGAGCAAGCTCGGAGGAAACATTCCCCCAGTGCTCCCAGCACTGTAATAAAGAATGCCTGCCATCTAAAACTTCAGATCTAGTGTTAGAGGGTTTTTTTCTCCATGACTGACTTTACGATACCAGTTTGAGTGACACCAAGCCCAGTATGTGACTCTGGGTTTCAGCAGACTGAAGGGTTAATTATGGTGCTATACTGTGATTCAGGGAAATGAAGTCAAACTAACCAGAGATCTTGGCCAGTGTCTGCTGATCTTGATACGGATTTTCCTGTATATGGAAAGGGGGGATCTTCTGCATGTAAAAAGAGAGGTGTATAAAAGGATCTGTCAGCAATACCCCGTCGTCTTATGAGAGATGAGACGAGCTAAATGTAGGCTGGCTTGGAGCCTGCAGTCAATGGATTGGCACCTGCTTCTGATGTGGGCGAATTCAGTCTTGTTTTGTCACTTGGGATTTGCTTGCATTAGCAAGGAGCATTATTGATACTGTCTAAATTACCTTCCCAGACTAAAATACCCTGCCATTGCCACTGCAGTTCCCCACATGGACAATGTGCTGGTTTTACAAGGATTTTGTTGCCTAATCTCTTTCTTCTTCATTGCAATAGGACTTTTTTTTATCTGAAACACTAATGCGTAGTGTTGCTGGAACTCTGGTTCCTCAACACCATTGCAGAGCTCACATGAAACAGACTGGGTTGGTCCTATATAGATGTCCATCAGAAAATGGCACAAGCTCCTTGAATGGTATACTTTTATGTGAGTAAAATTACATGTATTTGGTACTGGAAACCTGTCAGGGATTGTTGATGGCATCCATTTTGGAAGCTATTAAAACTGTATCTAGGGTCCTTGCTTTCTGGAAAACTGCAGATATCTGTGGACCATGTTAAAATAGTCAGGTTCAGTTTTTCATGCTTAAAGCCTTTAGCTGTGTAAGGACCTGATAACTCTTCAGACCATCTTTGTCAGACCATGAAGTGTGTGTGCACTGAAGATAAAAAGTGAGATCTGTATCTGTTTTGGTTGTGGGTTTGTTTTTTTTTTGGGGGGGGGGGGGCAGGGGGGAGTGTTTCGGTTTTGTTTTGGTTTGGGTTTGGTTTTTTTTGTTGTTGTTGTTGTTGTTGTTGTTTTGGTTTGGGTTTTTTAGAGAGAGAGAGACCCTTAATCATGTACTGCCTTCACTAGCAGACTGTGTATTTGGGAAACCTTGGGATGTGAAATGAATGTCTCATGGGCACCTGGTTCAAACCAAGGTTCTCCACGTAATGAATAAGTAACTCTGAACATTTAATTTTCCTCATTGAAACACAATCAGTCTCAATACAAGCTGCTAGCATCTCTAGAGTTACTCACTATTCTATATTTATCAAGGCTAGTAAGAGGGTTGCCGGTGAGTACCAATGGACACTCCTGGCTGATAAAACCCATCTCCATGGCCTACAGAGGGACTTCTTAAGGGTGACCAGAGCCAGTCAGCTGCTGACACTTAGCTTTTTTTCCACGGTGTCTGAGCGCTGGGGAGGTCAGGGCTGCTGACACTGTGCAGGACCCAGGGAAACTCTGCTGAAGCACTGTCAGGCAGACCGTTGTGGGGGAGCCCGGGGCTGATGCCCTGCTCACTGCTCCTCCAGCCCTTCCCGTAGTCTGTGCTGTAGCAAGGACCTATTGCAAGGTCTGGTCTACGGCACTGTGTCACCATGACAAGCCTCCTTTTTTTGTGCACAGCAGGAACCTTTGAAATGCAGTTTCAGAAGTGCAGAGATTTGTGTTTTTAATAATTGTCACAAACACTGGCAGCAGTAAACAGGTGCTTTTTCAGCTTACCCATAACACTCTAATAGATACAGCACCAGAAATGAGAACTTAATATAACATAATGTAATATAATATAATACAAACCTTAGTGATAGAAAGGATGATCTCTGAAGACAGAGCAATATCCTGACTCATTTTGTATAGTCCAGTGAGTGGCTTCTCAGCCTGTCTCCCCAGAAATTGGCAGAACAGACTTAGATGACAAAAGGGAACAGCACATCTGAAATTATAGGAAATAGCCCATTTTACAGTTACTATTCAATCTACATCAAAAGACAAATATTTTGTCTTTAAAATCTGCATATCACATCAAAGTGTCAGCTGAAAACTACATTCTGACCAGGAAAGTATAGAAACTCTCAGTGTTATTTATCACTTTTTCTTGGGCAGGGAAGGAGGGACAGATTGGTCAGACCTTTTGCATTTCCATATTTTTCAGGGAACACTTCAGCAATTTGCCTCCCATACTCTAAAAGTGTCCAGTGTGTTACCAGCACAATCTTCTTTGATAAAAATTAATGTATTTAAAAGATCAGTTTTGGTTGCTACTTGTTGTTACTTTTGCCTGCTACTTGGAGGCTGCTCTTCAGAACTTCCAATTTTATACAGTCCATACCATCTAAACCTATATCAACACTGGTTCATTTAATTTCTGTTAGCATATTAGAAGAATGGAATGTAATATCAGAAGTACTTTAAACTTTGTTTCATATGAACATTTTCTAAGATAAAAGCATTAGATGTCCTGACAAATCAGCAATAAAATTCACATCAACTTTCCTGGTGCAGAATCAGTCCCACAGAAAATCTTGAATGATTCTGCCTGCAGACTTCAGCCTATGAACGTCTCACAAAACTCATCTCACAGATAATAAGGATGAAGTGCTATTTCATCAAAATATGAAAGTTGGCAGTGAAGGAAAGCCATTATGCAGTGAAAGTGCTCAGCATATGAATACTCATTCCAAAACCTTTTGGCATAGCTCCTCACTCCTTTTTTTGGTTCTTGGGAGCGTATGTCATTTTTGTAATACTTCTTATGAAACAGTAGCTCTGCTGCCGTCATTAACACACTGATAGTGTGAACAGTCAGTTATTTTCACTTACGCTGATGTGGAGGCCACAGTCCCCTATGAAAAGTTCATGGAATTAATTCAGATTTGGCTTAACTTCTGAAGAGTGGCATTTAACAGAAAGCAAAACTATTTAAGTAAAGCTTAAAAGTCTCAAAAGTTTCCCAGTGAAATTACACTGATATATATTGCATTCATGATGGTAGTATCCCTGTGGTAAACTACAGCCATATTTGATAATTTGAAATACCTTTGATACCTCCAGTTTTAATCTGCTGTAGGATTACACCTTGCATTTCATCTCCTTAATAAAAAAAATCTCTTCTTCATTTCCCACCCATGTGGATGTATTCTGCTAAAATTACAGAGCCATTAGGCTCGATACTACTAGCACTCTTCAAAAGTTAAAGTCCAGTATCTCCTCAGTCATCCAGAGTCTCTTACCATTAAAAACCTAATGCATTTGGGGGGGGGTGTGTGTGTGTGTGTGGTGTGTGTGGAAATTGATGTCTATTACAGATGTTTCTAAAATGAAATAGTTATTATTTTTCTGTCTAAGGTCATACTCCAAAGAAAGGTGAGAGATAGAAGTGATGAGATAGAAAGGCAGTATACACATACTTCCATTGCTTTTTATCATTACTTTTAAAATTAAATGTGATAGAAGACTTTTAGCACTCACATGGGATAACCTAAATGATACACCTAGATGCAGGTGGATCTACCTATTTTTCCAGCCTGTGCAGGTATTTTATGCCTGTGATGGTAAACCTTGCTTTCCCTGTCTGAGTCTGATATGTTTCTTCAGTCTCCAATTTTTATGCCTAATAAAACACTAAGGAACTAACAGAGAATATTGACTGTTTAATGGAAAATTACTCTAATGAATCAGCCCCTGTAGCAGGATTTTTAAAATTTTATTTCATTTCAGTAACATGAATCCAACCTCTTTCTTTGCACTCTGATATTATGCCTGGCAGCCCCTGGCTAGGCTGATTGACTAACCCAAATTACAGCAACATCTGACAGGAGCCCTGGCTTGAAACAATCTCCATTGTCTGTAATAATCTGGTGAACCAGTTCAGTGTTGTGCTGAGAGTGTCCTGCTCTTCGTTTGCCAACACTTTTTTCTTTGACCTGCACTCCACCTTGTCTTTCTTTTGGTTACCTTCCATTTCTTCTCCAACTGCTCAGCCTGATTCCTCTTGCTTTATTGCCTGATGATTCCTCTTCTCTCCCCAGAAGTCTCTGCATCCTTGCTCCATGCCTCTCTGGCTCTTTTGGTGTTGATATGCAGCACTGGATCTTTTCCAAGGCCCTAAGTCTCCTCAAGTGTTTCATTGTCACTTGCTGCTACACTTTTGATTTCTTCTTCTGACAGCTATTTGGTCTTATTTGGCAGCACTGGTGTTTTAATCAGCAATGCAGCCTTCCTGTTCTGCAGCCTACAACTTCTCTAATGATGGGTTTTCTTGGAGACCTGGACCTCTGCTTCCATGCTTGTTCTCCTCTCTTGTATGTGTTGTTTTGCTGCTTTCTCCCCCTTAGGATGTGTCTGCCTTTCCCACTGATGAGTCCACCTCTTTCATTCCTCAGAAATGTAGACAAGGAAGTCCTAAGGAAAAAAACCTCCACTGCAGGCTGTTTCTCTGGTTTTATTTTCTGCCAGAAAGAATAATAAAAATTATTCTAGATATTTCAGAATCACAGTTTTTACAGATTGAAACCCAAGGCTCTTGACTTTGCAGTCCTGATAAGGTCATGTGGGACTTCCCCTGCCTTTCACCATGGGTACTGGCGTGGCATCTGTGACCTCATGAATGCAGACTCCTTCTCTGACACATTGTAAGAAGCAGGTTAGCACAGAAACCTTACTTCCCATGGGGAGAACCAGCTGATGGGTAGCTGTGCATGCATAGTTGCATTTTAAATGTAGACTAGAGCTAGCTGTAACACTTCCAGCAACAGAAAACTTTCCAGAATTGTATTACTATACTTTCTGTCAGAGAGCACAGTTCTGCTCCCTGCAGTGAGATCACTTGAATCTCGCTTGAGTGCTTAAGTTTAACTTTGTGTGGCTTGGATCACACAGCTATGAAAAGCTCTTGCTTGAATCTGCCAGAGCTTGGACTTAACCTGCGCCTCCTTTATTGTAAGCTGGAACCTAGGCATTACCTGGCACATTTTTTATTGTGTGGAATTCAACTTGCAGCGTGCGCTATCCCTGTGCTTCTGCAGGACACACACACACAGACATAGTAGTGTTTTAAAGCAAACATGCTTTGCTAGGCTGCTCTATGCATATCCACCATAACTCTTCCATTATTCACAGGGTGGGACCCAGGGTAGAGAAGTGACGCCATTTGTTAAAGCACAGCCCCTACTCACGGGACTGATTTTACTTAAATCTAACTGGTGCTGAGGAGTGCATGTACATATATCTTTAGGTCCTCTAGCTTCCTACTGCAGAACCAGATCCCTGCTGGTGAATCCCTTCACTCTTAGCAATCCATTTATATATCTGTATAATAGTCAGGGCTATTTTTGCAGTGTAGAAAGGGCTGGAAAATTACAGCAGTTGCTCATTTAGAGCAATTACATTTCACCTGAAGTAGTCCCACTTCTTTCAGCAAGGGGTCGGTGTGAATGAAGAAGAGTTTGCGCATTAATTACCTTGCATAGTTGGGCTTGTCCTTTATGTTTTTAGCTTCTCTTCTAATCTGAGTGTGCACAACCATGAGCTCTGTGGTGTTCAAGGCTGAAGCTGGGAGGGGTGGACTCACTGGTTGGAGCCAGCTTTTTGATCCTGCCTGTTCAGTGATATGTTTTTTTACAGGCTGTTTCATCGCTGGAAAGTCACCCTGCTCAGATCAGGAACTGTGAAGAATCCTCTTTCCTTCCTGCTTGCAAGTTATCTTCTCTGTACTCCACAAAATAATGTTTCCCTAATATATAAACAGAAATATGCAATTATGGATGGAAAGTTCAAATGCCAACATTAACAGTGAATGGCAATGATATTTATGTTTATGAACTGTGACAAATTCTGATTTCATGACTTTGAACTCACTACCTTAAGGAGAAAAAGTATGCATTTACTTATGGGCTTCAGAAAGCTGAACATCTACAAGACAGTGGATGAGCAGTGGTAGCCTATTGTTTTGTAAGCCTTTTCCCAAGCCTTGGAAATCTTTCACATCTTTAAATCCACCAAAGAAATGTATCTTAAAATATATTTCCTTTTTAAACAGTTTTCTTCTTTAGGAAAGAAGGAAGTTTAGGCACACAACTACTTTAAGGTTCAACTTTTCTTAATTATCAACAGATAGTTAGTGAAACAGATGTTAGCACGCAGTTGTTCTATACATTGAACATACAGAATTACAAACATAAAAGGATAAGTAATGCTTGCAGCATACAGACACTGATGGTAATCAAGAGGTCTCATAGTTGTGCATACATTACTCTGCAAGTAAATGTGCACATACTCTTGGTATTTTGACACGAGCTGTATCATACCTTTACCAAGGCATGATACCTGTACAAATTATAGTATGCACACACAGAACAAACAAGAATTGATCAGTGAGCTGCAAAGCAGCCTCTGAACAAACAGCAGCTCTAGCAAAAAGGCTTAGTTCTTGACCCACTCCAACCTTGGTCACCCCCTGAAAACATTGCAGTGGGGTCTGCTGAGTGCTGTTGTCATTATATAAAACTGGATACAATAAAATTATATACGTACACATAAAAATAAGCATGCACAAGATCAAATAAAATGCATATAAAATTACAACATTTCATTGCACAAAACCCACGGTGTTGAAAAGAACAATTTATATCAGGGGTCCTCAAACTATGGCCCAGGGGCCGGATATGGGCCCCCAGGGTCCTCAATCCGGCCCCTGTATTTACAGAACCCCTATGCCCGCCCCCCCCCCCCCCCCCCCCCCCCCCCCCCGCCAGGGGTTGGGGCAGGGAGCCAAGCAGCTGCAGATGACTGCCTGCCACTGCATCCGTGCGCCGGCCCCCTGTTAAAAAGTTTGAGGACCCCTGATTTATATTATCATTTTTGTGTATATTTGTACAGGGAGATAGAGGTGCTGAATTAAGAAATCAGGCAACCTAGAAACTGTTCATTGCTCTTTGGCATCCTTCTGATATTTCCCCGTCCAAGGCACCTCCAGAGGACAAAACACCCCACTCAGAAGAAAAGTGCTGTAGAGAGACGGGATTAATCACCTTCTGAAGGAATCTCTCTCCATGAGGACTACAGGAGGATCCTATGTAAAGCAAGCTCAGACTACATCCTTAACTTTACATGGCTGAAGTGAGATGAATTCCTTTACTGCATTCGTCTGTGTCTGCTTGGAAAGCTGAAGATAATGACGCTACTCTCTCAGAGTGCTCAAGTGAAGATCACTAGTGTAGGTATTACAGCAAAAATACTGTTGAGAAGTAGAAAGGTTTCTGGAGGAAATGAGTTTGAAATAAATCAGCCTACAGCTTCACAAGGTTTAGGAAATACATTTCAATTGGAGGAGAAACTGCAGGAATTATCCAAGAAGCTTATTTTGAACATCACAGAGTTATAAGGAAACTGATCCCTCTTAGCAAACACCTTAGTGTTCAACTTGGTGAAAACAAGAAGCCTTGGCTGTGAATGCAGCCAGAAACAGATCACTCATGCCAAGGTATCAAGTGTAATAAAAATATATCAAGTATTCCAGGATAATGGAAAGCACAGACTGTAATCAGTTTGTAGAGAGGCTTTATAAGTTGTGGAGCCTTATAGGGAGTCTCATCAGGTTGAAACAACTGGGCATTGCACCAACATAGATTTTTATTAGTGATAGCAGTTATGAGAATGTAACACTTTAAAACCCCACATCACTGGCCTCATTCACAAAAACTGTTCATCCGCTTCTCTGTGGGTACCATGGCACAGACTTTCTCCCTCCATCCATGTGCAGTTCAACTTTCTTTCTTTTTCCTCCTACCCAAAAAGGCACAATCTGTTCCATGTGAGGTTTAACTTTCAGCAGCCACTTACCAAATTATTTATCACTTTTATTTGACAAATCAAACAGAATGAGAAAAAGGTGCTTTGAATCTCAAGGATCATTTCAACCTGTGGTGCTGTTGAGGCAGCTCTAGTTAGTAACAGCTTTTGAAGGCATTAGTGATTTTGCACTAAACAGGCGTATTGTCCTTGGAACGTGATTCTAGGGCATTTCCTGCACTTCAACAATTTGGCTTTTGATTTCAGTTGTTTTCTTTAGAAGTATGCCTTTCTATAATGACAAGAATAGAATGGACAAAATCCTGCAGAAAACAAAGGCTGCCAGACAGAAATACCTTCTCTCACAAATGCTACTTTAATATAATAATCTAAACTAAACCATGTGTTAAGAAAAACATTAAGAAAACCAAATCTGAAACCCCCCAGCAATTCAGCAAATAGATCTTCATCCTGAAGAGACACAGGCCCCACACCGGGGAGGGGACAAGGTTGGCTCCACACCAGGGTGCTCTGCTGGACATGGGGCATGAGACAAGAATAATAATCTTGACCAAATACAGGCATGCGACTGTGCTCCCTGAGTCAGCTTCCTTCAGCTCAGTCCTTCTAAATATCCCGGTGCAGGACCTTATCTTCTCCCTGCTGTGAAATAGCATCCCTTAGCTTAAACCTCACTAAGCAGAATTTAAGCCAAGGCACATTGCCTTAATTTGGGTTTATGAAGAGGAAGGTCCAATCAGTTGCTGAGACCGAAGTGGGTCAGCCACCATGTTTACCAGCTCACTTCTTTAAAAACTTAGGAACTATGTGATTTTCTGTTAAGTAACTTTTGCAAAGAGGTGAAATGAAAGCTTGACTCCGAGGGGCATGTGGCTATCCTTGTACTCTGAAAGCAAAGGCATACTAGGATACTTGACTCCTCTGGGCACATTTGTAATTTCATCCTATTCTGTCTTCTATTTGCCATTTAAGTGAAGCTTTACAAAACCAATGCCCCTTTCCCAGCTTCTCTGCCCTACTCCCAAATACCTACTGTTACAGGTCAACAAGGGCCCTTCCTTTTGGGGACTGCTGATGGATAAGCATAAAGGATGCTCTGGTAGGTTTTGGAACAGCTGAGTTTCAGGGTACCAGTGTTTTAATCTTCAGCTGTTGTTGCGGTTGACCACAGCCAAGCACCCACACAGCCTCTTGCTCACTCCCACATTCCCAGTGGGACAGTGGGGAGAATAGGATGATCAAAAGCAAGAAACTTACGGGTCAAGATGAAGACAGTTGAGTAGGTGAAGGAAAGGGGGAAAACCTGAGTGACACAAAGTTGATAGTCACTCAGCACCTCCCACAAGCAGACTGATGCCCAGTTAAGCTCCAAGTAATGGCCATCTCAGGAGCCAAAAACCCCACCCTTCTTTTATACTTGCCCCAGTTTTATTGCTGAGCATGACACTGTATGCTATGGAAAATTTCTTTGGTCAGTCCAGGTCAGCTGTCCCAGCTGTGTCCCCTCCGAGTCTCTTGCCCACAGCCAGCCTGCTCCCTAGGGGGTGGGAGGTAGGGGGGCAGAGTGAGAAACAGGGAAATCCTTCACACTGTGCAAACACTATTCAGCAACAGCCAAAACATTGGTACCTTATCAAAACTTTTTTGGTCACAAACACAAAGCACAGCACCATAGGTGGTGTTACGAAGGAAGTTTACTCCATCCCAACCAGATCCAGTATAGCCGTTCATGAACTGAACTGGCAGTGTAATGCAGTCTGCTACGGGATGTCCTGAGAACAAGTCCTGTCTTTCTTGTGAACAAACAGTCCTTCCTGTCTGTCAAATTCACAAGGGCTGTCTCTGAGTTCTCCAAAATACGAGACCCTTCCATGGGCCGTGGCTGCTGCTGGCCTTAGCTCTGCCTTCTCTGCCTGCCCTGAGTGCAGGTTATGTTGCAAGTGAGACACAGCATGCCTGGAGGGGTGGAGATGACCTCTAGCTGTCTCTCCTCTCACCTAAGGGTTCATCACCTGGAGGTGATTGAAATGCTGGGAATTACATTTTTGTTATCATGGGTAGGGGTCTCACAGATAACACTACTGCTGTTAGAGAGGCGGCCAGGGATCTGAAATGCCAGAGCATATCACCACAGTGGAGGGCCTGGCACAGGGAAGATGAAGAGTGATAAGCTTTGGAGCTCTCTTTGGAAAAAAAAATGTATAGGAGAAGCTGCATGGCCAACTGCCTTCTCACAGGTCAAGACCTAAAGCTCTTTCATCCCGCTAACAAATTGGCTTCAAACTATGCAGTAAGTCCTGCCAAGCCCACTAGAGAGGCAAGACGAACTGTATCTTTCACATTTGCATCGGGGTTTTCAGATGGGAAGGTTGTTAGGTTGATCAAGAAGTATTTGTGGTCAACTTTTTTGTGAAAAAGTCTGTCAAATACATCAGCCTAATTATAGGGGTCCCATTTCTGCAAGATATAATTAACAGTCTCACAGTGATATTAAGTGCTGTGAGAGTTCATTTTGAGATGAAGCTTGGCCTGAAAGACCCGTGTCCAGGACTGTTATTTTTGCAAATATGCTGTATGATAGAATAATTACAATAGGTTTGAACTGATATTTTAAATACACTTTAAATGGTTTGTGTATTTCTAGCATAGCAGGACTACACATTTCAAAGTATGGGTTTCCATCACTTCTAGCCAGCAATTTGGGGTGCCCACTGTTGTTTAGTCCCTTATGTAAGGATCAAGGGACAGGAGCAAGTGGCAAAGTGTAACTTTAGGAAATTATGTTAAATGCTGGGTAGAATGCAAACGGGGTGGGATGCCCTCAACTCGATGTTGTCTATAAGCAGTTAATTAAAGGCATAACTTCAAAGCCATGAGCAGCACTGGGAGGGCATGGCGTGGCCCTGTGAGTACCCACTTTCATTGCTGCCTCACTGTGTGCAATGCTAGCAGAGGCTCAGTGTCCTGGGAACGCAGAAATGTCATTTTGCGAGCAGGGCTGTGGGGTCAGCCATAGGCTGAAGTGCTGACACCAGGGAGGAACAATGTCATGTGTAAGTCTGTGCCTGTGGAGTGTGTGGCTCAGCAGCTCAAATCCTGTTTGGTGCCTCTACGGCTAACAGTATAGTTATTGTTATGGTGACACCGTCCTGTTTGTTTTGCTGCCTTGCCATGATGTGATGACACAAAACCACCTGGCTTCTCCATGCTCTGCCCTGCACCGTCGCAGTGGTACCCAGCGAGCTAGGTATCTTCCCAAATAACTACTTGAAAATAGACTAAACCAAAATGCAACACTTCTGAGACAAGCTAAACATTGCTTTCTTGCTGCATTTCAAAGTATGAAAAACCTGGGAAAACTACCTTAAGTTCTCACCTTTCAGCCTACAAGTAACTGCAAACTGAGAGCAATCTCAGCCCTCCTTAAGAAAGAAAAGGATTTCCTTTGCTGGCCAGAAAGCCCTTTATAAACTGATATAAACTATATCAGAGCCATTTACAAAAAGATAAACTCAGGCATTTCATTGCCTATCTGGAGAACTGAGTAAGGTAAAGAAGCTGAAATTAACCTGCATTTATCATCTTTTGATATTAGGGCTGGCAGGCTAACCTGCTTTTATGTAATTGGACTAATAGCTATGGTTATTAACATCATTAAATCAGTGCTGTCTAGTAAACTATTCTTTTATCTCACAATGTTGCCCTGTGTGCCCTGAAGAAAAGGACTGGTTTTCTAGAAGCGCATTCTTCCACATCATGTGTCAATTGGGCAACAGGCACTGACACGGCCGATTCAGGACTCAGCACTGATCGTTTTAATGGTGAGGAAGAAGCACAGATTGCTGGTTTTGATGAGCAGTGTAACAGCTATTGCTGTGCTGCTGCACTTTGGCTAGCAATGGCTGCAAGCGATCCCTGACAGTACCGATACCCCAAATCCACAGTAACGCTTGTTAATCTTGCAGAGAGAAGACACAGTTGTAACGAGGGAAAAAGAGCAGCTTGATCTGCTTTGCCATAGGGTGTCTCAAAGCTAACAAAGATTTTCTATTTATTGGCTTCTTTGATGGTAAAGGATTACAAGCGGAAAGCACCTACTCATGTTGTGCCTCTGCCACCCTGATGAGTCTGCAGTTTACCAGGCTGCAATTTGCATAGACTACATCATTAAAGGAGACACTACATTAGGAAGGAGGACTGGGTGTGCTTGGAGGCACTGGATGACAAGAAAGATGCAAGCAAATAAATAGCAAGGGGAATGGAAAAGAAAACACAGACCTGAGGAGTGCTAGCCTCACCTGGTTTGTTATTTGAGACCTGATGGATCGCTTCCCTACCCATTCACATTCATGACTGGAGCAGCAATAGATGAAAAGGAATCTTCAGTTCCTGCTGATGCTACCTCTGTTTTTCGGCTGTAACTGCTGCCAGGGTAAAGTCCTCTACATTGCCCACAGCTGAGATATGACCAACCTTTTTTGTGGGTCCTTTTTTATTGACTTCCTTAACAGGGGATGCCATGTAAAGGGCACGTCAATATGGCCCAAGGTGAAAAAGTGATAGCATGTGGAAATAGAGGAACATGAAAAATAAATACAAGAGCTGTGCAAGCCATATGCAGAAGACACAAGGAGAGAGGAAAAAAAACCACTTCCTGACTTGAAAGGGTTAGAGCATGTGTTTTGAAAGATGGAAAGATGGGGCCACAAAGACCCAAAACACTGGGGAAGAGATGAGGGAAAGGAGAGGATCAGGAAACTGTTCACATTTCTGAATCCCACACATCTTGCGCCTGTCTAAACACTGTGGAGGGACACCTCCGACAGCTAAAGCAAGGGTCACCAAAAGCCTCATGTAAAAGACAGATGGCTCAGACCGGACTTCTGCTCTGTCTCATCCCTTGCTTAACCCAGCACTACTCCCCTTGCTCCTTCCTCTGCTCAAAGATGTGTTCTGCACAAGCAAGTGGGAAAGATAGGGTAGATGTGCTGGATCCTCACTACAGCAGTACAGTTATAACTAATTCTGGTATAGCTATATGTAGCTGTATTCCAAAACGGCTGTAGTGACTGCCAGAGCTCGGTAAGGGGGCTCTGCTCCCAATCCCTGGGAGGTCACTGCAGGCCACCTCACCTCTGGCTGCGACATTGTGCACGGCAGCCTGTGCCTTCAGGCTGCAGGCACTGTTTCTCTTGCCGCCCTTGGGGTGTTCAGAGCTGTGGTTGTTTTGTGCATCGCCGAGGCTGCCAATCACTACTGAATGCATTTTCAGAAAACTTCCACATTCTCAATTTTTAGCATTGTGGATCGGTCAGTGAAATGGTCTGACAGTGTTCTTCTCAGCTCCCCCTGAAAATAATGCCACCAATAACTGTTTATTTGTTGTGATGTTTTTCTCTACCCTTAACAGTGAACTCCAAGCACCAGTCAATACCTCGTTACACTGATGTACATTGGACACAAAAAGCACAGTTGCATCACTGATGTGGCTTAATAAAAAAACAACGCACCGTGCAGTCTTTTCTTCTGGTGACCACAATAATGACAAAGACTGACATTATGGTCATGCCAAACAAAATGCCACTTTTACCAGCCTTGTCAATTTTTTTTATGTCACTTACTTTGATTACTGAAAAGGTTTTTCAGTGGAATTGCTGCCAGAACTTTTGTTCTCTGAAATAGCTAATATTGGTATAACATAAAAATGCCTCTGTTTATATGCTAACTCCTTCTCCTGAGGGGAAAAAAAAGGGGATTGTTCTGTTCTGTGCTTCTATAAAGTGTGATGTTAACTCACAGCCTAAACATAGAGCAGCCCAGTGAGATGAGCATCTGTGTTTCTCATATTGATGAATGACAAGAGTTTCAGAACATGCTTCAAACATCCTTAAGGACCGAACTTAAGTTCATCCTTAAGGCTGAACTAGTGCCTAGCTGACTATACTTAAGCAGCTTGGCACTTCCAGGACTCACAGATTTTGCAGACTAAAAAGCCAGAAGAAGAGGTGGCCCAAGGTGGAATATGAAAGTCCCAGCGATTCTCAGTGTCCTGTCCTTCGCCTGATTCCCAGAACAGTTTGTCTTGCCTTTATGGTCACTGGCCCATGTTGTCCTATGGGCCTGACACTGTGATGCTGTGAGGTTATCTCTATACAGAATTCTTTCTTTTCAGAGTTTATGCCCTGCACCTTCAGAAGATTTTTAACTCCATATGAAAATGACTTTCAGTCCCAAAACCAGACTTATCAGCTATATTCTGTATCTCATTGTTGTAATGATAAACTAAAATACAGACAGACTAAAGTATTTGTGTTGCAGGCTGGGCAGTGACAAATGTCTAAATATTATGTATGCCAAATTAGAAGTGGCTTAACTCCTGCAGGTATTTGCTCTCCAGTGGAGAAACCTTTTTCTTTCCATACATTCTTTTCATTAGTTATGATGATTTTGGAGAAGCCTTAGTTGGAGAAGGATATTTACGTTTTAAACTAGTATCTCTCATAGTTTTACTCCTCTCCCTCCCTCCCTCCCTCCCTTCCTTCCTTCTGTCTGTCCTTTCGTCCTTCTATCCTTCCTTCCTTCCCTCCTTCCTTCCTGCAGGCTGAAGCCACCAGCTGTTCTCATGGGACTGCTCCCAGGGTGCACAGTGCAGGAGAGGGAAAACCTCACACTACTGAGTAACAGCCTTGAATTTCTTTTAAATTCTGAGTATAAGCAAGGCCCAAAAGCTGAACGTGCCCTACATACTCAGGTTCAGAACCAGTCTCCCTTTCTTTCTGCTATTGTCTACATGAATAAGCTGCAGATTCTTCCTTTTTTATTAGACACAGGTTTGAATTAATCCAATTTTTCTCGGGTCACATCCCAGAGCAACAATTCCAGTTTCAATGCTGTACACATTTGCATGGCTCTGTCTTTTGTCAGATGGGAAGGAAGGAAGACTATTATTTCTATCACAAGCTACTATGCAATTCACCCCACGGGATAGTTTCCACAGAGCAGAGTTCAGAGTGGAAAAAGCTGGTTGGTAGTGAATAGTCAGGTTGTTCATTAAGGAAAATTCTAGTAGAGAAACCTAGTGTCTAGATTTGATGAAAACTTAATGAAATACGCACAACATCCCTGTGATCTGCAGCTCATTTTGAACAGAAGCTGAACTCAGGTACATCTGAGGTTTTTGATAAAAGTTTCATAGGCATTTGTGCGTGACCCCAGACCTGGAAGGCAGAAAGGAACTGAACAGTTAAACTGCCAGGCACACGGAGGGAACCAGGACAGAGAGGAGAAGGAAGGGTCCCTCAATGTTTTTGAATGAGAAACAGGGCACCAATAAGAAAGTGAACATAGGGGCTTTTTTTTAAGCTACAGTACCTTGGCTACCAGCTCTAAGTAAATGAGCTGCTAATGAGCTGAAGGAGAGGCTAATATAATTAAAATACAGTGAAGAGCATGATCCTGTTTACGGGATTGCTACTACAAGACTAGAATAAAATGTTGGCTAACACACATTTTGAAATCTATTACTTGCCTGAAAAGCTTGCTGTGGTATCCATGTAAAATCTGGCCTGCAACCAAATCAGTGCAGTATAGAAAGGGAACAGGTAATGTTCATCACACAGCTCTATCCTCATTTTAACAGTAAATGCATTAGAAAGTCAGTTAGATGCGATCTAGGAAGGGGGGGTGGGGAGTGGGGGAATCTCTAATGCTATCAAATACTCAGATTCTGCAAAACAAAGGAGCAGTGCAGTTAAATTTGTTCTAAAGCTCATACCATCACGTAACATAACCAAACCCAAACTGTAATGCTGAATGCTTAAGAGTTTACAGTTGCTTTTTCAGCTATGCGGAAATTATGAATGCATATTTCTGTTCTGGATTATGTGGTTAATGAGACTCAGTCCGATAGGAAATGGGCTTGTCTGTTTAGAAGGGCAGGGTATGTGTGAAACACAAATGGATAACCAACAAACTCACGGTTCTGGAAATAACACTTCCTGACAGCGCTAGGATAGAGCCCTGCTTTAATCAGGGAAAGGCAGTCAGGCTTGCTTGTGCAACGTAGCATGCCCTGGCTGCACTAGCAAGTGAGGCACTTCTCAGTGTTTCACCAAGCCCAGTGAAAGAGCCCGCCATGCGAAAAGTACTTCCCGACAGTCTCATTCCTCCCTGTGTCTTATGGCTGTGCCATATCTCAGGCACATCAGGTACATCTTTTCTCAAAGTCAGGCTGAGCAAAACTCAGTCACTTATGGGCTCTAGTTAACCTGGAAATAGCGTGAAGCTCTGAGCTGGTGGAAAGTAAAAATGCAAACTACAAAACCCAAAGCAAAATTCCTTTCCAATTTCTGCAGCACGCTACCTATACAAGATGAAAGAGCACCCTGAGTTTATACGAGTCTTTTCTGTACATGTTAGAGAAGCTTCCAGAATAAAATGGCCACTGACTCGGGAAGAGGAGAATTCAAGATCTAAAATAAAGACATTACAGCTGCATAGTTCTCTAGTCTATATAAGCGCATAACTGGGTCTGATCTTCTTGCAAGGCTCCCTTTCCACTGGTGATTTGCCTTCAATAAAACAGTGCATGAAATGAGTGGGTTTATTTTGTATACTTCAAGGCTGAAGAATAAAATGCAAGTGTAATAAAAAGATATGATGAAGCAAGAGGTGGAAAGAGAGTGGCCAGTTTGTAAGCAAGACTGGACCTGCTCAGCAGTGCTCAGCAACACCTCCAAGAGCTTTGCTCCAGAGGTTTTCTTTCCCCTGAAATCCATCTCCCCTGAGCATCACAGGCTCTCATCATGAGGAGGGCTCTCAGCTGCCTCTTGGGCAGGACACCCAGGTAAGTACATGGTTTCATGGGTTTTTTCCTTTTTTTTTCTTTCTCTTGAAACTCTCTTTTGCCTGTTGGTAATTATTTCCTTCTTCCAGACAGGCTTTGTAAAGCCATACCACTGGGGAGTCATTGGTAGAACAGCCTCAGAAGTGTTGCTGACCTGATCGCGCAGTATCACATGAACAAAACAGGACTTTCCCCCCTCCCCCCCCCCCCGCCTTGTTCAGCCTACCAGAAGGGTTTCTGCTTGATCACTCTATGTGTGGGAGAGGAACCCAGGCACTGATGCATTACTCACTGGACTGAATAGAGAAAGTGTTCCCATATGTTTTTCCTAATGTGTGTGTACACATTACAAACCGAACTCTTACATCAGTTGCTCTGAATTTCTAGTAGTGATAAAGGGATCAGAAATAGGTCTTCACAGAGAAAAAAACACGGTTTTTAGCTTACTGATGTCTGATTTTTTCTCTGGTCTTCATGCCAACATTTTTGATGGACATATCAACCTGGATATAGATTATTACAGCCAAGTTAGCACACATCACAGATCTACTGGGCCTTGAAACCATTATTGTGGTCTCTCTTTTTTCCATCCTTCATTTCAAGCAAATAATATTGTAGTGTATATTCATGGCCTGTTTTATTTAACTGTAATATCAGATGCCTAAGATTCAAATACCATCAATCCATTCATATATAGTTATCCCAAATACAAAGCAAGCATTGTGCACACTGAATGAACGTGTTTAATTACCTTCAATACTTTTGAATAAAGCAGTACCACATGATAGGCAATGAATTTCTCACTGATCCTGATGTGCTTGGGGTGATGCTAAGGAGCACTGCTGCTGTGGCCATAATTTCTAACTACTGGGTAAGCTCAGCCATCCGGCACAAGTGCACTGGCTGTCATGGATCCCTGAGATTATGAAATGTTACTTGAGACAATAATGAGCAAGAATGGGCATGGAAGGCCTTGGGAATAATATCACCAACACTTCCAGTTTCTCCCAGTTTAGAACTGAGAAGCCTCTTCAAAGTACTTTCTATTGTAGCTTAGGAGACACACTGAAATGGTAATAAAGAAAAAGACAGAGAGATCTGATCCTGTCAAATCAGACCTCATTATCTGTGTGGCAGCACTGATAATGCCCTGATGGGTGCCAGGTTACCTGCTTGATGATAATCAAGCCAGTCTTGGAGCCTGAAGAACAGCAGTAAGACTCCTGTTTGTGCAACGCATCCACAGCAGAGAGGAAGGTTGATCCCCACAAAACAAAGTGCAACTGAGAAGGTCCCAGTCTGAGGGACTGTGGGAGGATGAAGCCTGGAGGGGCTTGGCTGCTATGCCTTTCGGTGCTACTGCAGGCAGGAAGCCTGAAAGTATTTATCAGGAGCTATTCAACACCCCTAGTCCAAAAACTGATGGAAGGAGGTACAGTGTGACAAACAGGGAACAACAAAGTGGTTCTCAGCTAAGAACACGCAGAACAGCTGGTGACGTTGGATGAATTTATGCTGGTGGAGAGACACGTTGGAGCTGCTGCTATACCAAGAGGTGACTCTGACACTAGGACAACCTTCATGGGAGCCATCACAATGATTAGGATCAGTTCCCCTGGGACAGAGTCAGGAAAGGGAAGGAAGGGATTGGAGAAGAGGGAGGGCCATTGCAGTGTGGAGTCATGTTGTGAAGGAGACTAGAAGGAGGACAGAAGAGAAAGGAGCTTCTACAAGGGAAGAGGGGCAGGAGAACACAGGTAAGTGTGGAAAGGAACTTCATAAATTCAAGAGGTATGAGGATGGGAAGTTGGAGGGGGCATCCAGAAAAGAAGGAAAGGAGGAAGAAAATCTGGGAAAGCTAGGGTCTTGAAAAGAGTTGCTGTTGACAAGGCAGCAAGAAATCCTGAAGGAGATAACTGCTCAGGTATGAAACAGCCTGAGCCTTATAGGGGAAATCTCTATTTTCTGGGAAAATGAACATTGAAGAATGATATTACCCCAATAAAAAGAGTGAATTTGATTTGAAAAACAAAGAGGAAGTATAACGATGCTGGATGACACAGAGCTGTTACTCTGGATGGAGATGTAAGAAAACCTAGGGTTTTTAGCATATGGAAGACCAGTCTTCATGGTAGTCCGGCACTGATCTTGACAATTAAGTGGCTTTCAAGGAACTAATTTTTGCTGTGCAGGGTATAAAGCCAATAACACAGGAAATGGAGACATTAAAAAATTATGGTTTCTGAGAGGTAATAGGTGTTCAGCAGGGAGAAAATGGGTTGTGGGATACTAAAGGCAGTGCTTGGGCCACGCGAGCAGCTGCCGGAGCTAGCCAGGCTGAGACTGCACAGGCAGCAGCCTGTGAGGTGGCCTCACTGCTGACCCCAGCATCGCACACAGGCAAAACCTCGTGAACCCCCAGCTTAAAAAATAGCCTTCGGATGGGCACTTGGGGGCAGTGGCTGCTCGGCTGTAAAGGCAGGCAGAAACAGTACCCGGTCGTCAGGCGGGAGACGTGTGAACTTGGCAGTCCTGGGTTAAGGGTTGGACTCGGTAATCTTAAAGGTCTTTTCCAACCTAAATGATTCCATGATTCTGTGAATGACACCACAGGCAAACAGCTGCAATGCAAAGGCAGCATAGGCCAAACCACAAGCTCTCCAGGTCTCAGAAGGCTTAAGTTTTCGGAAATACATTCATGTTCTGTCACAGACTTGAATTATGAGGTGATTCTTTGGTTTTAACTTGCCTTCATTTCTTAGGGCAGCATGTGGCTATAAAAGGGCTCAGAAAAAAGGTAGGTGCTGTCCTTCAGAGTCTGTCCCTTTCTATTTATTTCTTCGCTGCACCTTGGCTGTACATGGCTTTTTACAGAAGGAGAGGAGAAGCCCGACCTGGGAGAAGCCTGCAGGTGATATTTGTACCTGTGCATGTTGGGATGGACGTTCTGGTTTTTACCTGTCTCCACTGGAACGCGATGTTTAATACCAACTCATTTAACACCATTAAGTGCTTTTTTGTTAAACTCCTGTGTCTCCTTTAGACCAGCAAACACCAAGATGACATTACATTTCCACATGTCCTGACTCTTCTGATAAAGAACCCCCAGCAAATAAGTAGGATGAAAAAGGGGAGGGGTTCAAAACGTGCTAATAGTCATTGGAAAGTTCTTTGAAAAGTGCATTTAGCCAAGGCTGTGTTAGTTCTTCAGCATGACTTTTCCTTTCCACGTGGAAAAAAATGCACTTGGCATGGTTCCTGGAGGCAGCAATGCAAGGGGTGCACAGATGTGTCTAGACAGATGTGACTGCTCCCACCTCCACCTCACCTAAGTCAGCTGGCCACAAGCTATTTTTGATCCTCAAAGCCATCTGTCTGGGCAAGCATCACTCACTGCCCAGGTGAAAATACCTTTTCTTTCAGCAAGGCTTCCTTAGCAAAAGGGGCAAAATGGAAGCAGGAAGTTGTCAGCCCCACAAAAACAGAGGGGTGATACATAAGCAGTTAGGGCTTCTTCAAAAAATTGTGAAAAAACACAGTAAAGATGTTGGGATTTTATCACAAAGTGATTTACGAATTACAGTTTGAAGTTCAAATGGACAACTAAGACAAATGCCAAGGTCTCATTCTTCAGAAGTAATTTGAGGAGGCAAAAGCAATCCAATGAAAATAAACATAGATGATTTCCATGCTCAGCTGTGCATAAAATAAATGTCCCCATCAGAAACTGAGGATTAAAATGAATGCTTCAAGGTTTAGTGGTGCAAACAGATAAGGGAGAAAAGATTTATGGCATTTTATGTTTTAATTTTGTTCTTTTTATTCTATGTTAAATTGCCCAAACTCTGTGATGCATTAGGCTATAAAAAAGCACAACCGTCAAAATCAAAGCACAATATAGATCAAAAAAAAAATCTTTAAAATTAAAATAATGTGATTTCTTTGTCCACCTTTTCTGAGATCTCTTTCATATTTATTGAAAAAATAGTTAATTAAGCCTATTAGTGTAAAACAAAAATCTTTCATGAGATATATTAAATTTGCCATGTTTTATGCACAAATCATGGCTGCAGATTTTATGCATTCTTAATTTTTCTAATATTCTAGGGTTTGACTGTCATCTAAGTGAGGGAGTGCACTGTTCCACAGGAAAGAAACTCTGTAGAAGAAAGGCTAGAGAAACATGTCCTTTAGGGTCTTCCTGACATGAGTCCTCATGGACCCTGAGCTTTCTGCTCCCAAGAGACACCTAACAGGAGAACAGCTGGAGGTGTCCCATCTCACTTCAGGGAGTGTACCAAAGGCAGGAGTGAAGCATGCTCCAAGCACAAGGGCTGCAGTGTTTGATGTCACTGTCCTTTAGCAGCAGACCCAAGTGGAGAGATCTACGGAGCTAAAAGATAACCAAACATCTAATTCCAAGACTTTAATTTTCTACAGGCTTTGCAGCAAAATGAAATAGGAGCCCTGTTTGTTTGCTCTGGTAATTCCAAGGACTGTCATTCTTGCAGAGTTGATTTTATTTTACCTTTTATAATTTCTGAATGACATTAAAAATGAACATTTCCTTTGATCAACCAGCTCAGCACATTCCTCATCAGAGAATTGGATATGAAAGGCCACAGTCTAATTTCAGTAAATTCAGTAGAGAGTGACATCACTTGAGTCAGTGCTGAATCTTCATGTATGTTGCCAGAGGCAGATCCAGAAACTGGGTAGAAAAGCATGGAAACTTTGTAGATGTTCAACTATCATCCATCACTACTTGGTAATAAAGCAGGGACAATGAAAGAAAAAATTATTCTGAAGCAATCCTGTTTTGTTGGTAGAAGAAAAATAGATGCATAATTAATAATACATAATGAGGAATTAACAACCTATAATACCTTCCTCTGAAAATAGTAGCAAGGATCTGGGTTTCATTAGTTTTGCATTGTCCCACCCAGGCCATTTGCCTGTCTGCATTGTAAAATTAACTTTTCTTAATTAATGTTAATATCAGTTCTTTTTGTTCTAATCAGACTCTTCCAAAAAAATCAATAAACAATGTGGGATTAGCATTAAGAAGAAGAAGAAAAAAAAAAAAAAAAGAAAAGAAACCCAAGCATATTATGACTGCTGCGTTTTTGCTGTTAGACTTCCACTTCCATCTTCACTATTAATAAGACTCTGGGTGAAATTGGTTTCTTTGATGACGGAAAAAATAGTGATGTACTTCTAAAGGTGTTTTTTGTTTCCTTGCAGAAACTGTTATAAGCAGAGCAATTGTGTGGATACAATGGAAGGTGAATGTCAGAAACAGAGTGTGAGTCTTTCCCTCTCAAATTATTTAACAGTGGCAACACCTGTGCAAATAGCATCCAAGAGCAGCAGAATTCACAAAAACGTGCCTGCCATAGTACCCTGAACTCCTTTATTTTGTAGTGCATCAGCTGCATGGAGATCCCAGATAAAAGAATCTAGAGGAGCACAGATTACCAAGTGCAAGGGCCACCTCACATTTAACACCCACCCACCCTTTTGCCTCAGAAGCTAAAGAAGCTGTTCAGAGTACGTTATGGCCAGTCTCTAGCTATGGCTTTGTCTGTCACAAAAAGTGTGAATTTAATCCCTTACGGGGTGGCAGGGGTTTGTTGACTGAAGACAGCTTTGAGGAACAGAGCACTTAACTGTTTTGTATGTTGATGTTTCATGCCTGGGTAAAGAAGAGATAATAAAACCAACGCAAGTTTGGGTTTTACACACTGGATAAAAAGCACTAGAGAGGTTTCATTATTACTGTTCTTCAAAAGCTCTTCGTAGTGCAGCTTCACTGAACGTGATGCATTCAAGTCATCAGGAAAGAAGAGCTGTGATATTTCACAGGCTAAAGCTATGGACCAGGGAATGAGTGAAATGAGATACTGCTGAGACACCTCTCTGTATCTGAGAGGGCTACAATTACAGCCTCTTCAAACCATTGCAATAAGAGGGTGTGTGAGAGGGTTTGTGCCAGGTACACAGTAGAGCCCTTAAACCTACTCAGAGGAAAAAGGGGAATGACAAGGACAGAGCCCTCTCCAACCAGAGAGTATTCAAGCACTCAGGCAGGGTATTGTCTCCCCTTTGCTGTGATCTGCAGTGTATCTCAGTACTTTCCAGGCCTTTTGGCCCCTTTATTACAGTGGTCAAAGGAGAGGCCAAACTACTGCTGTGCCTAACACCCATCTTACTCTGCATCCCCTCTACTTGCTCTCAAAAAAAAAGAGAAAAAAAAAAAAGAAAAAGAAAAGGAAGTTGTTTCAGAAAGCTAAGACCATTGCATATTATTTCCAAAGACCAAACACCATTTGCAGACCACAGGCAAAGCCCTGGTGAAGGTTTGCAAGTGAAGCTGTCTGTGGACAGCTGTCACTGACAATATCTTCAAGTGTGCCACAGGGTCCCTCAGCGCAGCAAGACCTCACCCATGTGCCTTTGGGCTTCAGAGAACACTTCAGATGTGGGCAGCAAGTGGCCTTGGATGCACGGATGCAGTGAGCAGGAGGGGACCTGGAGACTAAAGCAGAAACGTTTTCTCTCTCTGTAAGTAGCTTCTGCCTCCAAGAGGCTTTGAGGTACCTCAGTTTCTTTGTAGAATCATAGAATGGTTTGGGTTGGAGGGGACCTTAAAAGTCATCTAGTTCCAACCCCCTGCCATAGGCAGGGACACCTTCCACCAGACCACGTTGCTGACAGCCCCATCCAGCCTGGCCTTGAGCACTGGGGCATCCACAGCTGCTCTGGGCAGCCTGTGCCAGTGTCTCACCACCCTCACAGTGAAGAATCTCATCCTTATATCTAATCTAAATCAACCTTCTTCCAGTTTAAAGCCATCTCCCCTTGTCCTGTCACTACATGCCCTTGTAAAAAGTCCGTCTCCAGCTTTCCTGTAGGCCCTATAGGCTGCTGTGAGGTGTCCCCAGAGCCTTCGTTTCTCCAGGCTTGAACAACACCAACTCTCTCAGCCTGTCTTCATAGCAGAGGTGCTACAGCCCTCTGATCATCTTTGTGGCCCTTCTCTGGACTTGATCCAACAGGTCCATGTCCTTCTGATGTTGGGGGCCCCACAGCTGAATGCAGTACTCCAGGTGGGGTCTCACAAGAGCAGAACATAGCAGGAGAAGCCCCTCCCTGGACCTGCTGGCCATGCTTCTTTTGATGGAGCCCAGGATATGGCTGGCTTTCTGGGCTGCAAACACACATTGTCGGGCCATGTTGAGCTTCTCGTCCACTGACACCCCAAGCCTTTCTTTTCAGGGCTGCTCTCAATCCATTCTCCACCCAGCCTGTATTTGTGCTTGGGACTGGCCCAACCCACATGCAGGACCTTGCATTTGGCCTTGTTGAACTTCATGAGGTTTGCATGGGCCCACTTCTCTATGCCTGTCAAGGTCCCTCTGGATGGCACCTGGCATCCCTTCCCTCCAGCATGTGGACTGTACCACACAGCCTTTGCTGTCCCAGCTTAGCCCTCCGACTATAGTAGCCTACATGTGACTGAATCTGTTACCGTAAGGGGCTGCAGTCTGGCCTTTTGCCATTACCTGGAAAAATTAACTCTTTGAGAGAGTTGTTACAAACAGTATGATCCTGGGACTGGAGCTCTATAAATGAGGTTTATAAGAGAGGCATGGCATTCAGCAGTGCTGCAGACAAGAACAAACGAAGCATACAAACAATTTATTCTCATCTGTTGCAGGAGCTGCCCTAGATAAAAGCCAGATCACCTTTAGTCAGTGCCAGAAGTATTTCTAAGTAATATGGACCATCCTAGGAACACTGCCTCTTTTTAAAAACACACGTGCTTATTTTTATCCCAAGGTTTAGAATGGAAAAGGATTTTGGAAACGCTCATAGGACAGCCTGGTGTAAATGCAGAACCACATTTAGGCAAATCAGAGCACAGCCAAAGGCCATTTTGGAGCATTGTAGGTTTGATTAATCAGTTTGATGGCATTCTCCTCAGGAACGAGCTCCATGCTTGCCCAGTGTTGTGATTTACTACCCAAGTACAAAACAGGTGCCCGCAGTTCAGAGCACAACAGTTCATTTCAAGTGAAAAAAAAAATCTAACACACATCTTGGTGTTCTGGCTGGTAGCTCCTGAGACATTTCCTGACAATGCCTCAAATGCTTCATGAAAGAAGCATGTGACAGGGAAGAAAGGTGTTCCTCTGCTCTGTTAGAGTTTTGGACCTGCATGCTGCAAATATATACATTGCTTGGTGCCAGCACTAAAACAAACATGACATTTGTATATCTTTCCTGTCTCACATTGCCAAAGCATATGACAAATGTACTACAGGGAGTAGCCTTTTCCATACAATTTTTTCCAGACATATCATCTTTACTACCCCAGCATCAGTCCTTGTTGCTCTGCCTGTGAGTTAAATCTTCATATTATTGACTACTGACAGCACTTTGCAAAGTGGGTTTGTTGTTGCCTTTGTAAGAAACGGACATTTACCCTATTCAAAGTAGATATTTTCCTGGCGAGAGACTAAGCATAGCAGGAAAACAGAAGGATCTACAAAGAGCTCACAAAACTACCTCCTTGAGAAAAACTGGATGGAGATGCTTAGAGAAGCAAGATGCAAAAAATGAGACATCCAATTACTGGACACCCCAGCGTGTCTGTGGGGTTTCATTTGATTGCTTGTGAGGACTGACCCTGGGAGGTGGCCCTGTAATCCATCTACATCCTCACCTGCAGCTCCTCAGGACTGCTGGAGCTGGAGCTGCCCTGCATGACACAGGGGTGCAGGCACACCACCAGCCTGGGTTCTGTGGGGGCTATTGCTGCTCGCAGCTGGATCCCTGGGTCTGGGTGCTGAGGCTGTACCCTCAGTGACATGATGTCTGCTTTCTTGCCTACTGACAGCCTTGTTGCCTGCTCTGAAATACCTGCCTGACCATGCTGGATGCTGCTGGTTGGTATGAAAGAAAAGCAGAAAAGTTCTCCAGGTGATTCCCAGCAGTGGTTGTGACAGCTGCCAAGGGGCACAGCATGGCCAGGAGCTGTTCTGGGCTCTGAAGGCATGCCCTAATCTCAGGAGAGTGCTAGGCAGCTTTGGCAACCCCCTGCTCACTGCTCAGCTGACGGTCCTGTCGCTGGGCCCAAGGGCAGGGGTTTGCTTTCCCTCAAAGCCCATGATCCCATTATGGGAGGTTGACAGGGAGGTGTTGCTCGTGTGGCACTCACCAAGAGCAAAGCAGGCCTCAGCTCTAGCTGTAGCCACAGAAACAGCCCTTCTGTAGGGAGAGTCTACTAGGGGCTCTCTATGGCCTGGGCATGCAGCAGGGAGAAGGGAGCAGGCACGCTGGATCTCTTCTGGGAGGCCGCCATGGCCCTGGTGTGTCGTGCCCTTAGGAGGGCCGCTCATGGCGCGTGTGGCTGGGCAGAGCAAAGATGTGACATGGTGGTGCTTTGGCATGGGTGGCACTGCAGTGCCTCAGTCTGCTGTGCAAAGTGTGAGTGCTGCCAGGTAGGTGGGCAGGTGCACCACAGGATGCGCCCAAAGGCCACCCCCAGGGCTGGGGACCATGTCGCGTATGGCTGGTGCTGCTGTGGGGGGAAAGAGGCAGGAATTCAACCTTGCTTATTCCTACATGGTTTGTTTCAGGGACTTTTGTTGTGACATCCCTACTGCATCTCTTGGTTACCTCTTGCTGTTAAAAGCGATGTCAGTCCCATGGGATCTAAGATCATCTTACTTCTTGCCAATATCAAGCTATTACAGTCCAAAATCTATAAAGGAATTAACACTTCAGGAATCAAATCATGAAATCATTGTAATAGGCAAACACTGTTTGCATTCGGGTCATGCCTCTGAAGGTCTAACATTGATTTTAAATTTTGCAGCCCGCTCCTCCTGCTTGGGCCCCGGCGGGCTGGGAGATGCTGGGCCTGCTGAAAGCCCCCATCAGAGAAACATCCAGCTGCGGCAGCGGGACCAGATGGGAAAAGAAGGTGCCCTGAGGAGGCTGGGAGAGACCTGGCCTGGGAACAGAAGAGACAGTTCCCTGTTTTCACCAAATGACATTATGGTGCAGAGCAGAAGTGCCTTTTCTTCACCAATACACAATTTGAATGCACTCTGTGACCACAGAAAAAAGCCTTTCATAAACCAGACTTTACTAAATCACAGAAACCCTTCTAACACAAATTTTATTTAACAAGTTTTTCCATAAGATCTTGGCTAATGAAAAGTTGCTTATCTGAATGCTGGCTAGCATTTGTTTTCTCCAGAAATTTGCAAGTAGTAATAAAGCAGGGTTTGGGGAGAGGTGGTGGTGTCGTGGGGTTTTTGTTTCTTTTGTTCTTCCCTGAGGGAGAAACTGCTTGTACAGTAACCAAGGTAGCCACTAGTCTTAAGGCTGTTAAACTTCCAGAGGCTGGCCATTACCAAGATGTTTGGCTGCATCACAGATGATTTGAGTGCTTTTATTTGAAGGGCAAATAGTCATGGTTATTTTTGTAGATACAGAAAATAATTTAAAGAAGTGTTTGGGTCTGCCTTTTGTGTAGCCCAGAAAAAAGGATAAAAAATACAGACCCCTGTAGGTACAAAAATGTTCTTTAGGTTTTTAACACTATTATACTTAGAATTCACCTTGGTTTTCCTTTCATTTTCTAATTTTTTTCACTGCTTTTTCTCTGCTAGTATCAAGAGAGCATACATTGCTGCAAGTAAAATAAAAGCTTTTATCTAGGATTTCTCCATGCTCTAAAATTACAGTTCTATATGCCTAAGTGATGGTTAGGTAAGGGATTAAAACCAGCAGTTAATGAGCAGTTCTTCATCAAATTAGCTGCAGGAAGAACTTAAAGTTCACCTGGTTCTCCTGTCCTTCACAAATGAGGCTTTGAAATTCCTCTCTGAATAATCTTTCATATTTTTTTACTCTCAGTGGTTTTTTTTTAATTTTATTTTTGTTATCGCAGTTGGTATAGAAAAATAAACACATTTTCATGGTTATATTTTCTAATTCACACAATATACATGCCCCTTATGGAAGTGATGGAAAGAAATCATGGAAGACAGTAGAACAAAGTCTAGTTGGACTTTGGGGTCAATACTGGGTTCAGTCCTGTTTAACATCCCCATTAATGATCTGGATGATGGGACAAAGTGTATCCTCAGCAAGTTTGCTGATGACACTAAACTGGGAGGAGTGGCTGATATGCCAGGTTGTGCTGCCAGGGCTGAACATGAGCCAGCAATGTGCCCTTGTGGCAAATAAGGCTAACAGTACCATGGACTGCATTAGGAGAAGTGATGCCAGCAGGTCAAGGGAGGTGATCCTTCCCCCCTACTCAGCACTGGCGAGGCCATACTTGGAGTGCTGAGTCCAATTCTGGGCTCCCCAGTACAAAAAAGACACGGATATACTGAGGAGAGTCCAGCAAAGCACCACAAAGATGACTAAGGGACTGGAGCATTTGTCCTGTGATGAAAGGCTGAGGGAGCTGGGACTGTTCAGCCTGGAGAAGGTTCAGGAGGGATCTCATCGATGTATATGTGTATTCCAATACCTGAAGGGAGGGTGCAAATAAATGGAGCCAGGCTCTTTTTAGTGGTGACCAGTGGCAGGGTCAGAGGCAGTGGGCACAAACTGAAATACAGGAGGCTCCATCTGAACATCAGGAAAAACTTTTTTACTGTAAGGGTAACTGAACACTGGCACAGGTTGCCCAGAGAGGTGGTGGAGTCACCATCCTTGGAGGCAATCAAAAGCCACCTGAGATGGACTTGGACAATGCACTCTAGGTGGCCCTGCTTGAGCAGGGCTGTTGGACCAGAGGACCTTCAGAGATTCCTTCCAGCCTCAACTATTCTGTGAATCTGTGAATAAAATGCATATTATGAACAGGAATTTGGATTCCCAATACATACTACCTCTATTCAAATATACTTCCAAAGCATGTCAAAACCAAAACATCTTGCTTGTAATCATCCACTGTTCCATCATTATTGCACAACAGCTAGTAAGAAGTAATAGCAGAGAGGTTTCTGAACATTTTCTTCATAGTCCTTTTACTGCTGGAGCCACCTGCTGAAGGGAAGGCTGTGATTCAAAATTGCCTTGTGATCGGTTCTGCAAAGAGCAGATTTTGCACTAATGGATTACTCCTTTTCCCTTCTTCCATCTCTTCTCCCTCTCTTATCACAGCCCTATATACTATAAGCAGAGCTGAGCACACTTAGTAAAAGCCTTGGTGTCAGGAGTTGCCTGAGGTCCATGCCAGCTCCCCTCCGGCTCATGCCACCAAAGTCGCTCCGACCCTTAAACTCCAGCACAGCTGCAGCCCCTGCAGCCATCGCAGTGGAGTGGGAAGCCCTGGGTTAGCTTTGCATGCCTTTATTTCTGAGAGCAGTGATATGACCCTGCTATTTAGCATCTAAAGGCAAAGCTGAGCGCAGCTTAGCCATTCGAGGCTGGGCTAGCATTTTTATATCATGTGCATGATTGTTGCAGCACTTCTTTCCAGGAAAGTGGGAAATGGGGAAGGAGTGGATCTGCTCTGTGAGTCACTGGGCAGGTTCCTGTGGGCCAAGCCAAATGCAGGGTTTCAACTAAAAGCTGCTCTTATAGAAAATATGGGTCGTGACAGTTGTTTGGGTTGGAAGCTCCTTCCACGACTCAGGGCCAATTTCACCCAGGAGTGTGCATGCTCCATGCGCACCCGTTTGTTTCTGTCTCTTCCTCCTTCCCTTTCTTATTAACATTTCTGAAAGGTTTCATTTTTTTTTCCCTAAGAGAGCTTGCAAGAAATGAGTGAATGCTTATGTTGCCACTTTTCATCTATTTATTTTGGCTGCTTGTTTTTGCTCTTCTTCAGAAAGACTGTGATGCATAAACAAACTATGACCTGTCATCCCAGAGGGAGGAAATGGGAGACCGTGCATGGAAAACGTTCTCTAGTTTTCCTCCGGTAATTTCAGTAATGTCATCATACTAAATTATGAAGCTTTCCTGGAAGAGAGTGTGGTGTATTTCCTTTTAATCATCCAAGGTGTGTATGTTCAGGCCTTCAGAGTAAACCTGAAACCAATTCAGAATACGTATCTTTAAGTCCTTCAAGGTCTATATCATACTCCATTTAAACAACCAATTAAGGTTTAATTTCACTGTAGTCTTCAGATACAAGGCAATCCCTGTCTCCTGCAGTGCTGATAAGGACTGCAGAAGCAAAGACTAACACTCCAAGTAGTAATTTAAAGACAGAGAAAGGAGGTGAAAGTAAAAGATTTCCCCCTTTGAAACCAAGCAATTATAAGCCTACAGTGGCCATTTCCTGCTGTGACAACTGCTGGCAAAAAAATACATGAGAACTATCCTTAATCTATAGGCTTCCTTTCATTTCAGGGTGAAATATTTTTTGTTGGGTTTATGTGATATTTTTTTTATCTTAGGGGTTTTGGGTTTTTTCTTTGGGTTTTGTTCCATTTTGCAGTGCATCTTCTCCTTGCTTAGGCTGAGAGGGAGAGTAACAGCAGGGGCAACAGGTACAAAACCAGGAGAAGCTTCCTCCATGCTGCCCAGCTGCTTATTTTAGCGCTTACCTGTGAACATCCTTTCTGTAAAAGAGATGCCTTTGAGAAGTCATATATAAACCCTTCCTTGAGCATCTCTGCAGCAGAGGCTCAGCAATCAGGCTTCCAACACTTGCAGTTAAGCAGAGTGTCTGGTGTGTGATGATTTTGTGACGCAGATCACTATCGGGGAGAAGCTAAGCTGAAAATCACTTACTTCGTTTCACACAAAACAGGGAATGGAGGCAGGGCTAGAAATGAAGTAAAGCACTGTAGCTAAATTCAGCAAATTCAAATGGAAGCAACTTGCTGACTTCACCAGACTGGCTGCTGATTACAATATTTGAACCAGACTTCCCCAACTGCGTAACACAATGACTTCTTAAAATCCTAAGTCAGGATTTCACTAATTAACGCTACATGTCTGAATGTCTGTATACACCAATATAGTTAGAAGTTGAATTTGTTATATTATATTGGCTTTTCTTATTTACATTTATTTAAAAAAAAATAAGAGTAAGGAGAGGTGAGACCATATATTACATACATAACATGCTGGACATCTGCAGGCATTCTCATAACACAAAATAAGCTACGAAAAGCAAACTTTAGGAGGTTTGACAGCATAACTACAAAGGAATGATCACAATTTCAACATTAGCTGTTTTCAGTGCATTAAAAGGTACTGCCACTGTGCTTCCCTGATGATCTTTATAGTATTAACATGCTGTTGTTTCAATATTAAAATTTTTTCTTACATAAGGATTTGTTGCAAGATCACACTGAAAAGAACAGCAAATGAATGGAAAACAGCCCAGATGGGGGAAGCAATGAAACTGCATGTAAAAAATGGGAACCCAGTCCAGACATCCAGACATCCAGCCCAGGCCTCCATCCGCTCCCCGTGGACAGTCAGTGGATCCAGTCGCTACACCTGGTGTATCCATCTCATCTTAAAGTAGATGCTCAAGCAAAGCAAGTACATGAGCTGCTCCCTAAAAGCACCTATTTCTTTCTCTAGCTCAGCTGTGGACATCTGAAGTGATACGAGATAAATCCCACTCAAGGTGTCCATCAAATGCTCACTGAACTAGAGAGATGTGTTTTGAGTCCTCTTATCCCATTAATTTCTAGCAGATTGTCGGTGTTGTTTGTGACAACAGAGTATAAAACATTTTTTGGCACATATGTGACTTAAATTGAAAATGCACTTTTAATATATGGTTTGGAAAAGACTTACTCAGTTGGTTGTGCTCCATACTGGATGAAAGGCAGAAGACGAAACCCCCACCATTATTTATGGTACAGCAAAATATTTCCTCTGTGCTCTAAGTTAAAAAAAAATATGAAAAGAAAAAGAAACAGGAAGGGGAAATAACAAGAACCAAAGGATCCCAAGGCAAATTTTATGGAAGTCAAACTCTTCCACTTCACTTCCTTTGGTCCCAACACACCCAGTAAGGCAGTTCAAGGTCCCATGCCTCACTGGCACCTTCTTGCTGGTTTTGAAGATCCCATTTTGGAGGAGGGTTGTTGCAGCCAGGCACTGGTGGGGACTTCCTGGGATCTCCAGCCTTGTGCCAAAGCAGATGGCTGGCTGTTCACAGTGACCGTATGCTGCTGAACAGGCTGGGAAAAGCCAGTAGATATCAAGCACCAGGTCCCTGCTAAGTTAAAACTCTGCTCTGATTTTTCCCCATCGGTGTGAGGTCTGTGCAGGCTCAGAGACACCCTTGGCTTTGTGCAGCCCACGGTGCTTTAAACCAAAGCCTGGCCTCGGCTGAGGTTAGGTGTGAGCCCTTGAAGGAACAGTCCTGGCTGGGTTATCTTTTGCTAGGAAGGATCCCAGCTTGTCTTGGTGAACCTGTCCCTTCGGGAGGCATCATGTTGTGCATCCTCCAATAAGACACGATTGCTTCTTCTCTTTGAAGTTAATGTATTATTGCCATCCCCCAAATTCATGCATGTTTATTGATTTCACTAGGTAAGAGGGAGGACTATAGCTCAGACTGTGGCCAAATTGAGAGTTCATAAGAAAAATCCTGTTTCAAACTGAAGCAGGTATGAGATATGGAGAGGGTGCTCAGCAACCTCAGTCACACCTCAGCCAGGCATCTGCCTCTACAAGCTTCTACATAAAAAGTTTATAAGCGTTTGCACTTGGGAGCTGAGAAGGAGAGGAGCTCAGGGCATCATCACTGAGACTGGGCTGGTGGCTTTCCA
The DNA here is from genome assembly GCF_023638135.1 of Falco biarmicus. NCBI lineage: Eukaryota > Metazoa > Chordata > Aves > Falconiformes > Falconidae > Falco > Falco biarmicus. The sequence continues at coordinate 82,009,895 of NC_079289.1, forward strand.
GGATGGCTGGAGGACCCCCGGGCTTGGGCTATCAGGTCAGGGTGGGTTTCAGCAGTCTGGCTACCTCCTGTCCTCTCACAGACCAGGCACTGGGACAACCCCCTCCTGCAGCCCACCTGTCTACTGGCACAGCCCTGCCAGTGTCACACATGGTCACACCGAGGAAGAGGCTGTGCATGTCATGGTGGGAAATCTAAGATCTCTTCAGAGGCTGCTGAGAAGGCTGTCCACGTATAGAGGTTCGTGGCTGCCACAATGTGGTGGTACCAAGATGGCACACCAGGGGGGAAAAAATATCTCAACAGCTTGTTTGTTACACTTGTGGTTATATAAAATGCAGCAGGCTCAGCCAAAAATAATGTGAAAAAAAAGGTCTGTTCTGAACCAGGATAAAAACTAACATTTCCTAAAAAATTGAAAAATAAAAAGGTGAGGAGGCAGGGCAATCAATTCATGAAAATCAAAGCTTTTAATTTTGATTGCAACCATGTCTTTGTACACACGTGTGCTTTCTAGTTAGCCTAAAATACAATACAAAGACACTTTGAACCTCAGAAAATAGACTTCTGGTTACATAATTACAAGAAAAATTCATTTTCACAGTTTCAAAAGTTCTGTATCACTGTTCTGAGCAAATATTAGTATTGAAACCCATAAAATTAAGTTTAAGTGAATAGGAATTTTCTGACAGGAAATACTACATTACCAAATTTGCATTTAGCCATATGCAAAGCTTAGCTGTAACTCATTGTTCTGGTATTCATATGTTAGAGACCAGTGCTTGACCTTCATTTGAATCTTGGCAAATCACGCCTTTAGTCAGGCGTCAAAGGAGGGGAGTAAGATAGAGAAAGCACACTCCATGCCTTCCTCTCCAATTTAAAAATTAACTTGTATTTTAGAATAATAAATTTAGACTAAAAGCTAAAGAGGGCATTAAGCCATAGCTGCCTATTAAGATTAATTTAAACCCAACATATCATTTTAAAATTCTAATTTCTCCATTCTCTATTTCTCCATTCTCTAATTTCTGCAAAAAAATCCATGCGGCTCCATAAATAAATACAAATTTACCCGAGCACCATGTGAAAGGGCCCCTCCCCCAGGCTGGCTTCTTGTCACAGGCAAATGCTTAATAGGTTGTGGCTGGAAAATCCGAGGGAAAGCTGGAGATTTTTATGAGATGAGCACTGATTGTGCAGGAGCCTGCAGCTATTGCTGACCTGCCTCTTTCACAGAAAGAGGATTATTACATAAAAGAGTGCTAGAGATACTGTATGAAAAATACATTTTAATTTCTTTCTCAGCAAGAGAAGATGGAGAGAAGGGAAATGGGAACAGGCAGGGGAACTGCTTCTGCAGCTCTTTTAGGTGGGATTCCTTTATTATTTTTATTATTATTGCTTTTAGTCAGAAAGTTCTTTAGAAGGTCTTATATGGATGCACACAAACAGATCCCTAGTCCCACAGTCTCCCTTTACCTCCTCCAGACGGTCTTTTGCATACATAAAACCACACATACTCCCATGAGCATATATATCTTTCTGGCTTTTTCCCATGATTTCCCTTCTGCTACTCCCTCATTACCTATTAAGATAGATCGAACCAAAAGAAAGACACTACTTGTCTTTCTAATTACTGTGCACACGGAGGTGCGTCAGCCTGGGCTTTTCTCTTAACTGTTAGCTGTCTGGGGGGACTTTGCTTGTTGTGTTTAATGTCAGGGAGCTGTCTGCCTTCCCACCTTACACTGAAGAGCACAGATGCAATGCCATAACATCGGTATTCTCGCTAAATGCTCTCTACTCCTTCTCCCTGTCTCTTACAGTAGCACTCACCTGGAGACAACAGCTGTTTCTCCTCACCCATTTTAAGCCTCAGGTTTCTCCCCAGGTCCCCCACCTCCCCCGTCCTCCCATCCCCCTCTATCCTGCCGCTGATGTTGCACTTCAAGCAGCTTGTTCACCTGTATCCATGACAACCAGGATGACATCAGCATGAGAACTCAACATCACAGTGAGGACTCCAAAGCAATTAAATGCTAATAACGCCTTTTTAATTACAGTTGAAATATTTCTGGTAACAAAAAAAAAGGGGGTGGATGGGTGAGAAGCAGAAGGTGGAGGAAAATTTCTCTTTCCTTGCTGGCTGCCTACGCAGTGACAATACCACATTTTCCCCAGGCACCACAGCCGTCTCAGCTGCTGTCAGAAATCATCCATTCATATCCCTGAAGCAGCCGTCTGCATCCTCAGCACCACTATGACCAGCTGCAAATGCTTGGGTGGCCACTAACGTCTGATCTGCCGTTGAGCCGGGCAGAGGGGTGACACCACTGCTGCCTCAATTCCCATCCAATTAGGCAGGGAAGCACACAGCTTTCCTCGGGCCAGACCTCTGCCCTCACTTCTCATGCAAGGGCTGAGCAAGGCCCCGGGCATGCTGCACACCCTGCACCTGCCAGCGTGATGCTGCAGCGGGCAGGGAGAAGGGAGGTGGATGTGCTGCAGGGATGTCACCTCGGTCCCCTCGCGGGAAGTCCCGTACAGACACGCAGCCACAACCTGACTTACGCGTACCTGCCTCTACTGCTTCCCTAGCTCGCTCTGGCTGGGAGTAGCTCAGGGAGATCTGCCTGGAGGAGCTCTGTCTCCCACAAGAGCCCCTGTGGGCTCTGCAGTAGAGGGCTAGGGACCTGTGGCAGATCTTTCAGGGCTGTAGTGCCGGCACAGCTGAGCAGGGCAGAGCTGCTGTTTGAGCATACAGGCAAGCAGACCTAATGCCTCATCCTCCCACACACAAGCAACTTCTCTGAATGCAGAAGTTTCCTAGGCACAGAGCAAGCAGAAAAAATAATTTCCACCTAATCAGACTTGTGTATGAGCAGTCCTCCTTACTTGCTTGCTGGCAATTGGTATTAACAATGTAGGTCAGGTCAGCACTTGACAACCCAGAGGCTCTTGGCAGCAACCTCTCAACAGTGGGGGAGCAATCACATCCCCCCAGCCCTCATCTCCCACTTCAAAACCTCAAGCTCCCCCAGTCGCACAGAGCCAGAGAGATTCCCCCAGGCTGGCTGATTCTGAGAGCCACCACTGCAGTCCCTGGGCTGCATCAGTCCTTGGGCATCCCCAGGTGAGCGGGGTGTGCCAAGGCCAGCTTACTGGTGGTGCTGGGCTGCAGGCATCACAGAGAACTACTGGGTGTCTGCATCTGTGGGGATGCCCTTTGTGCACTGCCTGATGGGGCTGGGGAGGGAGCAGCTACCTCCCTTATCTACTGCTCACTTCCCCAAGGCCCTCGGGATATGACTCTTTTGCACCAATTGAGCTTTTGCAAAGGAAAGGGTACATCACCTTGCATCTCTTTCATCTCTGAGACAGTTTGGATTACAGAGAGCCCATTTGTCAGTCTTTCATCATGCTGGACTTGTTTTAGCTTCAGTTCATTGCCAACAGTTCAGGTGGCAATCCTACCCCTCATAACAAATAGTTGCTTGTGCTCCATGATGTCCTGCTATATCATACCAGGTCAGCTTCAGACTGTCCTGGTTCTTGATTTTGTCAGGGAGTAGGTCTTCAATGTCCTACAGGGCACACTTCTCCCTGTAAAGAGGGTCTGTGAAGTAGTCAGTCCCAAGGATGAGGTGAGACCAAGTACAAGGATCAAACCTGTCTTGGCAACTGGGATGCAAGGTCCAGGTTTATTTCCAGGAACCTCAGAAGACATAAATCTTATGATCCTCATCTGGAAGGTGAAACCTTCTTGTTTGGCAGAGCTGGCCTTGTGCTGTGACATCAAATGTCACATGAGAAAGAAAGTGTAGAGGACCAAAAATGAAAAGCAGAAGGGAGAAAAAGCAGAGGCTAAGGCAAGAAATAGGGAAGAGAGAGCAAAGAAGAGAGGGAAAAATTGTAATGGAGAAAAATGCACCCAGTCACACTTGGGGAAAAAAGCAAGCAGGGCAGAAAGCTTAACTTTGAAGCTGGGCTTCAGGGTTTGTCTCTGTTCTGTGTGAGGAGCTCCAGTATCAAACCTCAGATTATATGGGAGGACTAGACAATTAAATCAGTTGGATAAGATCAACTGCCCTACTTGTTTTTAACATATTTAATGGTTACAGCCACTTCTAGGAATGCTGCTGGAATGTTATGTCATGGTTTGATGTAGTTATTACCATTTATTTCTACAAAGGGCCTGGTCATCTATCACTAGTATATGTCATCGTGACTAAAAGCTAGATTACTGACAAAGACTAAGATGTTAAATCATTTACTTTTATGATAATGGACAAATTTTAGTTTCCTAAGAAAGTAGTTAATTCATGTAATGATCTTTGATGTTAATCCATAAGGATTTATGTTGCTTTTTTCCTATGTCATTTGCATGAACTCCTTTTCTTTATTACAAGTGTAACTGCACCACTTGGCTGACAGTGGCCTTTTAGCTGAACTGTGAACTGATTTAAATTGAGTATTGGATTAGTTCCCTTTGTGCTCCATAGACCTATAAATTGGAGAAGGTGTTAGGGGAAGGCTACTACGGGCAAAATAAATGTTTAAATCCTTAGCTGGTTTGACGTTTGACTCTTTCTCTGTAAATGTCATTCCAACACCTTATTTCCAGATTTCCAGCTGTCAGTAAAATACAGCAGAACAGTATCCACCCACTGCTACAGATGTTCTTGGCAATCTTTTAAAGTGGGCTCAGGGAGATCCATCAGCTAGACTAGGCAAAAATATATGTACCCAGTGAAAAATTAGAGGAAAATACAAAAAAGAGGTGTTGTTGATTTGGGTTTGGGTTTCCCCCCCCCCCCCCTATTTCAGGGTGGGAGAGGGCAAAACAAGAGAGCTTTACATTTTGAACACATTTTCCTAGCAGAAGAAGTTGGAGGAACAGTTCCCAACACACCTCATTCACCAGCTGCTTGGGACCCAACACAAATGAACTACCCACTGGTGATACTGGCAAAGCATGGTCTGAGGAGCTCCCTCATGTCCTCCCCCAGAAGCCTCTTGTCCCAGTGCCGTTACCTTTACTCCCCAGGGCCCAGGGAAGCAGGCAGAGAGCAAGACCTCCTTTCTCACTGACATAGCCTGTGGTCTGTGCAGGGCTGTGCACTCAGCGTGCTGAGCAATATAGCTGAAAGAAACCCCCTGCTCGCGTGTAGCATCCCAACCTGTGATGCACCATGGGTGCCAGCTGAATGACTGAGCTGAAGGAGGTTGGATAAAATTTTGTTTGGAAAAGACCTGTGCTTGCTTAGTTGCAGCTGGGGACAGGGAAGGATGCCACTGTCCTTGTCCTGGAGGCAGGAGAGGAGGACCACTGTGGACACAGGCTCCTGCAAGAAGAGTGGAGACCTGTTTTCAAGGGCAGCTGTTTTACCTGGGAGGAAGGCGCTAGTTTGGGGAGAGCTAGAGCCTCCACATTCCTCTTTGGATTGAGGCGGAGGAGAGGACAGCCAGCTCCCCTGCAGAAAAGCTCCTCTGTGTAAGCAGGACCAAAGCTGCTTGCTCAGCATTTTCCCTGCTTTGACCTGAGGAAACATTCACCTCAGATACACCCAGAAGAGGCCCTAAGCAGGGCTTTGGCTGCTGCTGGGAATGGCAGGATCAAGGCTGAATCTGCCATGCAGCTTTCAGCTCAGATGCTGCCCCCGAATATTGTGTTTTTCCAGTTGACTGCAACCCGAAGGAGCAGCACAGTCCTTGAGTAACTGCAGCACCTGAACCACAAAGCCCTTCTTGCAATGTTAACTTCCATCATCTCACTGTTTTCCATCTACTGCTAAATTTCACAGCAAAACTACGACCGACTTTAACAAGGAACAGGAGCAGGCCCTATCAGCATTCACTGTATCTGCCCACTGACAGTGCTGTATGTCACATTATCTTGTCACTGTAGGCATCCAGTGTGCTATCTTGCAGGATACATCCCATGCATTTTGAGCAGCTGGATTCTGTGTGCTAAGGCAGGAGTCTGCCAACTGCCTTTCTCTGGCAGGCTGTCTCACTGCATCCCTCCTGTGTTTGCATGGGGCATTCAGCCTGTGAAACAGCATGAATTTCTATCAATTCACTGACAGAAGGGCTAGCTGAAGTTTATGATTTGTTCCAGACAGGCAATGGCTGGAAGTGTGAGCTCAAAAATCCATCAGAGCCTTCATGTGGATCCTACAGAGCTATGCCAGGAGTTGCAAAAAATGGATGCTTAGCATTATCTCCCAAATGCAAAAGTAAGCACCTAAATTAACAGCCTGACTTTGGGAACCGTTGCCTGCTCAGACTGTCTGGAAACAAGATAATTTGTTTATGTGATTCAAGATGGGTTCAGAAGTCTAGTTTTACATACCTAAATCTAAAACTGTCATTTTAAAGCCCATTTGGGTGTCTTTGCCCATTTACCAATCTATTCAAGATGTTCGCTCAAGCCATTGCACAGTAATATTGGGGGTGAAATCAAAACAGCAGATGACTTTGCTGCATTACCACCACAGCACAGTCCTTCCTGGACCAACAGCAGAAGGACACAAGCTGGTAGTCTAAAGGGAATGGCAGCCAGACACTTTGGGTTTCCACACATAACACCTGCCCCATGTGCAGTACTCCAGGTCCATCCTCACTCACAGAAATCCCAGACAGCTTCAAACAGCTGATTTAAACCCCATCTTGTCTGAGAGGCTGTGAACTTCCTGCCTGGCTGCTCGATGGACCAGCTTGGCATAGGAATGGGAAAGGACTTTGTGCTTTCAAAGCCACAACTGATTTAAGGAGAATCTCTGCAGAGCTGTCACATGATGGATGCCCATGGTATCTCCTCACACCATTTCAGCTCCCCATTCCCCTAAGCCAGACCGGCACCCCCTGGGGGGGCTGGGCAGTCTCTGGGATGCCTGGGCCCTCTGACAACTTGCCAGTCTCAAAGCTGGGTCACGCAGGCAACAAAAAGGCTTTGGGTTTTGCTTTTGCACCATTTTCTTCAAATAGAGACGCAGATCGAAAGATTAACTAGCCTCAGTAATGGCCATGCCTGTAGCATTCGACTACTGGGAATTGGCTTGTCATTCTGTGCCAGTTTACAAATGGAGGAAAAACGGTCTAGTCTCCATTCAGCTGTACCACTTTTCACCCCAGAATTGCCTTTACAGCTGATGTTTGAGCTGCAAGCATATATTTTCCTCTTTCCTCATTACACTTCCAGCTCTCTCAAATATTAAATAGCAGGTGCTTAGAATAAAGCATATTATTCTGACAAACATTTTCATCATGAGGTAAATTGGCACATACTAAATGCTTTAAAATACTTACTAAGTAATTGAGTACAGCAGTTCAGGTTACTATGCAGATGTTTGTCTCTAATAGTTTACAATTACACATATTTCCCTGCTAAAGGGAAAGACGGTTCCACAAGTAAAGCTTGTTGTTTCAAACAAGAAAGAAGAAAAAAAAAAAAAAAAAGGAGGGAAAAGAAGACAGAGCAGTCCATGCTACCCCCATAGGATATTCTTAAAAAAAAAAACAAAACAGATGGCTGTATTTTGCAGAAGCTTTTGAAGAAAACTTTAAAGAACTATGCAAATTTTTGCCATTGCTTTTTTTGGTTTGCATATTTCTTCTCAGTTTCCTTCTCTATCACACATGATTGCAAATCTTTTTCAACCTATAAATAGCTTTCTTCTTGCAAGCAGAGAGCATTATAATAGCAAGATACATCTTCCAGAGATGGGGGGAGAGTTATTATCATTGTTCTTTATCTTTTAGGAAATTCTAGGTTGTAAAGCTCAATGCTTTACATTTGGTTAATGTGTCAGATCAAAAATATAATCTCTGCCCCAAGGAGTTTACAGACTCAAAGGGACACCTTCAAACCGTAAATTACATTTCTGCCTGAAATGGCTTTGCCTACTGGTTTGACAGGTAGTACTTATTGCCAAGAGGAAAAAGCAAAGGGAAAGCGTGTTTCTCCATTTTCACACCTTGGTTTGGAGCTTTGGCGGCACCCCATGCATAGTCAGTGCTATGGCTTTGCTGCCAGTCCCTTGCCCTTCCTGTGTTGTGTGCTAAGGATGAAGATGTTGCACCTCCACCTGTTGCTCTGGCCTCTGCTTCTGGACTTGTCCTTCCTTGCTAGGGCATGCGAGCCTGTCTGCCCTAGCAAGAGCTGCGGCACTGCTGGCATCCCTGGCTGATGTTCAGGAGTCACTCAGAGGCAAGGGACAGAGGCATGCACTGGTCAGTGCCTGGGGTGCTGTGGCCACCAGCAAGTCTTTGCACAGCACAAGAACTGCTTCCAAATGGGATTTCCTAAAGGTAATGCATTCCATCACTTTCTCTCCCATTTAAGCTTAGTGGTGATTTAAATAAATGAATGCAAGACATGATTCCAGATATTTTCAATGAGTGCACTGAATAAAACTTGCTCAGAGGTTCAACAGCCTCTAAGTGACCTATGCTATGACATGGAAGGGTTGGTCTTTACTGGGTTTCTCTACACTAGCAGGAAGTGGGTGTCAGAGGGTGGCCTGGGTCCCCCATCATCCAGAATGGGTACCTGGCAGAGTGCACTGCTTTTTCTTCTAGTCCATGTACTGATCCCATAGGGACAAATCCTTGGGAAGGGATGACCAGTGTGCATGCCCAACCCCTTCCTACTGTGGGGGTCAGAAACATCCAAGGCCCATATGCAGAGACAAGACTTGGAAACACTCCTGTGGCCTGTACACTAAATATTCCAGCACCATCATCTACCTGTATTGGTAAGACCAACATTCTGGGTGAGCTGTGTCCTGGGAATGTGCCAGCTCCACTTGTAGCATCCCTTGCCACATAATTGTGGGGTTGGAATTGCAGCACCAAACCCTTTACTTATCTACCTTTTGGGTTCCAGAAATGCTCTGCTTTTCCCTTTGGGATGGCTGCCCACAGCTGCAAATTCACCTCTTCCAGGACCACTGCTGTTTGTGTCCATGCTTCCCTGCAATAAAAACAACCAGCATAATTTTCATGGCGTGGTGGTTGCTACAAATATCTCAGCTTTTACCAGGATTTTGTTCTTTCTTATCTGTTGGATGCCTGTTTAGATAAAGCAAATCAGATCTATTAAAGATCTGCTTTATCTTTATATATTGGCAAATGCTGTTGAATCTGACATTAGTTTCTAACTGTGCAAACATTTTTTCTTTTGGTTTTCTGTTTAACAAAATATCAGCCAGTAACAACACATGCTGTAGTGGTGCTGTTTTGTAATTTAGCAGTGCTAAATAGGATTCAGACGCTGATGATGCAGCCTTTTGCAATAGATGATTCAGTATTTTAATGCTTCTTCCACCAGACCTTTGTATAAGGAATAACAGAAAGTGGCAGCTACATATCCAAACCTGTATTTCACTGCAAACTTCTTGAGTTAAGGCCCAGTGAAGTGTAACTAATTGCGAAATATTACTATGCCAGGTCTGTCATGTTGAGATCAAATAAATTAGACATCCATCATTACAGGTTGAGCTGTACACTTATTAGAAAGTACTGTCACAGTGCAATGGACATAACAGTGTCGGACAAGTTTAGCTTGGCTTGTTTTTCCCTCCCAGTGTATAAACAATCCATGCCCGCTTTCCTCCAGAAAGGACAATTACTCTTGTATGAGAAACATGGGTGTTTTGCTAGTCTTGGCCAGTATTTGTGGCACAACATTAAAAAGTCCCTTCTTTGTCAATACTTAACCTTTTTAAGGTACCTTTGGTATTTAGAAGAGTTTGATTATGGATCAAGCTGCTCCATCCCATGCTTCCAGGTATTTTTAGTCTGTATTAATCTTGATACTGTATATTAAGGAGGTACTAGTCAGACCCAAAACACTGGCAGTACTTGAGATCTAATCCATCATCCGCCTCTAAGGTGAGTTAACTTGTTCAAATGCTTCCAAGAAGGCTCCTTAGGAGGAGCTATTCCCTCCTGTCCTCCTTCACACCCCAGAGCTCTCCCTTGTGTCGGTGAGTAAAACGTGACAGTACATGCATTACAACAGTGCAGTGGTCACAGTGCATAGAAATGGTCTGTTGGGAAGATCTTCTGGTGGCTTATTGGCTTGTTCTGCAGTTCATTAGATCAAGTGGCCACTTGTGACGTCTTCTAGCCACACGGTCCCCACTTTTCTGTAGATATTAACCAGACCACAACATCTGACTGTAGATATGAAATTGTCCTGATTTTTGCAGAGCACCCATAAAGAGAACAGAAATGGAAAGAGATAGGCACTTGTGAAAACTGGGTACCGTGCTCAGGTATCCATCCCTGGAGAACAATACTTGGTAAAACAGAGAGACCGCTGGCTTGAATGCAACATTCAGATCCTTAGGTTACAACTTGATCTGAATTTTTACAAGACGTGTTTTTCAGAGGCAGCTTTCTTCTCACATAAGGAAATCATCATCATCCGAGCAGAAGATTCTGTTTATCTGTCCTGCCCTGGCAATGCTGAGAAAGAACCCACAGGGGCAAGTAATTTCCATTCACTGATGTATAAATTGGTACAGCTCCAATGAAACCTGTGATTTTTCACCTGTTGAAGAAAAACTTTGTGGCAGCTAGTCAGTGATGCTGAACACCCATCCAACTCAACATAATTAGTAATGCTCATAAGAATGAGTGTTATCCTTGAGAATCTTGGATTTGCTTGTGGATGATCCCAGAAACCCTGGACACAAAAAGATAGCCTTTTGTTAAGTTTGAAGGTGGAAATATAATAGGAAGCCTCATGAGACAAATAGTTTCAAAATAGCCTGTTACAATTAATTTGAGATTACACAGAGGAGTATGAAGCTGATCCTGCCTTGACGGAGGAAGCCTATAGGACAGCAGGGCTTCCTGACATCTTTCAGAATAGGCTGAGGAATAGGCCATAAGGAGTAACTGCAGCTTCGTGTGCAGGCTTTTATGCTTTTTCTAACGTCCACAGGGGCCATCAGTTGGGCTCTGCCCATTGACATTGAGTTAGTCCTAGGAGCGATGTGTTAAATCTGTCTAAGAAAGGGACAAGAGAAATAGCTGTTAACATTACTGAGGGGAAATTCACTATGGCTTGGAGCAGAACAAGCATCCTGACCAGAGCAGACAAACTAATATGAGTGCAGTTACAAATATATTGCTAAAGTTACAGCTATATTAGAAAAGGAAGGAATTTTGTTGTATCAGGAATTAGGAGGTCTTTCAGAGGGCAGACAGCTTGCCTCAAGAAGAAATGCTGGATTCAGAATTGAACTCACAAATATTTCTTCCAAGTTGCTCATTTAGACATTAAAGTCTGTCTTTCTTGCCAATGGGTGAGTCAATAATTAATGAATATTCCTGTTACTGGAATATTCAAAGACTAAAATATCAAAGGATTAATGGAGTTCTAGAAGGAAATGCAAATAAGGTAATTCTTACCTGCATAGCCTAATGCTAGCTTGAACTAAATGTCCACTGGTTCCCTCTGGAGCTGACTTACACTACCGTCCTCTGCTGATGCAGTGTGTTGGCCCAGCAACCAGCTACCTTCTGAGCAAAAGTCCCAAGGCCTGATTGTGAAACACCAGGATCTGGTGCTATATGGAGTACCTTAAGGGATCCATTTGGCTTCTACTACCAATACAGAAGTCACAGGTCTCCTGGATGCCCTCTGTCATATCTGCTGGTCCTATGCAGGTGTTTTGGATACAGCTGTTTTGGTGACAGAACTGAGTCCTCGGTGTGTCCTAATTGCACCATAGACCATACCCAAATCCTCTCTGCTCCAGCCCACAAATTCTTGTTTCTCTCTCAGCTGCTTTTGCTGTGCCTGGAAATCTGGGCCCAGTGCCTTGCCAACCTGTAAGGCTTCTTATTACCTAATTATCTGTTCCAGTATAATCATGAAGCCTTTTAACATTTTTCTTTCTCCCCAAGGAAAATATATCTCAATCACTAGAAGATGACCTTCAGCTTCTATTGTGAACACTGAAACAAAAAGCTTTCTGAGCCATATCAGCTTCATCTCTACTTCTCCATTGTCATGCCTCGAAGACTCATTAGTTGCTAGTGATTTCTCATGGTTTTAAAGAATTTCTTTTTGTGTATCCTAATTTTCTTGGCTGTGTCTGTACTGTTTATAAATTTAACTGCCTTTATCAACTCCATCTTTACCTTACTCCTCTGCCACTTTCCAAATAAACCCAGCAATTGTTGCCATAAATCATCTGAAGATCTTTTAATAATTTACTTCAGTCTCCTAGGGTCTCAATGGCATGTGCAGACTCAGTACATTTCAGTTCTTGGAAGATTGCTTCATTTTCCTTCCTATGAGGAGGAATGGAGTTCCTTACATGCCAGTGCAGGAAAGGCTTACAAGGTGAAGCTGGGACCATTGTTCCCTGCCTGTCACATAGACCGCATGGAGCAAGGTTGTCGGAGGGGAAGCCACGCAGCAGGGAGTGCCAGCGAGGAGGGACAGCCTTACCCCTTACCATGTCCTTTGTCTGACTGCTCCCAGATGTAGCCAGCTTTCTGAGCAGCTCATTGTTTGGGTTTTTATCTCTTAGTATTAAATGGAGGAAAAATATGCCCAAACAGACCTAAGGCAAGAGCCCAGACCTGCAGTCTGGGCAGTGTTTTGTATTCCTCTGCTGTAGCATCTTTACTATCAACCTGAACATTTTTCTTTCAGCACCTTGCCCCGGTGATTTTCAGGGGAACTTGCTGCTTTCCCAATGTTATCTGCCCAAATTAAGGTAAATTTTTACTCCTCTGAGTCTTTGCCACAAGACAGCCTCAGCAATCTGGGGGAGAGCTTTGTGCACTTTTGGTCTGTTTGGCTTTAGCCTGCAGTGGTTTAACCCCAGCTGGTAATTAAGCCCCACGCAGCCGCTTGCTCACTCCTCCCTCACCCAGGAGGATGGGGAGGAGAGTTGGAAAGGAATGTAAAATTTGAGGGTTGAGGTAGAACAATTTAATAGTTGAATCAGAATAAAAATGAAAGTACAATAATTATGATGACAATAACAGTTATAATGAAAAGGGGAAGGGAAAGAATAAAATCCAGAGGGAAAGGAAGAAAGGACCACATGGTGCACAAGGCAACTGCTCACCGCCCGCCGACCGATGCCCAGCCAGTGCCCCAGCAGTGACCTGCCCTCCCTGGCCACCCCCCAGGTACATACATATACCAGGCACGGTGTCCCACGGTATGGAATGCCTCTTTGGGTAGTTCGGGTCAGCTGGCCTGGCTGTGTCCTCTCCCCATTCCTTGTGCCCCTCCAGCCTTTTTGCAAGCACGGCCTGAGGAACTGAAGTCTCACAGCAAAGCTAAAACACAGCACCATACTAGCTCCTAAGAGGGTAACTCCATCCCAGCTGAAAGCAGGACACCTGTCCTTGCCTTCCTTCCTTATGAAAACTCTGTTCTCTGGAGACAATCAGTCAGAAGTGCAACACCCTACCCTATTACTCCAACTAGTACAGGTAAAACCACAAGTGTAGGCTCCCTTGGCTTTTCAGCCATCTGTGTCCTGGTTGCATGAGTACAGAGGGTCCTGAAGTTTTTTTGAAGTCCCGGTGTCCTCTGGGATTGGAGATTGTATTATTCCCTAAACCACTTCCATCTCAGCTAATCTGATCAAAGTGGTCCTTCAAATTCAATTGTTTTGACTTTTCTCTTAGGTTTTTACTTTTATTTAACTCCCAGGCCTAATAAAACTTAATCATAGCTCCCCAGCCATATTCCCCTTTACTCTGTATATCCTCTCCTTTAATAGCTTCCTAATTCTCTGCAGTTAAGTGTCTTCTACATTTATGTTCCTACTCTTTATGTCTACCATTCTTCTAGATTTTACCATCACTATATTACAGTGGATTGTTGGGTTAATGGCCGTTTCCCATGGTAATTATGAAAATAAATAATCAATGGTTTGGGCCATGTATTGAAAAAGAGTTATGATTCTAGACAGAGTCCTGAAGTAAAACAATCAAATTAAAGGAGCTTCTCCTTAAGCAGAATTTACCTTTTAATTTGTTAGTTTTATTCTCCTTCCTTTGAAACACTCAAATACTGTTTTTAAGGGAAGTTCCTGGAAAGTACCTATACTCTAGACAGGAACCCTTTCAAGAAAGCTGATGAAGTTAATTCCTGTGCATCCTTTGAGTTAGACTTGCAAAAAAGAAGATGTGCTGCAATGACACATGATATAACCTCTCTGGGAAACCCTGTTCTATCAACTTCAAGTAATCTCAAAATAGCTTAACTGTAAAACTATCTGAAGAAAAGAAGAAAAGTATCTTTTCCTTGAGTATGTTATATCATTGTACTCTATCATATCTAAAGTGATACTAAAATGTCATTTCTTACAACAGTCAGGCATGGGCCTATGTCTATAGATTTTCCTATGGAATCTATTAAATTCCAGTTACATTGGGCCCACCACCTAAACGTAACCACCTTGCTAGGGTAATATTTACTAGTTTCTTCTGTAGCCACTAGACACACAGGTAGAGAGTTTCAGACTGGCTGACTGATGGACCCCGTACTGCAGTTCTTTATTCCTGTTCTGAAAACGTAGATGGCTTGAGAGGCATCGTCAGACATCCTGGATGCAAGTAGATTTGAGCATTATGCCAGTCACTTTGAGCTTGAAATTTTGTACACGTGAAATTCAAAACTTCTTGCTTTGTCTGATTCACTACTTCTTCTGAATTTCTTCACAGGTAGTTCACAGTAAGTGCCATACTATATACATCCTGGGATTCAAAACACACCCTAAAACCTGGAACGCCCACTTTCTCCTGTGGAGACAGGAGTCTAGGAACAAAGGAAAGAAAGACCTGAGATTAACAATAAAGAACGCAGTTTCACAAAATAAATTTACTGCAGAATATTCACATTGCTACACGTGCTTCTTTTTTCTTTTTTTCTTTTTAAATGGAGCTTGTTGAAGGGACTAAAGGGAGGATATAGTATCTCAGAAATCATATTTTCTTGAAACAGTTTGAAGTAATTGTGCATTGATTCCTTGGAGGTAAAGAAGTGCTATTTATCAATTGATTTTAAAAGCTAGAAAGCAGTGGTTTGAGATCACTTGCTGGCTAAAGAATTGGGGTTTGAAAATAACAGAATAATAAATGGCTGTGGTTTGGTCACACAGATGTGAGGTAGACAGTCAATATCTTCCAGCAGTGCAGCTTATTTGCTGATGCAGCTATAACTGGGAATAAAACTGCCTCAGCCACTAAACAGGTCTGTGCCTTTGGAGGGGTCTTGCAAACTCTTTAGGAGAGGTTAGGACAGAGTAACAGACGATCCACTTTCAAACCGCTTTCAAAGAGAAGCTTAAAGTATAGTTTGCTTTGCATGTTTCTCATACCCCAGACTTCCTTTGAGAAACTGCTTGGATGTTCATAGCCAGCTACAGCATGTGATAATGAATGTGAGCTAAGGACCTTAAGCATACGAGGGAATTCAGGAAAAAACACCAAACAGAAAACTCACCTTGAGATAAAAGCAACCTGGAAAAGGAATTTTTAGATTAGTGCTGTCCACGCATCATGGTCTGTTGTGCTCTTGAACAGTAGTCCCATGTAGGACCCGTGGGACTCTTTCACCATCTGCATGATTCCAACATGTATTTCCCCTCCAGTGAAGCCTGCTTACCACCCTTCTGGTGGTGGAAGGAGACCTGAAAATGCCACTCCTTGGCCCAGGAGTAAAGGCCTTCTCCTCTTGTCCCTGCCCTGGGTTGTGACACCTGGTCATGGTAGTGGAGGAGCACATCCTGGGGCACTTTGAGGGGAGCAGCACCTGCTCCAGACTGCTGCATGGGGCAAGTGGCTGTAGGGGACACCCATGAGAGAGAGTGCCTTCTGCTTGTGGATTTATTTAAGTGCCTGTGTTGGGGGTTTTTTGTTTGTTTGGTGGTTGGGGTTTTTTTTGCTTCAGCCAGCATAACTTCCATGTGAGCAGAGGTATCCTCTGATATCAACAATACAGCTCCCCCCAATATCTGGAAGGGATTGGAAGGACCTCTTCCTCCTAAGACCAATATTGCTGCTGTTCTTCTTGGTTAAAAGCCCTGGGCGAACATTTTTGGAAATCTTGTTTTGTGACTAATTTGCAAAGATCACTCAGTGTAAGGTGATGCTGAGCTCCTACCTTTGGCTCCCCAGGCTAGCAAATACTGCATGAGGTGGTCACAGACAGGTCTGTCAAAAGTTTAGCATCACATAAAGATTGTTAAGCAGCACCATTTTCATAGTAGCACTGTGAGATTTTTATATGAAAAGGCAAATCTCTCCCTTGTGGCTACAACATTTTGTTAAAAATTCTTGGGGTTTTGGATGAAAGAGCTATAAAGTTGATAGGAAATAACATCCAAGGGACCTGTGAAACTGCACAGTAATAATTATCAGACAACATTGTTTTCCCCGTGCATTCAGATTGTCTATTTTTCCTTTAGTAGGATTGTTTTATATGTGCCTTGTCCCTTGCTTCAAAACAGGAGTGACTGAAAGAAACAGTGCTGTGCAAGAGGTTCTTAATTTGTTTGACAAAGAAAACTCCAAAGTGACTCCTCCTCGTCTGTGCCAGAGGTCAGGCAGGTAGAGTGGCAGTTTATAATTGGGAAAACATTTCTACTTACAAAATAATTGCTAAGTGTTAAACATCTTATCATGTACAATTTGTAATACCATCTCAGAAAAACATAAAGCATATTCTCTCCATATCAATGATGCATTTCAATAAACTGCTCAGACTCTCCTTTTATAAATGTTACAGAATTACTCAGTCCTTTATATTAAGGTGTTTCTGTTTGGGACAACATATACACAATAATTTTAAATGTAATTTTGTTAAACGCTACAAGAACTCTGAAAAACACATTCTTTCTCCTGTGGAATATATCAACTTCTCACTGAAAATCTGAAAAAAGTATATCTGCTGGTACATATAAAATTTCTAGTTTTCACTAAGAACTATTGGTTTTACAATTAAAGTTATACATTTCAAGGCACGGAAAAAAAAAGATTGAAATATATAATTACCTACAGAAAAAGTGTAGATAGAAAGTTTCTGACCACATGTGAAGGATGTGCATCTATGTCTGATACATGGATTGTGTTTTGAAGTAGAATTTCCAAAGACTTTGCACCCACAGTCAGGAGGTGACTTCCGAATAACCTCAGCACCTCTGGTGCAGAGCATCTAAAACCAACCAGACAGTGTAGGGCGTACCAGGTGCTGTCCTTTCCTTAAAATTTGGCTGCAACTGCGAGTCCTAACCTCTGTCAGAAGTCTAGTCCTTTCTTGGCAGAAAAGTCTTACTTTTAGCTGTGTGTTAATAACTTTAACTAAAACTGCCCTTCAACATCATTTTGGCAGAACAGCTGAAAGCTCAGTGTTAGCCTTGAACTGTTTGCTATTGCCTTGATGAAAAGCAAAGGGTTGCATACAATCCACATTTTATACTTTCATGTAACCCTTGTATTCTGTAAATAATCACACGTACAACATTATACATAGACCCTGCCACAGAGCAGTGGTCTTGGATTTATCCTTGTGTGTAATTTCTTCATATACTTAAGTGCTCGTAAGATGAGTGCTTATTCTTACACTTTCCCTATTATATTAAGTGGGTAGCTGAGAGAAGCATAGGAGATGCGTAACAGAGGCAGGAAAAATCAATAGTGTGATTGGGAAGAAGAAATCAATGTAACAATGCAGCAAAAGGACTGAATATGGTGGCATGGACAGAGGTAATCAGTAAAAATACATGTGCTTTTGTGATACATGGTGAGCAAACAGGTCAAACAGGACAGAAGACTAGCCCAGACTTCTATCTGTATCTGATACAAAATGAGTATTTGTGGAGGTTCAACTGAGGTAGTTTTATATCCACAGGCACGCTTTCTCCCACTTCTTTTTCTTTATTTCCCCTCATCCTTCTGATCCCAGTTTCCATCTAGCTCTGTATGCACAAATGACAAAATGTTCAACAGCTTGAAAGAAAAAAAATAGATATTTAGCATAATCTGATAGATTAAGTTGGTCTGGATAGCTTGAACACTGTTGATTCTGCTGGGTGCTGCTATTTGCTTCCTGTGCATTTTCAGACGCATTTTTTACTGTGTTTTCATAATGAAGTAAAAGCCTTCCTCAATCCACTTTAGTCCCCAGAACTGTATTTCCATCTCTGGTCATTTTTTTGTGATGGGTTACAAGTCTGCCTGCAACTTGGCAAAAAGGCAGCCCCTGTATTACCTGTGAAGGGGAACTGTGCCTTAACCAGGCCATGAGTCAAATCGTATTTGACTGGCTGCTTTTGATGTGCTATATATATTTTCCGGGAACATTCTGCCCAGCCTTACCTTCTGGCTTGGGCTCCTTATAATGCCACATTGTTTGTTTACTTTTCCCTTGGGTACTGCTAAAACAGTTATAACCTCAAAATTGATTTCTCCATGAAGGAACACTCTTTCATTTTTTTGGAGCCATATTACAGCGTAATTTTTATCCCTTGCACAAAACTCCTGACTTGGTCCCACACTAGCTGGAAAATCTTTTTCCACTTTGGTAGTGGATACAGGATATTTATGTTTCAGCTCTGGTGTATGGGTTTCTGAAATGATAAGATACCATCCCCATAAGCAACATATCTGACCCTAATTCTGCTTCACCATTTATTACATTTATCTCATTGCTGCTGTCTGGACTTCTGCAGTTTCATCTGCTATGCAGTTTGTACTGCCTGAGCAGGGTTTTACTTAACTGTTACAATGCTAACAATAACAGTATGAAATCTGAGCTTGTTTTAAAAAGACACCAGTATCGCCCACCAGCAGGCACAGCTCCTCCCAAACCAGGTCCTTATAAAAGCAGCCTGTGCTCTCTCCAGCTGCTGGGGAGATCTCACAGGGCCTGAAGGCACTGGGACTTGCTGCTGGGCTTTCACCTTGCTGTCCTGCTTGAGTTTTCCCAGCCCTCAGCGTCCTCTGGCTCTTCTACAGAAACCCAGGTGAGACCATCTCCTCCACAGGAGGTCACAAGAGCTGAAGCTTCTCAGAGATCTTTGTAGCTCATAGGAATCAATGCAGTAAAATAATGCCAAGAGACATTGTGTGTCAATCGTGTTGCCTGCCAGGGATGTTACATTCATACAGACAGTTGACTAAATCTTGACAGACGTGATGACCAAGGGCATTTTTTCCCCTGTGGCACAATAGTCCTGCCAGGAAGGCTTAAATGTTTGTTTGCAGAGAGTACCAGAAATCTGGTGCTGCCCCTGCTGTAGCTGGCACTATTAATTGCCTCTGAACAAGCTGGTTCAGCAAAGACTGCAAAAGCGAGGAAAGGGCTTGTGCCAGGGCTCAGGGAGAAACCCAGGACAGAAGGCTCCACAGAAGCTGCTTCTTCAATGCTGCAAATTTTCCCAATCCTCAAATTTCTTTTCAAAGCTGTTTTAAAAAACATAAATCAAACAAACAAAAAAACCCAACCCACAACAAAAACCCAATAAGTGTTTATTAATAGCTTGTCTGATTCAGAAAGCTTTGCTGTGATGATACTCACATCCCCAGGAAAGAGTAGCACTCTGCTGAACTGATGTTACTTCCTAATTTAACTGTGTATTTTCCCCACTTACATAGTATATTTTCTGACCATGTACTTATAGCTCTGAACTACATTTGATGACTTAGCAGGGGCTGATGCAGGGTGAAAGGTAAGGAAAGACAAGGGGGCAAACTGAGAGAGCGGTGAATAGCATATGGCAATAGTGAACAGACCTGCCAGCCGGAAATCTTGCACCAGTTTCAGAATTTTGAACTTATGCTCAAATCTGTGCTTCCCCTCCAGGGAGACATGGGCACAGGAGCAGGGTCCATTGCTATGGCTTGCCTTGCCGCGAGGCTGCGACAGGTTCCAGCCTGCAGAGTTGGACCCAGGAGACTGGGAGCAGTGCTGCATTCCCAGCACAGAGGTGTCTACCAAGAGCAGAGCTGCCCATAAAGCCCAGCCCCAAGGGCCACTGTGCAGGCAGCAAAGAAAGTCCTCCTCCTTCCTTCTTCCTCAGAGGCCCTCAGAAGGTCTGGAAAAATCGAGTTCCCTCATTTTAAACTTAAGATGGTTTTCAAAGCTCTCTAGAAGTCTACAGCTGCTTCCACTGAGCTCCCATTGTGACAATGTTGTAAGTGGCAACACTTTTCTAGCAAGATGAATGCCTTCTCTAGGACAACCAGGAGAAAAAATGTCAACTATAATTAAAAATAACCTCTTCATTTTAAAATGCATGTCACAGATTATAGAGGAAAACTCATCAGTGTTTCCTGCTGATTTGAGCTTCTAGATTTCCACACTGAGTCAAAAGCATTTGGGAAGGGTGGGGTGGGGTGTTGTTCTTCACAGATGAGCAAAATCCTGTATGTGTGATTATAAACGTCAAAATCCAATGTCGTGGTTCAAGGGGTAATGCTAATACTTCAAAGGGGACGAGATCCAGATCTCACCTACTCCACAGCCAACTGAGCAAAGCCCTCCCGAAGTCACTCTGATGACTTCCTTGAAATTAAAGATTTGCATCACTCTAACCAAGGGGAGAATTGTACCCTACAACTTTAAATCACAGCTTTGGCATTAGTGCTAGAGGCCCGATTCCAAGGCTGTCAGAAGAGGATTTCAAGGATCTATTTATCGACTAGGAAAGAAGGGTGCCCTTTCAGAGAGCATGAGCCTGACTTTTCATTTATTTTCATCTTCCTTGGACTTCTGCAGAAGTAAAGGTGACTTAGAAACAGGGAACTGGGCAATCTTTTAAATATGGGGAACTGCTCCGAAGTGACAATCAGCTGCAAGCAGCTACTGGAAATAAAATAGAAAGAAATGTTTACAGGCAGGGTCTGAAATAATGTCAGTCTTCTGGGGCTCCTTCATTTTGTGTTTACTCAGGTAGTGCAAAGTTCTGAAAGAATAACTTACTGAAAGCAGGAATAAATCTTCATGTTTAGGTTAGGCGAGGGGGTATACGAGCATTGCTGCAGCTTTAGTATATATGTGGGTGGCGGGGAGAGTGAGTGGGGAATGGAATGAGGGTTTCTGTTTATTTTCTTTCATAAAACAGAGGAATTACTATTAAAAATTTTACTTCTTCGTTCAGGCGCTCTATGCCAAGGACTAGTGCTGGGCAATTAAGTGCAGCTAATTCAAGAATGTTCCCGAGGTCCCACATACGGAGGCAAATACGTACTTCCTACAGTGTACGTTGGTGAGTCACACTCAAGTAAGGTACATGGAGTTGTGCAATGTTGAATTTGACCCCAAATATGAATGCGTGTTCTTCCCACTGTGTGTTCGTGAGAGTTGCCTGGGGGTTGATTCATTTTAGCTGGGGTGCTGACAAGGAAGGCAAGTGTAGTGAAAACAAAGCAGCCAACGTTCGCAAACATGATATATGTGCTGAAGTCAGGGAATCTTTTCTCATTCTGGATTTTAAAGCACTGTATGCAATGCACATGTCACTCAGCCTAGATTAAATTCTTATCTCAAGGGGTCGTAAGAGTCTCTGACAAATGATTTTAAACTTGGACTGGCTGAGGGGTTTTCCTGCTGCTTTTCTTTTTATAAAATGATGCTTGCATGGAAAACTGTCTTTTAAGCTTTGCTCAATCAAAAAAACCTCTGACTATTGAGAAGATATTTATGTTGAGGTAATGCTGTCTTTGATCAGGGTTTATTGCATTTTTTGACCTTTGGCTATTTTTTGAAGTATTTCTTGTTTAGAAAGGTGGTCTGAATTAATGGATATTTCCTGGACAGTCTCCTCTCCCTCTCCTCTAGGTGAATTTTGACCTCAAAGCCTTTCTGGGGAAATGCATATCAAGAAAGATCTGCTCAGAGTAACGGGGACAAATTCTGCAGCACTTAACTTGTTATTGTGAATAATGGGGTGTCCCTGGTTTTGCATTTTAATCCTACATCTGCCTTCCACACTGATTAAAGGTGTATAAAGATGTCAGGGGACTCATGGCAAAGGCTGTCATGCTGTGAAATATGTCAATACTATTTAGAAGACCACAACAAGAGAGATAGGGCAAACTCTTCTTCCATCTTTTCACTTTTCCCCCCATCCACTGCCCTGATTTCTGCTTGGTTAGTTTGATATGTAGGTCTGAGAGGAGGTGGGAAAAACACACTGCCTGAGTTCAGGAGAGTTGTCACAGCCCCTCTCTGCCCCAGGCCCTAGGGATGTGTGCAGCTGGGACTGACTGCAGGCACACGGTGCTGGCACCCAGGAGAAAGAGAAAAAGAAGCTCAAGGAGTGAGTTAATGTGCCTGACATTTGCTTCTGGAGGCCTGGCTTGCTTCAAACTTGGAGTACACATTGCAAGTGAAATGGCTCTTAGTCTCATCACTTAAGCTTCAGCTGACACATCTCCATCAATAGCTGACACATAATTTATTTCCAATAGGAGAGCTGCCTAGCGAAAATTGTCAGTTCTAGGGGAAAAAAAGAGAAGAAAAGAAAAGCAGAAAGAGTTTTGATACACAAGCCAAAGGGTATTAAGGGTGAAAGAATCTGGCTTGGCACTTGCTAGTGTAGCATTAGCTGCTACTCTGAGACAGGACGAGGAGCACACAGACCCACCTGGGCTGGCCTGAAGGCCAAGTGATAGTGAGTTGAGGCATCACTGTCCATCGCTCTCCCTGGCCTGGCTTGGAGCACGGCACAGGCTTCAAGGACAGCTGTAGCCACTGTCCACCTGGTTCAAAAGCAGCAGTGCCTGGTGGGTCATATCCAGTTCCCCTTGGGCAGGATCGCTATCACTGACCTTAGTGATGAAGAGCACAGAAGTGAGAAACTGGGGCACGTAAGCCTGTGATCACAAACCACAAGCCTGTACTTACAAGCTATCGAAGTGTGCATCAATGCTGCATCTTTTGGAGGTGCACAATCAGTCAGCTTCACAGTAATCATGTGTGTTACTGAGTGTGCTCATGGAGAAGTACAGAACTGGCCGAAACTACTGATTAAACCCTTGGCAGACTATTTTCATAGCAGCCTTGGGCTACTGCAGGCAGCTTCCTTGCCAGCAGTACTAAAGTGAGCTAAACCAAAGTTAGCTCAGGGATATGTATGGTCTCTGCAATGGCTGGGCTACAGGTGTATCTAAACCTAGAAGGCCATTCACTGCAGGAAGATGTTGCACCAAACCTCAGTAAGCCAGCAGATGATCACCGAAAGGAGTCCCTTGCTAGCTTTGGGCTGTGTCATTTCCTAGATGTGCTCTGCAACATGTAGGGGCTGCTGAGGGTCTGAAGGGTGGGCCGACAGCTTCCAAGCTCCTGGAGCAAATGTGCCCTGCAGTGTTACTTAATCTCCTCCGTGGGGAACAAGACCTGCCAGCAGCAACCACTGTCCCAGGGGCTTCCAGAGCTTTGCTGGCTGTGCATGGGGCAAAACAGAAGTGTGGGCTGACAGCCCTGGGCAACATGCAATGCCGTGGTGCCATCAGGGATGCCCTTCACCTGCACAGACACAGCAGAGACACTGGAACTGGGTCTTTGAGAAAAAATCACAAGCACCTGGGGACGCAAGAGGAAAAGAGCACATTTGAACTGTCTCTGAGGACCGCAGGGGTCTGCTGCAGGGGCACATTTTTTTCTGCTTTACACATGGAACAGCACGTCAATTCACATCTGAGTACATTAGAAAATGAGGTTTAACTAATCCCCCATTTAAAGAAATAACTTCTAAAATAATAGCATTTTGATGGAGCAAAGGTTATCTGTCCTGGAACGGCAGATATTCCTCAGTGACTCCGCTGATGAAAGACACAGCCATCATGAGCTTCAGGAGGCTCAGGAGCGCTCGCTTTCGTGTTCTTTCAAGCAGCCTGTTGGCTATTTGTGGCATTTCCCTTATCTCCCAGCAAAATTAATTTTGCCACATATATTAGGTAACATGGTTTTTTCTCAAACAACAGAGACCAGTGAGCTTCCCATCCTCCTCAAAATGACACCTGGTATTTGTGGTGCATGTCTGAACTGGAGGAAAACACCAGGGAGGCTCCAGCCAGAGAAGCACTGGGGAGGATATCAGTGTGTGGCCCCATCACAACTCTCAGATTTACATAGCTTATTTGTGATGCTTACAAGTGAAAAGAAGATATTTTTTTTTTTGCCAACCCTGTAAACTCAGCCTCTGATCTTAAAATCAATTGGTGTTCTTTTGCTTCCTATACCACCAAAGGTGTTTAAAAATCTGTTGCCAGAATTGTGCTGAAAACTTAGCTTTAGACCAGAAGAAGCTCAGCCCCACTCTTTACAAAGTGAAAAGCAGGTGTTAACAATATCCATGTGTGGCTTTTGTTTGGTTTTTGTTTTGTTGTTTTGTTTTTTTTTTTTTTCTTTCTGTTAAATCAAGAAGTTTCTTAAAGATGCTGTGTGGGAGAATGCAGGATTAAACTTTAATTCTTTGTGGTGCATCTTCTTTGTGCTGATGTATCAAACTACAGCTGCTGCAAAACCAGCCTCCCCAGCTGCTCCAGGGCTTCCCTTGCATAGGATGATGCTTTTTGCACATGGGCAGTGAGGATTGCTCAGTGCTACCATGGCACATTTATACTGTAGCCAGTGCATTAGCAGTATGATGGGCATGAGCTGTTTCTCAGAGGATCCTGACTATCAGGGAATGAGGGCAGGAGAAGAGGATGAAGCTAATCAGATTAGTATAACTTGGAGCAGTTAAGAGGTTCAACTAGACATCAGCATCTTTGGGTATTGGAGGGAGCATGAGTTTCCTCAGACACTCCTGTCTTTCCTGCATAGTTCCAGTGTGGATGAGGACCTCGTTTCATTGAAACAGCTGCCGAGTTACTGGGCTGCTTGTGCTTAAACCCTGCACCCCTCAGAGCACCCAGGTTCTGCTGCTTCCATTATGGGAGAGAAATCACTTCCTTTGAAATCACTTCCTTTGCATTTGCTTCCTTTGCCTATAGGGCTAAAACTCTCATGTAAGTTACTATTTTGTTAGTATTTTAATACCTCCATGTACAGTCCCAACATAATGACATGCAACCAGAATAAGGACACCCCACTGTGAGTTAGTGAAATTGCTGGTGTTATGTTGTACACATGTTAAAATTCTGCTCATGGCAGGATTTGAATAACGATTTTCAGACTGTATTACTAGCTTTAATCTTTCACTGATGTGTAGTTTACCTGATGGAAGAGGATGCCCATGCTGTGAAATGCTACTGTTGTGGAAAGGATTCCTCAAAGCAAGCTATGTAGGACTTCTTAAAGACAGTCAGCCTCCAGATCCACCCCGTCCCCTCAGGGAGCTTGTTCCGAGAATGGTTTCTAGCGCTATTGCCTGCTTTATCCCAAAGGAAGGCAAATGCCTTTTTCAGTCAAGAGCCAGTAATAAGCTGCCTGGTTTTGTCACACTTAGCATGCTATTGTTAGTGTACAGATCAACAGAAATGTAAGTTTGGTGGGCAGACACGGCTCACGCTAAATGGTGCACACTGAGTCATCGAAGGCTGTGAAGGGATGAATTTTACCTTCTGTTGAGCCTAGGAACTGTTAAATGGTCAGACAAGTCTTCTTATTTCAAGGTGACATATGTGACTTAAAAATAAATGAGCTGATTCTTAATTTAGTTGCAGGAGTGCCAGGCAGGACTACCCCCTGCATAAATTAGAGGTAAATACATTTTGTGAAGGAAGGCATAGATTTGAATAGGAGATGGAAGATTAATTCTGTCCAGATCCTTCTAGAGGCTTCAAAGAAATCAGTTATGAAATTGGCATGCTTCACTAAGAATGGTTTCCCTGTGATGAATGAAACCTAAGGCATAGAGGAAGACAGAGTGCCTCACAAGGCATGTGTCATAAAAAGTCTATAACAAATCAGCCAGACAGGGGAAGAGAGAGATATTCAAAATTTAATTTGGTGTAAATGTAGTTCATATCTTGACATACCTTGTATAAATATTGGCAATAGCACTGTCAATCTATTTTGGATACCAAAATCAAATAACTCAATGTTAATTTTGCTTTAACCTCTTATGATCAAAGAGTCATTTCAAAGTAACTGGCTAACAAGACAATGGAGAAAATCTGAGAAATAGGGTCTTGAGGTAAACACCTTTCCCCTTTAGCAGATATCTGGAATATTCAAATACGTGTTTCCACAGGAGCTCTAAAAGCTTGTTTGAGAGTTGGTAAGAAGAAAGGGTCTTTCAGTGACTGCTCATAACCAGGAGGGCTCTCTGATACAAGATAGGGTGATGGACCCCACAAGCCAGAGCTCCCAAAAGAGAAATCACAAAATCCCTCTGAAATACTCCAAAATCTAAGCTACCTTTGATACTTTCTAGACCTCTGAAGACATTTCTTGTTTCACTCTGTACTAGCCAAAAAGCTTTGCCAGCCATTAGAAATGGTCAAGATTCTCCCAGGGAAATAATTAAAACAAAAAACGCCTTTTTCACAAAACCCAGGGTTTATTCTTATTTCCCCAAAAGCTTTTGATTTTTCATCAAGAAAATCAGAAGTGGCCTGCTCTGCTGTCTCCTCCTCAGGAACACATCGTTTTCACTCTTTTATTGAAAAAGGACAATCAGGAAGAATACTCCAGGCATATGATGAAGACGCTGAGAAATAACAACAATAGCAACAAAACTTTGTTATAGCTCTCAGACTGGAATCTTCCTGGAACTCCTCATGAAATATTTTTTGTGTTTGATTTCATGTCCAGAAACATAACCAAAATAGATATTAATTGTAAACAAGGGTTTTGGTTTAGTTTTGCAAGACTAGATTTCTTTTTTTGAAACCTTGCTACTGGCTGCTTCCTTCATCCACCTCTCTGGCTCTTGTTAACAGTCTTTTTGTCATCAATGCCTAATGCCTGGACCTGCTTTCATAATCCTATCGCTAGTCTTCTGCTCATTCTTTCTTAAAACACCCTTTGCAAAAAAGCTAATCTTCCCTCACAAAGGACTGAACCTAAAAATAGGAAGACCAGTGCTGCTACTGTGATAATAGATTGAGTGTGACTTTCTGACTATATTACTGTAATCGCTGCCTTTCATTCTCATTAACCCTGTAACATATGTCCTCTTATTTTGTTTAGTTTTAGTCTAGCTTGAGTCTACAAATTTCCACTCAACTTGTGGCCCTTGTGCAAGTAATTCACTGAAGCCAAACAAGAGAGGATCACTCCACTAATTAAAAAATCTACGTTCGGTACCACCAGACTGTTGTCTCCCTGGAGAGAGCATCAAGACTGTTTTTCAGGAAAGCACATTTTAGTGGTACTGTATAAATACTGATTTTAAGAACCAGCAGCTCGATATCGTATTACAAACTCTTGCACTGAGGAAGGTGTACCTTTAACCATGTTGGCTGGCTTTAATCAAGCACAGGTCTGAGCAACCAAATGCTCAGGATCCAGAGCTGCATTTTACAAATGGCACCTCCATTAACAAGAAGCAAACTTCAAATGCTGAATTGCCACATCCTTGATGCTTAGAGTTTCTCAGTCCAAGGCATCCAAACACTTCTCTTCCAGCTTACATGCAACCGTTAGCATCGCTACCTAGACAGCCACTCTGCCATCCCTTTTTCTTAGAGATCAGGAAGTAAATAAGCCCTCTGTACTATTTAATTTCTGAAAAAATTGATCTAGATTGCGGCTGTGTAAGTCTTAAACACTCATTTCCTCCAGGATGGCTGTCGTCCTCAGGACAGGCACAGAAAGCAAGCTTTGCTGAAGCACTCTCATCTGGGGACAGCTGTGTTTCTGTCCTTGCTCACCCAGTCTCACCGATGAGCACACATCCATTTGTCGCTGAGTCACAAGATCATTCACAGCAAGCAGCATCTTCTTTTTCACAGAACAGCATGTCAGTGGGTCTAAGCATCACAAAATACAACCAGATTTAATAAGATCAGGAGGAAGGTTGGTAGCAAACTCAGCAGCCCAGAACTAGCCAAGGAGGGACATAAGCACAAATACTCTGTCAAAACCAAACGAAAACCCTCCAGCCAAACCCAGCTTTTTGCACCCAAGCTTTCCCAGCGGCGCATGAAGGCAGCAGCCTCCTGGGTGAGGGGGAAGAGCAGCATCACACACCAAGGGGAGGTGGGGAGCATGACACTGGTGGGGCACAAACTCAATGGAGTGAGACCAGACAACCCGGATCAAGCCCCAGCTTCCAGTGACAGCTTGAATGAGTCCAGGGCAACCTTCTTGTACGTGAAAATGCTCACAAGCTGTCAGAAGAAGGGAGGACAAGTGCTGGAGTCCGTCTGTGGAGCAAAGAAATGCAGCAGCTCGTCTCACAGCGCAGCGAGTTGAGAATAAAGCTGGGTTGTGTCAGCAGAGTCACATGGGGATAGAGACAGCACAAACGGGGGCAGCAGCCGGCTCCAGGAGGTGAATTTACTGTGTGCTCTGGCTGAGCAGCCCCAGTGATGCAAATTGCTGTAGCTCTGATTAATTAGGCTGCTAAACCAGATTTATAGACACTGTATATTGCTACAGGAGCACAAAGCAGCCAGAGACTTCCAACATTTCATCCTTATGGCCTGGTACACAGACAATGTTTTCTTGGTTTTAACCACTGTAACAGTGCCAGGTAGGAAATGTTTCCTACCAACTGATTCACGCAAATAAATCCTGAGTGTGGGCATGGCCATCTTGGCATAAGAAATTGTTACAGCTACCTTGCTCATTTGTTTCCCAGACTAGTATAAAGCATCTACTGGTGCAGCTGCATTGAAATGAAAAATGTCATACCACTTGAACTGAACTGATGTAATACACCACTTGTATACAATCATGGAATTAAACCAATACAGCTTTTCATCTTTAGAAAATGTTTGAGCTATAGTAATGCATCAGAGTTTCACACTTGTTAGCAAGAGAAGTAAAATATAACGTGTAAAAATAAAAAGCAGAAAGGGGAAAAAAATTAACTCCTCTTGAATCCTTTTTCACTAGGTCAGAAAAATCTTCATTTTCCTTTCAGTTGTCTGATTACCGGCTTTCTCTTTGGCTGCAGCTTTCAAAACATTTTTCTTTCCCATCTTTATTCCCTACAAAAAACATTGTCTTCAAACAAATATCTCAAAGGCTTTATAGAACTGATTACAGACTGATTCTAGAAGGAAAAAAAGATAATTTTGTGTGAGCTGATAAATGTTGCAGGGACAACTCTAAACAATCATGCATGAATTATATCTTCAACAAATGTAATTACCAAACAATTCAGAAAATGCAAAAAAGCTGCTATTTTTTGTATTTATTTCCTCTCCTGGCCTGTGTTTTGGATGGCTTTCAAGCATCCCTGATTAAATCTGGCCGGAAATCTTCTGTGGAGCCTATTTCCAATGAGAAATGCTGATTCATCAGAACAAAACACTGCCGAGTGTGGGAACCTGTCACGTTTGGTTCAGCACGCACGGGCTTCAGACCTTGCCTGCTGTGCAGGTTGCTGGCAGAAAACTATCAGGTTTCCTCCTGTCCCATCTGCACCTCCCATGGCAGCCCACTGGGCAAACTGCATCCAGAGGCCTGTAGGCTTAAGGCAAACTTCTCTGCAGGCTCTCCAAGGATAAAAGGGATCAGAAAGTAAAAGCTATGAGGTAAAAATCTTAATTCTTCAAATAGTTAGAGGCAAAGCAGTCAGCACCTGACTCAACTTTCAGTTTTTCAATGTAGGACCTGTACTCCCAAAGCAGACTGCAAAATCGGCATAATACAACTTTGAAATTGCTTACAAGTGATCCCAGAAAAGATTCTCCTTTGCTTACAGCAATATGTCAGGAAATGTTTTATAAGCTCTTCATGCAGGATATTTGAAAGTGTTTAGAGCTATATTTCTATTTGAGCATCCTGCTCTAATGCCGTGTTAATCACCAGTCCCTACTGGTAGACCTCCATCTATGACTGGAGGGACAACTGAGCACTGTGTGCAGCTGCAACGACTCTCTGCCATTTTTTTGCATGTGCATGGTGGCTACCCTGGAGTGCTGCCCAGCCCATACCAGCCTGGGACTCACCAAGAGCAAACTTCTGCTAATCTGCAGGACCTCATCTCTAGGTTATAACCTGCTCCATGCCACGTTGCTCTTGGTAGCTATTAGCTGGAACCTCTGACTTCCAATTTGCCTTTCCAGGTGTTAACTCAGGACACTGTAACACCTGCTGGGGACAAGTGACAAGGTGTCGCTGAGGAAGCGAGCATTGGCACAGCACCTTGGATTCCCAAAGGAGGTGTGCTGAGGGACTTGCTAACACAAACCTCTGCCAGGAGATACTTCCTACCCACTCAGCTTAAAAATGCAGGGGATGAGACAGTCACAGGTTAGGAAGGAAAACTGAATCAGGTGAACAGTTTCACTTGAAGTTTTCCAGGTGTACTGGTACAGTCAGGAATGCTGCTTCTGCAGCAAGATATTATTGCAGTGTCTGAAGTGCCTTCACCTGCATCATGCTGAGGGTCTCCCATCTGCAATTCTCTACCCTGCCTTTCCCTTCCAGCTGCCGGGACAGTGTTCTCCCTTGCTGTTCTCGTGCTGTTGTTCTTGTGTGCTTATTCTCTTGACCATGCACCTACAAACTCCAACAGTGAGAGAATCCCCCTCCTCTGCTCCCCACTCCCCTTTGCTGTCTCATATTTTGTAGCCTTTGATTTATAACACAGAAAAAACAAGTCTTAGCTGATAGCATAGTAGGCATTACCTGATAAGTATTACCCAGTAATACTACCCCCACAAAGCTTAGCTACCCATTAGCCCACAACACTTGTACCTGATCAAAGCATGCTAGTCAACGCTGAGAGCTCAGAAGTGAGGAGAAACAATAGCGACTCTGAGCAGGTCCCAGTGAAAAACATACAGTACTGTGTTTTTCTGACTGGTTAGGGGGAAGACACAGTGGGAAAAAATCATCCTCATTGTCAGGCTAATTTGCTGTACTAAGGAGACCAGTCTCAGGAAGATGCTTGTCTGGATACCCAGAAATAACCCTGGGAGAACTTTTCCCTTTCCCGTTTTATTCTCTTTCTTTCTATCCATTGTCTTTATCAAAAGATAACTTTGAATTCACTGTGTGCCACCAGCTATGGACACTGCAGATAGATTTTCGTGAATGTAGGTCTGTCACAAGATTGTCTGTGTGACAGTGTTTCTAAGGGCCCATCTCAACTCGAGTCCAGCAATGAACATCCAAGATATGTCATCCGTTATGTATCATCAGCTATGCTGGGAAACACCATCTATTTCAAAACTTTTATTTCAAAACAGTGTGCTGAGCTTGAGTTACAGGATGCATGTTCAGGTGATTTATCTTTGAGATAAGCAGGTTTAGGCAGAACTACTTTCAATTTCAGTGAAGATGTGATCTATAGGATGCACTCAGAAAGCTCTGAGGGAGCACTGCACATCAAAAATCAACTTAGCTTGTTGACAGCTCTTTAATTAACCCCTTCGATCAGAAAAGACCTTTCTGCATCATGTAGGCTTGTACTTGCCCCCAGTCTAACTCTCCAGCTCCCTGCTTTATCTTTGAAATCTGCAAACACTTCCACTTGTGTTTTTAAGTCTTTGTATAAATTGAAGCTCATTTGGGCTCCAATTGTGTACAGCTTGAGTCAAAAGGAGTTAGCTGTTAATTTAATTGGGTGCAGCATACATGCCTTCTTTACAAAAGCAGAAACAGGAAGGGGACTGTCTTTACTAATTTAGTTAATTCATTAAGAAGAAGAGATGGTGGAACTTGCACAGTGCTCTTAACCTTACAGTAACTCAGTTTTCTTAACACTAGCTGGCAATCATAATATCTATAGCTGTTAGGAGATTCACTTGCTTCTAAGACTTGGTTTCAGCTGCTGATTTCATGTTCAGAGCCACTGGAGTTACATGAAACCCTGCCTCATTGGGTCTAGGGTAATGCTTCAAACACTTTGGCAAATACCCATTTGTATATTAAAGAGAGTGAAATTAGACTGTGTTTTCAGAATGTTTTGTATCTTCTTGCATCTCTAATCCTGAGTGAATCCCATGGGGACAGGAGGCTGACTGCGGAATTTTTGCAGAATTTGTCATCCCTGTGTTTGGATTTGGCTGTGTTCAACCACTGAGGGTGAATATTTCTCAGGTACTTAAATTTCTGATAAACAAACTGTTGTAGCTGAAAAAAAAACTGCTTAAATTGTGAATGCTGGCAAGTGGCAGATACTTGGGTGTATGTGTGTGTGAGAGGATTCATATCCAAAATTTAACTTTTGGACCCTCAAGCAGAAGCCTGCTGCATTTTAACTGCAAGTGGTGCAGACTGGTTCTGATGTTTGATAGTACTTGCACTGAACAAGCCTTGCCTGTCCTGAATCCTCCCATTAATGAAGACACATAAGACAGAAGCTTCAGTTAGGAGGCTGATCACGTGTTTTGCTTCTGCACCTGGACTATTTAAATTAGTAAAATCAGGGACTTGGGGCTATGGAAAGAAAAGATGACCGAAACCAAGGATTCCCTAAAAGAAGAAGGGAGAGAAGAAGGGGACCTGGTATGAAGAAGGTGAAGAAAATCTCAACTGGAGGAAAGATCCTGGAAGCAGGGGGAGTTCTTGGACATCAGATCAGAATGAAGACTGTGGGATGTGCAGGGACCTTGGCTGGTGATATCCAAGGTCATTAACTGTGAGCAACAGCAAAGCATGAATTGACATGGCTTTTCCCCAACCTTCCCAGACCAGCAGAGATCAGCTAGAGAGGGAAGTTGAGACCTCATGAAGGTAGTGCAGGGAGGGGAGCGACTGAGTGTGGCAAATAATCAGGTAAGGTAAAAGATCTGATCTTTCTAGTTCTTCAGCAAACCCCAGTATCCAGATCTACTAATAGTTGCTTGTTACTCTGTCCTGCCCCTGAATAAGCAGGAAAGATAAAAATCACCCAATAAGCTACTCATTACAAATGATACCCTGAGGCTAGATTTCACCCAAGTACAGGGAGCAGTACAAACTGTATGTATCACCTCAAAAATGGGAATATAGCTAGCTCTGCTCTGAACTGATACAATGGCCTTGTGTTGATCTACTGTATAGGGATGGAATTAACTCCCTTCTCACTGTGGAAGCCATTATCATTAGCAGAAGCTAAACGCTTTCCTCACCAACAAACCTCTTACTCCAAAACACCAAAGTGAATGGAAGGGTAGGTATAAGTTAGCAGGCTTTGGTTCTGGACCAATTTTCTTGTCTTTCAACCTCAGTTCCTGCTAGAATAGGGAGCTAGGACATTGCCTTCCTCGTATTTTTTTTCTTGAAGATGACTATCTTCCACCATCAGGTCAAGATCTTTTTTTTTCTTTCAAGGTGATCGTAAACTTAAGGAGATGAACTCAAGGAGATTAAATGCAATGTACAGAGAGAAAAAAAAAATAGATTTTAGATGGTCTTATACAGGCATGGTTGTGCTGTTTACAATGATACCTTCACACAGTAAAAACCAAGTAATTGTAGACAATCCTCTTGTCTTTTGTTTTCCTCTTGTCATTTTGCTAAGCACTGTGAATTTCCAAGTGGATACTCATTCAAGAGGCAGAAATGTTTTGGTTTGTTTTCCTCTCATTTGCTTGTCACATGGTTCTCCACACCACCATACATCTGCTTGCTGAAAGAATGAGCAGTGCTCAGATCTTACTGACAGAACAGCTTTAAACCAGCTCTTTGACCCTGTTGCTGACAGTGCTTTCCCAGTGGTGCTCCGAGATACCAGCTGCAATTCTAAATAGGCTGCAATACAATCCAGTGGCAGAACAGGCTGAAGACCATATTCTCTCAAGATCACCTTGCATGTTTTTATAAAAAAACCAACATGCTAGAAGTTGGACTGTGTAGTCCATTGCTTAAACTGTGACTCATCTATTGGCCAGAAGTTTATCTGATGATAAAGCCATCTCTGGACCCAGCAGGAGCTGGAATTTTCAAGTATAGTGATTTCAACTATGAGTTATGGATAAGGAGAGTAAGTTACTTATAAGTGTACCTGCAACAGTGTTTAGAGAAACATTTCTCCACCTGCTTCCGTGTCAATTCATCTCTTTTTGCAGGTGCTAAGGGGCATCTAAAATGGCACCATGGTATGTGGTGGGAACTCAAAACAAAAAAAGGTTAGTAATGCAATACTTGCTGAGATCCTGGCATCACTTAAGCCAGTGCTTATCACTGATTTGTTTTCCTGAGGATGGTATTTCAATCTACTGCTTAGTTGGATGGGCGGCAGTTCTGAAGAATTTAGTGTAAGACTACATGTTCCCCATTTCTAAACCAGGTTGAGGTGGCCTATGTATCTACTTGTACTGAGGTTGCTAAGACTGTGAGTGTGGTAAGAAGGAATCATGTGTTGAAACAAGGAAGATTCAAGCCTTTACAAAAGCAGTACATGCAACGTCAGTGGATGCATTCCAAGCTATGTCTCTAAAGGAAAGGCATCTTCAGATGATGCATCTCTCAGTTGTCCTTAGTGGGAGTGAGGGAAAACTTCTGCTTAGCAAAACTGCTAGCATCTCATCTGCAGACAGGCTAACAGCAGGTACTTTCAGCTGTTGTGCATTTCAGCTAGGATATTCACCCATTGGCTTTAGGAACAACAGGGCTGTTCCTAATATCCCTGTGGATATTCAAGAACAATTTAAAATACTGGGAGATTCAAGGTGATTGAAGTCAAAGTCCTTCATGTAGACTTGAAGGAAAAGAGGATCCTGTACTTTAAGTATTCCTAAAAATCTTTTGCTTTAGCAATGGTTTTGTTTTTGTGAAAATCAAACAAAATTCCATGAAGAATACATAGATAGAATTTTTCAATTATTTTGGCTATTGAACCACTGTATCCCAAGAATGTTTAGCCTGCAGCACTGTGTACACCACAAATAGTATATAACATTACCCAGTTAACACTAATAAACTCCAAATTGCAGAACACAAACCATTTGACAGCAGTTCTGGGATTATTTTGGCCTCAGTGAAGAAAAGCAACTATCATAGCTGTGAAGCTAAGAGATTTTGTGATGTAGAATTTATGACATACTCACCTCCAACACTACTTATAAACAAAGAGATCTATGAAGAGACAGGTTGTAGCATCACAATGTGATTTTAAAGAGATCTAATATTTTTTTAAAAAATTGGTGAAGAAGCAAGGTATGAAGGAGAGTGGGGCAGTCTACACTTATGATGCTAAAGGAATCAGTTTATCCTTCATTCAGTGAAACTAACAGGTGAGACAGACACACTTAACTCATTATTTCTTTGTCATTACACCCAGTCCAGTAAGGTTCTGGCACAAACAAACACACTGTGCCCCTTGGACAAAGAAGAGCAGCCATAAGGACCAAATTCTCACTCCTATCTAATAAAAGGAAAATAACAGCTGAGAGATTTGTAAATGTTTGCTGTAATTCTGCAACAGAAAAAAAATGTTAAACTCCACATACTGCTCTGACACTCCCATCCTGATCATCATCAGTGAAAATACACCTTCAGTGCAGCAGCTGTAGCTGCTCTAATAAGATATCTACATAGAGAAAATAGGCAATCAAATTTCTGCAAAGTATGAGATTTTCCATTAAATTGTCTCTTCCTTTTATATAACACAGCTGCAACAGTTCTCACTAGCTTTTCCTATCCATGCCTCAGCAAACACAGCTCTCACTAGCATATTTTCCAAATGAATCTGTTGAGATTCAGAAGGTTTCCTCTAAAGATGTCTAGACCATGACCCCAAAAGTTTATCCTGAAAAAAAATAATTGATCCTATAAACAAAATTGATCCAATCATCTACAGCCATAAGTTAAGAAACAGAGAATGTTGCAAATGAAGAACATATTCTGATAAAATAAAGATGGCTGCAGATATAATTAATGTCTGTGTCATTTGCTTCTAGATGAACCTCTGGTAATTTAGTCGATGTATTAATTTTCAAAAGGCCTGTGATGCTGTGGTCTGTTTGGCTGTGTCTGCTGAACTATATCGTTTTACTTTTAATAAGGCAGGTGTTCTGTGGTTTTCATCTGAGTAACAAGTCATTATTTGTAGACTGAATTGCTTGGAATTACTGTAAATTGCAGTGTTTGCTTGCTAGTTGATGGAGTTTCTGAAGTCCTGGATAAGAGCTGTTATTCTTTTCCAACATTAATGACCTATTGAATCCTGTACTATGGCTTCTTTTGGTGTTGATAATGGTGATACAAACTATGCCTATAAGGTCATGTCATTGCGTCTACAAAATGAGCCTTTGGTGATTTAAACAACAAACATACTTGTCTTGGAAAGATGCAGTTGTTGAAGTAAACAAAATGCCACTCCATGCTTACATTGGGTAATGACAGTCATGGGAAATTCCTGTAGCTGCTGTGGAGTCTTTTTTTACCCCTCTCTGCACTGTCAGCCTGAGGAAGCAGTCAGTTTTAAGTTAATTGGGTCAAATCTGAGCAGATCACTCAAGATGTGTGAAGGCCAGTACAAGTTTTCTTTTACCTTTGAGGCTCACCTAAGCTATGTCACAATGACTTAAATGACACACTGGCTGAGTGGAAATCACGCAAAATCAGACACGTCCTTGAAGAATTTTGTGTCTTTGAAACGATTTTACTTTGAAGTGTCTTGCAATTTTTCGTTCAACCTGAAATGAAGTATTTTGCTTCCTCTGGGTGTGGCTAAACCCCACATGTCTTTAGTTAAAGACAAGGAGAAAGTACAAAAAACCCTTGGAAAGTATTTGAAAAGGAAAAATAAAAACTTCTGATTTGAAACTGAAATAACAAAATACTTTGCTGTTTCAGAAATACTTCATTAGAATCAACAGTTTGGACTTCCAGTAACACCTTGTCATTCATTTTGGGTCAAAAGTATCTGCTAAATTCAACATGTAGTAATAGGTTCAATTCCTATCCAAACTGAAATTTCATCCAAAGTTACTGTTAAAATAAAAATCACACAATGTGCTGCAAAGGTCATTGTCAATAGCAAATTTCACCCCTGTTAACTAGCTTTCTTTGAAGACCTCACAGGTTCATTGTTTTCATGGGACAGTCTTATAGGCAGACACAATACTTATTCCTAAGAAACAGACAAACATCAAAGATGTCTTTGACCAACACTGTCTATGAATCTCAGAGAGAAGACTGAGTGCTGAGTAAGAATTGAAGAGTCACAAGAAAACCCAAGAGAAATAAAAAATCCATGCAATTGCAAAGACTGTAATGGAGTAACATGTTTGTATTTGGATCAAAGACATATGTTCTAGAAAAACAGTACAAGTTTATTAGGCTGGATGCAATCTGAATATATTATCTATTTAAGAGATTTTCCACCCTGTCCAATTTGCAGACCTGCAAACTTCTCCAAACATCAGTGCAAACTCTATAGCTACTCTGACTTCAGCATTGACTTCATGGTGTCATTTCATGGGTTGTTATGAAGTAGTCCACGGACACAGAAGAGTCTGAAGTCTGCAAAGCAGACTGACCTATTGTAGAAATGAAGTTGGTTAAATTTTAACATCAATATACTGTACATTTTATCTGTGTAACAGATCGCTTGATTGGTATCATGGAAAGGAAACATTTGTTTATGTGGTCACCATTTTAATTGTCATATTATTGACATTGCCTTAAGAAAAATGCACCACACTCGTATTTCATTCACTACCCTTCACATCTTCACCCTTCAGCACTGAAAAAAATGCTCTATGTTGGACATCACTTTTCCCATACGGAACAGTAACAGTGTTATTGAATAATGCATACAGTAAATGGAAAGCAGTCTTGCCTGCAGTGGCCCATGATTTAAAATTCTCATGCTTTGGGTGACTTTGAGCAAATGACTTCACTATTCTTTTCCTTGAATTCTCCCAGTATATGATGTATGTATAATACATACATATAATGTTATGGACCAGCTCTTCAAAGCCCTTGGGTTCTCTGAATGAAATTGCTAAATGAGTGAAGTAATAACAATTCCCCTTTTCATTTTCCACTTGCAGTGATAAATGATACGTGTACCTGTTGTCCAATCCTCCTATTACACTAAATATGCATTATTATCATCTATACGTTAAGAGCATAGTGCTGCACGAGACTGGAAGGACCATATATAGGACTAAAGGACTGTGAAGGAGGTGGTGGGAGGTATTGTTCCATGAGAAAACAAAGGGTACAAACACTCCCCAGCTGACTGCCCCTCACCAAACCTCAGCTCTGATGTCCTCAGGGCTGATCTTCTTCCAGAGAAAACACAGGGAGAGCAGACCAGCTGGCCGAAACATCAGCACTTTGTGCGGGTCTGGCAGTGAAACATCCTGGGCCCACCTCAGTGCTCCCACTCCCCTCCTTACTACCTTCTTACGCTGAAGCTTACTTGTACCTATACCTGCTTATCCCTGTTGTACTGTACACAGGTGCGCTTTATGCTGCACGAATTTTTCCAGAAGAAGAAGCAGCAGATGCTCTTGGCAGGTGTAAATACTGTTTAGCACATCCCCTTCCTTTCCCCCTCGGAGCATGGCTGCAGGCGCACACACACACACACACGTACGTACGTGGGCACAGAGCAGTATTATTGCACATTAAATTACTGCTGTTGAAATCAGATTGTGTCGTACGCGATGCTGACAATATTGTGTTTTATTGCTAAATGCTACAAATAATTCCTGACGCTCTCAATGATTTATCATGTAGCTCATCTACTCAGGGATTTTGTCCACCATGTAATATCACCAGAATTTTGCCTGAGGAACAACCACCAGGGAGAACCTGCTGTTAAGCCTTGCTTTCTTCTTCTGGAACATATTAGCATAATATAAATAAACAGCACGGAGAAGTTTGACATATTGTATAAGTACTGATTTTATGTTACACTTAAACTGATAATAGATGCTTGCTGAGAAGAAGTAAATTTTCAGAAACTTTCTTAGCCCATTAAACCATTTTAAAATAGGAAAATGTAAAAGGAGCTGGTATGTCTGTATCCACTATAATCCAGCCATTTCTCTATCCTTGCTTCTTATTTAGCATACACAGAAATCCAGACTGCAAAAATCAAGTTTATACTTTTATACTATAAGCATCTTTCCTTTTATATCAGAGAGTCTGTAGCTGCATATGTACCATCGAGCACATGCGTAGCGTTCCTTGCCTCCGCTTGGTTCACACACAGAAAGTATGTTAGAAATGCCCAGGAACAGCACACACGACTTGCTGAATCAAGGGCATATTCGTCACTCACTGGAACAGAGGTTGCTCCCAAAGGAGTACAGCAAATGCACTAATTGCTTAGTTTGTTAACATAAGAATATAATAAAGACCAACCTGGTTCAGGCCCAAGTAGCCCCAAATCCTGTTTCCCAAACTGCCCAGCGGGAGATACACAGGGGAAGTTCAAGTATAGATGGGTCTTTGGCCAAGAACCTCTTCTAGCAGTCAGTGAGCACCTGAGCTGAAGGTTATACAGAGACCAATTTAATGAGTGCTAATGGACTCGTCCTAATTTAGTTAATCCCTTCGTGAATCTATCTGCATTTTTCCTCCGCAGTTTCTCTCGGCAAAGAATGCCTTCTTCAGTGATGAGCTGCGTGAAGACACCACCTTCTTCTGTTTGTTTTAAAATTGCTGCTTGATGTTTTGGTATTAAAGTCCTATTCATTCCTGTGTGACCAGAACCAGGGAACAGTCCTTCCTCATGCCCTTTCTCTAACCCTGCAATAAATTAAACTTGTTTTATCATATGCCTTTCCCTTCTGCCTCTTTCTGAAGCCAGATGTGATCTGTTTGGTCTCTCCTCCTGGGCAGGCTGTTCAAACTTTTTGGTACCTCTTTTGACTCTGCTTTTTATGAGATGAGGGAAGGACTAGCCCAATGTGCAGTCTTCAGGCATTTGTATAGAATGTTAAAAGTGTTTTTGGTCTGGCTCTCAATTCCTCTCCCTAATAATTTCTAACAGCCTGTTTGCCCTTTCAGCCACTACTGAGCAATGAGCTTACAGAAACAACTTCAAGATTTACTTCCTGACTGGTAACAGCTAATTTAGAGCCAAGAGCACTATGTTCATGGCTAGAAATACTATTTTTCCCAGATGCATTGTATTGCACATATCATTGCTGAATTTTTGTAGTGCATAGCAAGATCTTCTGCAATCATTCACAGTCAGCTTTAGATTTTACTGTACTAAGTAACTTTTTATTGCCACCAAACTTTGCTACCTAGCGCCCTTTTCAAGCTTCCTTCTGAGAATATGGCGGCACCCCAGCACAGTCAACATTTCCCTGATATGAAAAATTCATCCTTGTTTCCAATCCTTTAACCAGTTATCAAAATCCATGTGAGACCTTTCTAAATGACAGCTTTATCTCTCTCAGAACCTTTGGGGATGAACCTTGTTGGAAGCTTTCTGGAAATCCTCAAACACTATATCAACTGAATCACCTTTATTCATACACTTCCTCATACCTTCACAGAATACTCGCAGATTTGTGAGTCATGACTTGGTAAAAGCTGTGTTGATTATTCCTCAATAAATCGTATTTTTTTCCCCCATGTCTAGTAAATCTATTCTTTACGTAAGTTTCTGTGAGTTTGCTGGGTACAAAAGCCAGGTGTGACAGCCTTTATTTTCCCACATCTCTCCTGCAGTCCTGGTTTAAGAAAAAAACCAAACAAACAAAAACAAACAAACAAAAAATACCCCAAACAACAAAAAAGTGTGACACTTGTGGGCTTTCTTTTTTCTGATATCCCAAGCCTAATTTCTCAGAATAAGCCAAAGCCTCTAACTCCTTTACAGTTATTTGAAATTATTTATTGTTATTTATTGCTTTGTTCCATACCCTAGTCCACTGTTTTTTACCAGCTAAGACGGATGTTATCTGGATAGGTACCCCCTAAAGAACAGAAAAGTCTCAGCTCTCTCCTTCACTTCTCTGTGGAGAACATAGAGACAAAGAAATACAGTTACTACCTTTCCCAGAAGGAGCAAAGGATATGCTTCCCACCAGAAGCAGCTGCTGCTACTTCATGCCCTGCAGTACCAGAAGATGTGGTACCAGCTGTGCAGATACCTGTTTATGTCGGGGTTCATCCCCTCCAGCACTCATTCAATATTCTTGCACTGACCTGGTCTTCTCTGTGCGATGCTTTCATATCTTGTTCACTTCTGGACCTCACCAAGTATGATAGATGTCCTACTTCTGATGCTTTTGAAGTTTTTGTTGTGAAGTTTCACACCTTTAGGAAATTGCTTCTCACAACCTCCTCTATTATTTTTTCTTGGATCGCCTTAACAGGGTTTTACATTTCACTTGCTAAAGTTTTTGCTGCTAGTTATGGAATTATCCATTTCTCTCTCTGGCTCAGGGCTTGTTTAATTATTTCATGCAATGAGACAATGTGGAAAGGAGAGGCTGAAAGAGCCTCACATGAAGTGCCCTACAATCCCCTAGGAGCTAGAGACTCATGTTCCCTTGAAGTGTTGAAGGGATTTGATGTTGGGTGTCTTTCACTTCAGCCTGTGAGTAAATTCTGGTCTCATCTTCCCCTTTAATTCCACAAGAGCTTGCATCCTGCCCCCCCTGCTTGGTGTTCCTCAGGGGTGCAGGGCTGGCTTTCAGCACGGCATCAGTGTAACCCATGCCTCAGAGCCAGCTTGTCCCCCTCACTCCATGAGGATCCGAGGCACCTGACTC
This sequence comes from Falco biarmicus, assembly GCF_023638135.1. Taxonomy (NCBI): domain Eukaryota; kingdom Metazoa; phylum Chordata; class Aves; order Falconiformes; family Falconidae; genus Falco; species Falco biarmicus. Next base: position 82,051,642 of record NC_079289.1, read on the forward strand.
TGGAACCTGCTTTCTGCTCCTGGGAAGCTAGTCACTGCAAGAAGCTCAGTGTTCATATCAGAAGTATATGCTTCTATAGCTCAAGCCTTCAGGCTGTGTATATATGTTATCCTTCTCACAAAGTGCTGACAGTTTGAAATTAAAATATGTCAGTACTAATTAAGTCAAATACACAGTCTTATGATCATGACAAAGTAGTTTGGGTCAAGATTTGTCTTGTAATCTTTCTTAGTAGTGGCTTCTAAGGAAAAGTCCCTTTGATGCTGACCCCAGCATTAACCTTTCAGAATGGAATGTAGTCAGACAAGTTAGTCTGTTGTTTGTGCCCTGCTCTAAAACAAAATAGTTTCTAAAAGATACTTGTGTATGTATTCAATAATGAAAATCCCCATCCTGCTAACATATATTCAAAATTTACTGTTACCCTATTGCAATGACTTACAGTTTTGGAATGCTGTGAAATACAGAGGAAATTGCTTTTTCATGGTGTTTCAATGCTTCTGAAACACAGCTTCAGTGAAATTAAGCTAACTGATTAAATGAGCTAACTCAATCAATTAAATGAGGCCCACTCTCCCATAGGACTTAAAGGGAACACAGCTTCCCTCCAATATATCTATCATGGCCCTGGGGGTCTTTTAACTGGAGATTTGACTGAATCTAAACCCAAGTGATTGTTATCTTAAGTTTACCATCAAAGTTGCTTGAAGATACTACCGTTCTGGTCTTCTTAAAAACAGCAGCCTAATAGGTCTCTGAGTTTGCCAGTGTATGGTAATGAAAGAAGTAAATTTGAATTCTAATTGAAACTCAAAACTGATCTCCACAATATCTGCCTTTACAGGGTGTATTTAGATTATCTTGCCTTGAAATGAACAGACCAGAGTTTCTTCTAGTGCAGTGTTGGGATACCATCAAAGCTTGGGCAACTGGAGGAGTGGTAAAAATAACCTGATCCAGAGTCAGTACATCATCCTCTGATCATTTATTATGCCTTTGTATGGAAGGGAAATTGAATGAAGTTCCATGAAAACAAATAAAAAGAGGAAATGCTCATCAAGGAGATATGTGACATCTTCAGGAACACCTCTCTTGAGAGGCTATCTGTCTGCTTCTCTCCTGAGATGATTTGGAGGGACAATGACACGGTATATAGGCTCTACAGCCACAGAGGAAAGTAAACTCCTGCAAATTTTTAATCCAGACCTGCTCCCTTTTGTGTCCCTCCCCAGAGAAAGTAGCTTCTTGGACCAAAGCAGGAGGAAGCAGCACCTAGAGGGATGTGGCCCTCACTACTACCTTTCTCAGGATCTCAGGCTTTCTGGACGGACTGAGCATTTGGGACAGCGGATGTTTTGGCAATTCCTTTTCCAGGATTGGGTTCCTGAGCAAGCAGGGAGCAGGTATTTTCTTTAAGCAGATTTGTTGGGCAAGATGGTTTCCTCTTTTGTGTATGAATCTGATCTCTGTGGAGAAAGAGGCAGATTTCTGTCTAATCTTCAGCTCTAGAAAATTTAATGCTACAGCTTCCTCGAGGGAGTCTAAGCCACAGCAGTGCAGAACCACCTCCCTTCTCTCAGCTCAGGCTTTTTCCCACCTGCCCATCCAAAAGAGAGGGGAAACATCAGCAAGAATAGGCAGCAGCTCCATCAGACCAGTGATGAGCCCTTACTGCCTATGGATACCAAGACTTAACTAACGCTTCCTGCTGAAGTTACGACATGGTGTGACAAGAACAAAGTGTTTAGGGGTCCAGAAAGTAAGCAAGCAACTAAAAACCTAGGACTGTGGCCTTAGTATTATATCACAGGGTCAGGCAAGTGGGTTTTGGGGTCCAATTTTATGACATTTTCTAGGTTCAATCACAGTACCGGGTACAGAAACCAGCTCATAGCCTTGTTCTCTTCACTGACCAAGAGGTGATGCCAGTCTGGAGGGAGAGAGGGAGCATGTGTCAGGACCTGTCTCCAGACTAGCACTTTCTTGCGAAAATGGATGTTGCTTTTTGCCAGCAGGGAACAGGAAAACTGCATCTAAGAAACTGTTCAGCGTAAACACCAGCACATTCATTATTCATAGTAGTTTAATGAAAGTTTTATGTTAACAAATCTTTTTTTCAGTGGATGGCTCATAAACTGTTTGCTGCCTTTTCCTGTCTTTTTGCTTCTTCAATTCACTAGGTCACATTCATTGCAGGTGAAGTTTTCAAAAAAGAAAAAAAATAATGATCTGAAGTGAGTCAGTGTTTTTGAGCACTCACTAGCTACAAGATGCCTTGTGCTCTATCTGATTCAGCTCCATTATTCATTGCTTGATTTTTTTTAGAGGGAGAAGCATGTTTAAAATGTCACTTATGATACGAAAACTTGTTTTAATACAATTTAGTCTGAACATTTATGGTTCTCACAGTATTCCCATCTGTGCTTATGAACCTTTTCTTTCTACAAATAGGTGATGGAAACTGCATTTTGTTCAGCTCTTGTCTTCAGTGAGAGTCCCATGAGTTTTATTAAGTCTGTGTTTGCAGAGGTCATTGTGAATAACATTTTGTTGAAACAGCAGTCAGAGATAAGAGGTTTATATGTGGGATCCCAAAGTAAGGCCTGGCCATAGTGATTTTCACTAGTTTCAGGATTTTACTCTGTATTTTCTGTGAGCTGACTCTTTGTCAGAATGACTTCTCCAGGCCTGACACTTTCTCTGCTTGGTCTTATTCTGGGAGCAGAGTACACACATCCACTGGAGGTGTGCTTCATCCACTTCCAATGCCTTCTTTCTTCCCACAACAGTATTGAAAGCCACTCCATTCGAAAGCAAGCTGTATTATTGATTGTCAGAACTTTGTGGATGTCAAGGATCCATCTGCAAGCTTGAAATTAAGCACAGGAGGAAGTACTTGGGCCATTAACATTTTGTCAAGCTTCAGGCATGGGTAAATAGATACGGAAGCAATATGCTTCATATCAGTTAAGCCCTTCATTTACTTGAACACAGTAGTACAAATATTGAAAAGCCATAGTATAAGTGAGGAAAATCAGATTTGTTTTCTTCCAAAAAATGTAGTCCAACAGTTTCACCCTTACATTTAGAAAAAACACATTCCTATCCGTGATGTGCGCTGTATTTAATGTCTGTGAAGCCCAGCATAACAAACGACCGAGATAAATAACCAATACAGAAACCCGCTGTTGAAAGGAGGTGGTGTAAGCACAGCTGGCTACGGCTCTGCAGCACTCTGCGGGCAGCCAGGAGGTCTGGAGGTACAGACCCAGGCTGTGTCCCAGCTGGCAGCTCTGCTGCACCACAGCGGAGACAAAGAGGGATGAGGAACCCAGCAGGGTCTTGCCTGCCCTTCATCCACTTCTATTTTCCTAGTGGCCCCGCTGGTTATGTCAGATTTGCATACTTTTTTACCTAGCTACCTAATGATTCTCATCATCAACATTATATTCATAAGCCCGGCACACAGAGAGGGATAAAAGGATGGTGACAGCGAGAGCACAAGGGGAGGGAGGGCTGTGACACCCGTGGTGTTTCTGTTAAAGTTTCAGCCGCCTACCCAAAGAGACAGGTTCAGTCTCCAAGCATCTTCGCTGATATTTCAGACAGAGCCAGATGGCCAAATGACGAATGGTCATCCCTTTCTGGAGAAGTCCCCCTTCATTCTTTGGTGCAGCACTGGTATGGGGTTGGGCTGCTGTCGCTTTCCCAGATGTGCAACCTGCTCAGTCTCTTCCTGCCAAGACCAAAGGCTCCATCACTTGCCCCAGTTCAGGCTGCTGGGCTAGAAGCCTCCAGCTGCCTGTCTGCAATCTGAGTCTGCTCTGTTGATTTTAAATACTAGCAATAATTATTGCAGCAAACAGGGCACACATGCTGCTGTTACTGTCCAGAAGAGATCTAAACAGTCATGAACACCTTTTTGTCCAAGCCTTCTGCAGCTGTTGTTTTAGAGTGCCGGCTTCCCTGGGACATTTTCAGGCACAGTTAACTTTCCCAGATTATTTGAAAGTTATAAATGTTGTGTTTGCCTCCATTTCCTGAAAGAACTGATTTGTCGATGGCCCTCCTGCAGAATACTACAACTTAAGGCATGAGCTGAGCCTGGCTGGGTTCGCTTGTTGATCCTCTCACCTCCTGTCTCTATTCCAATACAGGCCAACACCATCTCTGCTTGGGGATGCCAAGGCTGGACACTGCAAAGACTGGGATTACCACACAAATGCATCTTGGGCTACTGAAGAAGAGCTTGTCCACTTGAGCTCCACTGATTGATGACCTCAAAATGGGTGCTATGGCTGGGCCTCTGCAAAGGCTTGACAAGTTCACTGAGGTGCCAGTGGAAATGTAATAAATCAGATTTTCAGCAGCTGCACGTATATATTTTTCTCACTGAACTGATGAGAGCTGCAATGTAACAGACACTCTGAACCTGGGCGTTTAAGCTCAGCAAGTGAGGGAAAATGCTGATATTATTCAGGAACTGCCTGGTGTCTGCCAATGCCTACCACCACTGGCTGTGTTTTGATGGAATAGCTGAGAAAACATGTTGAAAATGTAACAGCCGTTGAACGTGTTCTTGATTGTTTCAAATTGGATAGTGTTAGCACAGATGGGGCACGTACTCTGGCTGGCAGGAGTAATGGTTGTGTTGCTTTGCTAGAAAGGGGTTTGTATCAACAGTTATCCAAAATATCATTTTATTGTTATCAGGAGTCTCTTTGTGCTAAAGACCTGGATTTCTCCAGAGCTCTAAACCTGATTGTTTCATCAACACAATACTCATGCATGCACTAAATCAACATTTCTTACAAACGTGAACAGGAGGAAATTAATGATCCTCTGCAACATTAGTTAGCTGGCACAGGAAAAGGCCCTTCAAAACTTTTGGAAATGAAAGAAACAAGTGGCTTTTGGAAGGCAAGAGTAAATTCATGAGTCACAGCAAGCTGGTTAAAGACCAGGATTAGACAGTGAACTGGCTTTCTTTGTCTCTACCACATCAGTGTGTCTACAGGGGAAAGACTGTCTGTTATGATGTTTAATGGCCTTTTTCATGATAAAACCAATAAAAAACTCTTGTCTCATAACTCTTGTCTCATGACCGCTTTCTTTTAGAGCAGTTAGGAGTTAATAATAGGGTCATAAATTAAGAGATCTATGCTGCAATGTCATCAATTCTGGGCTTATATGAGTGAAGTTTTGAAGAAATTATGGTAGAAAAAGACCACTGTGGCCATTTAGTAATCCTCTTGCTGAATTTATAATTGAAAACGTTGTAATTCAAAACTATGGCTGGGCTTCAGAAGAAACTGCAATTCATCCCTACTGATGAAGGCCAGTGTTGTCTTGAGCCAAGGGCCAGGTGGGAAGATGGCCTGACCAGGGCGTAGTGCAGCTGTATAACCAGAATAAATGGTGCAACATGAGAGAGATCTCCCTGCTCTGACCTAGACTAAAAAAGGAGCATTTTGCCCTCATCCTGGTGAAGTCATCTCTGCTGGAGTGCATAACTACCACTGAATTTTTAAACAGCTGTAACACATAATATTAATGCCTGATGAGAACAGTGAAAGAGCATTTCCAGGGAAACAAACCACCACATTTCCCTGCTCACTGCCACAATGGGCTGAGATGAAACTAAAGCTGGCTGCGAGCTAATGGGGTTTAGAAACCAGTCAAAACTGAGAAATACAACATTTTACAAACACACAGGATCATACAATGGAGTAAGCCTGTAGAGAAAGGCAAGAAGGAATATGAAGCTCTGTTTCCCACTTCATATTCCCAGCACATCTCCACCAGTTCATCGCCTTAGATCTGGTATGTGGGAGGAAGAAGCTGGAGCAGAGATAGTAGGAAGGCAAAAGGTGCCAGAGCTGGGGCAAGAAACGAAAGGACAGATGACAAAAATGACCCTGTGAGTCCAGTTTTGCACACACACATCAGAGACGTCCAGGTTTAAACACCTTACCCCTGTGGTGAGGTGCTCCAGTGATGGCACCTCTACTTAGAGAAGTTAATAGCAAGAAAGGGCAACAGAAAGCAGAGGCTGACCCAGCTGTGCCTCAGAGCTTTATTTATGAAGGTATTTGATGTCCCCATGTTGAACAGGTCCCCCCCTGCCACCTGTGGAGCAGTATGGGGTGCTCCTGTGCAGAGGCAAAGTTTTGTGCCAAACACTCAAGTGAGGGGAGAGACTGACTGCAATGCTACACTGCTCTGCAGACCCCAGTACAGGCAGTCTCCAAGCCACAGAGACCCTGCTAGAAATGCTAGTTTTTAACCAGTCCGTTGTGCTGAATCAGTAACTAGAAATTCATCCTTTCCTTAGTTCAGTTCTGGCTCAGGATCAATGAAGACCTCAAAACCCCACAGTTCAAGTTTAGTTCCAGTTCAGTTGAAGTGGGGCAGGGGGTGGGATGTCAGAGATGAAGCATTTCAGACTGGTGTTTGGTTCAGGCTTAGTACATCTCTTTGAACATTTTTGTCTGAAATTCATCTTATAATGCCTCTGGTGAAAAAAACAGAACCTGGATACTGCAACGTAATGACACACACATTGCAGCTGGATAGATCTTGATCCAAGACCAACTGATTTTAACTGCAGTGGAGAACTTTGGCCGGGGTAGTTTGATAAACTACACATTAGGATGGTGGGCAAGGTGATGGAGCTGTTAGCAGCAAGAGATGATAAATCTTTTTTTTTTTAAAATGGGAACTGACTGACAACTCTCTCTGTCTCTAGTGTATTACAGGTTATTTCATCTGCTTCTCCCTGCAGACATGACTGAACAAAGATCAAGTCAAATAAATGACTAAAAGTTAGCTGCTACAAAGTGTGACTTTTCACTGCCTGAAACCTGGGGTTGATTCCCCGGCCATGGCAGGTGTGCTCCCTGCAGCACGTGGGCAGGGTTGCACAAGGACAGCATTGCATGGTGTGGCAAAGGTTTGTGTAGCTCATTATTCTGTTTCCAGTAGTGACTGTAAGGGGATGGCTAAGGAAACACATACAGTCAGGCCAGGAACGTAGGTTCCTTCGCCCTAGCAGTTAACCAGAGAAACGTTCATTCTTTGGGGGCTCTAAAATCGCAGCCTTAGCATTGCTGGCATGTTGTTCCAGCCTCCAGAGGCAGGGATCTCAGGACCTGCATGCAAAATCTGAGTCACTTGCAAGGCAGGACATAATGGCTTGAGCACATTTGCATGTCAGTATGTCTAAATGGCATCACACACAAGTATTTGGCAGAGTTTGCGTGTCTAGGTCTCTGCATCTTAAATGTGTGCTCAGGATAGGAACCCAGAGAACCAGCATACTTTAATTCAAGTAATTGGATGTGGTCTTGGAAGCAGGGATAAGGCTTTCTCCTTTACAGGTACATGCCCGAGCCACTAGGGCGTAGATCCAGACCTGCCATGGCATTTTGTCTCCTGCATCCTCAGATGCTTTTTTTCCATGCACTGTCAGGATTTCAAGAATGGAGAACACAAAAACATGTCTCAATTTAGCCCACACCTGAAAGATGTGCAGCATCTGTCTAGGGCCACCTAGGGCACAAGAAGGACCTGAAATACATTCTTTCATTTCCTATGTAGATCAGTCTAACCTGTAAAATATTGCATAAAGCAGGGTTGGGAAATGACACTTTTCCTCTTTTCCATTTTACAGAAAAGAAACTGCTGTAGTAACCGGCAGGAAACCTGATATGGACAGCATATGCCCCCGCTGGGCATCTTTGCCATTAGATCTTAAACACTGCAATGCCTAAATTCTGTGGTTTTATCAGGCTTGGGCATAAATAAGGTGTTAAAAGGTTTGGTGCTGTCAAGTTTGGTGCTGGTCTGTTTGGGGTCACACATGGCTGTAACTCTCTAGAACCTGAAGGTCTATGTGCAAACTGCTTCTAGCATTTATAAACCCACAATATGAGTAAAGTTTTTTGTGTCTCACTTCTGGAGTCTGGCAGCTCTGACCCACCTAAGCCTTACTTCAAGCACCCTTAAAAATACTACTCCATCACTGAGCTTGTTCTGTACAAATTGTAATGCAGATAAAAATTGTTCACATAATGCATTTATGTAACAGTTGGAAACAGGTTTCCATTTTGACCACAGAATATGTCCCTAATTACACAGAAGAAAGTTACTCTACTTCTTTTTTTTTTTTTTTTTTTTTTTTTTTCACTCAGTACCTACAGCAAATTCAAAGCCAGCCACAGAAAGGTAGCCTTTGTTTGAACTGTGTTGAGATTGACTTTGCAATTATTTTTTTCTTTTCTTTCTTGGAAAGCATACATTTATTTCCATACCTTCCCTTTCCACCGAGCAGCAGCATACTTGAGGTGATGAGTATTTTGTAATGGCTTTATGAATCATAGCTCATGTATTAACGCTGTGCCCAGCCCATGACTTAGGAGTGAAAGCCAGGAGATGGAGGCAGTCTGCATGGCCTTGTTAACTTGTTGTGCAGGAAAGAGACAGAAGAGTTACTGAGCTGTTAGCCTGTGACCTGAGGCTGCTTAAGCATAAATGACCTGTGCAGGCAGAGGAGAGGAGCCCTGTCTGCTCTCGGGCTGGTGAGACACACTACAAAGCTGGGCTTTGAAAAGAAGGATCAAGCAAAAAGGAGGACTTAATTTAATTTTTAAAAAAAGCAACTGGAGTTACGCTGACGTCCAGACAGGACGTTTCTGAAAAAGGCTCTTGGGGTTTTGACATATGTCAGATCATTCTAGTCTTAAACCTCTTTAAAAAACATTTAAAAACTTGGATTATCTGAAGCTGGTGGAAGGAGGTTTGCTTAAGTGCCAAAATTCACAGGTTAACAACTATGCCCTTTTGGGGAGGATGACATTTTAAAAAATGCTAAGACAGTGACGGCCCTTTTTTTCCTGCTATGCACAGGTTGGGAAATCAGGGCATCTTTATGCTGTTCAAAGTCCTCAGACAGAAACTAAACCTTTCCGTATAGGCAGTTTCAGATAGTGGGGAAAAGTCGAACTCCTGAGCTTGTTGCTAAGGTTTAGAGGAGAAGGAGATATATGGAAATCCATTCCTAAACAGTTGCAGTGCTGGAGACCTTGGCAACTGAAACCTGGTAGATAAATGTGAGTAAAATGTACCAAGTAACATGTGGAGTAGAAAGCATTTACTATTATGTTCAAGTGCTTGCAGAATGTCTCTTTGTTGTTATATTTACATGGAGCACTTTGCATATAGAACATCAATCTCTTACAGAGCCAACACATTACTGTGATAGAAATAGTAAATTAGCAACAATACAGATCAGGTAGGGGGGCTTTTAGCAAAGGGAATTTACCTTTATCACATAAAATGAAAGAGGAAAACGTATTTTATACCTTTATGTCTTTGTCAGCCCACAGTTACCCCTGCTGCTAGATGCCTTTGACAACATTGTAAAAAGGCATGCATAACAGAACCAGCTACCACAGGGATTAAATAGCCTGCATGCTTTATTTACAGTGACTGCTGCATTCATTTCCCCTTTCTGCCCCTCCTATCCCAAAACCTGAGCAAGGAGCAAGTGGAAGGGCTAGAGGGCAGATGTGCTCCAGAGGTCAAGACATTGACACTATTTTGGACCAAGGTGACAGCATCCCTTTGGAGACTTCAGGGCGTGCTTTGCTTTGCATGCTTTTGCAGGCAGGTATTGTAGAAGTAGGAGGTGGGGAATGAAGAGAGGTCATAGACAGGCAAGTCAGAAATATTTCTGCATTTCAAGAGACAAAAATAAGCCACTCTGGCCTCCACTAGAAAAGTGGTGGGAGTGAAGGTAACCCAGTTGAAGCTCAAGCCAGAGAGGCCAGGGCACAGCTAGGCTTGCCAGTGTGTACCTTCAGTACACTTCCACACTCACACTTCCACAAGAACTTGCCTCATCTCCTGACTGCAAACAAATATTGAAGCTTCAGCTTTGAGTAATCTCCTCGGCTTCCAGATCTGAGCTCACACTGCCATTTCACATGGACTCAGCTGACATAAAACTTGCATTGGTACCAGTTGACCGGGATGGGTGCTCAGTGCTCACCTTTGGCTGCTCCATCGCCTGCAATGACTGGTACCGATGTCTGGCAGCACTCTTTGCAGAGCCAAAACCAATGTGTTGAACCCGTGGCAGTAGATATGAATGGAGGGGCCCAAAAGTATTCTAAAGCAGAGAATCACTGCTGAGACGACTACCACAACCTTTCTTTTGCAGATCTCCGTCCTGCTGTACCTGCAACAAAGACTATGCAGTTGAAACTCACTCTATACACTAAGATACACTGATTTAAGACCTGAACCTGCAACTGCTTCCATGGAGAGGAGCTAGAAGGAAGGCTCTGTTTTTTTTCTGTAAACTAGCTCTATCCACTTGTTTTGGGCTGAGTAGATTTCTTGTTCTTTTTAATAACAGACAGAGTTGTCTCTTAAACATTTGCTTGCATATCTTGCTGGTACCTAATCATTTTGAGAGACCAATAAAAGAAATACAAGAATGCCAGTTTTACTTTATTCTGATATCATTTAGGTTACGTATGTATATACTTCTGGACTAACACTAGAAGAGCAAAGTGTGGTCTAAATTAATCCCATATTTGGTCTTTCTAAAATTGCCTCTACAAGAAAATCCGGGCCCATGCTGAAGTTTTCTTCTTCTTGTGATACAGCCATCTTGTTTCACATAGTACAGGGTTTTGCTGCTTAATTATGTCTGAGTATTTTCATTGCTTGACTAAGATGTAGAAGATTTTTTGCCATTTCAATACACTTCTGCAGGGAAGGGAGAAATAGTTACATAATCCATTACATGCTGTAGTTTGCTGAAGTTTGTAAAGACTGCAGACAGTACATTGTATTCAAGTTGTCCAGATGTTACTAATTTCCCCATTTCCAAAGACTTGCATGACTCCCATTTATTTTACCAGAGGCTAGGCAGTTAAAATCTCACACGCAGGTTTGAAATTCTATAACAATGCAAGAACAGAGATAAATTCCTATTGTTGTACCAAGATTACAGTTCACAGGTCATAGAGGGTTACTAAGGAAGCAGAGTTTGAGCTTTGTGAGCAAGACAAAATGAGAATTTTCAGTTTGATTCTTCAGTTGTCTTGGTTGTCTGAAAAGAATTGGAATTGTTATTGTAATGAGCCTTAAAAATAATTAGCTGTGCTCTTTCTCGATTACTTTGAATACAGAGACAAAAAAGAAAGAGATGTGCCAATCCAGTCCCTGTGCTTAAGAAAGAGGACTGTTATGTATTCAACACGTGACCACAGCCAGGATTTCACAGTTATGCAGCTGAGCAAAATAGTATCTGATGCCCAGGCAGTCAGTCTGTCATCTGGCAGATTTTTTTTTTCCTTACCCCAGTGGCTTTGTGCTGCTAAGGCTCCTTGTGGAGCACCTGCAAATTGTGCTTCCATAAGCAGGTTTGGAAGCCAGTCAGCTGAAGAGGGAAGGAGAACATATGTGTGTAAGTGGTTGGTCTCATGCACATTGCTGATAGATGATGGCAAATGCATCCCTTGGTATGGAGTCCTCAGGCAGTGAATGCCACCCTGGAGGCAGGCACCCAAAACAGTTCATCCAGGGGCAGTATGTTAACAGTACAGTATCCTAAATCTGGGATAAAATAATCAGCTATCAGAAACCAGGGCAGATATAATTTAGCCCAGAGTCTCTCTAATGTGGAGACTTTACACGTTTCACAAGTTGAAGTAAACCCAACATCTGCTTTCTAGACCTCATTAGCACCATTTAATGGTAAGGAATAAACATATCCTTTCTACAGTTTGACTATTGAGGTTGGAATCACTTTAGGCATGGATTATTATATTTATGTATGCCCATGTCTGTGGGCCTACCATTAGCACTGACTAGAGTACACTCATGAAATATGTTTTTGCAGAAGAATGATGTGCATTTTGAAAACGAAGTATTTTCCTGCTACCTCCTCAAGGATGTTCTCATCCAGAAATTGAAGTTATGAAGTTAAGGACTGTCTGGTCATTTATAATCAGAAAAAGACTAAAATGGAAAGTTGACCATTTTAGAGAGAAAATGCACGATTTCACATAGTTTTGTTTTTCAAAACATTCAGAAGTTTTTGGTTTGTCCCAGCCTGATACAAAAGCAAAATTCAAAGCTTAAAATTAACTTCGAAGTTTAGCATTTAGTTCCATTTACCTCTACATATCCTTTTCTTCATTTCCATTGTTATAAAAATCTTCATAATAGCAAAGATGATGATTACAATAACACAAAATAACTATAAAAGCTGGGGGTTTTTCTGTTTCTGGATCAGAAGTATTCATTTGGATGTCTTACATTCTCTGTGAAAGTGATAGATAAAAAACTATCAAACTATATCAGAGTATTAAGAAAGCTGTCCTATTCGACAGCAATAAAGCTGTCAAGATCTGCTGTCTCACAGCTCACTTGGGAAAGCTTTAATATGAAGCTTTTTTACTCATTAACATGCAGATTATTGATGTTATAGCCTTGTTATAGCTCACTGCATGAGAGCATCTGCATCATGATTCCTCACTTGACCACCCACTAAGTTCTCTTCCATTCTGTCCAGGTTCTTCCAACATATCCTTTGTGCCTGAGGTGCCCTCCAGCACCTCATTAAGCAACACATCTAACATCTGCACAGTTTTTTCTCTGTCTTCTCCCAAGGAGGACATCTAGGTGCAGAAGTGTTCTCTTATGGTGGGACTTCCTTGACATTTTTTAGATAAAAATTTATGACCATAGGTATGAAAAAAGAGAAGTGAATTGAAATGCATTACATGATCCACCAAAAAAAGCAGCTCAAGTTCAACTCCAGCTTCTTCTGAATTGTGTAGAAAATTTCCACAGCTATTATCATCCCTTTTTTCTGCTACTTAGAAGAAACAATCCCAAAGTTTTTCTTTTGTTTTAAACACAGATAAAACCTGTTGGGTAAGAGACTTGGGCTGATAATTCTCTTATTTTTTCACAATGTTCAGAAGAAACTTTTGCAGGACAAATGGCTACGCTTCCTGCCCCAAAGAATATGGACCAATATGAAAAAATAAGGTAATATTGTTCATTTTACATAACAGGGAGGGAAAATCATAAGCCTCTGAGTATAAAAGCCAGTTTTTTCTTGGGATAGTGATCTTTCCTTTGTCCACAGAACAAGGTGACACAGAGGAGACAGGAAGGAGTGTGGCTGTAGTCCTGCTCCAATTCCCATCCTTCCATAGCCTTGCCCAGGAGAACCACCAACTGTTGGGAGAAAAATGAACCCTGAACCATGTAGGAAGCCAAGGAGCAGCCTCTGAGGTCTGTGCAAGTTTGTAGATATGCTCTACACCTTTTCATGTGGAGACTGTTTCATGGCTATGCCCAGCTGGCTGTGCCTACATTCATTTTCCAGAGGATCAAACACTCTTAAGAGACAAGTGCCCCCTACTTAAAAATACCATCCTCTCCTTAAATAAGGTTGGGTGCCACAGAAGCATTGTGTCTAATTAGCTCCTTGTATGTTCTCCTGCAAAGGGAAGAGGCTTGAAGTGGGAGCAAGAGCAGACTGAAGGAAGGAAGTGTTTGTATTTTAAATTCCCAAGAAGCTAAAATATTAAAGGAAAAAAATACACAGTCACTCAAAGCAAAAAGAAAAGAGGAACAGGAGAGGATTAATTGAGGGAGAAAGTGGAAAGTCCTGAACCACATGGATTTAACCACTCAGTGCTAAATAGAAATACCAAAATTGTTGGAGGAAAATGCCAGATCAGTGCTACTGTAGGCTGTGTACCTCAGCTTTTGTCCCCTGTATAGCCCCAGACCAGGACTGCAAGTGCGGTCAGTAAATAGATGCTAGACAATGAAAGTTTAATATTAGTAAGACTGTACCTGAAAGTTCAAAGAAGTTTCTAAGAACAGAAGACCCTAACCTCTAGGAGGCTGAGACAGTGGAGATTGTCTATTGTGATTACTCAGAACTGAGACGTGCAGAACCTGAAGCGATCATCCTTGAAAGAAAAAGTAAAATGGTGAAGTGGTCAAGATATAGAACAACTTGTGAAACCGACTGTCAAGATAATGACTAATAAAAGACTTGTTTGAAACCAATAGATTAGGTAATGCTTTGTAGAGACTATAAATGTAGAGCTAAAAATCCTGTAACCCTGTCACTCTCTGTGGAGGTGACCCAAGGCTGCTGCACCGATTAAAACTGCAAACCTAGAGTAACCCGTAAGAGTTTGAGTCTCTTCTTTTACAAAAATATTTATGAAATACACTTGAAAGAGATTGAAAAGAACTCATACCATCATGAAAGTATGAAGCCAAATTACTTCTTTCAACACTCTCAAGAAGATCCTTTCTTCCCCGTCTCGACAGCTACCTCTCCTCCACACTCTAGACAACACAATATATTTGAAAAGACCACTGTTACCTGCAGCTACCAAAAAAATGGGCCTAAACAGCACCTTTTCTCCAATGTAATACTCCTTGATTTACTTTCAAAAGAAAAGTAATTCAAACTCTGAAGAAACTAGCTACATCTTTATAAACATAAGCATCCTGTGTAAGAAGAGCATCTCATCTTCTGCTGGGATCTGTTGGACGTGGGTGTGAAATGAACCAAACTGGCTTGAGGGTAGCCACTGTCGGCGAAAACCAAGAGAACCGCACAATGGGCAACCTCACAGCTGAGTTTGCAGTGGGTAAGTAAGGGCTGGCCCAGATGAGGGCTCCTGCTGGGGTTTGTTATGGCCAGTTCTCACAGACTTCATCAGTTCTCCATACTTGTCTCCTGTTGCCTGATCAAATTAATTACACAGGCCATGGAAGCAGCAAGGCAGAGGCTGTCCTCACATGAATCTATTTGCAGGCTCAAGCAATCCTGTGTCCTAGACACACATAATCTAAAGAGCCTGGCACATTTTTTTTTATTTATTTTATTATTTTTAAGACATCGCAGAATTCATTTGGTCAAATGAAAACATCACTAAGGCACGTGTTGATGTCTGAACTACCCTTTCTAGTCTTAGCGGTTTTAGTGGGGAGTGAGACTGCTCCTCACATGAAAATCATCTCATCGTAATGCAGATGTCTAAAACTGGTCAGAGGAATTACTCCATAAGATGCCTGTTTCCCTTCTTGGCTTACCGAGGCAGTTCAGGGTGCCTGACACCAGCAGAAACTCACACTGCAAAGGCTGAAATTTAGCTGCACCATCATAAGTAACCAAAACCATAAAAACCCACAAAAGGATACAAAAGCTCTGCAGAGCTTCAACAAAATACTACATAGCAGAATTAAAATTTAAAGTACACTTAATCATTTGGCTACATATTTAAAACTCGGGGTTTCTCATTCTCCATGTAACTTAGTGAGAAGCCTACCAGTGCTCTCTAAGGAAGCTGGGCCAGCCCATAATTAATTGCTGTCACTCCAAAAGACAGCAGTCAGTCATCCACCAAAGACAGGCTAGCTCAGCAAGAAATGATGGAGCAGCACTTAAAAGCATATTTTTTTCTCCAATGAACAAACTTGATATGATGATCTTTGTCCTTCCCCTCACATCACCTTGATAGATACCAATTTTTGTGGATATGATTAAAAATTGATTGAAAGTACCTCGTCAGAGTCTTCTTTCTTTATAATAGAGTAGAATTATTTACCCAGACAGGTGTTTTTCTGCTAGAGGTCAGATCTCCAATCACTGGCTTTCTGTGGCATAAAACCAATCAACATTTGTGCCATGGTGTGTCACTAGGATGTCTCATCCACAGATTTCAAGCAATAAAACAGTTTTGCAGCTTTACACTCTGATTCTCTTTGTCATGCTAAGTTATTCTCATGATGGGTCATAGCTTTACTGTCGGAAAGAATTGGCACCGTGTGATACTGGGTGATAAATTGTGATGCTCACACATTAATCTTCTGGCTATCATCTCTCCCCTCCCCTTCAGTTTGAAGGGTTAATAAATATGTTGTAAACATTTTGCCAGAATGAAATTTGTCATAGAACCTGCGGTGTGAGATATCTGTGTAAAAGAAATATGAAAACAGGGAAGTATCTAGTTTGAGACTGTTTTCCTCCCTAAATTTGAGTTAAATGATTAATGAGTTAATAATTTCTGCATAATTAATTGTTTCACCTGCCGAAATTTTAATCTCAGGGTGCAAAACAAAAGTACACCTGTGCATATGTTAGTGTTTCTAGGAGCTTATTACACTATACTAATATGTATGTATGCATATGTATGTGTGAATATATGTATATATATATACATATATGTATAATTAGTATAATCTGTCAGGAATATAAAGTTTAAAATGGTTTGAAATCTGAAAAAGATTAATTTCTCAAAAATTCATGCCAAACTTGTCTACTGGTCATATAGGTTGCATTCACTTGGTCTTCCAAAGAGTTCCTGAAGTCTAGAAGAGCCATTACCAAGTCACTGAGTATCATTAAAGGCAAACTGTGGGTACTTGGCCCTTCAGCTATCTCAGCCTTGTGTGTACTGAGCAAACCCAATTTTGCAGCAACTCTCTCTGTGGATCACTGATTGGAGTAAAAGATTTTGCTGCCATGAAGTTCATGCCCAGCTGCTTTTTCTGTATGCATTTTCTTCCGCTGAGGATATGGTTTTGGTTTCCCAAACAGGCCAGCTTTTCTCTGGTGGTGAACAATAAATATGAAAGTCTTTTATCATTTCTCTCTATACATTAAAGTGGATGCTATACTGCAGCTCCAAAGAAAAAACAAATGACTAAAGCAGTAGGCTGACAGACTTTGGGTTCTGAAATCCTTGAAGAACTCCTCTTTTTCCCAGTCTGTTTGCTCATTTAAATGAGATTTGCATTAACTCCAGATAAGAATAACCATTCTAGTCTGTAGGCTATTTGGAACATACATGTGAGACAGTTCTGTGGACTCCTGTACAGTCAATGACAAGATACAGGCACATTTAGGGAGAGATTAATCTGAATTATTTTAAACATACAGAATCACCCAAGGACTGTCTCGCTTCTTTTCCCTTAATGCCAGAAAAGTCTGAGGGGCTACCTCACCTATAAACATTTTATAAACTCTTAAAAACACAGTTCATACTGCATGTTAACAGCTTATGCTCTGAAAACACAAGTATCATTACGAAGCTGTGCAACAAACCTGACAAGAAAACCCAGCAGCTCCTGCACCCTGAGGGAAAAGCAGCACCTTGCAGCCTGCTCCAGGGACCAACCCTAGAGCCCATGGCCCTCGTGAGAGTCAGCCTCCAGACTGTCATCTGCCAACAACTCTTCTTTTATGCTGGCAAAACCTCCCTTCATGAGTCTTTGCTCTTTACTACCATAGCTGGCTATTGGTGGCAAGGTGATGGTTTCTTGTGTAAGTTGGTTGTAGGTCACTTTGGGATTTCTGATTTTGTACAAAAACCAGTTGCATGAGACAGGAGGAAGCATTAAAATTCAATTTTTCTGTATTTCACTGTCTTCTATCCACCATGGCCTTGTTTTATAGTGCATGAGGCAACACGTTATGAAAAGAAGGAAAAAAAGCATCTATCTGCCCAAAAGAACAAGAGTGTTCTTCACACCAAAAGCCACAGGACATAGGTTCTCCTTCAGTTCCCTGTTGTATGTGGGAGGCAAAAAATTGTGTGATCACACTCGGCCTTCAGGTTTAAAGGTTTTCTGACTCCCTGCGGTTTGCACTGTGACCCAAAACGCTCTAACAGATCCCAGCCTCAGGGTCTCGTCACAAGGTCCCAGTGGGCAGAGCGCCAGCTCCATGAGGTGTGAATGGTGACTGACTCACCTGCTCCTCTGACAGCTCCAAGCCATGGGAAGGACATTTCCCAGGTGGCCCTGTCTCCACAGGTGGGAGGCTTCACTCAGTTTGTGCGAAAGAAAAGACGTAAGCTAGAGAAGACTTAAGCACACCAGAAATACTGAGTGAAACCCCATTATTTGGGTGAGATACCACACACCCTAATATTATGGGCAACTATTTACTTTACTGTACGTAGAACAGATTTAATAGCTGTCAGGAAGAACAACTGTTCACTTAGAAAGTCGACTTAATTATTAATCTTCAGAAGTTCAGCAGCAGAAGTGGAACACATAGAGGCTTGTGGTCAGAGGCTGCTCCGAGGCGCACTAGTGTGCTGTCATTTATGTCAGTGCAGGAGCTATGGAAGAACTGGAAGCAGAAGGTGAGCCTTAAGACTTCTGAAGAACTGACTCTGCTCCTGAGATGAAGAGTTACCTTATCTCTAATGTTAGCACTGTAGGGGGAAGGAAAGCAAACAGGGAAGGAAAGTGCACCAAGCAGTAAATGTGGAAGGAATGCAAGCAGGTAAAACAGTGATGGAGGCCAGCTTCCCTTCCCTTTACCTTCTTTCTCACATCAAAGTACAAGGTGTTAAAAGAATGACTGTGTCGACTGAGGCAGGCAGGGAAAACCCAGGAGGGTCACTGAAACAGAGAGCGTGTTTCACAGGCTGAACACAGAGCAAAGGTGGAGAGCGTTAGCGGCACAAGTCGTGCTGTAACTTGTGATAAGGGAGTGGAGCAGTCAGCTCCTACAGGACATGTTCAGTATCTGTTTTTCTTTCTGTTTTGGAGTATGTCAGTGACAACCGTGTAATTAAAGTGCTGCAATGCACCTCTCTCTTGAGCAGGCTTTGTGTGGATTTTCTCAAAATATCTTGTCTGAAAGACATCTTCCACCAATAGCTTCCTTAGCTCCAATGCTGAAACACTGAATACAGCCCAAAACCGGAGGGGAATCATGTTCACTGTTGAATCCACATCACTACTTCCTGCATTATTTTGGATTCTGGAAAGAAGTTTCAGAGTCAGATATAAACTCGGCTCAGTTCAGCTTACTTCGTAAATCTGGTGAGGTCACAACTTGAGAAAGCCTGGCAGCTGGCTCCACTGCTAAACCACACGTGCTTATCTCAGGGATGAATTATTAAGCATCTGCTTTGGTGTGACATCCATCAGGGTAAGGCACTCACCATTTTATCCAAGCTGCTGCACGGGGCGCAGTGCTCCCTGCACACATGCCAGTCACCTCTAAGCCCTGTTGATTGACTATTGTCTGCAAATCAAGCGCAGAGTACTGATTAACAGAAAGACTTTTAATTGCCACTTCTCTTGAAGTTCTTAGCAGCAAGGGCAGAGATGGAGGTTTCACAGTGACCCCTTTTCAGGGCCTTAATTGAAGGAGCCGATGGAGTGATGCCACATGAATGCACTGGATTGCTCCTATTCAATGACTTGAGGGCCTCCATAATAAAGCACTGGGCTTAACTCTCATTCTCGGCTGGAGATGTAGGAACAGAAAAGTAGGCCCGGTAGCTCTTACGTTTCTGTTAAACAGGCATTAGACTGTAACTCTTCGGGAACTTTCCATACCTTTCAACTTGAATCTGAATTTAGTGATGCTTTTTTCAGCGTTTTCAAGGTGGAAAGGAAGGTTTCAGCTATTACATTTCAAATTCAGATATGCATGTTCATGTAGCCTCAGGCCAGAGACTGAAAAGAATCTATAAAGTGGTGAATAGGAGATGGAATCTGTGCTCTCTGGTAAAACAGCTCTGTTTTCTTCTTTCTTTGTTTTTTATTTAACAAGGCATGAACGTTGCCTCGCACTGCAACTGCACGCTAGAGAGCAGGCTGCAGAGCTTTGAAACGTAAATGCCATTTCTTTCTACCCTCCCTGGAGTTCTCTCATTTCTATTTGTTTTCATTAGTAGACATGAAAACAAATTAAGGCATGCAACACTCAATAGAGTAGGACTACAGCAAGCACAACTGCTAGCACCTGGAGCATTTTATTACTCCAGTGGAGTTCCTACATTTGAACAAAGCCCAGCTGCCTCAGAACTGTTGAAGGCTGGAAATCCTTCTCCCCTCCCATTCATACAGTTGTATGAGGTTGTTGATCTCACAGCTCAGTTCCTCTTTTACCCACAAAGCCAATTCACCCCCCAGCCTCCCCCTGAAAGATCTGTTTGCTTGAATGCTCAGGGTCAGATTCTCAGCCAGTTCAACTGGCTTGCTCCATTTGCTGTATTAACTTTGGGTTTAGTATCCTCATTACGAATATGTCCAGATATATTTTAATAGTAATATCAGACTAGGAATATGATAAGCACTTTGTTTCCCTCCTGTGCAACCTTCACACTTATTAGTGCAACCATGTGCTAGTTCCTTAGTTTTGTTTTCTAACCAAGAAACTTGGTTGGAAAGTTTTCTTGCTGACACAGTTCAGTTTTTCACTTATTAAAAAGGTTCTGAAAACATGGGACATACTTTCTTTGGCTACACAAAGGGTCTTGGCCTTTCCACATGTCAGTCCACCTTTTGCTGCTGTTTTCTTCCATTTTTTTCTTAGATATGTTGCTTCTATTTTAGTAAGTCTTCTTAATTGCCTGGAGAAGAAACTTAAAGCGCAGCAATAACAAAGCCAAGTGTTCTGGGTCTTCACTGATAGAGTGACATGAGGGGAATTGTGCCTGAACTATGCTGGTCACAGAAAAAATGACCCCCTGAGAAGGGGAAAGGTTCACAAAAATGAACCCAAGCATTAAAATATGCGCCTACAAAAATACTGAGGTTTTTGGTAAATCATCTTTCTTATTCTTCCTGTTAGTAAGATGACAAAACTTGTAAATGAATAACTGAGAAAAGGTAACAGAATGTAGGAGGTCAGAATGAAAAGGATCGATATTTTTTATTTCAAACTCTTTTTTTCCCCAAGAAGAAATGCAGCCTCTTCTCAAAAATAAAACTGAGAGTATCTTGAAACTTCCAACAATTTAGAAAGAAAATCTGCTTTACTACTGAAAATTTAAATAACAGTAAAAAAATAATATCATATTCTAACATTTAATAATGTGAATAAGAAATAACAAACTTTTGCAAATACTGTTTAAAATATTTTTCAAAATATTGTTCACTTTGAAAACAAAAAATGACTGAAGAAGTTAATTTTTTTAAATTAAAAGGCTCTCCATCCTAGACTTTCAGCTGGTGTAAGCTATAGCTTCTCCTACTTTATAGTCTAACTGAAGCATATTTTCTTGCAAGGAACTAAACCCCACTGTGACACATTCCATAAGGTAATTAGTTTCACTGAGAGGTAAGACACCTGTGACATTTCTGTGGCTACCGTAAGCATCGCAGGGCAGAGAAGCAAGATAAAACTACAAGTGTATACCATTACCTCAGCACCAGCCACGCTGAGTATTTTATTGCTCGTTGGTGGGTCAAAGTCCCATGGTAACTCCAGCTGTGGCATGCTGCTAGATTGCTTAGGAAACTAGTGGGGTTTCATCCCCTCTGCAGAGGGCCCCATGGCAGCATGCAGATCATACACCTACATCTTTGCATCCTGCTAGCAGAGGAGCAAGCCTACAGTGGTATGGAGCAAACATTTTTCTAGATGCTTGCGTGTGCTACATAGCTACCACCTGCCAGTATGTACTAATGGACTGGGCACATGTGAGAATCCACTCCTGTGCTGTGCCAAATTTAGGCACAGATATTTTTCAGAAGTAGAGGGAATTTTAAGGCATTGTGTGTAGTTCTGTATCTTTCCCCTTGCCACACTGCCAGTTTTCATCTTCGATTTTATTTTCTGTAGAGCTTCTTCCCAGTGCCTTCTCTTGTTAATTAGGGTGGCATCATGCCAAGTAAAGGGTTTTGGCGATTACTAGAGCTCCTGAGACAGCTTTTGTAGAAAGTTGATACAATTTCCTTCACCCCCTGGGAATGCGCAGCCTTAAAATTGGATTGAATCTTCATACTCCTGAATCAATGAGGTCAGCATATTCCTTGAATCATTTCCCTGCTTGCAAAATACACACAGGACACCAGATAGACTTACATTCAGTGAAGACATGATTATGTGCTGATCTGACTGCTTCTGTTCCCGGACGGAAAGAAATGCCTAGTCTTTGACCTGACTCTGCAAAGCAGTAAGCAGTTTTGGTGGTCTAACTCTAACAGCTCTTCCTTTACCTTTCAGTTTCATTTTTACTATATTAGTATTATTTTCTTCTGGAATTAAAGATTACAGCTCTGGCAGGACATTTTAGCTGTCTCCAGGTTAATAAGGGGGTACCTGGGTGAACATTCATTAATTCTGCATGCAAGCTTTTTAATAACAGAACGGGGTTTAGACACCAAGCTGTTTCCATTTCAGACTGGAACATTTACTGCTTGAAAAAGGGCATGGAATAATACTGGTCTGCTTACTTACCCACATTTTCTCAAGTGTCTGTAAGCTGTATTTTTGGTGGAAATTAATGCAGGTGAAAAAGCCACCTCCCACGTCTGACAAACGTAATCTGGAACCAAAGGGAGAGAGGAAAACTGTGTTGGTGCCACTCCCCCCATCCCTGGAAGGAAACTTTAAATTTCCTCTATTTTGGAATACAATGACATACAGAAGAAGAAAAAAAATGTCACCACCCCAATCAAAAAACTTGAATGAAACATTCAGAGATATTCTGTTGATTTAAAATTCTGCAGTGTGACTAGCACATGTTCTATAGAATACAGAAAAATGAAGAATGAAACAAGCTTAGTCTGAAACAGAAAAGTTGAAACATTCCATATTGAAGAAGTCAATCAGAATTGCCTGATTTCTTCAAAGTTTTCTCGTTACCCTTCAAAACAAATTTCTCTGAATTGACAAATCTTCATGAAGTGTGTCATTTCTGACAAACCAGTAATTTTGGACAGAATCATTCAGCTGCAACATTTCTAGTCCTGTGTGTAATCTTGTTCTGAAATGCTGTTTCTGATTAAGATAAGCAAATACTGATCAGCAGTGGCTGATGCATAAGGAGCTCCCAGCATCCTCAAGCATTTGGCTGCAGCACTGCTGCAGTTCCTCCCTTGCCACCTGATGCTGGCCAACACCACTCACACCCCCCAGGCACCACGCTGCCTTTTGCTGTCTGAAGCTGCTTCTGTTCTTCCGAGGATGCTTTTAACAAAAGGACACGTACTAGGTAGGTTCCTTTGGTCTAACTCAACTATGTTATTTTTATCTGATCCTGTTTTATCCAAGTTAGTCCTTCCCACCCTCCCCATGATCCCTGGACAACTGGAAATGGATCATAGCTGGTTTATGCATTCACTGCACAGTTCCTGCTTTTGTTCTCTTAGCCACTGCACACAGGAACACGTGTTGTCTAACTTCAGAGCTCACCTTCTGACCTCTCGACTTCCCAAAGATGTTCCAGTTTTCCTCAAGTCCCAGATTTCATAAAGCACCAGTACTTCAGTAGGTGTTCCTGAAGCTGGTAGCCATCTCTACGTTTTGGAGGGGAGGTCATCGTAACTATGTAGATGCATACCCATCCAGAGGTGCTTAGTCTAGGTGACCACATGAGCTTAATGTGACAAAGACCTTTTAGAGAAGTATATTTTCCAGGTGTTACAAATCTGTCTTCATCTTGATCATGTGATAAACGCAGTCATGATTCATGTCAAAAATAGAATGTACTGTGGTAAGTGTAATTGTTGTACCCTGTGTAAATCTGGGACCTGTATCGTAGTTGTGGTGAGTGGGCGCGTGTGGTTCTCCTTTAAGACAATGTGATGGCTTCCCTTTCCCCTGAGGCAATTGCTGCCTGGAAAAGCCCGCCTAAGGAAAGCAAACCGTGCCAGAGAAGGCCCGCTGGAGGAGGCAAAGACCTTGAGATTTGAGAAAGCGTGCCAAAGGAAAGCCAATAGGAGGAGAAGGCATACCCTAATGACCCAGTGGGGAAAGAGCGGGATGAACATCTGGCGAGAAGAGATTGGTCAAGATCTGGGCGTAAAAGATGCTGCTTTTAGGACTCGGGTGCGCGTGTGGTGGAACTAATTGAGTTCTCCGCGCACCCAGTGCTGTTTTTACTTATTGTTTCTCAACCTAAATTGATTGAACCCAAAATAAAGTTGTTTTAATTATTATCATTTATAACAATTAGGAATAGATGGGGGGAAAACTTATTACATCAGTCACAAAAATGGACTTTTCTGTAAGCACCCGCACTTTCACACTTTGTTCTAAAATGAAATTTTGTTCACGCTTTGTTTCCTGAGCAATTGGATAAAACCCCCCTACAAACACTCCACAGTAGCAGTTTTCAGACTGCTCCATGCCGATGCCTGGGGCAAACGCATGATCCCATCAAGGGATACAAAAGAAGATCGTGAAGTGATAGCTACCACCCTTTTTGTTATGTCAGTGTTTTGCATCTTAACAATGAAGGCAGTAGGGTAGACTCTCCTTTCAAATTTTGTGAGTAAATTGCTTTCTTGTAAAAACTGGATTTTCCACTGACAGATGGCAGCTACAAGCTGTCAATCATTTTAAATTCAAAGGACAGATGAAGCGCAACAAATGTATTGTTATTGCCTGCTAGGCTGGAAATACGTCCAAGCTGGTGTATTGTTCCTTTGTGTTATGCTGGATTCATAGATTTCACAAGTATAATACTTCTGCCAGGCACTAACTGGAAGAAAAAAAAGGCCACATGCAATTTCTTATGGACTTCATCAAAAACACAAACATCATCAGACCCAGATCCATTCATAGGAAGAAAAAGAGTTCCCTCCTGTACAAACAGTCGTTTAAGCAGATAGACCTAAACAAGCAGAACTTTGGGGGGGGGGGGGGGGGGGGGGGGGCGGGGCGGGGAATGAAAAGGAAAAGAAAACTGTGCTTGCTTTGGAAAATTTGTGTGATCTCCAGAACTGGAGCTGCTGCCCTCCAGAATATATGAGCAATCAGCCCTGACCACCTCCATCCTCCCAATGCCACGAGTGCCTGTGCTGCTTCCCTCCTGTGCTCTGAGCCCCTGACGTTCAGAAAAGCTCCATAGGTATTGCCCAACACATGCCCCACTCCCGTGCCTCACCAGGCTCTTTTTCATGGTGAAAACTCGCTGAAGGTGCAGCTGACTATTGGCCAGGCTGCCTCCAGCTTCCCCATGCAGGGCTGGCATGGCCACTCCAGCTAGTCCCATCCATCACCAGCTGCGGCCCCCAGCCACGCTGCCCTGCAGCCTTTGTTCCCAGCTAACGTGGTTTCTGCTGGCTGTTGCCACTTGCCAGGACAAATCTCAGCAGCCCCCAAGATGCTTCAGCTGTTCAGAGAAGCTGTACAGAGCCACAAGGGATCACAGCCCCAGAAAAGACTGTCATCTGAAACATGATGGGTATCTTTTGCCTCCCTAAAACCAAACCAAAACAAACCTCAGAAAACCATTATCAACAAACCCGTCCAATCTTTGCTTGCTTAACGTTTCTTTATCCCAAGCCAGCTTTGGGTTTTATTGGTTCATCTGTGTACCCTGTGACAAGCTTATGAATGCCTGGTTTTCTCACCTCTATCATATGATGTCTAGCTTAGCAGAAATCTCTCTGTTTCAGAGTGTAGATGCAAATAAAAATCTGTTTAGACCTAATAATTTATCAGTTCTAGTCAACTCTTTCACCTCTAAAACAGGGACTAAGTATTTTTGCCCTTTCTGGAGCCTCCTGGAAAGGGCTGGGTTTCTCCCTGAAGCATTTGGGAGAATTTATTCTTGTAATTAGGCGAGAAAAACAGGAATAGCCAGATTGAAACCAGTATATCTGTAAGAGTAAAACAAGCAGGGATTAGTGCTGTAATTTAGGCTGAACTAACTCCTGGCTGACTCCACTTAAGACCATACATGTAGCTTCTGGTCTGGAAGCATGCGACAGAAGGACAGTAGGAAAGGGTGGAAAACCAACAATTGTAATGAAAGTTACATTGCATTAGTATCTTTATGGAAATGCTGACTAGTCTCAACCAGGGTAGTGGTCCTATTTTGGTGAGTTTGTGGAACAACTCTCAACAGCTCTTTCTCCCTGCTATCTTTTCAGGCAAAACCTGATCAGTTTTAAAGAAAAAAATGGGTTCTGTTTCTTCAAGTGAAGCTGAAAGCACTAAATGACAGTTTAAAATCACATTTTTATTGTCAATTTCATGCAGGCAAAAATAAATTAAATTAATAATAAATTTTTGACATCTGAGTTACAGAGCTAGGAAAGCAGCCCTTATGGCAGATAGGGTAACTATTGCTAAAGAAGACCAGGTAAGCAGACTTGATAAACATAGGGGGAATTGATATAACACTCCTCTCTTACCATAGGTCCTTCACAACACTGGTAGTATAGCAGAAAAGTTCTTTGAATTGTGTATTTTTTTTTACAAAAAATGATTATTGGTCTGTACAACTCCAGTGAATGGTGAAATTGGTTAAGACATTCTTAGTTGATGGCATTTGTACAGTACATTGTGTTAAAGATACTTCAGGCTGGGCAACAGGAAGGAAAGCTTCCTAGTTCTGGTGGCTTTACTATGGCTCTGTGGCAAGGTGCAACCCCTGGATGAAGAGGAAGGAGCTTGTTCCTCACTCAAGAGCAGCTCCATGTGGAGCTCAGTCTCAGCAAGAGACTGATGAAGAACTGGGAAGGGCAGGCTCAGTGAAAAGCAGGAAGACAAACAGCTGAATAAGTGAAGTATGGGAGATTAAGTTGGAAAAAAAAAAGGGGATCTTCTTTTGAAGTTCTTTTGTCAGATCTAGGTTCCTGTCATTACAAATCTAGAAAGCGATAAACACAGATAATCTTCCAGTTAATGTTTCTCAGTGTTACAAAGCCCAGGCCATACACACAAGATTAAAAAAAAAACCAAAAAACAAAAAACAATTTTTTTTCTTCCTTTGTTCAACAGCTTTATGGCCTGTTAACAGGTCACTGCAAGAACTTGTATTGGTGGTGCAGATCTAATTATGTAAAACATGAACAGACTCAAAGGCAGAGCAACAGAAGCCACACAGGCACATTTATTTGATGCCTGTAATTTTACACTCATTGTCTTCTGACACGGCCAAAATTAACATAGGTACACTTCATCCTTTAACTTCAAGAGCTTTTGCTGCCTTAACAGACTGGGAAACAAATATGCAATCTTCCTGTTGCAACAGGACAGATGTTCAGTGGCTCTCAGAGGGCAAATTCTAGCACAGATCTTCAAGGTGCATCAGGAGTTCCCCTTAATTTCTCAAATGGCACATCTGTGCCATCTTCTCAACTGGAGGTGCATGTCCTGGCTTCAGCAGATAGCCTATGTTACTTTTTTTTTATTTATTTCCTAGAAGGTCACAGTTCAGGATTTCAAGGCTTATGTGACAGTTTTCAATACATAACATCTCTGAATCAGTGGTTAAAACCCCTGAGTCAGGCCAACTGCTTGCAGACAAATTTAGACAAATTCAGACTGCTCTGAATGTCACAAAAGTTTCCTGCAACAGATGACATGTGGTTAGATGAGCATCAAAATGGAAATCGTGGCATACATGAAAGAAGCGAGGCACCCGTTTTGAGAATATTTCCTGTAAAACATTTGATTTTTTTCCCATTTCCTTATCTGCCAGGTACCTGAGCTGTGGAAGTCTGTCAATAATCTGATGGTGGCTTTGAATTACAGCCTGCATAAAAACCTTTGTTAGGCTTCGGACACAACAGACCATTGTCTCAATTTATCAAAGCAAACTATGTATTTTTTTTTAAATTATTCCTTTCTCTCTAATCTGTCTTTGTGAGATTGAATTTTCTGCCCTTCTAGCAGTGAAGACCAAGTACCATCAGCCACTGAAAACAGCTTGCAGCTGAAAGTTTTCCTCCCCCTTACTGAGACATTAGATGAAACAACAGGTACATCTATCACACTAGTGGACAAAGATTTCTTTTATCATTATTTTCACTAAACACCAATGGGAATTTAAGCCTAGTAATTAGAGCAGATGCACAGATCACTGCTGGAGCCATTTTCCGTGCCAATGATGATACTTTAAAGATATTTCTATTTCTGGCTAATCCTGTCCTTTGGCTACTAAAGTGACCCAAAATGGTCACTTTCAGGCTTTGACAGTAAGAGACTCATGCAGCACTCACCACTAATAAGGACACTAACAAAAGATGACAAAAGTAAATGGGCCCAAGTTTTTGCTCAGTTGCTCCATTTCATTATTGCTCTCAAAGTTTAATGCTGCTTAATGCCTTTCAGAATTAAATAACCTACTCACACTGATAAGCAAACGGCGTCCTAACTATACGACCGATTTTTTGGAAGGGTTCTGTAAGCATATTGCCATTCATGGGAAGGAAAAAGTGAGCAACAGTGCAGATAAGGCACTGAACTTTAAAGCAGACCAGTGAAGTCACTCTCCATATTGCAGCTCTGTGCCCTCACTCTGTGAACCAGTTCATCTGCAGTTACCTGTCACTGTCTCACGAGCACACTCTCAGCTTTAAAGTTCATGAGCAGAACTATAAGCAGTGCAAATGTGCTCGCCACCCTGTTAGCCAATAGCCCAACCACGCAGAGACTAATATACAAAAAAGCATTTGTTCCATCACAGGAAAATTATCTCAGGGCACTGCATTCTACAGATATCAGGGTTTATTACAATTCAGATAAGATAAAATATTCCCTCTTTGTATTTGCTGCTCTATGTGGAAATGAAATGATTCTCTCCAGTATTAAAGATTTTTTTCCACCCTCACTTGATTCTTATAAACCAGATGACATCTCCTGCAAACACCAGCCAACCCTATACATTGGCCTAGACTTGATTATTATGAAGCTATTATACAAGCAACAGTTCTATCATTTCTTTGTATTCTAGCCTCCAAGTAGTTCCTTTTTTTGTGGTGGGTTTTGTTGTTTGTTTGGTTGGGTTTTTTCCTTTCAGACTACTGAATGCTTTTAGGCAGTTTCCTAGTCAGAAGAATCTCTGTATCACAAGGACATTAGATATAATTTTGACTGCAGTGAAAAGGATGTAATCCAGGAATAAATCTAGTGAATCCATAAAGTCACGCAAAAGAATTACCCACATGAGATCAGAAACAGACCCATAGTTGTGGCTAATTAAATTGGCTTCTATTCATATTGTCTTCTGCTTATAAAAGAGGTACTAGGCAAGATGCCCACTTGTGCCTTGATTTTTCACAACTGCCTTCCAGGGTTTCCACCAGCTCCTGTGGAAAGCATTAAGTAAGCACAATAAAGAAGTCAGAGGCTGCAAACAGAGGCAGGTTGGGCTGATGAAGTTTTATCACTTAAATTTGAATTAAAAAATTTCAATTCCAGCAGTGATTCATATTATAATTCAGATTGGTAAAGTATCAGGCTTTAAAATCAATTACACTGGATCAGAAGCCATATTTGCAGATAATGCGCATAGGGGCACTCTTACACAGCAATGACCTTTTAAGCTGGCACAAGAGAGTTTCTACTACTTGGCAAAGTATCCTCACACAATGCTAAGTCAATTGTATTAAACCTATTTCAGTCTGTTATTGAGTATATAACAGGAGAGGACCGCTGAGGGCAAATCCGCCTATCCTTCCTCAGAAAGGAAAACCACAACTGACCTGACAAAAACATCATTTATCCCATGTCTATCCTGCACACCTCCTCTTGAAGGAAGAGAAACAGTAAAGAATCAGGAAACATTAATCCATTTTATATATCACCAAGCTTTCCTCAAAGCTTTAGTGTCATTAAATTACAACTCCACAGGTAAAAACAATAGTGTACTGTGTGATCATCATCGTGTGTACAGGAGGGACCATTAGCAGATGATACTTAAGATAGCAAAACCTCAAAATTGCTAAGTACTATAATCTGTACAACCTTGTTTCATGAGAGATTATCTGATGATTCCTTGTTATTTGCACGGTACACAGGGATTTATAGCCCAGGCAGAGACTGAACACCACCCTAAGGAGTGTGATGTTCATGCTGACATGTGCAGAGCAGCAAGCACTGCTGAGAGAGGGAGAGAATATTCAGAAATACAGCAGTAAGATTAGATGTCATATGCTGTGCTCTGCTATATGCATATGGTTCAGCAATTTTACAGGGAGATTTTTTGCTGTTGTTAGGAATCAAATAATTTGTGCCAGAGACACTCACATCTCTAATGTGGATGTGGTAAAAGAGTTGAAATGTGGACCAAGGGGACTGAAACCAGAGCATGGGAGAGGTATGTCTTGAAAAGTAGGACTCACAATAAGACACTTACAGCTAATATATAGATCACAACAATAAATTGGATGAAAGACAGCAGTAGAGCTAATTTATCAATAACAGCAGTAATAGGAATAACACCTATTATTAAATATTCTAAAAGAAATTTTTGAAAAATGGTGTGCAAACAGGCCTGTAGTCCAGAAGCAGTATGGTGGAATGGCTTGTGGTACCATGGAGAACACCAGAACAAGGTCAGACCATCAGGCTGGGAAGGAATGGGGAAATTTTGCTCACCACCAGACTTTCCTCGGTTATATAGAGTTCCTGAAGGGCTTCCTGGACCAGAGGGCTGCTAAGGGGAGGAGTGCAGAGGCACACAGCAGCAAACAGAGCAGCAAGACCCAAGAGCTGCTGCATCCCAAAGATCATAGGGAGAAGCTGGCAATTTGCCATTCTCCATGTGTGGGGAAAACAGCTGTTGATAGATGTCTATGTTATTCCACCACACCTGCAAATGGCCACCCTTATGGCTGGCTGCCAGCACAGAAAGAGATGACGGCCTTCTTTGTAACCACACCTCTGTAAGTGCCTCACATACGTTGTTCTCGCTTGGCTCAGTGTAGCCTGTTGCACGAAACCCACAGAGAAAAATGAAGATTTTGTACACCAGAGATGGAGCCATAGGACAGCGGTAAAGGAGACAGATACAGTGCAGGAGAGACTTACTGAAGACACACACAATCAATAAAGGGAATAGGAAAAGAAGCCAGCCTTAGCAGCCCAGCCACTAAACCCTACAGCTTCTCCTCTCAGCACCTTCACTTCTCAGTTTTTTTAGACAGAAAAACATGTTTACCTCTGTTGCTGGGATATCAGCAAGCAAGGAATATGTCTGTCTGGCTACAGATGTATTGTGCACCCTGAAGATGAGGCAGCTGGATGAATTGCTCCACTTTTGTCTCAGATCATACATTTGGAGCAACTTGTTCACGTGTTTCTGCAAGGGCAGGGCTCAGTGAGTTTAAGGAAATATTTTTGCTTGATATCAAACATCAGTTTTGTTTAGACTGTAGGACAAAATCATCACAGTGTTGTTAATACTCTGTTTCTGCAGTCAGAGTTCTGCTGTTTGGGAGGCGCTTTGAAAAGGGAAAACCAGACAAGAATCAATGTTTGGTGCTGCATCAGTAATCCTACATACAAAAAGCTATATGCAATAACTCTTAGCACAGCAAGTAAAACAGAGCTAGCTTTCTGGTGCCTCAGAGGCCACCTTGATGGCAATGCCAGTTCTCAAACCAAGTATTTTCCTCCCCGTGGGTGTCAACAGCCCTGCAAAGGTGTATTACTTAGCCATTGGCTTATTCATGAGCAAGCTGTAATGAAAGTGAAAAGCATGTTATCTCATACCACAGCTTTAAATCCATGCAGAATATGTTGTCCTAGAAAGAGTGGGAGAAGAACATAAGCAAAAAGGGGAAAGGGGGATGGGGGTGGGGAAGGGGAAGTCTCTCAGCAATATTTGAAAAAAATATTCCAGGAAAACCTGGGAAATAACAGAGAAAGGGAGCAAAAACTTTTTCATAAACAACTCAGACAACCATTCTATATAAGAAATAACCAAAGGTATGATGGAGGTATTAAAAGTTACATCCAACATAATGCTGGAGATGGTGCTTTCATTAAAAAAAAAAAATGGAGGCAACCTTCGTTTTCTCATAATAGCCAAGGCCTTTCAAACATTAGGATAGATCTGGGTCATCCCAGTGAGGGGACTGTTATACTTGTTCAGTCATCCAAGGCTTCCTTTGCTTTGTAGGTTCCCAGAACAGAGCTGAGGCATCATTGCAGTTCCCATACCTGTCTCCCAGCTGTAAGTAGAAGAGACATTGTCAGAGGAAAGCAGGCATGGCAGGGCATCCCTAGGACCAATTAATTTGAGTTTCTGACAACATAAATTAGCACAGTTTAAGTGAGAATGTGACCAGTCTGGATTTGTAGAGCAGATCAAGCAGCAATTGTCCTATGTAGTCAAAGTCAATGGAAGTGACAGATTAATAATTACGGCTTTATTCCATGCTTCAGTCATAAAGCAACCCACTAAATCTCACTGAATTATCTGATTATACAGAATATCATGTCACAGTTCACCATACGCTTTCTTTCATATTTTAATGGTGGTAGTACGTCTAACAGTATTCTCAGGTCCACTGATTTTGCCCTTACCCCTTATTCAAAGCTCAGTTTTCCTATCCTAGTTGTCTGATGCTTCCTCCTTTTTTTATTGTCTCAAGAAAAGCACTTAATGCTTATGACTGAATATCCCACTAAAAAACCTCATTAGGACTAGTACCCAACAGAGTAACTGAGTACAGTACATCATTTCACATGCTGAAACCATTTGACTAGAAATTGAACATGTCAGAAATTTTCTGTGCAGAAAAAGCCATTTCATCTAAACATACATATTTTGTAAACTGTCAAACTATAACAGATATTTTTGTATGAACAGTAACTAACCAAACAACTTTAAGTCTTCCAGTTTATAATGGATTTTGAGTTTGAATGAGAAGATTGGGGTGGGGTGGTATTAGAACAAAATGGCTTTTATGCAAGTGAAAATGTTTTAACAGGCCTGACCATTTAGTACTTGTCCATAATTTTTTTTGGGGGGGTGGGGTGAGTGGGTGGGGTGGTGGTGAGGAGGGCAGGGGAAAAATAGAGCATCTGGCTCAGCTCTTCTCGAAGTGACATACTTATTACACAGGTATGGTATGTCATGTGCAGTTTGGGACACTTCTTCCCTTAGATAAACACACCGACATTGTTGGGTTTTATTGTGGCTTTGCATTAATGTAATTGCAAAGTCTTGGCCCTTCTGCTTTAACATCCTAATACGTAGGTCACAGAAAAGCATGCATGATTAGGGAGTTCAAGACTAAAGAAAACACAAATGCATTCTTAGGGACTATGTTGCCCACAGCATGCAATTCCAGGAGGATTCAGCAATGTGAAGTTACATTTTTTTTACCCTGCTAACACCAAAAGGCCACCCGTAGCTACTTAATGTTAGGTTCACAGACTCCAAAGCATCCCGCCACTGATTCCTGTGGAAACCCTTGCTGAGCTGCATTAATCAGATCAAAGTTGTTGTTAGGATGCTAAATGACTACCTGGTAACACCACACAAGACCTGACAGTGTATTACTGGAGTTATTGTTTGCAGCTGCTAATACGACAGAGGAGCCATCCCTATGGGGCCTCTTGTGCAAGGGACCAATTACCTTGGTAGATGATCATTTAGGTCACACACACCCCAGCTGGCTCCTTGGCTTCCCAGATAAGGTTCTCCATGTACTAAGAAAATACTTCAAACAACACTGTTGGCAGGAGGTAAAGGAGAAGGCAGACAAAGCTGCCGGTTCACCCAGGGAATGAGTGAAGCACCATCCCTCCTAAGCAGGCTGTTAGCCATTAAGTTGGCAAACGTGATCCAAACGCTTTTTACACCCTGAATAATTCAGCAGATGAATTTACCACCAGAACCTCTGGCAGTAGATCAGTCTGGGATTACATCATCAGCAGAGAAAATTAAGTGTGTCGTCTTTCGGCAAGATAAAAACATCCATCTGTTTCTGTTCTTTATTAATTTTGCCTGTAAGTAGAATACAGAACTATACATTAATTAAATGCATATGACCGGTTAATAAATTTGTTACAAACTGCTCTCATGATGCCTGTTTCTTCATCAAGCAGAGACTGAGAATGTGTGAAAGGAGGACTTTTTACAACAATCGTAGATAGATGACAACTAAGCCATCTAGAGTTTTCTCCATAGAAAATGTCAGGGGCAAGAGGAATTCCAGCAATACTTCAATTTTCTTATTTTTGCAATTGGGCCCCATGTGGCCCCACAGGAAGACAAAGGTCTTCCCCCTCCTTATTCTGCAAATATGATCAGTAGCAATTTTCTCCCCTTTGCTTACAAGTGCAGGGAGCTAATGCCAGTCAGGATTGCTACTAATATAATTCTGTGAATCAATGAGCAAAGAAGTGCTAAGAAAATGGGATAGCAAGCACACTTCCCACGTTGCCCTGCCCCTTGGGGTCTGCATGCTTCCTCTGTGGCCATGCACCACCGAACCAGGACATGAGACCAAGGTAAGAAGATGTATAGAACAAGAGAGGGGGAACCTCCTGGGTCAGCCAAGCGAGCATGGCTCCTACCGCTAAAGACACCAGGGATGTGGCAGTCATGGAGTTTGTATGGTTTCTGCTATTGTTCAGGTGCATTAACTTGGAATGAAGGTAGAAGTAATCCTTAAAAGGTCAGCAGAGACTTGATAAAGGAAAAAACCCACACTCTTACATTACACAAGAATCTATTATTAAACAGAATCTGAATAAGATCCAATGCTTGCAATAATTTTATAAGAACCTTTCTAACCAGGTTAGGGGGGAAAGTGCCTTTTATGAGCACTCCTTCAAGTCATTATTACCTGTCAGTATCTAGCATTAAAGAAATTGGAAGACAAAGAGAAAAGCTTCTGCTGGTATTGCAGATGTTAGCGATAGCTTGGCTTTACTAATATACTCATTACAATAGTAACAACAATGAACTACTACAGACTACTTTTTGTGACAGTGTTTAAGCACATACCACCTCATTGCAAATAGGCAAAAGCCAAGGTTATTGCAAAGGAAAAAAAGCATATCTACAGAATATCTGGAAATGGAAAACACAAGGTAATATATTGCAACTGATACAGCTACATACATTTTTGATGGAACAGATTTAAAAGTTAGAATAGTTTCCCTGTCAGGAAAACTAAAGCTCAGCTAGGACCAAAATTGGCCAAGGATGCCAAGTACAACAAGAAAGGGATCTTCTGATACATGAGCAGTCAGCAGAAGCACAGGGAAGACATAGGCTCATTGTCAGGGCAGGGCAACAAGTCATAATGCTGACCAGGCAGATGGGTCAATACCTTCTTTGCCCCTGTCTTTACTGGTGTAGCTGGACTCCAGGATCAAGCGCGATCACCAGATCAAGTAGCTACAATGACACATGTGTCGACACACCAGTAGTGGAGAAAGGACTGGTCCACAGCCTCTTGCAAGGGCTCAAGCAACAGAAAACTATGGGTCCAGGGGGAAACTACCTCAGGGTGTTAAAAGAAGCAGCTGACGTTGTTGCAAGGCCGTTACCTCACATTTGAAAGGTCATGAAGATCAGGACATGCCTCTGATGGCTGCAAGGGAGCAAATACCATACTTATCTACAAGCAGGGCCCAAAAGAGGACCCAGAAAACTACAGGCCCATTAGTCTTACTTCAGTCTCTGGGAAAGTAATAAATCAAGTCCTCACAGAAACTATTACGAACCAAATGAAGCAGGTGACTGGGGAAAGCCAGCACAAGGGCAAATCATGCCATAGTAACCCAATCACTTTCTACAACATAACATCTGTCAGCATTGGGAGCACAGTGGATATTCTTTTCCCAGACTTCAGCAAAGCATTCAGTAATTTCCCATGGCCTCTTCTGGACAAGCTGGCAAGGTATGGATTGGATGGGTGGTCTGTGAGATGGGCAGGAATCTGGCTAACAGGTTGCACTCAGTGGTGATCAATGGTTTCTACTCAGGCTTGCAGCCTGTCAGAAGTGGGGTTTCCCAGGAATCAATACTGGGCCCCATGGTGTTCCACATCTTCATAAATGATCTGAATGATGATACTGAAAGCACCCTCACCAAGTCTGCTGATGACACCAAACTGGGTGGTGAGCTGGACACAACAGAAGGGAGAGCCATCTTACAGAGAGACCTGGATAGGGTGAAAGAGTGGGCTAGAAAGACCAGTATGAAGTTTAACAAAGATGAGCATGAAGTCCTACACCTGGCACAACGTAACCAAAGAGCCCAGTATGGGCTAGGATATGCGTGGCTGGGGAGCAGCCTTGCTGAAAAGGATCCACGGTTCCTGATGGACAACAAGCTGAATATGAGTCAGTGCACCACTGCAGCAACAAAGGCAAATCAGGTCCTGGGCTGCATCCACAGCAGCATTACTAGCAGACAGAGGCATGGTCATCCCACTGTAGTCAGCACTTGTCAGGCCATGTCTGGAGTACTGTGTTCTGTTCTGGTCCCCACAACTCAGGAAAGACACAGACAGACTGGAGAGGGTCCAAAGGAGGACCACAAAGATAATTAAAGGGCTGGAGAACGTTCTCTGTGGGGTAAGAGCGAAGGAGTTAGGTCTTTTCTCGCTGGAGAAGAGAAGGCTCAGGGAAACCTCATTATTTCGCTACTTAAAGGGCAGCTACAGAGAGGATGGAGGCTCTCGCTTCACAAGGAGCCGCATGGAGAAGACAAGGGGCAACAGGTACAAGTTGCACCAGGAGAGGTTTCATCTTGACATCAGAAAAGTTTTTTTACAATGAGAACAATCATTCACTGGAACAACCTCCCTAGGGATGTTGGTTTAAACTGGAGGTTTAAAGATATGATTGGACAGGGTGCTAAATTATCTCATCTAGGCTCCTTTTCCAATGGAAGGTTGGACTGGATGATCTTTCAAAGCCCCTACCAACCTGAGTTGTTCTACAGTTCTATGAGTCTAAAGTATGAGGGGGAAAAATGCTTCATTTCAAGCTGAATTGCCAATGTTTACTGTATCCCACACAGAATACTTCAGCTTGAAAAGAACAAAATACCTACCCACCCAAGCCCAGCACAGCCCCGCCCCCCCCAACTTTTCTGAATAATATTCATAAAATGATATTCCTCCTGCCATTTTTTGAATGTTTTGAGAAACAAAAGCTTTTGATATTTTGGCTTTTTATCCTTTTGGAAAAAGACTACTGAATGCTTTGTCCATGGTAAGTAAGCTCTCTCAAAGCCAAAGCCACCTACCTCTTCCTTAGAAAGTTCCTCTCAGACATTTAAATTAGAAATTCCAAGTGTTCTCAAAAGTAGTAACATGGTAGCACAGGAGTAAAACAGATGAGTAGAAGTAATTAAGCAAATTACACATTTTCTTGAGGAAAAAACCATAGCTTAATGGGAGTGCTCATCAGAGAACTAATATTTAGATAGCAAAATTTACAACTACAGAGAAGAGTAACAACTGAAGAGTAACTTCATAGCACAATAATTAGTTGCATTCTAGCAATTACTTAGGAATTCCTCAAGAGGTAGCATTGATTAAAGCTATTTTCTAAGTATATTAGTAGGAAGTCTTTAAAAAAAATTGTGTCATGTTTTTGTTGATGATTCAAGGGAACCAGAAAACTAGGGAAACTGCATTTCATTAAGAAATGAAGCAAGAAGGAAAAACATACAAAAGAGGTGAAAGGCATCAAACAAAGAAAATGAAGGAACAGGTTAAGGTAAATAGAATCCTATATCATGTAAGTAATACTAAAATATATTATTTTTTCTCTCCTGAAGAATGAATGAAAGCATATGTGGGAAATGCTGTTCTAGCAGCCCTAAAGCTACGTAGCAGAGCTAGCAGCAAAGGGTTTACTAGCACATACTTCTCTGTCCGGTCTCACCTGGGCATCCTAGTCTTCACTTGGAAAGAAGAAATAGTTCAGGGTCCTTGCCCTAGTACTGTCCCATCCCACCTCATCCCAGCTACACAGACCACAAGAGCTCGGGCTCCTAAGGACATGCACATCTTTTCCAAGAGAAGAATAAATGGATGGATAGATGCCAACTCCAGAGAGTCTTTGAGCCTGCAGATGACAAAGCAGTAGAAACAGGGGGCAAAGAGGTATGCCCTTAATAGCTCTCACCTGAAAAAATTCAAGTCTCTGCCTGCTACTGATCCCAGGCTAATTTTGTTGAAGCCCATAAGGCTGCAACAGGGACCCATTTAGTTTTTCAGATACCCGATATCCATGGCAAACATGCTATTGTTTTCTCTGCCCTTTGAACAGGAAAATTACCGCAATTCTCCCTGACTTGAAATCTCATCCTTTAGCACAAAGCAGCTGTTTAGCCTCTGGTTTGTGTTTGGGCTTACCCTGCTCCCCTCGCTGTCACACAGGTGACAGAAAGGTGCCACAGAAAGGTACAGGTCAGCACAAGGAAGTCTTTACATCTCCTGAACACCAGAACCTTCTCTGTCTGCATGCATCTGTGAGCTCTGCGCACAGGATGCTGCCTTGATGCCTACCCAGAAACGGCACAGTACCACCAGCCAGGGGCAGACCTGAGCAGCCAACAGCCTCTGAGGTATAGGACCTGGCCACCAAAGATAAATAGAAACCAGAGCAAAGCCAGGCTGGGGCATTTAGCTTTGGGGAACTGAAGGTGAGGATAAGCAGAGCGGCTGGTCCTGTCCACCCAGGCTGCTCTTTCCTCATCACCACTGGTAAAAAACTAAATCTGGTCATTTTCGTGCTGCTTCAACATAGGACTCATCCATCGGTCTAGTATCCTGGTCTCCTTCCACCTTGTTAAGATTTTGAAGAGTCCTGAAGTACCAATGGGGGAATGGTGTGGTAGTATCACCTGCTCCACTGCACCATGTTGCAGTGTGTGTATTTGTGATCTCAGATAACCACAGACACAGAACTGTCACCAAGGCTTAAGGAGCTCACTGCTGCCCAGGTACCCCCTGACTCCACACCTGGGCCAGTGCTCACATGCCCCAAACACACCCCCAGGTGAGTCAGTATAGGCAGTCAAGGAAATTGGCCTGAAAAACAGTCAGGAAGGAACAATACAAACACACCCTTGTGGGATCTGGGACAGTCCTTTGCAAAGTCCCATCCACAGCTACTCTGTCACCTCTGTCCTCCTCAAATCCCCATGCTTGCCAGCACTGAAAGGGGAGGACAAGTACAGAATGAATGGCACTGCTACAGGCTCCTCTAATTGCACAGTCCCTCCCTGCCAGCCCCCATAGACTTCCTCTGTGGAGGAGGCCTGCAGTAAATCCTGTCACTACGTTTTACTTCCTAGAGATTCAAGATCAGATTTTCCCCTCATTTACATACAAGTCTAAAGCCATTAACCTCCCGAAAGCAATTCCTTCATCTGCTGGTGCAAGGAAGAGTAGAATTAGGTCATATGGACCCAGTCAGTCCTTTCTTTTTTTTCTTTTTTTTTTTATATCAGCAAAGGCTGGCAAGAATATTTTACCGAAAATTTAAGCAGCAGTTCTCTATACCCCTCCTGCTCTTATTTAATCAAGTAGTCACATCAATGCCATACAGCCCTGCAGTATAACCTGCAGCAATATGTAAGCTTGTATTCATCACACTTTCTGTCTAAATGCTCTTGCTAGACACACAATTGTTTTTCCCTTGAACCATGAATGCTTATGGCTTTCAGGTTTATTTTGTTGTTGTTGTTGATTCCCTCCCCACCCCCCCCGCATCCTCTTCTTCAAAAAATAAGTTACTTCCAGAAACACATTAGCATCCACACACTGCAACTTACAGCCATGAACCAGCCCCTACCTCTCGTTCTGTCCATGTTTGCTGGTTATCTGGATTTGCTTCTTCAGATGGTAATCACATTTTTAAAGCACAAATGTTACTGCCTTTGTCTAGGAGTGTGCAGTATGGCAGCAATTAAGAGTCATGCACCTACTACCCCATTTCATTCCACTCCCCTCAGCACACTAAATTATCCAGCCCTGCTAACATTTGTTTCATCTAAATCCCCAGTTCTGCTTGTTTTTTAGAGGAGTAACACACATTGGTATGCCTCCGCTCAGAGACCCTGCTCTTTACTTTCAGTGGGAACACCCACTGGTGGTTTTGCCTGATGTTCCTTTGCTGCAGAGCACAAGATGCTGTGCTTTCAGGGCTCCACTTTGCTGCAGTTCTTAGCTGTCATACCACTTGATCTCTTAAGCACAGTCAAACAAATGCAGGCAAAATTTAAAACACTACAAGATGTAAAGTTATTCATGAAAGACTTTGAAACAAGACACAAATCCCCACATCTCTCTGTGAATCAGATCCTCTTACCTTTGCCAGCAAAAACCCTTCTCACACTAGTCCTTATACTAGCCAAAGATCATCTGGGTCCAGTATATAGCTTTTAAAAATCCACTGTAGTCATTCTGCTACCTAAAAGTTATCCCAAGCAAAGGAAATCCTTAGCTATCTAGCTTGTTTGGCAACCTGTTCTGTTCTCCAGTATAGGTGATAGACAGCTTCTTCTACCAGTCATCAAACAGCTTCACCTTTGAAAAGAAACTGTCAGGGTATGAAACATGCGGATGTCCAAGACAAATAGTCACTGCACACTTAGCACAGTACACACAGGAACGCCAGCTTTTTGCAGACACAGAGATGAGGTACATAGTGAACTCATCTCATGCAGTTTCTGGACTGCTGGCATAGACAAGTCTGGAAATACACCCTACAAAATAAGTAAAGAAAGGCCTGAAAGATTCAGGCTACTCAGTGAGGTCACCTGGAGACAGTAATTCCCATTTAACTATATTTTATTCAACTACCTCAACTACGCTAAGAACAAGACCCTGAAACCAAACAGGCTATCAACACTTCCTACAGCAGGTAACAAAAGTATTGCCTACTGTTCTTTTACCCTTCCTACCTCCTCTTAGTTGATTTCCTTTTTTTCCCTTTCTTTTTAATGCTCAACTTTTATTCTTGGCTGGTTGGAGCTAATGAGACCCACCTGACCTGGCAGCTTGTGTGAGTCAGCAGAATGACTTTCCACCTCCCAACAAGGTTCAAGAGCTACAAATCTGCTATAAGGATAGGAATACTTCACCTCTCAGGTGCTCTGGGGATTAATTAGCATTTCAAAATCATATTTTGAGATCCTCATGTGCAAAGTGCTAGAGAAGTGGCTATTATTATTCTTGCAAGCCATAATCCTGGATTAGTTAAAGCAACTAGTCAAACAATCAACAGAATTTGTCAATGATGAGGTAATGAGTTACAGCCAGTGACATTTCTAGGACAGAAAGAATGAATTTTATAAACAATCAGTATGTGCTGCATAGAGTGAATAATTTGTAATGAATAATGTATGCAGTTAATTTAGCCTCTTTGCCAGCTTGCAGAAAGTCCATGAACAGAAAGAGAATTTCATGACCTTATTTTGGGAATGTAAAAAGGAAAAATGTTTTTTACTCTATGGACATGTCCTCAGTAGGTCTCCATTTCTGCTTAAGGTGTACTGACACAGTGCAGAGACAGAGGTAGGTAAAAGGAAGGACATCTTTGTCCTATATGGAGTAGGAGCTAGGGGGATGACATGACCATAAAATCTCCCATGCCTACTGTATGCTTAGCCTGTCATGTGCAAATTATGGCAAAATATTTGCCCATGGGCTTTGTATGTTGTATACATCCACATACCTAGGCTGTAATGAGAGCTGTTTTAACAGTAGCAGAACTTACTGAAGCCATGTGTAGAAACAGTGTCACTGTTCTATGGATATTTTAGAAAAACTTATTTAGATAATTTCTTGGCTGACCATGTGGCTATTTCGTTACTTCACAAGTTCTGTCCTGGTCACCAACTGGGATTGCAAAAGACAGAAACAGATATGTTATATACCACCACCACCACCACCTTACCTTTTCAGTTGTAGAATGGGAATTACGGTGGTGGCTTCTCCTTCTGCTAATCCTGAACGTCAGACCTCACTTGTTCATGATGATCTTGTCAGAGCTATAGTAAAGCTTGTGTTTGAAAGTCAGTAGTTAAGAAAAGTGCCCTCATGTGGAAAAATGTAGCAGAAGAAGGGATGTGAGATCAGGGGTTTCCTTATTTTCATCGATTTTTTGTAGGTTTCAAACCAGCAAACATGAGAAATTCTTAACTCTGGCTCACCAGGACCAGGCTGTGAAGATTCACATACAAGCTTGAGTTCTCCCATACAGTTCACACTGTTCACTACATGACCAGAAAAGTTACCACGCTTGGTGGGGACCATGCTGGCTGAGCAGGCTCCCTGCCACAGGTCAGCCACCGCTTCCCACCCATGCCTTTTCCCACGGCAGCTTCCCGAGGCAGACCAGGATTGCTCCCCACTGCTGTTGCAGAAGGGAGCGTGTCAGGTAACCTTGTGGCTAAAATGAGGGTTGAATTGGTGAAAACAAATGCTGCTTTCTCATTTGTAGAATAGATTTGCCTCCCAGCATTAAAATACACAGAATATGAATATTAAACAATAAAGTTGCTGTTGAGCTGGCTCTCCCTGACTGTACAGGCTCAGCTTGCAAGGTCCAAGATGTGTCCTTTTCAGTGGGCTGAGGACATCTGCCCCTGTGTGCTGTACTTTAATTTCTCTCCAATGCACTTTTAAGCTGTCGTTTTTGCAAATTATTTTTTTTGAGGAAAACTGAAGTGGGTGCATGAGTAAATACCACAAGGCCAGATCCCTTAAATTATTTCAAAGGGGAAAACCAAGGCATTGCTTTAGGATAAGAAGAAATCAGCAAGGAGGAAAAAAAGGGGATTAAAAATATAGACTGCAAAAGGTGGATTTTGAAGGTGACTGGGAAAAGATGAGTAAAAAATGAAAGGTGTGTATTTGTGAATCAAATTAATGTATAAACATGTAAAATATGCCAACCTGACACAGAGATGAATGTATATTCTTCTCTAAAACTACAACTAGCTCATCACTTCACCCTAAAGAGCCATGCATTGAGTGCCAATTCACAAGAAATCCACTGTATGTGTGGGCTCTCCCTGACAAGTACAAACGTAACTCCCTGTGAACAATTGTCAGCACATGGAAAAGGATAAATTTAAGCATAATTTTAAGCAGACCCATCATTGCTCCCTCCATACACCTGGCACAGTTACCCAGAAGAATCTTAGCCAGCTTATCTGTGCCTTGGATAGTGCTGCAATGAATTTAGGAGTTCAAAACAAATACAGAGCCAGGATAATATAGACTAATGGGAAAGCTGTGGTGTATGTGTAACAGGAACAATTCTTAGCTTAGAGGAACATAATATTAATGCTTACACCTGCTGCAGCTTCCTAAAAGAGTTCATCACATCACCTTCCTAAAACTCGTGTCTATCTCCTTTCAATAAACTCCAGTTCTCTGCCACTACAAATTGAAGCCAAATTAGAAGCTGGGGCTCCATGGAAATGTTTTTGAGAAGTTTGCAGGTGGGAGGCGTTTTCATTGTTCTGTAGTTGAAGTTGATGGGAATTTTCCTTTTCCTCCCTCTGGCTTTTTTTTCCTTCTTTGTTTGGCACGCCAGTAATTTCATTAGTTTCTTTCTTAGTAAATTATCCCAGGTGGCAATGTATCAAGCAAAAGGCAAATATAGCTGTCATCCATAGCACTACAGGGTCAGATTTTTTTCCTTTCTGAGTGACTCTACACTGCCACTGTGCAGACTTTTCCTGGTTAAGCATGTAGAAATGCATAATTTATCTGAGTTAATTCTGGAAATTGAGGACAGAGCTACAGGCACTGAAGATGCAGGATGCAGCTGCATTTTGAGTCTTCACTCTGTAGGTCTCTGTTTGCAGTAACTGTACTGGGGCAGGAAAACTTAATTTTTAAATTATTCTCTGTATC
This sequence comes from Falco biarmicus, assembly GCF_023638135.1. Lineage (NCBI taxonomy): Eukaryota > Metazoa > Chordata > Aves > Falconiformes > Falconidae > Falco > Falco biarmicus. The sequence continues at coordinate 82,095,271 of NC_079289.1, forward strand.
AGCTTGCTGGGGTAAATTACAAGAGCCTTAGGGTTGTTAAACTCACATTTCTGTAGAAAAGCCCATTGTTCACGGATGACAGTTCAAGAAAATGTGTATAAAATGGCCATTATGACTTTAAACAGCAAATTATACCTGCAGTGGACACCATTTGTCAGCATTAAAAAGCCACCAGACTCTTAGCTTCCTTTTCTTGGAAGCTGCTGTGGGCATGAGAGAGAAGGGCTGGGCTGGGGGTCAGGAGGACAGAGAAGCACAGCTGGGGGCTGCTTTTCGGCAGGAAACCTACTGAGCATCCCCCGAGGCCACAAGCAGGCTGCACATGAGCATGCTCCCCATTTTTTTGTGACTGTTGCTCCCATCCTGCAGGCAGGTTTCCTTCCTGCAGTCAGCGAGGCAGTGGGGCTGGTGCAGTCCCACCCCTGCACCCACGGGGCCAGGGTGCACCCGTTCTTGGTAGATGCTTAGGCACAGCTGGCATCCAGCCATAACCCTTTCTCAATATCTGAACTGTGTAGCTTTTTGTATTCCCTGCACCACGGTGGCTTTCAGAAAGAGAGGGTAAGAAAGCAGGGAAGAGCCCATCCCAGCATTTTTCTAGCTGCCAGCAAAGTCAGTTGAGGGGAAAGGACATCCAGCTCAGGTGACCCACCTTCTGGAGAGGGTACAGTCCTTATTTTACCCATTCCCTTATTTTCAGAAACACCTTACAAATACCTTCCTGACTGATTGCAAGAAACCCTGTGCTGTCCTCAAATGCTAGCTCTCTTCTCCACTCAGGGACTATCAAAGTGCTTTTACTGTCCTTATTTCTGCACTTTGATTTTTCCAGATGTGCCTTGTCTGATAATCAGCGAAGTGCTTTTATTTCTTGTTAGCAGTCAGCAGCTCTGACTACTCCAGTTAAATCTTCCCTTTCATATACCTGCAAGCCCAGAAAGTTCTGTGCTGGTATCCAACACTTGTTTTCCACATTTTTTTTTGCGAGGAAAATATCTGTAGCCAGAGGTTTTACTAAGGAATCAAAAATCCAGGACTACACGCTGTCCAGCTGAACTAGCAATCAGTTGCTCGTTAACATCAGAAAGCAGTTACTTATTAAAATCATTGCATGTGTCATTGACATGAGGACCTTCAATGTCCCAGCTTGTCCTTGATTCTGGTGACTTCTGAGGAGTGTCGATCAGACAAGGTCCACAGCACCACCAAGACTCTTTTCTAGGGAGAAGTCCTGGCTTTACAGGCAGCATAGAAATTGCAATAGGCCACAAATATTCCATCATCACTATTTGCATTATTTTCTCTTCAGAGCTGATGAAGGTGGGGTCATCTTATCCTCAGTCTTCCAGTCTGCTTTCTCTTAATAAAAAGTTGATACTGATTTTGGGTGGGTTTATGTGTCTTGAGAGATGAGGCTGTCCTTCTCATGATTTCCTACATAATGTTGGGCACTTCTTCAGTGATAACAACGATACTAGGAGGAAAGAAAGTCCCAGATTATTCTAATGTATGCCACATCTTTTAAGCATGCCAGAATGCATTTTCTTAGTTCTATTTATGCTTGTCTTACACCACGGTCCAGCAAGCCCTGCAATACTTGAGGCACATAGCCTATTTATTCGGAACATTCACTGGCTTTACACTGACCAAACACCATTTATTACCTGGGTCAACTCAGATGACCTTCAGTGTAAACCCACAGCAATGTTGGATTAATAGTAAAATATCTTAAAGTGTCCTATGTGACTCAAAAGCTTGTTTCCTTTAGCTGTGATGTTATATTGGGAGGGGAGAGTGCTGCACCTATATTTCTGTAAGTGAAAGGCATTTTTTGTGTCCAGAGCTCCTCTGGGTTCAGCCCACCCCATTCAGAGGTCTCCATTTTTTCTCATATTTTTATGGCTACATTTTTCCAAATTCTGTATTACCTTGGAAAATGGCAGAAGAGCTCTTCTATTTGCATTAATTAGTGGGGTGATAGTGCAGTATTAATTAGCAGAGGGTACTTACTATACAATCTCTATACTCTGGAGGCATAGTCTGATTCACACAGACATCCCTGTAGCAGAGTTTCTATTTTTCTATTGAATGGAACTGAGTATTTTCCTCAGAAATAGGCTATTTCTCAGCTGAGCACAGAGACGTACTCTCTTCATGAATTACAAGCTGTTAGGAATTCAGAGAGGTACCAAGCCCTGCATCACAGTTGTTGTTTTGTTGGTTTTTTTTCTCACAGCATTTTTAACTGCTTCTTTTCAATCAAAACTGTCAAAATGATGCTGTAGAGCCCACAGTCAACAAAAAGTGAGCGTGTGGGGCTTCTTTACTACAGTGTCATTGAACAGAAAGATCAATTTCTATTTTGGCAGCCAGTTTAGCTCTCAGTGAAGCCAGTGGAAAAGCGTCATTGCTTTCAGCATGGATTGGATCAGGTGAACTCTCTACATCTCATTATGCAGTTCATTTAAGCAACAGGCCTGGAGTAGCTTTCTATGGCTCTTTCACTTATTTTACACCACCAATATCTCCATTTTGATTTCTTGACAAATTGTCTGGCTATTCCCAGAATACAGATCACAAAGGGAGGGAAGTATGTCTCTTCCAGAGCTATAGGGAACTTAACTGTAAGGAATCATCTATTCTGTATTTATTGTACTTGTTGCCACCAGGTTTTTTAGCTGACTTGGGATAGAACCATATCTTCTTCCCAATTTAATGGTTGAAAACATCTGTGAGTCTAGACCCTTGTCCTAAATCAAAACTTTAGAGATGCCTTACCTGTTACATTTCTTCACAGCGTTCCATTTACTCCCCACCACATTAACCTGGAGTAACAGTTAATTGTGGAAGTAGGATCATCCACTCCTGAAATCTGAGTACTTAGTGCAGCCCAGAGCTTCAACATTTCTACAGAGAGCAGTGTAAATCAGAGGTCTTGAAAGAGGCAGAAGACATGAGACAGACAAGTGGCAGCTTTCAGTAAGGCTAAGATGCATGAAGACAAAGTAAAAAGGTCAGAATTGTTTCTTAGAGAGAAAACAAGGAGAATGTGCAACTGTGATGTATAAAATCATGTTGTATAATGAAGGTAAAAAAAGAGTATATGATTGCTAACAAGGGTCCAAAAGCCAGCAGAGTATTCTTTTCAAAGAAAGATATTTTATATAACATATCATTAGCTTGTAGAACTCATTGCCACAGATATCAGCCTTCTATAGCTCACAACAGTACCATCCAACTACAGTAGACAGATTTGAAAAGTAGATATAATGTATCTTTACCCCTTGTTGGTTTGGAGGTGAAGGGAAAGAGCAGATGAAGGGAAGTGAAACACTCTGGGTGTTGGTGACAAGAGACAGTTACCCTCTGTCCTAAACTGAAAAGGAGGAGCTGGCTGTTCTTCTACCTTGAAGCTAAGATTTAGTATCTTAAAATACAGAGATAAACAGGTTCAGTGAAGATTTCAAACCAAAATTTTCAGGCCTAAAGAGCCAGTTTTGACAATGGTCACAGAAGGAAGCATACAGAGAGGCTCAGAAAAGGACAGCCTGTCAGTGTGTAGCATCTTTTAGCAAATAAGTACACAGCATGACAAACTGGAGTTGGCAATAACTGCACTTGGAGGAAGAACTGAACCTTGCCTGTACAAATGAAATAACTGTACAAGAATGTAGATTCACTGGACTGGTGCTCACAATAAGCCTAATACAGAGCCCTAGGCTGGCAGCCAGTGGCAATGTGTTTACATTTGTAGAGTATAGGCTTAATTTTCAGAGAAACTATCTTGAACTTCAGATGGACATGCCATTGGATCCAGGAAGCCTCCTAAAAACCACGGTGGTAACTTTTATTTCAAGATACTATCTATCTCAGCTCATGGCTGGAGATACTAGATTATGCATTGAATTTGTACAATTAGTGGGCAACAGGGACACTGCTTGATTCCTGACCTTAGGTCCCCATTGCCTGTGAAAGGTAACATTAACATCTCACTATACCAAAATGATATTCACCCTTAGTGCTTTCCAGAAAGTAATTGTCAACTGCTATGGACTAGTGAGTAGCTCAGCCACTTTCATCCCTGGTAATTAATTCAAAAAGATCAAGAGTTGTTTAAGAGCTCTTAGGACTATTAGCTTCTATCATGGTTTTTTTTCTTTTGGTGGCTTTTTTTTTTTTTTTTTTTTTTCCCCACCAGGAAAGGTCTTAAGTGAAAATTCAGTGACACTTCCTTACTTTCTGACAGTAATTGTGATTTCCATATTAAAAAAATGAATCATTGCCACTGTCAGTAGTCCAAGGCTGGAAACAGCACAAAAGCAGAGAGGTACCTGGGATGCTACGGATGTTTCAGTCTGCAGGGTTTCTGAAGGACTGTCTTCAAAGTGAAAAGCAATGTCCAGACTTGCTGCTGGCTGAACTGCCCAAGACGGGTAGGGAAAGCAACTTCAGTGTCTGCTGATTTCTCAGCTCCACTCCATACTCAGCACCTTCCCCTCCTTCCTTCCAGTCGCATGAGGTCCCCAGGTTCAGAGTCAGGTGAGCCCCTGGGAGAGTGGGGAGGACACAACTCAGGCTGCACACTGGTGCTTCTGCAGCCAGTGCATATCCATACACTTGACCCCGATGCCATGTAAGCATGGACAGTAAAACCAGAATGACACCAGTGCTGGCTTTTCAGAGATCATAGATGGCAGACACCCTTGCCTTGATGATTGGTCTTCCGCCTTCTGGGCACACCTCCGCAAGTGACATGGAGCCCTTGGTGATGCACTGTGCAGTAGCAGATCTGCTCTCATAAAATTTTCTTTCCCCCATGCAGTGGAGACAGAAAGAGATTGTACCTCTGCATAATAATTTTCATCATTTTCCTGTTCCTTCTCATACAAAGCAAACAAACAAGTTATTGGAGGATTCGGCAGTGAAATTCGACTAGTGCATCCTTCAGAGGCCGTTGGCAAAAAAGAGGAGTATATACAAGGATAAGGGAAAGGCAGAATATAGTCAAGGAGGTTTGCAAGCAGGTAATTGCAAATGAAATCCACCATATGGTCTTGAAAATCTCAGAGGAGAAAGAAAAAGAGGCTATATATACCTTAGCTCATAAATTACCACATTCCAGTCCCACCCACATGACTACAAAGAGAAACTTTAACAGCTCAAGTCTTCAGCCGTGCTACCATCCTTCCCGTCATGTCTTCTCAAAGCACAGCTCAGAAAAGCTGCACCTCATCACAAGAAGAAGAATTTCCAATCCCTTACCAAAGGTGACTGTGAAGGCAGAACAGCCTAGCTTTCATTTGCGTATGCATTTTTAAACCTTATTTGAAACACTGCAAATCATAAATAAACTTTGAAAATATCATTCAGAGACGTAGTTCTACCTTGCATTACAGGTCCCCTGATACAGAATAATGCAAGGTTATGTGCTTGCCATATTTTAAAAGGGCACACAATATATATAAATCCATGTAATTATCAGCTACTTATTGTTCAGCATTTGAAAAGGAGAAATCAGTTTGATGAATGCAGTACAAGAAGAGTCACAAAAATTTATGGTAAGAATGGCCTTTCTGGTTTTTCATGCTCAAAAGCATTGTTTTGGTTTTAGTCAAAGCTAGACACATATTAATTTTTCATATTAATAAATTATAAAGGTGCACTATACCATAAAATATCCATTAGTTAGAAGTAAACATGGGAACATCTAGCAAATTGAGCATTGAATCACTGGTAATATAACTGGCCAGAAATTTTCAGTGAAATATTTTTTGACATGAAATGTCTCAACAGATTAAATTATAAAACCTTTTGAGGAAAACCCTTGATTTAAACAGGTTTTGCTTGGGGGAAAAAAGTATATATTTCCCATTCAAATTGACTTTGCCTTAAAATGTAATTGTAGTAGGGGGGGGGAACCAAAACCCAATTGGTAAAGCAAAACTGTCAGTTGGCCTTAACTTCTTACTTTTTCTCTTCAGATAATGTTACACCATTCTTGACATCTGCATTTTTCCATTATGATTCAGCATGGGAATTTCTTGTGGTTCCAAAGGATAAACAAAAAATCTGGGTACCTAGGCAGCCTGTAAAGTTTTGTGACTATTAAACATAAACAGATTTTGAAGAAATGTGGCAAACATGACTCAAGAAACTGATGAAGCACAGAAGACATTGGCTTTAGGTTATTGAAGATGAGATAATGAAATCCTGTTCCCAATAAATTGATTTTTAATGGGAATTTAATGGGACTGGAGGGAGAATACCCAAATGCTAACTTTAGCCTAGGGAGATAGATTAGTCTTCCTATGTTTCCTCTTCTGTTGGTTGAGAATTATAAAATCTTGCATTCCATCATCCCCTACGAGAGCTTAGCTGTAGCCTCTTTCCCTCCATTAACTCTAACAGGCCTAGGAAGGATGCCCTCTGTCAGCAGGTACCAGCCCCCTTGCACTCTCACTCACAGGCCCAGTTATGAAGGAGCATGTGCTACTGACTTCATGTGTGATTCTCCACGCTAAAAATAAAGATCACTCATAGAATTAAACCTGGGATTCCTGCAGATAGCAGTTTTCTTAGCCCCTGACTTTTTGTTTGAACGGAGAAAACTGACTCTCTCTGAGAAACTATGCTGTATTGCACTTGTGGACCCCGAACATGCCTTTTGCAAAAATAGCTAACCTGGCACTACGAGTGGAAAAGACCGATGGGTGCATCTATTTTAGCAATTCACTTCTTGTAACAGGAGCAGATCAGCAGCCCAGAGTGGTTGGTGCTGTGGCTCCTCAAGTCTCCAGTACTTTTGATTGAGGGATGTTTATTCAGGTTAGGTATGATCTGCCTGCATGCTATGTATCTTAGTAAACTAAAAGGGAAGGGATGTTGATGCTTGGTGGTAAAATCCATTGTGTTCCATAGAAGAAGGCTTTGAAAGGATCTCCAGTTTGAGCATAATTTCTTTCAAGTGTAGACCTCCTCCTAAGGGAAATTGTTAGGATATGCCTGTGCAACCCTTTATTAAGTAAGGTTCAGGCTAGCTGTAGCATATTGCTGAACACTTCTTGCACTTAAGAAGCTGCATGGCTTTTAGCATGAAAATTCACACCTGGTATTAAAAATTAATAAATAACTTGTCTGTCAGGGTGCAGGCAGGAAGACAAAAATTTAGTACTTCTAAATGATATTATGTCAGACACAGACACTGTCACAGTTCTGCTGCAAAAAGACACAGACTTAACTGCCCTCACTTCCTTTACTGCCCTCACAGTTCAGCTGCCTTCCAACCACAGCGAGCTCTGGGACGTGATTACCTGTGATAATAAGATGCCATATAACCTTCAAACCTTTATGAAGTTTTTCAAACCACTTCCAAACTTCTTGGGAAGCCCAGCCCACTTGCATTAGTATGGAATTTAAGTATGAACATAATCCCGAAGTTATGTATACAGAAATCTTTTGTATTGATGCTTGGAAACTTCAAGCTTCAAATGAAATTGAAGAAGATAGCTTTTCTACAGTGGCGTTTTCATCTGAAGAGTAGAGTAACACAGATTCTCCTTCAGCAAATGTACATCCTGAGACATCAAAACATCCTGAAAAAAGATCTGTGGCAGGGCTGATTCTGTGTGAACAAAGAAAAATTTCTTTGATAGTCCTGGCTAAACGGAAACAACTTCAGGATTTCAGACACAGTCCATGGAAAGCCTCAACAACAGCCATATGAAAGGCAAGACGCTACCTCAACTTTTGGCCATACTCCTCCCACATGGTTTAAATTCTTAAAAATGCACAAAAGACCAATGTCACCTACACATTGAAAAAAAGACTAACCTTGGCCTTTTTTTAAGAAAGCCTTTGAGGCAGAGCTGCTCCTGATGTCTTTCTAGGCCCTTGCTGGACTTTCTCCCAGGACTAAGGGACTCCCCAGGGCAATTTACCTGCAACTGCTGCTCCAACAGCTGGAATGTACTGGTGGTATTGCCATGCTGCCAGCAATACTCTGGCACAAACTGCCCAGGAATAGGGCTGATGAAGAGGGTTACTGCAGGAAAGGTGCAAGTTTATGGTGTGAGTCAGTGGGTAACTGCCCAGACCTAGACCTGGACCTCCCCAGACATGGAGGCAGTCAGAGCAACTGGAGAAGACCCCAAAGAGCCACTGCAGGGATGAGAAAACCTCAGGACTTGTGCCCTTGTGTTCCCAGGCTCCCTAGCATGGGCAGTGATCTGAGCCTCCAAGGGGACATCAGCATCGTTGTCATAAGGCAGGTGGCTGAGCCACCCTAGCAACACTGCTATAGTGCCCAGAAGATGTGTCAGAAACAAGCATGAAATCATAGGGCAGCCTCTCCTACTCCTATCCCCAAAAGGCCATTCCTAATCTGTTCCTTGCAATTCAAATGTTAATATCTTAAAACACATGAACTTTAGCTATTGTAAGTCTGGAGAGCCTCGTTAACAGACAGAAATCCTGCCCTTCTACAGTCCTGCCTAGTGCCTGACCCCCCTGGCACCTTGCAGCAGAGAGTTCCATGGTTTAATTATCTCCTGTGTGAAAAGAGTTTTATTTGAACAGTCTGGAAATTGCTGCTTTTCGATTTATTTGAATATTTTCAGTCACCAGTGTTACACTAGACGGGATTTAATATATCTTTATCATACTCTCCTTTGTTGGTTTCCTTTCTGAGGTGAACAGTCCCAGCACAACCTTTTTGATATGAAAGATTTTCCATGCCCCCAATCATCTTATTCGCCCTTCCATGAACCTCTTCTAGTTTTCTTTAAGATAGAGCACTGTTACTGTACATACATTTGAGGTAAGGCTGCATTATTTTTCTTACTATTCTCTTTCTAGTCCTCATCCATCATGTAACGTTTTGTTTGTTTTTCTGGGCCTCAGTGGTGTACTGGGAAGGTCTAAGTGAGCAGCATATGGGGTACAAGCTTCCATCCCTAACCATCCACAGCTGATTTAAACCCCAGTAAATTGTGTAGATATTAAAAAAAAAACAAAAGAGCATCTGTGTTTCACAGCACTGTAATGCTCCCATTTGATACCAATGAGTGGAACAAATCTTTTAGCAACTCCCAAGTGCACTTTGCCATTCTGGGTGAATTTGTTTCTGTAGCCCATCACTGTTGAGGCATGTAAAACCCTTCCAGGTGTAGCATAGGGTGAAAGGGAAGCATATGGAAGGAAAGGGAGGCTACTTAATGCAAAGGGTGCATAATAAAAACATGACAGCTTCCCACAGCATAGATAAGTTCAGGCAGTGGTGGTGGGGTCAGGTACATCGTGTACTTCAGTCAACAAGCAGAGCTCTCCCCGCTGAACAACACACGAACTTTAAAAAAAACCAACAGAAAACAGATTTAAAAAAACCATGAGGTGCTTAAAAAGGCAAAGAATTCACTATATATACTGTCCCAGCTCCACCTGCTGATCCCACAATGGTGTGTTTGCCCCAGCTCAGTTATACCCCCTGTACTGGGAGCCAAGGGATAAAGAGGGAGGCTGCGCAAGAAAGCTAGGAAACTGAATTTAGTATCCTGCCCATGGCCATAGAAATTGAGTCCAGAGCCCATGGCTTTATATTCTGGACACTAACCCCTCCCAGGTGGCACTGACATATCTTATATGAAGACATGAATGAAATTAACATGTTGCCAATGTGATCTAACTGAGCTGCGAGAGTATGAGACAAAAGGAAAAATGCCATTGGATATGTTTGTACAGGTCCAAACAATCCATCTGGGAGAACTAGGGAGGGTTTTTCCCAGCATCTCATCTCCTCTGGAACTAGTTTGAGCCTCGGCTAGCTGATCTATACGAACAAAGCTATTTATGGCTCAGTCATAAGTGAAGTTGAAACCTGTATCTACTACCACTTTAGCGTATATGTGAAGTATTAACAGTGTCACCATGTTCCACAAGCGAAGCAATCTGGATTTGCTTTAAATTACCCCTATTCCTGGGGTAACAATCAGATCATCGACAGTACATTAGGTAGCATTTTCCATCAAGCCAAGGAAAAGCAGCAAGCAGAAGTGCAGGGAGACCTGGTAAATATCACCCATTGTCAATGGCTCAGGGGAATGACCCTGGTTTTGCAGCTGTCAACCTAACATCAGCACTTTACAAATGACAGTGAGGGGTGGTTGCAGTGATGAAAGGAGCAGGTACAGGTGTCTGGTCATTATTTGTTTGCAGGCAGGTTCTGATAACAGTATCTTACCCTTTCAGCTCAAGCCATAGGAGAAAGGAAGGGGGCTGTCAGTCTGCCAGATATCTTGTTGGCCATTCTTTGGCATGATTCCCTTCCCTCCGCCCCCCCCACCCCCACCCCCACCCCCACCCCGCTTCATTTTATTTCTTCAAACAGCTATGATGGTTTGTATCTGCAGATAGTAATCTCTTGGCAGCTGGTAATGAGCTGGGCTGGACCTTTATAATGCCAACAAGATAGAAAGAGGAAAAATAGGAACATCTATGCATCTCAAATACTGTAAAATGGTGCTCTGCACTCACACCAAGCCACACACTGTATCCCTAAACCGAGGACACTCACCAGAAGAGGCGGCTGCTTCTGCTGAGGAAGAGGACTCAAGGTTCAGGAAGTCACCTGGGAGTAAAAACAGACTAACAATTGCACCAAGTAGACTTACTTGCACCATACTGTCCAGCCCTCTCTCAGTACTGAAGGGTGAAGCAGAATGCATCGCATCCTCCTTTGGGCACCCTCATAGAGGAAATACAGTGGCCCAAACACCCAGTGCTGAGCTGTATGCAGTCCTCGCCTGGCTGCGCAGGGGCAGAGAGGCTCTGAAAACGAGTCAGTTCAGGAAAACCAGTGTCAGTTCAGGAAAACCAGTGTATTGCCATCACATCTGCCAATGCTGGATTCAAACAGTGGCCTGAGGAAAGGAGCAGAAGGATTATTTTTAAGTACTTTTGCTTCCTCGCCCCTTCACATTTTGCTATTTTCACTACATGCAGGTTGTCTCACAGGGACAAAACTGGAACTTGAGCCCACCACTGGTGTGTACCAGTGTGTGTACACTGCATTTGGAAGGCAGGCTGCAGGAGACCGGAGCCTGTGGTCACTTTTGCCTTCCCCTTGCAGGCCCAAGCTGAGTCCAGACACAAGCTCCACCAGCTTTTGCAGCCAGAGATACCATGATGATCAACAGGTGTCCCAGCTTTTCTGGGGCAGCCTCAGGGTTTAAGTCCCATATTTGCGCATCACAAAGAAATGACCTAAGATGTTATTTGGTCCCAGAGTCTAGTATTACATAATGTATAATAGTCCTGTGTACATTGCACTGGGAAGGTGGCATTTTCCCGTCTTCCCCACTGAAGCTACAGCCTCCCTGAGGAACCTGTTGAGCAGAGGAAAGAGGCTGGGAGGTAGGGGCCACACACTTGAGATCTGAATATTTCTGTTATGTAGCCTGATGTGGGATGAAGAAAGAAACACCCTGTCACGATCTCACATGGGGAACGCGTCTTCTGAGGCTTTTTTCCCGCCCCCATCTCATCATTCCCTGTACGGGGTCCTTTTAGGAGGGATCCTAGAACATCTTATCTAACCTGAATCAGTTCTGTGATATCTCCACAAGGGCACTGGAAAAGAGGGACAAGACATCAGATCACCATTTCTCTACACCTGGTACGAAGTTCTGGGCCTGCCCACGCTATGGAGAAGCGCACCCTTGCGGTATCTTCAAAATGCAGCTCAAAACGGTGTTCCCCATACTTCCACTGCTTCGCTGCTCACAGGTGTATCAGCTGAACCATCTCAGAGGCAGCTATGGGGCTTTCTGGTAGGTGAACTCTCGATGTGGCCCTAAATCCATCCTGGAGGCCACTTCTGCACAGCACTGCAGACCTGCCAATCTGGCCCTTTGAGTCTGGAAGACCCTAACCAGTGTTACAGGGCCAGATGGACCTGACACTGAGGTACTTCCATTTCTAGGAGCATGAACCTACACTAAAAGCCAAAGAAAACTTTCAGAGCCCAGAACAGTGGTTTAATTTTCCACCCCATTCGTGCCCAGTGTCTAAGCATAATTCAGGATCCTCCCATAACCCCTTCATAATTGCTTTCTGTAGCAAGGTTTTTACTTCACTTGCTGTAGCAATGCTTACAATCTTGTTGCAGCATGTTTGGGAGGGTCTCCTCAAAGCTGCATCCTTTTGGTTGCCAGATGCTCAGCTGCACAGTGCTCAGACCCAAAATGGTTTCCTGCTGCTGCATTTGGCTTACAAGTAGTTCTCTGTTGTGATCCATGACTGAAGGCTGCATGCTGCAAAGATGGGCACTGCCACTTGTTTAGGGAGAGTCTGACATGGGTTTTAATTTCCTCCCAGCCCTTCATAGCTTTTGTCATTTACCTTACTACACTCTTACATTTTATTACCCAAGTTGAACTGCTTTAGGTTCAATCATAAAGTGCCACCTATCCGACAGTTTTCGGTGTAGGGTTGTCCCTGGGAGCATGTTCTGTTGGCCTTTCATGCTGTAAAACAATTGTGTGCAATGGTATTAGGGCACAAGGAGCCATGATGGATAACTGGTTGTTAGTTTGGGTTTTCCCAGTTAATTTAGTTCCTCCAGCAACATGAAGAAAAATGCTTTGAAAGAATGTACTCCAAACAACCAGTGTCCCCTGTTGGCTTTTGTCAGTGCTGCAGAGACATTTATTACCCTCTCCTAGAACAAAATACAGTGTTAAATATAGAAGCAATGGTTCAAATGGCCATAACATGTATTGGGGCATACTATGGATTAAATTGATTTCAAAGCTTAGATTTAGGGAAAATTTATAGTTAGGGACTTTATTTTTCTAAAAGCTTGGCTTAGTTATTTAATATTGATCTTAAGATTATGATAAAATACATTTCTATTGATTTCTGTGAGGAAAAAAATCATCACTGCAAGAATTACTGGCTCTCTATATTGGGAGGATTAAGATGCGTGCAGCTCTTTCTGGCTCGGGTCTGCACGCTGCAGTTATGAAGTACCAGAGGGGAGTGGATACGGGAGGGTGGGGCAGAATCACTGAACTCCCATGATTCCATGTCTCAAGACAAAGGAAAATGACCCAGGAAAAAAAAAAGGAGGGATCATTCTGGTGTGGTGTGGATTTTGTTAATAAAATGTGGTTGATTGGTCTCTTTTATAGCAGAACAGAGAATATATGACCTTTGCTTCAGTCAACTGGCCAATCTATTTAGCAAATACATAATTCTGCCTTAAAATATATGCTGTTACAAGGTTAAAAATAGTCTTATAAAAGAGGCGTCACCTCTGGGCTAGACTAATACTTTGAGTATCACAGTTGTTACTTAATATAAATTAGGACAGCAAATTTCTGTATTTCCATTTTTTATAATACTTTTCACAGGATGCCAATTACATCTGGATTCATACTAGGTAGCACACAGTTATGGAAACAATCCTCATTTAATCAATAGATTGGCAAATGCTACTCAACATGGGTAAAAAATATTTTTTCTTTCTAGAGTAAAATGAGTGTAAAGTGAGTTAAACAGAGAGTACAATTCAGCAGTGGTGGGCTAAGCTAAGTTAGGAGGATATTCTGACTTCCAAAACCAAATACATTGATGCAAAGTCAAGATTACTTTAAAAAACTGAAACATTCAAAGTATGGAAATGCCCAGATTATGCATTCTAGCATCTTCATCCCTATCCTGTGCTATATTAATAGGCATATAGAAAAAGATAAACTATAAAGTCATGCAGATCTTGAGCGTATTGTCATAGCATGTCATGCCTTTTGTCCATTCATTCCTTAAGGAAAAGATTCATCCAGGACTCACTATAAACCTAGCCTAACTAGCTGATTTATCTGAGTCTATAGCGGCTCTACCTCATCAGAGTACAAAACAATTAAAGCATACCAATGTTTCTACTGCTTGATGTCTTTACAGAAGAAGGACTGAACAGATACTGCTCACATTAAATTCACCTGTTGCCTTTGAAGACTGCAGTCACAGCATTATTTCCCACTGTAAGCTGGAAAATATAATCAAGGTATCACTTTGTGACATGTTGGCTTGGGTGTATGTTTACTGCAGCGCTTTTCTGCATGTAATATATTTGACTTGTTCATGTATACCATCATTCCCTGTGGTAGGTAAGTTAATGAAACTGTTTCACCAGCTTATGAAGCACAAGTCAGAGTTCTGGGGACTTTCCTTCTCTGCCTTACAGGCTATATGTGGCTATTTGACAACTAGAGCAAGTGTACATGCAATACCAGAACACTGATCATTAGCCTTGTCAGGTCCTCAAAAGGTTTGTGTTTAATATTAGCAACTGTTCAGTGCTTTGAAGTAAGTATTGCTGTTACTTGTATTGATTCCAGATGTCATAGAAATCTAGTCTATGACTCGTTAAGATCTGAGGGTTAAACTTTATGCCAATGCCTAGAAATCTTGCTAGCAGTTAGCACAAGTGCGTGAGCAGAATGAGTTAACATCATCAGGGACTCCTGAGCAAATCAGCAAGGAAGGGAGGCTCCAAGGGCACTCAACACTTCAACAGAAAAGGCTTAAAGAAGCAGTGTTCTCCCACAGCTGTAATTCACTTAAAAGGCTTATTGGTAATGAGAAAGCAAGACTATCCACAGAGCTGAGGAAATCGTAAAGCTGTACCAGTTCCTATCAGAGAAGCCCGATTCAAAGCCTGTTGTAGTTGAGGAATGAGTCCCACCAACCTTCATGGGCTCTGGCTGACACAGCAAATGACTTAAGGACTCCACAACATTAACTACTAGAGAAAACATCAGTCTGTTGAAGTCTGTCCTTACAAACCCAGAAAATACCAACCAATCTACAAGAAGCTAATATCAGCATATCCTCAAAAATCCAATTAGTGGCAGCAACCTTGAATTTTACCCTTGTCCAAAAATACATCTTCCTTTTCACAGTGGGTTTGCACTCTGCCCCCTCCCTAACACACCAGCTTCAGTAGCTGACTTTTCCCATCCATGCCAAATTGTAGACTTTCCTGTGAAGTAATTTTGTCTAAATTGCCTGTGCACCCACCTATCCTATCCCAATTTTAGTCCATGGCATTTTGTTTTCAAATTAGTTGCTGTCTTAAACAGCTTACTGCCTTCAATCTGTTCATTTTAGGATTTTGTTTACCTCTCTGACAATCTCCCATTTTACCTCATTTCTTCCTCAGGCTGCAGAGGCCAGCACAGGCTAATCCCTCTTCATAACACAAAGTCCAAATCTCTAGAGTATTTAAGATTTTCCTTCGTAACACCTTTTAAATTTCAAACCTCTAAGCAATTTTACTAGTGCCCAGAATAGTATATAATATTAATATTTCTCAAGTTTCAGTACAGCAAAATAACCTTTACTTATTTATGGTGTATAATACCACTCACATGGAAGTTAAGGGTGCTTCCTTCATAGCTGCAGCTCTGTAACTCCTGTAAAAGCATACAGATGTACCATTTTGCTACCTGCTGTTTCAGTAATAGACCTTCTTCTCACTGGATTAGGAAAAACTAGTTCACTGAACACTCCTTCCCCCAATCTCTTCTGCCTCCTGTTTTTCACTTTTTATGTACAAATGTCTATAGCTCCTTCCCAGTTACAAAGACAACACTGCTCTATCCTTTACAAGCACCAGAGACAATAAGTGTTGATTGCAAATAGGATATCTATTTGAAATGGATCATGCATCCTACTCATTTAGTCCTTTTCTCTTCTTAGGTGAAAAATGGAAGACCTCTCACATATAATTCTCAATTGATGAAATTCACTGCTGAGCAGAAGGCCAACCCAAAGTCTATGCAATGCTTAACTGCCTTTAAAGCACTGTTTTGAAGGTTTCTGAAAGCTTAGGGAAGTGATATGTCTCTGTGCTAGTCCCCCTGCCCAGGGATGGATTTCACTCTTTGTGAACTGTCTAGGAGAAGAGTTTGATTTTTATTCATGTGCTTGTTGTTTGAAATTACTTGAACCATGGTTCATGCCTATGCATTTCATAAGTGCATTGCCTTATCAGTAGTAAAAATATGCAGAGATACCATTATGCAGGGCTTGTTTCCACAAAAGACTCAGATATTGATTTACTCATAGATGGTTATCAGCGATAGTGGTTTAAGTTGTAAATGCTGCACTTCGCTGTGGGAGCAATAGACACAGTTCTATCTCTTATTTCTTTTTCCTGGTGGACTGATTCCCAAATCTACTGTGAGTTTTAAAGCTGAATCCTTCTAGAAAGATATGCAGTGCAGAACTGTAAAGATTCTTAACATTATTGTGGTTTCTAATGTTTTTCAAGCAATTAATTTAGGTGGAATTTTGAAAAGTGAATAAAAAGGTCATTGACTCAAACCCATAGCGTTGATTCACATAAATAGGTATGGGTGAATCTTCACTACTTTGCATGAACAAATAGAAGGTACTCTACACAAAAGTGGTTGTGGAGATGCTAGTGGTTTGCACATTGTTCTCCTCCACTCCATGGATGTTTTATTGTTCAGATAACAACTGCATAAACATTTCTGTATCCTATCCAAGCTCATGAATTTTTCCTTCAGACAAAGAAATTAGTTATCTAGGAACAGTACTGGAAGGAAAAGATCCCAACTGTGCAACCCAGCGTTAGGACTTCACTACTGGGACTGAGTACACAGGACAATAGTACTGGCAGACAGCCCTGAAGCTGATGATCACAATGTAGACCCCAAGTGGAAGAAGAGATATCTAGGGGATCAGCAGCCTAAGGGTTTTCTTGTTCTTTCCCTGTAAATGTGTGGAGAATAGGTATTGTTCCTCAGGATAACATAGCAGGATAAAATCTAAACGGGGACAACTTGGTTTTCCTGCTCCCAGCTCCCTTATCAATGCTTGCCAACACCTTGCATCCGTAAAATTGAGCTGTAAGGAGCACTACACAGTTTACATCATTATTATCTGTTAAGACAGCTTTCATAAATCAAGACAGACTTTAAAATTGTCCACATCCATTTAAAATACTGCAAGGCCTACCGCAGAAAACAACTTTATCCAGCATACCCAAAAAGGTATGTTTGTGTTAGGCTGCGGGTGGAGGGCTTTCCCTCAGGCTTTTTTCTCATTCTTCCTTCCTTATGAGCATTTCCTTGTGGCACCAAGGTGTTGGGCTGGTCAGCCTCCTTACTTACCAGACCCAGAAGGGAAAGGGCCATACAGTTTTGTATTTGACGGAGAACTTTTGCCATGAAGGAGATCTGCGGCTTGTCTTGCAGTAAGCAAGAAAGGGGGTGAAGCTTTTGAGCCCTCTGGTCTGTTTAGGGCTGGGACGTAACTGTGTGACCCTTACCACTGAGAGAGAAAAACAGTCCTAAATGGAGGGGTGGCAATTAGTCCTGCCCTAGGCATGGAGGGCAGGAGCCTGAGCCCCGCTTTGCTCACTCTTCTAAAGCTCTGCCCTGTCCCATGCAGTATGTGCTCCTCAGGTACTTAAGCCCTGGTTTCTGGTTCAGCTCCTGGTGCCTGCGATGCTGTTGAGGGAAACAGCAAGTCTACAGCCACCCCAGCCATTCTGAGTTGCTCAGCTGTGGGACTATCGCTGCTAACACTCAGTGCAAACAGGGGGACCACAGGCATTTCTGTCCTGCAGGCAAGGCACCTCTGCTGTCTTCAGTGAAGAATATGGGGACTTCTGGCTGTCTTCATCTCAGAAAATCTTCCAGGCATTGAAACAAACATCTTTTCAAAATAAACTGCCTGGGCAGATGCTGGAGCACTTTTGGTCTATGCCAGCCAGCATACTCCTAAAGGGTCTCCCAATGAGTTTTGGGAGCTCACATAGGTCAAGAGCTGCTCCTAGCAGGCAATTTAGAGGGAGCCACCCTCTTTTTATGAGCCTGAGAGGGTTTATCAGAATGGAGCACGTCTGTCCCTACCGTGAGGCTCGGCTGGCCTCGCAGGCTCTGTAGCTGTTTCCCCTGGCAGATGCAGAGCTCTGGATGCCACCTATCCCAAGGCTGTGAGACAGTTATCTCGACCCTGCTCATGCAATGAATGCTCTGCAACATTTCTTAGGTGGTATAAATGCTGGAGTCCGAGATAATGCTTGCTTTTATTGCGCCACAAGTCCCAGCCTTGATGTGAATGAACCACTCATACAGTGAGTCTTTCTGGAATCAGCAAACATGTATTTATGGAATAGGGCCCTTCCTTTGGCATTAATACACGCTGCCAAGTATCATTATCCCTACTCTTAGCCCTTGCTACTTTCACCCATTGCTCCATCAGCCATGAAGATGTTCTTTACTGGAATGAGCACTCCCTTTGGTTATTCCCTTCAGTGCCTTTCTCCTTTTTGACTGCTGGCTGATTTTTTAAATCTTGCTGCAGCATGATAGAATACCAAGCACCATCCAACACAAGGGAAAGAATAGATTATACACACTATGTCCCTTCATCCTTAGTATCACACTCATTGTTTTGTTCCAGAAAAAAATGCAATATACCAGTGGTGCAATGGAAGGCATTTGATACGGACACGGATTTCAGCAAATTTCAATCATACAACGATATGGACTATTAATGCATGGGAAGCTCAGTTTGCAAATCTTTTTGCAATCAAAACCTCACACTGCTTTCCTCACTACTTGTTCTGAGGGTCCTAGAGCTCCCATATTTTCTGGCATAGGGGGAGGGGTGGCAGGAGGCTGTTATCCATGCCAGAAGGTTCCAAAGCAATGAGGCAGGGGGTACTACAGCAAGAAATCAGCCAAAGGAAAAGCCCTTGCTTTCACTCCCCTTAATAGTACACAGCATGAAACCACATCCACACACAGCTATAAAGACACGAGTACTCCTACTGCCCCCCAAACTCTATGCTCTAAAAAGTCACCTTGTGGGAAAGCAGCTTCCCCATTTGAAGGCACATGCCAGAAAGTCAGATTGGCAGATCAGGAGGCAGACACGAATTGACTAGGAATAAAAAGAAAGGTGGTAATTTCTCAGAGGCAAAATTGAAACCAAAACAAAAGCTTAGCAACCATTTTGTTAATGCAGATTACACAAAATTTTCTTCACAACAAACAATAAATGGCCTATAACAGCTTCCCTGAGCCAGCGTAGTCTTTGAGACTCCAGACCAAACTTGGAGTAATGGCAGAACTGAGTAACATTTTTCCTTTTTATTTGTGATATTCAAACAATTTCATATCTCTTGTGATTTCAGGGAATTTTCCCTGTCCTAGAGACAAGAAGTTGCCATTCCAAAAGTATTTGTTATTAAAAGTTATTTGATTCTCTCTTTCTTTCTAAGCATCATATATTACCAGTGAGCAGACAGTCCAGGAGACTATGCTGTGGTTTGGTTTGCTGTGACGCATCAGTTCCTTGTCAGTAGCTGCAAGTAAAACGTTTTAAATGAAATCACTCATTTGAAGCTAGAACTTGATCAAGCCTCCTTTGTAAACCTGACAGTTATTTGTTTTATACTTCACTTGGTGTTGGGTCGAGTTACCATTGGTCTTAGTAGTCACTTTATAGTAAATATTGCATATTGAAAACCATCTAGTATGTTGTTCCTAGGTTAAATACGTATTGCTTTATGCAATGTTGCAACTTTTTGGAGGTTTTGATACACACTGTTTCAGATGCTGGTGGGAACGGATGGAAGAATCCTGAAAACATCTGTTTGTTCATTGTATTGATTTCTGCAATAAATGAGTCAGTAAAAGCAGATGAAGGAATTTATATATGCTATAAATGAGTTATAGACACTTTCAACATTCTTCTTTCTAATTCATACTTCAATAACATTACAGAAAATATATTGTGTCATTTTCATGAGTCTTTGCCTTCTCCTTCCATAAATATGATGTAGATATTGATTTTACCAAATTAAAGTATAATCCAAATCTTTGGCTATATGATTATTTTTTTTTTGAGTGTGCTGGTTTTGTAACTATCATCAATTTTGTCCCTGACCTGTACTTCAAACACAAGTATATTAAAATGATTACTGGTTTCTTATATAAATGGCTGTTTATAGTCATGTTATTCTCTCTCCAGTTTGGCTAACTCTTTTTAGGCTGGTTGTGCCTCAGCTCTGTAAGTCTGACACCTGCTGCTAAAAGGGGGGTGTTCATTTTCTGGCAGTAAATAATGAAATGAAACAAATACAATCTGTAATAGAATCAAATGCGAGTTCAATGAGTCCACAATTCAATTTGGATTTAATATAGTTGCTTAATCCTGTTAAGGGGTGCCCTCATGAGAAAGATGCTTTAGCAGCCCCAAGCAGAGCTTGAAATGTGAGGACAGACAGTTAAAGCTGGTTTCATGGTGCAGTAGAGGATGAGAGGGGACAATATACTTTTGTGCCATGCGCAGAGCCAAGTCTGATGACACCATTCCAGACAGAGTGAAGGTTGCTGAAGAGACTTCACAGAAACCATGGAGAAAGATGTAACAGTTATCAGTGTAGGAGATTATTTTCTGTTTTCTCCTTATCCTGAAAGTTCCACAGGGCCAGGTGAGGTGTTACATATATCTGTTGGATATGTTTGCCATTTTTTGTTTTGCTTTGATGGAAGTGTCTCACAAGAAGCCCAACTCATCACTATATGAGGCAAGGAAGCTTCATGTGTGGGAGAAGCAAGACAAGAGAAATACTAGAAATGAATTTTCAATGTACTGACATAGAAACAATCATTAATTTTTGTGAAGCCATTGTTTCGTCTAGGAATAATTAAGTTTTGTAAGACACAACAAGAAACCTATGCAGTTATATCACAAACTCTGTTTTTTAAGACACAGTCCTTAAACATCAATCACACTTTTCCTGCACATGTTTTTTTACAGGCATAGAACATCTTCCACCAGAATTCACTGTGAGAACAGGTGGCACCTTATCACTCCAGGAAGATAAGGAGCAAAGGACTTACTGTGCCCATAAAACAGATTATGGAACTAGCTAGGAGGAAATTATCTGGGTTGTTAGCATCAGGATGTGAAAAACCACACATCTCTTAACTGCTTTAGAGGCTGGCACTGCAGGGAAAAAAAAAAAAAAAGGTCACTAAAACAAGTCTGTTGCTATGTCATACCCCAGTTATCCTACAAAGCTATTGTTTTTCCTGTCTCTTTTCAGATTAACTCCTCATATAAGAGACATCAGCCAAGAAATATTTGCCACCAAGTCTTAGCAATGCAGGTTTCTTTCTGCTCTTCAACACTTGATGTATTTTCTCCTTCCCCTGTTTTGAAACAACCTCTCTTGAATCATCCAGCTAGTCACATTCTTGAAAGTTTTACTAAACTTTATTTGCAGTAAAAGGCACTGGCAGAACTGTCCTTGTCCACTTTATTTGTATCCATTTTTCTGGGACAGTGGATTCCAATTTCTAATATTTTTTTAACTGAACTCTAAAACGTTTGTGACGTGTCCAAGATCTTCTATAGTGGTCATAAATCCATTGACAATGTCCAGGTTTTAACATATTTTCTGTGGACCTCTTGAAAGTAGTCTTTATATGCCTATAGTTTCTATAGACCTTGCACTGAAAATGACCGAGGTCTACTGATTTCTAAATCTGGCTTCCTTGATGGGGCAGTGCTTAAATGCAGTGATTATAAGGTGAAGCTGTAAAGTAAAAGTTGATTCCTGGCTACTTCATGTCCAAAATAGGGAAAGTCATCTCCTCTCCATGTCAGTATTCATAAGTAGAGAGTTGGTTAACAAGTAGGTACGGCCAGGAGCAGACTGTGGTCCCATGCACATACCAGCTGCACTGTCTCAGCTAGCTTGTGGCTGGTGTCCTAAGCGTTTAAAGTACAATTGTTGCATGTCATGCAACACTAATCATGATAAAACTGACCCTTTTACTCAGTGGACTTGCTGCTTGAGCAGATTGCCTGAGCATGGAGAGAGCTGAGTTACTACCTTGGACACTATCATTGTCCACTGGGGACAAGGGCCTAAAGGCCCTTAACTTCTTAGACACTCAGATTAGATGCCTAACATTCACCTGTGTGAATACTTTGTCCATTCCAACTGCATGTCAGGCAAACTTTCCACTTAAGGTCAGGTCAGCTTCTGCACTAGCCTTATTTTTCCCCAATGTCCTTCCTTTCATTTCAGTGGGTGATGAAGTCACATATTGAGACTAGAAGATGACAAAATTGGTCCTTAGAATCACAGGTAAGTTACCAGGAAAGTCACACAATTACAACTATTTTTTCTTAGTTATGCACTGAGCAATCTGAAGGGGAAGTCACTGAGGTAGACAACATCAAACCCCAAGGAGCCACTCCTGCAACATCATTTTTCAAAGCAAAGTCACTTGTCACTCCATTGTAAACTGTGTGTTTTGCAAGAAGGTATAGATGAAAGGAACTGTGTCCTTCAGCCTGGAGAGGTCATGGTAGAGCTGCATTTTGGGACCTTGTGTACTTGGGTGACCTGATCCTCAACCACGTTAAAAGCTCAATAGAAATGCAACTTGACATTATCATTACATTGAGGCATTTAGATAGAACCATAAATATACATACTGCCTTAGAGAACACAGATAGACATATTATTTGCCCTAAAGACCTTAGAATCTGAATAATGAAGTAAAATTACAACTATTACTTAATCTATTGAATATCTCCCGTTGCATGGCAGACCCTCAGCTACTTTAATAATAGGGTTGTATCACCTAATCTCATGTACTGAATATTTAGTGCTGAATTAAAGAATTGTAGACATTGAGTTGTTAATGCCATTTACTGTGCTTCTTCAGTATTCCACAGTGTTCCTCTTCTTCAGTCTTTTTTACCTAACTGCCAACTAGATATAGCACTGTTGAGCTTGTCAGATCATGGTCCAGGCTTCCAGCCAAATGGAAACAAAATTTTAATCCATGTTGCCAGTTGTCAGGGAGGGTGAATTGATCTAATTGGCCTGGTCCCTCAGAACTGTTTTACTTCTGGGTGCTTTTGAGGAGAATGCGCTGCGTTATTGAGCATCTATTCCTTTTACTTTCCTGTGTATAATTTGGCATCACTGTTAGAAGAAGGTTAAACAGAAGGAAATGGATTGTAGAAGGCTGGATATTTCACATAACTGATCTGAAATAATACTAGGAAACTATAATTTGCCTTTGAGTCTTATATATCTACTGAAATAATCCCAACATGTCCTGCTGGATTAAGAAATAAACTTACTGTCAGACATCCAAATATAGTTTTCTTGTTTGTTATTGTGACTGAAATGCAAGTATTGAGAAATAAATGCAAAACATTGGTGCTCTAACCAAAGAAAGATGTTTGTGGTTTTAAGACTGCCAGAAAACAGAGAACAGCTTCTTCTTGGCTTTTCTGTCTTGCTATCCAGGGGAGCCAAACATGGTTCATCTGTTCTGAGCAGCAGGACAGAGATCCTGTCCGACCCCCTGGTGTCATCTCCCCTACAGAGAACACCAAACCCCACTGAAGAGTCTCTTCCTCTGGGATGAAAAAGTCAGTTCTGATGCCAGCTCAGATGTTGCCTTTAGGAGAGAAAATAATGTGGATTCTGAATGATTCCAGATTGCTGGAACTACTAATTGTGTTCCTGTGTGCATCCATTAAAAATACAATTGTATCTTTTAGAGAAGGAAATAATTAGACTTGAAATGAAAGTGTTATACTTAGCCTACCTTAAAGGAAGAATATTAGATCACTCCATTCATTGTTACTATTGCCATTCATGTAACAATAAACAAAAGCTGTTGTCCCAGTTTTGAAGTGTTTATTCCACTAAGAACGTACATTCCACTGGGCAAGCTAAACCCCTTTGAATTGAGTTTATTGATTTGAGTTGATGGAAATGTGTATGCGGGATGAACTCCTGGGAGAAGGCTGGCAGCCCCAATGCACAGCAATGATAAGTCTAAATCCTGAAACAATTCTATTATTTAACGTAACTTCCTCATTGTAACTGAGGGGAAAAACCCCATAATTATTAATTCTGCAGAAAAATGAATTCTTCACATGTGTTTCAGGTGGGATTTTTTTTCATGTTTTCCCCCCTCTCCTTTGGAAAACAGAAAGAAGTTTGGACTGTCTCTAGAAAGGAGAGAGACAAAGACAGTAATTTTTCTGGAGAGTTAGCCATCATTATCTCTATTATTTAACATGACATTTGTGGAGATACAGTATCTAGCCCCATATGTAGTGACTGTGGCATAAAAATAATGGAAAAATGCCTCAGCCAATATCACATATCCCTGTCTTTCATCCCATGTCCCATCCTCCCCACAGAATAGAGGGAGCACAGCAGCTCCCATGGAGCATTTTTAACAGGAAGCATTGCCCTTTTTCAGTTGTCTGCTCTTCCTGGAGTATTCTGTACCGGAACTCACAGGCGATTTCTGTGGTGTTTTATCCCGTTTTAGATATGCTTATTATAGAATTTCTGTTTGGAGAGAACTACACACCCTAGAATAGCCAAAATCTCTGTTTGATGGTTTCTTGTTTTCCTGGAGTCGTATAATACAGGTCATCAGTCTTCTGCTGGTGAGTTTTATCTGTTGACTGGAACTGCTTTATAAAATGAGACACAGAGCAATACCAGTTTCCTAACTAGTTTTGATAGTCCAATGGGAAATTTCCAAATTCCTAGTGTTGCCAAAATATACACTGAAGAACAGGTCCTTTGGGCTACTGTCAGACACTGTTTCCCAGAGCTATGCTAACTTGTGATTGTAGCATGTGGTAAATTTGTTGCTTTCCAGGGACACAAACAGTAGAAAAGCTTAATGATAAAACAAAGGAAAAAAATGAAGCTAGACCTAATGTCAAGCTTTTAAAGAGAAGGTTGGGAAAACCAAGTAAAGTTAATAGGAGAAACCAGCTAGGAAAGTGGTTACACTGTAGCTAAAAACGGGAAGTCCTTTTTTGCTGATTAGCATCTCTTCCTGAGGAATATTTCCATCTTTTATTTCAGGGATCAAAGATGGCTGAAGTTTTGCAGAAGTACTCTCTCCCTTTTCTCTTAGGTTTGTCAGGATGCATTTGTATGGTTCTTTTCCACCAGTTATGGCACTAGGCAATTATTTCTTCTTAAACAGCTAAAGGAATACAAACTATTTAAATGTTCTTCTACATGGTAGCCAGCTCTTTCAGATACCCAGATCTAAGATACTTTTAAAAATAGACCTTATTCGTCCTTATTCAGCCTATTAACCTTGCTCCTAGCCCTTTCAAAAGTGTTCCTTATTAAATATTGTACAATATTATATATTGTATATAGATTATACTTACTTTCTGTTGAGTTCATGGCTGCTGGCAAGCACAGGCTTTCTCTGGGGACCACAGATGGCACAAAATTAACAGATTGATTACTTAGAGTTGTTTCTGGTGATCCAGATCTCCACTAGGATGTGGGAGAAGGCAGGACACCAAAGACTCCTGTTGCTTGCTCAGGTGCCCCAGTCACAATGTACCATCCTGTCATTGGCAGCCACTTGTCCATCTCTAAATAAAAAAAGTCAGATCTTATGCTTGCTTCAGACAGAAACAGAAATATAGGTCAAGGCTTCCTTTTATTTCACAGACGAGAATTGTTCTTTCCTGTCTTAGGTCTGAATTCACCTCACTTCACTTTAAGACATTTCTCTGAACCTGCTGGTTCGTAGAGGGGATCTGGGGACACACTAAGGTGAAGGCAGGCACCTCTGTCAGACACATAAAGTTCAAAAGGAGAGGGGGAATCCAAGCTTCTGTATTAGAAGCTGCCAATAACATACCACTGTGTAATGCAAGTTCCTACATAGCTAGGACCCAGCTTCTCCTGGTCCTTGTTACAGTAGCACAGAAATATTAGCGATGAACCTGTTGCCACTACTTCATCTCTGCAGCTTCTACTATGGAAGATACACAAACTCCTAAAAAGGCCTTTACGACACCAGCTAGAACTGGCACAACCAAAACCAACAATCTCTGCCTTTGTTTAAGTGAAAATGGAGATGAGAGGAAGAAGAAAGTCAAACAAATGCTTATTCAGGTAATTAGGACATTATAGGAGTGTGTAAGGGAGCATCTGAGGGCAGTTTTACTACTCAGTCTCCCTCTCTCCCATCTGAAAAGTAGAGAGGCTTGGTACGTATGTCACTGTACTAAGTGGTTGCAATTCCACCCAGAGGAAAGCATGAGAGCACAGCTTTTTGCCAACATTGGAAGCTTGCCAAACTCTGTGGCATTTGAGCAGTCATGACTTTGTCTTCATCTGCACAGATTAAATATGGATGTGTATATTAATTATGTAAATGTGCAACTGCACATCTCAATCAAGTAGAGCCAAGGATACACTATCCTTTGCAAGTGCTGATTGATGCCATACATGCAAGAAAAACAGAGACCATTCAGCTCATTGCTAAGTATATTCTGGAGAGGGGAGGGAAGGAAGAAGGGAAATTTGGAAGTAAACAGTGTTTTATAATGAGAGTGAAACTATAAATGTCATAACTTTCTGTAATACCTAATAGCCTCCACTCAGCAAAACAGAATGCTTGCTTAGCAGGAGACAGCTCTAGAAGACAGTGAAAACACATATTTAGAGTGAGATGAATACCATTAACTATAATCAACACACTCATAACAGTTTTAGTCAAGGGCGGAAACTGGGCTTTGATGTGACATGGTAGAAGTACCCCCATTTTTCTGTAACTTCATGTAAATGACAAACAAGTACATGAAAATCAGTGTTACTACATCAGTGTAAACTTGATGCTCTGGGGCAGAGAATGGATAAAATTTCCATGTTTAGCTTTGTAATTGGTGGCATCACTAAATTTGATCTGTTTGTCTGCATGCTTTGTTTTAAGCAAAAGAATACAATACAGGCTTTCAAGGAGGGTGAATTGGAATGTGCATGTGAAATTTCCAGATTTCTGTCAAGGCACGCACAAAAACGGTGTGTTAGAAAAACCTCATCCTGCAACCGACTAGCACCCATCTCCATTCCCTCTGCTCAGCCCAACAACTGAATGCTCCAGCATCTGCTATCAAGCCACAGATATTGTTAAAGTGCTAGAAAATTCATTTCTCTGACAGACTGACAAGGCCCGTAAAAAGGCTAAGCAACTCACCCATTTCTCAAAGTTCAGGAAGACAGAAAAGAAAACATAGGTTTCAGAAACAGCAGCTGTCCAGCAGCTGGGCAGCGGAAGAGGAGGGATGGACAGGAAGATCACAGGGCAAGGCAGAGACCAAGCATTCTGCCATCACCCAAGTCCACTCCCAAGGAGACTCAGAAGAGTCAAACCCCAGCACTTCTGTGTCTCCTGCACACTGATCTTACCTACACTTACTGCCATCAAAGATGGGCATTGAGCGCTCCCTGCACAGTACCAATTGCTCAGCACAGGAGGTCTACTCAGAAAGACGATTTCCCTGAAAGTCACAAGTAGTTTTGAGTCCTGTTTATCTAGCACCTCCTTCCAAGGGCTTGAGATATTCTGATTTTAGGATGTCCTTGCACTATGAATGGTGTATTGCATGATTCTAGTTAAGTAACACACTTATTCCTCCCTGGGTTTTTCAAGCTAACTTTTGTGTTTGGTACATTCTGACTGTTGGCGTTAAGGTGGCTGTCATTCTCTTTAGTGAGTTCTATCGGGGTTTTCTGGTAGTATGAATGCAAGAGTGATTTTAAAGTGAGATGATTATGATGCCTATTCTGAATAGATCAGTTAGGCATAACAGTGACCTGCAGGTTAGGATCAGCATCCAACTCGCTCTCTGCTGCTCTTGTGCTGCTCCTGTTCACCCAACAAATTCAAGCCCAGAATGTAAAGCTGCTCTGTCTCCACTGATTGTGAAGACTGTGGGAGTTGGTTAGGGGATGCTCTGGCATGCTACATGTGGTTGTACAGTTGCTCTGTGTGCAATGATAGGTGTCAGAAAGCCCAGGAATATCTAAGAAAACTGTAGCACATAAATGCCTCTGATAATCACAGAACTTGGACATGGGGAAGACTGCCTTACTACACACATCCTCTTTTTCACATCTGTCTTAGCTGGATTTGAAGGCTGCCTTTCTACACACATCACCTTTTCCATGTCTATCTCAGCTGACAATATCACAAAGTTGAACTTTTGCTATGGATAGATACAAGCCATTCCAGGAGACAGGTTTTCCTGTTGAACTGGCTTGGGGACTGACAGCCAGTACACACCTTAACAGGTCTTCTCTTTTGAGAACCTGTGAGCTTTCTCAGTTCCAAAAATTTCAAAAATTTTTTCCAAGACACGTGAGAGTGGATTTAGAGACATAGCACTGCCTAGAGTAAGAGTAAGGACAGCAAGACAGTGAAACTATTGACTCTGCTCTGCACCTGGGCAGCCATGTGTATGAGTGCGGAAGGTGGGCTGACTGACGAACTCAAGACCAGCTAACAGATATGCTGGATAAACACATGATCACTTAGCACATGGCACTGAACTGATTTTTCAAAAAGCAAATGTTAACCATACTGAACATCTCCTGGAAGCCTTCTGAGCTTGGAGGTTATGTCTAAGGAGTTAATCTACTCTTAGTACATTTTCTTCATTACCAAAAGATCTGGTAGAAAATAGTAAATGCTGTCTCTCTATACTTAACAGACAGCCCATACCCTGCCTGTACACTGCAGCCATTGAAGAGCAATTTGCATATGGCAGATTCTGTGAAAAAATTGCCTATGATTTTTAGGATATAAGTGAGCTATGTTAGATATATAGCAGTATTTGCCCACTTACAGTCAGCTAAATTAAGTTAATATTCCTCTTCTAATCCCTTAACAACCATATTCCCCTGGACTAATGCCAGGTGTTCACTTGGCCCTAGAAACTCTACCTGAAGTCACACTCACAGTGACATCAGCATACACGGTGTACACAATTCAGACCATGCCAAATTACCTGGTGCAAGTTGTCTCTGTGCTTGGTTTAATGGATTAGGGATGTGCAATTTTGGCTACTTCTCTGAAGAAGACTATGCTGTGAAATACGGTATTTCTGTTCTTGGAATGAACTTGTTGATTAAATCTATCCTATATATTGCTAACTGAGATTTCACTTTCATAGCTACAGAAAGCGGTCCTTTACACCAGGAGCTCCAACCTTCCTGTGATCGTGTATCACTATCACGGCCTGCTGTGGCAGCTCCCACATACATTGTGTCTAGGAGGAGGTACTTGGGTGCTCAAGCCTTCAGCTGCATGATTCAGGAATTTTTGCCCTGTATTATATTTCTGTCTTTAACCTGGTAGGTTATGTATATGTGCACTGACCCATTCATCCCCTTGCATTTCACCTATTGATTCTGTCCTGGTTTCATCTGGGATAGTTATTTTTCTTCTAATTAGCTGGTGCAGTACTGTGGTTTAGATTTGGTGTAAGAATAATGTTGATACCATATTGACGGTTTCAATTGTTGCTAGATAATGTTTATACTAAGTCAAGGAGTATTCATTTTCTTAGGCCTTGCCAGTGAGAAGGCTGGGAAACTGGGAGGGAGCAGAGTCAGGACAACCGACCCAAACTAGCCGAAGGGGTATTCCATACCACAGAACATCATGCTCAGGATATGCACTGTGGGGAGTTGGCTGGGTCCTGCTGATCACAGCTCAGGGACTGGCCAGGTAGTGAGCCATTATATTGTGCATCAATTGTTTGGGTTTTTTTCCCCTCTCCTTTGAATTTTATTCCTCTCCTCCCTCCTTTTCATTACAATCATTGTGATGATGATGATGATGATGATGATGATGATGATGATGATGATGATGATGATGATGATGATGATGATGACGACGACGATGATGAAGATTATTATTATTATTATTATTATTGATTTTATGTTATTTCAATTCCTAAACTGTTCTTTCCTCAACCCTCAAGTTTTACTTTCTTCTTGATTCTCCTCCCCATCCCTTGGCAGCCAGGGGCAGGGAGTGAGTGAGTGGCTGCATGGTACTTAGTTGCTGGCTGGGGTTAAACCACAACAACTCATATAGTTTCCTGTAACAGAAAACTGGCTGGTCTTTCATCTGGCTAAAATGGAAATGAAATCCTGACAAGCAGGTAAAAGAAAGTGGCATACAGACACATGAACTACTATTAAACACCTAAAGCTTTAGTGTGGGCATTTTAAAGTGTTCCTAAGCCTGAATATATGCTTTTAAAGATAATCTGAATTTATCAATGATGTTCAAATCATAGACAAAGTTAGCCCTTCAAGATTTGTTAGACACAGACAAGTTACATATACATTCATATACATTTAAATTCACCTCCTGCTTATTTAGACTACAAGCTTTATCTTCACTTTTACTGCTAGAGTTTATAAAACTTTACTCAAAGGTCAACATAAAAAATCATTAGGAAACTGAAAAGTCCTCTCACCTGATCGAGTGATAACCTTACAATAATCTGAATAGTCTATCTTTTTGACCTCTGCCCATGCTTCCTGCAAACTTTAAAACGTCAAGTTAGGTTTGAGATGCAAATGTAAATTGAGTGAAGTGACAGTCAGTGATGAAGGACTGTGTGACAGGATTCCTTGCCTGTGGACTGCATAACAGATGAGGGGTTTTAGGAATCAGGTTTCCTCAAAAAGGACAAGCTTGTTTAGTGTGTTAACCACAAGCATATTCTTAGGTCTCGTCTTTTATAATGTGCCATAACCGATTCACCAAAGGCAGATCAGTTAGAATTCTCTGGACTAAGGTGGACTGGTCACCTCTGCCGTGTGTTTTACACAGTTAAATTCTACTTTCCCAATTTCCATGTTTCCTGATGTAGATGTGATGTTTAGTGCTATATTTTGAATGGAAAATATAGGGAAAATATGACAGCCAAAAATTAAACTAAGAGTAACTTTAAAATATTTTCTGCTCTCAGATTTCACCTAAAGGACTTTGTATTTTAAAATGCAAAATTTAAAATTAATTTTCTGTTGCCAGATTGCAGAGTCTGTGTTAGGTGAGTACCCATCTGCCCCACCCCCATATTGAGTTATTTGCTCTTGGGTTTGGACCTGCTGTCTATACAATGAGTGTGGGACAGGTCAGAGAGACAGAGAAAAAGGAGGAAAAAACTGTGACGAGTGTGAGGAGTGCTAAATGATCTGAAAAAATAATGTGAATTACAAAATTTTTGTTTCCATATAAAAAACAGTAAAAATAGGTAAATGGAAACTCCCCACTTTTATTCCCCAAAAATATCTCATAGTTTTTCCTTAGAGATGTTTAAATAATTAAAAATTGCCTGATACCAGGCAGTAAATGAGAATGATAGTAGGGAGTATAAGATATAAACAAACTATAATCTGTGCAATAAACAGATGAATAGGTGAATAAGTTATAGAAATAAAGGACAGATCTTGACATGTCCTGGCAAAGACTCGTATGAAACCAACTGCTAAATCAAGGTTACCACTGCATTTGATTCCCAGTTTGACCAGGCATGTCCATAACTTCACAGTTTCACATGCACGTATAGTTTATATGTGCATCCTGGGAAGCTTGGAATTTCCTCTCCACTGCATTTTTAAAAATATTTTTAGAGAATTAAATTAAATTTTGTTGGGGAGAATCAAGGGGTTAATCAAAGATAAAATCCAATCAAGATTTTGCTTGGAAAGTGTATCTACATAGAATTACCCAGTTATACTTGGGATTTTCTTTTTATATCAACAGTTTTTTCATCGCCAAACATATTCTTAAATACATATACACAAAAAAATGTTCTTAAAAAATGTGATTTCATTCTTCATTTGTAATAACATAAATGAAAACAGTAAAATGTGGATAGTAGGAG
This sequence comes from Falco biarmicus, assembly GCF_023638135.1. Lineage (NCBI taxonomy): Eukaryota > Metazoa > Chordata > Aves > Falconiformes > Falconidae > Falco > Falco biarmicus. The sequence continues at coordinate 82,127,092 of NC_079289.1, forward strand.
CATCACCTCTAAGTAATAAAATGTCTTTCTTCCTTTGTGTTCAGAATGACATCTATTTCATTTGATTTAAGGTCATATATTGAAAATGAAAAAGTGTCAGAAGCCTTTGCAAATTTGAAACTCAGAATCAGAATCTGTTAAATAAAATTGCTGTTACTTATGTCAACTTGTTGATTCCACAAGATTTAGTGTTCAGAAAATTATAAAGCCTTGATCACCTGTCTTTGGATGTTTTCTGTTCTTTTCACATAGGTTTCTCTTTGTAGAAAAGGAGTAAAAGATAGTTTGCATTGTGTAAATCAGTTCATTGAAAAAAAAAAAAGTGGAGATACACCATACTGTGTCCCATTTTTTAAGAAACAGTCTTCTTTTGTCACCATAACCAGGTCAAACACATCTTTTAACTCTTTGCTCCTGAGAACTCTACATACTGTATTTCATGGGAGGGTCCCAAAAACTCTTAGAAGTAAAGCTTACAAGGTTCATTATTTTGACTTGTTCAGACAGACCAATGTGATCTTCTTTATTTTCATACCTGAGATGAAGTTCCCTCATCTCTGCCAGGCAAGGATTACCCAACTGCCCAGTAAATAGTTCCAGTTTATACAATAGATGCCTACGTATTACAGTTCTCCTCCACATAAAGTCAGCAGTGATCCCTATGATTTTCATGGTTTTAATTTTATGCTCAGTGCTTTGTTGTGGCAGAACTAGTTGCTTCTTGATGTTTATTAGGCTTATTTTTTATTGTCTTGATAGACTGAAGCCTTATTAGTGCTCTTCAAATTAACATGCCAACTACAGGACATGGAATTGTGTTTGTATATACAGTAACATCTGAACTTCGAGTCAAGTTGCTTGACAAAATGTTTGTTGGATGCTAGTGAGGAAGATCTCACTTACCAACCTGGCAGAACTTCAGGCCATCATACCAGGGCTTTGCATTTTCTCCTCTTTTCAGACATTAGCAGGTTTTGCGTGGCTGGATTTTCTTGCTCTACCATTTTCCAACTCTGTGAAACTATCTGTTTACAATCTTAAATCCTTTGCAAGTACAGCTTCGCTCAGTGGGGCTAATAAATTCACATCTGTTGTCAGATGCAGTGTGCTTGAAGTTCAGGCGTGCTATTAAAGGCAAAGCAGCTTCAGCCAAGATTTCATTTCTGAAGGCAGAAAGACACAGCAACTGGTCAAGATAGTTCCAATATACTATTAGGTAATTGAAGTTTCCATCTCTGTTTGTCTGCATGTTGATGAGATTAATTTGAGCATCTGCAATTAATTCATAAGAAGCCAGATGTTTCATCTCTCTCTCTCTCTCTCATTTTTCCATGTGGCCTGAGAGCACTTTTATTGGTAAGCTCCATACAAACTGACATGTACTAGGGTTATATCTCTTGACCTATTTTCATACTATAGGTGGGGTTTAAATCATTCTCCTTCATAATGAGGCTTTCACATCTGATGTCAAGGTATGCTCCGTGCAAAGGTGAGAAAGCTCATCCCAAGTAATATACTCTTTTATTTCCTAAGGCCCTAAATGACTGGAATCTTGGACTTACTTGTGCTTAAATTTCATGTCTCGTGAGCAGTATCAGATATAAAACTTTTTAGTAGAGGGGCACTTGAAGAGAAAGTTTTGCAGTACGTGTGTGTATGTGCTTGTGTGTGAATGTGTACAAAGTAATGAAAATTTCAGAGAAGAGTTTTGTACCTAAGGAGAACAATATAGGTTACTCATTATCAGGACAATTCTAAGAGGGGGACAGTATTAAACTGGGGAAGCATGGGAAGGAATTCCTTGGTTTCTGTGCTGTTAATTAATCCATGCCAAAACTCTATTGTCATGCACTCAGCAAGTTCAGATGTTTTCAGTCTGTGTTTCAAGATATGCCCAGAGAGAATCATCATTTCTAGAGTTCTCTGGGTACATGTGGGTTTGTCCAGGATCAATCTGATTAAAAGCAGTTATTTCTGGAGTATGCATAACTTTGAATTTATCTGTAACATATACAATTCAATCACTGGAAGAATATCAAACTGTGTATCAAACTATCCAAGATCTGAAATAAATAATTGCAAATCAATCCCTTTTTCTACTTTAGCCAGACAATATATCCATTAAAAAACTGACAGCTCATTCAGTTCTAAGCGGAAATAATGTTAATGACGTTAGTAAACTGCCAAGTACTGATGTGGGAAAGGCTTACTAAGCATATTTCATGACCGTTTCAGAATTATTCAAATAACAATTCTTGCTTGCTTGTCTAGGAAATCTCATCTTGCTGTGGTCTGCTATGGAGTGCCAAGGCAGAGCAAGCCTGACAGTCAGCCAGTTCATGCCACTCCTTTCTACTGTTTTTGCTGTTTCTTACGTGGAGCAGGACAATGCGTGGCAGGAGGAAATGCTCACTTCTGCAAGCAGGAAAGCTGGGGCTGTTGCTGTGTCTTCTGACTACAACATGCAGAACCACTGCAGTAAAATTTTCAGCTGTTTGTGGCATTAAATCTTGTATATCAACTTTCCTCTTTCTCTTCTGCATGCAGTATAACTTTGTATTTTATTTGTATAACTGTACAACAAAGGCAAGACAGCAGGTGCCTCTGAAGGGGTGCAGAGAGTCCCACCCTGGTGCCAAAGGGACATGGGAGCAGGAGTGGCTGCACTTGCTGGGGAATCTGATGTGTAGGGGAATGGAGGCAGAGATCATGACCCACTGGAGACGGCAGCTGAGCCCGCTGTCTCAACAGCTGTGTTGGGGCGCAATGGGGATCAGCGGCTACCTAGGGGCTGGGGCCGCAGGGCTGGGGCTGCAAGGCTCCCTGTGGGAGGGTGCAGGGCAGGCCCTGCCTATCCCACCCCCCAGCCTGGAGCAGCCGGGGGCACCAGGGCAGCCCCAGCTGTAGTCACCAGGCACCTCCCTGGGGATGGGGACGGGCCAAGGTGGGGCCAGGACATGGGACTGTGGGTGGGCCTGGCTCAGCAGGGGCCATGGCTGGGCAGGGCAGGGCTGTGGGGAGCTGGAGACGGACCCTGCTGCAGGGCTGATGGCCCCGGAGGGGCCAAAATGGGGTCCTGGCATGTGTGCAGGTGTGGGAGCCCCAGGGGCTGGGGAGGGACCGCCCAGGGGTGATGGCTGGTGCCCTCAGGTCCCTGACGACATGATGCTTTTCTCAGGGAAGGTTCACCGTGAAGGCTGTCGCACAGAAGAGGAAACCTTCCACAAGCCACAGAGCAAGCTCTGCGCTCGCTCTTTGCAGAGCAGCCCTGCACTGAGTAGGGCTGTTGCTGGGGCAAAATTTCCAGAAGTTCTCAAGTGGCTGAGGGGCTAGATCCCCATCAAATGTCACTGGAGAAGGATTTAAGTTCACAAGTCATTCATGCTCTTGAAAATGCAATGCCAACTCAGCAACGACCTGGCCAGCACATAGGCATGAAGGAGGCCGTGGGTGGGTTAGCCACTGTCTTCCTTCTCAACACCCGGCACGGAGGCTGGTGAACAAATTCAGCACCCCTGTGTCAGACACTGCTCAGATTTGTGCAGGATGACAAGTTAGGAGCACTGGGCCCAGAAAGCAACCACTCTTACAAAACCAGCAAAGCGCAGCCATTTGTCTTTTAATTGACTCCCTAGTGTCTGAATGATGAGAAATTGACGTGTCTTTTCCTTAAAGCAATAAAAAGTCAAAAGAAAGAAGGAAAGGGAATAAAGTAACCCCAAAGCTATACACAATCAGATAAGGAAAGGCACCCAGGGGTATTATTATTAATGAGGAAATTCACCATATTTACACCATCAGGCTGTTATTTCCTTTAGCAATATATATATTTCTACGATGATGACGCTGATCGTTGCTGTTGTTATTCTTTCCCTAGAAACTATTATTTCAGTTACTGATATTCTGTGCCAGATGTGACTATGGCTTTCATTGTTTCAGAAATGGGTATTTTGTAATTATAACACCTATATTCACTGTTACCAACGTTGTCTGGAGTAGATTTCTTTTTCTTTTGTACAGTCAGACCTTCCTCCGATGCATTTCTACATTTCTAGTAAATAGAACATTAGCAAACTACCACCATGCTGAATCTCTACAACTTCCACAGAAATCCCATATGGTGTAGGAAACTGTGTTCTTTCTCCCTTTTATTGTCTGTTAAGGTTTTACTGACCAAATGGAATCCCATGATGCTTTTTCTAAAGTCAGTTTCCCATTGAGCAGAAGGTCTTAAATATTTTTCTTCTTTCTCGCTTTCTTCTTGCTTGCTTTCTTCTTTCTTTCTTTCTTTCTTTCTTCCTTTCTTCCTTTCTTTCCTTCCTCCCTCCCTCCTTCGTCCCTTTTCTTTTCTCTTTTCTTTTCTTTTCTTTTCTTTTCTTTTCTTTTCTTTTCTTTTCTTTTCTTTTCTTTTCTTTTCTCTTTTCTTTTCTTTTCTTTTCTTTTCTTTTCTTTTCTTTTCTTTTCTTTTCTTTTCTTTTCTTTTCTTTTCTTTTCTTTTCTTTTCTTTTCTCTTTTCTTTTCTTTTCTTTTCTTTTCTTTTCTTTTCTTTTCTTTTCTTTTTTTCTTTTCTTTTCTTTTCTTTTCTTTTCTTTTCTTTTCTTTTCTTTTCTTTTCTTTTCTCTTTTCTTTTCTTTTCTTTTCTTTTCTTTTCTTTTCTTTTCTTTTCTTTTCTTTTCTTTTCTTTTCTTTTCTTTTCTTTTCTTTTCTTTTCTTTTCTTTCTTCCCTTCTTTCTTTCTTTCTCTGTTCAACAGACAATAATTTGTTTTCTAACAGATAAATATATCTCACAAACAAAATAAATAAAGAGAAGTACAGCTTTTCCTATACAAATATGAGCAAGCGGGATTTCTGAGGAGTATTTCAGTGTCAGCAAGAAATTCTTTGCATCTAGGATGAAGTTAGTTGAAGGAAAGGAAGAAAGAAGAGATAAGAAAATACATGTAATGGAGGAAAGACAATTGCACAACACAATTCAGTGCCACAATGTGATTCTGAAAGCTCCTAGGACCTACTTCCTACCACTGTATGATGCAAAATCATCTGTATTTGGAGAGGTAACAGCTACAGAGGTTATACAAAAAACTTATGAGAATTGGCCTGCTTGCATGTTTGGGAAGAGAACTACATCCTACTAATTTTTGTAGAGTTGTGGTTTTGTTTTTGCATCACAGAATTTGGATCTTTTTTATGGACCTACCTCTATAAGCAGAGACCAATATATTGTTATTTCCACAGCACAAAATCCAAAATAAAACAGTGATATAACAGTGCCATACCAAATATACTAATATTTAAAAAATTGTGTTCATGGAAATTATTTTGTTTTGATACACAGTGATTCCAAAGAGTTTGTAGTTCCTCTACAGCAACTTGCAGCTCCTGTTTGCTTAGCTCAGTTATTTTCCTCAGGTCATACAGTATTTAAGTCTATTAGCTTAATTTATTTATTATCAGTTTTTTCTTAAAATCATTTGGTTTCTTATTTTCCTGTCCCTAAGATAGCTGAGTTCCTAGGAATGGCATAGCTATGGCACTTCAGTTAATTTTTCAGCTGTCAGATGAATACATCTTCCCTCAGCCACCACTTTAATGTGAACATTCCAGAAGATATATTATGTATACAAGCATGTTACAAACTATGCCATGGCGTACCAGGAGTATGATCAGGTTGCCTGTGATAGTATATATCCTCTCACAATGCCCATCATTAGAGTCTGCTATAGTCTTTCTTCTCCCCTCATGCTTCCTAGACCTATTCTTGGTCACCTGCTGTTCCCCTCCCCAACCTGTGCAAGAAGGTGAAAGCTGGTACAGTGCCATGAAGAGCTGGCTCCCTTTTAAAAATGTACTAAAATATAACCTAATGCACAGCTCAGTGAAACATGGACACCCAGAGGTAACTTCTGCTATAGATAGGGTTACATTCTCAAAACAGCCAGCAATCTATCTCCTACACTAAGGAGCTCCAACCAAAGCATGACAGCCAAAATTCTTTGAACTGGTTGCTCATATTAAGCATTTTCTTTGAACTCTGAGAACCTTTCTCCACCTCTGCCTACCTAAGTAATTTCTATGAAAAAATTATTTAGAAAACAGATACAGCGACCAGTATTTTGCTTGTCATACAAAAGAAACAGATGCAGTTACCGAGGCTGCTGGGCTGCACACTGATCATTGATTTCACCCACTGTGTGTATTTCTGTTTGGGAAATAGATCTAGTGCATTGTAATTCTTTCAAGCTCTCTCTTTTAACAATGCTTTGTATATTAATGAGGTTAGAGTTAATCTATCATTTGCAAATGGCCTGCTGTGAGTCAATAAAGTTTTGATAGGAAATACAAATCCAGCTGGGATATTATTAGAGAAAAAGTCAGAGGCATTTTCAGGCAGAATAGGATGATAATGCTGCTGGCTCCATTGCCACTGTCCTAGTGGGGAGGCAAGAGAAAGGGTCCCAGCACCCACGTCCCGATGACCAGGGTTTCTGTAGCATAAGCAAATAGTTATGTAGTTCTAAAAGTCCATTTGGTTTTGACCTTATTCTTAGGTACTAATGAGGTTTTGAAAAGGTATTTGTCTGGAAAATCAAAACATCATTTAAACTTCTGTCTTATTCTCTTTTTCCAGGGCATTTTTCCTCAAAATAGTTCCATTTTAATTAGCAACATGGCCTCCAAATGCAGGACCCCTCTTTGGTTTCACTTAGTGCTGATTGAAAGGTGTAATTCAACAGAGGAGGGAGCACCACATGGGCAGGCTGTAAATAGAACAGGCATATCCAAATACTTGATGCTGTTGAGAAATTCTGGGCTCACCATGTTTGGTTTTAATTTTCTGACTATCCTTCCTTCTCATACCCTGACTATTAATACTAAATTGGAATTAGCTGGCTACTTATTGTAAGTGCTTATTAGAGACAAAAGACTGGCCTGGAGGAGGTCACTGGTCATTTATTCTTGTTGCAAAGGCAACCCAGCATTAAAGAAAGACAGAAAGCGTAAGAGAACCAGGCAGGGTTGGAACAACCCTGCAAAGACACTAAGGCCTGCATTACAATTCTACTGAATAGAAAGTGGTGTTACCCAGATTTGAAGTTACCCTTGAAAGTTCATCTAGTGAAACTGAAACCATCTGTTCTCTTTAACAAGGATGTATTCAAGAATTGAAGAGCTTGAGTCAGAGAGAATGACATGCATATTAAAAAGCAACATGCTGCTTGAATATTATCAGAATTGAAAATAGCTTTACTCAAGAATGTGCCAAACAACACACACGTAAATCATGTCTACTGGTAGGTAATGTAAATTTACTGATACTGATCTGAATTCTGAAATCAGACTTGCTTCCATAAGCAGCAATTAAGGTTGAACCGCTTGGAAGCCTAAGAGTATATATAAACAGGAAGGTGTAGACTAACCTTTTCCCTGTACTCTGCCCAGCAGAGCAAAGTAAAGACCTAAAAGTTGGAAATGTCAGACTTCAAATTGCCTGTGATTGCTTCATCTGTCCCTAGGAGAGGTGCATTAGGTTACAGTCTCTAATTTCAGGGTCATTTACAATTTTTTCTCTAGGACCCCTGCCTTATTCAGCATCTGAGAGAAATGTTGCTTATTTAACAAGCAGCTCTTCGGTATTTTACTTTTCCTTTGTTATTCTGGGCATACTCCTAAGCTGTATAACATGAACACTTTTCCAGTCCTGCCTGGAAGTTTAAAACCTTAATTTTCTCATGAGGATTTCTATTGTACTCCTGATGACATCATAGTGCTCCGAAAACTTCCTCACAACAGGCAAAAATGGTTGAAAGTAAAAACCCTGCCCTTGGGTGCCTAGTTAGCTATGTCTAAATGGTGGAGTGAGAATGTTCGACACTGAAGCCTTCCACAGGGTTTCATCCAGACTAAGCAACCCCCAGAGATCACAGAAGAACCCTCCAGATTGCTTTCCAGAGGACACCTCTTGCCTAAGGAGATACATCCAAGTCTTGCCCTGACAGAGAGCTAGGGCATGGCTGAGGTGCACAGCACCCGGAGTTCAGTGTTAACCATTAGGACACTTCCTTTTCTTTGAGTGACTGGACTTACACTCATCTCCAGATATCCCAGGATGGCTCTGCTAGCTTGTGTTGGAGTCCACAGCTCTCCTACAAAATAGACACCAAGGCTGCAGCCAGGCAGATGACTAGGAAACCAGGAGATCACAGCTGATTACGATCCGTGAAAAAAACAGCTTCACAAAGGTTTTTGGGCAACTGACATGCAGAAAAAGACCTAGCATGTTTTCCAAGATCCTCTTGGCAGTCACCATAAGCAACTACCTCCTACTGGGGGCACCGAACTACTCAGAAATCTAGTTCTAAGTGGTTTGCCAGTGTGGTATATGAATTCTGAAGCAGAAGAAAAATCATGTTCCTTAAGACAGTGCTGAACTACTCTAACAATAACAGAACACATAAAAAACAGCTCTGGAAGGTCCTTTATTCTTACACAGTTCATTCCCTTGCCCCCAGCCTCTCCTCCCTCAGGGCAGGATCAACTATTTCTAAATTATCTCTGGCAGATATTTTCCTGACCCGTTCTTAACACAGAATGATTGTAAAGCTGAACTATACGCTTGTTACAAAGAACAATGAAGTTAAATAAAAGGCTTAAGAGCAGAATCAAGAAACATATTTCAGGTCCAATCTTGCAGGCACCTTGACTATGGAACACCTAATGTTTTTTGTTGTAATCCAATGAATACATGAAGTGTAATCTGCACAAAGTATCCTTACTTATGAATCTGGTTCAGTAATCCATGCTGTTACACTAAGGTTTGAGTCTGATTCCCAGTGGCTTAAAATTATATAATACTTCATCCATATTAGCTCCCCTATAGATAAGAGATTGCACAGCATTTAAGATATAGACTCAGAAATAACACAAATCCTGTGACTAGAAATTCCCTTTGTTTAGTTTAAAGTTGCTAGAGCATGAAGTTTATTTTTACAACCAAGACAACAAGCAAAGGACTTTAAAAGAAACATCAGAATAGCTGTTCAGTAGGGGCTGATTCAGGTTGGGAGGAAAAGAGCCAGATGAGTCCTCTCTCATAGCAATGTCCAATGTGGTGTGATGAGAGTCAAATAATGGGACATCAGTCAGATTGCTGAACAGCTTTTTTTCCCACCATCCCGTCCAAGGCACCTGCCTCTAGCTGTGCTGCAATATCACATCAGTTTTACTCGCAACGGTTTGGCTGACTGAATATAGAGATGCTTGTAAGGCACCCAGCTACAGGATAGTTGTATGTAGCTGGCGATAATGGCCTGCTAGTGCAGAAGTGCCAAAAATTAGCTAAACGTTAGGATACAAATAGGAGCACTGGAGAGTTCATAGATACAGTAAAGGCGGCCATATATATCCATACATATGTATGGATACACATACCCAGACCTATATGTACTGATTCTATCTTACTGTCTGCAGCAGATAAATAGTGAACAATATTTCTTCCTGCATTTTCATCCTACAAAATGCCTTTTCCGTTTCTATAGCAACTTCTCTTGTTTGTAACTTGTAGTTCGTGTTAAAAATATCCTGAATTAAAAGGGAGAAAATTCTAAAAATTTAGAACAATTGGAAAAGATGGCAATTTTAGAATGAAATAAAGTCATAGATTGTGCTTAATAAGTAGCCTGTTCACCATAAGAAGCACTGAATGTAACATCCATTATGTGTCTTATAAAATAGAAATGGGGGTCTTATTAGTATGTCTTAGGTTCTTTCTTACAACCTGAGTTACTGCCATTTGAATGACTATGTAGTGTTCTCCATCAGAAATCCCACCACTTGGTAATGAGTAGAGAAGAGTTCCACCTCTAGACATACTTGTCTTCCTGCTGTGGGACCCCATCATACTGACTTCAGAGAAATAAGTGCAATTAATGTGCTCCATTGTCAACTGTAATGATTGCAATAGGTGTCCCACATCACATGAAACCAGATTTTGTGAAGAGCTTTAGCAATGGGCAGCAAGAGAAACTGTGATGGATACCATTCTTTTCTAATTCCATTAAATGAACAGAAAGTCTTTTATGGATCATCCTTCAGCTCCAGGTGATAAAGGTCTGAAACAGTCCTTCCACTCACCATTAAAACTTTATGAATACACATGTTTTTTTGAAGGGTAATTAGTCTTTGTTGCCATGCTGTGTTGCTGTAGTTTGGGCAACATAGAACATTTTATAATATTATGTAGGCACAGAAAGGCACACATTCAATATAAAAACATAGCTGTGAACTTTTTGGCTGCAGGGCTACACTACAGTCAGCAGAGCAGGAGGAATGTTCTTACAGTGGGCTCATGGCCTCCACTGATTTCTCTGCTCTCTTCTCCATGCTGTGTCCCAACAGTGACCTACCTTTGTGAAACAGGAAGGACTTAGCATAGGACATGGACAGAGCAGGTCCATCCCAAATTCTGGTCTGTGCCTACAGACTCCTCTCTGCAAAAGAAGAGGAGAAAGAAATTGCAAGAAAAATGGGCAAACCATAAGGTCAAATTTGTTAATAAGCAACTTCCTTCTTGTGTGCAAGAGCCGATAAAAACCAACGAATGCAAGAGTGGGACACCGCAACACCTCTGCTTTAACTGAAGGCACTCTGAAATATCTTAATTAATCTGTTTTCTAGCTAAACTGAATATTTGTGGGGACAGAGACTGCACTGTATTTGTTCTGAACAGAACACATTGTCAGCAGCCAATAAATTAAACTGCAGTAAATGGAGTCATTCTGCTGCCACACAGTTCTGCACAGACATTCCTGCTGGGACTCTTGTATATTGGTGTATGCTTCTCCTTGAACTTACTCGGTTATCTTCATCTTTCTCCAGGCTGATGATTTTCAATTATTTCCTTGTTGATCTCTGTATTTTGCCGGGGGAGGTGCAGAAGAAATCTTTGCTTCCTTCCATTCCTCATTACATTCAGCAAATCACTTTGCTTCAGCCTCCCCTCTACTGCTCCCAGCCATCTTTGCCTTTTAAAAGTTTCTTGGTTCTTTCTAAGTTATTCATACTCCATTTCAGCATGAACAATTACTCTTGCAAAGACATGTAGTTATGACAAGAGATATGCAATTGTATGAGTAGTTATCAAAAAGGTCACAAGATTAAGACTTTTGGTACGCAGAAAACCAGTTTCCCTGCCTGTCCGCTGATTTTCCAAGTAAACTTAAATCATGTGAGTTGAATGTGGCAAACTACAGACTAGCTGTCCCTCTTGTCTTTCTTTCCTCCATCCACAGTTTACAGACTTCTCTGTTTCTTTGTTGCTGTTCTTCTTTACACCATCAGTCTTAGAAGAGGCACTGGGAGGTAAATGGCTGCCAAGGTCTCATCAGCTCTAGACAGGAGTAGAGTAGGTATCTCACTGCAAATTTGCTTTTCTGACTGCAAGCCATTCTGCTCTTCCTGCATGGTAATTTTTCACTCTGTGATGCCAGAAGCAGTTGGTTCATGTTAGTTCAAATGATCCCAAGAGTTATTATCCAAAGAATTAAAATCCTAAAAGGTATCCAAAGAGTCAAGGTAGAGCATTTTTCTTTCACCAGCCTTTGACCAGTCCCTTCTTCCAGATGTTCTACAACTGATGTCAACCTTAGTCACTCATTTCTTAAATTCTTAACTGAAACACAAGGGCTAGCAGCGTTTTGTTTGCTCACAGACAGCCAATCTTAGCTGCAGTAAATCGCTACAGTTCTTAAGAAACTGATGTACCTGTTTAAAGTGGCCAATGATCCACCACACACAAGAGTCTGAAATTCCTTCTGACACTGGATGATCACTGAAAAATTCTAAAGTTCATTTGAGATGTGCATGCTGATCCTTTGGTAACGCATGGATTACCAAGAAAGCCAGATGCCTCTTACGATCTACTTGCTTGCAATGTCATCAGCTTTTTCATGGTGACAAACATATTTCATAAAATGCATTTATATTAAAGGCATATCCTGTTTTAAGAAGGTGCTATGCCACTTTTAAAATGTGGCATTTCAATCTGTACTAAGCAGGTATTTCATTCAGAATAAGGCCAGCTTTAATAGTAATGCAGCCATTTTTCTGCTCAGGGGCATTTTTTGCATGCTATACTAAGCATGCTGAACACAGGATACTTTGCTAGAGCTGCCAATAATTATTCAGAAAGGTCCTTCGATGACACCAAATTCAGTGCAACTGCTGAGGACTGAGGATTTGGTGGAAATGTGTGATGTTTCTTTTCTGTGTTCATCTCTAATGATTTCTGACCCACTTAACATTCAAACTTACCTTTAAAAAAAAGCCACTTGCTCAGCACGGAGAAAGCATGGTGTTTGATTCCCCTCATCTTCTACCCTAAGGAAAGCAAAGGTCCTTAGACCTTCCTGCTTGGCAGACAGCAGTAGGAATTTTTCCACCTTCTTTGGAGAGACCTGAGGATGTCCCGCTTTGATACCTATCCCAGCCTCTGGAGTAACCAAGGAGGGCTCTGCTCTCAAAAAAGTGAACCCTGGTTTTATGATAAGCTCAGTGTTGTAAAGTCTTTGGGAGCTTGCACAGCATGGGAAGTCAGGCAGTGTTCAGATATGGCCCATGCTGCTTACAGAACTTCATCAGAGTCAATGTTTTAACTTTTGAGACAGCTTAATTTACATGAGCCACAATCACCTGCCCACATAGTGAGACCCCTGATAGTCTTACAAAGAAGCACCCTTCACTGACTCCAGAAAGTTTCATCTTGGTAGGGAGCTTAAAGGCTTTCCAATGGAAGGGCAAGTGCATCTTCTAGGAATCCTTGCTTGGAACGGCAATAGTTTCTTTTGTGGCTCCAAAACAAAGGCAGCTTTCAAGAAAGCTGTTAAGAGTGGTGTGTGACACCTCTGCCTGTTCCTGCCCTAGGTGACACAGAGATTTCCACACAAGAAAGTTGCACAAATTCAGGTTATTTAGCCCTGACAGAGATTTTCAGGGTTTTATCAGGGATTGTCTGTTGGATGCACACAAGCCAGAGCTCAATGAAAACCTGCCATTTATTTAGCTGGCTATAGGCTGTTGGGTAGGTATTTATGCCTCAGTGCCTCCAGGGTGCACTTTCTTGTAAAAAGCAGTTGGCTCCGTACAGAAATAGGAGATTGTAATTGGCCACCTTCTGTGCTACATCCTTCCTGTGAGAAGTTCTACCAACCTCAGTAAGAAATAAAGAAACCAGCCACAATGAGAACCACTCCTCTCTTTCCTTGATTACCAGTAACATACACATATTAATTAGTGGAGTGGTTGGCAGGGGAAGGTTCAGCTCTTCCTTTCCCTATGCTTCAGCAAATCTTTACTGTCCTCAGTCTGTGGCAAAGAAAAGCTTTTTCAGTGCAGGTTGTAACACACCAAACTTTAGCCCTAATCAAATCCACATCTGGAAGATATTAGGATGCACTACCATTTTTAAAGTGTGAATGTTAGGACTTACTCATTTACTTTATATTTTTAAAAGTAAAGTGCATGCTGTGTTCCAGACCCCTCCCAGTGCTTTGTACTTAAATGTGCTTGTGTTCCCTTATGTTGCCTTTTTGGTTTTGAATGGTTTTCTTCTGGCCTGTGATCTACTTCATAATTCAAATGGAAAGTTTCTGAAAATAAGAGGCTTTAGTGCAGGAGAAAAAGTGGCTTTAATTTTAAAAAATAGAAAGTATCTGTATCTTGTTCTGAAGTGCAGTGATACATAACCTTCTGAGGGAATGAGGAAGCCTGGGTATTTTAGAAGGTGGGATGGATCTCTAGGAACTGCCCTTTGGTCTTCTAATACCTTCATGAACGCATATCTTGAGGATTTGAAGCCAAGACCTAGGTCACATTTACTTGCAGAGGAAAAACACCTGAGAGCAACTTCTGACAGACCATTATGCCAAGGAGATGAGACTTCCACATGCATCTGGCCTCTTGATTGCTTACTCTGAGAATGAATATGCCTGATTTAAACAGCTTGCCCAGGATAACAGGGCTATATATTTCACTTCTATACCCTGTCGGGTAGAGCTCTATGGCCAGCAGAACTCTGTGTGTGAACCTTGGGGGATTCTATTTTCTGTCCCTGGTCCTGACCGACCCCTTTGGCATGGACACGGCTTGCAGAGACCTCTCAATCAAAGAAGGTCTCTCCCAGCAAGGAAGGCAAAGGCTGTAATTAATTTCCTTTAACCTTCAGTCCCACATAGTGTTGGCCCTTAGAATAACCAAAAGTAGGTACTGGATACTGGCTGCTCACTACAGGCTTCTGAAACTTAGGCACCTAAGGAAGAAAGGCAGAATTTTCCCTCCTTCAAAGAGGAACAAGACCCTGCTCTGTCAAGACGGACAAACTGTGCTTTTGCATTAGGACCCAGGGTGGCTTCTGCAGATGCCATGTGGGGATTTCTGACTACATCCCAACTTAGTAAGGTGAACCAGCCCTCATTCCTCTCCCAAGCTGGAAACAGGAACTACAACACCCAGAAGAATGTTGGTAAGTCCTTTGGGCAAATCCCATATCTGGATAACTGAGGGACCAAGTTTGTAGGGAGTGCCACAAAACACATCTATTCTACAGCCTATATAGCTGGTCTTAGGACCTCTCAGCTTCACTAAAATTTTGAGCACAAAGTAGGAGCCTAAACAAACCTGATCTCCACCTTTACTTTACTTTAAAGGAATATAACATAGAGAGGGCCACAATGGAATGTACAGAGGGCACCAGGGCAGGAAAACGGTGGAAGGTCAGTATGAGCACCTGGAGGTTATCTCCAGGTGGATAAGAGAGTCCTCTTCTTTGAATCTGGGACCATGCTAATCCTCTACTAGTGAACAGATTTATAAAGACAATTTTCTTAAATCTAGAAACTTGCTTGGCACTATTTCTAACCAGATCTGTTATTTTCATTACTGTGGCTGATGGCTGTGAGTTCTAATCCTTTTAAAGTCAGAAAACAAAAGGGAAAAGAGCTTCAGAAATCATGTCCTCCCAGGATGAGTAAGAACGCTGTGTTTTTAAATTGTTGAGTACAGAGTGAGCTTAAAAGGAGAGACCATTTCCATTGTTCTGAGGCAAGAATCACTGGTGGTTTCCTTTCAGCATAGTCCCTTTGCACAGAGCGTGCAAAGCAGCTGAAAGTGTCTCTGCATGGCCTCACTCAGCCTCTGAACAGACTAAGCAGGATGTGTAAGAAGCAGCAGCCACTGGGTGTGTCATGCCTATAAGAAATTCATAAAGTTAAATTTGGCTTGCAACTTCCTTTAAGCCCACTACAAGAAACTACCATATCTGGTTTAGCAGGCCTCTCATCATGCAGTAATTATCTCCCTTTTAGGAACACACTGACAGAAAGCATAATAAAATTCTCATTACAGCCAGCAGCAAAAGTCCTGTTGAATTCAGCAGGAGTTGTAGCAGTGGATGCTAGCATCCTCCAGGCTGAGAAGGAAGAGGGAGTCTTCTACAACTGGAACTGCAGTCTGGTAGAACTGAAAGTGTAATTAGTTAGATACCTGTGTTGTAAGAAACCAACCATTTCTGTTGGTTTTTTTTTTTTTCTTTTTTGCTGAGCAACCTAAAGAGCCTTCATTTGCTTAAAACTTCTCATCTCAAACAAATCCTTTCAATATCAAATATGAACGCAAACAATGGAACACTTAGGCTATGATAAGCTGGAAACTCATATCTACCATTAAAACACCCCAGCACTTTTAATCCTCTGAAAGGTACACTTTGTTGTGAATTCAGCTTCTTCTCTTTCAACTTTTGCATTTAATTAATCTTTGTCTGAAGGTCATGTTCTTGTTACTCAGAAGCATGCCTCAGTGGTGCTAATGTTCAGCTGAGTGACCTCAAGTTGGTTAACAATTATCACCCTATAGTTTTCCAGCCAATTATCTCCAGAGGTACTAGAAAGGATTATTTATTATCTCTGTCTCACTTGGTTAAAAAAACCCCACAAGTATCCCTGAAAATTAATTTAGTTTCCTTAGGGAAGATTATAAATCTACAATGTAAAATTATGAAAAGGCTGTGAATCTTAGACATGTTTTCAATCTATCTGGATATTCATACAGTCTCTCTAGTGCAACAAACAATGGTATGGTTGCAAAGTGTTTTGGGTTGAGTTGGTTTCTTTGCCGTATGAAAGGGCGTGATAGTGGCTACCAAATGTGTTTTGGATTAATTAACTTTATTATAACTGGACATCATGGTGAGCTATAGGGGTAAATAAATCATATTTTATTACGCTAGTGAGTATTCTTCTTGGTACTGCTTCAACACTTAGAAAGCCACCTAAAACTAAGATTTCAGTGGCTAAGTGCTAGACAGAGGCCAAAACCATAGTCCATGCCCCAGAAAACATGCACTATAAATATGAGACAAAAAAATAACTGTTTGGTGACCAGGAAATATGAGACAGGAATAATGGAACTAAATGAACAGGATTAAGATGGCATGGGATGTCAGTGGGTGATAATCAGTCAGTAAGATAACTTGCAAACCACAGCAAATTCACATGGCTATTAAAAGAAAAATACTTTCTCAAATACTCAAAAATAAGACATGCCAGGGGACATTTTTACCACATGAATTTTTGTATTGTTTTGATTACAATATGGGGGTAGTACAACTTGCTGCTACATCTGGAAAAGAAAAGGTTAAAAAATACACTTCTAGCCCCAGGGTTGTGGGCCTGGCAAACCTGTGTAGCATAGGCAACAGTCCAAAGAAGGACTGGCACAGACAAAGGGAGGAGGCAGAAAAAGGGAGAGCTCTGTTGAGGTCCTCTGCTTGCCCTGCCCTGGAAGGAGAGCTATCTTTAGAAGGTGGTCTCGTTCCCCTAAGGAGAGGACTTTTGGAAATATTGAACATACACTTTCTGTAAGGACAGTAAAAGACCAAGACAGATTTTTGCTGTGACTGCCCCAGAGTCCTTAAAGCTGAAATCTCTGGCCACAACTATTAGGTATTTGGCACTTTTACAGTGTAAACCTGACTGCAAAAGGCCCCCATTTCCCCATGTGCACTATGATATTTGTTCAATGTATCTCAAGGAATGACATAGGACTTCTTCCTGCCTCTGTGCAACCTGAGGATCAGCTAGAGGATTTGCATCTGCGGGTTTTTTTTCTTCTCATTCTTGCACCTCTCTATTGACCTTGATTCCTTGTCATTGATGCACTCTACATATTTTCTTTTCGTCCAGCTGCACAGCCTCACTTAGTTGTAATGAAGGGTCTAAGGCAGAAAGCTAAATGAAGCCTATATGTCCCCCTTGTAGACAGGATATCCTTAGTTGTAGCACAGGGAGGCAGCTAATGAAGAGGCTAGCTTTGCTGCATGTCAATATGGTCTGTGCAAGCCAGCCAATTTTCTCTGTTATTCTATGAGAATATAATTTCTTTCTGGAGTGTTGTGAATACTTGCTCTTTAATATTGATGGGTTTAATGGATCATTTCTCTAGGAACAGCACACAATACTGTAGGGCACTTGACATTTATATCAAGGATGTAGGGCAAAATTCTATTGTACTTTATGAATAGCTGTGCCTATGCTATTAGAAACCAGGGGCCAGATAACATCAACTGCCAGAGCATTTTGTCCCACGATGGTTCATAGGGCATGATTCCTAGGAGTAAAAGTAACATCTGTAACGTTTATAAAATTTATGAGATGTGTTTATCTCCACCATAGCACTGTGTGTGCTTTGCTGGACTTTAAACAACAATGTATGATTATCAACCATGAAAATATCTTCCCTTCAAAGTTCCAACAAAGAACAAAAGCCAAAAGCTTTGGGGCCTAGGCCACTGAATTTTCCTGGGAATTTTTCCAGTTTATCTTTCATATATTTAACAGCTCATAAATTGGATTTCATATGTTTATCCTGGAAACCAGATTCTCTTATATTTAGGTTCTTATCTCACCACCCTTGTCTCCTAGAAGAGCCTAAAGCAATACAATTAATAGTCTACTCCTGAAACCACTGATCTACACATCCAATTATTTTAGAAAGACAACGATACAAATGCTGTGAATTTGTAGTCCTGTCCTTGAAAGAGTGGAAAAACAATACTGGTACACAGAGGAATTCAGTTTTAAAGAGAGCTTGAATATTCATGTGCTGTCTAAAATGCCTTCTCTTACCAACAGTATAAGAGTGATATATTCAATGTATCTGGAAAATGCACTCTCTGAAGTAAATCTTCACCTAGCATGCTTATAAACCTAGCCACAGTAAAGACTAATCACAGTTAACAGTGAGTAGTGTGGGGAAAACAGACTAGAAATAAACTGCCAGGCAGTAAAGTCCTCACATAGCAGAACCCTCTTGAAGAGCCAATGCAAACATCCCCAGACTCCTAATTTATCTGACTTCTCTTATTTTATTCACTTTCATGCTTCTTATAAATATCTGTCACATATCTCCTTAGCTGCATTAAGCCACTGAAGAAGGAAGACTTTGAAACAGAGAATTTAAAATGTTGAACAGGCCAGTGATCACAGGACTACGTAATTAACCAAAACAAGTCATTCTCTTCTATGGCATTACACATAAAATAACTCCCCAATGTTATTAAAAAAAATTAGAATACCACCAAACAAAATCAAGGCCCAAGTATCTCTGTGTTCTGTCAGTTTTCAGTTCTCTGTGCCCTCTCAGTCAGAACAAGCATCAGGAATAGTATCTTGCCAGAAAGGTTGCCTACACCACCACAGCTTTGGACTGAGATGTGAAATGGAAACTCATACTATCTCAGGCAGCACCTCTTACCAGTGCCACATTCACATAAATTAATTTGTCGTTACTTCAACTTCTCCTTGAATTCTAGATGGACAGGATTAGCTTACAGATTCAGTGCAGGAATCTCTTGGTAAAGCTGTTGGTTGCTGTTGCACCAGTCATTTGCCATTATCCTTAGTGACTCTTGTGGCATTAAAATCTCTCAGCTTCTGCACTGGCCCCATTTATCCCTAGCCTGGATGGTCCACCTACTCCTCACCTCTCGGAGTCTCTGCGGACAGTAAGCATTATTGACTGACCCAGGCAGCAAACTTAACTTGGAAAGGGGACATTAATTTCAAAATTTCTGATTTCTCTTCAGTTTCCTGAAAGGGCATGTTAGGCTTGAGTCATGAGGTTTAACAGTCCTTGTCAGGCAGGCTTGAATGCTCATATCTGCCTCTGTAAGAACAGACTTTAGCAAAGCCACAGGATTTGTCATATACCATCTCTGTATGTGACACAGCATCTTCATTTCCCCCCTGGATCACCAAACAGGACATTTACCTTCCTGCCTGATGTCTGGTGCTTCTGCTCCAGTCCTCAGCCCAGTCCCTTTTTTAACTCAGGCTATATGTCTTCCTGACAATGGCATCACTGAGGATCAAAGCCAGCTAAGCCACAGGGGTGACTCAGTGACCAAAAAATGTTGGTTAAAGTGCCACTGTAGAGTGGCATTCTCTGGATGTATTGGCATCACCAACATTTAGCGCTCCCCAGAACTGATTTCTGAGGTTAAGCCCAGGGAGAGCTGTCTCCCTGGGGCTGGTGTCATGGGTATTAAATGAAGATAATAACTTTGAAGGTTTTATCCTCTCTCCATCTCAAAGTAGAGAACAGAGCTCTGCGCAGCCCAGAGGGAGAGGGAAGCAAGGATCACTCCTCCTATTTTATTTCCTTAAAGATTAATTTCTCATGGAGAGAGATTCAATCAAGGGGCTGGAGCTTCAGCTGCAGCTTTTAAGTGAAAATTTGTGTTACGAGACTTTCATTTATTTGAGAGAGGTTTGTTTTGTCCTTGCAAACTCTTAAAAAGGATACTTTTCAAGCGTCTTTTTTAATGGAAGATAGTGTAAGTTTAACCTCAGTCTTGCAGCTGATGATGATGCAAGAAAAAAACCCAAAGACATCCACTGACATTGCATATTAAAATATACCATATCCCATGATGGTGCTGGATTCCAAACACTCACAGAATCAATGGAAAATGATGTTTTGCATGGGTGGTGACCACGACCACCTTTTCTACCTCAGCAATCTCTTTAGTTGGCCAAGACTGTAACTGTATAAAGCTGGCACATTAATCAGTTCCATTGAGTAAGGTGTCTTTTGGACTAATACTAATACTGAATTTCTAGTGTGAACTTTCTAAGGTCAGGAATCCTGACAGAGATTCTGAAATGGCCAGAGTAGGGGCTGGAAGGGTATTCAAGCACATATTAAAATGTCAAAATCATGTTTCCTACCTCTCCTTTCCAAAATATTTTATAAATCTTAAGTAATGAACCCCAACAGCATGTAGTTTCATAAAGAATAGTAATTCTTCATTTTACACAAGAGAAGGGAATTCATCCTGGCCACAGAAAAAGCCAGTGTCAGAACTGGAGCCTGTAGCTATCAGTACTAGCATCTAAACGTGAAAGCAGCCCTTTAGATTCTGCCTAATTGCCAGTCTAAATTAGCCATTAATGACTTCTCCAACTCCCATTTCCTTACTGCAGCAGGACAAAAATCAGAATGCAAGAGGAAGAAAATGCCTGTGCTGGGACTCACAAAATCTGAAAAAGAAATTATTTTCAAAAGCTGTTTTTCTTCTTAGATGTTATGATGACAGCTGCCCTCAGAAAAACACAGACAGACAGATGGATAGGGAATACTTTTGTCATGAGCTGAACCCAACATCTATCTTAATAGTTTTAAGTCAGGTGTCCCATTGTAAAAGAAGAGAAATGGAATAGAACATGATAATGAAATAAATTTTCCACTGGATCTTCCTCTT
Source organism: Falco biarmicus (assembly GCF_023638135.1). Lineage (NCBI taxonomy): Eukaryota > Metazoa > Chordata > Aves > Falconiformes > Falconidae > Falco > Falco biarmicus. The sequence goes on from NC_079289.1 coordinate 82,147,902, forward strand.
GAGGGATGGGGATAGAAATACTGCAGGGATTTCTACATCTCTCTGCTTAGCCGTTTTTAGAGGGAGCCCCCTGGCCACATTAACCTCCTGAAAAATGTCCTTTTGGGTATCCTTGGGGATATGGAGAAATGGTGCTGTAGGCCAGAGCCAGAACACTGTTCCATTTTTCCTTGCCCTGCCATCAGCTGCAGAAGTCATGGGCTGTGACCCTTGGAAGCCAGGTGGCTGGGTGGGAGTAGAAGCATCTAATTTCCCACAAAGACAAAGGAGTATCCAGTCACAGATCTCTTCACAACAGAGAGGATACCAAGGCCTCCTGCTGACTCTCTTAAAGGCTAATTAGACTGGAAACTCTTGGCAGGTCTTTACAGGAATTGTGCTGCAGGGACTGTTCAGTCATTTCAGTACTTCTAATAAGGAGACTTGACATATAGTACCTGCAGAATTCTGTGGTGTATCTCTGGATGCCTTTCTTTCCTCCCTGCTTGCATGCCAATGTCACTATTGCATGCAACATTTATTCTCATTTTCAGACTTCTGCTGCACCTGAGCACAAAGGAAGACAGATCTGCTTCCATACATCTGCTGTTTTGCAACCGTGCCATGGGCAAGTTCAGCTTGCAAAGTTAAGGAGCATGGTTTAGTTCCTATGTGCTCGCAGATGGGCCATCAAACATAATGTGAGCTGAAACAAAATATCTCAACTCATTGTGCCTGGCAAGAGTTGCTGTAGCAGATTCTGGGGGTGACTGTTTGTATTCATGTGCAGGCTCCCAAAGCATTGCTGAAGTGACAGCCTGTTTCTTTAAGAACTGCTGCTACAGAACATTACAATACAGTGATACAAGGAAATTGCTGCAACTCCCTGCATGTTTGATTTCTTGAACTATCAGTAGAAATGCTCCATCTGTGTCTTCCCATCTGTACTGCACGTTTTGGCAAGACAGCATGCCAAAACCGACTTATCCTCTATCTCCCTCCTCCCCACTAGGACCTCATCCCTCCTCCTCCTCTAGTTCTTTTTCTTCAGAAACACTGGGGAGAAAACAGCATCCAATACAGAGTTGCTGTTTCTGTCTCTTGCTTCATTTCTGATTACCCCGAAGGGAGAGGATAAACCACGTCATCTTCCCACTCTGCCCTGCAAGGACTACATGGGTTACAAAATTCAAAGGGTCTGGCTCTGGGTAAAACTTGTGATGGAGGCAGGAGGCTCCTGAAGAGAAAGATTATGTTGTCTTTTAGCTGCAGGGAACCCTGGGGGAGAGAGCCAAAGCTACTGTAGGAGGAAGCGTGGGGCGTGAGGCCAGAGGGAATGGAGATCCGATGGAGCTGAGCCCAGGAAGGAAGAGGAAGCCCTGCAGGGTCAGTCTCCTACTGCCAGGGGAGAGGGGGGGTCAGCACTGCTGCCCTTTGCCTCCCGTAGTGCTGCTCTTCTCCTCATGCATCCCAGCCCCTCGTTCTCTCTCGGCAGCAGCAGCAGCCTCAATGTGCATGGGTGTGCCACAGGCAGGAGAGAAAACATGGCCCCTTTGATGCTCCCAAAGTCTGCTGCTGGAGGCTGCTGCTTACTCTGTCTGTGGCTAGCTGTCCAAATGAATTCCTCTAGTTTGAATACTTATGGATTCCCTTTGGGTTTTATTCTCATATAGTCTTCTGACTACGGCATTCTAGTAGGTATGCCTGCTAATCCTAAAGTTATCACTTATTTCATCATAAGAAGGCTTGTTTGCCTGGATAATTTTGGACTGACAGGGCAGAGGAGGGGGTAAGACTGAGATTTTTTAAAAATTGTGAATGTCTTTTAAAAATACCAGAAACATGCTGGGTTTGTATTTCTCATTTTTTACACAACTCAGCCACCTGGTAGAAAGCACTAAAAAAAGACAGAGTGACTTTGCTTGCCACAAACATCAAATAATGAACAATCAAAGCAAAGTGATTACAAGCAACCCAGAGGCAGAAAACAATTTAGTAGGGTGACTCAGATGAACTGTCACAAGAAAGGAGAGCAGTTAGAGACAAAGCGCTAAACCTCAAAAATGGCCCAGTGGCACACACCAGGTAATCCTGAAGGGGGTCTGACCTGTAAGAGCTTTTAAAGCTCCTTCCTCTCCTAGATTGCCATCCAATAAATCTTTTGAGAACAGCCTTATATGTGAATGTGAGTAGCTATAATGGAAACTTTCATATGCCTGCAGTTAGGCATGTGCTCAAGTACTTTACTAGATCTACTATGTAAACGTGAGCAAGATTTAGTGTTTTACAGAAGGTAGCTGCAAATAGTAAAATGAGCAGGAGGCACAAATCCTTTTCCCTGGGATTTCTGGAGCATGTATGGTATTTAATTGATAGTTACAGTTTCTCATTCCTACTTCTTCCTCTCTCCCTCCCTCTTCCTCTGCCAGCATGAAAAATTCAAACACTCACACACACAGAGACTCTCACAGTGTCCTGATCTGACCTCACCACCAGAAGCAATATGGGACATCATTTAGCTATTAAAAAAAACAGCCCACAAAGCGTTGTGAAAACAACCTCAGTGGGCTTTTTGTTAAGAATTAACATAGCTTCCTCTCAGAAGAGCAAGCAACTGTGTTTAATCTAGGTCTGGCATCAGCTTCTCTAATGGCACACCTTCGTCCCTGTCCCTACAGGCAGCCTAGCTGCAGGGCACCTGCATCCCAGCTCGGGGTGGGAGCGGCCACCACCACATGGTGCATATTGCTTCCGTGAGAAGGTGCTTGAGTTGTTTCTCCACCAGCTGGTTGCCCCTGGGGTTATTACTGAGCAGCAGCCTGTGTACCATAAGGTGTCGTTTTCATGCATGAGTAAGTAACAAGTCACTAGTCAGTCTTGTTACACCAGTGCATAAAAGCCTGCTGGTGCTATAAATAAGTTCCCCTTTCCCAGTTGTTCCCTGGCATGTTCACACCACAGCTAAGATACTGGTGTCCAACAGTATTGCCTGGCTCAGCTTAACATCTCCAGACCCAGAAATTTTTAAGGCTGGAACACCAAACTGTTCATCATCCTAAATCGGGGAAAAAATTATAAATGGTGGTGTTTGCATAGGGCTTGGCTGTGCATGTCCTCAGTGTATGAAGTGTTTCGGACATGACTGTCCTGCAGATGCCTGGCACATGCTCCTACAATGTTTCACAGCTGTGTTTTCACAAGAACTCCCCCTTGTATGAAGCACTCACTGGGCTTTTAAGGCAGTGCCCTTTGTTTCTAATAGTTATTGATTCCCTGAATGCAGGGGAATATGGATTCAATTAGCTAGTCATAGCACCATAGTTCAAGGCTTGTCAGCATTTCCAGTATATAAGCTTCTGTTTTCAAGGTTTCTATAACATATATATATGTATATATATATATACATATATATATACTTATATAAATTTATATAAACTTTATAAATAAAGTTGGTATTCAAGGTTCTTTTACAGGTGATTAGTTCATAACATGCACTAATTACTTTTTTTATTTTAGTACCAGCGCTTACTGCAAACATATAGTGAGTTTCCAACAAAAGTTTCTTATTAAAGATGGGCACTTCCACTCAAGGCAGTGCTAGGCAGCCATATTCAGAATAAGTTATTTTTCTGATTGGGTGAAAAATTACTTGCAGAGACTTCTACAGGCACTATGAACTGCCACTCCAGAGCACAAAACTTTCCCATTGCAAGGAATGGAAATAATCTAATAGCCTCTGAAACGAACGACCCTTTAATGTAGGCATGACCTATTCCAATGTTTTTGAACAAGCTACTCTACTGCTATGTCTTTTCTCCAGAAATATTCACTTTTTCACGTTTCTCTTCATTCTCCAACAACAATTGGGCACCAGTGCTCTAGCAAAATCTTTAGGCAGTACTTACCCACATCTTTACCTTAGCTTTAAAAAGGGGACATCTCCCCACCTGAATAAAGGACTCCCATCTACACACCTTTAGGCTGTTACTGCACTGCAGCCTATGGAGATCTCACTGCTGGCTCTGCAGTGCCCCTGCCGCCTGGCCCTCCAGTTGTGTATTTCTTCCCGCTTTGCACCTGCTCTAACATCACTTTGCAGCCAGGTCTAGAAAAAGGTCAAGCTGTGGCCACTGACAGCTGCACTGGCTAAGGCAGTGGTTTCCTCCATGGCAAAAATACACAGTCCAAAAAGCCATCTCACCCAGCATGCTCCTACATTTGCAAGGCAGCTTGGATCCTAGTAGTATCTTCCCAGCAAAACCAAGGATTTCCTAGATGGAAGTTCCTCCTGAATTAGCGCTCAGCAGTAATGTGAGATGCTGACGCTTCGGGGGACAGTATCTTGCTTGGAACACACTGGGGGCTGTGATCCAAAAACCTTTGGTGCTCAGTGCAGCAAGACACTGCCAGCCAGCTGACTGGCAATATCGCAGCACTGTGAGAGGCAGCCTGCCTCAGCTTTCTTGCTGCAGCTGAGCCAGGAACTCATCAGAGCTGCTGCTTCTCATCATGGCAGGATAATGCTCTTGTAGGAGGTGCTGCTAGCTTTCCCCTGCTACTGCGATCGCAGGTCAGAGCAACCAGGATCCACCATGTCTTGTTGTGGTGGGCTTTTGTCCACATGAGAAGCAGCTGCTCTTGGCTCCCAGCTCCTGTGGAGCTCAGCGGCAGACTGGTGAGTCTGAAACTATAACCCCTGTCTGTTCTTTTCCTTCTTTTCTGGGTTTAGTGATTCAGTGTTTGAAAATAAGAAGTTCCTACTATCTTCCAGAAATTGCCTAATCCACTTAACTGGAGTTTTTTTGCTCTTCTAGCTCTAAACCTTCCTCATCTTATCAGTTCTTGGCATTACTATACCAGAGCAATACTTCCACCCATTTTGCTCTTCTTCAGGGGCATTCATTCATTCTTTTCCTCCTCCTATTCCCTGACAGACAGCTGAAATACACTCAGGATTTCAGTGCTTGCTATTTTCAGTGCACGCCACTGAGCTGCCTATCATGGAAGGTACAAGTTTAACATTCAGAACAGTTCAGTCTGAGACCACTTTGCATCACCCTGTTTGCTCTGCCTGGGTGCATGTCTTTGCCACTTCCTGACAGCAAGCCAGGCTGGGATGTGGGGACACTGTTCCTTTTTCCATGCTATGCCCTGTTTGGTTTCCATGTGAGGGAAGCACAGTGGATGGGCCAGGTGAGTTGCAGCTGGGCCTCTGAGCTGGGCAGCTTGGGGACAGGAAAGGTTCACCCTCAGAGCATGTGCCCTTCAGGATAGATGCAGCCTGAATATCTGTTTTCAAGATGTTTAATTGTTTTTTAACTTTACCCTTTCTATGATCTAATATTGCTTTTCTAGCTGTAGTGTCTTTTACTGTGAGTGTTGTTGAAATATACCAACTCCTAAAATACCTAAAATAACACGGATGTTTTTAATATACTTGGTATAAGGATGGCATGTTAAAATGTATTTACATCTCAAAAAATTTAACCCGAAGCAGACTTGATACTATCTAAATAATTTGTTTAAGAGAACACAAAATAATTTCCTCCTTTTCCAGGGGAGATATAATATTTACAAAATCTTATCTTCACAAACAGAATTTGTATTTTAAACATGCAAATTAGAATTTGCACACTAAGGACAGTCAAGCTAAAAAGAAATTAGGAATATGTGATCAGCAAAGGAAGAAAAAAACTGCTGGAATGTATCGCCATTACAACATTGATATATGGCAATCTTATGACAGGTAAATGTATAAGGACTTATTTGCCAATGCAGAACACTCTCTATGGAACATTGATTTAAATATAGCCATGCCTTCCTCTCTTCAGTGGGTCATAATGTAGTAGTAGTATGTCCTCTGATGTCCTCTACTTTCACAGTTGATACAGGGACCCAGGTAGAAAGATTAGAGAAAATGGGTGGGAAGTATCGTAGCAGACTGCAGCCATTGCCTTGATATATGCAGTGACATAGGACCAGTGCATTTCTGGAACTGGTAAGAATTGTTATTAACATCATGCTGGGAATATGCATCCCTGCAGTCACTCAGCTATGGTTTAAGGTGACATGCATTGCAGCAGCACAAATTGTACTGGCATCATTAAGGCTGAGATGCCATTGCTATGCCATGAATGGTAGCCTCTCCATTCCTTTTCTTCTATGTGTATCTGTATAGGTACTAGCATAATGACAATTATGTATTCAGATTGTTACAATGTGAGCAACAGTAATGGCTATAAGGGAGCTATAATGCTGTGTCAATTAAACAATATGCATTTTAAAAGTGCTTAAGTCTGAAGCCACATAATAGCTTGCAATCATTCAGAAGGGCTTTTAATAACATATTACCTAAATCAGTCTGTGTCAGCTGTCCTCTGCCCACTGTGGGGTGAAGGTCTTTTTTGCAGTTTTCCTGACTGGTTGTGAACCATGATTGGTTACTGTAGGCTGGCAATAACAGGATGACTTTCTTCTCCAGGACTTCCCCAGGTGCTCTTTCCCAATTGAAACGTAGGCTCATCCCCTCCTAAAGATACTGTGACCTTCACTGGTGTTTATTACTTGCAACACATTTTCAAAACATAGCCAGATAAAAATAAAGGGGTTTTTAATGCTGCCATAACTGCAATATATTTCCTGTGGATTAGATAATTTATTTATTAGAAGCTGTGTGCTTGTAAGTAATCTGCCACTGGGCCATCCCTTCTGCTCACCCCAGCCCTGTGGGGAGAGGCCAGAGCCTCCACCTTAACAGCTTGTCTTTGCCTCCATGTGGTCAGCCAGATGGGCTGCACTGGTCCTGTCCAAGCTCTCTGAGACAGCACAGGCTGCTGAAAGAAGCTTAAGCCTTTTGTCTAGGATGGCACCTAAAGATTTGTCTGTGACTATGCCCATGAGTGCAACAGGAAACACCTGTGCAGCTGCTGGGGCTGGAGCCAGACCCAGGATGGCAGCGCTGCATGCCAGGGCCTGGCGGCTGGAAAGCAGCAGTGAGGGAAGATCTCCAGGAGGCCTCACCGGCCTCACGCTGGGGACCATCCCTGTCCCTGCCAGCAGGAACCTTGTGCTGGCCTCGGGCCCCGCCACCCCCTTGCTCACTGGATTTTGCAAAGATTGTGCAAAACAGACCTGTAAAACTGCCGCCGTTTCCCCACAGCTGCAGAGGGGAGCCATGCCACACAGTGGCTACGTGCCCACCCTCGCTCCTCAGCCCCGGCACCCTCTGGGGCATGAGGACACAATTTCCAGGGCAGCAGCTTCTCTGGTTGCTTAATAAAGTACCCACAGAGGCTCTGGGGCTTTTTTCTTCTTTTTTTTTTTTTTTTTGGCTACATTTTATTGAGATGATAATAGTGAGGTGTCAGACTTTTCTGAATGCTCGGAAAGAGCTCCTTTCTGGATCTTCTGTCTAGTCAGCTTGTCACTCCAGGGCATTGTGTTACAGAGAAGGTGAGAAGAGGCAACAACCACTGCCACATGCAGTTGATGGTGTTTTATGGGGTCAGTGGTTTCTAGCCTCTGCAAAACAACCTAGAGTGACTGAATTTGGGCTCCTCCTCTGGCTTGCTCTCCTCAGGCAGGATGAAAGCACCAGCTCTGTTGGTGCTTTTGCCGTGCCAGGCTTGCACCTCTTCTCACACCTCCCAGAGACCATACCTCTCTCTAACTGCAGGTACTGACCAGCGTGTAAAAGCAGGAGAACTGTATTTTGTAGCATAAGGAGGCAAGCCAGGCTTAATTTTTCTTTAATGTATTATGTTTCTGTGGTGTTTTTTCTCTACATGTTGAGCAGTATGTGCTACACAGTTAACTTTGGGGAAACTCCACAGGTTTGGCATTGACATCGCTCAGGATGAGCCCAAGCTGACCCACAAAGCACTGGAAAGGGGTTGATGGTAACAGGTGTTTCTGATCACTGTTCACAAAGCCCGTAGAAAGGTGCCATTGTCATTTTTAGTCAAGTGCTTGTGTTGCAGTGCGTTGCAGCGTTACATCCAGCCACAATGCTACCCCTATAACACTGAGGGCTGGAAAGTATGTGGGCATCTGGAAGTGCAGCCCAACCTGTGAGGTATTCAGTATCTGCAGCATTTTGTATAATTGTCTCAGCTTGAGGAGTAACTGCTAGAGCCATAAAAATGCATGCTTGGTGGGGTCAAAAATGGCTAGTGCAGGTTTTGGATTTTCTAGATTTGAAAGTTCACTGTGGACATGGGTCTGGTTCTCATTGTGCCAGGAGACATGCCTCTGGCCTTGCATCTCTCCAGCACTGGAACTTCTACAACATTGTGCCTGATTTAGGGAGTTACAGAAAATAAGGGTGAGTACCAGATGAAGGAGAGTCTATTGACCCCTTCCATTCTTTTCACCTAACTCAACAAGAACTTTTTCTTAGCCTTCACTTATCCTACCATTTTTAATTTTTCGTTTTCTATCTCTCAGATTTGTTTCCATGATACGTTTTCCTCCATTTTCAGCTGTTTACTATTTCTCGCCTTCCCTTTCAAAAGATTTCCCAGCATACTTTAAATTTGCTGTTGTGAAGTTTCATCTGGCAAATCCTGCCCTCCATTTGGTTTCCTCAGAGGCACATTTATATGCTAAATGTGTTCAGTTCTTCTACAGAAAATGGAAGTTCAGGCACAGAGGGATGTGAAAGGCATCTAGCTCATGGCTCAGTTCCATGCTTTCTCCCACAGTGCAAATGCAGAGAGTGAAGTAGCCACCACAGGAGTGTGCCATGGTGAGGGAGAGATACCACTGTGCAGTACATCCTCACCTTCCTCTGGTCCAAGTAGCAGCTGGAGGAAGACAGCTTACTCAGATGATGTATGCAAGCCTCCTGCTATCATCCCCACCAAGGACTGACACTGAAAGAACCAGGACTTTCCTTTGTGGCCCAGTTAGATGCCACCTAGATACAGTAGCATGGCAACAGACTGCTTGGTAGCTGTGCTAGAAATGAAGCACTAACCATTTCTCTGTGTTGCTGTCTCCAAGGAGAAGTTCAATATAAGTCAGCCCCTTAACATCAGTTTGACATCAGCCTATGTCTTTGCCACATTAATTCAATTTATTACCCATTTTGATCCATGCTTTGCATTCTATTTAGGATGTCAGGGGACCTGTTCATCCCTAATGACTAAGGAAGCATTTGTGTTTTATAAGCTATTTGGGACACACCATAAGGAACTAAAAGTGTCTGGTTTATTTTCATTGTTAAATTTACCATGTACCCAATTCAGATGCTGTTGAAATTGATAGCAAACTTACCGGGGACCACTGCAACAGAAATGCTTTCTGAAATTTAAGAAGCCCCATCAAAGATGTTCTCCCTCCAAAAAGGGCCTACTGGCGTCTTCATAAATAATGCATGGAAATGTTATCGGGGTGGGGAGGAAATTACAAAACGTTAGTTTGTTGTTCTGTCTTTTATCTCTAGCTAAACTTTGATCTCTAGAAAGTGTATCTACTGTCATGTATAAGAGTTTCCTTAGTCTTTACTTGGTAGCATATTAAAATTCAGCTGACTAATTTCACTGGTTTTCTTTGATCTTTTCCCTTCAACATGAATTACTCTAGCTGAAGAGTTCATATTTGCTGAAGCAAAATTCATCTTCCTTCCTCTGTACCTTCAGACATTTGGGAGTTTCACTGTGCTGCTTTTTTGCCTACCTGTCCTTGCTTATTAGGTGTATAGCTCTTTCTCTTTGCCTATGCTCTTGTTTCCATGTGGTGTTTTGCTGTCTCAAGTATTCAGATTGCTGCAAGTGATGGGTTTCTGGGGCACTTCCCCCAGATGCCCCTATGGATTACAGAGCCATATAGGACAGTTTCCCCACTGACATAACTCTAAGTAGCCCATCAGTGTCCATACTCCTTTTTAAAAGAATGTATTTATTTGGGAATGAATGTTACGGATTTTGGAGTGTGGGATAGGAGATCAGTAGTGTCTGTTAGGGTGCAATGGTAAGACAAGTTTAGTAACAAACCAAGAAAAAGTATGTCAGGTTGTTGGCTTCTTGCATACTTCTGCTTTTGAGTCTGTATTTTTGCAATGCTTGTGATTATATGGATGCTTGGACCACACAGTTTGCCCATCCCCACCCTAGGAAAAATGGACAAGCCATGGCAGGACATGGGCCAGGAGCACTCTTCCTCAGAAGTGCAGCACAACACGTGTAGGCTGGGCTGTGGAAGCAGTAACATCCTTCTCAGCAAACTCCCTCAGCCACCCAGAACACAGATGATCAGAGGCAGATGTGCTCCCTACATGTCCCACCCACTCACTGCTCATTTGCTCCTGAAGGGAGCAAAGAAAACATATTTTTCTTGTCCCCATATAAATAGACTCCATTGCTGTCAAACCCCCAATCTATGAGCACCATGCACATATGCTTGTGTACTCACACTCATACTCCACCTGCTTCTTTCTACACAAGTACTATATTAACTCTCTGCAGAACAAAAAAGCATTTTAAGAAATCCTTAGAGATGAAACAAGGATCGGCTAGAATGCCGTTTACTTGTTGTTCACAATTTCACAGTTATGAAATCCTACTACATATTACGGTCCATGCTTCTTTTCATATAGGCGTGTATTGCCTGTCCTCAGGACATGAGGATGTTTTTTCACAGGACTGTTCAGAACTTGGAGCACAGTGCTTTATCTAGATGGATCCTCAACATGCAGTGATTTCACCTGTCAAGGCTGCCAGGGGATACCTGATGCTTAGTTAGAATTATGTATTAGAGATGGAGATTATACTTTTCCAGACAAACAGTTGTTCATGCTATATTCTAGTAAAACACTCCTTGTGATTTGACATAGATCAGTACAAATTAAAAGAGGAATGAATCTGCAGGGCTTTGTGCTAGTAGAGGGATGCACTGGATAAGAAATTACAGATTCCAAATAAACCTCAGTGTCTTGGGACAAACCCATTAAGCGGTATTCCACCACAAAAATTATTTTCATTCAGCTCCAACTTTCGTCCATTATCATCAAACCCTTGGTAACATGTGGAGCTTGAACTGCAGAAGTTCAAGCCAGTTAACCCAACTGATTTTTTGAGACACACAAACCCAAGGTATCTGGGCAGCTGAGATCTCTGCTCTAACAGTGCCCCACTTAGCCTCCTGGCATAGAAAAGCCATTTGAAGTGCAAAGGGAATTGTGTATTACTCATTCAATGTGCCAGTTCACCGACTCAAGCTAGCTATGACCTAGGCAGCTGTCCATGATACATAGTAGTCAGGGCTGCCTGATGCTGATCCTGAAAGGTGTAACACTATGCCCTGCAACAGTTTTTGTGTGCTGATGGTTTAGCTCTACAAATCTTCACATTATGGCCTGCTTTGTTCCTCTTCCTCTCCTTTTCAAGCCCAGGACATCTCTGAGCATACTAGCTTCCAGTCTCAGTGAGAAGGATTTTCTCTCCTAAAATTATGTCTGGGACAAATGCAGAATGGTCAGGGTTGGAAGGGACCTCTGGAGATGGTCTAGTCCAACCCTCTGCTAAAGCAGGTTAATGTAGAGCAGTTGCACAGAATTGCATCCAGGTGGGTTTTGAATTTCTCCAGATAAGGAGACTCCACAACCTCTCTGGGCAGCCTGTTCCAGAGCTCCGCCACCCTCAAAGTAAAGAAGTTTTTCCTCATATTCACATTGAACTTCCTGTGTTTCAGTTTGTGCCCATTGCTCCTTGTCCTGTTGCTGGTCACCACTGGGAAGAACCTGGCTCCATTGTCTTGACACTTGCCTTTAGGATATTTGTAGGCATTGATAAGATCTCCTCTCAGTCTTCTCTTCTCCAGGCTAAGTTCTCTCAGTTCTCTCAGCCTTTCCTCATAAGGGAGATGCTCCTGCCCCCTAATCATTTTTGCAGCCCTCTGCTAGACCCTCTCCAGTAGTTCCCTGTCTCTCTTGAACTGGGGATCCCAGAACTGGACACAGTACTCCTGACGGGGCCTCACCAGGGCAGAGTAGAGGGAAAGAATAACCTCCCTCAACCTGCTGGCCATGCTCCTAATGCACTTTAGATAGCATTGACCTTTTTGGCCCCAAGGGCACGCTGCTGGCTCATGGGCAACTTGCTGTCCACCAGGATTCCCAGGCCATTCTCTGCAAAGCTGCTTTCCAGCAGGTCAGCCCCCAGCCTGTACTGGTGCACAGGGTTGTTCCTCCCTTGGTGCATGACCCTACACTTGCCTTTGTTGAACTTCATTAGGTTCCTTTCCACCCAGCTCTTTAGCCTGTCCAGGTCTGACTGACTGGCAGCACAGCCTTCTGGTGTATCAGCCACTCCTCCCAGTTCTGTATCGTCAGCAAACTTGCTGAGGGTATGCTCTGCTCTGTCCCCTCATTCAGACAACTGATGAATAAGTTGGACAGGACTGGACCCAGTAGTGACCCTGGGGAACACCACTAGCTACAGGCCTCCAGCTAGACTCTGCACTGCTGATGACTGAACCCTCTGAGCTCTGCCATTCGCCAGTTCTCCATCCGCCTCACTGCCCACTCACCTAACCCACGCTTCCTGAGCCTATGTATGAGGGTGTTATGGGAGACGGTGTCAAAAGCCTTGCTGAGGTCAAGGTAGGCAACATTCACTGCTTCCCCTCGTCTCTCCAGCCAGTCATTCCATCATAGAGAAGACTATTAGGTTGGTCAGGCATGATTTCCCCTTGGTGACTACTCCTAATAACCTTCTTTTCCTCCACATGCTTAGAGATTATGTCCAGGATGAGTCTTTCCATCACCTTTCCAGGGACAGAGGTGAGAGTGACCATCCTGTAGTTTCCAGGGTCATCCTTCTTGCCCTTTTTGAAGACTGGAGTGACATGGGCTTTCCTTCGTTCCTCAGGCACCTCTCCTGTTCTCCATGACCTTTCAAAGATGGTGGGGAGTGGCTTAGCTGTAACATCTGCCAACTCCTTTAGCACTGGGTGGTGCATCCCGTTGGGGTCCATGGATCTGTGGGTGTCAAGTTTCCTTAAACGATATCTAGCATGATTCTCCAGACTTCCTGCCTTGCCTCCAGGGTCTGGGATTTCTGAGGGCTGGCCTTAGCAGTAAAGACTGAAGCAAAGAAGGCATTCAGTAACTGCCTTCTCTGTATCCTGACTCATATCTCAGACAAATGCTGTGTATGACAGCACAACAGCTCTCACCCACAGGGTTATACTGAGCTCAGCAAATCAATGCTGTCTGCTGAGAAGCAGGAAGAAAGTCTCTACCAACAGAGGAGGGGTGAAGCACTCACTATCATGTCAGATCAAATCATCTCATGAATGCATCATGCAAGGCAGCCCCTCTGAAAAAGCAGTTTAACTCTGCGCTGCCATCATGCTGATGATGAGATGGTAATTTAGCATATCAGTACCTGCATTCTTTCCTTATCTGAGCTCTGGGTCCTTCAGGCCAGCAGAGCTAACTGTTGATGGTGTTACTTCATGATTTACCACGTACTTGACAGCCATTTAACTTTGTTACTTTGTGCTGTGTCTTTGCTCTCGATACACTTTACAATGAAACTGCAGCTCTGTTGTTTTTTTCCGCTAGCAGGCAGACACCACAATCCAGGACAGAGATTGCTGTAGGACAAGTGTGGGGAGAAATGATAATTCTTTTTGCCTTAACTCCCTGCATGTCTGGTGGGAACGACAAGCAGAAAATGTCAGTCCTCTCTGCCTCTAATTTGCCTTCTCATTTCCATATATCTCCTCTTCATGCTGACATGCAGCTCCCTCTTCCAGCTTTGCCCCTGGAAATCACAAGAGCTCTGAAGATTACTGCTTTTTCACAGCTCCATAGGTATATGGCAGTTGATTTCTCCCATTGAATGCAAAGGTCATGTGCATCCAAAATCTAGTATTTACACTAAAGCTTCTCTTTCACTTTCATAACACTGGCCAGGTAAATCCACCGAGGACAGCTGGAAAAGTGGAAGCTTGCTGTCTTCAAGCTTCCTGAGTTGCTGCCAGGACATGGAAAGCATGTTCTCTAGTATTTATAGGATGTCATTAATGTCTAGGAGTAAAATACAAAAAAAACCCCACCAAAAAAAACAACCAAAAAAAAAAACCCAAGGGGTTACAGCCTCCTTCAGGTGCATCCACCTGCTCCAGTGTGGGGTCCTCCATGAGCTGCAAATAGATATCTGCTCCACCATTAATTCCATGAGCTGCAAGGGGACAGCCTGCCTCACCGTGGTCTTCTTCATGGGCTGCAGGGTGTCCTGCTTTAATCCCAGCCATCAACTAAGTACCACGCAGCTGCTCGCTCACTTCCCCCACAAACCTGGTGGGATGTGGAGGGTAATTGGAAAAAGGTAAAACGTGTGAGCTAAGAACAGTTTAATAATTGAAATAAAATCTAATATAATAATAATAGGATAATAATAATTGTAGTGAAAAGGGAGACAACAAAAAGAGGGAGAGAAATAAAACATGAGAAAACCCAAGTGATGTGCCATACCTGCTGACTGATGCCCAGCCAGTCTCCCAGCAGTGATGGCCCCTTCCCAGCCAACTCCCCCCAGTTTATATATATACTGAGCATGACGTTCTATGGTATGGAATATCCCTTTAGCTAGTTTGGGCCAGCTGTCCTGGCTCTGCTCCCTCCTGGATTCTTGTGCACTTGCTCCCAGGCAGAGCATGGGAAACTGACCAGTCCTTGACTTAGGGTAAGCACTACTTAGCAACAGCTAATACATCAGTAGTATTATCAACATTATTTTCATATCTGATCCAAAACACAGCACTGTATCACCTACTAGGAAGAACATTATCTCCATCCCAGCTGAAACCATGATGCAGGGGAATCTCTGCTCCAGTGTCTGCAGCACTTCCTCCCCCTCCTTCACTGACCTTGGTGCCTACAAAATTGTTTCTCTCACATATCTCACTCCTGTCTCCAGCTTCAGTTGCTGTTGTGCACTTTTTCCCCTTCTTAAATATGTTATCCCAGAGGTGCTACCATCATCATTCATGGGCCTTGACCAGAGGTGGGTCCATCTGGGAGCCAGCTGGCATTGGCTCTATCAGACAGGGGGGAAGCTTCTAGCAGCTTCTCACAAAAGCCATCCCTGTAGCCCTCCAGCTACCAAAACATTGCCACACAAACCCAACACAATTAGTTACTTACATAAATGTCATACTGTGTGGAGGAATAAAGAGCACTGAGCACCCCATCACACCAACACTGTTTTTGCTGTAGAATCTTGAAGGTTAATTTCTTCCCAGCAAAAGTGAGGGTAGGACAGTATTTGAGCTGCAGCCAAGTAAAATCATTCACAAATCAGAAGACAGTGGTATTTCCAGGGAGTAATTTACTTCCTCTATAACCTGTATAACCTTTTGGGCATAGTTTTTCTTTCCACTGGCTTTAAAGGAATTTTAAGCCTTATATATATATATATATGCCTAAAGTTAGGTGAGGTAAATCCAGATTCTGGGTTCTGTTCCATAAAGGGGCTCCATGTGGTCAGATCCTTTGTCAGATCAGATCTTCAGAGCAGGTCTTCACTTCAGAATAGGTCAACACAAATATGAATTTCTACTTTGGTGGTTTAGAGCCTTACTGGGGCAAGGTTCTCCTCAAAATTCTTTTGCCTCCCTTGCCTTTTGTAAGAAACAGCACCAGTTTTAGCCAGTCCTTGCCCTGCTTTAGTAGCAGTCCTTGCCCTGCTTTAGTAGAAGCCAGCAGTTGTGACATCACATGACTCTATTAGATGAGTTTTAAACCAACTCTACTTGGACTTCTAGTATCAGCCAAGTCTTATTTGACTTTTAATTATTGAAAGCAGCATTGTATTATAAGAAAGCACATGGTATATAAAGACTCCTGGTGGGAGAAAAGACCCATCTTTGCTGCTCTATAGCTCACACTATTGTTCCTGTGAAGCAGCACTGACTGTTCGTAGGCCAGATAGCTCCCACATTCTGCTTCAGAAAAGGAAACCAAACTCATAGGCAAGCTCTTCTCTCTTTCTCAGTGTTTTCCAGACTATTTTGGATGTTATGTAGCACTAGAAAAGGTTCCACCAAATCACAATCACTTGTCTCCTTTAGGAGGAAAAGCACTGAGATATTATTGAGTTTCAGGCATTTTAGGCTGTCTTATCAATCTATAAGGCATGGGGAAGGGAAGCAGGCAACAGAGAGATCTTCTAGAATTCATTGAAGCACAATTGCTGAGCTACTCACCATGACTGTATTGTTCCTTGCGGATATATACAGAAGCTGAATGTGGAAGGTACAGTGCATTTCAACTATCCCAAGCTTACAGATGTATAACGAAGGGATAAGAAGTTTAAATAAAGTTTAATGTAGGAGACATAAACAAGGGCATCCACATGGTAAGACAAAGGCAACATGCTCAGCAATTTCCCCTTCTGAAAAAGGTCATTTCATAAGCAGCAAATACAATTTAGCCTGCTTTCAAGTACATCATCCTATTACACTGATCTCAGTTCCCCTCATAATTTTGATATTATTTCTTTTTTCAATACCCTCACAGCAGACTGTCACATTTTTCACCTAACTTTGCCAAGGGCCAGAGGAAGCCAGCCTTGGCACACACAGTCATAGCGCTGGATTCATCAGCAAATGCTGCCTGGCTAATGGACTACCACCCTCATTGCTGGGCAGACCCCACTGTCAGATAATCACCAAAATCTCCCAGTGTCTTTCCCAGGCAGTGTTTTCACAGGAAATCAGAACTGGATTGAAACCAGGTATCACGAAGCTAAGGATGGAAGATGGATGACAATAAGATTGTGCATTTTACCTAGTGTTTGTCAATTCTAATTTTGTCCAAATGAAGACATTCACTTTTCATGGGTCTGTTTTGCCTTTTTTCCTCTTCTTCTGAGAAGCAGATTGCTTTGTGGAAGGCAGTATCACATTCTGCTCCCTTGGAAGGGCTTTTGTATGTCTGCTCTGATAGAAAAATATTTAGAAACTCTTCCTCCATGTACTTCAGGTAGCATTAGGAATTATAACAGGACAGAAAAACAAGTTACTTAGCAAAAGCTCTAACCTACAAATAAAATAGCCTGCCTATTTTATCACCAAAGCAGACCTGTGGATGATCTGACTCAAAAATTGCAATGCAAATCACCACCGTCAGAAGTTAATGCCTACCTTAGCAGTGTGTCTTAGGCACTGATCCCATGTCAGAGAGGCAGCCAGGTGCTATCCTGATAATACTGTATAGGCAGTCCAGGGTGTAACTTCATCGTTTGACACAGAAACAAGACTTTAAACAACTTAATTCTTCACCAATCTGTTTGAATTCCTTGTAAACCATGGCCTATAGCCAGACCAGCTTGATTGTGATCCCACCAGCTCTTAGAGGTCAAGCAGGTGAGGTGCAAGGGGAGCAAAGGGATGCAGGAGTGAAGGAAGAGACCTAGACATAGTAGAAAGGGTGTTATCAGTTTACCATGTGCCGTGACTGCTTTGGACTCTATAACTCAGCAACCCAACTTTGTTTTAGAGGAAAGGCTATTTTCATGAAAAGTGAAATAACCTTTTAAGGACAATCCTCAGTCCCTGAAGATACCCAGACTCAGTTTTAAAAAGTGTACTTTCTGGAGTTGACTTATCACTAAGGATTTAGCAGTGGTGGAAGTTTCAGAGGAGTACAGAAAGCAAAACTTTCCATCTCTGCTGTGCTATGAATCATGCCTTCCTAGAGAATGTGTCTCATCTTTTCCCACAAAGGCATCTGCAATTGATTTGCAAGTGATCACTTAGCAGAATGGAGCCCTGATCTTGAAAATGCAGTACAATACAAATAAAGGATAATAAATGGCAGGCTTCATAACTCTTCCTAAGGCATGCAGATACAATCTAGTCACCCAAAAATTTAGAGCAGATTGTCAACTGGAGCACTCCACGGTGCCTTTATCCAGTCCTTTAAATGTATATTTAAGAAGGAAAGAAAGATAATCCTGTGATTAATCCCAAGAAATGAGTTCAAGGGGAATCTCAGGCCAGTGGCAGAGTTAGAGATTGGCTTACTCAGTAACTGTCAGTTAATATGGCTTAACATGTCAATGCCTCCATTTTCTGTCAATGAAGGGCAAACAAGAATTCACATCACTTTGGGAGTGTCTGTCTTGAAGCTTTCACGTTTTTGAAGGACTTTGGGACTGCTAGGTGGAGACTGTATATTGCACAGTCTGTACAGCCCTTTTTGTGGTTTACTTAAAAGTTTAAATAGTCCCTTTGGTGAACTCAACTGCAGAAGTACCACCTGTCAAAGATATAGAAAACAGTGTTTATTTCAGGGACATTAGGAGGGAATACATAGCAAATGTTCCTCAAAGTAAAATGTTAGAGCTATACAGAATCAAAATAATGAATTTTTGTGGATGGATCCTCAGTAGTTCTATGCTCATTTGAAATTGGCAAACTTATTTTTCCACTGATTTAGCTTACATTTTTTTCCACTGTTCCTAGACAAAGACAGTGAGGTTTAAATTTGCAAAAGTCTTCAAGGAAATTTGCTCTGGGCAACTCCCAGTAACATCAAGGAGAATTGTAAAGCTAAATCCCAAACACTGGAAAGTCCTGAAAATCTAGCTGAGTTATATGCCATAAAAATAAGGACTTTAATGAAAATCCTGTTAAATGCAGTAACGTGAACATGGAAATGAAAGATATGAGCTATAGAGAAACTAAAGGGAGACAGTGTCTATAATTCTGTAGGCAGGCTATTTTCATAGCTAAACCTGCTTGTGCATGCTGGATGATAAATACCTCGTGCTTTCAAGGAGCTCTTAAATAAAAAAAGGCTCCTTGAGAGATGCCTACCAATTCTGTTGCCATGGCAGCTGCAAGCATCAGTGATAACCCAGGATTTCTAGGTTATAATGTGCATGCAACCCCATTAACAAGTCCCACAGAGTAGTCCGTGTTAGTGATAGATGAGGTCATCTGGCAGCCCAGTCTCAAAACTTGGAACTCAGAGATCTATATCAAAGCAAGGTCTGTTTCTGATACACTGTAGTCCCACATGTTCATGATACACAACTGTCAAAGATGCATAATACCTTTCAGACAAAAATTTTACCTGAAGTTTGCAGGCTGCCCATGCATTCAGCTGCTGCAGTCTGGACTTGGAAGTTAGGAAACCAAAGCATAGAGAAATCAGAAAGCTGGGCACAGAGAACTCAGATCACATGCCAGTAATCAAGAATAAATACTGTTCTTTTGCTGTCCCTCAGCCAGGTGAATGTTGTTTTCATTACTCAAGCATCAGCTCTTCTAAAAAACTCACTGACAGATTCTTGCTTCCTTTCAGTTCAAATCTGGGACATACTCATCTGTTTTAAAGACTCTCTGGAAGCAGAAGAGACAAGGACAAAGCACAGAGGGGCAAAAAGTTACAATTTTTCCTACTGCTTAGCCTCAGATTCACCACTGTGAGGTAATTTCCTACCAGTCATTGGTGTTTAGTGCTGTCTTGCCCTATGTTATTGAAGGAAAAGGTACATGTAGCTATCTGCTTGCTAATGCGTGCCTCTTACCAAAACCCTGCAGAGTGCCTAATAGCATCTTCAGGAGCAATCATGGTTCTGGACAAAAGGCATTGCCATCCTGCCCCGGGATATTCCAGGCTCAAAACACTTCAATTCCCTGTTACTTTGCCTCTGCATCACCCTTACCTGTTCAGAAAATAGAGATGATGATTTCCTCTTCCCCACCTTGCTGTGTGTTCCCTGTCCTTGGCTTGTCAGTTCCTTTGAGCAGGAGCTATCTGCAATGACATGTATGCATGGCATTTAGCACAACCAAGCCATTTTTCAGTTGAGGCATCTCCTAGATACAATAATGATATAACACTGGTAACAAATAATTGCGTGAAGATGGTACCTCCCAGTTCCATAGATTTTAGGCTTCCTTTCTTTTGCATACCTGACTAAAGGAGAGAATTTCTGCCAGAGGGAAAATGAGTTCTGGCTCTGGCTCTAGGGTCACTAGTACATATGTGCAACTTCCCTTTCTGTTTAGATGACTTTTCTGTTCCCCAGGTCCACTACTTTCATACATCTTTTCAGACTCAAGGAAGTAATTTATTGTTATGTCAGATAGTGCTTTAAAGTAAATGAGAGCATTAATATGCCACTATATATTGGCTGTCCTTTTGATTAAGGCATCAGTAAATAAATGTTCAGATTGTTCAAGTGAAAGATAGCTCCTACTCACAGGCAGCTTTCCATAAATCTCAAAAATCCTGAAATATATTGAAACATTCAATATATCTAAATAAAATTTTCTCCTCTTATAAAGAAGATTTCTGTGAATGGACTGATCATCTTAACTACTAGACTAGAGAAACATGTTTATTTCACATATTTTATTATTCCATTATTTTTGTTTCAGAGTTTTGTGGTGAAATGTGATGGAAAAATCTGTTTGTATTGCAAACAATGGAATCTAGTTCATATTTTATCCAACCTAAACTAGACATTTTTTTTTTCATAAGACTGTTTTTAAGGGACACTAAAAAATTGCTGCTCATCTTTATTCCAGAATATTGTAATTGATATTAAGATCTGTCACTGTTGTATTACACTAATTATAAAGCAACACATATATATTTTCTGAAGCTACAGTGGTATAGTCGCACTATCATTAATACTGCATCTATGCACTTCTGGATTTTACAGGACTGCAAACTGGATGCAGATCGGGCTTAGGTATAAAGTTAAACCTGTGCCACATTAACTATAGTGCAAAAAGCTGATGCATATATGCTTGTTTTATGCTAGCTGTGAGAATACAGATGATATCTGGTTTCTTATAAAGACTGCCACTGCAATATTAAACCATAAAACTAACTCTCTGAGATAATCTGAACCAGGAGAGAGAGTTTTATCTGGACCAGTGTTTTGTACTGTATGGCTGCATCATTTTTTATTTTCCATCAGAAGCCCTAGAGCTGAGGCTATTGAATTGTTCAAGCACAGTCCAAATAACTTCTTAAATTCACTCGCAGGCTTGATAGTATATATCTTACCCTCTACAATCTTCCTTAGGACAGCAAACAGACCTATGATAAAAGTACATAATATGCAGAAACGTGAAGGCATGCTGCCATTTCTTGGAAATGGATCCAAGATTCCATTCTGGTTAAGATGAGAGGCAGAAACTTCAGTCATTCATTATTGCCTTAAGGCAGAGTTTAAGGAGGGGAAAAAAAAGAAAAAAAAAAGATCCTCTGTGGTTGCTAAAATGCACAGGCGGGCAATGATGATTTCAGTTCCTCAAATAGCTACACTGTAGAATAGGGCAGGATAAAGATAGAGTGCTCTGAGATCCCCCGGTGAAAGGTATTATCAGTAGGCTGAGTATTTTAATTGCTTTTATACTGCTGATTTCAAACTTGAAACCATTGAAGCTGCATCACTTGATATGTCAGAAAGTTCCTGTAAAGGTGAGGAAAATAGAATCTTCACATTTGCTGTCATTTTCAATCTCTTTCCTTTAACACCCTTCCTGCTGCCATTCTCCTCCTTGCCCCTATTTCCATTAAGTAAACTAAAAAAAAAATAAAAAAAAATCATTTAACATTTTGCAGAGAATGAGTGGAAGAGTTTCAAGGCAAAGTAAATACCCAGACACGCCCATTTTTTTCCTACCACTAAATAATATTGCACACAAACCATTCAAACAGTTAAAAAAACATTTTTTTTCCTAATGATTATTTTCATGTTAAATTCACTGAGGTGAAGAGCATAAAATTTCAACAGGCTGCAGTGCTCTTC
This sequence comes from Falco biarmicus, assembly GCF_023638135.1. Lineage (NCBI taxonomy): Eukaryota > Metazoa > Chordata > Aves > Falconiformes > Falconidae > Falco > Falco biarmicus. The sequence goes on from NC_079289.1 coordinate 82,169,669, forward strand.
TGGAGAAGAACAGCTGGTACATTTTATGCAGGTAGCAGAATTAAAGTGCTCTTTCCAAGGAGAAAGGATAGATATTTCTGGAAGATTTTTTGAATGTTTTCATTTGATAGCTTTTCTGTTTTAGCAGTGAAAGCTGGGAACACCTGGACCTACAGAATCCAGGGTTCATTTTGCAAATTGGACATCTCCTTCCACACCTCTCCCGCGGATTAGGTAAACCAAGCAAATTTTAATTCTGTGCCAGAGAAAGCATTGAACATGGACACCACCACCCCAGATGCTGCTGGCCAAAAATTACTTATACTGGTATGATTCAGCTTTAAATATCTTCCATGGACACCCTGTTTAATCATCCAGCTGTACTGTCACATTCAGCTGTGTGAATTTCCTTACCTTTAGAGCACTCTTTTTGTAACTTAACCTGCGTCTTCCAGGAGCATTTTAAACCTATTGTGTCGAACTTTGCCTTTGATACTTAATGAGAATAATAGGTTTCCAGTATGCAAGGAAGAGAAGTCTGGTGTTGAGCAAAGCCTGAGGGCTGCCCCTGAGAGTACAGACACAGCTATTATCTTTCCTGTGAAGACATTTCAGTTCCATAGCTCCAGGAAACATACAGTAAAATGTTCAATTAAACTGGATTACATGTTCCTAGTTGGTCAGCTGTAATACCTAGGCTTGAGAAAGTATTAGGGGATCCAAGAAAGAATGCTGTTTCTTTAGTAACCTCAGAGCGCTGCCCTTTATGTTTGTAGATGCATTTTGCTTTCACCTTCCTTTGCAAATTTTCCTGGGAGCAATCCAGTTTTACAGAATGACTGCTATTACTACGAACATTATATCCTGCGCAAAATCTGGTCTGAACACCTTTGCATTGCAACAACTTAAGCTAAGAAGGGGGATTTATTTACTTCTATATTCCTTCATTGCATTACATTTTTTATTATGTACATCCAGTTCTTTCATTGCTTGCCAGCACTGCCCCTGCAGATATCGAGGCCTCAAAACCTTTCAAGAGTGAGTTATCCAGGTAGCTCCGTTTCCTTTGTTCTTATCCAAGACTGGTTCAGTTCTGACATGACATAAGAAAGATGCAAGATAACTAATCACTACTGCAGTGCATGCCTTTATTTCCTGCTGTAGCCATGTGACGATGGTTGGGGTTGCAAATGTACCTTGTTATATGGCAGGGATTGCTCTCCATTGGCTCCTGTAGCAATTACTACTAGAGGGAAAGAGCATGGTGAGTATTAGAGTGGAAGAAATAAAGCTGTATCGGAGCAAGTCCCTTAGAGCCTTTCTATTTATTCAAGTTCAGTGTTTTAGGAAGTCATTACTATCCCAAAAAACAGCTCAGCATAAAAATGTATTTAACTGAAAGCCATTTTATTCAGATCTCAGGGCAGACATAGTACATTGTGTTAATTCAAGAATTACAGCTATTTGTTTAATCCCCTTATTTCCTCCTTTAAGCCTGGCATTATTCCTTCTCTTGCTCCCAGACACGCAGGGCTAGGCAGGTCCATTACATTCACTGTGCAAGGCCCAGCAGAAACCTGCCAGCGCATCCCAGACTTATCCTTCCACTGCTTCAATGTTTCTAAATGCAACAAGTGACTGCAGCTCTTGCCTCTAGAGGAACTGCTTAGAAAAAAAGCTCCTTGCTTTACTTTATCACCATCTGGAAAGCCCTCCCTGATTCACAAGCTGACATGGAAGTTTGATTGAATTCTTTCCCAGTCTCTCTCTTCATCATTTTTAACCAACCCCCCCTGAGGAATAAGTTTCCTCACACTAAAGTAAATCTATCAGCCAGCGTTGCTGTGTCTCAGAGTGAAGTGATATACAGAGCTGGCTCCATTTCCTCCTCCTCCAGACTGGAATCTCAGCTGGATACAGGTAGACATGAGCTTTTTAAAAATCCCCTCAGCATCAGAGATGCACCCTTTATATGGAACTGGCAGCTGCTCCTGCGTGAATACTTACACATTTTAAGGTATCTTTTGAATGGTACAAAATGTGAAAAAAAAACCCCAAAACAAATATGAGAACTAATCCAAGGGTTCTCAACACACCCATTATAACCTGTTGCAACCACCATCTTTTCGAATGGGTGCATCAACTTCCATTATAAACCTGCAGCTTATGTCTGGAGGATGCAGCTGAAAAGACCAGGAAACACTATGTAATCAATTATGGCTTCACTTAATGGAATGGTGGTTGCATCTAGCTCTCTGCTTTTTAAGTCAGTGCTGGAGGCACAAGTTTACTGAATAAACTTATGTAAGTGTGTGTGTAGGAAAGGTGAGGAGTAGTCTTATGGAAGGCAAATGGTAAGCATCAGCTTATTTTGTTTCTATGGGTAACAGTTCTCAAGTTGTTTAGAATTATTTTACCCAAAATCAATGAAGACAAATTAAAGAAAGTATTTTCCTTTTGAAATTTTTCTTACAGTCCAAGAAATCTCACTCTTGCTCTTCCAGACTGATCTTTTTGCATATGCAAATTAGCAAATAACTAAATTATGTGCTGTGTAGCAGTCGATAGCTGACACAGCTATTTTTTATTCTAAATGAAAGGAGGACGTATGTTGGCTTCCAGAAATTACTGGCTAGCTTTTCAAAAAGTGTGAATTAGAAAGATGAATATTATGATCCATAAGATCAGAAAATGTTACCATACTTCTTAGGAAAAGTAACAATAGCTGCTGCAGTAGATTTCTGCTTCTTTCTTCAGCAAAAGTGAGCTTTTTTGCTCTATGTTTGTACTAATGTAACTGCAGTGATGGTGTTACACAGCCACCAAACCTCTCTGCTTAAGATATGGCTGAGCACAGTTCTCAATGCTGTGACTTTAGACCGAGTTTATAGAAGCCCCTTTTAGTGTGGATGGCCTGGATTTGTGGAAGTGGGAGGGAAATTGTTATACTACCTTCATCACATTGGTTCAAGCTAATAAAATATCACTCTGAGATCCTACGGTGTTCCAGGAAGATATATCAGCTCATGATTTCCAAAGTCACTGTTTTTCTAGAGAATAATGTGGTGCTGTCATTATTGACCTTAATATAACAGGAGAATTATGCAACCAAGAAGTCATAGTGCCAAGGTCAGTCCTCATGGGAGATGAACCAGATTTTCTGAGGGAAGAGGTAGCTGAGACATGGGGTGTGCATATCCAGAACAGACTACATTTGCATAAACTGTGCTGGCATCTAGTTCAGTAAGGAGTTCTTTGTAACACTATAGTGAGATCTTATTTTAGCATTAGTTAAATACTGCATTTTCTCTTAGCATGAGTTACCACATCATCAAGCCATTAGTATTAGTTAATGGAAAGTGAGCACTATGGCACCACAAGCTATCATAACATTTCCTGGAAAACATATATGATATTTCCAGAAGGCATCCTAAACTACTTTTTTAACTGCTTTACATTCCAGGAAAGAAACACCACAAGCAATAAGCAATTGTAAACATTTTTTAAATAGCTATCATTTCAGAATTAGGAGGAGAAAAAGAATAATAAAGGAAAGAAATAGTCTCAGCAGATGAGCTTTGCTCTTGAGCTGAGATTTGCTGGAGAGCATAACAACTCAGAGCTCTGTACAAATACTTAGGACTTCTACCTTTGCAAGCCACATAGCTGAAAGATGGAAGACAGGAGAGGTGTGGAAGAGGTTTTCACCAGGCAGTCTGCAGTTGCAGCATCTTTGTAAACAACTTGCTTACAAAAAAGTCATTTTAGTTTTGTAAACCCAGAGTGATTTCAAATTGTTACCCAGCACATGGTGTTTGCAATGTGCTGTCTTAAGACCCACTACCAGGAGAGCAGGTGAGTAATAGGTGAACAAAGTGATACCTAACAACAGAGTGAAAAGGTGACACGGCAGGTCTTGGACTGCTGCAAATGTTAATTTTCCTGGGAAACAAAAATATTCCCACAAACCCAGAAGTATGACAGAGGAGAACCAAAACTGTACACAGAAAAAAGCTAGAGAAATTAGGTTGGGGGCAGAGGGTCCTTACTATCTCATGGTGAGTGGACACAAGGGATTGAGGAATCAGAAATTAATGAGACACAGGTGTCAGGGATAACTGAAATATCATATCAGCTTTTAAAGGTATTTGATAACCCTTGACACACTTGTATAACTAATACCTTTAAAGACCTGGGCAGAGCGTCTGGCTTCTCTCTTTAAAAGAAACTACACATGAATGCTATGAGCCCTCCTAAGACAAAGGCATTCTGCTTGAAAGATATGAATGGTTTCCAGCAAAAGAATCAGGGAGGGAGTTCTTCACCTAGTTGGTGGGTGGGTTTCTTTGGAGGGTATTTAGAAAGACCTGTTTAGAGTCCTGGTCTGGTGTGGCCTGGAATGGAGAAATAGGCAGAGGGATAGATGAATGGGTATCAGTCCTCTTTTGGTTGAGCGGCCCTGTTTCTTTTGTTTGGATTAGAAGTAAGGTCAGTTTAGGGAACTCCATCAGTCCATACCCACAGACACTGAACTAAATAAAGCCTGTTTAGATTTTGTAACGTCCCCCCTGACAGCAGGCCATGAGAGACTGTGATATGAGATGATGCCTAAGGCAGCCTCAGGTTACACAAGCTATTAAAGTTTTGCTTACTGAAAGCATCAATATTGTTATTGTGAAACATCTGGTTCAGGCTTTCTGGGTAGATTGCTGAGAAAAGGAGACTCAGCCCTGAGAAATGCTTCTGCGTACCAGGGACTCCTGGGGATAGGATCAAGAGAAGTCAGCAGTGGTTGATTCCCCAGCCGTAGTTATTTCCTTTTGAAGCTGTGGGGGATTAAATGTGCCTAGTGACTCTGAGAACGTTAAATCCTAGCAGTCATGAACACTGGTCAAAAAACGAGAATAAGGGAGAAAACAGTTCAAGAGATTGTGAGTTTAGTGACAAAACAGCAACCTGCACTCATAAAATGTTAGCTTTTAAGAAAGATGGTTACTTCACAGTCATTGTGACACATGAAGGTAATAAAGCCTTATCTGGTATGACAGGAAGGATTCAAACTCCTGTTAATGCCCAACAAGTGCATACTGGCATTGAAATAACCAAAGGTATTCAGGGGATGTTATCAGGCTGACCTGAAGCAGGTCAAAACAACTCCAGGTTCAAAAAAACCTTCCTGCTGTCCTCAGTACTGAGATTGAAAGAAACAACGTACGTGAGCTACACAGAGGGCCAACATAAGAACATCCCAAAGACAAAAAACCATGCAATGGCAATGGTCCCTGGCAGCCAGCAAATGATTGCAAAAAGATGCAACACCAATAGAAATGGTGAAAGACAAGGTTCAGCAACCTGTGTCAAACTTGTCAGGAGGTGGTTTGCAAAGTGTTCAGAGAAGATGCTGGGAAAGGAGTTTACATGGTCACAGCATTTCAGTAAAGACTCTGCTTACTTTCAAAATGCAGTGCTCTCATAGCATTGGTTGTGAATTGATATTTTGGAGCATAGTAGCTCTATTCCAAATCTCTAATGCAGCGCTGAGCAAGGTCCTTTCTTCTCCAGGGGTCTCTCCCCACCCCACACATACTTTGTCTACCTTCCCTGCATAGCTTCCAGGCTCCTTGGGCCAGGAATGTCAGTTGCTATATGACAAGTGATGCCCTTGTTAAAACCTTTTTCCAGGCATCAGCCTCCTACAAATAATGGTGCATGGTACAGCACAATACAGTGACAAAGCTGCACTACGTGCAAGGAGCTTATGCTAAGCTCTGTAATTAAGACATATGGGGCCTTATCCACAGCTTAGAGAAGTCAGTGGAAACACTGTCTCGTAGGCTGGATGACAAGATGGTGATGAAGCAGGTTTTATTTTAAGGAATCACTTTATTCTATTTGGGGATATTGTGAGGCTTCAAGGAAGAACTGTGCTATTAAAAGGCATGAAAATGAAGAAGGGGGAAAATTAATAAAGTAAATAAAAGTATATCAGTGTTATAAATGGGCTTAAACTGATATCTGAAAAAAACTCAAACAGTAAAAATGGGATTTATGTTAGTGGGTCACGTTTTCACTTGTGGTTTTTTTGTTGTTTGGGGTTTTTTGTTTGTTGGGGTTTTTTTTTGTTTGTTTAGTTTTTTAAGGATCTACTCTGAATGTAAGTAAAGACTCTCCTCTTCCTTGCACTGTCACATAAATTATTTTATGGCATAGAGGGTACTGATGGACACGAGGAAATGAGAACCTGGCTCCAGATAATTTAAGTGAATTATAAGAAATAACTATAATACTAAAATAGGACAGAAGGTACATTTTTATCAACAGTAAAGAAAAATGCCAGTGTGCCTGCGGGGTGAGTAGCTGGCTGGACCACTTCATGCAGATATTCAGCAGATTTGTTTATGTGACGGTTTGCCTGTTAACAGGAAAATATTGATTCTTCCAGCTTTGCATATCAGTGCCCTTAAGTGCTCTGGCCAGAAATTCATAACACGGCAATACAAAAATGAAGTTCTCAAGGAATGAGTCTGGTCCTAAATGTTCACTGGGCAGAGGGAAGCATTTTTCTTGCTCACAAAATGACATTCAGGCTCCCAGTTTCCTGTCTTGCAAGGTATATGGTAAAGGCTCTGAAAATAAAACGTACAGTAAGCATGGTCTGTTGTAACCCAGACAATTATAGGCATCACAACAATAAATTTTTAAACAGTTAGGTAATATATAATAAATAAAAGATGAGCAGGAAAGCACTCACAGCTACTACCCTAATGCATCTGGAAAGTAATTAACTTTTTTTTTTCTTCCGTTAAGAATGTAATGTATTATACCCTGGCAAAGGAGGAGCCTGGCTGTGCATCCCCAGCGAGGATTTATCTGAGGTTGGATTTGGAGGGAGCAGACCCGCCATCCATCCTGCCAGTGCAAAGCATCCCTCCAGCATCCCACCCCTGCTCCAGCGCCACCCCTTCCCCACACAGCAGCAAGGTGCCATGGCAGGGGTGGCAGGGCTCAGGGTGGGCACTGGCATAAGCATGGGGCAGGAGGGCAGAGGGACACACCAGGGCCCGCCGTACGAAGGAGGCTCGGGGCAAGGCTCACAGTTGTCTGCTAAGGACTAATGGGAAAATAATAATGGAAGGGAATTGCAGACATATTTTCAGGCCAACATGCCTTTCCTGGAGCTCTTGGCATGTGAAGAAGCTTAAATCTTCTTATTGCAGGGGCTGGCACGGCTGGCTAGTCACTAGAGCCCAGGACTGGCATTCGTCTGAGGGCCTTGCTTGGCTCTGCCATTTCCAACCATTATGAGGGTGCAGCCAGGCCAGTGGCTCCCTGGGGCTGCAAGCACTGCAGGATCCTTAAGACAGGGGCACCAGCCAGGCCCTGGCAGCCCAGGCCCATCCCACCCCCAGCCTGGAGCAGCCAGGGGCACTGGGACAGCCCCAAGCATCAGGTGCCTCCCTGGGTCAGGATCAGGCCAGGGCCAGGCTGGGATGTGAGCTCATGGGTGGGCCCGGCTCAGCTAGGCCCATGGTCGGGCAGGTCAGGTCTGTGGGGAGCTGGAGACTGGTCCTGCTGCAGCATTGCTGGGGCAGGGGCTGATGGCCCCGAGGCTGACATGGGTCCTGGGCCATGGGCAGGGTGCGGGGAGCAGTCAGGGCTGCCATGACGTTCATTCAGCTTAGTCGAGCCTCTGGCTGCCTGAGCTGCTGGCCCCACTGAACAGTGGAGTGAGTCTGATCAAGGTCTTCTGAGGTGAAACAGTTGCAGACCACTGGGTCACTGTGTGTTTTCCCTGGTGAGAGCGGGAAAAGGTCCTCAAGTGTGTGTTGCCAGAGCCAAGTTCAGTGGAAACTCCTGAGAGTGGTTTAAAAACATGGAGTTTGCCAATGTGGGTAATGCATTGACTTTGGCATTTACAACAAATAGCACAAAACTGCTGTGCTCTGAGGTGTATTGCAAAATCAATTACTGCTGGGAAGTTTTGGAGAATGGAGATGTTGCTGACAGGCAAGTTTTAGGACAGTGAGAAACCTAAATTCATTTATGTTTTCTCAGATGATCTCATTGGTGGGTTGGTTTTTTTTTTAGAATTAACAATGCCTGTAATCCATTGTCAAAGATACTAGCGGTCAAGGTGGGTGACTGGGATTAATGTAGATTTAAAAATGCATCACATTAAATGCAAAATAAAGCACAGACTAAGCAAAACTCTAGGTAATGTTTTTTAGCAGACAGCTTTTCAATGTTAGATACAGATGATTCGATGGATGGTTTTCCATGTCTGATTTATATCATGTAGATACAGGTCATTGCTCCATGGTTACCCACTTCCTGGTCTAAACCAGCTACCCTTGTGTGTCATTTCATTTATACTCAAAGAAATCAAGTCACAACCAGACACTTCAGGGACTGATTAATTCCTGGAAACACCTGGTGGAGCTACACTATTATTAGACATGAACTTTTGACATGATTTGCAGATCAAATCATACACAGAGATTAATCTCTCCTCAATAAGCACAGTCCTGGACTGCATCCCAAGTAAGGCACCATGACCCAGATTTCCAGCTGTGGCTGAGCAACAGCACAGAGTCAAGCCCCAAAAGGAGAAGGCCTGACCTCAACTTTCTGTGTGCTAGTCCAGTCCCATAGCAGAAGTTAGATCAACCTGTGCCAGCTGTCCACAGAGGGTGAGGTCTCCAGCAGTCATGAGTGCCCCAGTTGTGACCCTTCCATTCAGTCATGCTGCAAAAGTAGTCAGCAGGAAAAAAAGGAGTTGGAGAAGTGCTAAATCCCCTCTGAGCTCCTGGAATATGTCCCCTTTGATGGCTATACTGACTCTACAGTTTCACCATGTTTGCATTACATAGCTGAAGCTGCAGGCCTGTCTGACTTTTAATAATGCAGATGGACACAAGATTGTGTCTTGCATAGACAGAACCCTTGCAAAATACAATGTTGGAGCATTCCTGCAGCTGTGCATGAGGTACTCCTGCTCTTCTGTCTCTGGCATCTTTTTTCTGATGCTTGTTGTGGTACTAACGCAAACCCATACAAGATGACAGACTGATCTTAAAACTGTGTTTGTGGGATTCATCCTGAACCTCCATGTGACTCGAGCTGTGTATAATGTAGTGGCAACTGTTTAGGTCTTTCTCTGGACATCCAATCTACACATAAACATGTCCTTAAAAAGAACACTGGTAACATCACAAAATTCACAGTGAAAAGGTAAGAAATGCTTAGATTTGTCCTCTCACTTCTGTGTATATGTTTTAAGGTATGGTCCGTACTTATGCAGTTGCACATTATTTGGTCCATAGGGAATGGTCTAATTCAGTCCCACAGAGCTGGGGTTGTCTTGTGACTCCTTTGCTCATTTATGTGGCTTTGTCTCAGAATCCTTTGCCTGAGTGTCTTGGGTACATTGCAGTCAACATAACTGACAGTGAAAAGCCTAACTGACATACTTAATATAAGGGCTAAGGCACAAGGGCATTTCCAATGCCTGATTTCTCAGATTACTCAGTGCCCATTTATGCTGCTTACTACTGCATTTAAAAATCAATTCCCAGTCATGCCTAAGTGACACAGAGGAAATCTGTGGCCATGGAGTCTCCAGTGTCTTTCCCACAAAACCTGCCTGCTGCTTCCTTCCCTTCTGCCTCTCAGCTCCTCCATTGTGCTGAAACAGTTGTTTGATTTTTCTCCTTCTGAGGAGGGCAATTGCAGCACTCTGAGAAATGAAAAGCAGATGAATTTCAGCAGTGTGTTACATTAAGCTGTTCTTTGGCTCTTTAATGGAATAACCCCCTCCAAACGTATTCTGTTTGACTATATTTTTTTCCTTTATAATTCTTCCCTGATTTGCACTGTATGCTTGTAATTGAATATAAAATAATTAACACACAGTAGCTATCTTCTTTTCCCTATTGTCACAATATCCCCTGGCACTAGTGAGCACCAGCAAGGAGGCTTGACATTCTAAAAACCTTTTCATTTCCCAATGAAAAGAGGTATTTAGGCTATAATTAAATTTAAAAATGCCCGAGTGGACTCCAGAGGCCACATTCACTTTCATGTACATAGGTCCACTCCCATTGACTAAAATGTGCACTTGGATCACAGATTCATTGATTTGCAGCTTTGGTCTGAGCCTCCAGTGCCTTTTATTTTCTTTATTAGGAAGCAGCTTACTTTCAGTAAGTTTCTTTGCTACAGCCGTTGCAGATACCTTCTTATCTGAAGCCCCTCACAGCACTAATGATACAATCATTTTCTGGAAAAATGTCAGTTATTATCTCTGTCTTTGAAACTCTTCAAACATCCAACTCCATTTTAGTTCTTAAGCAAGCTGGTATAGACAAAATTGTTTCCAGAGATCCAAAAACATTTCTATAACTGTATATTTTCCAATTAATTCCCTAGAAGATTAAGAGAATTTACATTTTCCAGTGGCCTTGGAGCACTACTAGCAGGTTTTTTCCCTGTTGCACCAGATAATTGCCTCCTGAGATTTCAGCCAAAATTCAGAAGTGATGCACAAGGTTGTGGTAAATTCTGTTTGATCTGTTTATATTCACACATATTTCCCAAAAGCCAAGCTCCCATCCAAATGCTCTCAGACTGACTTGGAGGTACTTAGTTGCAAACTGCAACTTATAAAAAATGAAAGCAGGTCTTGCAGAATAGTAGAATATAGAAATAAAGAAGAAGTTTCCCCCAGCAGCATGTCAATGGGTCAAGAAAAGAAAAAGGTTTTGAGTTCTAATTCTACTTTTGATGGCTATCCCATAAATAATCTTGATCATCTCACCTCCTGTTTCTCTGTATTACAGTTAAGACCATAAGGGAGGTTATAATAGGCCAAACCAGAATTCTGTCTATCCCTGTATCCCATGTCTGGTGTCAAACAGTAATAGTAGCTTAAGGACAAAATATCAGATCAGGGCAAATGTGAAACAGGGACTTTTTAGACCTGAAGTGGATTGGCATCTTGATGTTCAGTAACCATGGATGGAGTTTTCATTTGTGGGCTTGTCTAATTGCTTTCTTAATGAATTTATACTCTTGGCTTCTGCAACACCCTGTGGCAATAAGCTCTGCTGTTTAATTATGCACTGTGTGGAAAACCCTGACTGTTTCTTTTAAAACCTTAGTTTGACAGTTTCATTTGAGAGACACTCCTCCTGTGGTATAAAAAGTAATTTCTCCTGTTTCAGCATCGCCTATGATTTTGGAAATCACTTCTATCTTGTCTGTTTTCCTCATGGAAGGTAACTATTCTATTTAGTTTCTTATTGTACAGAAACTATTCCACAACAACAGTCATCTGTGTTGGCCTTCTTAGTACTTCTGTTGGTCGTTTTCTGATTCCAGAGAAGACAAGACCAGAACTGTAAAATTTAGGTGCATTGCTGCTTGATTTGCTGACTTCCAGACATGCTTTGTTTTCCTTTCCTTTTTTTTTTTTTCCTGTTATTTTCTTTCCTCTTTCTTTGCAAACAATTTCTAGCACAGTGTATGACTGACCCTGAACAGTGAGCTATTTTCACAGAGCTACCTATGCTGATATGAACATCTTATCCTTTGAATGGTAGCATCTGTTGTGGGACTTGTCACTCTTCATGTATAAGTGGGATTATTTTTCTACATGTGCATCAGGTTTTCAGCTGATCAAAAGACAATTTCACCTGCTGTTTTATTGCCCATCACTCACCATCAAGACATTGTCCTGCAAGTCTCCACGTCAATTTTAGTTTTTATCACTCCTCAGCAAAGGTTTCACTTTTCCTCTTTGTTCTCCTTTCCAGATCATTCACTAATACATTGGAGAGGACAAGTTCCAGCACAGATCTCAGTGGCAATCCCTTGCAGCACTTTTTGCACTGTGATAACTGAGCATTTATACTTAGATATATTTCCTGTCTTTTAATCACATACCGGTCCATGAGAAGAACTTGACCCTTCCACCTCACTGCTTGATTTCTTCATTTATTTTTGGGGAGGGAACTTTCAAGTGTGCTTTGCCAATGGGTTCATCACAGAGTCATTGACTTCCATTGATTTTAATGCCTGCCTGCATTACAATGAAGTTATAATAAGGAAACTCCTAAGCCGCAAGAAACCTAATATTTGTCACTGTTCACACAAATGTTCAATAGCTCCAGAAGTGTTGACTTACATGGAATGTGGTGCCTCTGAGGTGTGTTAGCCTTGTTTCATGCTGCATATGTTTAGATGTGAGTGTCTATAGGAATGTTTGTCTGGAACTCAGGTTGTTTCCTATGCCAAACAATTTTTAAAATCTTGGCTGATTTCAACCAGATTTGCAGAGGTATGAAGGTTTGAAAACAACCAGTCCTTCTAGAACTAGGAAGAAAGGATTGCTGGTGAAGGGTCAAGATCTCATAGTGTTGCCACAGAAGTATAAGTTTAACATGAGCACGTGTTAGAGCACCTTGTTAGACAAAGATTGAGAGAAACAGGGGAAGAAGGAGAGAAGGAACAGGTGGTATGAAAGTGTCTGTTGTAGGGATAATCTTCAGTCAGATCTTATGACAAATTAGACGCTGGAGAATCTAACCATCAGTCACAAAAGACTTCGAAACAAGGCTTTGGTCATTCACAGACCACATGGCCTGATGGTGATAAAGTTTGTCCTTGGTGTCAACAGCTTAGCTCTACATATCCTACCAACATAGATAGCTGGCCGTCTATACTCCTGATTTAACAGTTTAGAAGACATATATCAATTTAAAATAACTAACTAACTTACTAAATAAATAACTAAATAAATAAATAAGGTGAAAGTGGAAGAAGTGCCATGGAAAATGTATCAGCTTTATTACATTTTGCTTTGTGAAAGAAACTGATGTATGAAAATAAAACTGTCTGCAAAGCGAAGTAAGCGTATAGGAATGTAGATAATTAATAAGAATAAGAGAATCAGGCAGTTCCTGGTCAGATCAACAGCTGTTTTATTTGAGGAAAACTGAGCCATGTAAGCTGAACTAGTTCAGTAAGTTACTGTTGTAATTGTGGTGCTGACAGTAAGCAAACTTACAGCAACTAATACCTCACAGTGTCTTCGCTCTGCTCTATTCCCTTATCTGGTGTACCTATTGACTTCACTCTTGCTGCTTATGTAAGAAACTACAGTACACCACTGACCTTTTATCTTTCATTAAAAAAAAAATCACTACAACACCATAAACTGATATTATATTGCAAATTCCAGATTTATGTACACAAACAATTATCTCGCTTTAATAAACATATATCAGTCGTGTCCACTGAAAGCTAAAAGGAGCTTGGCAAAGCTAATATTTCTTAATAAAATTTTATTTCAGTGAAGAAATTCAGATTCTGTGACACTGAAATATTTACCCATTCATCTCAGTTTCAACAAAATATCTCACTCCATAAGAAGGTCCAAATATTCCATTTTCATATTTTGAAACAAAATGTTTTAATTTTCATGTTATAAACAGCTTCTCATTTGGAAAGAAAGACCCATTTTTATTGGAGTTTTTTAAATGGTTTTAACTTTCTGGTAGAAATTGCTGGTTTCATTTTCAGCCTAGAAAAAAACTAATTGCTAAAAATATCATCAGCTGGAGATGGTATGTTTTACATTTGCCAAGGAATTGAAGAACGTTATTTGCATACCTCTAAAATTCAGAGCTCTTGAAAATCATGACATTTTTAAAGTTATTCATTTTGATTTAGAAATTTTACTTCAGACATCTCCAACTAAAATAAGAAGATGTAGAGTCACTAAAATGCTCAGGATTCCACACACACCTGCACAATACAGAGGGATCTTCCTAAAAGAAGAATTTTTAACTTATAACTAGAAATGGATTCAGTGCACAGTAAGCGTGGTTTTTTTATCAGCAAACAGCCCATTAACATAGTAGTGTAAAGAAACAAGAGCACATATACAACTACAATGTTCTTGTATGTATGTTGTATTCCATCTTCATTGTGTCCCAAAACATTTTCTGCAATGTGGCTCTGAGTAAGACTGCAACGATGTCCAGGCAGCTTAAAAGATCTTTTGTCCCACAAAAACCTGTTCTTTCAAGGAACTGATCTTTATTAGGCAGGCAGATTTTCCATCATGGCTGTTCTGCTTTGCCCACGTGACATCTCATGCTGCAGATACGACTGCCAAACTACCTGCCATTCATGTTTTAAGCTTTCTGCGCTGGCACACTGTGTCACCAGACTTGCTGTTGTCCTGCTTTTAGTGTGCCTCTTCCTCACCTGCTTTCTGTGGAAGGATGGGGGGTTTTGCTCTGTCTGTTTCTTCTCATTCTTTTTCTGCTGAGTTTTTGGTTCTTCTGCCTTGATTTCTCTTGGGCCATTGCTTTTGCTGCTAAGAAATGATGAGTGCAGACTTTCTTTTGTTGTTGGTTCTCAACAACTCTGGAGAAGCCTCAGGGAAGTTGCCATCTTCTCTTTCTGGCGTTCATTGTCCCTGCAGCCAATGACTTAGGAAGGTCCTCAGTGTACCCCCAGTCTTAGATGATCATAGACAGGATTTTGAAAAGGGCTGGATGAATAATGCATTTTTGGTTTAGTTCCCAAACTGAGACACTGTGGGTGGGGAATGAGAGAGAAAATTTTGGATGAATGTGGAAATTTATCTGATACAAAAGGAAAAGCTGTGTTGTGATTAGTGTTTAGAGCAGGGGTCCTCAAACTACGGCCCGTGGGCCGGATACGGCCCTCCAGGGTCCTCAGTCCAGCGCCCCGTATTTACAGAACCCACACACACACCCCTACCGGCGGTTGGGGCAGGGAACCAAGCAGCCATAGATGACTGCCTGCCACTGCATCCGCGTGCCGGCCCCCTGTTTAAAAAGTTTGAGGACCCCGGTTTAGAGTCCCAACAAATAATCAGGACAATTTTTAAACAAAAAAGTTACCATCTTGAAATGAAATAATATCAAAACTGTGTTTTTAAAGGCCAAATAAAACATATTTATATCCTTAGGAGAATCTCTCTCTTTTTTTTCTTACTCGAACCATTCATCATATTTATCTAAGGGATCACAGGCAGCTTGTCCACCCAAAAAGGGCTTTCATTTTTGATTAATTTACTTTTTACCTGCTTAAAAGCAGATATCCTACTGTGAGTCAACACTGGCATATTTAAATCACTAAGGCACTTAAAAAATCCCACTCTTCACCAGCAGAATTCACAAGACTTAACCCATATTACATGGGCAATGTGGTACACAGAAGCAAACACATTGAGTATTTGCAATCAGTGAAGGGAGCTGTGCTGATGACATTGATTGTATCTGGGCAATTGCACCATGATTTTCAGTGTACCCAATACAGAAAACACAATTATGTCTTCATGTCTTTTTTTGTTTCACTTTTCACTGCCTAGGTCACGGTGTTCTTAAAATTTCCACCTAATATTTTTTTCAGAATAAGTTGATTGAGGAAGTTGGTGGTAGAACATGGCCAGCAGAATCCCTCCTCTTCTCCATCCTCTGCCTGCCACAGATACCGAATATCTTCATGCTGCTCCAGATGCTTTCTCCTCCTCACTGTATATCTCTGAATTTTGAAATTGAAATGAAGGGACTTTCAAACATTCCTCTGCATCTAAAAACGGCAGCAATAAAAGCTGGATACATGGAATTAAACCAATTACCACATACGTAACCAAACTGGGAAAAGACAGGCTTTGTGTGGTGGTCACTTATGGATCATTTGCAAAAAAGAGGTCTTAAAAGCCTTCCTGCTAATATGCTGAGTGCTAATAAAACATCATCAGGCTTTATGCTGACTCTGAAAAGACAAGACTAAACTCTCTCTTGTAACATCTTAAATACATGTAGCAGCTGCGTGCACAAACTGACTAAACTCTTCTGTTTTACAGCACACTATCTCACACTCTTAAAGACTGGTAAAATTCAGCCTTGACTCCCTGCCAGGCACAATATGAAGAATTCTATAATTATCAATCCAGCGATGTCATTTAAAAGCAAATGCATTATCATGCACAGAAATCATCTCATGTCCCCTGTAGCGAGTTCCACAAGGACTGTCACTTCATTTGACTATAATTCTGGCTATATTACATTTAAACCTCTTCCATCAACAGACTTCCCCAGCCAAAAAAAATATTCTTTTATTGATAAAATAGCATGCAGTCTGGAGTGGCTGTCAATGTACCTAAAGGTCATATAATGTCAGAATCATTATCTTCAAATCATCTCATGAGCCCTACTTTGCAAGCTACCTATCAAAACAATAATAAACACAGAGAACATGTGGTGCTACATAAAAAATTGTGCTGTCATTTTAAGAAGTATGGAATACAAGCAGAAAGATTCCTCCCTCCTCCTCCTCCTCTCAATATTGTGCAACCACTGTATTCAGCAAACCATTATATGAAATGTAATTAATAGTATGAACCCCCCTTTGCCAATACCTTTTTTCTCCTTGAGCCACTTGGTAATCCAAGACAATGCATTTACAAGACAGATTATCCATTGCAGAGTTGCCGGCTCTGTCGGATCCCACTATTTTACCCTGTCATGGATCAAAAAGATTAAAAGCAACTTTAAAAAGCACATGTTATGATGCTAAGTCCAGTAACTCTAGCCTGTCTGCTTCAGCTCAGATTTGAAACTAAGCAAATATTAATGTTTTGAATGGAATCGGAATCAATGTTCTGTCAACCAGCTGCAGAGACAGGGGTTGCTGTTTTCCCATTTGTTTTCTGGGTTTAGTTTTCATAATCCAGATGTTTTTCAATCACTGTTCACAGCATTAGGAAGACTGTGCTCATTCTGCAGTCCTGGGCATTGTTCAAACTAGTGTTTCCAGCCACACCTGAGGTGGGAGCCATGGGTCATTGGTTCAACAGGTTAACATGACTGACATAGATTGCAGTAACTCTAAGAGTGATTACATTTATTTGCTGACCTAGATCTTCTGTAGATTAAGACATACTCCTGCCTTCACCTTTTTTTACCCTCCTATTTCCTCTACCTTAAAAAAGATAAATTGGTTAACAGTTGTAGGCAACTGGAAGGCTTCACATTTCACTTCTCTGTTTTCTTTTTTTCAGTGACAAAAGCAGCGAAGGAGGAAAGGGGCTGAGATCAAAGAAATAACTGTCCTGTGTTTACCTCAGCCAGCTGTACCACACATTACCCCACTCTGTGCTGGTATCAGACACTAGTCGTATCATACCCTATTTGAAATCAGCCAGGGTTGAAACAGAAAACAGACTTTTAAATTTGTATATCCAGAGCTGACCATGTTTAGCAGAGCTGAGCTGCATGCAATGCTCTGCATGAGCTGAAGTCAACAAAAAGCAATTTCTCCTTATATTACTGTGAATTATTTACTACAACATTTGGAAATGACATCCAGATTCCGCACCACCACCACCACCACCCCCCAGCCCTTGTTCAGAACTTTATTGCAATGAAAAGGGGAGAAGTAAATGAGTAGTAGGAGAGGGGAAATAAATCCCATTGAAATGCACTGGCTGATAAAAGAAGTGTCTTTTAAACAGTGCCTTATGCAAGAATAATTGTAGCATTTGTTACAGTGCTGTACTGATGTACTTAGGACCCTCTCTGACTATGGCAGAGATGTAGGAAGCACAGCTCCAGCTAGAGTATTCATGGGGCTGCAGGGCTTTGCTTATAGGTTGTTAGTGAAGACACACCAAATTAGCCAGCCCTGAAGATGGGGGGTTTGAATTCTTCGTATAAAATGTGGAGGGTTTTAGAGCTGAGATATTAGCCACACACACATGCATGCATGCAAACACCCACACATGCACAGACCAGAGAGGAAAGCCTTCCCTACTGCCAAGTGACTGAGGACATCACCTCTGGCACAGAGGACAGAGCAGATATTGTGCATCTTGTGTTGTGCCCTGAATACAGAAATAGGCAGGGCTGAGAACAGGTCCCTGTCTGTCTCTCTCACACAAGCATTAAGGGGGAGAGCCAGCTGACTCCTGAAAAGACATGTTGCCTATTACTCCCTGTCTCAGCCCCAGAGGTAGCTCAAAGAGAAGTACATCTAAAACTTACTGTACAGGAAAAGGCTCTGCTCCACAAGTTACATCTGGCTCCAGTTCTGGATTGTAGATGTGAACCTTCCTCCTCGGATCCATAGCTCAGGAGTTTCCAGACCTGTCACTGGTTTAGTTTTCATTTTAAGCAGTGCCAAATGAAGTTCAGATGTTGAGGACAGTTCCATAGGTGTGATGTTTGGATCAGATGATCCTTTCTTTTCCAAAACTTGTATTTGCTTCCAACCCATAATCCAGTTTTTTCCTCAATGAAAGTTTGAGCTGGTTTTACAACCTTTTCCACAGCTTCTGGCTCTTGCCATTAATGCCATTGCTGAATCTAACACGTGTCAGTTGAGTTTCACCTTCATTTCTAAGACAGGCAGTATTTAGATCCACAGCTGTCATTCCCAGGTCTCACTGCAGCAAAGGAAGTTAAGGAAAAAGGGTGTTATGAATGTTATTACATAAGATTCTGCCTGAGCGAATTATTAAATGAACAGAGTATCCATACTTTTTTGACAGGATGAAAACTTATTCGGACAAGTCAGCAGAAATTTTGGCTGAGTGATTACCACAGGCAACCCTCTGAAAGTGGTACAGACAGAGCCACAAAGCTGAAGCAGCAGATAGTCAGGAATGAGAGGCAGTGACAAGCTGAATTGCTGGTGTCTCTGCATACGCAGCCAGAGGTGGGCATTTGACAAACTGGTAGTGCCATACTGGCCAAGAGCAATTCTGATGGAAGCAGTGAGCAAGCTTTGGGGACACGCTTTCTGAAGCTGTTTTGCTTGCCCACACGTGCTGATGTCTAGGCACCTGCAAAGCAGGCGCTGCCTGAAGGCATCAGTGACTACCATCAACTTCCCCCACTGGTGGCCAGCCTACTTCCAAACAAGGTATTAGTGTCCAGGGTGGCAGCAAAACATGATGGGACAACCCCTCACATCAGTAGCATACCTTCTCCTTGCCCCAGAAACAGCAGAAGCAAAAGCCTGATCATCTGTGGCTCTCTTCTGAACTCTGCTCCTTTTCCACAGAAAGAGCAGCCTCACCCCTAAGTCACAAAACTCTATACTCACTCTGGGACAAGTGCTTCTTCCAAGATGAGATCAGGAGTCTGAGTCCTCTTGTAACAGATCAGCTCTGACTGGCTGCAGCGATCCTGTTACTGGAAAGCTATGCATACATGCTTATCTCTTAGCCACACACCTCTTCTCTTGGGGAAAAAATCTTTAATAAAACATTTTCACAGTGGGAGGGAGAGAAGGAAGGAGAAGCTACTCAGCAAATAAAAGATTAGTGTGAGAAATGGATATAGATGGTGCAACCAAGTGTGGTTTTTTTAAGGGGGGATATTTAATTGGGGAGAGAAGTAGGAAATTGAATTTCCCTCTGCGCATGAAGGGACAAACCCAGCCTTCTGCCTGACCAGGTTTCATCCTGAAGCATAAGAAGAGGTTGAGGCTCTGCTGTGTTGCTCTTTGTGCTGCTGAGCTGCACCTCTGCAGATCAGTCCCATGACACTGGTACGGTGAGGATGAAGTATTGGAATAAGGAGCAATCCCATACCCTAGCAGGACAGGGTGCAGGGCAGTCATGCCCCATAGAGTCTGTTTTGGTGATTGGGCTGCTCCTGGACACCAGCCCTAGAACTTTTTGATCAGTCCCATCTGCATGTGAGGCCTGAAACTGGAACCGTCTCAGTTATCACTGCTCTCCAGTGCCAGAGACACTTATGGATGCTCAAGTACTCACTGGATTTACTCTTGAGTGTGGAGCAATAAACATAACTACTAAAGAGTCTGGATGCTACAGATGCAGGCATGCCCAGCCTGCCTCCTTTGCTTTGACTGCCAAACAGCAAAGGAAGGAGAGAGCCTCTGTGTCAGCTCACAAAGGCAATGAAAACCTTCAACCATTCATTAGCAACATTCCTGTGAACAGACATGTGAGCCTACCTCTAGTAACACAGGTAAGCCAACTTGAAAATACAGTAAAAATGGAAGAGAACTGTCAAGCTGATAATTAATGTGCAGTTCAAAAATTATGCCTTGTTGAGGTCCTGGTTAGAGGAACAGCCTTGGGGAGAGGCTCTGAACCAGCTTGTACTCTCACTCTGAATTTTCTGTTGTGGTAGACACAAAAGTGCAAGCACTCTTTAGCCCATTCCAACTGAGACAGAATAGTGCATATTTTTTATTAACCTGACTGCAGACCCAGTTACTTTGGTAGGTCTGTCCTACCTGAATGAAAGCAGCCTCTTTCTTTCCTTATAGAGGCAGACACAGAGTGCAAAAGGTACTTGCAATCACCTGCTTGCTGGTTCTAACACTTCCACTGGCATTGTTCATTTGTCCAGGACTCTCCTTTATTTTCCCGGGGTGGGGTGGGTGGGGGTGGGGGAAGATTTTCTGATACCATCACCCCATTCAATGTGAGGAGCAGGAGGTCTCAAGGAAGAAACACAGTAATTCCAAGCCTTACACAAGCCAGGCAAACACATAAATCTGGACTGGCATTAGAAGGCAATTGCTTTCCTTCCCCTCCCTTTCCTCCAGATTGTCCCTGTTCACAGAAATCCAGAAGGAAAATTCATAGAAGTGTCTTCACAGGCAATAAACCAAAGTTAATGATCTGATGTAAAGCCACTGGAGTAAGAATATTTTCACATGGTCAGAAGACAGAGGCAGAGTAGGCAGAAATACGGCCTTGTGTGTACCATATGACTTCATATGTTACACAGATTCTGGATCCTTTTTCCAGCTTTTAAAAGGGACACTGCTCAAATTTAAAAGTTGTACAACAAAAAAGTTTAATGACTCAATGCAGAGGTGCTCTGAAGCAGAACTACCACAATAAGGAAAACAAACAGCCTTGCTATCCCATTGAAATTAAAAGCACACAAGAAAATTCACTTGTGGTTAGTAGGGCTGTACTGAAGGAGGTATGTTGTTACCTACTCCATTGCTCCACATGCAATGAAAGGAGCTCACACTCCTTTTTTGTTAGGGAACACTGAGAATCAGTTGCCTCCTGAAAGAAATGCTGCTGCACCGCTTCAGATATGTTACTGGTACATCAAAAAGAATTAACATCCTGCCTCCACTTACACAAAGAGAGGGGTCTTGTTTGATGCCAAATGGCCATGTGCACTGATACAGAAATAATGTCTTGGCAGCCAGCAGGGGTGAAAAGGAGCCAAATTACATCATTCACTCTCCTTTCAGTGGGGATAGAAGACTCTATTTACTACTTTGGCAATAGCCAGCACCACAGCTGCTGCTGATCACATGTAAGGGGAGCAGAGGGAAGGCAACAAAAAAAAATAATTGGATCCTGAGAGCCTAGGGATCTTCTCTGTAAAATACCCCATGCTTGGTGCAACAGGGTGCTATCCTAGGACTCAGAAAACCTCCATTCTGGTCCCACTGGTGTCACCAATGTCTGTTGTATGACCTTGGCCTGTCACTTCACCTCTCTTCATTCCTCCTGTTCTTGGTCCTGTTTATTTGGCTCATAAGCTTTTGAGGGCAGAGACTGACGTATTATGTAAACTCTGTGCTTAGCTCAGTGCTCTGCTGGTCTCATCTGGGTCCTATAGGCACTCCTGCAACAGAATAAAAACAACAGCAGCTGTATTTCTAATAAGAAAAAGAATACATTCAAAGGGCCAAAAAGGGGTAGATTTTAAAACAGACAGGATGAATATGTAACACGGATGTTACAAGACAGGAAGTTCTGCCACTCCAGAGCTGTGCAAATGATAGAATACACACAATGATAAGAAGTCACCAGTGTGGCTAGAATGAGCAGCAGTACTTAAGTAGTTTAAATATTTCTAAAACTGAAATTATCAGGGAGAGGAGCTGAATTAATACAAGAAAGCAAGGATAAATGCCTCTGTGAATGATTGCCAGATTCATCTTTATAGGAAAAGCCAAAGTGCATAAAGAATACCCCTATGGGGCATCAAAAAAAGAGAACAAGTGTTTAACTGTGTGACATAACAAGTTTAAAGATTTGTCCAGTTTCCATTGTCAGAAATCTCAAGTCTACCTGTCTGACAACATCTTCTTGTGTGCTTCAAGCAACCAATAATTACTAAACACAGAAGAGAGTGACCCCATCTTAATTTAAAATGCATGCTCAAGTGACACAACTTAATTCTTTTTGCTCAGGCAACCCCCTGCAGAGTAGTAATGTCATAAATGAAGACTAAAAAATACCCCCAAAAAACTGAAGCCTTTCTTTCAGGATGGAATGCAGTGCCAATTTATGAAACCTTTGTTAGGTATAATTCAACAAATCTGCTAAAAACATGAAGGAGTTGGTGCCTCAGAGAATTTTTGTACTTTTTAAATGAACCATAATCACCTTACAGAGAGAAGCTGAGGAGACCCTCATCTGTGCTTTCTCTGCAGAACAGATCCACAACTTCATTAAGAGAATCAGTGTATTTTGTAACTAAATGAGATTCTGTCTCGCTGGCAGGCAAATTCTGCTCACCGAACAAAGAAACCACACACAACAACATTCCAAAGGGAGATGTCCTTAAAAAAAAAAATAGTCATTGTAACACCATCAGACTGCAGAGTCTGCCAGAAATTATGACATTGTGGAAGGAAAAAAAAAAGACCAACAGGAATTAGGAAGCAAGCTAGATGCATGTGACAAGAGTCTGTTCTCTTGACCTTTCTGTTTCTCAGTTAATGCCTGTGAGTTTCTGCTTGTTATAAAGCAATTGCTGTGTTGTTTTGTTTCCCTGTATTCACAAGTCACACTGCTGCCCTCCAACTTCTGTGCCAGGGAGCTGGGTTTAGGGACATGGCATCACCTTCAGAGTTGTTTGCAATGGATTTTTAGAATACCTCACTAAACACCTGGAGCCCTGGAGAATAAATCCTTGAAGCCTTTCTCTCAAAGGCAACGGGCTTACTGCTCACCTCCTGGTGTGCATGTCCTTAGCTGCAAGCCTGACTGGGCCCATTAGGCCTGAGATGAAGAACTGCCTGAAAGACAAATGTGAAAAATCACAGCACTAAACCACTGGGAAATGCAAACTTCTCCATGCATGGGAGCCAACAAGGCTGCTGATCTGTAAGGAAATACTCAGACACTGATCCATGCACTGTGTTCTTGCTCAGAGTCCAGGAGAGGAAAGGAATAATAAGATCTCAGATCTGGCAAGTAATGGTAGCAGAAGGCGAGAAAAGGAAAACGGAAAAAAGCAGCGGTAAATTGAGGATGCAGATGGTGGTCTGAGATCCAGAGCAGTTCTGTCTGTCATGTTTTACTTCTCCCCTTTAAGATATCCAAAAGCAAGATGAAAAGGAAGCTGAAGATAAAGCTGCAAATGGGATTTTTATGAGGGGCTTTTTTTTTTACCTTATACATGGCAGATTGTTAATTATTGTATTTCAGTCGTCAGATAAAAGTACAGGAATTCACTAGATGGCAAACATTTTCAAAAACGTAAATATAAAAATAGGCAAAATTTACCCAAAATGTCAAGTGTGAGCTAGGTGTTCTTATTCTTCACATTTAGTTGACGGAAAGGCAGCTGCACAAGGAATTTCTTCCCAACTCCCTTAGACACACATTCATTTAAAAGAAACTAATCTGGGTGAAATATTACGCTTCAGTACATCCATAGTTAAAGGAGATGAATCTCGTAAGGTCACTGCCAGCCTGTAGAGTCACAACTTGGTCTGATCCCATGACTTCATTACAGCTTGCAAACAACAACCCATCTCTACCTTGCTCCAGTCTCTCCTCAGATATCTGAACTCTGAAAAAGGTGTTTGCAGCATTTAGGGAGAGTTTAGCTAACCTGAGCTCTTACATTCATGGCAGAAGGAAAACCAGCCCAGAATAAGAAACATTTCTCAAAAAATCCCTCTTTGATGTCTGTATGTCTTTTACATTAAAAAAGCTTTGTCATGCTGATAACCTCAGTTGTGAGTATTGGATAGGAAGAGGTCAGCTGCCTCTAGGTAATGTAGATCCAAATCAGTTAGGGATTTAAATATAATTCTGAGACAACGAGTGGCTTCCTGTTTATTTT
The DNA here is from genome assembly GCF_023638135.1 of Falco biarmicus. Classification (NCBI taxonomy): domain Eukaryota; kingdom Metazoa; phylum Chordata; class Aves; order Falconiformes; family Falconidae; genus Falco; species Falco biarmicus. Next base: position 82,193,779 of record NC_079289.1, read on the forward strand.
GGCTGGCTCTAGAGTGGCTCCATGCATGTGAAATCAGTATTAAACTCTACTCAGAAGTCAACTGCTAGCTTGTGCAGTCTGTAGCACTCTGATATTATGTGATGTCATTTTAAAACACCCTAGTAAATAGGCTGAATCATCCGGAACAAGTCTCCCGGGATATAAACACACATGAAACATATAAGTTGTCTAAACTGCAAGTGATGGATAAGCATACCATCCAAGCAAGAACATTTACTTATCTTATCAAGCCCAAAATATACTTTTCCACTTATGGACAGGCCCAGGACTTCTATTTCATGACCCAAGTTATAAATTTTGTCTAGATGCTAGCTAGCATCAAGCTCCACCAATACTACTTTCTTCAGTCTCCCAATATGATTTATGGATATATACATAAATTTTTTGTAAGTCATGTAGCCCTACTGTAAAGGGAAAGCCTGTCTTGACTAGTGAAAGTTTACTATGATGCTATGCCAGCAGGATATGCCATTCATTTCAGAAGATAATTGAATAGTTTCTACATGCTGAAGATGCTGAGATATTGGAGGCAACTTCTGTTTACCAGCTCATGTAATCATCTCAAGTGCTGACCAAAAGGAGTTAAAAGAGAAGTTTTATTCTCTTTATTTCTACAATCATTTGTTACCGAGCTTTAATAATTATTTTTTTCCAAAGCCATAGATTTTTGCTGCATGGCATTCACAGAAGGCCACAAAGACCATTCAAACCTTGAAGCATCTTTAAACAACCTGGAGAAAAGGCAATTCATTGTGTTAACACTAAAAGATTACGGGGGTAAAGCAATGAAATTTTTAAAGGAATCTGTAGGGTGAATATCAAAAAGAAATTAATCTATATGCACTCCCTGGTCTTACTTTCCCTGCACCCAGTGAAGCAAGAGCACCACAGCTGCTCCATCCCACACCCTCCACCACCCCATTCCCTCATATGTGAAAGTTCACCAAGGAGTCAGAAGGGTCAACCCTGCCAACTTTTCAACAGTGTTACCTCAGGCGCCTCCACAGAGCAGGATGGTCTGTCCCTATACATGGACGTTTTTCAAAAAACAATCGTCTCCTCCTCTGCAGATGCTCTACCCAAATTAAAACCATGCTGGAACCCATGGAGGCTAGAAAATTCGTTAATGGATTTGAGTGAAATTGCTGTTTTATGGAATGTAATTTCACATATGGGTAGCTACACTATCTATGGAGTTCATGGTTGAAACAATTTAAAGCACTTCTCACCCTAACACAAAAGATAAGCTCATTTGATGAGCTTCTCGGCTTCCTCTAGCCCACATTAAGCACAAATCTATAATGCGAACAATATTCTTGTAAGTTACATCATCAAGAGGAGCTGAAGACAGATTTATTGTTGTAAAAACAGAACCCCTTTTAGGGTGATATGCGGTGTCCTGTCATTTCAGAAACATAATCCAAGGCATCAGCAAGCTTGCAGTTGACTTGCCAGATATCTTCTGGTATAGTGCACTAATTTTTAAATATTTAGGAGATACATTTTTACTCTGGGGAGATGTTTCCCATCTCCAATTGTTGTGGAGCATGACTGGCAACTAAGAAGTTATCTCCTCTCCAGAGAAAACAACACAAGTGTGTTCCACTGCAAAACCCACAACGATTATATGAATATTCTGCACACCTCAAATTCAAGGCACATTTTAGTGTGATATTAAAAACAATGTGGTTTAGCTTCCTTTGGTTCATCAAATGTCTTAAGTTTCTCACTTCAAATCAGTGTTTGGTGTCCAATACCTGACTTTCAATCATTCATTCAAACCAGGTCTTCTGCAAGAAGTATTTCTTACCTGATTCACTTTATCGCTTGTACACTGCATTTAGAAGATCTTATCACAAGCCATAGGCATGTTTAATATTATTGAAATTACACTGCTAATATCCATATCAATTATGTTTTGAGATTTATGCTTAGTATAGATATTAATGCAGTCTGGCTTTTCCATTTTTACTTCTGCAAGTATAATTTATTGAGACATAAATAGTAATATTAAAGCTATCAAGTATAAACATCAATACTTGACAGCAATGTGTAATTTAAGAGTTACATGCATCTAAATTCAGTTACAGTCCTTTCTGCATGCTCAAATCTTAACTGCAGACTGCAGCTCCCCAGGAATTCTGAGTTTCGGAAGCAGCAAGGCCGTCACGTAATACAGTACTAACATCTTGAAATAAGCTTTTCAGGACTGGGGAATCAGCACAACATGGTAGGAACATAAAAAATGCATGGTTTTCTTCCCCCCACCCCTCCACCCCCGCAATAAACAGTCACTGTTTAAATGCAGTAACCCTTTTTCCCATCTTTCGGCCAGTTTGGATTAATTATACTTTTGGTGTTTTAGTGATTCCAGAGACATATAGGAAATTGGGCTGGAAGGAACCTCAGTAAGTCATCCATACTGTCAGTTCTCCAAGTTCAGCTACACTGAAACCTCCCTTAATGACCAGCTTGTGTCTAACATCCTCCAGTGATGGGAATGCTACCCTCCACGAGTAACTTAATTCCTTTGCTGTGTTGTTCAGTGTATAAGAAAGTTCTATCTATTGCATGAAACAGGAGTAACTGGTGAGCAACGGTATGTGGTTTGGGGAAGAGAAAACATATGTGACAAGGCCTGGCAAAAAAAAAAAATAAAATTACTTCAAACAGACATTTTTTTGGTGAACTATAAAATAAATAGGTTCCTTAATGTAAATCTTACAAAGCAGGGACATCTATTGCTCAGTTAAAATATAACTGGCAGAGAAGGTGGGGTTCTCTAAAGGCTCAGTCACTAATACAAGCTTTTCATCTTAGCTCACTGTGGACACAGACAATGTAAACTGGAAGGACTTGTCCTCTGGAAGTGTCTTCCCCTCTCCTTTGGCTACAGAGGGGACATCAGTGGCTTGGTCAAGTGTCTAACTTACATGAAGCTGCATAAGATGAACTTCAGTTTCAGTGTCTGCAAAAGAAGACACCGAGCATTTGCTATTGTTACAAGGAGCCCACATTTAGATTTTTTAAAATCAATGGATGCACAGTGCTGCCTTCAATTTGAAGCTTAAATTACTAGTGTTTTGGTTTTTTTCATAGCTGTTCTCAGGAAATAAGCAGTAGTGAAGTACCACTGGCATATTTTGAGAATGTAGTGTTATTTGTGTTATGTATTAATGTATGCTGTTAAGTGGAACTCTTCTAAACTGACACTACCCCAAAGCAAAGCTTGTCTCTGTTTAGCTGAGGTGGTAGCATTAACAGTCCATGGCACGCTTCACATTGCATTTGTCTGAAGACACCAGAGAGAAAGTACCTTAAAATGAAGCAAACTGAGAAGGAAACCATGAAAGTCACGTTGAAGGCAGAAGTTTTATGTTGCTTTGGTTCACTGAGCCTCCTGATAGAGACAGATGCTTGTGCTTACCAAGAGAAGCTACCTCTAGCAAAAAGAGCTAAAGACCAAACTTAGCACTGTCAAACACTTACTAACCTTTTAGTACTTCAGGGTATAAACCTGACCATGCTCTGTAACTATCTCAAAGAGCTTTTGACCTTATAGCCTTTTTATCTTGTATAACTTTTTTCCTTTTTCTGTTTGGCACTCTGTTTTTATTAGGATTTGTCAGTGTGGTCAAGTGTGCATCTGAATAACCTGATAAATGTAATGGCACAAGTAATGGAGAGTCATATCTTGTTGCATCTGGAGGCATCTGCCCTTAAATATAGAGTTTCTTCTGCCACATGCAAAAATTTCTGTCTTTCTATCAGAAAACTGACATAACACACCCTTGCACTGGAAAGACAGACTAACTAAACACTACACTCTGTATTTCTCTCTGTCCAGGAGAAATATTGCTACAAAATGACATTAGTATTATTTGTTCATTTATTTAAACACCCTCTGACAGAGCAAGGATGAAACATTTTTCACCAAAGAAAGATGTCCCAGCACTACCAGTGCTATAGAAGTACCAGTATGTGGTCAAAAATTTCCATATCGGTCAAACTGGAGCTGAAAACCACATTGACCCCAGTCTGAATGCCTTGTGCCCCAGGTGAAACTCCAGCTTCCAATTTCAGTGACAGCCTGTTGTTTCCCAGCTTTGGAAAGCCTGTGGACTATGGAGGTATGACCAAAGAGGAAAGATACCTGAAGGATCCCTATCAAAAGGTACTGTTGACAACAGAAATGAAGGAATCTGTTTGTGGGTCCAGCAGTTCCATGAATTCCATTTTGGAAATATCTGTGGGATCAGCTGCATTTTTTTGCCTCGCTGACAATTTGCTCCCTAGTTTGTGGGGAATACAACAATATTTTAGGACTTTCTTTTATCTGTTAAGATTTTAAAATGCAGCTGGCAACATACTAATCTGTGTAACTTTGACCTCCTTTGAATGAGTTTTAGATTTCAGTAGTATTCATCTAATTTTAGCCAGTCTGACCAAGTTAAAATAAATGTGGCACAGACCATGAAGGAAGCTATTCATTTACCAGCAAGAGGCAGCTACTTTCAGGACAGATGTTTATTGTGGAAAAGGCAATGATCAAATGAAAATGTTGGCAAAAAATGCAGAGAGTTACAGTCCCTGCTGTCAGGAAATTTATGCATTTCAAAGTATCATCAGTGGTATATGGAGAGGTGAATTATTAAAAAGTAAATAAGATTCTCTTTAACTTATATTCTGTCTATAAAAACCTGAATAATACTTGGGATTTTGCCTGCAGCTGTGCAGGTGACGCAGCCATTATTCTCTCAGCCCTTGTTTTCACCCACTCACACACCTTCGTTTCACCTGGTATGTGGAAAGGCAGATTCTGCTTTCCTTTGAAGTAACTGGAAATGAGAATAACAACACTTTGCTGCTGTTCAGCCCTGTTTGCTGGCAGGTCTCAAGCTTCTTTACAGGAGCCATCAGCATAATTACCTAATTTTTACCGATGTGGAGTCCAGAGCCCAGAAAACAGCAAGCTGTCTTTAAGGATACTCAGTGAGCCAGTAGGAAAATCAGGAGGAACTCAAAAATCTTCATCTGCAGGTGGTGACAACACTGTATATCCTCTCAGAAAGGGTTCATTTCTTCGCCAGGGCACTCCAGGAGGAAGCCCCCGAAAGCTCACCTGCCCATCAGCAGGGGGACTTCTTTCAGAGGTTCAAACTCCATTTTCTGCCACATGCCAGGTGCCTCATTTGCTCTGCTGCCAGCATTACCCCCAAGCCACAATAGCTTTATACCTGTTTAGCATTCACCCCGCTGAGGTGTCTAGCAACAAAAAACATGCTTCCTGTCACCCCCATTCTGGTAAATTAATCAAGCCAGGCTTTTCTAGTATCCCTTCATATATTATGCTCTCCATTTTCCTAACCTTCTTAATAGCCTTGTCAATCATGCATTCTATTTTAAAGCAATCATTTTTGATCCTAGGTGACCAAATTATACTCCACCTGCCAGCAGTGCATGTATACACCCCTCTTTCTGCAGGAAATAACTCAATCCATCTTTGGTTTACAGGGTCCTTGCCTCTTCTGTCATGTTGTCAGCCTGCATACAATGTTACGTGCCTTTATCTTGTCTTTTCTCTTCCTCTGCCATCCCAGCAGAAGGGCCTTTAATAGCAGGCATCTAATGCCAGCAAGTGTTCTTATAACTCATATGTCAATGCATGATTTTGCACTTTGTACTGTGAAATTAATGCTGTTTCTAATGCTCTGTCCTCAAATTGTATCTATAAAATATTCTGAACATCCTGTCTGTACCTAGGAAGTGTCATCAGCAAGTCAGATTAGTACACTCCCACTTTTTGTGTGAAATAAACCACATCTCTTCCAAGACAGTCCTTGAAGAAGTCCATTTCTTCCAGCCCAAGACATCTCACTATTTCTTTGCTTTCATAGGGAAAACAGTGATTTTATCCACCATTAAGGAGTCATGGCTATGTGCATGCTTGTGTCTGTGAGAGAGAGGGGGAAATGAAGCAGAATCTGGAATACTTGTTTTCACACTGAAAATCATCTGGAACTAATGGACAAACATTCACAGTAAGAAACACGATAGAAAAATCTGAAGGTAACCGTGCTGCTGCAGTCAGGGCAAGGTAGAAAAGTAATGTGACTTCAATATAGGCTAACTGCAGCAGTGCATGGCAGTGGTATCATTAACTTTAGAACATTAGTACTCTATACACAACGCAAGAGAGGGAATGACAAGTGGGAATGTAAGACATAAGCAATCATTTCGGAAAAGGTGCTTTTTCCAGAGAACAGCATCCCAAGGGTAATAAGATCTTAGCCACTGGAAGTGCCTGTCAGTTGCCTTGGCTATGGTGCTAGATGACACACACACAGTTTTCATGCAATTAAAATTAATTAAAATAAATTTGGGCATATGTAAAAAACAAAGATCAAATTCTTTGCATCAGACAGTCCTATAAAAATTCTGTATAAAATTACTGAACTACTAAGGGCTAAGTTAGTTTTGGTACCTGGTAGCAAAATTTTTACTAAAGTCTTGAAGAGTTACCATGAGTACTAGCAATCAATAAGCTTGGTTTCTGGACCATAAAAAATATTAGAAACTATAATAATGGTGGGGGTGGGGGCGTGGAAGTATGTGTAAGAAATATCAGGGAAAAGCCAGTATGGCTTTTGCAAAGGACAGTCATGCGTCATGTATCATACAATTCTCAGAAGAGGTGAGGAAAAAAAATAATACAGCGGATGCAGTCTGCTTGGATTGCCAAAAAAAATGGAAATGAGACCCTCTATCAAAGGGCTGTATGAAAACTGAATATTCACAGCATAAATGGCAATGATCAATTAGTAGCTACTTAAAAGAAAAAGAAAAGATGAGAATAATTTGATTCTTCACAGTATAATGCTGTCACTCATGGTGCTACTAATGCATTGGAGCTGGGCCCGGTGCTCCTCAACATATTCATAAATGTTGCAGGAAGCAGATAAGAAGGGCATTGATAATATTAGCTGATACAGAATTATTCAGGAAAGGCTAATCTAAAGTTGACCATGAAGTATTTCAAAAGATCATACATTTTTGTATTTAATTCCATGTTAGTAACTGCAGTGTGATGCAGCAGGGTAACATTCTGCTTATATATAGACAGGCAGAGCAGATACACATGTGTACATACATGTATGCATGTACAGACCATCATTTATAGGCAGTTAGGTGGTAAATTGCCTAACATCATTTAGGAAGAATAGGTGGAGTCCTTCAAGATTCTTTGAATATTTTGAATACATGATACATCAATGCTCAGGATCTATCTAGAAAACAAAGGATATGAAGGATTATTAAAAAAGGAGAAAAGAAAAAATCAAATAACATTATGCTACTATACATTATTACTGTATATTTCATACTTATTATGCACTTCACTTCATCTCAAAAGGATATACTGGAACTAAGACAGAGAAGGGAAGACCAAAGACCAAACTTGTGGAACAGTTTTGTTACAAGGAGAGTGGATAGACTAGGTGACAGATAATAATAGACTAGATAATAGATGACAAAGATGGAATATGGCTGTGGTAGATATGATGAATAGGAAATGATTCATTCACTGTTTCTCACAATACAACAGCAGGTAGACTGATAATGGAATGATCAACCAGCAGTCTGAAAGCAGAGGAAAAAAAATCTTTTCACCCAAGGTCAGGGAATTAATTCTTGCAGAATGCTGTGGAAGCTACAGCATAAATTTGCTCCCAGCTGTCAGTGAGAGTTGCTGAATTGCAGGGCTACTGGCACCTCTGGACTAGAAACATCCAACCCAGGTCAGAAAATTCCTCAATGAGCAGTCCCCAAAGTTGCCAGTTTGTAGTGTAAGAAAAATCCCCGCATATTTGTCCCTTCTCTGAAACTTTCTTTCTAACCAACATTAAAGACAAGTTCTAGAGGCCACAGGAAAACCTCACTGGGACATGTATGTATTTGCAGTTTTAGTATACCTGAATGAGGTTACATCATACAAAGTTTTGAAATATGTCCAATGTATTTCTGTAACTCAGCGCTGTCTCTTAGAGAAGAAAAAAAAAGACACATGACTTCCCTGTTTCTGTTCTGTGATTGAGCACTTTTCCTTACAATGTACTGGGTTTTGACATGCCTAGTTTTGTTACTGGAATCCCCAGTTTATTCACAGAAGTAATCCCTTCATTCTGTCTACAAATACAAGAGCCTGCCCGTTTTTCCCCATTTATTAAAAGAAGCAAACAAAAACCCCCCACAATTAAATAAGGTCAGGGCTATTCTGTAAAAATCACATTCTCAGATGAAATAAATTACTGTAACATTATTGGCTTCAGTGGAGCTATGGCAATTTACGGCAGCTGAATGATTCAAGTTATCAAGAATGTGAAATGCTGCAATATTGATTCAGAAAAGTCTATTTGAATTTATTTTTCTAAATTAATTTGCTCCCAGATCCATTAAACCTAGTAGGAAAATATTTCTAGAATGCATATTAAGTGCAAAAATGTAGACTTCAGTCCAAACTCACCAATGCATTTAGGTATTCCTAGGCATCCTTAGGCTCCTAAGTACTTTATGAGTCTGACCCTCATGGTGCAGGATGGCACCAATAGCCTATTTAGCAAATGTCATTCATATGGATTTTTTTACATGTAGTCCTAATATTACCACTGTTAGTTTTTGCTAATGATAGTATTCCAGTAGCACTCATGGGTAGTGTCCTCCGACAGAGCTATGGACATACCCTGCCTTGAGATCTCACAATTTATAGAGACAATGTTGGGAGTGTACATGAAAATTCTCCCTTCAGAATGAGCTTGCCCCAGTGACCCTTCTACCTTTCCATTGTAGAATGGTTAATTTCCTCCAGATACCTCAGCAAAAATGGTTGCTGAGAAGGATCGCGAAGGAGGAAATGACATTGTGATTCAGTTTTTATCAGCCAATCCATCCATAAAGTCAAGGTTGAAGAAAGTATAAAGGTCTCTATTTAGATTGTCTGCTATAAATGTGTAATTTACTCATTGTAGCCCCTTCTCTCCACTGATTATGAAGTCTGGCAGCAATGTTGGCACCATGATTTGCTCCTTTCGCTCTTAAACTTACACAGCAGCAACACCTGATAGACGTGCCTCAAGCCTTTTGCCTACCTCTGCGCTACAGACAGTGTTGGATAAAGGAAGCACACCTGCAGTCAAATCTAGTGTTGGTAGCGAGGCAGAAGAGGCAGGACAGAATGTGTTGACACAGGGGATAACAAGACATTTTAGTTTTAAGAGTCTTAATGACGAAGGTGGTGACTTTAAGCTACAAAGAGTGGTTGGGGGCTCCTGTGGGCAGGTAATGCCTCTGTGAAAGGAAGGAGCAGGAAAGCTGCTGTTGGCAGCTGCTTTCTGCAAGGGATAACTTGGGGTGAGAAGAGACACAGCCAAGGAAATTTGTATTACTTGAGGACCGAGGCAAGAAAGGCTTAGATGAGAGTTTGGGGTGGAATTAAAAGGCGAGATGCCTAAAATGCCATAAAATAAATTGCCCTAAAAGAAAACACTCTACAAGAAAATTGGAATGCTGTCATGCAGCTGTGGTGCCAAGGAGAGGGCATGGCCCAAAGGAGGAGGATCTTGTTATTTTGGCACAGGATAAGGCTTTAGTCAAATGGTTTGTTTTCAAGCTCTGCCACAGGTCTCCCATGTGATTTTGGACATGCCATTACTTCTTCCTCCCAGCTCCCCACCTGTGAAGTGCTAGTCATATTCCATTTCTAATGCTTGTCTTAGTTTTAAGTAGCTGGTGGTAAATTTACTGGGGGAAAGACAAACTTTATATGTGTGTATATGCATATGTGCATGCAGCTTTTTGTAAGAGTCCAGTTTTCAGCTAGACCTCTGTAAAATACTGTAAAACAAGCTTCAGTTTATCCATAAAGCATGATTGTAAAATTGTAGGCCTTAATGACATGAAAATTATAAGACCATCAACAATAAAAAAGTAGAAAATAGATGATAAAAATAGAAAAATAGACAATATCTTTGAGATAAATATAAAGAAGACAGTGCTGCTTTCTTTTCACCTACGTGTACCTTTGACTCTCACCAAGTCCTCAAAGATGTTTATATTAAATATTTTTGGGAATCCAGGTGATAACCATAAGCAGTCTATATGTGTTAGCATCATGAAGAGCAGTGCTAAGCTTTTTTCTTTCTACTTACAAAATTTGTAACTGGCACCTACACTTACTAGCACCGTAAACAAGTGAGAGAGGGGGACAGTTTTCCTCCACTGTCTGTGTATTTATCTCATGTGTTTGGCAACATTTGGAACCTGACCAAAACCAATTTAAGTCAATACTCAAGTTTAGTTTATTCCCTTTATAGCCCATTTCTCCTCTTGGTTTGCGTGGGTATTTCCAACAGCAACAGTGAAGAGAAAATATTTCAAAGCAAAGTGAAATGTGGTTATATAACAGCAAACAAAGGCAGGAGGTTTCAAGGGGAAAATGTGACTCCTGAAAACAATTTTAAGAACTTATCTTTACACAGACTGCTACATACGCTAATATAATTACAGAAGCACAAATCACATACACACATACCAATGCACACACTAAATACAATTACATCAGTGCTTATATGAGCATGACATATTTTATTAAAGAAAGATGAAAAAGCTGAGATGGTATTAGATCTGCATGCACCTTACATCCCTGATACTCATTATTGTTTTCATTCAAACATTTACACACCTCATACATGTAGTCAGACTGGTACAAAACCTGGATGTAGAGCAGCACTATCCTTTCTGCTCCCCACCCCTGTCCCCTGCCCTTATTTTAAGGTTCTTTCTTTTCTGAGATCATTTAAATTATCATAAGGTTGTGGCATAGTCAGCCCACCCACTGGATAGAGGTTTGGTTCTAGCAATGAGCTGTTTAGTAGTGGTTTAACTCGTTTGTTCTTGGCTTTGTGGCAGCTGTTGAAGGTGAGTACTACAGAGCTCTAGCAGCATTTAATGGAACCCACCCAGCATTATAATAGTTAGGAAAAAAACATACTGCAATTAAATAAAATGTGTTGAGTTAAAAGGACTTTTTAAATTCAGCCTTTGGACGTGTGTATGTTCTTAATGGCTCACTAGTTACTATGGGAACAAGGGCTTTCCCCTCTCCCCTGGGTTTTGCCTTTAACTGTTCAGCATGTCATTCTTTGAGCTGGTTGAGGTAGCATCATATACTTTTATTGCAATACATGTATAGCCACCTACAGAGAATGAAAAGGCTGATTTTCTTCTCTGTGGCAGGCATGGTGTTAGGTAACACAGTTACCTGATTCTAATAGATAATTTGCTCTGCTTGGGTTTATTGGCTTATTTGCTTTTTCCTTCTTTCCCTTCTTTTAAATATTGAGGATCTTAAACCTATCACAGGTTTTGATGTCTCTTAAAAAAAATACAAGGTTGAAAACCAACTGGCAGTGCAATTAGTAATGTTAAATCAGTGTGAATTCTAATCATTTAACTTGCTTCTTAGCAGCTGATACTAGGAATATGAATTAGAAGGTGGCCCTAGAATTGAACTATTGAAACTGGAAATCTTCAAAATAAAAGACCCTGGGTTTCAGACTGAGAAAACATAGACTTCTTTTAACATGGCAAGAAATAAAGAGAAGACCAGAACATGAGTTTAATGTGCACATGTTTGTTTGCTTTCTTTTCAAGAGGCTGGAAGCTCTACACTGTGTGACTGTGAGGATGGCTGCAATGGCACAATGAACGCTCTCACCCCTTCTTCCTTTGGTTCGGGTCAACGCTCAGCTCGCTGCTCAGCGAAGATCAAGAGTACAATAACTGCTGTGTCATGGACTGCTCTCCTCCACCTCCCACTGAAGGAGGGGAATATACATACCAAATAACTCTGGGTGTCACTAGGGAAGGGTTGTGCTGCCATTTGCTGAGCTGCTGTACCTGAAAGAAGACACTGGAGACGTTTATCCATTTATCTCTGCTCCAGACACATCGTTTCCTTCATCTGACAGCAAAAGGATGCCACTGCAGTGGAGTTCTTCTTTTTCTTATTTTTTGATTTAAACAATGTCATAGCTGAATGATGAGCAAAACATGCTGATTCCTCCAAGTACTGCAATCACGCACGGCTACATTTTATGTATGGTATCTCCCAGCCTCGGTCACTTTGCTTAAAGCTTTAGGCTCTGTTTCTGTCTCCTGACAGGGATGCACACACCCAAACTTCCCAGTTCACATGTAATACCTTCCAACTTGAAAAGCAATTATTTTCCACTAGCATTGGTTTCAGTTGTTCTTTCTGTCTTCCATCTAATTTTGCTTTGAATACTCTTTCATGGGGAAGTTGAATCAGACCAAATGAGCTTTGCATTTTCTTCTGAAGTTGATGAGTTCGTTGTTATCCCAAGACTCCTAAATCTGGGATATGTGCAGAAAAATTATTTGCTTCACATGCCCCTAGCTTCATCATGAGTCTTGCATTTCTTGCCAGCTTATCAGTGACTGAGCTGTTGCAAGCAGCCTGCAGAGAAAGGGCGGGGAAGGGGTTGGGGGTTGGTGGCTAGAGCCAGTGTCATGAGGACTAGTGTGGTGTTGTGTCCTAAAAGAGTCTAATTCATAGACTATGTTGGGTTAGTCCAGAGTTTAGCTAGCAGGTCTTAGGTTTTCTTTGCAGTTTAGTTCCTGTTTACTAATTTTTTGAAGTAGTGGTAGGAGAATAAAAAAATAACTAAGACTGAACTACTTATTGCCCACCCATGTGAGTTGCCAGGTAAGCAGCAGTAAGACATGTAAGCAAAAGTACTTTCAAGGTCAAATTCACTAATCTCTCATATTAATGTCCTGCCAGAGCATCTCTTTGGGCCTTCCCTGGGGCCAGAGTATGTAGCTTTGGCTTCCCCAAAGTCTTAAAAAGCTCATGTGGATGAGCTTGCTATGAATGGGTGCTAGAGCTCTTTGTCAGGCCCACTTTCCTCCAGGTATCCTGTCTGCTTTTTCATAATGCCATATAACCATCACACATACCAGGTGGCTCAGGTCCTTCCTACAAGGCTTTGAAGTCACCCACCACAAAGCCACAGAACATTTATGAGCGCCTAAATGCATAGGGAACAGATTTAAGATGCTTCTTCAGCTTTAAAGTGCACCACGTCCTGGGAAGCTCAGGAACAAGGCAGGTGTAACCTAGGAGATCCTACGACTTTTCTATTGCTTTCTGCAAAATTGAAGATCATGCTTCAGCTCCCAAAAAATCTTTTCTCCAAGGTAGCAATGAAGACCTCAGCAGAGGCTTGCGCCCCACACTTTTTCCTGCAGATTGCACGGTCTCCACAAATACTCATGCATATGAAGCTGCATTTCAGACTGTCACACATCAGAGGGAATTTGAGAACCAAGCTAAGCAGGTGTAACTCCGCTGATAGCTCCCACCCGCACCCTAATCTCAGTCTCCAGTGTAACCATATCATGGCAAAGTACACTCGGGGAACACATGCTGCGGTGCTGCTCGGAAGGTACTCTGTAAAGAAGAAAACATCTGTTTCATTGTTTGGTTGTACATGACACACCATGGAGGAGCTTCTCTATATAATGTTTTAAATTAAGAAGTCGGTGGAGAGGGGCCCCTTTCTCAGTTTAATTTGGTTTTAATTCTTCACAGATTCCCACTAAGGAATACTAATGTCACAATGGAGAACAAATCACTCCGGTATGTCACACAAAGTCAAACCTTTTCATCTGACCTAAGAGATAATTTCTCTAAACAATATCACCATAGTCAAAAGGAATTATAATTAATTCATACAGTGAGAATAGAATTAGCATTCCTAGAAAAGAACCGACTGCTGATGTACTTTACTGCTTTATGAAAAGATTTTTCTTAGGAGGGATTGAAATAAACTAAGAGGCCTGGAAAATCTCTTTTTATTAGTCTCATGTGAAGGACTATCACATTTACCACTTGCCAGGCAGCCTTTTGGAAGTATAATATATTAAAAAGCTGTACGTCAAATATAAATACAGAGTTGGCTATCACAGAAATGGTGTCCTTCTGTATTAATAGCTGAAGAACAAGCAATCCTCTCCATCTTCATGTCTATCTATGCAGTCAATTTCAAATTGATTCTTATACTGATTTATAGATATGATATCAAAAAAGCTGAAGAACAAGCCTTTTCTTTCTAGGCCCTGAATGCGCAGTACATGAAACCTAACTAAAACATCAGTATACAGTGCAAGAAATACCCTCTGCAGGTCAGGTCAGGTAGGAGGGAAGACATCTCTATAAGAAGACATTTCTAGCTGTTTACCCTGGGGTTTCCCCGGCTGGAATGCACACTGCCGTAGGACATACACTTCAAAGTAATGCCACTTCAGCGCACTATGTGGTCCACCAGTATGAGTGCAGGCTGTGAGCCCTGATTGTAGGTGTCATTTTGCTGTGGCCAGCTGCTCTGCATGCAAAACAGACTTACACACCCTAGCTCAGGGAGGTCTGCTTGTGCACTGTGCTGTGTCCATTGACAGTTCCTGAGAATAATAAGCCTATAGGGATTTTCATAAACTTGAATGGAGCTGAATGGCATAGCAGAAGTCAGGAACACTCACCTGAGGAGCAGAACCAATGCACAACAGAAAGTTAAACTGTTAAAACCAGTAGGGGTTTTGTCCTTGGAGTTGTCTTTTCCAGTAATACAGCAAACTGACTGTTTAAGTGATTTGTTTCACATTGTGAAGCCTGGGCACTCCTGTTTTGGGCTGATACTTTTCCGTTTATGCAGAATATGTTATTCTGCTCATCTCCTTACTACTTCTTTCCTATTTCTGAGGAGTTAAAAAACCAGCCATACCAATATAAGTAAGTATTTTAATTTCTGGTTTCATGTCAGCTGTTAACAAAGAGAGCTTTCTGACCATTTGACAGTGCATTACACCATCATCGTACTCTAAATTTTCCAGATTTTTCCACAGACATACAATATCAACATCCATTTAATGTTCCCTATTCCTTTCCTTCAAGGCAATCTTTGCATTCATAACTTAATCCCAGGAACACCATCCTTAACCATTTGTGCAAAAGTGATTAGAAAGCATAGCTACACATGTAAGTTTAAAAATTAATACCCAAAGTGATGAAAGAAGATTTAAGTTCTTGATTGAATCAATTACTTTGTGAATAGTAAAAAACTGTGCACATACTAAACAGTGAATTGTGGGCTTTTGTAACACAGCAAAATTGTTTTCACTGGGGAAAAGCAACTGAATCAATAAGCACTAAGGTTGCAGACTGGTTTTGTTGATTGATCTCATGATCTCAGCAACTTCTAAGCAATACAGTTACTACTGTTGGCCATTAAAAAAAAAAAATGCATTTTCTGAAGAACTACGAAACAAATGAAAAAATACTATTATTTTTAAAAGACTCCTAATTCTTCCATTTTACACCAATTTTAATCATTTGAGATTGCTGCTTTTATGTAGAAACCTCCAGGATACGTTAATGCATTTTAGCTTAGTTGTCTTCTATCTGGAAGGCCATTTAGAAGTCACTTGGCTCAGACAGGCTTTTGCACAAGATTTTACTTATTTAGTGTCATGTCTAGTCTCCACCATGACTTAGCAAGGAGCCACGTTTCTAGTTCTTTTCTGTATGTCTGTATTTTTATTGTGTATGTTATAAAGGTGAGTAAATTTCTATGGAAGTCTAAAATCTTCCTTATTTGGCTTCAAGAAGAACTTCACTCATAATGGGTAAGGGACATGTTTATAGTGCAGTCATGTGTCAGGTCTTTCACTAGGTGTTGCTTCGACCTTGGTAAATGGTTTACTGTCTACCCAGGTAGTAATTCCATATCAATATGCCCAAGGCAAATGAGAATTTCCAAAGCATCTTTAGAAATCAATGATCTTCTGTGGGAAGTATTACACCTGATATCTTCATTCAACATCAAGTGTATGAATTGTAATAAAGCCTCAAGGGGACATCTGAGTCTGAAAGGAAGCTGAAGGAGAAAAAAAGTATGGGAGAAGACACTACTCTCCAGCTTAGTATTCTTTTGGGGAAAAGCAATTCTGCGAACAGACCTTGTCAGAGAATCAGTTCCCATCTGACAGATGTGGAAACTACCAGATACATTTTCAGTTGAATGGTATTGATATAGACTATCTCAAGCTAAAAAAATAATAGGTAACTAGGAAAAAAAATGGATTTTCTCTTTTCACTTTTTTCTCTACCGCTGTCCCTAATATATCTTACTTGCTTTCTTAAGTGTGCTATGCTGGATTATTTTGTGTTTACAATAAGGTCTAGCTAGCATCATGGATGACTACGGGGTGTCTGGCAAATCACAGCATCCAACTTTCAACAGAACAGCCAACTAAGCTATTGGTGCCCAAAACCTCAATTCAAACCCAGAGCTAATGCACAAAGAGGCACTGAGCTGAGGCAGCTGGAAGCCCTTATGGGATTTCTCTAAGCCTTTCTTCTGTCTTTTACTTACAGATACTCATGATGTGACCCACAGACTGACTGGTGATCATCAAGTCCCCTCATCTACCTCATTTTGTAAGCCCATTAAGCTGTTTTGAGGTCCTCCCTTCAACTACCATAGCCAGTGATGGTCAGGTGAGCTGAGATCTTCTTTCCCTGCAGAGGTGGAGATCTGGCTAGGGAGCCCTGACTGTCTGAAGTCTGTGTCTGAGCCCTGAGTATCCTTTAAACTTTCACACCAACCAGCTACAACTAGCACAACATGGCAGCAGTACATGACAGTGAGCAGGCAGGTTTCTGAGCTTGCTGTTAGCTACAGGAAAAGACACCACTAAACAGGGGGAAGGAAGGCATTATCCAGCGTATGGGAGTGTGGTCTGCAAACTGAAGAAACATCCATCAATATTCAATTTTGGATGAATTATCTAGACATTTCCTTGGATGGTAACATAGATTTGGAAATTAAGCATAGTTAACCATATGGATTAACAAAGAAAGCGAGTGCATATTCCTGCTTTCCGTTTGTTTCCTTCTGTAAATTCATTAACATTGCCTAAATAATCATTATGCTACATAATCTCCCTGAAACTTTAGACAAGGTAGGATTAAGTCCTTGTGAGGTGAGGAAGGGAACAGAAAAATCAGTCCTGCTGCTGCTCACTGATTGCACTTGAGGAGATATTTGTCACCATTGCAGTTTTTTCACCATTTGAGACTCTTGCACAGAAGTGAAATGAGCGGTGCTTGTTCCACATGCGTCAGGAACCATCTTCTGAGAGCAGCTTTCCATGCAAGGCATGTAGCATTCGCAATTGGAAGGCAGATGGGGCTCAGTTATAAGGCTTCCAAAGGCTACCAGACCTGCTGTGTTCCTTTAGAGCTAAAAGGAAGCATTAGAGAGACACAATGACGCATCTCTGTATTTTCTGTTGTTCTGCATAATGTTCTGTACTGTGGAGCCATTTAGACAAGTCGTTTCCTTTAAGTGTCCTCCCATTCCTTCTGCTAATGCCACCTATGAAGCCATGATGTCTGTGCATAGGAAATAAGTGATAGAAGAGGTGTGAAAGTAATTAGATTTTAAGAATGTTCTGTGGAAAAACCGATCAAAATCAGAATTTACTCTTAAAAATGTTTTCAGCTGTTTTAAAATCAATCCAGAAATGACTGAAAACTCTTCTGATTAATAGAAAATAAAAATCTGAGGTAGATAAATGCTTCAGAAAAAATATGAAATTTTCAATTTTATTATGGGGGTGGTGGCGTTTGTTTTCCAAATAACTAACTGAGCAACTATGCATTTTATCAGATCTATCTCTAAAGATAAAACCTATAAAATCTCTCCACAGTGTTGATTAATATTTAATTCTTTAGATTACTTTTAAATCAAGCAACCAATTAAAATTAGTTTTCTTCTGATTGGTCATACTTGAATTTAATCTGATTTTAGCAATATTGATAGCAGAAATATCTGATGATAATTCTTGATGTTTCAAATGTGTTTAAAATAAATGTCACTTTAGGATTTATGACTTCTGCTCATGACCAGTGGGAACTGAACAGTAGGGAGGCTGAGTGATACTAATGACCTAAAAGCTTCAAATTAAGTTTGAGTATCACCAAGTAGTAAGCAGAAACTAACATACCCTGCAAGTAAAAAGAGCAACACGATGGATCTTGTTCCTGGTATGTTCTCAAATGTCTTAAACTCATTTCAAGAAATGTAAAAGCAAGTATGGGAGAAATACTGAATATAGGAGAAAAGAGTCATACAATTTCTGTCAATATTTTTAGTTGTCTTTTACTGTCCTCAGTGTCTGCACTGGCAGTACATCAAGTATCACCTGTCACGGACACGCACCTGAGTACGGTACAGACTGAACAAAAGCGAGATTGTTTCAATAGGGGTGACAGTGGTTAGATGCAAACAGATGGGTGAACATGAAATAGTAATGAAACACTAATGAACAGTGCAGCCTGAATGGTGTTCTGTCTTACGGGCACCCAAGGACAAGGAGAATTTCAACAAGGTTTCTGAAATTTCCGGGAACTCCTCCTAGGTAAAACAGACAAGACAGAAGCAAATCGTCAAGAGGAAAACAAAACCTGGCACAACAGTGTGGCTGGCATGCAAACTTGACGTTACAACTCCAAATGAGAGCTGGCTGGTTGGAGGCATGACTGTAAAAGCCATGACAACTGCCATAAGCTTAAGGCAACAAAATGAATCTAGCATGAATTTTACATGGTTAGAGAAAAGGACAAGTTACAGTCTGTGATCAGAAACAGACAGCAGTGGGTGAAGTCCTTTCTTTGAAAAGAGATTTAAACACCAAGTAGAAGTCAATTGACACAAGCAAAGGGTCAGAAGAGTCCTCAAGCTCTCCACTGAAGTTACGTAAGGTGAGCATGAAAGATAACAAGGGCAAAGGACAGAGCCAGGAGTTACGTTTTGGCAATAAGGTTAAATTGAAGGAGACAGGTCAAAGGACAGTGATATGACATCAGTATAGTGAGAGAGAAGAAGAGAAGCCAGTGCTTTTTTAAAAGGAGAAAGAATGGAGAGGGGAGCGTCAGGCCACCTAACTTAGCACCAAGATGGGGTATGTAAAGGAAGGAGAGAACTTCTGTGAGAAAATGTTAGGCAAAGGGATACAGGTCTTTAAGTACCAAAAGTCAAACAAAGCACTCAGATTTTTTTGATTGGCTGTACTCTGTACTCTTTTCAGAGATGGCATGGATGACGGAGGAGACATAAGGAGAAGAAGTAAGATTAAGTGAGTGGTGGCAAAGGGAAGATGCGTGACATGCAGTAGTAGAAGGACATGGAGAGGAGATGTGCAAAGGATTCATTGGAAGGAGGCCAAAGGAGGGAGAAGTGGGCAAAACCAGGCACACACTAAAAAGGTGTGGTTATGGATCGTGGCTTGTCTGGTGGAAGAAGGGAAGAGACTGGGAGGATAAAGGAGCAGAGAGACCTCATGAGAAACTCTCCAGGTACATGAATTGTAGGGACATGAAGGGGAAGCAAATGGAGGCACTGGGGAGAGAACAGGGAGATGAAGCAGGAGGGAGAAGGATTCAGTGAAATAAGGCAGAGAACAGTGAAAGCTCTCTAAAAGCTGAGGCTGGAAAACATTACAAACAAGCAAACCCCCAAATCACCAGTGCCTACAGAGTCTTCTCTTTGTTTCAGGAGAGGTGAAAGGGATAGCATCGTTTTGACTTAGATCTTCTTTGGTTTGCCTGCAGCTGCCGTTTTGCTGCATGCAGTACCATGCTTATTTCAGAGAGGGGAAAATACCCTTTAGAATGGAGATGGCCGTTGTCTAAATTTCAGAGGCAGTTGTTCTCCTCCACCAGCCAATTTATAAAGCAGCATCCTGGCTAAAATGAAATTATTTTTTCTTGGCAGAAATATTAACTTCAAAAGACTTTTGCTATCTTTCATTCAAGGCGATGGGCAAAAGAAAACTTCAGAAGTATTCATATGAATATTTAAAAGTAGGGGAAATAAACAGTCCAGATATGCTGCAATTCCATCTAGTTCCCACAGGCAAAATGATGCCAATACATCTCTCCAAAGAGCTGTTACGTTGGCATTTATTGGTCCTCGTCAGCTGCTGATTGGAGGGGGAAGGAGATAATGTTCAAGAAACAAATATATTAGAGGGGTCCCATTTCGTGCTTTGGGATTTGGATTTGCTTGCAGTATTATCCGGTTCCACCAGTTCATTTCTCCTTGCACATGTAGGTTCAGTACTGAACCAGATTCATCTGTGCCTTTCTGTCCCTATACTCCCATTACTGAAGGAAGCAACACAGTGACAGATTAGTGAATTTGACCTTGAAAGTACTTTTGCTTACATGTCTTACTGCCGCTTACCTGGCAACTCACATGGGTGGGCAATAAGTAGTTCAGTCTTAGTTATTTTTTTATTCTCCTACCACTACTTCAAAAGTGTGAGCAAAGGGTAATTTAAGGGACTCCAATTCCATGCATTGGTGGTTCCTCAGGAGGGCCTTTACTTTATTTGCACTTGTCTGTCTATTAAGCCATTTACACCACATTTAACCCACTTTCTGACAGAAACAACTATATGCTTAATTCTTACTGCTCAAGTGAAGGTGTATTTGGGATCTGTCATGATGACAACCTGCAGGTTTTCAAAATATCTGTACCATTTCCAGTGCTTTAGTTTGGGCTGAGCAATTGTTCCCTGGTTTTCTGGAAAGCTGAAAGTCACTGCTCAGCTCTTGCCAATGCTATCTTCTTTCTCGTGCCTTCCAGTTCTGACAGCTTCCTGACGAACAATACATACCATACTGTTCCACTGGGACCCCTCCTATCTCTCACCTGTATCCTGTAGCACATCAGATGGGACAAAGACAAGGAAAGCTTTCAGGTTTTAGCATAAGAAATAAGAGTGGCTGGCCAGGTGCAGCAGAAAAAGCTCACAGTTGCCTACATTGAACACATAATTGCCTGAACTCATGTAAAACATCTAGTTTGTCCTCTGAGTAGGCAACAAAGGTCAGAGGTCAGCAACGGAAAGCCTGGAGAAAGCTGGATGCAGACAAGAGCAAACTCTCTCCTGCCAGAGACCTGGAACAGCCCTGCCCCGAGGCGTTTCTGATGCAAGCCAGGGGAGTATGCCGACTTCATTAGGGGAAGCTTTGATGACAGAATGAAACACACCTCTTCCTCAAGAAATTCCTCCAGGACGAGATAGTGGTGCAGAACCTGCCTGACTTCCCGTGAAAAGCCTCCACCAGCCTATCACCTGGAACCCATCTGCAGCTGTGCAGCGCAGCAAGTTGCAAAACGTAAAACCTGTCGCCCACCACCACTTGGGCAGTGGGTGTAAAACAAGGTCGGTAATCTGAAAGGCAAACAGCAGCCTCCTCACTATATGGCTGAGGTAACTAAAGGTAAGCGTGTAACTGATAAGATGGCTTGCTAGCCAAAAAACAATTTATCTGGCTTTGGTCAACGTGATTGGAGGCTAGGTAGCTGAGGGGGAATTACGCTTCATTTTTTTTTCTTACACACACACACACATGCCCCCCGTTTATTTCTTTTATTTTATTTTTAAAAAGGTTAATAAGATGGTGGGAAAATCTATTTCAAATGGTGATATTGCATGAGAAAACCCAAGAAAATGAAAATGTTCTAAAGAAGTATCTAATTTTGACCAGAAATCACTTGCCAAGTTTTCCCATTAATTCACGAATAGCTTTATATTAACTAAAAGCTGTGTTTTTCTTTGAAATAAAAATTGCTGAAGTCTGGCTTTGACATGCTTTCTGCCATTAAATGTTTCTGAATCGGCAGATATAGTAAATCTCAGCTCACATGTAACAAACAAAAAAAAGCTAATTGGCTCGGTACTGCTAAAGGCGGTTATGAAAGAAGCTATGGGGAGAAAAATCACTATTTCTCCTAATGATGGGAGGTTCTTTCAGAATATACTGTGTCTTGATTTTATCTCTTCTTTAACCTGTTCACTATTATCACATAGATTCCGTCTCTGATTTCAACAGTGCTGTCAGCAACTATTCCAGACTTAAAAGCAGAAACACTGAACAATTTATTCATAACCTTGGCAAGTTTATTCATAACCTTAGTGTCCTTTTTTATTTGCAAACTACTGGTGAATATATTTAGTGTTTACAAATGTGGTTATTGCCAAGAGCTTTTCAATTGATCATTCAGTATGCATAGCAAGTATTCATAGCATTTTAATTTTGAGCATTTGCTATGTGTTTTTCTTTATTTGGGTAAGTATCTTCTGACTCACTAAACCATACAGGACTTCCCATTCCTGATGAACACACCTGTGCACACCCTTGCACAAGAATTCACAACATTGTTTCTTTGTGTGAATGAACTTGTGAACAAAGATTCACATATATGTAATTATCAGCCGGCAGATGGTCAGCACCAAATTAGGCACTCTTGTAAAACAGCACTTATGCAATACTTGGCTATAGCAGTTCTTACCAACTTTAGCTAAGATTTTCTTGGTAGAGGTAACTGTGACCTGCCTCTTCTGTGTAATGTCCTAAGCCCATCAATAGTGCCTTTTTGGGGCAGATTTTTTAAAGGTCTTTCAAAATAACTAACTACAGGATTACCCACAAGTAAGGCATGTGAAAAGACTAACCTTATCATGGTTTCTTCAGGAATGGAAACTTAAAAATCAGCCACTTGATCTAGCGCAAACATGAATACCACCTGTTGCCACGCAAAATGCACTTGTAAAATATATAGCAAATTTTCAACAGCAAGGAAGAATTCTTACAGAAAGGTAAAATTTAAAGCATGTTGTTCACATGCATGGTGACCTGTAGCACAGCTCTGACCTAAGTCGATTTGACAAGCCACACACCTGCAGTTAGCTGCTCTCCTAAGCCCCTCTAGCTTTCTGCTCAGGAGTCAGGAGTTGCCCTGAGCAGTGTGAGGTTTGAAACGGGAACATTAGTGAGCACATTACAAGACTCCAAATTCTATGCCATTGTGACACTCCAGTTAACCTCCCAAGGGAGGCAAGTTTGGCTTTTCTGGGCATGAGCAACATATACTTTTACAGAGCAGCAAATCCAGAAAGCAAAACATGAAGAAGGTGACCAAAAGTAGCAGGAACAACAAAACTTTTTGTCACAACTTTCCTTAGGTCATTGAAAGTATTCATGTCTGTCCAGGCTTATTTTTTTACCCCTTTTTGATTTTTTGTCACTTTATATTGCCATGCATTCCTTGATCTCTCCCCCCTTTTATATAAACAGTTTTCCCTGACACCAACATACCACAGAGCAAATGAATCACTGCAGTCATCATTACGAAAATATAAATCACTGGTTATCTGTTCCTGCATGTGTAGGCAGACAATATATTTGGTAATAAACCATGTGCTGAAATGGAGAGTTTTATCTGGTGCATAATCTTTGGGAAAATGCTTGCACCTAATATGAATCTGTGTAAGTGTGATCTCACCTGGTGTCTCTCCAAGGGGAGAGGAGAGTGTGGAGGAGCAGGATTGGTTTGGGTTCTTCTAAAAGAAAAACTGTTGCCAAAAACACATCCAGGCTAGCGTGAAAAGCAAATATTATTCCACAGAGGAATAAAAAGAAAAAAACAAGCTAAGAGAAAGAAAAAGCAGTAACTCAAAGAACAAGGAAGAAACCTGTTAGTAACAAACAACTTCCCATACTGTCTACTATTACTCAGGAAGAACCACGGGCAATAAGCAGGTGTGGTCCTGAAAACTTTATTATGTCTTGAGCTGCCCCTCCGACTATATTCCAAATAAGGCAGATAATCTACAGGCACAGGAAAGGGAAAAACGTGAACAATAACAATTCCCAAAAGATAAATTCTATTAAAAATTCGTCTAGGTCTTTTTACCAATTATCTCCTGGGCAAAGCCGGCAGTTGGTGAAAACCTCAAACTTATTTGACAAAATGAATCATCAGCTAGTTTTGAAGTTGATTGTGGTGGAAATGAGGTTCACATGCAGCCATACAGGGCAAGACAACTTTTGCAAACAACAAAAATAACAAACACAGAGGCAGTAACTATCGGCCATTGCAAGGGTGAAAACGGGAACAGTCTAAATCCACGAGCTCTCTCATTGCATAAAACAGAGTACTGGGAGGCAAGCAGGTGATGGTTTTGGTATGAAGGGGTTTCCTCCCCTAGACAAAGAGACAGCCCTCGTCAGTGCACCTTGGCCTCTAGAGAAAAATGCCAGTGAAAGCAAAATGCTTATAACATCTGCTGTAGACAGCCCCGTAGAAAATGTCTTAACGCAATGCAGCAGACAGCTGGCATGATAGGGCAACAAAGGAGAAGAGAGGAGAAGGATGCCAAGTGTCCCACTGACAGTTCTCTCAACAGATCTCCTTGGATGGAAAGTGCAGACAATATATCAGTGTGAAGGGGTGACTGGTAGACACGGATATACAATTAACTGTGTGATTGCTTGCAGTACTACTTTCAGCTGAGATAAAAGCTCTTCAGATGTTTCATCTACCTGTAAATTTCCTGCTGCAGATCTTAAGAGCAGTTTTTTGGGAGGCCTGCCGAACCATACTTACCCTCAAATATGGAACATTCTCCACTTTAAAAAAGTCAGGATCAGAATAACAGAAAGAGTTCTTCATATGCCAAATTTCTGGGCTTCCCCTCTCTCTTCTCCACCAGCCTTGTGGGATACTTGACGTTCAGGCAACAGCATGGATCTAGTCAGGTCCAGACTCGCAGCACGATCCTTTCCTCAGGTCAGTGTCTTTGATGCCACAATATAGGTGGTTTATGTCAATGATAATCCATTAATCTGACAGCTTTGTACTGTGCTTTAATTCAGCACTGGTTTAAGGCAGGAATCACGTAAATTCAGTGTCAACTGACTCGGGTTTGTGGTGCGTGCACAGCAAGCACAGTGAAACTGCCTCTTATGTGCATGTGTAGCACAACTGTGTAATACACATGGTACCTGGGGGCGTCTGGCACCCTTAATAGGGCCCTCCTTTAATTTGATTGCCTATCTGATGTGTTACGCAAATGCAGGGAGGTATTAACATTAACCACTGCATGAAAATCCTTTACCTATTTTCAGTGTCTCACTTGTAACCTGCTACATTTTCACAGAGCAACAGATAGGAAGGTGCTTACCCCTCTACAAGTTCAACAGACACTGAAGATCTGGATCTCTGAGATGCCATCCAAATGCCATCGTTATGTGCCCATGCAAGTCCTATCAAAATCAGCTGGAAAACTCTGTATGTGCCCATGAGAAAGGCTTTACTCCTCCATTTTTTGAGCAGTAGTTAGAAAGCTGGAAACAGCTGGTGGTAGCAGTAACTTGGTATCGGCACTGTGGAAACATCCAGAGAACTTGGGAATTCCTCTCAAACGTTTTTGCAGAGGCTAGACACAAATAAACAGGTAAATAAGTATGCTGAGTGATGACACCACCACTACCACCCTCCACCCCACCCCCCACTCCCAGAAAAACGGATTTCATTTAACTGTAAAAGATAAGCAGCTGGACAAGTTTCCCGAATCAAAAGGGGACCTGGCAAGTGCTTGTGATTCCAGAGATCTTTCTGGGCTTCATCTCCTTAGTTTAGATCCTACTGATCCATGGAGCTGTTCAACGTTATACCCAGGATGTTTTTCCTATGCTCTGTTAACTTCCTTCAGTATTACTGACCAAAATACTTTTTTCTAATTACAAAACGGATGTTTTGTTTGTTTTCATAAAAAAAATAAAAATAATTACATTCATATTTAACTCAGGAATAGTTTTCAAAATGGACCCAGGAAGAGGAAGACACTGATAGAAAAATACAGATGGGTTACTTTGGCACTAACACGTGCACTTAAAATTTGTTATAAAGCAAATTACTTTTGCCCCAGGCTTGTTTTAGGATTTTGTTGTTCAGTTCAGTGAAATGGTTCACTTTTATTCCCTTGCTAAAGTTGTGACTTCAATCAAAATTACACTTAATGCATCTAGCAGATTAGTTAACTGGGCAATATAATTTAAAGTTTGAAGTATATGTGCATACATATAAATAAATATATAAAAAGACTTTTAAAGTTTTTCTTTGGGGAAGATCTTTGTCGGTTGTTATGTCTTACAAGTAAAAAGCAAGCTTCTGGAGTTTAATTTGCTTATAATTACATTTGATAGGGAATAATGTTTTAGAAATAGATTCTTTTGTTTTTCACATTCAGAGCCGTTGAAATTGAATAGAAAAGATGTCTTTTAATAGTAGGAGAATAGATAGTTTTAAACTTCTACCTCCTTTGTGGTACTTTGATTTCTAGCAAGATAGAAAATATGTGAATAAAGGGGGCAAGCCTTAGCACCACGTATTTTCTGTATTCTAAAACACAGGAACAAAGAAGAGGTTTTTTTGGAGGAGAAATTTCTTCAGCACCAGAGGGGGAAAATACTTTTGGTTTTGAAGTGCCTGGTCCTATTTAAGCATCAGATCTACATCTTCTTTGTCTTTTGATTTTCCAAGCTGAGGGATAAAATGGAACTGAGCATTTTCTATCTCCTTTAGCATGTTTGAGATAGCAGATATCACAGCTTCAAAAAATACGACAAATAATGACAGAATTGATCTATGCCAGTTCCTTAAGTGTTTCTGGATTATCAGGAGGGGAAACCCTGACTGCAATCTGTAGTCCACTCTGCATGGCTCATCTGCCAGCAGTTACCGTCATATGAGGCTTCTTCACCCCTGCCATTTACTAGTTGCCTTTCTGTTCTGGTGAATCAAGATTATTGTGAATTGCTGTGGCACAGAGCAAGCTTTGCAGGGGACATTGAGGTTCTTAGGGGTAGTAATAACTAAGGGGACACTAAGGTTCTTAGGGGTAGTAATAACTAAAACACATCATTACTATTTACTTCAAAAGGAGGTTGATGTTGGGCTGTAGTTCCTAGTTCCTTCAAAGTACCAACAACAAAAGGACAATGCAAAGTACTGTCAGTATCACAGTAACAGTCCTAGGGGCTTTCCGACCCTTGTCTAGGAGAAGGAGCAGGCATACAAAACCTTTCTATTAAGGAGTTTTTGGAGTGCTGAGATTCCATACAGAAAATAATAAAGTACGCATAAATATGATTTGTAGCTATAGCTCTGAAAACCAGCCCTGCCTCACTTCCATATAACATTATGACCATCCATACATTCTACCTTTTGTTTACGCAATTGTATCACACAAACTGACAAGATCTCAAGCATCATGTGTTATGTCACATAGAATAACCTGAATGAACCACTGCCATAAGCGCTGGCTGGCCCAGTGAAACACGCAGCCTAAATCTGTGTTAGTTTAATAAACAGTTGAGGACTGTCCCTGGACACTGAGACCCAGGCACTTCTACCAGGCTGGGGCAGAGCAGGCCCTGGTAGAGTACAAGCTTGGACCAACCAGCACTCTCCCAAGCAGTCCCCAGGCAAGATCCAGGGACCACTCCAAACCAGCAGTTTCAGAGGTTAAAAGAGCATATCACATCATGGATGTGAGCTGTGCTGGCCTGGTTGGTCTTGGCATCAATGGCTCCAGGCACATAAAACTTCCTAGACAGAGATGTGGCCATAAAGGCAATCTGAGATCCAAAAACTGAGGCATTTAAATTCTCCACACACCTTTATGTTTCTCCTGCACCTTTCTCTGAACTAGTCAAATGTAGCTACTGACATTCTGGTTTCATCTGTGGGATTGCTTACATTTGCTGGAAAACACAGCAAATGTCATATTCTTTGATACTTCATCTCCTCTGACTTCAACAAAGTTTCATTGAAGGGGATTTTGGTAAATAGGAAGTTTCCCCACTGTATCTGATCACCAATACTCTTTGTAAGGAAGGCATTTGCCATTAAAATGTGGGGAGAAGGTGTGCTTAACAGTACCTACCTGAAACCAGTGAAACATATTTTATCATGATTGATTACTTAAAGTATTCTGTAAAAAAAAAATAAATCTGGAAAGGTTCTCAAAATAAATACTGGAGTGAATATTTGTAGATGATTTATATTACTCAGTCTATAAGAACAAGGTTTTTTCCTCTTCCCATTCACAGAGTTTCACAGCCAATTTATATTGCAGTCACGTAAGGTAACTTGCCATCTGCCCCACACAGGACAGACAAACATTTGTTTTCAAGCAGCTGTGCTGGTAGTAAGGTTATCACCCCCACTCATGTCCAATTTTTTGCTACCTGTTAGCAGAGCTGCTTGTCTGATTGCTCCCTAAGCAATTTAGTTAAAGTGACCTCTATGAACAAACACCTGCCACTTGATTTCTTTAGGCTAGCTGGCCCCTTTTGGACTGAAGCAAGCTAGGGAGTGTTCCTGTGAGTGCTTGTGCTGACAGATACAGAGCGATAACCTCTAGCTGCCAAGGTAGTGTCAAGAAACTGAGGACAGGGTGGGGTGAGCATCCTTTTCCACCAGCAGACTTGGACATGGAAGACAGCGTCTGTCCACAGCCAAAGTGAAATAGTTTTTTAAATGTGATCCTGTCAAGACATAACATCACACTACATAAGAACAACTGCTTTTGTTTCTCACTCTAGAATGCTATTACTCTGTTAAATGTTGGAGTGAGATACATGTGTATCTCCAGACATCATGGAACTGCAAATGTTTAAGATGTGTTTGGTGGTGGTTTTGGTTTTATTATTATTATTATTATTATTATTATTATTATTATTATTATTATTATTATTATTATTATTATTATTATTATTTTATTTCCCTGCCTCTTTGAGTATAAAAACAGTCATCAAGACAAAGTGCTTTATTAAGTGACCAATTAAGGTAGTTTTCTTTAAGTGTCAATTTTAAAAGAAGAAAAAGTCTCTCCTTGATTTCCACCTGTGTCTACACAGAGGAGGTCGTAAGCCCTGCAGAGCACATTTCTTATTTGCATTTTAAATCAACATTCTCAGCCTTTTCTGTCATTTTTTTACCATAAAGTGACAAAGCAAGGCTGTACATTTTTGTATACAGATTTTTTTCTTAAGTCAGTTAATTTTAAGATGGACTTTCAGAGAAAAGTACTAGAAGTGGCCCTGCACACATTAAAGGAAGCTGGAATAATTCATAACTCTTATATGAGAATTTCTTAGTCCTAAGACCTTGCTGCATTTTAAAATGGCATAGGACTGATTGATTTTTAGCTCTAAGATGAGTTTTATGCCATCCTGGAAGAATTCCCAATATATATGGTCTTTTCAACAAAGTAAGATAATGGCTCCTTGCAGAACTTGGTGTTTGATTCTCCTGCAGGTAATACATGTAGTCTGTTCAGAGGATCTCCAGCCTGGATTACAGCTTCAGCACAAACCTGGAGAAGTTCTGCCTTATTTTCCTGTCCCAGCCTTTGCTTTCTTCCACCAGCACCTCCCATGTGCTCTTTCCGTGTTACAAGTGTCTGAACTTAAAACACCAGTGCATGACTTGAAGACATCTGCTAGACTGGTCCCACTAGACTTCTGAAAAATTATTTTAGTGGTTTTCTGCCATAATAATAAAGAATATGTACTTTTTAGATACTTCAGGATATTTTTTGCACTAAAGATGCAACTATTTTACAGTTGTATACGTGCAAGCTACTTTCCAAAATAGGGGCCTGCTTTTATGCTGTGTCTGGAGCAGAAAGGATGGAATGCCACTCTGTCTGAGCCTTGGATCTTTGGTCATGCTACATCCAGACAGAGGCGGCAAAATGAAGTCACTGATATTAATGGGAAAAAACCATCTGTGTGTGGAAAAGATGTTCTCAAAAACATACCCATGATTACATGTCCAATACATTAGTCTAACTTCAAATATTTCAGTAATTATTCTCCCTAGTCACCCTAAAGTTTTCTAGTCTCAAAGAACGACTAGTGTCTGTCTAGACTGAAGGACCTCTGCCCTGAAGCGTTTAGATGAAATCTAGGGATTTGGTGTACTCTGCCATTGCTAGACAATGAAATAGTTCATAGACTTCGTGATCCATTTTTCACCGGTATACATGCAAGGATTCAGATCTATTAATTTCTAATTCCCAACCACAGAAAGCATTATTCCAAAGTCTTTCTCACAGCCCTTATTTTTAGAGGGAGTATAAAATTATGGAAATGGAACTTCTCATGGGAGGAAAAGCCTAACATCCTTGGCTGTTGTCCTTTTAAACCTGATATAACTAAGTCCCAGGAAAGCTCCATCTCAACAGCACAGAGTTTGATTTTAATGAATAATGCTTTCTCTTTAAAGACAGAAGTGTGTCTGCAATAGAGGTCTTGGCTTTATAAAATGTGGTCTTGGAGAGCAGAACCTGCGTGAACCACAACCTCTCCACATGCTATAGCTGGATCAAGTTTTGATATAACAAGGCCAACCTGTGGAAAATGCTCCTTTTGTACTTCTCTAGCTATTTTCCCCCTTTCAGAAATAAATACTGTGACAGACTCAGACACCACAATGCTTGGAAGCAGTAGAGCTTGTGGAGCAGTTACACAAGCTGCTCAATACAGACCCAGCAGTCTACCACAACCATGACCTTAAATAGCTTTTTTTTCCTATGCCAATTTAAGCCATGCTTTGACTATATAGCAAATCTGACTTCAGGGCTGCTAACATAGGAGCAGAAATGCTGTGGCCACATAATGCAAAGCATTGATCCAATATAAATTCACTCTGCCAGTTCAAATCTGCTGAAACAATATCAAGAGGTTATGTTTGTAAGGCAGGCTTCATACCATATCATGTATTCGCACTATGCTGTGCTCCTAACACGTATCATCCCTCCTGCCAGAGCTGGCAGGAAGCCAGCATAGACTCCATACCACGTCCATGGACTAGCTGGGCAGAAATGTAGTCGTGCCCATGCCCAACCCACATCAAATTCATACTACTGCATGGTTCAGCAGTGTCCCATCACAGCATTACAGGTCATGGGGGCTCATTCACATTCCTTCTGTCTCAAGAGCTTGATCACAAGAGACAGACATCTGCAATGTTGGTTTTCTTCCCCTTCCCCTTCCCCTTTCGCTTCCCCTCCTCTCCCCTCCTCTCCCCTCCTCTTTCTTCTCTCTCATCTCAATTTCTATTCTGTGTCTCTCTTTGTCTGTATTTAACACAAGCCCTGGTTTCCCCATGAGATGGTGTGGGACTGCTGTCTACCTGACCACCTTTCACACTGTCTGAGGGGCATCCATGAGGAAGAAGAGAAGAAAAATCAGAGGCGTCTGATCATCTTCCCTTGGACTAAAACATAGACCAGAAGGATAATGTAATACTGATCACTGAAATGGTATAGTAACTGGAAAGCATTTACAAATATTTAAAGATTCATCTCTTACACAGAAGTTTTGACTGCTAAACATAAACAAGAGTATCCATCAAGCACATAGTTCAGTGCTTTCATTTTAGCAACAAAACTGTCTTATATCCAGAATGTCATTAGCATAATTTCTTGAAGGAATAAACCCACTAGCACCAATCAAAAAAAAAAAACCCACCCAAAACCAACCACAACCAAAACCCCAGAAAGCAAACCAAACAAACAGAAAAGCCAGCCCAACAACAAAACCCAAACCCTAAACAAATCATATGATATGCATATTATTCAGATGCAAGCCTTTGTAGAAAAAAAAAAAAAAAAAAAAAAAAAGCTTGAGCACTAATATGGACACGTAACCATCTGCCTAAAGGCTTCATGTTCCTGATGAATTACTTAACTGTAGAGAGGATATAGATCTTAACAGGGTTCAGCAGATCTCCGTATTTTCTTTAGGGGTCCTGCAGTCCATCCTTCCCTCTTAGGTGGCACCAGTACTATTCTCCCTCCCATCTGCCACTGCTCTGTCTGGCTCACTCCCTTTAGACGAAACACATGTCAAACACGATTGAGAACTAAAGTTTCTCAGTGCTTCTCAGAATGAAAAGTTCAGTAGCATGGAGTAGGAAGACACAGTCATGCCCCTTCTCATCACACCAATAGGTAACCCACTGCTATGTCCAGCTATATATAACTGATTTTTCCTCTTGGTTTCAGAAGAACAAAGGGAGAAAAATCAGCCATAACACTCAGGAAAAATTTACAACCACCAAAATAATAAAAAACACTTTTGATGATAGACTTGTGTCCAGTTGCATCATTCTTTCTCTGTACAGACCATTCCCCTAAATAAATATTAACTTTTATGTTCAAGCATCAAGCAATTATACACATAAACCTCATTCCTAACATAATGATACTGGCAAAAAAAGATAACACACAAACCAATACAAAAGTATTTTCAAACCTACCCTGGCAAACACTTTGAGTTCTTTATGGGATGGTTTGCTGTGATGTGTTACATTACTATAGTACTATTGCTTGTTATATTACGATGTTTGGAACAGACTGACAGTAGCAGATGGACTATTACTGATATCCAAGTAGGTGAGATACAGTGGCTGGGCAAATTAAATCATTATTTGCAGATCTCTGCTAGTTTCTCCTCGGTAGAGGGCCATAACAAAGTGGTAGGAATTCCTCAATATTAAATCATTGCTGATTTTTTATAATACAATATAAAAAGCAATGCAAACAAAAATTACTGGCGAGTCACAGTTGTGAAAGACATTTCTATGCATCATTAGTGTACGTATTTACAATAAGATATAAGATGCATAGGGATTTAGCTGTGAAACTCCCATAGGGGAGCCATATGTGAAATAAATTTTATGTACATCTTACTGTAAATTTACTTAAGCTTTAAGTGTTTGGGTAACTTTATGGCTTTAATTTACATGTAGAGTTTTAATGGCTAGATTTGGCAGATTTTAATGCTTTAAATTAGACAGGAAAAAATCTTTTGTCTCAAAAGCAGGCCTAAATGACTTTTCCCCATACAGCTGGCTTATTAACAAAACGATGCAAAACAAAGTCAGTTATGTGCCTTTCTCTTCTCTATCATCAGTAGCAATGGGGTCCTCTGGTCATATCCAGTCTACAATGAGGAAGAGATGAGATCAGCCTGTGGACAACAGCATCCTTACAGATGGTAAGCAAAGCAGCAGCACATGAACAGGCTGTGCATCATGTGTTTGCTAAGATGAGGTACCCAGCCAGAATGTACAAGCAGCCCCTGCTGAATTGAGTCACCTACAGGGGAGGGAAGGCTGCTGGCTGCTCGCAGAAGAGGCAGTAAGTTCCTGCTATGCCTTCCTTCCTCACTTTGTGTATTCAAGAATAACATCTGAATAAGTTTCATAGAGACTATACTTTCACAGCAACTTAGCTTGCCTTCTGCCCATCTCTCTGCATCTCTTACACTTTGAATGCTGAGATGTAAGCAAAGGAAATCAGGTAGAGGGTACCAGTGGGTCACGGTGTGCAGGGATGGACACCTATGTAGGTAGCACAGACACAAACAGACTTGTGAATCCTTAGCTGCCAAAAATTAATGTTGCAGCACTCCTCCTGACCTGAAGGATATGCTAGCTCTAGAGATGGAGAATGTTCAAGTGGGCCACCTCCAGCTTTCTCCCTGCTGCAGTGCCTGTGGGGTTCCCGGAGCTGTGTGGCAGCAGGACCGCACCAAGCAGGACTGCAAAGGCTGTTTTCCACAGGGCTGCATTAGGCAGAGTTGTGGCAATGAAGGTGCACCAAGCTGTAAAATTTAGCATCTTTGCCTTTGTGATTTCCTGTTGTTTCATCTGAAGGTAATTAATGAGCGTGTGGCTGGGAACAGGCTGTAGGCTTCCCCACTGAAGGGGTTGGGGCGTGTCTGTGCCAACCGGCGTGAGCCAGGCTCAATTTTGACTCATGCCTCCTCCATGTCAGTGGATTGCAGAGGTCAGGCTGATCAGAGGTTTTTAAAGAGTTCGCCTTCTCCTTTCCAGTTAACACTTTTTTACCGTTGATTCGACCATGACACAGCCAGGGCTTTGTCCCTGCTGTAATGTGCTACACTCGATGACACCACACACAAACTTCCTCATCCAGTGCAGACTCCGTGAACTGAGACCTTCTCAGGTCCTGTAGCTTCTGTACCTTCACACAGAAATGCTGTGCGACAAAACCCACACAAGCTGCAGTTTTCTGCCTTCTTAACTTTAGTCCTATGTAATCGTTACACACATAAAAACCTCTAGCATTCCATGCGGAACTCGGGTTATGCCTTGCTTTTAGCCATTTCCAGACAGCAAATTCCCCTTTCCCATTTTGAGCATCCTCATATACACCTTGTCCCTTCCTAGGGTGAGTAATTAATTTTACCAGCAGGCTTCTGCCTGTTTATACTGTACATCTCACTTGAAGTTAATTAGCCATATTGAAGTTTTCAAGCTAAAAATAAAACATTCCTGAAGATGCTATTTATGCCCTTAAAAACACTATTTGTGCTGGCATGCACAAATTCCGCCTGTCTGGTTTTTATCACGAGTAGCCAACGGGCTCATTTCCTCTCTCACAGTTTTTGCCCCCCTCCAAATTTGCATTGCTGTGGGAGCCCAGGGGCTCTTGCTCGGTGCCGCCTATTTAACCCACCACGGCTCCCTTAGCCAGGACCTTGTCGCAGCACAGCACTGAGCACCCACTCAGCTCCAGCAAGTTCTTATCCCACTGAATCTGTGTGGGAAAATAGTTTCCCAAGGGAGAATGTAACTTTGTGCTGCAGTGTCAGTCTTGCGGTAAAAGCAATCACGGCCTGACAATAGTTGGAGGGAGTTTTGTCCCTATTGGGGGAAAAAAAAAAAAAGAAAAAAGAAGAAGATTATTTTGAATTGTTGCTAAAATAAAACTGTCCTTGAAAGTTCTTATTTTTAACAAGAACCCTCAATGGTAATTTCTGTGAAGGTGCAGCACATTCTTACTGTTATTAAAGAAAATAATATAAATACTATAATATGCTACCATTCTGAAATGACAACATCTAGTGTTTCAGCACTGACTATTATTACACTTGGAGATTCTAAGACATGCACTCAACACTAAACATCGGGGAAAAAATCCACAGCTTTTCCAGATAATATATCAAAACTAGCTTGTGAATGAAACATAAATAATTTGAGATTCTTGCTTTAGCCTTACGAATTTAGGTAGGATTTTTCAAAATGTAAATATACTGTATGAAAGGCTATTCTGCATCAGACCAAAGGTCCATTTAGTCCTGTCTCCAAGAGCTGCTATTCCCAAGGGAAGCATAAAAACAAGACAAGAACATGTGATATTCTCTTCTTATACTCTTCCAGTCTCCAGCTGTTTTCAAGTACAGATAGCTGGCTGTGCTAGAAGTGTTTTCTGTGTAATGAGTAACACACAGTGTATTTATTTCTTGTGTATTTGTCCAGTCTTGCCTTGAACCCAAGTCAGCCTTTGAAATCTCTTGTCAAGTTAGGCCTCACAAATGGGAAGGCTGTCAGTTTCTTTCTTTTTCTTCTTTTTGTTTTGTTTATTTGTTCAATTGTTTTAAAGAAAGTTGAGATTTAATAACAGAAGTGCACAGTCAGTGTTTCAAGGATGCCATATACTGTGACAGCTGGAAACACTAGAAATAGGGAACAAACTCTTTACATCCAGGCATAAGCCAACTTCTGACCACTGAAGTTTAGGAAGAAACTGGCTTTGCAATTTATTTCATAACCCAGTACTGAGCTGCTTCTTGCAGTTTTATTTGAGGCATTTTGTGCTGGTCATCATCAGAGCCAGATTACATAGACCTTAAACAGGAAAGTTTCTGTGTTCCTGTTCCAACAGTTCATTCTATTTATTAATTGAAGAAATGTGCAGATTTGACAATGGTTAGTTTCCTTCCAGAACGAAACTTCTGCTTTTCAGATGAGCAAGTGTGTTTTCTATTGACTGAAAATATGATCCTTCTCTTATTAATTTGGAGCAGTGCACATACTTTCCCATACTTGCTCCTTTGCCTGTTCACTTTCAAGCTTTCTCCATCCCTGCTGCCTTTTCTGTAAGAATAGAAGCCCTGGTCAAGCATTTTTAAACACTAATATCGTCTTTGGCCCATTCCTCCCCCAGCTTCCCTTTCTTTTTTTGCTACTTTGGAAGCAGCAACTGCCTCAAAACCTGCAGGAGAGAACACCACAGATTCCTACTGATGATAGCCATAAAGTTTGCACCCCTTGAAAGCAAGCTGAGGGAATGTCCTAACACAAGGCCTTGGCCTTCACTGGCCTCAGCAAAGTCTATCTGGGCTGTGAAAACACCAAGACAAGTCTAAGCAAGACCTCAGACCTCCCTTCTGGTGAACAGCACTGACCTTTAGGCTATGGGAAAGCCATCGGAGCGCTGCAGTAGTAAAGCACATGCTAGAGTATTTCTAGGAGCGTCAACCACCACAGGTAATAAAATTGTTCTCATCTGTCCAAAGAGGTATGGTTGTGATCACATCTGTGGCAACCAAATGGGCCAGCTTTGCTGGATGCACCCAGCCTGCTGAACAGGAGGTGGTCAGGGAGTGAACGGGAGCACTGGACCTCCAGCGACCCTCACTGCTGGTTTCCCAGCGCTTGGTGGGGAGCAACCTGGCTGCACTGACTGCTGGAGCAGCTCCCAGAAGAAAATGAAGATGCAGCTGACTATCTCCACCCTATATAGTTGACCAACACTATTCCAAAAGGTTTCCAGTCTCAAAACCCCTTATGCCACACTCCAGTGTATGCAACACACAAGTCTAGGTGCCTGCAAAAACCCTCTCCCCAACTCAGTGGGTTATAGGACAGCCCTGATGTTCTTTCAGACATCTCCAGCTGGTAAAAAGGACCCTAACAATTACAGCGTAGGACTGCAGGGGTGCTACCCGAGGCCAATTGTTAGGCGGTGCTCGAGGGGATGCCAACCCCTCTGTGACACTGCCAAAGGCAGCTGCTCTTCTGCAAGTGCAAATGAAAACGATTCCTGCTCCAAAAATCAAACCCTAAATTTCAATCTGGTTTACTCTGGGACTAATTTTAACATGCCACTGGAAACACTGTGACAGTGCTTGGGGTGGAGAGCCAAGATAAATGCCTGTACCCTGCATCTCTTCAATGATCCGACAACCATCCACCAGACTGTGTGGAGAAACGCAGTCACAAGGGTGTGTTTTTGGGAGCAGTTTATGACTGTGGATACCCACGGGTGCAGGTTCTCACAGTGGGGCCTCAGGGGTAAAATGTTTTGAGGCACCAAAACCTGGCCTGAGGCCAAGAGAAGGTGCACAGGCTCTTCGGTCGCTGGGTGTCTGGAGGTGGGCATTAAAAACATAGAAGGCATCCAATATGAAGACATTTTAACAGATCTGCTCCTTAATTATCTCTAAATTGGCAGTACTAAAACTCAGCTGCTCCATCAGGTTGCTGTAAAGGTTAAACAGTGGCATTATTAAAGTGCTTCTAAAAGGTAATTAATCAGCATTTTTATTTTTAGAGCCAAAGTTAACCATTAAAAGAAATTTAAAAGATATGTCTCTACTTTCCTGGCACTTGCCTACCATTTATTCTTCAGGAATATTCATTTCTAAAGACTGCTGCTTTTTTACCTACATCAGAAATTTTCATTTAATGCATGCCATATCATAATAATTACATTTTTGTGTCATTTAACACATTACATATCTGCCAAACACTATCCCAGGCATATTTTAAGTGCAATTGAATTCAGATTGAAGCACTGACCACGCTAAAGCACTTCTGTTTGGAGCAATTTCTCTTCCTTTTTCACAGGAGTGAGTGACTGAGCAATAGTCAGAGGCCACTGCACTGAGAAAAAAAATCACAATTTCTGCTCTTCGGGAAATTCCAATACTTTTAGTCAAAGGAAAGGGTAACTAACAGAACTTTCTGTAGGACAAAAATTATTCTAGATTCTAACAGAATTTCAGAGAGCTCAGCTGAATCATTGTTTCTGGGAAATATCAGGCCATGTAATATTAGCAGAGAGCCAGGGGTTTCAGGGAAGTTGTAGTACACCCATAAGCAAAGCTGGGAACATGAATTACACCTCCTTCGAGGATCATGCACTTTGGTGCTAAGCACAAAACAAAATGGCTCCTTTTTTATTTAAAAAAGTGAAACACTGTGATTTGGCTTGAACAGCGATGCAATATTTCACTTTGATGGCTTAAGGAAAAAACAAACGTTTTGGTCTAAGTAGAAAATTCCCTTTGGATACTTTCACATTTCTGGAAAATCTTTTTTTCTGTCAGCAAAAGGATAAACATTTAATGGAAAATTCCTAATCAGTCTAAGAAAAAGCCTCAGTGACTGCCAGCACAGAGCTATACAGGAGGCTCTCCCAGCAGCATTCAAGAATTTTAGCCCCTAACCCTTAATCTTATTCTCTACAGTGTTTTTTAACTAAAGTTATTGTTTAGGAAAAAAACCTGTTTTCATAGGCATACATTTTTTCTGGCACAGCTGAGTGCTGAAAAGTGAAACTGTGCAGAATCTCTGCTGTATAGGAAACAGCAAAAGCTACAGACTTGAATTTGTCTTTTCTTAAAAAGAGCTGTGGGTTTGACCTGTACTATGGAGCGAGCTCAAACCCAGGAAGATTTCCACTCTATCAAAACCCATTGATTTTCATAAGGAACTCAGAAGTAATTGAAGATTACCAAATCCTATTTATTATTAATGGAAATTTTAGACATGTTTCAAAAACCATCAAACAGAAATCTAAATATTTCTCTTCAAGCACCCAAACCTGAGATGAGACGGGTTGCCACAATGTCTCAAAGGAGCTGTACAGCCAGGAGTTTGCCCTCATTCAACTCTGTGGGTCAGGGTCTTGGTCCATGCTGGTTTTCCCAGATCCCAACTTTCTGGAGATGAGACAAAGCAAACTGAGAATTACTAATTCGAGAATGACATGATGAGAGACAAACTGGCCATGGCAGTACAGCTCCAAGGGTACGATGAGCACCCTATAATTCACAAAGTCATTGCAGCAATTTGGTTTCTGCTTTCAGGCAGAAATTCCCGTTTTGAAATATGAGTTTCCAAGCATATTTTTCTCTTAATTCTCCACAAAGGAATGCTCATGGCAAGATCAGTTTTCTCAAAAAAAAAAATAAAAAATCAACTATTTCCAGTCAGAAAGTTTTATAAAATGAAGATGTTCAACTAGTCCTGATTTGATATGACAATAATTCCAGTACGCTTAATGTAATCAGCCTTCAGACTGGTGCCTTCACTGTGGCAACCTGAGCTACTCCCCATAAATAGGTAATATTCACTGACAACAGTGAAAGAAATGAAACAAGTTATGACATCTTTTCTTCGAGGAGAAGAGCGTGGGTGTTTATTAGCAGTCTATGTGTGAATTTGGTAATGATACACTGTGTTTGCTATTAGCAAAATGCATATGGGAGCCATTCAGGCTGCTTCAGATCCCAGTGCATGCAATTCCTGCACCAAGCTGCATGGTGGAGGCAATGGTCCTCATGGGTCAAGGCCATGCAGGGGGAGCATCTCCGTATGGCAGAAGACCCAGAAAAAGGGCTTGAGGGAGATGTGGGATCTCAAAGCAGGGAAAAGGCAGCAGAGCACGAAATAGGAGCACAAAAGAGCAACTCTCATGCTCAAAATCTCAGACTCGCCAGACCTGTGCAATAACCAATCACTCAAGTAGTTACAACTGTTTTCTTTAGAGGTGACATTACATAAGAAGAGGTGAAAGTCAGGACTTAGGTATAAACAATCCCTGCCTTCCAAGTCTCCGAGCGTAAGAGGCCAGACACATCAGCTGTGTGAACAGTTGTCCCATTACCGCCCACAAAGATGTGCTGATTCACACTGCTTGATTTCCAGAACACTATTTCTTGCAGGAGAATATGTTAAGTCTTATTCCCTGGAGGCCTAGGGGAGGGAAACCTACACCTTGTTCACAGGGCAGTAAGGACAGCCCTGTTAAGTTTCATTTAAGCTTGGTCAGTTGTGCTGTTAAATGTCTTTCCCAACAGCCAGATGAAACATGGGGTCTGCTAAGCCCACTGCCTAAGCTTGCTGAAACCAGTGATGTTTCACATGGGGAAAGGAGTAGTGTTCAGGCAGACCTGTAATCTCTCCACTTAAATTCTGCTGCAGAGAGACTGGGCATCCCTCCAGCTGCCTGTTTGGGTCCGATCACATCATTGCTCCTTCATACTGCTTTAATTTTTCAGTTTCCTCTTTCTCAGTCCTCTAAACTGAAGTCATTGAGCCTTCTGGGTTTTGATAGAGGTGGCAACATCAGGTGAAGTCTCTAAAATTTCTCTGTTCCCAAGTGCCTCAGCTAAGCAACAGCTCATGACTCTCGGTTCCCCACTGGTTTTCCTTTATACATTTCTTTGTACTTTTTCCTGTTGAAGTACTGCACAGCGATGTTCAGTTATGAGTCTTGTTCAACAGGGACTGGGGGGAGGGGAGACTTAGCATGACTCTGCCTGCAAGCAAGGACACAAATATGATTAAAATAGAGCTCAACTATCTCATCATAGTGTCCTACAACCAGTTTCTGTTTAAGATGGTTCCTAGTAAGAAACCATCCCACTGCTTGGCACATTTTGACAGAGGGGTAGCACCTGCAGAGGGGAGAGCTGGGGTTTCAGGAGGCCAGAGTGGGAGGCTAAGGACTGAGCCGGTGGGGCAGGCTGACCCCACCATTGCCCACCTTTATGTCTGCCTTGAGAAAGACACCCCAGACTGGCAAAACACACGCACAGAAACTTGACCACTTTTTTCATTGTTTGTATTCTGTTAACAATTGAAAATAAAAACATTTTAGAAAAGGATATTACCTCCTGCAGGAGGAACAAGCAAAGCTCAGACCCAAGCTTGCATCTGCCTCCTCCCGGCACCCACCCGCGGTGCCCCCCTCGGGAGGGGGCTGCAGCCGTAGTGGGTTCTGCCTACACTGCCAACCTTTGCCTCTGCTTTTGCCTTTGTGCCCGGACACAGCTGATGTGGCACCTGTGTTTTATTCGCTGCCTTCTTTTGCTTGGCACACTATACATTTCCTAAGGATTTTACTCATCTGGACAAATCTCATGTTTCTCCACTTAGTGACTCCACTTTTGGATTTAGAGATTTTTTTTTAAGCTGAGACCGAACAGCTGCCTTCTAGTAACACCAGCCACATGCCAGACCATCTCCAGCACTCATTCCTCCTCACTGTTGACCTTTCTCAAATGTTTTGGAGAAGTACTATTTCCCACAACCTTCTCGTCAATCCTGCTATGCACTTGATAATTAGGCTACCTCAGGGCAATAGAGAGTTAAGATACTCAAGTAGGAAGCAACCAATACACCTGTCCTGCATTTAGCTGGCAGAGTGCAAGAGCAAGTGTTTGCCCCAGCTTTTGTAATCTCGTGGCTCCCCCCGCCAAACCCACCCATAGCCAGCAGACAATCTCTGAACAGGCCTCCCTCATACTTATATATTGATCCTGCAACATGCTGGATTTTACCAAGCCCCCAGAATGTAATTTTTCTGAATAAAAACAGAGCCCTTAAAAAAAAAAAAAAAGAAAAAAAAAAAAGAAGAAAGAAAGAAAAAACAATATTTAGATACTTTACTGCCAAAATCTGCTTCTGATTATCTTGTTTTCACAAACTTTTCACCACTATTGTCAACAGAACTGGGCTCAATAACACACCTGGAAGCAGAGTCAATGCCAGGCTTAGCTGACCATAGCACCTTGAAGCATTTTCTTTCTTTTTTTATTCTTTATAATGTAAAAGCCCGCTTCCAACATCAACATCTCTGTTGTTACAGTTGCTCCCAAGGCCTCCATTTCCAGTTGGAGAGCTGATGTTTCCTAGAGCACCGTGCTGTGCACACTCCAGCTTGCTCGTTACAATTTACAGTTTCCTCT
This sequence comes from Falco biarmicus, assembly GCF_023638135.1. Classification (NCBI taxonomy): domain Eukaryota; kingdom Metazoa; phylum Chordata; class Aves; order Falconiformes; family Falconidae; genus Falco; species Falco biarmicus. The sequence continues at coordinate 82,235,660 of NC_079289.1, forward strand.
TCCGCAGCCCTGGGCCACTGCACAATATAAACAATAGCTGTGTCTTGAAAACTATCCAAAACAAATGGGTCTCGGTGCCTTTGCTGCTCTCAGATCTGTAAAGAGAGCTTACTGTATGCACAGTTGGTTTGATCCTGTGAATAGTCTGGAAAGTATGATATAAAGTTAATTTCTAACCGGCGGGTCAGTTTTTGGAGTCTTGCTGGAGAGAACTTACCCCCAGATTATTCTTTGCTCTGCTTTCTGTAGCCTATTGAATAGCTGAGTTGTATTTCTAGAGCTGCTTTTTCTTCCACAGTAAAATTAACCATCTGTAACAAGGAAAGATGTAAAAAAAAAAAAAAAAGGAAAACCAAATAATCACTCTCCATCATTATCACTTGGCAAAGCAACCATAATAAGCAGCTAGAGCTGGAGTCAATATTTGCCAATACTCTGAACATTCTGAGGCATGCTGTGCACCTGGGATTTTTACTAATATTTCCTGGATACTCATATTTTTCTTTTTGCCTCCAGCACAGTTTCCTGCTGTCTGGCTAAACTCCTCAGAGATGCTGTTTTCCCAATCTCCTGTGTTTTAGAATTCAATGGCAGTTTATCACTCCTTCGAGTAATCCACAGCAGCATACACTGCAATCTTCTGCCACCGGGTTGTCAGGTGTGGGGTCTTCCCTCCAACAGAGCAGATGGTTTGCCGACCTTGTCATGACAGAACCTCAGGTCAGAGTGGGAGTATCTCAGTAAAATAAGAGATTAACGTCTCCGTCAAAGGCCAGGCTATAATTTAAAGGAGTTGACCTAGGAGGATAATCTGAGAAAACAGCCAACTCAGGTTAAAGATTTACATCTTTTTCTCAAATCAGTCTAATTCATGTATAGTCAACAAGATTTATTTTGAGGTTGTCAGCTGGATTTTTCTCCTCATCATCCATTTCCTACTGATGAGACCCCTTTGTAAAGGAAGCGGACTGCATATGAGTCCCTAAAGTCATGGCTTTTTGTTGTGTGTTACTACGTTTTGCTGTATTGCCGCCATTCTGGTCTTCAGGGTTGTCTTATTCATTTATAACATATCTTTATCTATCTCTGCACTGACAAAGCCTCCCAATTTCCTTAATAAATATTCATTTTTTTGGGGCCAAGCTAATTTATAAAGACCTTGAACATTGCTTCCCAAAACAGTCCTTGAGGATGACTTTAGCCCAAAATTTTCCAAGAATTTATTTGACCAGCTAAAGGAAATTCCCACTGGGACTATCACACAACATCAAAATTCAAGAGATATGGGATTAATTATTCTGGCTATCATTAGTGAAAAAAATGAGTATCAGCCACAAGAGCAGCCTTTGAAGAATGCACTAATAATCCTATTTAAACTGGATGATTCCCCTTTCATTACAAGACTGTTACCTACCTTCCAGTCTGCATCATATCCCCTTATACATCTTCAGCATAACTAACAACTTCTTGTGTAGTACCATACAAAAAAACCCAACCAAAAAACTAACAGACCAAATCTAGATAAATTAGACCTACCTTTTTCTTGTCTAAAAATCAAGAAAAAGGCAAGTCAGATGCAAATTATATTTTTTTTTAGTGAAACCAAGTTGTGCTTTATCAGTTTATCTTCACATATTTAAATATTGCCCAGATAGCAAGAAGGCCAAGAGCATCCTGGCTTGTATCAGAACTAGTGTGGCCAGCGGGACTAGGAGGGGAGTGATCATCCCCTGTACCGGGCACTGGTGAGGCTGCATCTCAAATCCCATGTTCAGGGCCCCTCACTGCAAGAGGGACATGGAGGTGCTGGAGCGTGTCCAGAGAAGGGCAACGGAGCTGGTGAAGGGTCTGGAGCACAAGGCTTATGAGGAGCAGCTGAGGGAACTGAGGTTGTTTATTCTGGAGAGAAGGAGGCTCAGGGGAGACCTTATCGCTCTCTACAACTGCCTGAAAGGAGGCTGTGGGCAGGTCGGGGTCGGTCTCTTCCCCCAAGTAACAAGTGATAGGGCAAGAGGAAACAGCGTCAAGTTGCACCAGGGGAGATTTGGTTTGGATATTAGGAAAAATTTCTTCACCAAAAGGGTTATCAAGCAGTGGAAGAGGCTGCCCAAGGGAGTGGTTGAGTCACCATGAAGACATGTAAATGTGGCACTTAGGGACTTGGTTTAGTGGTAGACTTGGCAGTGCTAGGTTAACGGTTGGACTCAGTCTTAAAGGTCTTTTCCAACCTAAATGATTCTGTTCTTCCTTTTAAAATTTGTTCTCTGATCTTGTGTGTCACTGAACTCAGACTAATGGGCCTGCTGTTGCTTAAGTCACTTTTTCACCTTCTGGTAGTGCAGACAGTACATTTACTATTTGCTCTCATGGCACAAGCTCTCAGCTTGCTACTTTCATTAAAAAAGCTTTGCAATTTCCATGCTAGTTTATTCAGTATATAGGATGAACAATGTCCAGGCCATCTGATCCAGGAGCATTAACCTCCATGAGTTTTAATGCTGCCTTGGGAACAGTAAGTTGCATTTCCTTACACTCATTCCACTAACCAGCGTCTGTGCCCTGACTTACTGAAATGGAAACCATTTTCTTTCTGAAAGATGAAGTATTCATTTAGATGTAGGACCATAACATCCTTCTGGGAAAATGGCCCCATTCATTTTTCCCTTAATTGGTTTTCAGAATCCCAGATGCAGTTTATCTATCCCAATACTTCACGATCATTGACACATGGCTTGCTTTGTTGATCGCTCTTTTCGTCTATTCATGTAGGCTTTTTCCTGCAGGTCTTTCTGCACTGATTATCCACCCATGAACCTCCAAGAACTACTCTTTTTGTGGCCTTGCTTTGCATGCAAGGTCCAATTTTTTTTTCCACTTCTGTAAAGAGGAGACTGCAATCAAGCAGAGCTATTTCTAATGAGGTTCTGCAGGGACTGGCCCCTGGCCTTAGCTTTTCAGTGATTTTTTCAGTCTGGAATGAAAGAATACCTTTGACTTCAAAAGATGCAGATGACAGGAAACTAAAGGAGTAGTAAACAAAGAGGAAAGAACCTGATGGAATTAGTGTGGTCCTTAGATGTATATGCAGAATAAATGTAGGGATTTTACATTACATTTTTATTTGGCACTGATGAAGCTCTTGTTGAATCTGGTTGTGTTAGATGATATAATGGAAGTAGATAAATTTGGGAGAATCTGAGAACTTCAAGAATGATACAGGACTGAAAGTTTTAATTTACTGTGACTGATTTAAGGTAGAGCCAGCCTGTCGGACACACATAGCTTCAGTATCTGACAGGACTGCAGAGCCACATCTATGAAATTTTGGCATATCACTATGTCTGCCAATGGCAACAGACTATGATGGAGGGGTGGGCCAGGCATGGCATAACACTCAGATCTATATCTGAGATGTGCTTTCCTGTGTGGCCATCTAATTCTCTGCAGTGATCTCCCTTTCCAGGGGAGAATCATTTCCTCTGCACACTAATCTCCACAGGATCTCTGCCTATTGAGGAAGATGCCTCTGCTGACTATAATGTATCTCACTTGCTGCTGCTGCACCCTCCAGTAGCGAAAGATAATTCAGGCTCCTGAACTCTTTACAAGCTTTAGAAGTTCATATTTTCACCTTTTCAGAAATAGAAAAGAGTAAGTTTCAGCTGCTAGTAACAATCTTTTAAAAAGCAGAGGTCCTCCAAGGATTCTGTGTACACCGGGATTTTCAGTGTTCTAAGATGCAAAGAGGCAGCTCTATTGATTATCACATATCCCATTAAATCATTTATTGTTGAAGTCCTTCTGCAAGATCCTTTTTAAAAAACAAGGAATATTTTGTATTATTTATTACAAAATCCTGTTCTGCCAACAGTGAGACTCATTTCATACAGAACTTCAATAATGGTAAACTAACTGATTTACTGCAAACTAACTGATTTACTGGAATAGCTCTTACATTTTTAATAGCTTTGTCTGTGTGCCTGCTGTTATTTGCACCCTGCAAAAGTGGCAAATGATATACAGGACAGATGTTCTGAAAGCTGAAAAAGAACACTACAGTTTTAACAAACAGCTACCTGTCTGGGATGTCTGATGGGAAAAAAACCCCACATTTCTAGGTGACTTTTGATGAATAGCATTTGAACAGATTAGAAAGTATTATTGGCCCTACTGCAGTCATGGCTCTTTTCAAAGGCAGACCGCTGACCAGTGATAAACATGGATCTTTTCCAGAATTTTATTGAGACTAGAGATTAATTTTGTTCCACCAAAGATCAAATCCAAGAATTTATTTTGGACAAAAAAATTACCACCTTTGTCAAGAAACAGCTGTCTCAGGTTTAACTACATTTTTATGCTCTGATGCTCCAACAAGAGTAGTTAATTTTGACTTAATGAAGTGGACATTTATTCCAGTGGACTCGAATAAGAACAGGCTGTTTGTAGTGGAGAACGGCTGTGACCATCTTCATTTAAAGTAACTACTAAGCATCAGAAGTTTGAAAATAAATAGGCCTCTAGGTCAAAGTAGAGTGTCCAATACTATATGGTACAAAGTGCAACAGGTCAAATTCATCCTAAGTGTCACTCCTCTGCAGCCCATAGATCAGTAAAAATTTGGTTTAATGTGACAGGAATCAGTTGTCTGGTTGCAGGGTTACTGTTTATTCATAGCTCACATGTCCTGCATAGAGAAATGGAAGTAGCTGATACTACCTGGTTCCTTGAAATTCAAAAATTCAAAGCATTAAAATTCCACATCTGCCAGATTTCAAGTATGTCCAGCAAGGATAAACAACAGATTGTTTCTCCTGAGAGCTGGAACTGTACAGAGCAATAAATAAAGAACAGGTACCTCCCAGCCTGATGGTAGTATTTAAAGGGTCACAGAAATGAACTGGGTTTCCCCCCGCTCTTTTAATCCCTGCAAAGCTTACGGACATTGCTGCTTTAAGTACCTAGGAGTTCCGGACATAGGGCCCCATGAAAACAGTATTTCATTAAACAGTTTTGTCTCAGCTGCATATAGACCCTCTTTGTAACCCCATTCAGTGCCATACCTGACAAATGCATTTCAATTCAAGCAGCTTAATCTCATTTTAGAAGGCAAGTCCAGGCAGGCATGGAAGAGAGCTGCCAGAGGTGTGGATACTTGTCTTTGCGTTTTGATATAAGCCTGTCCCAATGACGTGCATTTTCACATGAAGACTGTGCTTCATAGGGATATGTACTACGATGCTATTGATGCAAAGAAGGTTTGTTCAAGCAGGCTTAATGCTACTCAATAATCTACACTAGGAGTTATGTCCCTTTTGTAGCTGCCAAGTCCTTTAAGTTAATGAGTAGGAAAAAGAAATGAAGGGGAAGATACTCAGGCATTAGTTTATTCACTATGTGACTTAGAACTCAAAGTCATGGCATTCCATTAAGGGTTGTGTAAATAAAATTGAATAGGACCCCTGCTCCCAAAAGGTAAGACCAGAGTTTTAGACAAGAAGACACACATGATGATAGGCAGGCAGGCAGAATTTTTTTTTTTATGATGAGGGCGGTGAAACTGTGGAACAGGTTGCCCAGAGAGGTGGTAGATGCCTCATCCCTGGAAACATTCAAGGTCAGGCTGGATGGGGCTCTGAGCAACCTCATCTAGTTGAAGATGTCCCTGCTTTTTGCAGGGGGGCTGGACTAGATGACCTTTAAAGGTCCCTTCCAACTCAAACCATTCTATGATTCTACAAAAGGTAACAGGCAGCAAATACCAGTCAGTCAGTAAGCAGTGCATCCACACGAGCCATTCATTTAGCTCACAAAATGATAGCAAAATCCTTTACCCTCCCAGTTCTCTGCTGGAATACTGTAATTGCATACAAACATGGTAATCAGGACTCCATGCTTCCCATCAGCCTTCAAAAGAAATCAACTTAATGTGGTTAACAAGTCACACTTAGATATGAATGAATTGCAGCAAAATGCAAACCTGGCAGTTCAATTATAAAATATGTCAAGGTCTTCCAGAAGTGATTAGCACCATAACATTGAATAAGGTTACCAGAGGTGTGACTGACTAATTGGTAATGCTAGATTTATTTTTAAATGCCAAACAGCATCTTAACTGATATGGGTTGTTATATGGTCAACATACAGCATTTGGTAACTGGTGGTACACATACCTGAGGGGTCCATCTGTATCTTAAATGAGCAACATCCAAAGGGTTTGTCAGCTGACTGGTAAAAATCACAATGTGCAAATTTATTAGGGCTAAAGCCTCCTTTTTGTCCCTAGATGAAGGACTGCTAGCTGATGACGTTGTTGCTAAAGTTAAGATACTTCTAAATAGCCAAAAATTACATATGTTTATTTTAATGGAAAATAGTCTTTCCAAATGCTGTAGAGACGTTTTAATGGTCCCAGCCCAAATGAAGCTGAAACAGAGCAATTGGTGACTGTCTTGGCTGCTGTGGAAATATGGTTTTGCTGGGAGCTGTTTCCTTCCACTTCTTCAGTTACTTGCTCAGAGGCTCAGGCACTGTGTTTATGATTTAATTTCCTATAGAAGCATCTTACCTGAGCTTTATGACATGTAGGGTGGTGCTGTCCCTCCCCCAGGGAGAGCCTCCATGTACATCACCCAGATACAAAATACAAACAGGTGCAGAAACAAGGGATGAAGTGACATCACATCTCTAATACAAGGGTGGCACTGTTACTGTTGAAGGGTACAACAGCAGGTCTTTCTAAATGCTCTGCCTGTGTGAGGGGTGTAATAAGTCATGAAAGAACAGGGGGAAAACACAGAGAATTCCTCTACTGAAAGATTAAGGAGAGGGACTTAATTAAAATAATCTGGGATATTTATCAGCTGCAGTTGTGAGCTGTATCTGCACTTACACTGTAGGGTTTCAGAGGAAGGTGGGGTGATGTCCCATACCGGACAGGGGCTCCAAGTAGTTTCTCAGCTCATCTTCTAAGACAGCATCTACACCTTCACATCGTCACTATCGTCGAACAGCCTGATCAGGAAGTAGTAGATGATGCATTGTCCAGGCAGCTGGAAGAAACCCTGCTGAAAGAGCCGCCCATGTCATTGCAAGGCCAGTCTCAACTATCTTTGAAAGGTTGGGGCAGCTGGAGGAGGTTCCTTAAGGACCAGAAGAAAGAAAATGTCACTGCTACTTCAGGAAGGAGGACCTGGGGAGTGATAGGCTTGGATCAGTCAACGGGAATGTGATGGAAAAAAATAATTCTGGTAACTGTTTCCAAGTATTATGGAAAATAAGGTGATTGGAAGTACTCAGCATGGATTTCTGATGAGGAAATCATGACTGACCAACTTGACAACCTTGACTGGCTTGGTGGACAAGGGGACAACACTTGATACTGTTTATTTTGTTTTTAATAAGGCTTTCAACATTGACACCCACAACATCCCCATTTCCAAACTGATTCAGTGAAGTGGACTGAAAATTGGCCAAAGTGTCATGCTCAAAGGGTTGTAACCCGCAGCATGAAGTCAGCTGCCAGCAAGTCACTAGTGGTGTACCCCAGGAGTCTGTAGTAGGGCTAATACTTTTTATAATCTGCATTAATGATCTAGATGATGGGACAGAGCGTGCCCTCCTCCAACCAACACAAAAGTGAGAGGAATTGTTGACACACCAAATGGTTTTGCTGCCATTCAGAGGGACCTCAGCAAACTGGAGAACTGGGCTGACAGAAACCTTGTAGATTTCAAGAAAAGAAAATATCAAGCCCTTCACCTAAGGCAAAATAACTCCATGTACCAGCACTGGCAGGAGCCACCCAGCTGGAAAGCAGCTTTACAGAAAAGGGCCTGTGGATCCTGGTGAACACAAAGTGACACACAAGCCAGCAATGTGTCCTTGCAGCAAAAAGCAGCAGACAGCACCCTGGGCTGCATTAGGCAGAGCATCATCAGCTGGCTGAGGGAGGTAATCCTTCCTCTCTACTCAACCCTGGTGAGGAACATCTGGACTGCTGGGTCTGGTGCTGACCTTCCCAGTAGGAGACAGTGACATACTAATGCAAGTCCAGCACAGTGTTGCAACACATGAGGCGGCACTGAGACAGCTGAGACTGCTCAGCCTGCAGAAGAAAAGGCTCAGTGAGGATCTTACTAATGCGTACCAATATCGGAAGTGAGGATGTAAAGAGGACAGAGACAGGCTCTTTTCAGTGGTGCCCAGTGATACAGGACAAGAGGCAGTGGGCACAAATTAGAATAGCGGAATTTCCATTTAAACATAAGAAAATACCTTTTTACTGTGAACATGGGCAAACACTGGAGAAGGTTGCCCAGGCAGGTTGTGGAGTCTCCATCCTTGGAGATACTCAAAATCTGACTGGACACAACCCCAGGCAGCCTACTTTGACCCTGCTCTGAGCAAGGGTGATCTCCAAAGGTGCTTTCCTGCCTCCGCAGCCCTGTGATTGCAGAGTTACAGTTAAAGAAGATACATCTCACTATGTATCTGTACAGCAGTGAGCCTGGGCTTTGGTCAGGGGGAAGGCAGACACTTCTGGCATCTGAAAAGCATCATTTCTGCACTTACTTAAAATTAAAATGGCCAGACTGTTTCCTTAGACACCTTAGCTCATGTCAGAGAGGGAACCTTACATTCTAGTAAAACAAAAACCAGACAAGTATATGCATTTTGCAATGATAAAACTTTTTCTTAATATATATTATTCACCAGTGTATGGAGTTCTGTGTGAATGCAGTGGTAAATTGATTTCTCCAGTCAGCTGGACAGACACGCGACACTGAACTCATGTTCCTGTAGCACCGCAGGAGTTATTCTCCTATTTATTTATTTTTAAATAATCTAAAATGTGGTGTGAGTGCTCATTAGCTCATTTAAAGTACTTTTTTCATACCAGGCAAGACTGCAAATATTAATTCTAGTCAAAATACGTTTCAGAAAGTGTAACCTTTTAAAACTTTGAAATATGTGTACTGTAAACTAGAACTGAGCTTGCAGTAACTGCTGGAACAAAGTTGTTTCCAAAAACTTGTTTGCCCTGTTGCTGTTGTGGACACTGAGCAGATGTCTTATGCTTATTAATCAAAGTCATTTTCCTGATCTGCTTTCTGGATTGCCTTCTGTTAAATATATAGTACTCTAGTTGTGTGATGTACACAAACCTAGTGTTTCTAGTTAAAAATTGGAGTAAATACATACTTAAAGGCAAAGTTGCTTTTATAGCAAAGCTGCAGGGTAGAGTTAAGTCTATTTGACACACTGACCAGACATACCAGAATATGTTCAATTTTCTTTAGTGTTTTCTACATTTTTAATTTAGCAATGAGAATATTTATTTGGGGAATAATCCCAACAGTAATTTCATCTTTCACTATAAAGTTACTGAATTGTATTTGTAAATTAAAACCTGGTTGATATAACTTGTTATCAAGGTATATATAAAAACATACCTTTCTTACAGACAACTTCATAGCTTTGGCTCCTAATTCTCTGATTAAAATGAAGTTTCTAAATACTTCTTGAAAATGGAACTTGGATATTACACACTTTGATATGTTACAGCCAGGCTTAGAACAGGATTAGGTCAAATGATAGAGATTAATAACTCTAGGATCTGGCTAGGGCTTTGGCAAAGCATCAGAAAATTCAAAAGTACTAGAAATTCCTGGGATAAGCACTGCAGACATGGTCCTCTGCTTGCAAAGATTCAGATGGAGGAAAGCATTTATCACCAAGGACCTGAATGAAAGGCATAGGAAATAATTTAAATAACCAACAATACCACTTCTTTAATAACAATGGTCCTTTATGCAAGCTCAGTTAAATGATCTGGCATTTCTGATGTAAATGATTTTGATCAATATATGCCAGAAAGAGCAAACACATGTGCAATGGAACTGACAATAAGACTACAATGAGTAATGCTCCTTGAAATGAGACATTTGTCTCAATGAGTAAAGCTCCTTGAATTGAGACATTTGTGAGGTTTGATCCCAAGCTCCCAAGTCACTTCAGCAGGACTTTATACATTACGGAGAATGTATGGTATTAATACATATGCTGAGGCTTTTGAGTATTACATAAAACAAAAGCAAAACAAAAAAAGGAAGTTCAAATATAAATAAGAACCTCATTTACTACAGTGTCAAAGACATGACAAATAAAATTTGAAACACCTGGCAAAAATGTGTTAAAACACAGTGACTGAAAAAGAACAAAACAAAACAAAGCAAAGCAAAAAAGGAGATAAATAACGGATGAACTAGTGGTTCCTCTTGCATTGTTAAAAACACAACAGAAGATCAAATGACATTAAAAGAGAACCAAACATAAAAGCTTCATTCTGGAAGAAGAGCTGTCAACACTCAGAATCCATCTTTAATTTAGCAAAAACATAAAAAGGAAAAAAACACAAACAAAAATTCGCATTGCTTATTAAAGGAGGTTTGAAAGTCTACCGTTTCCCTTTTGGGTTGACTTTTTGTGAAGCTAGTAAGCTTGTGGATTTAAAAAAAAATTTCCTTGTTCACCTAGGGGTTGAAATAAGAACATTGTATAAACAGAAAGTTAAACAAATACATAGAAAATCTATGCAAAGACCCCTGTAATTACATAAAACCTATTCATCTTTCACACAGTCCTGCAATAGTTATATTATTTTTCAGAATGTCTGGTGGTTTCCAGAGTGGCATCTGCTCAGACAGGGACTGATCCCCCTTGCCTCTCTATTTTCACTTTATTGGATTTCCATAGCAAAGTCGAGGGGTCTGTTACTGCTTTTATTAGTATCTGGGAGTTTTGCAACATCCTTGGGTCTCACTTTGGTGAGAAAAAATTGGGCTTATGTTGCTGAAACCCAAACCAGAAACTATTTCCAATGTGATCTTTTTTGCACAGTCATTTCAGCACATGGGCACAAGAACAAACATAGGAACATACAATCCAGTCTCTGTTCTCACTGGTGAGTACCTGTGTGTGGCAAATCCTATTAAAAATGACTGATATACCTAAACCAGACACCACCACCATCCCCCTTTTTTTTTTTTCAATACTATTATTTCTGTGACAGTGAGGATTACTGGTCAGACTGACAATTGGAGTGAACATTAGACTTCATTGTCCTTTGAAATGAGGAAGATTGGGGAAAGTACAACATCACAGCTTTTTCTCATGCCAGCAGGTCAGATGAAGCCATCCTCTGTCATTCTCTGGAATAATTTGCTACTGTTACTTAGCACATCAGGGTGGAGGTTTTTTTCTTATTCCTGTTCCTGTTTGCTTGCAAAGGGAGGATTCAGCTGCATAAATGTGTCTGAGAATTTATTTGTTTTTGGATACCCTGACCAGCCACTATCTGTCTTCCCACAAGGTATGGCTTGGACGAAGTCTGTGTGTCATGTCTCTCAGTCCTCTGCAAACATCTTCAAACCATACATGAGGGTATCTGAAGTGACCTGACATGCTTATATTCAGGCAAACAAGCCACTGTGATTGACAGATTCACTTTACACTCTACAGTTGACTTTTCCCTATCTCCAGGTAAGATCTTATACATGGAAATTTAGTAAGACCCTTACTTTTGGTTTCAGCTCGCTCAGGTGGAGCTGTCTGGAAGATTACCGTCACAGGCAGTCTATGGGTTACAGAAGATGGGACCAAGACCTAGAACAGGAATGGACAGCTGATAATAGGAGTCTGTGCAGAATATAGGCTGGGGTGCAGTGATCCCCAGTCACATTTCTTGCTGAGTAGGCACATTGCTGGATATTGCATAAACTGAAGTCTGTGGGTACAACAGAGGCTAAGGTTAGTTAGAAGCAAGGGATCGCTGCTTTGTCGTGAGGTCAAATGGTTGGATATCACCAGATCCACACTAAATACAATTTCATTATAGAAAAATAAAGGAATTAACTCCTTTCTATATAGTGCTTCTGATGACAGCAGCTGTGATATCAGGCTGGAAGCTCTTTGGTTGTTTCCATTCTGCCAGGTTTGATCAGCTGTTGAGATCTGCTTCTAAAGAGAAAGCTAGAAGGATGTATCAGATCAGATCTATGAAAACAAACATATCTACATTTGAAGAGACAAAGGGGTTCCTGTGGTAGGCAGTGTTGATTGTAAAATCCTCTGTACCACCAACAGAAAAAGAAAGACCAATACATCCTTACAGAGCAATAATATCTATAACTTCATGTGGCATAAGATTAACATTTGGGTTTCCTCAGTGACCTTGGGAGCTTCTTGCTGATTGATCTCATTAACTGAGCTGCTGAAACCCTTCAGAAGAGCAACACATGCAGGCAACTGGGAAACAGCAGAACTAAATGCATTAGCCACTAGAAGGATGGAGGATGGTGATCTATTAGGAAGGTTTAGGCAAGAAATAGTCTTGGTTTCCCTATGGGAAAAAGCACACCCACCTTTAAACATGTCAGCTTCTCTGGAGTGGGTTAGCGCAGAACAGCACTGAAGTATTTTTGTGAGACATACTAAATCTGTTGAACTGTTACATGGCAGAGCTTGGAATTACTAATATGAAATACAACTACAAAGCATATTTACTAACAAAAAGAAGAACAAAGTTATCTGTTTGAAATACCGAGGCATGTTTTGTAACTAGTTTTCATATGCCATTGTGAAGGTCAGAAATGGAGAAAAATAATTCAGCCTATGTAATGAAAGATGACCATTATTGCCTCTGTGAAAGACAATCACAGAATGGTCAGGGTTGGAAAGGACCTCTGGAGATCATCTAGTCCCTGCTAAAGCAGGTTCATCTAGATCAGGTTGCACAGTTGTGTCCAGATGGGTTTTGAATGTCTCCAGAGGAGACTCCACAACCACTCTGGGCAGCCTGTTCCAGTGCTCTGCCACCCTCAAAGTAAAGAAGTTCTTCCTCATATTCAGATGAAACTTCTTGTGTTTCCCTGTTGCTTGGAACTACTGAAAAGAACCTGTCCCCATTCTCTTGACACTTGTCTCTTGACACTGCAAATATAAAAGATATTTGCAGACATTGATAAGATCCCCTCTCAGTCTTCTCCAGGCTAAACAGGCCCAGCTCTCTCAGCCTTTCCTCCTGAGGGAGATGCTCCATTCCCCTGATTATCTTTGTAGGCCTCTGCTGGACCCTCTCCAGCAGTTCCCTGTCTCTCCTGAACTGGGGAGGCCAAAACTGGACACAGCACTCCAGATGGGGCCTCACCAGGGCAGATAACCTCCCTCAACCCACTGGCCAAGCTCCTGCTAATGCAGCACAGGATCCCACTGGCCTTGGCCCCAAGGGCACACTGCTGGCTCATGGGTAACTTGCTGTCCAACAACAGCAAGTTGATGGACAGCAAGTTGACAAGCTGATGGACAACAGTTATGTGCCCTGAGGTGGGTCTTTACATAGGCTTTTCCCTTCATAGCTGCCCAGAGGGTTCTTTCCTCTGCTTTATCAGGGGTCGGCTCAATACAAAGCCTTAATGCACCCTTTAATCAGAACAGCTGACAACGCTCATGAGAGGCTGCCACGGCTTGCCAGGAGTCCATGATTTCTTTAGCTTTCCCTACCCAGCAGCAACTACCACCCTGACTTCCCTCAGGGATTTTCTGGGAGCCCCCCTCATGATCCCAGAAGCAGCTCCCTGAGGGTCTAGAAGATCTCAAAGCAAAGACGGAAGCCACTGTGACTGTTGTCTGCCTCTCTCTACTCCACTCAACATGGTAAATTAGGCTTTTGACCTAGCACTACTGCCCATGAAGAGCAAGAGTTGGCCTAGCTATCTGCCTCAACCATTCCTCAACAACTTGGAGTTACCTGTCTCTGAACACAGTGGAGAGATCTCCAGCATTTTATGGAGATACATTTGGACTAAACACCAAGCTTGCTCAAGGATGAAGCAGGAAGACATGGATTCCACCTGGAGTAGCAGGTCTACACACAGCTTGCAATCTGGATAACAGGGACAGGCAAAGGAAGAATCATCACCTCCGCTTTACAGATGACCAGCTGCAATGTAACTGGACTGACTGATCTGCGTGAAGGGATAGAAATCCAGTGAAGATCAACTTGAAAACTGGTTATGCCAGTCAGCCTGAAAACTATTTCATTTGTATTATTTGGTTGTTGTTGGGTTTTTTGTTCAGACAAGACTGCTAAATCAGTATATTGTGTAAATATATGCCTCAAGTTTATATATCTTATGTGTATGGAAGCATATTAAAAGCTACTGTTGGACTTCAGAAATATCCTCCACACATCTCTCAGTCTTCAACATGCAATGTCAATCTCTGTTATCCTTTCACAGTTGGCACTTGACTACTTTTAGAAAGCAAAAATGGCTGCTTGGAGGAGCTGAGAGGAGATCAGTGGATATTGCCTGCCTAGACTTAAATAACGCTTTTGACACTGTCTCCCATAAGATCCTTGAAGAGAAGATGATGAAGTGTGGAATGGATGAGCAGACAGAGACGTGGATTGAAAACCGGCTGAACAGCCGGAGAGTGGTGATCAGTGACATAAAATCTAGATGGAGGTCAGTAACTAGCAGTGTAACCCAGGGGTCATAACTGGATCCAGTCCTCATCAACATCTTCGTTAACTGTCTGGATGATGGGGCAGAGTGTACCCTCAGCAGGTTTGCTGATGACAGCAGGCTGGGAGAAGCAGCTGATAAGCCAAAGGGTCATGCTGTCATCCAGGAGGACTTCAGCAGATTGGACAAATGGGCTGGCAGGAATCTCATAAAGTTCAACAAGGGGAAGTGCCAAGCACCTGGGGAGAAAGAACCTCAAGCACCTCTCCATGCCAGGTGCTGACAGCTGGAAAGCATCTTTGCAGAAAAGGCCCTGTGGGGCTCCTGATGGACACCAAGTTGAACATGAGCCAGCAATGTTCCCTTGCCGCAAAGGGCTAATGGTATCCTGGGCTACATTAGGAGGAGTGTTGCCAATATGTGGAGGGAGGTGATCCTTTCCCTCTACTCAGCACTGGCGAGGCCACATCCAGAGTGCTGGGTCCAGTTCCAGGCTCCCCAGTACAAGAGAGACATGGACATACTGGATAGAGTCCAACAAAGGGCCACGACAAAGATGATGGAGGGACTGGAGCATATCTTCTGTGAGCAAAGGCTGAGGGAGCTGGCACTGCTCAGCTAGAGCCATTTTTCAATAGGCGATTGCCCTTTCACAGGTTTTAGAACACAAAAATTAGCAGTGTGAACTCTGGGAGTTTTTCCTGTTTGCAACACTTCTGTTCAATAACTTCTATTAATTTCCTCTAAAAAGGTGCTTGAAATTTATATGATCCATAATTTTCAGATTACCAGTCCTTGGAAACTTTCAGGATATCAGTTTTCTTTCCCTACTCTGCACAAGGGGAAAAAAAAAAATATATCTGAAAACCTCCTCTGGGATAAAACAAATAATTTCATTCCCACTCCCTATCATTCAGTCCCCAGGTGAAATACTGGCACCAACAGAATCAACAGAAGATTACCACTCTCAATTGCCTTAGGCAAGGCAATATCCTTATGGATTTTTTTTTATGCTCTCCATTTTAAGTATAAAGAATTTATTTTTACACTGATAGAATCTTTCAAAGCGGGGAGCTTTCTGAAGTTCAGTCTCTGTGAAGTTACTAACATTTTTAATTAATGCCATGAAGGCACTCAAATCTCTTTTGTATAATACACTGAATTTACATAAGTTAAAAAAACCAACAAAAAACCCCTTTACCAATAAGTTCTCATTCTCCGATTCCTAGGAATTATTACAGGCAGTCTTGCCAAAACTGTATGATTTTATGTCCACCGAGCCTTTAGCACCTTCAGATGGCGTACGTTTTACCCATCTTCATTGCCAACGTGATAAGGTCTATTAGATGTTACTAAACATTTTTAAACCTAGGGATGCATAAGTAGAATTTAGTATACTCTTGAAGGGATAGCACTCAGTCTTCACACTGAATTTTTGGATGCTGGAACATTCAGATTAGGCTTTTCAAGCTATTTTAGCTTTATTTTTGACATGTACTACATAATATAGACGTGCAAAATAACACAATGTTCGTTATCTTGTCACAAGGTTTGACAAGATCACAAAGCATTTAGCTAAGTGATGTTTAGCTCCCCACCTTTACTCATTAGGGAAGGATTGGTAGGTAGAAACCACAGCCAGGGTTGGATCCAGAGAGCATGACTCAAGGGAAAAGATTTGCCTAAGGTGACCCCTGGCTTAGTGAATAAAGAAACTGCAAGAGTCAAGGAAGCCCTAGTAGAAAA
Organism: Falco biarmicus; assembly: GCF_023638135.1. Lineage (NCBI taxonomy): Eukaryota > Metazoa > Chordata > Aves > Falconiformes > Falconidae > Falco > Falco biarmicus. The sequence continues at coordinate 82,251,931 of NC_079289.1, forward strand.
AAGGCAACAGATTGATGCAGTAAGCTGTTTAAGAGCGTCCAATTCGTGAACAAAGGATCATAGCCTGACACTCCCTGCCCTGGTAGCAAACACATTATATTGTGTAGATAGACTGTTTTAAAAAGTAGTTGTAGTACAAAACAAATACTTAGAGTCAACACTGCATGCGTAAAAAGCCTGCAAGATGGCAAGACACACTTTTCTAAAGGAAGAGGTTGAAAAAGTGCTGTCAGTAATCAGATTTAAATAATAGAAAAGTGGCTTTGGTGGACCATATGGTCTTCTGCCCCGAAATACTCCTGCCTGTTTTGAAATAAAGGTCTGTACTTAGCACTCCAGAAGAGTAAATTGGGTGCTGAGTGTGCAATACAGCTCTTCTGTCAATATATAGACCACGTGACATCTTAGTGAAAGAACCATGTGAGAGGTAGGAAAAGCATCTGCCACAGCACATAGTGCAGAATAAGTCCCTTGCACCTCTGCAGCCACTGTGTTCAAGTCCGAGGTTCTTAGAAGTTTAATCCCATACAATGCATGTTCCTTTCTTAGCCCAAGAAGACACGAGAAGCCGCATATTGCTCCCAATTGTAATGTGCAACCCTGCCATCAGCTCAGCTACCAATGACTTACAATTGCGGTGAGCCTTCAGTGTGCGTCAGTCCCTTGTACAGATTTGAAAGGACCTCATACAGTTGTCAGCAATGTTAGAGGCAGTACGTTCACATTGTTTTGGCAATGTTGCCCTAGCCTGTCACAATGATTGTCCATCTGTGTCTTCCCAGTGCAAGACAGTGACATTAATATTCCTTTTCTCTATGCCTCTGAAAGCTGCCGATGGTACTGCTTCTCCTGCCTCATTACATGCTGATCTGATGAAGGAATTTCCAAGATCATGGAGATAACTTGATGTGCTATTGCCATTTGCAGCTGCTTTTGTCTTTGCTGTGCATCATGACCCCTTGCAACCACTTTGTTTGAAGCAAGAGACACTCCTGTAAAGGCTTGAGTTATCTGCACACTGCTTAGTTATATTGAAGGACATGGTGGAACTGCTTTGTCAGTTTGTTCTGCATGCTTATGCTTTTGTGTCTCTTTCCAGCCGTTCCTAAATATTCACACTAAGTACAGTACCGACCAAGTACTGCTGATCACTTGAAAAAAGATAGCAATGAGATCACCCTGCCCTTTGCGTAAAACCATAGCAACCACATCAACTTTCAAGTCAGTGAGCTATAGTAATAACATAAGTCATTTTAAGGCCAGATCTTAGAAATTCTAAGAAAGTGAGCCCATTAAAGTCAGTGGGAAACTGAAAACCTGGGGTGAACTAAAAGGGGAAAGGGACCATCTCACAGACAAGCTATGTAATCATAAGCATTGCCAACCCAGCCATTACAGAGCCCTGCTTCAGGAATTGAGAGTCATTCCCAGCTTGGCTGTTCTTTTGTATATATTTAAGTAGAGCATGACAATGGAAACAAATGTAGATGTTACAATGCCTTCCAGACTCCACAGGCAGCCTAAGCAGCAGCTTTGAAACAGCTCCATCACCTCCAGGTGTTAAAGCAACACCTACCCATAACATTCCTCCTTTAACAACACACCCACTGTAATTTCTGTCCAGCAAAAGAAGCTGCAAACTTCAACAGCCTATTTAGATACACTATGTGGCTATGAAATTCTGGGAAGAAAGCCTGGTTCTCTCTCTCTCCAGACCATGTGGGAGCCCTGGTCATTTCAAAGAAGAAAAGGAACCCTCTCCTGAATTTGCAGTTGAAGATGAGCAACAACTGCAGAACACAGCCAGATAGAAGACAAAGGCAGACAGTGTCCAATGGCTGTCATAGCTTCCTCTGGGAAGCAGATCAGCAGCTAATCCACCCCCAGAGCTTATACTTTTGACTATAGCTTACAGTCCTCAGCCTTAGCTCCAGAATCAAACCCAAATATTTACTATTTCATGTACTGGTCACATTATGCTAAAAATAGCTGTTGCCAAATGGGATACCCATTTCTACTCAACATAAATGGAGCTGCAGGACACCAATTAAAAAACAGTTTAATCAATCCAACATCCATGATCCAATCTAAGCTAGATATTAAATCTCTAACCAAGGTGCAAAAGCCTCATTCAAAGTTTATAACTGCAGCGATGACATCAGCTCACATAGTCAAGGTCAAAGTGCTTCCCATAGCGTACTACCCTGCAACATGGAATCCAAAGGAAGGAGAAGAGGAATGGGAACGTTCCACAGAACAAACCTAGTGAACCCAACAGCACAAGGGTAACTGAAAGGTAGCACACACCGCATCCTCTTTCACTGTGGCTCGCAGAATTGCCTGGGGCTGCACAGAACATGTACCTGCAGCTGCTGGCAACCTGCTTAAGGAGAGCAAGGTCTAGGTGTACTCCTGGGGAAGAGACCATACATCCTGTGGTCAGGCTGGTTCACCACTCAAGCAAATGGTGAGCTAGTCTCCTGCACAGCAAGACAGCCTACAGGACAGGAAGACACAGAGGATCCATCTCCATGCAGCCTTACCAGCCAGGGACCATCCCACCACAAGGTAAACCTGGAGATGGCAGCCAGGCCCAGGTCATCATCCAAGTTCATGGCAATCAGAAAGGTTCAAGATGAACAGATCAGGTCTTATGACTGCCTAGCAGGCCAGCTAGGAAACCAGCCTGTAGGTCCTGGTGTGGATCAACAGGGGTCACGGCTAGGCAAGAGGCACTGCTGTAGCTGAGCTGCAAACCAGCACTCCAACAGCTTTACTCAAGCAAGTAATAAAGGCCCAGGGCTGGTCTTAAATATGCTTCTAGGCTTATGGACAGGTGATGTAGGTGGATGCCACAGGTGAAGCTGGCCTGGCAATTAAGACCTATCAGTGTCCTCAGGGCCCTGACATTAAGTGTGGTTGGAGAGTAAGATTTTTGCATGGTTTTTCTACCAACACTGTGTGCAAGTAACACAGAAAGTTGTATTTCCCTGGCATATTCAGTGTATTTTGTTACCAAAGTTGGTTGGTACAAGTCATCAGAGTACTCCATTGTCAGAACAACTGTCAAAAGTCATCCAGAAATAAATAATTCAATTTTTTCTACTTAGAACACATGGTTTGTAAGCAAGGAGAGCCAACAAACTATCATACTGTAGTATAAGACACCTACATATCAGGTGCCTGGCTCTTTTCAACAAAACTCTACTTTTACTATTTGATAATTTATTGAGTTTTAGAGCCTGCTGTCTGTTTGTAGCGTTCCTGCAATATTAATTGTTTTTCTAAATAACATGATTTGTTACAAACTCATTTTTCTCAAAACTGCTGCTCAGATGAAAGAGCAAAACCAAAACAAGATAGAAAGGGGGAGGAAGAGAGAAGCTCTCTGGCCATTACATGATTTTTGCCTTAGCTCATTAGTACTTCAGAGAGTTTTTTTAACTCCTTTTGGATCTCATCCTTGTCTTTCTCTAGGTTCTCTCCACTGTGTAGAATATGGGTCTGTGATACTGTTGTGGCAATAAATTATTTTCAGCCTTCATTTTTAAGCTTGTGCAACCATGCTTGCTGTCTGTGTGTCTGCCCCCACTGTCCCCAATTAATTTTTAATCCCTTCTTTCATAGTCACCACCACATTTGACAAAACTGGACAAATCTCACTGACAGAGAGTTCCCACAAGCTTTGAAAACAGGTGGGCCCAGATAAGGATGGACTCAACTTATTAGACATCAGAGAATCCATTGTAACTCAGGTCTGAGCCTTACTTACATGCACATGCATGTCTTTACAAAGAGAAGCAGTTTTTAGAAGTATTTCAGTTAACTTCCTTTTCCGGTGAAGAATGTGTTGCAATTTGACGAGTAAAAATCATAGAACCATAAAATTCTTTAGGTTGGAAAAGCCCATTGAGTCCAACTGTTAACCTAGCACTGCCAAGTCTACCACTAAACCATGTCCCTAAGTGCCACATCTACACATCGTCAAATCCCTCCAGGGATGGTGACTCAACCACACTCTGTGGTGTTAACATGATTTTCTCTGACATCAAGTTCTTCATCACTTGACCTCCAGTAAACCAGAGGAAATCCCATAAACATGCATCCTACCTTCCTTGCTTTAGGTGGAGATTCACATGCTTGCTCACCAATGCACTCATGCTAGTGGCTTTACTCTTCCAGCATATGGACAGCTATATAGAAAGGTCAAATCAGCCACCATTGGCATTCCTGATAAACATTATTATACAAGCAGGTGAACATGCACAGTCAGGAAATACATGTTCAGAAAATGCATAATAAAAAATGCATGATTCTTCAATATTCAGGAAGATAAGCTTGTCTTTGTGATGACTGCCTTAGCAAGAAAAATAATGTTTAAGTCATTAGCATTGTCTCTGGCCCACATTCAGGAAGCATATATTCCACGTAGCTTTTTCTGCTTGTCTTCCCTGCTGGTGGTCCTGGGCCTTCCAAAGTGCCAAACCAATTGCAAAGACAAGGTAGAGGTTCCCAGTAGTTGTTCAAGGCACTCTGGTCTAGTCACAGATTTGAGTCACAAACAGAAAGGTCAGCCCACTGTCAGGGAATGGAAATGGAGCAGAGAGAGGTGCCTGAGTACGCAGGTCTTTCCTAGCCCCATAGGTACCATGTCTCCCTCAGACTGAAGAAAGGCAAATGGCAGATCTTTCTCCGCTGTGACTTGTTAGGATCACAGTATTTAGTTCATTTTCCTGGTTCACCCTTCCACTCTATTGCAATTTATAAATAACCTGTTCATTCAAACCTCTCTTTGCTAGGGAGTTAGCAAAGCCAGCAGACTAACAGAGGTGAGGCTGCTGTAGCTCCATGCCCCCAGGTCCAACCTGTAGCAAGGCTGAGCACGTTTTCTGCACAGGCACACACAGAGGCACATATACGCTACATGTACACACACAGAAGACAGACAGCACAGGCACGCAGAGCTAGCAATCACACCCTCACGTAAACATCCATCCTCACTCTTGTTGCTGGCACCACAGACACATGGGTCAGCCCAGCTGCTGGCACCCAGTCCCCAATACATACACACACACGTATGTGTACAGGGAACAGAGAACCCCTCACTCAAGAGTTGAAAAGGTGCTTCATATGGAGACAGGACACTCTGCTGATCAGGCGCAGGGCATGGACAGGCATACTGATGGGACACTATTCACACACAGCTGACACCTTTTGTCCATTTAACCCTCTATTCTCCCACATTTGTTCCTCCCCAAAGCACTCTGATCCCTCCCTTTCCCCACAGCTGGTTCCTCCCCAGACATCCCCTACTGTCTTAGGCAATCCCAAAATATTCTTCCCTTGCATCCCATAATGCGTACCACATCCATGCAAGCAGCAACCCCTTTGGTCTGCAAGACATGCCAGAGAGTCTCTCCATGGGTGCAGTGGGTGGATGTGCCCCAGCCCATGGGGCTGAGGCTCTCCTGGCACAGCTGGGGTGATGGCAGTGCTACGACCTCTTTCCTCTGGGAGAATGGGGGTCCCCTGCCCACCTTTGCCTCTCTGTGCCCCTTTACCCATGTGCACAAGTGTGTGTGCATGGAGATGAGCTTTTTATGAGCTGATGGCTCTCCATGATGGGCCAGGGACTACAGAGCTCAGGGTATAATTCAGGTTCCCCTGCCTGCCATTGTTCCTCTGTGCTCTTCTGTGTGTGCAGAGATGAGCTTTTTTTTATCATATAACCTGACAATGTCTAGCATGTATACATTCTTATATTACTATTCCTGACAGCATCATCCTTTATTGCACATCTTCTCCCTTACTTCAGTGACACTCCTGAGAGCAAACACCAACAAAGGAGAGAGCATATTCTCTTGGCTCCAGACTAAGAAAAAGGTAGCAGAGTTATTTCTTAGTAATGCAGATCCGATTCTCCACTTTTTGTTTAGGCCATCCGCATCTTGAAATAAAACCAAGGTTAGCAGCATCTAGGTATATCCTGCTACAAAGTTATACATACAGCAGCCACAAAACTAAAATAGCCTGATGTCTCCCTTTGGTATACTTGAGTATTTCTGTTACCCAGGCTAAATGGGTATCAGTGCCAGGTTGCTCTTCTCTGCTGCTGCTCTCAGCCAACCTAAGTGGCTGACATAGGTGAACTACCCAGGAGTTCCTTTTGCTTATGTTGGGAGCCAGCCTTTGGGAACTTGGAGGTTAAGAACGTAGAGAGTAATGTAGCCCTTTCCCCACTCCCTAGGCACTGCAACAGGGCTTGGACAGACACATGGTTTGGGATCTCTGGTTCTCCCCTACTTCTTGCATTTGCTGTGAGGAAAAGGAAGGAGATGAATCACTGCCACCACAACCTCAATAGAATTTCTTCAGTTGGAAAAGACCTTTAAAATCATTGAGTCCATTAACCTAGCACTGCCAAGTCTACCACTAAACCACGTCCCTAAGTGCCACACCTACACGTCTTAAAATCCTTCCAGGGTGGCGATTCAACTGCTTCCCTGGGCAGCCTCTTCCAGTGAAGAAATGTTTCCTCATATCCCAGCTAAACCTTCCCTACAGCAACTTGAGGCCATTTCCTTTTGTTCCTATTGCTTGTTACTTGGGAGAAGAGACCGACACACACCTCACTACAGCCTCCCTTCAGGTAGCTGTAGAGAGCAAGAAGGTGTCCCCTGAGCCTCCTTTTCTCCAGGCTGAACAACCCCAGTTCCCTCAGCCGCTCTTCATAAGACTTGTGCTCCAGACCCTTCACTGGCTTCATCGCCCTTCTCTGGACACGCTCCAGCACCGCAGGGTCTGTCTTGTAGTAAGGGGCTCAAACTGCACACCATGGTTGAGGTATGGTCCCACCAGTGCTGAGTGGAGGGGGACAACCTCTCCCCTAGCCCTGTTGGCCACACTATTCCTATTGGCCTTCTTGGCCACCTGGGCACGCTGCTGGCTCATATTCAGCCAGCTGCCAACTAGCACCCACAGGTCCTTTTCTGTCAGGCAGCTTTCCAGCCACTCTTCCCCAGGCCTGTAGCGTTGCACGGGGTTGTTGTGACCCAAGTGCAGGACCTGGCACTTCTCCTTGCTGAACCTCATACAGTTGGCCTTGTCCCATTGGTCCACCCTGTCCAGATTCCTCTGTAGAGCCTTCCTGCCCTCAAGCAGATTAATGCTCCTGACCAACTTGGTGTTGTCTGCAAACTTACCGAGGGTGCACTTGATGCCCTCATCCAGATCATCGATAAAGTTATTAAACAGAACTGGGCCAAATACTGAGCCCTGGGGAACACCACGTGTGACCACTCACCAGCCAGATGTAACTCCATTGACCGCCGCTCTTCGGGCCCAGCCATTCAGCCAGTTTTTTACCCAGGGAACAGTACACCCATCCAAGCCTCTCGCAGCACTCTCCAAACTATCAAGCTGCAACAAGGCCTTTTACTATCACATACCAACATACTCTTCATGTCAGTCCCTCTACTGCCTTCTCCTCGTCTCTTCTCATCCAGGGCACACTTCCTCTCTCTGCTTCTTCCTCAGCTACTCACTCTTCATTGGCTCTCAACCACTTCACAGAACCAGCCACAGCTGCACCTTATCTACATCAGCCAACCCCTGGCCCCTGAAGCCAACCCACAGTTGTGTATTATCAATGCTAATTAACCCAGCTTCATCCCCCTATAATTCCCCCCCCCCCTTTTTTTTTTCTTTTTTCTTTTCAACATTTCATACTTTCGGTATTTAACAACCATCATAACCTTTTTACAAATAAACTTTTCATAGAATTCAGACAACTTGTCCCTGAACTCATACTCATATTCCTTCTTCAATTTTATCTTGGGCTTTTCATCTCCTGCAAGTTGATCACCTTTCTTCTTACCTGCTTTCTTAGCATCTGGGATTTTGATTTCTTCAGAGGGGGGTTCTGATGAACTTATAGTGCCTTGTCCTTTCGCCTTTTGGGTCACACTGGACAGTAACCTGAGTGAGCTTTCAGCAGCAGCAGATCTAGAATACAGCACAAACACATCATTCTGCATCCTGAAAAACTTCTTAACATCCTTATGGTCACCCATTTCTTCTACAAGTGGAGACACCTTCAACACCGGCAAGAATACCACCAGGCTGAGCAGCAGCAGCAGCAATGGCAGGAGCCACCCACGGCACCACACTACTCCCACACCCTCCGCCGGCACAGCCATCGCCGCTGTGTAGCTGGACCTGCCACCGCTGCGGGCTACTGCCACATCTGTCCATGTACTCTGCTGCTATCACTCCTTACCCTCTCTTAACTCCACGGCAGTCAGGCTTCCTTCTCTTTGATGCCAATGGCTCACCTTTACCAGTGTCTGATCCAGATCCTCAGGCTCTTCCCACCTATCTCAAGGTGATCTGGATTGCAGGCTATCCCCGCCTGACTCCACTGCGCTGGGCACAGCCATCACTATTCAAAACTTCAAACATCCCCCAGCACAGCCATCACCACCATCACTGCTCATTACACTCAGTCTCATAATCTGAAGGGCCTCACACAGGGCACCAATTGTCACAGCACTCTCCAAACTATCAAGCTGCAACAAGGTCTTTTACCATCTCATACCAACACACTCTTCATGTCAGTCCCTCTGCTGCCTTCTCCTCGTCTCTCCTCATCCAGGGTGCACATTCTCTCTCTGCTTCTTCCTCTCTGCTCCCTCTTCATTGGCTCTCAACCACTTCACAGAACCAGCCACAGCTGCACTCTATCTACATCGGCCAACTCTCCTCCCAAGCCAGCCCACAGCTGTATATTATCAATGTTAATTAACCCAGCTTCATTCCTCTACACAAGCCAAAATATGTTTATATTCTTCTCCACACACCATGTAATAACCCTGGGAAGAACAAATGTGTCCATGAACAGTATGCACTTCTGGTGCAGGGTATAAAATAACTGAACGGCCAGGCTGAAAAAGTCAAGATGAACTGAAATAGAATTCCCAGAGCTGATTTCCTCACAGCACAAAGGTAATGGGAAGAGATGAAGAATATTGTTAGTTCTGCACAATAGTTTGGTTATTTCTAAAGTTATATTGATTTCTATAACAATTTGCTTTACTGACATGGACAAGTTTTTCCTGGTCATCTTGAACTGAATTTCAGCTTCACTCACAGAACTAGCAGCAACCACAGTTATATAGTGTGGGCCAGGTTCTCATACGTGTAAATCACAGTAGATCCACTGAGTAGCCCCAGGACTGAGAAAGCTTATAAATCTTGTTTGCCTTTTTTCTCTGCTAACCATGGCTTCTTTCCTTGTGATCACAGCGGTATCAACACATATTTTCCTGCCCACGTTCATATTTTGCACAATCATTGGTCTAACAAGTTTTGTTTACACTTTTTTTTCCTCTTTCTTAGACAATCAGCTAGATTATATTTTGCTGTTTACAAAGCAGCAATTGTCTTTTGACCCCTGTTGTTAGGTTAAAAAATGGGCTACTATCTTGGAAACTGTCTCAGCGGAAACATCCCTGTGAAAGAGCAGTTACGCTGCATATCCTGGATATGGCATAACCACCTGCAGGACATGCACAGGACTGTCCTTCTGGCATGGCCATACCATCTAGTGAGGCCCTGAAGAGCACAAAACCCATTGCTGCCACTGCCTGATTATCTCCCTACCAGAAGGGCTGAAGGCTTCCTTTTATTCTCACTTGTGAATGTTTTGCACCAACTGCAGATGATTAATCCTTAAATATGGATCTTAAGGTCTACCTTCTGTTTCTTAAATAGCTTTAAGGACTTAGACAGCTCTCCAACTTTTCTGTTTCAAAGCTTATTTTTGTACCAGCCTTAGGGGAGTCTCCATCCTCACACCCGTAATTACTTCCTGATAAACTTGATAATTCAAATAAAGAAGTTTGATATGGCTCTTCAGATTTCCAGGCCAGCTTCTGATCTGTTTGTGGAGGTTCATTGTATATCCCTTGGTCCTAAAACCAGTGTTTTCTTTTCTATGACAGCCTGAAAATTACCATCTCCCTGCTGCAAACTGAACTCCTCTCTCAGTATCCCAGAGGATTGCAGGAACCTTCTTTCAGAAGTCAGCGGGTGCAAAATAAAACCCCTTTAAGTGGGAAGGCAGCACTTAATCTACACATAATAGGAAGAGTTCAATTGACTTTATCAAGTGTTATTTGCTGAGCTTTGTCCTGAGCTAGTCAATATTTGTAATGAGTAAGCCTGTGTCTTTCTCAAACTTTACATAAAGGATTTCCAACCATTTAAGTTTCATGAGCCTTAAACCTATGATACATTTTCTTCACAGGTTTTCTAGAATTTTCTGGAATGTGCTATAGCATACATTGACATCAGGCAAGGCAAAATATTCCCCTGCTAGCACCAAGTGGGCAGGCTCTGAATCTAACGGTGCTAATAGATGCATAAGCCATTCAACCATGGATAAAGCACATACCACACAGGATCTGGTATCCTGAAAAAAAGACATCTTTCAGGACAAAGACTCCTTCATTGCTTTCTAGTATCTCAACTTGTAACCATGAAAAAGAAAAAATTTAGTTGAAATTAGTGTTTTCATAGAGTTCATTGAAGCTACTTTTCTGGTTTTGTTAGATCAAAAGTCCTATATGCTGCACAGAATACAGTCAACTGCATAGTGTATATACTATATATTATTGCATAGACTAACATCATATAGCATGCAATAATGAATATATGCTGTGTGAGTAATTTTATTTCATATTTGTCACTGTAATATGTATTTATTGTACATTTAAAATAGTATTAATTATTTGTGGTTTGTACATATTTAGAAGTAGGAAAAAGTACAGTAAGATGATAAATTGCTGATAATGAATGCCATAGAGGTAAAAAGCTAGAGATGTCCTTGAAACAATCATCAAATCATTTAAGTATTATAAGGGAGGAGGGGAACACGCACCAAAAACAATGATAGGTTTGAGGTAGTGGAGGATAAGTCATTCCTCATCTAAGAGTGAGAAAACCTATGGAAATCTGAAGGAGCTCCAGCAATATCACCAGGAGAAAATACTAAGGACAAGAGACAAATTTTGCAGGGGATTTGTAACAACATGTTTTATTCAAACAACAGCTACTGTTGGAAAAAACAGTCAAGCTTTTGTGCACACAAACCATACTTCAAGATCAGCCTAACAACTAGTGTTACAGGCGACATTACAAGTTCCTGGAGAAACACTATGAAGGAAGAAAGGAATATCACAAGTTCAGCCATTCATGGCAGTGTAGGTGAAGTTGGACATCTGAAGTGTGTAAACAAGCCCCTTACATTTTTCCACTGATTGGGGGAATTCCACATCATGCAGCTGTGACTCCCATCCAGAAAATGTCCCCTAATTAGCTTGTGTATATCTTTAAACAACATGTTATACAGGTTATTAGACAGAGGAAAGGCAAATTAATAATGAATCAAACTCTTTCACCAGTCACTTAGCATGGCCCAATGAGTTACAGTGGTAATCTGCAAGCATGGGTGTACCTGATGGAATCTGTGATGGAAATGGTGCTCCTGGTCAGTCCTGCTTCATGCTCCAGCATCCCCACTTGCCTGAAGCCCCACACAAGCTGTGTAAACTCTCTACCACCATGCCTGAGTGCTTGCTCAGTAACATCAATTATCTGAATTGTTCTGTTTCCTTACCTCCTGAAAGTAGTCACAGAGGAGGCCCATAATAGTTGTCTACAGAATTGGGGCAGAAATAGATGGAACTAGAAGAGGAGTATGCTCTCTCTCTCACAGACACACATACTCCTCTCTCATTCTCCCGTGGCTCCCCTGAGAAAGAGAAATCAAGACCCCCTTCATAACTCTCCCTAATTTGACTGTTTGCAACCAAAATTGAGTCAAATATATAAACTCCATGCGTGTTTCAAAACTGAAGCCAGCTGCTTCATCTCAGTCTCAGCTACCTGTGTGTTGCCATTGAATACCCAGCTGGCTTCCAGAAATCCTGGGAAGAAAGGGCAGTGTCTGAAGCTCCATGTTGTGTACCAGAAGCATTCCCTGTTCAGAAAAAATAGAATTATCTTATTGCTGCTTAGAAATCAAAGAAGAACTTTCAGGGGCAGGGCTCCTTAGGCTGATGTAAATCACCATGGTGTTTCCATAGCAAGAGAGGTATTTCCCTATAGTTACTCTGTCTGTCAGAAAGCACTGCTTAGTGATGTTAGAAAGCAGCAAAACTAATCAAGAATGTCCTCATTCTAGCACCTTCACAAAAAAACCCCAAAACCCCCCCACAAACACAGAGAAATAAGCACCCAGCTCAAGCATCTGCTCTGCTCTTTCAAGGACTTTATTCACATGTGATTCCCTATCTTGAGCATCTCTTTGCAGATCCTTTTCCCTTCCTCTCTCCCCACCGTTGGAACAGGAGGATACTTTCTCAGAAAAGCATAGCCCCACAACGATTTTAATGCTCCCGGTCCAGGAGAGCAGAATGCCTCACTCCCCAGTGCCCTACATACACCCTGAACACTTCTCAGGGAGGAGAAGCAGCCTTTCCTTTGAACAGGGTATTCAGAAAGTTTGGGAAGCTGTTTTTTTTCCATCTGGGGACTTACAATATCTCTGCACAAATCTACTTGGAGGCTGAAGCCCAGCCCTTCTTTGTAGGGGCCCTTTCATGAGGGTTTTCATCCATCTGGGAGGGCAGGAAGAGGCATTTTCTCTGCAGCTGCTCTCCATGAATCAGCTGGCAGCTGCATTGCCCATATTCTTCCTCCAGGACTTCTAGGATGTGGCATCCACAACACTGCAAGTTTCTAATCACTCAGAAAAATCTGAAGCTTCGTTCCCAGTGAAGAGCCTCTCCCCTGGCAGAAAGAAGCTGGGTTTCTGCACTTTCGTTATATATTTACTGTAGGTCACTGCTTGTAATTTCTTAATCCCAGTGCTCAGGATTTTGTCCTCCATGACATCTCACTTTTCTCACACTTCACTGGCCTTCTATGTTTCACATTAGGCAATCAGCAGGATGACAAATATGACAGCAGTCTTCAGTTCAGCCTCCTGAGTGTTCTTAGCCAACATGCCAAAAATTTAATGGCTTTTCTTTTTTTGTTATTAATAGTTATCTGGATGGTGGCTATAGGCATCTGTTGAGCTTGCCATATGCTGCACATTTCCATATAGAAAGGTGATGATGCTAATAAAATAATTATTTGAATAGCATTTTGTGGTTTAAAGGGAGTGATTTGATGTGCATGTACGTAAGTCCAGACCTGGAGCTATTATACCCAATTAAAGCATCCTGCACTTGGGCCTGCATTACAGTTAGCACACGGGAGCAGTAGATTTATTTGTATTTTTAGTCTGGTCATAAAATTGAATCACTGTTTGCCTCCAGCTTAACCCCCTTACAACTGAGTGGCTGGAGCAAAACTACAGATGAATCTAATAGACTAAATCTCTTCTTTGAAGAGATTGTACGTGTTCCAGCTACATTAGATAGGGCAATTTTCTCTCTCATGTTTTTCTGCTTTTTAGTGCCATGCACCACTAAGTGTCTCAGGGGAATCAGAGCACTGGTACCCTTGTGCCTGCCCCATAAGACTACAGATATCATCATTGGTCCTTACCTAAGGTCTATGGGGCAAGGAGCATCTTTTTGGCCCATGTTATCATTGTAACTAGCACAGCAAATCTTGGCCCATGACTCTCAAGCAATGTCATGGTGTAAGCTAGATACACTAATGGGGAAGAAATACAACATTAACTTTTCAAACAGTACTGGCTATTTGCTTCTACAATTTCATAAAAACTCTAATATGTAGCCAGAACCATGTCTTTTCCTGGCAGACCCTGCCCAAAGGACTGACTTTCCAGGTTGACCTTGAACGTCCCTTGTCTTTGTGGACCTGCCTGGCATTCACTGGATCTGACTTGTATTGACTTTCTGGCTTGACCTTGGACCTGCGCCATCATCATGGGCTTGCATGGTGATCTGGAAACTTGTTTGAGCCTGCCTGTGATCTTGTGGTCTCCTCTGCTCCCTTGCTGGGGGTGGCAGGATGGCCCTGGCTAGTGAGACCCTGCGGGACCTATGGAGACCACTGTTGCTCTCTGTTCCCAGGGAGCTGCTGGCCTTTACTGAGCACTAACATCATCACTTTCTGAAGCAGAGCTCCAGTACTTCCTGAGGGAGTAGAAAAAGCAGAACTGCTTCTGGGGTTGAAGGAAGTCGAGCAGAAGCTTGAGCTAAGGAGAGTGAAAAAAAGCCATAAACTGGAGCTAAAAAGGGGAATGCTGCCAAGCATGGAGATCATCTACAAGCTTCCCAGAGCATTGAATTCCATAGTAGATTACTTCACCTCCTTAACGATAAGTGTTCAAGTCAGACTTCTTCAGAGTCATTAGTCAAAAGCACAAAATATTTGTCGCTTGGTACTTGCACCCTTTCAGGGATCTCCCTAGCTCTGAAACTGGCCAGCACTTAAGTGAATAAGGCAGCAACAGTAGAGAATGGGAGCCCCTTGGTGTGCATTTTAATCCCGTTAGTCAGAATGGTGAAATCTTTAGCTGAACTGTGGCAGGATTTTAGCTGGATAAAGATTCAGTTTGCTTTGGTTTTCCCATGTTACCACCGTGTAATCCCCCGTAACTCTCTGCAGAATGATTTGAGGTCTGATGATTCCTCTCCAGCATTTGGGGCTGGTGGCCAGGAGTTACATTAATGAAAAACGTAGCTCAGATCATCAGTCATGAAAAGTCACTGCCACCTCATGCTTCCTGTGATCTCAATGAAATAAAATGATTAGAGCTGTATTTCAGACACCTCCAGTGTTCAGAGCAGAAGAAAGTTAATTTTTAGAAGAAAACTGAATTTTCACGTCTTAAAAAGGTAATTCTGGGAACCATTAACAGGTTCCCCTTCCTTCATTGCCTAGAGTCAGGAGGCTAAGCTTTCAGATCCTCTCCTTCCAATGTCCTGCACGAAGTGGGTCATGCTAGGGTTGTGTTCAGATACATTACTCACTGACCTTACTGATCCAGCCCTGTGGTCAGGTCCATGCTGCGCTGTATGACAACAGTGGCTTGGAACTGTTCCTGCAGAAGCGGAAGGAAAAACAAAGTATTTGTTTTCCTTCTAGTTGTGTCAACTCAACTCACACTGGAAATGTGCCCATCCTGTACCAAAATCACCATCAGAAGGGCACTGACAATGGCAATTGTGGAAGAAGTGGATGCACAAGCACAGTTCCTTCATGTGATGGTTTACCGTTTAGCCGCTTGGCTGGCTGATGGTACAGCTCAGAGGACTTCCCTCTTGGTGCATAATGTGGGGTTAAACCAGGTAAAACAGGTATGTGGTGGCCACAGAGAAAGTGAGAATAGGACTTGCCAGCAATGCATGGGAGATGAATGACCTGCATGCAGATGTCCTTGGGGCACCCTGAGCACCCACCAAGCAAACAAAAAGCACACTCCCTTCTGGTCTGTGCTCCTGCTCTCCCAGCTGTGGAGTGGGAAGCACCTCCAAGGAGAAGGACCCATGATCGTTTTGGGAACTTGCAGCGATATGGTGTTGGGTTGGAGCCAGGCATGGGGGTGCCCCCAGAACCCCAGTTTACAGGACACAGAGCTACAGACAGCATGCAAGCACTGGGAAAAGCTGACATGCAGGCATTAAACAGAGAAGGATTCGATCAAGTATTGCCCTTTTAAACTGAGGAAGCTTTCCAGGTTTATCGATCAGACATATTGTAACAGAGCACGGGCAGACCTATAGGGATATTTAGCTATTGACTGGTCAGTTGCCGTATTTGCATGAGTAACTAGGACTCTGATGCTAATAATATGAAAGGTTACATGGAGAAATAAACTAACGTTGAGTTGTTGGGTAATTTGGAGATTCACTGTCTAGTCAATGCGTTGATATGGCTGTAAATTGGTCATAGTTTTGTGTCCTTACTAGAGATGCAGCATGCAGGACAGAAACATCAATATTTTCACTAAATATTGTAAGTGAAGTTATTGTGCATTGTTTTTATTTTTATCTTTCCTTAGTATCTTGCATTTAAACTGGCTCAGTACTTGAGGTTATGAGGTGGGCATTTTAACAGGTATTTGAATCTGATTAAGGCATGGCTCAGTTTTATAATGCTCAGCTTCCAAAGGTACCTTGGTCTCACAAATCCTGTTGGCTTCAAAGGCATTTATGAATTCTCAGCAGCTCTGAAAATCTGGTCACCCTGAATGTCTGTAGCTACGTTTTAATCAGCTATTCAGGGATTTACGGTCAGTGCACACACCAACTTATACAGCTCCTAGAGGAACCACATACAAATGTCTCCTGACTCCCTATTTCTGAGGCAAGAAGGGATTACAATGAGATTGCCTGCCCTCCCTCTTTCCTCCTAATATTTCAGTGTTTCACAGAAAAGGGAAAAGATCTTCAACGCCAAGTTTTCCTGAAGGCCCTGATGCCAGAGAAGATGCATTTTTTTCTCTGGTGTGGGATAAGCTTGCCTCTCCAGTTCCTCACTTGTGCTTCCAGGTGCACAGTACCCATCTGCCTGAATGCAGCCCTACAGTAGCAAAACCTGTAGAATGCAAATAGGAAATACAGCAAGGCACAAAATCCCAGAGAAGGAATTTTGTGGGATGTGTGGTAATAGCAAAGCTCCTTGCAAGGGGGATGCAGCTCTCAAGTTCCCTGACATGGCCTTGTGGGACCTGCTCTGTCCAGACTTCATTTCAGGCCAAAGCACGCAACCAAGCTGTGAGTACCTCTTACACGGTCTCCTCTGCCCTGTTATGCAAAATGGAAAAGTGTCTCCCAGCAGGTACAGAAGAGCGCTGGCCTCAGTTCTCACACACCTCTCAGATCCCAAGAGCCCTGGTTCAAACTTACAGTCAACAAGACAGCACCTGGACAACTGGATGCTCCACAGGTGTGTAGTAGTGGGAAACACAGTAAAAGGCCATCTCCCTTCGCACAGTCTGTCACGGTAGCCAATGCGTTTTGTCCCCCCTGTGTTATCATGGGTGTAATATCCCAGCTCCAAACCCTCATTTATAAACATGGGTTCAAATTTCCACAGAGTGGTCCATTCTTTACTTCCACAGGCAGAGTGCATTTCCCAGCTGTCGATACTGAGTGTAAGGGTATTCCTCAAGAGTTAACATTTTATGAAACTATCTTTACCATTTTAGTAGACATTGACATGGATCTATGCCCTACTTACTTCAACTGTTTTTTACCAGAGGATAATGTCCTGTATTTCTAAAATGCCCACAACATAGCAGATGATGAAACAGCAAGTTAGAGGATGAAACAGAGATCCAAAAGCTGACATCCAGGTAATTCTGCCACGTGTGCACTAGGCAGTTTTGGTTAGATACAGCAAAAGCTGATCTACAAGATGACCAAACACTCCTCAAGAGGGTTGAGACTGAGTTTTTCAAATGTTTTGCTAATACATAGGTTTAACAATACAATGGAAATGTTTAAAGAATAGAAATTAAGCCACAGATGGTTTATGAAGTGTTTTTGTGTGCTTCTGCTCTAGGATCAACTTTTTGAAAATAACCTCAGCTGCAGCTCTGGGCTATAGTCCGTCACCCTGCTGGGAAGGGCACTTTCCCTCAAAAGCAGCATGCTGCTTGGGCTGTGGGCAGACAGCACACCCGGGAGCCTCCTGGCACACAACTGTGAAGCTGCTAGAGAAGATTGATTTGAAAGACTCGTTTCATCTATATTGACATAGAAAATTAGGTAAATCATGTAAAGCAGTTGTTAGCCCAAGTAAGCATCCATTTTACTTCCCTGTTATCAGTTAGCTCTGTGCAAAGCATGTCTGCACTTGCATTCACTCAAGGAGGGAGAAAGCAGACATCCATTAAAAAATAACTTAGACTCACTTTAAATTCAACTCATAGTTCCAGAGTGAAGTCCTGAGTTGGAAATACAGAATCAGCATTTGTGACACAAAATCAAGGAGATTTATTTACCATGATGAGCAGAGATGATGCTATACTCTGGCTTCTTCCCTGTGTCTATCCATTTTGAATTGTCTGAGGCTCCCCAGTCCGGTAACTGATCAAGCTCAGAAGTGGCTTGTTTTTCTGTAGGTCTATAGCTATATATAGTAGCATTCTTGATATCACATGAGGATTTTTCTGAGCAGCATTTGAAGAAATTCATGAGTCACCAGATGACTCCCTTTGAACAGTAAGTTTTATTCACCAGTAATGTGGCCAAAGCTCATAAAATACACCCCACAGAAATTATCTGAAAAGGCAATAAAACACCTCTGCAATACATTTCCTTGACTGTCTTTGTCTTCACATGCTTCAAAACAAAGGAGTCTTTTTTTCATGCAGGCTGCACTATTTTGGTTTCCATGTCTGATGGGCCTCTTAACTGCCAGATCTTGAGTTTGTGGGTTTGGTTCAACCCTTTACGGAGAGAGGGGTTGACAATGACGGCTGATATGGGCTTGGAGACCCAACTCCCACTATACTTCATGGTGTGGTGAGTCAAAGTTTTGACTCAAGTCCATCTCTAGTAAGGACTTATTAATGTTTGCTAGGACACTGCAATTTTTAGCTGTTAGTCGTGTTTGTTTTCATGTTATAGTCCCCACCACCTAAATTCACAAAGTTGGTCTGCTATTATATCTGTTAAAAAAATCAGCCAGCGCATATAATTCTCTCCCAAATGATGGAGACCACAAGTAATGGGTAATGAGGCACTGTTATTTATGTTTTCATTGTAGCAGTAAGGACAGGCTGTGGTTTAGAGATTTCACAATCTTGCAGTGATGTCAGACAGACAGATTACTGTGTAAAATGTTCCACAAAATCCTGAAAGGATCTTGAAGTCAGACTCAGTTCAAATTTCAGCTAGATGAGCCAGCTGGAAAATCAAAGAAGATAAAAAAGGGAAGGGGGGGGGAGGGTGAACGTCCGCATATTTCCTTCTAAATAGTGTCAGTTTGATTTCTGGCAGACACAAGTTGAGTTTATTATTGCATTTTCTGATACCCCCCAAGCTCTGGAACATTTATCTTTGCTATTTCTCTGCATTTATCATCCCACTATTAGCTGATCCTCCCCCATAGCTTGTGTCTGGAAGCCAGCTGGCCCTGCTGCTGAAGCCCCCATCCCTGACATCTCCAGGCATGTCCAAGCCACTGCAATCCTTCTTGACATTGCTTTTTTTCCCCATTATGATCATACATATCTCACATTTGTTGTTTTGAGCAAATACCCTCTCCAGGATGAAGAGGCTGGGAACAGAAAAATAAAGGACAAGACTCTGGACCCTTTGAAGTCCATGGGATTGCTGCCATTGACTTCAGTGGGGGCAGGATTTTAGTCAGAGCTTTCCCCCCAAACCAGCATTTGTTTCACATCTTTAACATGGACATTACTGAGAAGGATCAAAAGGAGGAGGATGCTGTTCCCTCAGAAGTGGTCCCTTCTCAAGCAAACAATTTCTATGCCAAGACACAGCTATGACAGGAGAGGAATTCCTATTTATCCAAGGTTGTTATCAAGGGAGGCCCCTGACCCCAGTGCTGACTGAAACACAGCTCAGAAAAGCAGAGTTAGCAGTGCCGGTCTGTGGTGGGGCCACCAAGAGCTATTTCAGAGCCTGGGACAAACACAGCATTGCAGTCCTCCCTGACCCTCGCAGCTGCCTACCGATGTCACACACCCTCCCTGCCCCACTCCTCACAGGGCAGCCCTGGCCCCATGGCTGTGGTTCTGGGGGGTCACAGCAGGAGGGAATATCTATATGTCCCAGGAGCCACTGCACCTAACCACGGCAGTCTTGATGGCCCCTACCATGAAGGCACAGACCCTTGCCTCACAATCAAAGTTATTGTGTTGGACACAGCCACTGAATGGCACAAACCACTCCAAGGGCTTTTAACTACTAAGCACTCATACAGTAAGCCAGAAAGCAGTCCAGAAAATCAGAGACTTTAGCCACCCTCATACAACTAGGAGATTCCGGGTTATCTTCAAAACCTCCAGCCCATCTTCAGCTTCACTCCGATGCACTCCTTCCATGACTGAGCTTTTGAATGTTTCCACAAAGCAAAGCCACGAGCCAGAGAACCAAACTAGTCAAGTGCATTAACTGAGCAGCAGCAACTGCATTAGAGAACATGTAGGTGTTAAACAACAGACACCACTAAATCCACAAATAGCTTTTATCCTATTTGCTGTATCTCATACACACAAAGAAGTGTCTGCTTATTTGTTGCCTGGCTTAGCTTCTGCTTGATTTTGTTTTCATAAAGGATTAAAAATAAATTCTCAGCTTTAGCTTGCTGAAAAAATAGAGTTGGTATCTTCATTAATCACCATTCACAGCCTGCTCCACCTTTGATCACAGCCACAAGACTCAGAAAATTCACTAAAACACACCTGCTAATGGCATTACATTTCAGATTAACAGTCTGGTGTAAAGAAAAATGTACCTTAGATTAAATGCTGCTCTCAAGCTACACAGCATACTGGATCTGGTATTTTCAGATTCACAAGGTATTGAAAACAAAAATTTTTATTTGTCATTTGGTGGTTAAACTACTTTCTGATCAGTATGGTTTCAAATTTATTAACATGGCTATGGAGGCTTTCTCTTCACATCTCCTGTCAGTGTCTTTGCAGTTTGAAGCTAGGTGTCTTACAAGAACCAGCTGTCCAACTCCACCTTCTCTGAAATCCCCTGGTCACCATGTTAGAGTCTCTGCCTACAGCATGTCTCTGGTGCTAGCCTTACAGATGGCCAGGCATTTTCCCTAGAACATTTTTCCCATTCATCTTAGTATGAAGGATGACCTCACACAGAGTACTCAATTTGACTTGACTGCTCTGCTGTAAATGTTTTTTGTGAATAGACACGAACAAGAAAGGGAAAAGAGAATGATTGCCACTGTCTCCTCTAACACCAGAGAGGGCACCAAGTGAAACTTGCAGGTAGCAGGTTCATACAGAAAACAAGAGCTGGTAGTTCACAGAATTAAGCTTTGGAGTCCTTTTTTATGGGACATTGAGGGTGCCTAAAACTTACCCGAGCTTTAAAAAAAAGTACAGATATAACTGGGGGGAGGGGATCCATGAAGAAATGTCAAACATGATGTTTTCTTCATCAAGTGCTACTCTGAGTATGCCAATTTTAAGAAAATGAAGAGAAGCCTATGCTAATAGCCAGTTATCCTTCCTATGACCCTTAATAGGTATTAGAGAAAAAATAGGCAGAATGTATCCCTGAGTTAACAGTATTTCATGTGGGTCTGTGCAAGAGGTAAAAAAGGAATGTGTCTGCATGAATAAAATGCTTTGCTGCAGGAATAGTTTAAAAGGCTATTGTTAGCATTAGTTTCTTGCATTTTTATAACCTCTCACTCTGATCATTTTAATTGCCTTTTTATTATATTTGTTCAACAATTTTTACATTCACCTTTAATTATATTTTTTATTGCACAAGACTGGGATCAAATTTAGATTAACTGCTTTAAATGGGAAGGATGATAAATTCTGGCATATGGCTAAAACATTACGGTGAACACTGTTCCTTTAATATAGAAAGCTTCTGCTTGGAAAGTCTATAAAATGCCAAAAGAGCCCCTTCTCAAGACAATCAGTCTGTGAGTGCTTGTTGGAGTGAGCAATAAAGAGGAAGAGTGGGAGCTAACGACCAAAAGGCCACATCACCAACTGTTTCAGCCATTTCACCTTGACTGCCTGGGTTTTCCACATTTTGCCCTACTCTGCTTAGGGGAAAGGAAAACCCAAGATGAATTCCAGTCTTTTTAACTAGATGGATGGTAGAACTTCCTCAAAACGAGTTTTGCTTTTGTGTTATGCTGATAAACATGTGCTACCTGTATCCAGTGAAGTTCCCCTCCAGCCAGTAACCTTTCCCTTCAGAGTGGAATGTCTGGGAGAGGAAAGCCCCGTGCTTCACTACACATCATGCAGCATCCCTCGGACCCAGGGCAACACTCACATTAAAGGAGACATGAACCACCAGCCAAAATTCAGAACTGTTTCCTAATAGGTGTTAGAAGAGGTTGCTCACACCTTAGTTTTAACACAGTATTTCTTAGCCTCTTTTTTGGGACAACCTGGTTTCTCTGTCTCACATAAGGAGTCCCCATGGCATGTGAGTCTCTCTCCATGAACCAGGTTCATTGGGCTCCAGCCCTTTGTCTGCAAGCTGTGAAGGCTCACCGCCCCAGGGGACAGAAGCCAGCCTGGCCCCTCACTGCACAGCGACGCGGTGAAGGCTTTGCTTGCGTGTGGTTACTAACCCAACATCACACATGGCCTGCAGAGATCTGAGGCTTTGCAGTGCACTGGGGGTAAACTATAACAATTTCACAGTACCAAGACCTCTTAAAAGTGTCATGACCAGTCTTATTCATTAAACACGCTCCATGTTATCACAGCTCTTGTATCAATTAAACACTGAATTGGTGCCCTGCTATACAGAGTGACAACGCCATTGTCCTTTGGATCTTACATTGGTGTTTTGACTTATTAGTTCAGTTGTTTAATCCAAATTTTCAAACATGGAATTAATAAAAACTGAAGGCTTCCATTATGTAGCCGTAGCACTGGCTGTACTTACTAATTCAATCACTTCTTATGGGCTTGTACTAATTATATCACTTCGGTTTTATTTAAATGCCTTTAAAACCTTTTGATTCCAAGGGAAAACACAAAAACAAACAAAAGAAGAACTTTACATTCAGCTCAGTAATGCATCAGGCTCTTGATCTGACCAGCACTCTCACTGCCCACTTTGAAATTAGCAACTTTTCATTTTTAGCTTTACCCCAAATTCATCTGAAAGACATTTAATATTTCTTTCTCCCCAGGGGAGGTAATGGGTTGGAATTAAGATATCTGATCTAATTGAAACAACTAGCATCAGTTTCAGCTGAATACAGAGATTTTAAGTAAAAAGAAAACACACTTACTATTGCATGGGTTCCTATGATTAAAATTCCACAACTGGCTCCTGGGCTTTAGGTAGGAGTAGTATCCGTAGATCTGATCTGGTACTTCTTCCCTGAAGTTATGACACCTTATTTGTTTAGAAAGGTAACAATTTATTTTCTAGTTAATTTCTTCTCAATATCTTCCATTGTCCCCACAGTCAAGCCACATGCTTTTTCTGTGTGAGATAAGGGAGGTGTGGTAGGCAGTACTTGAGTGATGCTCATGAAAGCCATAGTGGTTTGAAAGACCCTTGAGAGTCACATATAACAAACTTTTCCGAGTGACCCCCGAGGGCAGGGAAGAGTCAAAGCCAAACAAAGTTTTCTAATGCAGCACAGCACGCTACATGGTGACAGTGTGCATCCCGGGACAATAAAGGGAAGAAAAAAGAAAAAAAAAAGGAAAAATTTCCACAAAGAGTTGCTGGGGTGTCTGTCACAGTCACCCATGCTCTAGCTGGTGGTGTGTGGATACAGGTTGTAGGGGCAATCTGTGCTTTCTGCCAGCCAGAAATAGAAGAGGTGTAGGGGTGTCCTCCATAATAAGATCCCTTTGCTCCACAGGAGAGAGAAATAGGAAAAGCATATTTCCTCAGTGCCGCTCCACCTAGAGGGGGAAAGTCTTCTACTTGGAAAGAGCAGTGGGGCAATCCCTGGTGGGGCACCTTGCTGTGCTACCAGGAGAGGATGGCAGAGCACGCACCCCTACCCAGACCAGAAGCACTGGGGTTTTCTCCATCTCCCATTCCAGATTTTCCTATTCTGCATGGTTTCTCTACATCAGGCAGAGAAAAAAAGGAGACTCTGGGGGAGTTTTGCTCCCACAGGGGACCAGAAGCAGCAAGAACATCTTATGCTTCTGGCAGCAGAAGGCAGCCATGTTCTGCCCCTTGTCCCATTGTCTTCTTCACAGCTGCTGGGATCTTAGCTATGCTTTCAGCTCCAAAACAACATGAACCTTTGCTTATCAGAGGGATAATTTTTAAAATTTTGCAAGGAACATCTGAAGTACCTGTTTCCACAGTTTACACAGCAGCACCAGGTGCCAACACTTGCCAAGGGAGCAGCAAGAGGGATAAGGACCAATACTTTTTGCTCTGAAGGTTCAAACCCATGATTAAACACACCTATCCTTGTTTAGACAGGAAAACGGCCATGCAGTCTAAAGAGGTACCCACTGATATAAAGTTATGTTTACTTCCCTCTCCTGCTCCTATGGAGTGCATAGCTCAGCCAGAGCACAGAGGCAGCTTCTCTTTTTGACTGAGCTGGCAGCCCACCTCAGGGAAGGCATATAAACACCAAAAGAGCTATGCCAAACACTATCCTGGACTATATTTTACCTGACATACACCTAACACACAAGTAACAGGATCTCCTCCCATAGTGATCTACTCCTCAGAAGAAATTCTGACTGGGGTATCTATTAGCCATTTTATGTAGCGCACAAAACGTCATCCCTTTAGGAGGCACAGCAGCTCCCACCTTTGAACTGGCATTTGTAATGGCCAGAATAATCTCCTGCTGTCCACCTGCCTATGCCCATGAGACATGGCACGTCCTAAATATGCACAAGATTCCCCTGCATGACAGTTAGGCAATTCAAGCATCAGAGGGACACAATGGGACCAGCAGCAGCAAGGATCACATATTTCTTCAGACTGCAATAAACACCAGGCCTGAACACCACGAAGGAGTCAAGACTTGCAGAGCCTCAAGAGAGGGGTCTGTCCAGTGCCTCTCCATCACTTCATATCCAGGGATCCTCTTCTGAAAATAATTAGCAGGCCATTTCACACAGGGCTGTCACAGCAGCTCATCAATTTATAACCACTAAAGATCAGCTGAAACTAAACATGTATGAATTACTTTTCTGTCATGTGTTCATTTGGCATGTGTGCGGAAATGTCTACTTATGTTTTCCCTTGGCCAGTTTGCTGGCTTTGTAGCCATTCCCATGGGACACAGGTGGAGAAGCTTTGGTCTAATCCAGAGAGACTGCAAAATGGAGTCAGCTGTACCTATGCAACCCCTGACAGCTGATTTTCTACAGCATAAAAAAAACCTGCTAGGAGTAACTGTGAGCTCTCAGATTAGAATGACTCAGTGCTCCTCTGTTGAGGAGATGAGAAGTTTTAATTGCTTTTTTTGGGGGGAAGGATCACATTGTCCAATACGGTACTCCAGGTGCAATAACCAGGAGATTTTAATTTAAAGAAATAAAAGGAGGAAGACCGTTGCCTACCACACAGATATAAAAAAGACAATTTCACGTCTGGATGATTGACTTCAATTTACAACAATCTTGTAACAATAATCATTTCAATAATGTGGCTTGCCAAGGGTTTTAGGGCAGCTAACTGAATTATAGCAAATCTTTACAATTACAACATTTGTAATGAATGCAGTTAGTGAAGCCTCAGCGGCCTTCCCTTATCATTTACCGTTGACTGATTGCTCATTGGGATAACAGTTGGAGGAGGAGGCCACCCTTCAGCAAAGAGCAGTAGAGCAGCACACAAACCAGCCAAGCCTCCTGCAGCTTCAAGGAGACAGGGCGGCAGGGATGCAGGGCACAGGTGATGTGCAGAGGCTCCCTGCTCCCCTCTTCATTGTTTTTGCTAAGGACTGTCTGGAAACTGAAAAAGAGTAGATTTAGATTAGATGTAAGGAAGAAAATCTTCATTATGAGGGTGGCATGACACTGGCACAGGCTGCCCAGAGCAGCTGTGGGTGCCCCATCCCTGGCAGTGCTCAAGGCCAGGCTGGATGGGGCTGTCAGCAACCTGGTCTGGTGGAAGGTGTCCCTGCCCCTGGCAGCGGGGTTGGAACTAGGTAATCTTTAAGGTCCCTTCCAACCCAAACCATTCCATGATTCTATGATTTATTTATATCTGCTCTGGTTTCTTTTTTTCCATCACTCCTAAGCATCTCTATGTGCCCAGCAAAGAAGCAGCCAGTTGTTGCTGCACCTTTGCATAGGGCCTCATTGGCAAGCAAGACTGCTGCTCGTGGGGGGGCCTACTTATGTGGAGGCCTGTGAGGCCTCATTATGTGGAGGGCACATTTGGGTTATTTTGTGGCATAAAACCACCACAAGAAGGGAAAAGGGCAAGCCTGCCATTTCCTTCCATCCTGGGCTCACTGGAGGTCCCATTAAGGAAGTACTTAAGTTACTACTTTCCCTCTAGTGCTATATACTTGCACACCGCCTTGTTAAAGGGCAATTCCCTGCCCTTGGAGGGTGCAGGCATCCTCCTCAGGGCAGGGGCTGAGCAGGTCTGCTGCATGTTCATGGACACCGTGTTTCAGGGAGAGCAGAGAGCTGCCCAAGAGCGTTCACTTCTCCCTTCTGCTTCTCGTGTTGTGTTGCCACCAGCAGAGACATGGGCATGGATCACCTCCTCTGCAAACCTCTGCTCACCAGCTGAAGCAGGATAAAGCAAAATGGCCCCAGCCTGCCTGGAGGCTGGAGGAGATAGTTCCTCACCTTCCTCAGGTGATGACCCTTCATGCAGTGCCTGAAGGGGAAAACTGTCCTGGCTGGGATCCAGGGGAGACACCTGAATTACGACCTTTGGATGTGACAAAATTTCGTCCATTTGTAGAACTAAGTATTCCCCAGAAAGTCCAGTGTCTTTTCAAGCTCTGTCAATTGCAGTGCATGTTTAGAACAGAAAAACTAAACAGGACACAGAAATACATGCTGTCCATGCTAGAAGTCATCACAGGAGACTCAGATGGCTCTTCCTTCCTGTCCTCCACCATCCTAGCAAGCTGAATAGTTAATGTCCCTGTCACGAAGCCAAGTATCCTCTGTGATAGAGTCCAGCACCTTCGTGTGGCCAGCCTTGGCCGGCCATCCCCATTCAGGCTGCTGACCAAGGCTCTTTGAGCATGCAGGCAAGATCGAATGTGGAAATCATCAAACCAAATATGTATATCTACGCTGCTGATATCCACAATGGAGCTTGCTGTTGAGGTTCCTTCATAGTCCACCGAGATAAATAACTGCTTTGTCTTGTTCAGAGTTCTTTCTGAATTCTAAAAAAAAAAAAAAAAAAAAAAAGAAAATCTAAAAAAAGTGAATTCTAAAACAGCTGAGAGATATCGTGCCCAAGAACTGCCTGTTTCTCCAGGTTA
Source organism: Falco biarmicus (assembly GCF_023638135.1). Taxonomy (NCBI): domain Eukaryota; kingdom Metazoa; phylum Chordata; class Aves; order Falconiformes; family Falconidae; genus Falco; species Falco biarmicus. The sequence continues at coordinate 82,279,078 of NC_079289.1, forward strand.
CCATACAGTGAGCCCAGGGGTGACTGCAGTTGGGGTCAACACCTACAGTATGACACAGTTAAGTGATGTGAAACTTAACACAACATCCAAAATAAAGGCTCTTGGCTGGCACCCAAATGTCTGCTCAGACAATGTGCTGTCATGTACATGCCTGGCACCTTGCAGCTGCCCTGGGTAGCTCTCACAGGTGTATATAGTAGCTTGGCTACAAATGGACAATGTGGCATTACTGCACCAATAAGTCACACTCTGGGCTCCTGTCTGGAGTACACAATGTTGACTTCTGCAAAACCCTAGTGGGAGCACAGGTTAGTAGAGCCTTGGAGTCACATTAGAAAGATCAACCATCTTTAGGCTTGACACAATGTTCAGCAGTTCCAGCAGCAGCCAGGAAGTGCATACACAGTCTCAACTAATTTTCTTTATTAGCCTAATACCAATAAGAAGTTTTCACACCAATGACAGTGATGTGTGACTGTGTCTAAGATTTCTAAAACTGCCGGTTGTCATCACATAAATAAGCAGGAACCAAAGCAAGTTGCAACCTAAGTAGGCTTTAGGGAACCCTCCGTAGTAGTATTGCACCAGCTCATCTCTGTGCATTGGTGCTTAAAAGCACAAGTTACCTCCTTTTGAAGTCAATGGGATTTTGTAACTTAGCAGTAGAAAATCATCTTTTTCATCACCCGCAATGAAAGTCAATGGTTCAAAAATTCCTGGTATGCTGAGACCACCATTTCTTCTGCTGATTAATAGTTTTCATTCTTCCTTTGCGTTGCCTTATCTCCTGGCTATCTCTGATATCTGCCTCTCATTCTGATACTAAACATGCCCTGGGAAAGTGGACATCTTTTTCTTCCAGGTTTCTGCAGCACCTGACACGGTAATAGTGATAATACTAAGGATGCACATTATTTCCAAAGGAGATACATAGTGACATAGCAGATTTTAACAAAGTGAAGACACCAGTCACCTGCAAGGAGCAGAGCTCAAAGACCTGAGTGCTTCTAGCTGCCAGCGTCTGGACTTGCTTTATCACTTTGCAGTATTGATCATTATAAGCCTGGGATATCTACTGTGCTACTGTGGTTTCTCTCCCAGTTAAAAGTAATTCAGTCAGGCAAACTAAAAACCCACTTTAAAACTTTACTTTTCTGTCTTCATGACCTAACTCTCGTTCTTGGCAGACGGCACTCCTCAGACTCAGTCTGCAGACAAAGCTTGGTTTTCTTAGTGTCAGTACAACGAGCCAAGGTAGTTCTGCATTGCGCAGATGTACAGCACCCTCAGTAGAGACAACAAAGAGCTCCCTCACATTTGTGTGTGCTGTACAGCCATGGAAAGAAACAAAAATGCATCTCCAATAAAGACTAGGAGCTCTTTTGTATTTGAGTTATTCAAATGTGAGTTTGCTTTTAAACATCAAGCTCATTCTACAGCACAGCCTACATTTAGGATACTGAATAAGTATAATATTCAACTGAATGGATAACTGTGCTGAACAAAGAGGAGAATTAGCAAAGACCTGCCACTGAACCTCCTGCCCCAATTACCCCTGCTCCTGAGTGGTGTTATAATTGACTTCTGTTCTTTATTAAATGCAGAAGCACTTAGTCCATTGCTTCTGCTCCTGAGCTTAGCAAACTACCAGCTGAGCCTTTTCTTAACTTCATCACAGCAACAATAAGAAAGCAGTGTGAGCTTCAGCTGCAGCCCACGGACCTCTCTCCCCTGTGGTATATATACATTTTGAAGAGGGGGTAGAACCTACATGGGGTATGCTCTCAGAAGCAGAGCCAACACTACTTGCTGCCCTGTCCTAGTCACAAATGTACTTTGTTTTACGAGTTTGGCGTGGAGAATATCTCAGTCACCAGAAGAGAAGTTATGTGTTTATGACTCCATTAGGAAAAATCAAAACTCCAATTCTAGAAACAAAAAAATCTTGCTCCCTCCCCCTCTTCCCTGTTAAAAACAGCTATGTTGTTTCAACCATTTCAGCTAAGAGAAATCAGACTTCATACTTGAATCGGCAGAGATTTCACCAGGTTTTGCTTGCTGGCAAACCCTCAGCAAGCTGAAGGAAGCAAAACCTTGTTTCTTTCAAGGACTTGATGCATGTGCACAGGGCTGAGCAGCACTTTCTCTCTGGGTGGGGGCATGTGCTGTGCAGACTGTGAAGAAGGCTGCTGGATGAACCATTAAAGGCATTCCCTGTAGGCAAGCAAGCAGAAGGCAGGCAGTGAAATTGCTAGACCTTTTTTTGTCCCTAGCAGAACAAGGGTTTTATCTACTCCAGGGAAAATGAGAGGAAATACTAGAATCTTCCACAGCCTGACCTCATACAGAAGCAGAGGTTAGCCCAATCCTGCCCTTAAAACACCAAACTGAGACAGCAGAAAGTTGCAGAGTCTCTGATCTGTCTTAGGAAAACAGGAGCTGTCAACAACTCCGCTACCCAGAGGTTAACACAAGCCAGGAACCAGTGCCAGAGGGTACAGGGGAAAAAAAAACAGAGGCAGGGCAAGGACTTGCTCCTGCAGCGCCTTGGATACTGATTTTGCTTAGAAACTCAGAGCTGAGGATTTTTTGCTGAACTGATTAGTTTTTTTTAATTAGCCATTATTTTGTTACTGAATTGTGACATCCTACCTAGGAAAACAGAGACAACACTGTCCTGCCATGTGGCTTTGGGTGCCAGCTCTTCTAGACAGCCTACATGGACATCCCATCAAAGAAACCGCAACAGGTTGTATTTCGCAGTTGATTATGTTTGGATATCTGAAAAGTAAGCCAGTTGTTTCCAACTAGCAGCTGTTACATCCCAGCCCATCAACCCAGTAAAAGAATCTGGTACTTGCCCAGCGAATGACCTGAAATATTTTGAGTGAAAGACCACCTTCCTCCTTCGACAGATTTTCTTTTTTTTCCACAAGGAAAATGTGAGCTGTGATAATTGACAGAGAGGGTAGGAAGGGATTCAAAAGCAACGAAGCAAGTCTCGTTTTTTAAGTGATGCCATCAAATGTTATAAGCCTTGCTACTTTTCTCTCCCTTGGTGAACACTGGCTTCAGAAAGACAACTGCCCACACACCTGGCTAAGAAGTAGCTGTGGTAGCTCCATGTGATTCATTTAAAGTATTATCACTTTCCTCCCATCATTGACAAAATTACCTATTTGTTCAATATCTTCAGAGAAAAGGTCTAAATATGCCCAAACTACATGCAAAAAGATCTTCAGAACTTCCGTACCTGTCAAAAGGGTCTTTTTACTCAGCAGGCTGCATTTTTTTGATACCAGGAGTATTTTAATACAAGAAAATCAGTTCAGATCTCCCATGCATAAAAAAAGAGCACTCCAGGATAAAAGCTAATTAAATACCTCAAGTATCACTTTTCTAATATTCTAGTTTTTCTATGAATATTTTTTGCAGTCTCATACTGAACAACTTGAAGAAAATATAAAATAAACACATTATTTATTCCTTTGTCAAAGAGAAATCCCTGATCTACAAAGCATGAAAAGATCTTTATACAGTTCATCTACTAACTTGCAGATCTATCAGATTTTGAAAACTGTTATGCCACTTGATAATTTTATTTTTTCTGTAAGAGAAACATTCAAGGAAAAAATTCCCAATACTCAGGTTCAAAATCTGCTCCTGACCATTCTGTCAACACACTTTATTTCAACATTTGCTTATGACCAATAATACCGGAAACAGAGAAAGAGAGAATATGTCCTCAGAGGCCCTTCTCTTTTCTACTGCAATGGAAGACATCGAAATATTTGGCTTTATCCCATACTACATTTAAAAAAAAAAAACAAAAAACAAAACAACCAAACAAAAAACAGTAAAATGAGACTGACTAGGTTTTCCCCCAAGACCTCCTAAGAAATCATATTCAAAGTCTTGCTATAAAATTTTGGCCATTTGTTTTACTATTTCAGGTGACCCACAAGAAGTTTCTCCCTCCCAGGCTCTTTATCATGTGCTGCTTATTTGTGTGTCCCTGCAGACATGGGCTCTGCTTTACCTCCAGCTGCAACCTCTTGGGAGATGTGTCCTCCACAGGAGCCCCTCTCAAACCCTCCGCTCCCCAACCTGTGTCTCCTCAGCTGTTAGAAGCGAATAATGCTTCTGCCTAATCCCAGGTTAGGCAGACAGATGTCATACAATCAGTGTAAAAAATTCTGATATATGTTATGGAGACCAACAGACAGCTATATGAGTGATGACCCTTGGGTTGAGAGAGCTTTTGTATTTAGTACCTGTAGCTCCTTCTTTGAAGCTGTTGTTAAGACTTTCAGCACAGATGCCAATTATGACAGACAGCCAAACAGTTGACCTCCACAGCTCTAAATTTTGTAGCTGATCACAGAGCAGTTGAACAGGCGATGACTTCTGGTCACATCAGCCTGGGCTGAATTTAAGGCCTTAAGGTAGACTTGAGAACAGAAAGACTGTTTTCCATTACCAAAGCCATAAGGCTTGTTTGAAAATATATTGGCACTAAAAGGTAGGCAAATAACAGCACTGTAGCTTCGCATTTTCACTTTTGAGCATTTAGCCTGATCTGTAGTGTCATGCCAGTGAAGAAAATACTTGTAACAATGAAGTAAAATGAAAAGTGTTGTTGTTATTAACTCAGAATTTCTTATATAGAGCTTACATTATAAGTGTTTAACCTTACAGTTCAGGTCTAAGTTTCATAAAGTAGATATAGGAGTAGTATTAAAGATATTCTTAAAAGTAGTTTCTTATAGAACAAATAAATGCTACATAATTACGTTTTGTGCAATAAAAAAGCAAGAAATAGTCAAATCAGCATAAAGAATTGCCAGATGGGTTCATCCCATATAGCTGACACCACTGTCTAAGCCTCAGAAAAAGGAGGCATGGACGGGTATGTAGTCCTTGTGTAAGCTAGCTTTGTATTTATCCACAGAGGTAACTCAAACGCTAATAGCAGAGGCAAAAGAGGACGGTTAAAAGAATAAAGTTTTTGGATACCAAGGCAGTGGGCACTTTTGTAAAATTTCCAAGCAGGCAGACAAACAGAAGAAACAGAAGCTGAAAACAGAAATCTGTGAACATGCATCTTTGGGAGATCATTTGTCCTATTCACAACTGACAGCAGGAGGGAAAAGCTTGTTACTGTTCACTGGTTACAAAATGTAAAACAAAGGTTCAGGATGAAATCCAGCAGTATTAAGGCAACATTTCTTAAAAATGCTCATGAAGTTATTCCCTCTGTGTTTTAAGTGAGACATTGGTGATGCTTTTTCATGGGTACAGCATATTTGAAACTCTTTCCTGTATCCAGCCATAGATCCACAGTGTCTTTGAAAGACAGGCATCTGCCACAGGCTGGGGCCGTAAAATACTAAGGACACAAAGTAAGCACACCCTCAGAGACACTCCATCCTTAAGTAAATTGTTGCTTCTAAATTTTTATTCCCAGTTATAAGGATTACTATTTCAAATATTTTCCATAACAGATTATGTAATTTATGTGATAGCAGAAATAAAGGCCAAATCAAACCAGAAAACTTGAAAAACATGCAGACTTGATAGACTAATGACCTTCTTCAAACTCTGTCCTTAGGTAAATCCCATGCTTCCATACTTATTCCTGTGTTGTACTACCGCACCAAAGGGTTTTCTACCTCCTCTGAATAACTGCTCTTAACTGGAGGCTTCTTGCAAATACACTTTACCTTCTCATGGAGGTCAATGGGAACTCTGCCATCAGCCTCCAAGAAGAGCAAACCCCACCAAGAACCAGCATCCTTGGTAAGAATGCTGGAACAGAAGACACAAGCCAAACAAAACAGGTGTCTTGACCGATTGCATGAGAAACAGCCTCCATCAAATATACATTCAATGTCACTGATGTGGTAGCACGACAGCAATGATGTGGGGGGATCTCGTCACGCTACAAAGTTTAGCAGGCTGGCAGGATAGTACAACCATGTTTGAGTTTCAGAAACCAGTGGCTAACACTGAGAGACAAAAGAAGTTGCAAACAGGTTATCCCAAGAGTATATATCATTTCAGACACATCTTTATAGGAAGTGTTTGTACAGACTACTGTGAGGACCTTAGGCTTTTTAAACAAAAGAGAACATTTTAACAGACTTTAACTTAAAGAATACAGATTCCTGGAAACTGCTGAATAAATAAGTAGGAAGGAGAAACTGGTGGTATCTTTAAGACAAGCCATGTAATAGATTAACATGTATGAAAAACCAAAGTAAGAATTGTCATCTTGCCAAAGCCAGGCATCCACTCTGCTGCCTAAGAGCAGAAAGGCAGAAGCTGTGCAACACTATTCAACTCCCTGCTGACAGCAACACGACTGACTCCATTGTGTTGATCTGCAGAGTCTGGGGATGCTTTTAGTTGTTGCTTTCCCAAAAAAGAAAAAATAAAAATAAAAAAATATATTAAGAAGAACACCTCACAGAAACAAGAAACCATTCTGCTAAGAATGCCAGCTCTGCCCCTGAGGTGTGGAAAACTGTTGCAATGGTAGACAGGAGAAATTACATATAGGTAACACTGTTAAAGTAGATTGCTCTTTAATCGTCTGCCCTGGGCAAATATTATCACTTTTTGACATTCTTTATTCTGCTTCTCCCCCACATCCCTGACACCAATGTAAAGTTTCATTTTTCAGCTGTTAATAAACTGGTAATGTTATAAAACCCTTACATCTAGTTTAATAACACCAAATTAACAGCCTAACCACTGATCAAATTTATTTCTATGTAAAGGAAGAATATCTGCTTTGATATCAGGTGCACTGTATTAGGTTACACTCGGAGAAGATCAGAGTCACCCTCAAGATTACCATCTAGGATAAAGCTTTATCCTCTCCTGTTCATTCATCTTCAATCTGAGGCCAGATTAGTTTTTGAGAAGCATATCGCTTAAAGAGTAGACTGCAGGTGAATTTCCACCGGTTTGATTGAAAGGTGAATTTTGAGCTCATGCAATCAAGCAACTTCAAACTGTTTTTTTAAACTCTTTCCAAGAAAATGTTTAGATTGATTTAAGGGTCGTTCACACTGATTTAGCTTAAGAGGCAAACAGCTTGCACACCTGTTCACAAGGTTTGTCCTCAGCTAGAGGTTACAGTCCATCAGCTGAGATGCAGGAATTAACTCCGCTGCCCACACTTAGTCCTTTAAGCACAAAGGGGCAGCAGCTTCACAAACAAGCCCGGTCCAAACATGACCACCTGTCTGATCTCAGCTGGAGTCAATTCCTTTCTTGTTTGACCTAACCTGAAACAATCCATTATCCTTCTGAAATACAAATATATATACAGGCTTTGGGGCTTGTTGACCAAATCAAATACAAATTGCTTCAAGTTGCATCAATGCAATTTACTTAAGTCCCCTTGCTCTTACCATGCTCCACATCCTAAGCCCTGGTACTTTGCCCATGATCTCAATGCAGATTTAAGTACCCTCCTGTTAACCAAGATATATATGCTCTGCCCCTTAGTAAGTCCCCCATAAATCCTTATCTCTGCTTTGATTGGGCCTGATCCTAGTGTGCATTTCTTTCTGCTCCATGGTTGTGGTGTCTGTTTTAAGTGGGAGTACTAAGCAGCTTGCAGGATCAGTCTCCAAAGCCCTGTTTATGATGGATACTGAGAGACATGCTCCTGTCAACAGCACCACAGTCCCATGCTGCCCAGTGCTTCTCCTGGCCTCAGAGGAGCCAGGAGAACTAGCCACTTGGCTAGTTCATATTTTCAATGAAAATGAAAATGAAACACCTCCTTCCCTACAGTTATACTTTTCCTTTGCTCTATGCCAACAACCAAGGCTTCACTTGCACACTGAGTTTCAGCATGCAGGAATGTCTTGTTACTCCTACTTCAAATATCCCTCCGCTTGATCTTTGACATTTTTGTTCAAACCCTTTTTTGTCTCTAGATGTTTGAGATCAGCATTATTTAGCATCCTCACTCTGGTCTCTAATTTTATCAACACATAAACTTTACTTTCTGTACAGCACACTTCAGGAACAGCTGCTGCTATTCCACCAGGATATTCCTTTCTCCCTTGGTCTGGCTGTTGGGAGGCTGCGGGTGTGCTCCAGCTCCCCAGTTTCTGCCTGTCTCTACTGATGGATGGCCCCAAACTTCCTGAGGACTCCTCACATTCAGGTGTGCCCCTCACCTGCCAGGGAGGTGTTTCTGCGGTTCGTACCAGCCATAAGAGCACAAGAAAAAAAACAGTTTCACAACAGCGTTTCTAGGAAGCCTCCCTTTATTTTTTTAGTTCCTTTCAGGGAACTCAACCACAATGATGCTGCAGAGTTATAGTATCCTAGCTCTAAGACTGTCTGCCTTTCACTACACATCCTTCCCGGTTCCTGGCTGTTCAATATTTCTCAAATATTGTGTAACCCTGTGTAAAGCCCACTCAGTACCCCACTGCATCACAAGGTATGATGACTAGAGCTTGTCTCCAGGAGAGAAGCTAGTCCCTGTGCACCTCAAAGGGGAGATCCCCACCCATCTCCTTAGCACCCCAGCCTTATGCCTGCTCCACAGGACCAGGCAGGTATTTGGGATCAACATTTCCTCAGTGGTGGAGTGGCTTGCCAGACAGCCTGAAACCCTTCTGAAAACTAGACCAGCATTCTGCAAAGAAAGAATAAGCTTAATAAAACAGCCTTGAAACAAAATTATAAAAATGGAAAGGAAGCACTCGTTCTCAGCTAACTGCATCCTGGCTTGGCTCCAGTTGCTCTCTTTATTTCATCCAGCTGAAGTGCTGTCAGAGTCTGTCTCAGCTCCAGGAGCCACAGTCAGAGCCTGGAAAGCCTGAGCATTAATGTTGAACTCAAACACCTTCATTGCTTTCCAGCTCCTTAGGCAAAGCACTAAACAGGATGCTGCCCTGGGGATGCTCTCGTTCCTATAGACCCCTTCTCTCTTTGCAGGTTGTTCAGGCACAGACATCACATGGAGTGTTACCTGCAGCTGGTAAGCTCAATTTTTAATCAAAAGATTCGTTTTTATCATGCAACCTGTGGGACTGTTATCTCTTATAACCTGTCTTTAGGAATGTGGATCTCCCCTGGGCATAAGCCAGACACAGCCTGGTATCACCATTCATGTGGCCAGTGAACTCCAGGCTTCCCTGAACATGGACAGAGAGAATAACAACCAGGTTGCTCATTTTCCCTGTGAGCAGCCTATGTACTCACTGTGGATGAGGTGCTGCCTGCACTTCAGCAGAGTGACATTTAATCCTAAATCCCTGGTGATGAAACATCTCTGCTGCCAAAAGGGGTATGTCTACCCTCCCTCTCCCCAGCAACACTTCCCCACCCCCTTCCCTACAGCCGATGTTGACAGAAACATAGGAGCAGCCAGCTCAGGCCGAACAACTCTTCAACCATATGTTTTGCTTGCTGAACTCCCTGAACCAGCACATCACGGAGTTAAACACACAGCAGTGCTGGTGCAAACAAAGCAGCCAGTGTGAGTGGTCTTGCTTTTTGAACAGGAGGAAGGGGAGTGGGGCCACTCATTTCAGCCCACAGTTAGATCAGCTTAACCACCTGCTTCATGCTCCATCCGTACAACATGAAAGCTACTTTTTATGCAAACACATAAAGCTACTGTCATGCACTGTACAAACAAAGGATTTGACTAGAGACACTGGTAGGGTGGGGGGAAAGTTCCTAACTTGACTGACAAAATACTGGTGCCAGGCTTTAACAGCTTTGTTGCTGAGTCCACAGAGATGTGGCATGCCAGCAGTAAAGGCTTTCAAATCTTCAGCACGCACACAGGTTAGACATATTCATTTTCCATAGTAAATGTTGAGTTGAGCAATTCTACAGCTCCTTTGAGGCTCATCTTCTTTCCATCACACCACGATGTCACGTCACCACTCCACAGCATCTCGTCTGAAACCTGCAGTAGGACTGCAGCCGCCAAAAGTCTGCTCCAAATGCAGTTAGGAACAACACTCAAACGTATTTCAGACTACAGGTTTGTAAACTCACACATGGCAGTTGTTACAATAGGTCGTGAAATGCCTCCCGTGCCTGACTTCAGTAGTTTCATGTTTGTTTTTGGTGAGACCAGCAAGGGCTTTCTCAAGATGTTCTGTCATCCCTGTTACCAGATTTGATAAGAAGCAAGGGGTAAGTGTCACTTGCATCTTCACTTACCAGCCAGCTGAAACTCAGCTTGATGCTTTTGGCCTTCCACTTCTAAGTGCTTGTTGCTTGACTATTTCAACGATTTAGATAAGCTGGAAAAATGCAGCAAGGACACAGACCAGCCTTCTGGTAATGAATTCAGTTCAAGCTACTTGATGATATATGGAGAGCAACAGCTAAATCTAGCAATGACTTACGCTGAAAGCTACCACCGGTGATGAAGACCTGTACTCACCACAGTATATTAAGTTTAAAAGTAGTCCTGAAAGGTGCTGGGGAGCCAGGCAGTAAAATGTCAGCATTTTACTTTAAGAACCATGATTGGAGTGGAAGATGTTGCCTTAATGAAATATGCTTTGTACCTCCTCTTAGTAAATCACAGAGAAATTGACAGTCTATACAGAAGAAGGAAGGCTAGAGCTCAGCTTGCAAGCAGACTGAATTACTTCCCACTACAGATTTGAGGTTATTGGCAGACAGCCCATGTTGCCATTTAGTCCTCATAGCAAGCATGTTTTAAAAAATATTTTCCATATAGACAGGCACATTGTAGCCACCGAGACTCCAGAGAGCTGCCACATAGGCCCCCTGCCCTTTGGAGGCTCTGGTTTGATTTCCAGGTAGTACAAATCAAACCCGAAATTACAATTATATCTGTACCAAAAAATTGCTAGTTCTCTACAAGGTAAATAACAAAAACAAGGGCTAAACATTCCCAAAGAATGAGGAGAAGCACTCTCTTTCCTCTCAAGAGCTACAAGCATGTCCCCATCTTGGAAGAAGATGAACATTTCTGAACTTAAAGAAGTACCATACCCTGACCCTTCCAGGGCCTGATGGTTTTGCCACAGGGAATAGTGACACTCACACTCCACAATCACCACATCTGCATCCACATGGACAAGGCAAGAGTTTGAAATGACATGATTGTGATTTAATACTGCCACGTAATATCCTGCTAAATCTTGGTAACAGCCAGTAACCAGTCACATTCCCAGAATGGCATCTCTGTTCTTCACCACGCTTTTGCAAGTACCAATCTATAACTGTGAATTCATATGTTCAGAAGTCAACAAACTGGAAAGGTAAGCAGACTTTCACCCATTGTAGGGCTGTAAGTAAAAAATGAGTAAACTTGACTGTATGGTATTTGTGAGAAAGACGTAAAGAGCCCAAGTATCAGGGAATGAACCCCATCTACCCTCAGATACGTCATTGCTGGCTCACTGGCTGTCACGGGTTTTTTTAAAAGCAATGTGTAGAAACAGCCTAAATTGTCAGTCCTCCCTTGAGCCAAATGGGCAAGGACTGACCCTTCCATGGCACTTGGTCAGCCAATGTCTACAAACAAGGTGGCCAGGGTGGCAAAAAGCTGGCACCAGCTCTGTTACCTCTCACAGTCCTGAAATCTGCTTTGAATAGAAACCATTGTGTCTTTATCAGAATACTGTCTTCAGCTGTAACTGTAGAAATGTTAGGCACAAAAAGCTGGTAAGTGTAATGTTTGCTTATACTTGATTACTATGTATCTTCTTCTTATCCTTCTCCCTTTTAAAATTTAGACAAGAATATCTTCATATTTAAATGCCTCTTAGGTTGCTACTAAAAGAACCAATGAAACACTTTCAAAAAACCCCACAGATTTACTCATTAAGATATCTTCTTTATCTTTCTCCCCAGGGAACAGTTATTTATGGCCTATGCAGATATGCTCACCTATGAGGTATTTCTAGCAATGTATTATGGCCGCGTGTTAGTCCCTCTTTAGAGATACCCTTAGGCTACTGCTTCTTTACATAATCAAAATAGAATTGCACCAACTTCTGGGTGACTAATTGATGCAAATTACACTGACATAGCTGGTGATTTTCCTCCTTTAAATTAGCAAACATTTTGATGCAAAAGTCATTAAAAAAAGAGAAGAACTAAGTAAAAAAAAATGTTACTCATTGTGTTGTTGACTAAGCTGAAGCCACTAATACTTTGAAAGTACTTTTAAAATTATTTTCTTTTGATCAGCTCAGCCAAAATTCAAAGGCCACTGTTTAATATTATTGTGTCATTGTCTGGTTAGGTCTAGTTTGAAAATGTGGCTGGACAAGAATTTGCAGTTACAAGAACTATGGTAGTATCAGTACTCAGCATGGAGGGAAAGAAGGAGAGGTGAGGGAAGAAAGGAGGCAGGGATGGAAGGAGACAAGTTTTTTTATTACAGAAGAGTGACATATCCACATTCAGCTCTAGGATTAGTCAGAACTTCTTTCTCTTCTTTCATTTCTTTCACATCATTAACAGACTGCTTTTCAGAAACCAAAAACTCAATAGGGAGATCCAGAAAAATGTATCTGTTTTAATAACTATTTTCTCCTGACTTTCCCAAAATACCCTGGGTTTAGTTTGCTAAATAGACTTTTAGTAATAGCCTCCCTTTCCCACCCTTCCCAAACCAACTCCACCATTTCCAAAGCCATTTTGGCAAAGCAGTCATCTGAATTTTTATAAAGGTCATGAATGAAGAGCCCTAAACATCCCTAGCTCTCTTCACAACCTAGCCATGAACTGATGTCAGCACGGAGCAGTAACCAGAATTTGTAGCCCAAAAGTGAGACGCTGAGGAAACCTGTAAATGAAGCATTTAAAATGGTGTATAGTTCCTCATCTACAGTCTTGTGTAGAAAGACTGTGCAGTGGAGAGAGGTGTGACCCAGTGCAAGAAGCTGCACCACCACCACAGATGCCCCGAACAGGTTTGGGTGAAAGACCCTGTCACCTGCTTTCCACCAGTGCAAGAGCTGATTGTGAGTGTGGCCTGGGGGTGGGAAGGCATCAAGGCTTGCCATCCCAGGGCACCTGCAGGAGCAGAGGAGCATAAGGTACCAAGTTGAGGAATGCTGCTGTCTGTCTCTCATGCCAATTCATAGCCTAGAGAAGCTGGCAAGTCCTCCAGTGCTGCCTAAAATAGCTGGAACATGTAGACATCTACTTCAAAAAAAGTGCCTAGGGTGCTCACGGGCACTTCTCTTGGAAAACTCGCATCACTCTTTCCTTACCCAAAACACTTTCCCTTTGAAGTTCACACATTGCATGCCAACATGTGTCTTCTAATCTAATGTTAGCAGGAGAAAAAAAAAATCTTTAATCTCGTGATGAAACTATGATTCCCCTGGTAAAAAAGACAGTCTTGTAGCTGTAACCTTCCTCTTCACCAGACTCATGTTTTCTCCCTCACTCTCTTACTTCTTTAATCTCAGTAATGGACTTGTAACTAACATAACATTTTAAGAGCTTTGGAGCATGGATCACAGCGTTTTCCTGGAGCTAAGACATGATTACAACATTCAAAGATGTGATACATTAATAAAAATAAATTAATCTGCTACAACACAAGGAACATCTTGAGACATATTTATTAATTCCACTGGATTCATACGAACTGGTCAGATCCTCGGGAATTTCTTGTATTGTATAATTTATGCTACTGTGCTAGGGAGACTAGACCTGGTACTAGCCTGCTTATCTGTCTATGAACAGGTCAAGGATTAAGCATTATCAGACTGTTAATAGACTTGCCTGGAGAGAACAAGAGTAAATGCATCATAGAACCATAGAATCATTTAGGTTGAGCAAAAAAGACAACCTTGCTAAAGTTAAAAATTGTTGAGTTTCTAAAATCTGTTGCAAAGTATTGGCTCTCAGCATTACATACCTCTGAATAGAGAAAGTGTAACTCTACTGTGACTTCCAAAGTGAAATTCTGCCATGGGATGAGAGCACGGAGCATCTGCAGGAAACATGTTCTGCTGTTGAGCCCATGGGCAGCTGGGCTGGAGCATCCCCTCTCCATGGGTAGCCAGGAGGTAGCCTGTGCCTAACAAGGAAAATGGAGAGGCCGAGGTGGTGTGCAGTGTCAGAGTCTGGTTATCTCTGGGATGTCCCTGGGGTTTGCTGGCAAGAAATCAGACAGGACTGCTCAGTGAAGGTCCTTCAAGGGGATTTCCACCAGAGTTGTGTGGATATCAAGATCTCTATGGCTGAAGAAATTATCTACATTGTATTATTTAAAGTCTTCCCTGCTCTCTGTCTGAGAACAAAGGCAGCCCCCAAAGATGCTGCTTCGCCACTTGTGACCATGCCACAAAGCACACACCATTAGCACCTGTGACCACCCATGTTTAGATTCCAGGTCCCCAGGGAATAGCTGTCATCAGTGCTTCATTAGGCTGTCCCCTTGTTTATCCCCTTTCTATATGCAACAACAATGTGTACCTTCTCTATATACCCTATGCTTTGTGCTTTTATAACTGTACTATAAATCGATTGATCACTGCAACCAACTAAAGTTAAGGGGTTGCAGGGTGGTTAATATTCAAGCATGCTGATTAGCCACATGGCTTTATATCTGTCCACACAAATTCTTGTGTCTTGCTCACTGGGTACAAAAAGGCATTTGGAAGCAAAACTTTACTCCACACAGAAAAAGGTTTGTTTAACCTGAACAGTGTCACTTAATGCTGACACCAGAAAGTCAGAACCTGCACATCAGCAGGTTTCTTTTATAATCTCTTGAGGTTCTACTTCAGCTGTTCTCTGCCCAGCTTGAATGTCTATTTGCCTCATCACAAATGATTGCCGATTTATTGTCAAGGGTAAAATTATCTACTCTGAATCCTTGCTAATTACCTCATTTACAAAAAATTATGAAGAAAAAGACTAGGTGGGGTTTTTTGTTCCTCCAGGATGTTACTGGGCTAATGTTCCTCAACTCTAAATTGAGGCTAAAGCAAATTATATCACAAAAAGCTCTATTAGCATAATAGAATTTGAATTGAAGTTGCAAAAGTGACAAATTTCAAAGATGGATCTGATATTCCCATCTAGCAGCTTCTCCCTAGTGCATCCTCCTAGCACAGAGACCTTAGAAAATGGAAGTGTACTGCCTACAGATTGGAGACCCATAACCTATGTCAGTACTAGCAAACAAAACAGGACTACGGCCTGGGCTCAGACACCACCTGTGAATGTCCACAGTGTTTACATGTTAGCACACTCCCTGGTATGGTCTAGGTTTATGCCCATCAGCACTCTACCATGCAACGTCCGTGCATGGTCCAGAAACGGAGCTATGGCTGCCCTTGTTCGGCTGTGCAGGCAAAGACATCTGCTCCCTGGGAGAAAAAAAAAGCAGCAGTATGGGAGAGGCAGTGCTACCTCACATCCCTCAGTCAGAAAGAGCTTGCTCCTGTCTGTTTTACTTCTGAAACAGGCATAGCTATTTAGTACTTTTATAACAATAAGCCCCAGGACATTGCTTTAGGTTTTGCATCTAGATTTCTTTTCCTTTTGCTCCCTTCTGTCCTTTCTGCTTCTGATGGAGCCGTATCCTCAGTGCATTCTTCCACTCCCCTTGGCATGTCAAGAAACTTAACTGAGCCTGACTGTGCTCAGATCAAGCACAGTTCCCCAAGGGAACTGCGCAACCCAAATAAAATTAAATGTAGGGATTAAGATGAATAGGGGAGGATGTGATTAACACAATCAATTAACGCAAGTTCTCCTGTGTGGAATAAGACCTACCACATCCATGGTAAACTTAATTCTCATTAAGTTACTCATTTTATCATGGATGCACATACAGATAACCCATCACAGCTGATTTTTGTAGTCGATGTCTGCAACACAGGCAGGAGTAAAAACGGGTGTAGCCAGGCTGGTGCCTTCCTGGCCGGCATGGCCAAGGCTGGGGCGCTGCGGGTGAGGGGGCTGATGTGTCCTGTGACAGGGCCAGCGGCTGAGTTCAGGTACTCACATTGCCAGGCCTGGAGAGGTCTCTCTGCGCAGGCTGAGCATCCTGCTTAAGCATGTTTGTGCAAATCCATGGGGGTGGAAAAGGGGAATGGGGAGCAAGAAACATATAATCTCCTACCTAAAATATACATAAACTGCAGCATGGGGAGTTGAGTGTGGAGCACCCAGAGCCATGGCACAGTCCTTGGTCCAGGTCTCTGCCTCTGGGAACTGAGGGTGGACGGCAGGGACAGTAAGTTGTTTTCTTCAATATTTATCAGTTTCAGAGGGGACAAAAACAAACACTTTGTTTGCTAAGGCATTCACTGACCTTCTCTGGAAGCAGATGAACTTGGAAGCAGAAAAATTTAGGAATGATGAGAGGCAGCCCCAGGCACTTTCCTGGCTGCTGTCTGTCCCCAGCTCCTTGCACTTCTCCAGTGCCTTGTGCAATTGCCTCATCCTTCCTCCTAGACTGTTCTTCCAAACCCCGGGTTTGCTACTGCCCCTGCTCTCAGTGCCACTTTTGTTCCTTTTTGACCAATCCCAGCTGTCCTGGTCTCCTCATCCAGCCACTGCTTCCCTGTGGAGCTCCCAGTCCCATTTCAGCATGCTGCTTTGGTGCTGCTGGTAGTGCCCAGCAGCGTGTATGTGTGTGTGTGTGCACCAACTGCATGCAGTTGTATCTGGTGTGCAGGTCACCGGCCTGCATCAGATTAAATGCCTCTACAATAGACAAAACATGTTTTCCCTCTTTAACTAAAACTAGAGAGAGGATTTTAATTCTTTTCTCATTTACTCTTACAAAAAGGTACACAGGTGTTTCTCTAGGGCTTTTAAAATTATATGACAGTTATGTCCTTAAATAAGTAACACAGCATCCCCACACGCACCACCAGGCAGACCCAAAATAAGCAAGGTCCTGCTTGCCGGAGTGAGGGTTGCCCTGGAGGCTGCCGTCATGAGGCTGAGGGAACAGCAGGCACTGCATGAGCAAGACACGAGTTTTTAGTCCTGATTGACGGGGGTCTTTTATAAGGGCCATTCCTGAGGTATGACAGCCCCTGCCCTGCTTTCCATCTCACAATATTTCAGCTATGTAAAATATGATGATAACACTCAAAATGAATGCCAGCTCCAGGGTTATTCACAGGGTTAGGCATGTTTATCTCTGTAAATTGTGATCTTACTGAAACCTGAATGTGTTAAGAAATACCTCAAGCACATGTTCTAATAGAGCAAGTCTCTTCAGAAGGATTAAAGGGAGGTTAAAAGCCAGGTACGTACCCTTTCATGAAAGCATGTAGAGGCATCAAAGGGGGATGAGGATGTTTTTCTGCTCCTTTCATTTGTGCAAAAGCTGTTTGGCATCTATATTGTACATGTTTGTTTGTTTGGCAATAGTCTACCATATGGCTTTTCTCTTCCAACTGCAGCTCTCTTTTCTAAGAAGCATAAATCAGAATGACAGGTAAAATAACAAGACTTTTGTCAAAAATATATGCACCTCTAGTGTTTTAAGAGTATGTTGTTATAGTATGTACACATTATGTTTTGGAGAGAGTCTGGAGGGAGACAAATTCACTTCCACCCCTCCAATGCATTGCCATCCTCCCTCGCAGCACGGCAAAACCCTGTTTCTGTACCCAGGTGCAGGTTTCCTTGTCTTTCACTTATTTTCCTTCCAAAATGTCAGTCTTTTAGGTAAATGTCCAAAACACCAACCTTCTAATCTGCTCAGAAAACAACAGTTCAAAGCTCATCTCAAAATCACACTCCCTCTTCTTTCACATTTTGTTTGTTTGTTTTGATTTGTGCCGTTTCCCTCAAAATAAGCCAACGTTGTTCTTACAGCCTTCCTCCTTATGAAAACAGCTTAAAATATTTTCCTCAATGAAACCTGGACACCTGCCTTATTTCAATAATCTCTCAGTGCTTTAAATGAAGCAGATGCTGTTGAGTCAGACCAGCAGAAATCATACTGTTCCCAGTCATTTCTGTTATCTACGTTTTACCTTTAAAAAAAAAAAAAAAAAAATCCCCTTAATCTGTATATCACCCAGCCTCCAAGTAGGTTACAAAAGGCCACTGAAAAGAAAATAGTGCACAACATCTGGAGGCTGCAGAGTCTGCTCTGCCCAGCCTCCTCCCCGGGCTGGAGTCAGCTGTGCATCCTGCTGACTCAGACTCGCCACGCTTTCAGAGGAGTAAAATATGACTAAAAAGTGCTAAAGTAAGTGTTAATCTATAATTAAAATTTGCCAGCTATGTCTAAATGAGTTCAAAATACCTTTTCCAGAAAACACTATTCCTATGAAATGAGACTTTTCTTTTCAGATCAAAGAATAGCTTTAATAAATGAGGACAAAATTATCTGTCGCAGCATTTCTTACAAAAGACAGTGATTAAATTGCTTCATTTCCTAACCTGATCCCTTTGACTTCTGAAAAGCGTTTCCTGGTCAGGTGTTGGCAGCAGCCTGCTCCTCGCAGGGTTTCCCTGCTGTGCCTGGACCCCAGGGCCAGATCCCAGTAGCACCACACAGCTGCACTAAGTGGGTGATAGAGGGTTGTGATCCCTGTGCCTGAGAAAGCAGCAGATGAAATCAGTGACTGCTTCATACCTGTCTGCTGGGTTCTTTATAGTGAAGAGAAGGTCATGCAGCCTCAGAAAAGACCAAAATGTGGCATCGCTGCTCCTTCAGAACTCTCTCAGCCAATTCTTCTGGTTTTCTTCATCACAAGGAAAGCTATTCCCCGCAGGCACTGTGCTCCTAGAGCTGCTGGGGGAGGGTAATGGCTCAGCACAGCAGCAGTTTTGCTCCAGAAGCTGTATGCAGTACCTGTGCAGCAGCCACCAAACCCCAGATTCAAGCTAAGACATACTTCTGGGGAGGTTTCAAAGAGTCTGTTAGCTGCTATGCAAGGTGACCAAAGTCCCTCCTGTGCAACTACCCCAGACAGCTACTTCTCCAGATATGTTTTGTAAAATTACTGAAATTTCTATTGACCTCCAGACACAAATCATTCTTCTCTATTTCATCATATTTACCATGTGCTAAACAGCATCAAAAGCATGCGAACGATTACAGAAGGATTCTCTGTCCCATTGGTGCACTTCAACACAATCAGAAAAAAATCTCAGTGTAAGCATTTTCTCATGTGTCCAAGAAGCTATATTAGGAATATGACCACGGAGGAATAAAAAAAATTAAATTGTTTTATTTCAACTGCGACAGACTTTTTTATAATTGTTCTTATTGCTCATTACTGACCCCAAACTCAGGCCAAATTAAAATATCAAGAGACAGGCCCATATGGCAAACATTCATGGTCATGCTAAGCATTAAATGGATGGATGAGCAGACAAAAAAAGAATAGCTGCAGATCCTAACTCTGAAAAAGGTATTTGGCATATTCTCTAGGTCGAGAGGAGGGAGGAAAACTATGAAAAGGTTGAATGTGGAGTGGGAGGTAAGGGCTGAGCTGGGACCTTCTCTTCTACATTCTGATTTTTAATGAAGAAGAAAAGGGATTTGGGAGAGTGGCTGTGCAAAGGGAGGGCAGCTCAGGTGTGCCTCAAAGAGCAGAGTTGGAAAAGCAAGTCTCCAGCTCCAGAAAGTAAACCAGTGGGTTTTCAGGACACAGAAATTTATGAGGCAGGCTCTCAGGCGCTGAGTCAGGTTTCAGCCTCAGCTCCTTGAGGCTCCATCCAGCACTCCTCCCATGCCCACCCCGAGATGTGTGGGAGCACCTCACCAGAGAAAGCTCCACCTTGCACAGCTGCAGCACAGCTGCCAGCGCAGACACGCTGGACAGCAGGCTCCTCAGAGCATGCATAGCTTTATTCACCTCTCAACAGCAAAAGCCCTAAAGGATTTTAGGTGGTTAAGTTAAATTCTTTCACGTGTTTGAATCATGCGATATTTCTCCATGCTTTATGGCAATGGTGAAATGGTTGGACAGCAAGACAATCCTGCTCAGGCAAACATTTAAAAACCATGATCGTATTTGCCTATGGTTTGGCTTGTAAAGATAAAATAATGGAATAATAAATCCTCCTCCCCCATCACTGAGGAGCTTTGTTTTTCCAAAGTTAAATAACTTGGTGGATTGTGGCAATGCACAATTTACCCTTTCAACATGTGAGTCACAATCGACTTTAATTACTTAAGTAATGCAGTCCCTAAGGCCCATTTACAGTGGGCACCATTGCACTGTTTGGCATCCAGCCCATGATTTGTAGATGCATCTGAATCTCCCACATGTGTGCAGCGCTCCCCTACATAAAACCTTATATATTCCTGCAATCCTTCCAGGAGCCATATATTATTTACATAATCTGTATTGCAAACATAGCAGAAGCACACTACAGTTTTCTCTGGAGTTCAGCTGGCTTTTCATGTTTCCCATGGATGAAAGTATATTAAACCTTCCTGCTTCATCCTGTATCTCCACTTCACTGACTACACAGCCTCTTACGCAGAGCAGTACTCCCCCTGTAAGCAGGTGAAGGTTTGTTTACTCACACAACACAGGATGGCTGCTAGACTACTAATTCTGAAAAAGCAGCTGTAATAGAACAACAGAAAGAACCAGGTGGCAATATTTCCTCCTCTGAACATTTGAATGGGTTTGGCTAGAAGTGGAGGAGAACTGTAAGAACGAGAAGATAGCTAGGTCGGATCAGCAGCAAGGGAACAATTTGAGGTTGGCTCTGCAGTTATGGTGACAGGTAGGAGCACTGGGACAAGCCAGCATGGAGAAGAGGAAGAAGGCAGCCCCACACTGTTCCCATGCAGATGGCAGGGCTGCAAACTACCTCTCCTGCAACCACCCCATGTTCTGGGAAATCACTTATGTGGCTTTTGAAGTCCTGCTCAAATGGATCCTTTGTTGCTTCTCATATTCATCAGCTTACAAGCTGTTCTGGGCAATCATGAGAGGAAAAATATTGTTCAGGAGAAAACTGGAATACTGCAGAAAGTAACATTTTTAGAGAGCGCAGTAGAACTAGATGTTCCATTTGAAAGTATTTGTGGTCAGGGACTATGCTACGAAACTAACTGTTTTAAAGGGAAAAACCCAGAATTAAAGCACACTGAATACAAGAAAAAGTTACACCAAGAGAAAAAATAATATCAAAGAAAGATATATTAGGTGTCTTACACTGACAACTGTAATTACAGGCTACCATCTAAACAAGAAAAGGGCTGGATACAGCTCCCACCTCTTCCATAGATGTGCTGCTGGACTTTGACCAAACCATGCAGGCTGCACTTCAGTGTTGACTAAGGACTTGAGGCCTTTGCCATTCTGAGGGGTTTTATTTTCCTCCCTCGCTGTGCCTTAGTCATGAGGACTGGATGCAGCCCAGAGGCCGCCAGTTCTGGGAGGGCTGGCACCGCAAGGTGCTGCATGGGCGTTTCTCCAGGGCACTACACAGAGTGTGAGGAGGAGGAAGGCGGCTGTCTGTCCCTCAGGGCCCTTCCCAGCCCAGAAAACTCTTCCCAGGGTGAGTATCCTCTTGTAAACGGGGACTGGGCTGTGTGCCATTTTGAAGAACTGCGAGGAACAAATCCACTGATACATTTAGGTCGCCCACATGATATGGTGATGGAAGATGTGGAAATAAATAAAAATAAATAAATACTTTAATCATAAATTTTAACTACAGAAAAGCATAACAGGACAGCCATACTGTCATCATATGGAAAAGCAAAGATTCTTCTGGCTCTATACCCTGAGTGTGGTCAGAAGGAAACATGAGAAGTAATGCAGACATCGAGTGACCCTCCCAGCTTCTGGTCATCAGTGACATAGTGATTGCTGAGCTGGGGGTTTCATCCTGAACACCATTTTGAACAAAAATTGTTGGCCCTATCCTCTGCAAATTTGCCCCATCAGCTTTTGAAGCCATTTATTATTTCAGTCTCCACAATAACTCGTAGCCATGAGTTGCACAACTTCACCACATGCTGGGTGATGAAGTGCTCCCTTTTTAAACGCCCAGCTGATTATTTCATCAGCCCTTATTCTTATATTGTCAGGAATTATAATTAATCTCTTTCCTCAACTACCCATTACCATTCATGATGTTATCAGGCTTCATCTCTTCCCCAAGCTGAAAATACCCAGTATACTTTGCCTTTCCTCACACAAAAGTCACTCCATTCACCGAGCCTGCTTCTTCCTTTTTCTGGGCCACTTTCAGCTCTCCAATCTGAGCTGTGGTGATGAGTTCACTGCATAATATTCAGAATGCAGATGCATCATGAATTTATGTGGTAGCATAACTATTTTTTTGCTATTTGCTCTCTATTCTTTCCCTAATAATTCCTAATAATCTTTTGGACCACCGCTGAGCAATGAACTGATTTTCACAGGGACTTATCAGTAATGACTCCCAAATCTCTTTCCTGAACATTAGAAGCTAATTTAGAAACTGTCATTCTGTATGTAGCTAGGGTGCTTTTTTCCCATATGCATCACTTTGCATCTATTGACATTGAATTTCTTTTGTCATTCTATTGCCCAATCACTAAGCATTGTGAGATCCTTCTCCAAGGTGAAAATGAGAAAACAGATAGCGAAATCTGGACAATTTCATGTTAAATGTATTTGTAATTTCATGGGAAGCATAGTCAATATGTGAAGAATACAACCTGGTGAAAAACATACCTCTTACTGCCAAAAAGTCCTGGGAAGTTCATCTCATAGTGGATCTGATTTCTAGAGAAAATAAATCCTTTTCTTATTTGTATGTGGCTGAGGGAGTTGTAGCTTTCCCATCTAAACTTCAAGTCTGAAATATCTATGATGCAAGGAAGGCTGGATTTGGCAATCAGGCCGTCAGCATCTCTTCATTGTCCCAGTGGGACTAACTAAGCCTATACAATTCAGAAAGCATTGACTTATCAGTCAGGATAGCTCTATCCTGACAAGATTATGTCAGGTCTGCTAAGACTGAGAGTTGTTGTTCTTCAGTGTCCTGACACCCTGATGCAGGGTGCACCACATGCTTTGCTGTTTGCATCCCCACCCTGGTACCACAGGTGGCTGCTGCTCACATGCTGCACCCCCTTGAAAACACAATTTGGAGGTTATTTTCATTAATAGCTTTCTGTCATTTTTTTTTAATCACCTGTATAGGCCATCCACACCTCCAGGCAGTTAGCTGTGTCACCAAAATAAGGGTATATGCCACTTGTAGAAGAAGAAAAATGTTCTCCCTGTGCAATGAGAGCAGTAAAGAGGAGTTGTTACCACTGTAATGAGTGAGTTTAAGTGTGCATAAGGTAACGTGGACACTTGTTGACACTTGTACGTAGGTACCTGCATAAACCGAGAGGCAACTGTTTGGCTATGAATTTGCAAGCATAGATCCTGCCCATCAAAAAAGTGCGGCAGGACCTGGGAGAGATTTGATGCTGCTTCCTGTCCTTCTCAGGCAAAACGTATCAAGCTACCACAGGTTTCTGTCCCTCTCTCCTCTCCCCCCATTGTCTTGACTCTAGGAACTTTAATTAAGTGAATGTACAGGCTTGTGCTTTAACTCACACAGTCATTTACCCATTTTAAAGGTGAGTTTGCTACATCCAGTGTCATCACAATTCCAAAATTTCACGTGGAGCAGTTTTCCCTGGATTGCATTCAATTATTTATTCAGGCTCTGGTTCTGTCCCCCCAGAATTCAAGAGCACTGACTTCAACACAAAGAGCAGCAGGCATACAGTTGGAAAGAGAGAAAATGTGAATTAAAAGCCGCTTAATCTCATTTAATCACATTTCCTCTCCTCCTTGCCCAAAAGAATAAGGTTTAGAAAAGAAATAAACCGTCTGAAAAGGAAAACTATTAAGTAAGTTTCAAAGTCAAGATCATGCCAACTAATATTATCTATTTCAGGACTTCCTGCCTTGCTTATCTCCTTTTAATTAACCTATTTCTGACCTGGACCATGTGGCAGACTGTGCCTGGCAGACACAGTCCCATTTTGCAATCGCTCTTGGCTAAATAAAAGGGTCTGTAGTAGTGTTTGTGATCAACACTGCTGCTACATATTTCCTGTAGCAAAGCTAAGAGCAGCATGCAAGTGAGGCTGGGAAGCAGATGTGGAACAGGAGTAACGGTGCAGGAAGCTAGGGTTTTACTCCAAATGTTGCACATTGAAGTGGCTGATAAAAGAAAGTGGTCAATCTTCTGCTATCTCCCTGTTTCTACAGCTCAGATGTCTGGACACAATCCTGGAGCCAAAGGGACGACAATCATCAGAATTTCTATTCATTCTTATCTCCTAAAGTGCAGATTTAAAATCCTCTTGTGCACAGTGACAAACAGACCATTGCTAGGTGACAATAAACTTGCTTCTTAAATGGAATCCATCCCTTTATTAAAAATCTGAAAATAAATCCAATAAAATTCTCAAGCTCCAGATAACACCTAGAGGTCCCAAATATGTGTTATGCAAAAGGCAGCAGCCCAAAAATTATTTAGTTTTAACTGCCAAAGATTTTATCTCTTATGATTTTAGTAGCAATTTGATGCAGACCTGGACAGCAAAAAGAGAAACACTAATCCACTTACCCAATAAATCCTTTCTTCCAAAAAGTACAGAGGCTCAGGCTAGGGCAAAACTGAGCTTGAACAGTTCCTCTTCCAATGCAGTAAATTACAAAAGTAATATTACATAAACAGAAAAGTTGAAGGAAGGAAGGAAAACAGAATTCTGATACAGGAAAACAAACAAGAATAAGTAGGATAAAATACCTTTATCTAGTCAAGTGAAAAACTTCTTGGTAAATAGCGGAAACTGATGCTATGGATAGATAACTTCACAGCTGATTCCTTTTCTCCCCAATTCTTTTCCTTATTGTGTTCCAATAATTAATATAAAACAGTGGTTATTTAGTGCAGAAAAGCTGTATAAATACAAACTAAACACAGACAACTATGAGCTATTACAACAGTGATTTAGGAAGAGAGAAGCAGACAAAAGGCAGTTTAGAAGAAATTCTTCCAAGGAAGGCAATCGATGGCAGTATCAGACCTCATGCTCTGGAAAAAAGAGCATTTGAGCTGCCTTGGAGGTGTTGCTCTTATACTGCAGCATGGCCTGTGTGTGGCCTCAATAGCTCTGACTCCCCAGAAGTCCTTTGCTGGACCCCAACACTGGGCTGGTCCAGCTAAAAAGCACCACAATGTCTCGAATCACAGACAGCTAACAATGTGAAAGCTGAAGATAAAAAAATAAATGCAAGCTTTTCTCTTCTGTCATAAGCTTAACTGAAATATAACACGGTCCCAAGCAGAAAGCAGATGATCTTAGATGTTGCCAAACTGTTTACTTACTTACTGTCAGATGACAAATGCTGGCAAGTCTTCATCTCCTCCTGTTTTACTGCTGAAAATGTTTGTTTCCAGAGTTTCTCCTGTCGAAGGCACACTGAGGTGGACATGAGCTATGGTGGATGCACAAAGACAAGCTGTACACTGCTAGGTATGACAAAGCTGCTGCAGCGCCATAGCCCAAGCCACAGTGAGGCTGAGCACAATCTCCTCACACTTTCTTTTCTTGTTCAGGGTACTTCTATTTCCCAAGGATGGTTATACACTGGCAGGCGAGGTGCATCTTCAGTGTTGTGAGCAGGTTAGGCTTGAACACAGACATCACGGCTTTTGCCTTTAAACAGGGCACTCACAAATGAAATTGAAACGTTAGAACCCTTAAATGAAAAGCGCATATTGCTGGCAATGGTAACTATGTGACAATCTGCTTTAGGAATTAGCAACACGGGTTTTTTTGTATCTCTCTTCAGATCTGAAAGATAAGAAATACAAGTTCCCAAGAGTAGAATACAGGAGAGCATCATCCAGCATCACTAAAAACCATTTAATCAACTGCTTCCCTCCAGCACTGGTCAAAGGAAGGAGGATTTACTTCTCAAAACATTCTGTTGTCTCAAAGTCTTTTAGGAAGGATTTTCTGCTTATTGACTTTACCTGACCCAGACCAGACCCTGCCTCAATTGGGCAAAACATCCCTGGGAACTAAAAAATTTGTTGTGAAATAGAGCTTGAAAAGTACTGGGAATATTACATCAAAACACTTTGTTCTGATGCTGCTTAATAAATTTTTCATTTCAGAAATACCTACATGTTCTGTCTGACATCGAAATAAACAATTCCTCTGAAATGACACTATTTATCTAAACAAAACGTAAAGCAGAAAAAGGTTAAAAGGATTAAACAGTACCCAAATGAAGTCGAAAAATCTCCATTTAGTTTAAATAAAGCATCTGAGTTTCACAAAAGAATTTTTAAAAATACCCTTTTGGGCTCAGCATCAGGCGAATATTTTTCCATTCTTTCGATTCAATTGCCATTCTGACAAAACTAATATTCACCTCTCCCTCTTCCATAGCACAAATTCAAAGCCAGAGTACTCCTATCTTCCCAGACAATGCTGCGTTTTTTCCTAAGAAGAATGTCTTTTGAAGCTGAGATGTCTTGAGCATGAAATCTATAAATAGATACTGAGGAAGGTGACTTGGGACACCAAGTAGGTGATTTCCCTACTCAATGAGAGCAGCAGAATTGGATTCAATTTATTTCTATGCCAAAGACTCATAGCCATGTACCCAGATGTCTGTAATTTTCCAGAAGAGGAACTATCAAACCTCCCTCAGCAGGGAAGAAGGACTTTTTCTTGGGGAACTCTTGTGCAGCCCAATCTGAGGGTGTTGGTCTGCAGATCGGGCTTCCAAAGGTGACAGAGAAGGACAAAGCCAGGAATGTAGTTCCGCTCACCCGAGCCAAAAGTGCAGTTTCATGTGTCAAATATCTGAATGTCAGGTGGGCTGGAAGTCTTAAGAAAATGGCAAGAGGGTGATAGGAGCTTCCCCTGAGGTTGTTCCTGGGCTGACAGTGGCCAGGCATCGCTTCTGCCAGGGGGCTTTCAGGATGATGAGACCCTTGCTTGAACTCGCGGCTGACAGAAAGCCATGGAACAAATCCACTATCCCAAACACTGCCAGAGTTAGACATTTTAATAGATGTCAAAGGTGAGATGTGAATCCAGTTGTAATTACCTTCCCACAAGAAGCAGGAGAGGTCCTGAAAGTTAAGGCATAGAGACATTCATAGAAAGCAGAAGGAAAATGTTATTGCCACTGCGGTAGCTGTACCTTGGGTTATTTGTGATAAATCCAGCTGAACACCCAGGTATGAAAGAAAATGACAGATTTTAAAGCAGACCTGTAGCTTATTACCAATAGCAAAAGCACCTTTAACTTACATATGTAAAAAGCTTCCGCTTAGATATCATATCCACACTGTAATTTCAAATAAATAATATTTAAAACTGCAGGTAACAAGACTTAAAGTTAAAAGCCTGATGATTAATCCATCACTTCACCTGTCTTCCCAGATTATGCATGTTTAGCCAAATAAAGTATTAACATTCTACATTTTACATATGGCAGCACTAAATAAAATAATCCACTGTAACAAATGTTTCAGGGCAGGGGAAAGACTTGTAAACTGTTGAGAAAGCTGATGTAATGCGCAAGAAGCTCTTGGAGGTTTCATATGCAAAAGGCTGAGCTTTCGGAACAGCACCTTGCACATATTTTTGGAATGCATTCATCCTTGTACTGAATTACACTGTTGTGCATTTGTGGCTGTTGTCACTGGCAAGGAATTGCAGGGAGGGCCGCTGGGATGGCTTCTGCACCTTTTCCCATTACAAAGCGTTTCACATTGCACTGCAAAAAGACATAGCTAGAGATAGGAAAGGTGAAAATGAAGAACTAAAGCAAGCTGAAAATTATGGTCCATCAAGAAGCATGGTGTGGGTCTGAGAGAAGCTGCCCCGCATAACTGCGATTTCTCACAAAAGCAGCCTGAGAATATGCAGAACAACTGATTCAGAGCAGAGCAGGAACGAGCGTATTAAAAAGCAGTGCCAGCTTGTGAAATACAACCAGAATAGCACTGAGTGTGGTGACACATACTCAGGGAAACAGGCTCATTACCTAATGCTTATGTTTGGAAACTGTTTCCGAGGGAGATTTTCTGGTGATAGGTACAGTTTGTTCCCCTCTTGCATTTAGCTAGGTAGCATTTTCACTGTTTAAGGAGAAACATAAACCAGTTAGAGCAAGACTGTGACACATCTTGGCTCATGTCTAGGCTTGAGCTGGGAGCCTGAAACTATGTCACCAGATCCATGAGCTCTTTCTGGCGTGTGTGACGGGGTCAGGCTGCCCACTAAGGAAGACCTGAAACTACAGGCAAGTCAAGATGTGTTTTTCACACATTTATACAGCATGTCTTGCATTTCTGTCACATTATACTTGTATATAGAAATCTTAAAACCTGGGAAGGGTCATTTACAAGCACATGACATCAAGGCACCAAGGCAAAGGCAGAGTTTGTTGAGGAAAGGCTGTCCCTTGGGCATGTTGTGCTCTAGTAACCCATTCCTTGGCCACGTTTATGCTTTTTGCCTACTGTAATAATGTAATGCTTAGAAACAGCCCAAGTTGTTCCTGATTTTCCTCCAGTTATACCATCTATTAATGTCCTGTTAATAAGCACTGTCACCATCATATCATGGTGGTTTTAGACAATGTCTAGGAAATGGGTGGAGCGTGCCATGCTCTAGCAACAACCCCCCACATAGCTTTTCTCCACTGATAGAGTTATTACCATCTTGTTGGTGGACCCTTTAACTGATCACTAAGACCTCAGAGGCAAAAAATCTGGTAAAATGACAGCCTATAAATGGCCAAGGTACCAGTAATCCAGATTTCCAGTTTATTCTGGCATTGGTCTTTTGAGTCTGTTATAAGGCTTAGCGATTTCAGAGTCCAAGTTTTAATGCCAACATCACACGGAGTTTACGCTGCAGCCAGAAGTGCTGTCATTGTATTTCAGTGCTCTTGGTGGAAATTTTTTTCCGTTCATCTATTCAAGCACCTTTTAAGCCCCAGATAAGATTTCAGCATCCTGCAGCAAGCTCTACCATTCAGCTGGGTGTTGGGTAGAGCTCCTGGGACTTTTTAGCTCCTGGAGTTTTCTGAACCTGCCAACTGCTGCTTTTCATTTGCGTGCCACCCCCCACCCACCCCCACCCCAAGTTTTTTGCACTGGGGGAAGGGTCTCTTCTGGGCAAATTTGAGCAGTCTCTGCTCACCTTTTCTGCACCACTCACAAATCCACGCTGTGTCATAACTCCCACTCCGTCCTCTCCCTTCCAGGCTGATGAGAACCCCTCAGGCTCTGAAGCAAGCCAGCTACAGAGCTGTAACAGGCACAGAGGAGCAGGGTTTGCCAGCCCAGGCATGATGTGGTGCATTTAGTACACTCTGGAGCTAATGCAGTCACTGTTTTACATAACACAGACGTGCCTCAGACACTCAGAAATCCCTGACCCACTGTTAAATTTCAGCAGGTTTGTCACTTGGCATGTCCTTGTCCCAGAATCGCATCTTTCAATGGAAAGTGATAGTGGCAGCGGCTTTCCAACCAGCCCCTTTCAAAACTTCAGCCTTTCTCGGGCATGTTTGTTTTGACTGCTCCAAAGTTTCCTCTCCCTTTAATAGATGGCAAATATATTAACCAGCACAAACAGCGAGCGCATATGATCTGGTGGAGGGACAAAACAGATGGCACATGAGTCACTCCTGTTTGCAAAGTCGGTGATGAAAACACACTCTTGCTTTAGCATCCTGCTGGTGTCTTTTTACAAAAGACAATTGAAGAGCTGCACTTGGCACTGAGTTGCTACAGCCTTCCAGGTGAGAAAGAGATCGCCACTAAAATCCTTTCTTTATACACCAGAAGTGATCCAGGAAAGGGCTTGGGGACTGTGGCAAGCCCCTCATGAAAGTGCTGTTTAACAGTAGTTAACTCCCCAGCAATGCTGTGTGGGGACTGAACGATGCCATCAAGACACCAACTGCAGTGCTTCCCCTGGGCCACAAGCTCTCAGTACTTCTGTGTATTCAGCTTCCTTGTCAGATTTTTCCACCTGCTTTGCTATTTGCTTTTAATTCTTTGTGCCTTGCAGCATTAGGCATGTTCCCAGTCTTCTTTTCTTCCCTCCCCCCCCCCTTCTATAGGTAATGGATTTTATGTGCTAACTCACATCACTGAAATAACATGAATGACACAAGTAGGAGAAAACATTGGTTATGCTCTTGCCAGGAAAGATCCTCGGCCCATTGGAAATAATGATTATTTGCACTGTATAAATTGGATTTCTGCCATGAACAATATTAGAAGGAAAAGGCAGTGAGTAGTGTTACTCTACTCCTGAGTATTCATTGTGTTAAAACAAAAATAGACATAATATCAGATAGCTACCACCTGGAAAGTGCATTACATATTTGGGTGAGAATACAGTCCCAATCTGCAAACATATTTGCACATGATTACTTTTACACATTGCAAGAAATTTCCTTGAAATTCAGTAAGTATAACCTTAATAGTTTTTATTCATGTCTGCAAATGACAGAACTTGGCTTACAGGAATAGGCACAAGGAAGTTATTACTAACAAGCAAGTTTAGTTAATTTTGTCTCATAATCCAGGGAGAGGGGATTGTTGGAATCAAAAGACACATAATCAATTATCATATTATTAGCTATTTCTAATTTAACTGTCCAAATCTATAATTCTTTAGATAGCAAAAGAGATTTCACTTAATATCTAGAATAGATTCTTTTTTCCAAAAAAACCAAGCCAGATTTATTCCCAGAACTATCTCAAAATTAAGATTTGGCCTTTAAAAAAATTTTGTTATTATTGCAAGACAGAATCTTCCACAAAAAATATTCAATTGTGAGACCTGCCAAAATCAAGATACATACACACTGAGAGACTTTCTTATATTTTCCCTCTTTCCTTTTCACACTGGCACTACAAAACCAATAATAAAAAAATTGTTCTGGTTTTGCTTTTCATTTTCCTTTATATTGCCCTCAGTAATTTTGAAATTACCTTACCTTCAAAAAGAAAAATGGAACAGTCCCTCCTCTGTGTCACTCTTCAAGCACTAGAAAGGTTTTTCAAAGTTTCAATAGCAACCTGCAGCAGAAACACTTGAAAATGCAAAAAAATTTGCTTGTGTGGGCAGAGGTGCCTGTTCAGCTTTCATTTTATTGTCCCCAGTTGCAAAGAAATATTTGATACTGTTAAAATTTCAAAGCAATCAGACTTCAGTGTTTTAAAAGTTTACAAAAATCCCTTTTGAAAAACTATGTAGTGTCAGACAGGACAACACTCAGAAAGAATCCTGACCATGGCAGACGCTGGTTATTTGCATTGACAACCCAACAGTAATGAGCATCAGTAGAAGCAACACTTCCTAAATACTTGAAGCAGCAATGCTCTAATATTAAAGAAAAATAACTTACACAAACCCCATAATTTGCCTCTTAAAGTGTCTCCTGTTAATGGAGGAGATTGGTAAGGAGAAATACATCTTTTAAAGTGGTCGCTGATTCTTCATGCCATCACCTTTAGGTATCTAACGTCTGGGACCTTATGGGGACTTGTTTTTCACACATTGTGCAATCTCAGGCCTTTCAAATGTGTTTCAAGTTCAAAGTCTTCCACCAGCATATTTCTTGACACATGCAACATAGCATATGCAGACTACACCATAAGATAGTCACACATGCACACAGATTTCACAGACCAATAAA
This sequence comes from Falco biarmicus, assembly GCF_023638135.1. Lineage (NCBI taxonomy): Eukaryota > Metazoa > Chordata > Aves > Falconiformes > Falconidae > Falco > Falco biarmicus. The sequence goes on from NC_079289.1 coordinate 82,310,775, forward strand.
CAGAGAAAAATACAAGAATTCACAAAGTTGAGAGAATAGTACAAATGGAAAGTCATAGGTACAAAAGAGTGGTCTATAGCAAAACAAAACATTCTTTTTTTAATTGCTAATGATGTGATTTGACTTTGCACCAGTAAATCGGCTTTGATCTTTGTCTGTGTTACCCTCTTGTGCACACAAATACAATAGCTGATTTCTGCTGTGGTAGCAGTGTTTTCCACTACGAACGGAAGGGATTCACGGCTTCTCAGGCTTGGGCTGGTGCCAGGTCATGGATCCGTTCCCAGATTCTTTGCAAGCGCTGTGCGGCCAGCTTGCTCTACTGCATTGGCGTAGTCCATCCCTTCTCTGCTCTCTTTCACCTCTGGTCACATATAGTCCCTGCCCAAGAAGGACTTTGCTTACATGATTCAGGTAACTCAGGTAGAAGCAAATGCACTTTCTCACCTTCCATATACGGAGAACTTCCCACAGAGAGTCAAGAGACAGCCTGAGCCTCACAGCCTGTGCTGAATAAGCAAAACAGTGGAATTCTGAAGTGGAAAATGTAAAAGAAAATCCTCCTCCAGGTCACATGTAAATGCTTGTGAGCAGGTGAAGGTGTATCACTTCAGTTAGCCTGTTGCCCAAAACCTGTAGGACAGAAAAGGTACCAACAGAAATCAGAAAAAAGCCCAGACTTAAAAAGACCTTGCTAAACCTAGACCACCTCAGAACAGCACTAGAGTTGCCGAATTTGAGCAAAGCTTTTCCAAAAAAATGGAAACAGGACAAAAATGTAACTGGGTGGCTTACGCATAAGTAACTACTGGCACAGAGGTACCGTAAACCCACTATACCTTTCTGCATGAAATAACGGCTCTAAGAGACAAAAATAACTTGAGTATATTCACTTCAGTGTATGCAACTAAGGCACTGGCATCTGATGAAGTCTCAAAGTATTGATAATAGATATATGGTTTGTTCACCAGACCACAAAAAAAGACGTATGGTCACATGGTGAACATCTGCACTGGCTCTTCGAACGACTTTTCCTTCTTGGCTCTGCAATGGGAAAAACTTGATATTCATACCAACCCTTACATTTCCTTCATCTGACCTGTGTATTAAGGAATTACCAGTTGCCACATTACTCATTTTTTTCCTTGGAGAAAGTTTTTAGGACAATAAATCTTACTTTCCTTTTCATGCTCTTCCATATGAAAAACACTTTTTAAACAAAAATAGTGTGGTTTTGTCAATGAATTTGAAGCAATGAGGTGTCTACACATGTAATCCCTTGGTCTTGAAACCTTAGCACCTCAATTTGAACACAGAGAAATGCAGCCCCAGGCTGCATGTCCAGGAGAGTGGAGACCCCCTGTTAAAGGGAAGCTGCCAGACTGAGCCTTTGCTGGAGGGAAAGGACAGATTGGGTCAGGACTCATTTTGCATCTCTATTATAGGAGGTTTTGAGTGGGGGGTGTCAATTTCTTAACTTAATTCATAAGGGGGGGGAAGGATTAAAATAAAATGAAAAGGCTTTTGTATGCAATAGACTGGTGTAGGTCCCTCAAGCAAGACTGCTGGTTGTGCTGACCATACCTAGTAGAGATGGGCTCAGGGCAGACCATGGGGTAAGTGCTGCACAGCAGGGGATCTTTTGGGGTCCCTCACAACCCCAGGTCTCCTTGGGAAGGCTGCAGAGGTGCTGGCCCACCTAACATAGCGCTGGACCAACCCCGGCCCTCTCTCCTCCTCATCCTAGTCACCAATGGGCCACTTCTCACAGGGATTCATGAGGAGATGAGGCCAACTGGGAAGGGCCTCACACATCCCAGGAAGGAGGTGGTGTTGAGCTGGCAATCCATATGGCACAGGGGTGTGATCCACAGGAAAACAAAGTGCCTCCCACACTTCCCACCCCACCACCACCACCCACCATGTGGCACCATGTGGCCAAGGACCTGTGTCTTCTAGAGCTCCTGGTGTAGACCATGCTTTCATTTTGGTTCCAATGCTGTTTCAGGTTTCTTGAGAAGAAGCTAAAGGTCATGAACACCACCCCTCTTTCAGGCTGACGTCCCTCTTGGAAGTGTTTCACATGTACCCGTGGTAACAGCAAATTCATTAGGCTTGTCCAAACACAAGTCCCCTGGGCACCCACAAAAGTGATGTCAGAGAGGGATGAAGTCCATTTCAGATGCCAGAATTATATTCATTATTCCAAAAATACCTCTCACTGATAGATTAATGCAACATTAAATTTGCATATCCAATGCTTGGTTTAGCTTTACAACTCACTTTCATTATATGGCCAGAATCCACAAAAAAAATTTCTAACTTAGTAAAACCTCTGCTATTTTCAGGATTTACTTAGCTCTCTTCAGCTATACAACGTGGTGCAATAGGGAACAGATCAAAGGATCACTGAACTCAGGACAAGACTCTTACTGATTCGAACCATCTGGTAAAAAGGATTTCCTTCAAACGAGGGCATGCATCCCACAAATCGCTGTAAACTAATAAAAATGTACAGTCTACAGGAATACAATGAAATATGATAACAAACTCAAGCTGTTGAATGAACAGCATAGCCAATCGTTCCCCAGAATGGTTCGTTGATTAGTCAACACCAATGCAGAAAAGCTTCATGTGGATAATTTATGGTTCACATAAAGATCACATTATTATAATATTTTCCTGTTCACTCAGAGATAATAAAAGACATACTCCAAATCAATATTTATTATTTTAGTTTTCCTTCCTCCCTACTGTTAAGCTTGACATCCTTCTCCTCCCCATTTATAGCCTGCCATTGCTAACTGAACCCCTTCACAACCTCTGAGATAAGTATCTGTAAGAGATCCATATATCATGATAGCAATAAACCAATCCCTCCAGAGACATATAACCACAATGCAATATTGTCAAGCTCTGAAGACAAGTTGTTCCCTGAGGAGCAGAACTACTGAACCTTGATTTCCTGCAGTTCAATGTCCCACAGCATTCCCTCCCCAACCCAAATAACCCCCCTCTGCTTCCAGTACCGTAAGTTCACTAACTGTTCCCCAAGTCTTTCCATAGTATCCTCCATGTCCCTGTAACATTTTGCCTTGCAGTATCTCCAGTTGCCTTCACATCTTTCAGGCTTTCTGGTGACTCCACTATTTTCTCCTTCATTCCCTTGCTGCCCTTTTCTGTCTTGTCACTGGGGCAGGAGACAACAGGTACTGGGACTAGGTTGGAAATACACATTGGAGAACTGGTTTGCCAGAAGGTGCGTGCCACCTGGCCAGCTGGGTGATGCCAAAACCAACACAGAGAACTAAGTTGTCCAGATAAGTAATGAAGAAAACCTCTGGCCTTTTCCCAGCTGCCAGTTTTTTTTCAAAACCTGATAAATTAGGACTGCTGGACACACTGCCACTTCTCAGATTTCGTTTGAAGCATCCCAGAGTGTCACATTATCAGGGCAATCAGATAGGCAAAATAAACCCCTCACCATCTTCTCCCAGCACCTCAAAACCAACCCCTTGCCAAGCGCAGCCCACACTCTACTTTTCAGGGTCAGTCAACTGACTCGCATAGCTCCACGTGATCTTCACTACGCTGACCAAGCTCTTCTTGAGGCTGCTTTACCAGGCACCAATCATCTTCTTTTTGATGTCTAGTGCTAGATTTACATTTAAAAGATCTGTTACTTACTATTGTCAATGTTGGCAACCCAAATCTATGAAAATGTCAAATTTGGTTCTGCTGCCAATGTTTTGCTCTCTCTGAGGTGGATTGTTTCTTTCGTTATTGGAAGAGTTATTTATACAATTTCCTTGTTCAAAAAGAAGGAAAAGAACACAAAAAATTACTTGGAGTATAAGGAAAGCCTAGGAATTGGACAGTTAACACAAACAAGGCTGCAGGTAACACATTTCCTTGTGCAGCTCTTACAAAGTTTAGCTGCCTGAATTGTAGTGGTGTATATTCTTTGGGAAAATATTGAGCTGATATCGTGATTCATGTCCCTAGTCATACTCCAAAGCAGCACTGTGTTCCCTCCACTGCATTTTAGATGTGTGCAACAGAATGTTACTGTTTGATCCAAAACATGCTTTATGACTTGCTTCCTTTTCCTTTGCTGTATTAGCAGAGGTTTTTGGTAAGCCTGACTCCTTTTCAAAGGTTATCAGAACAAAAGATTTCAGATTCTTAATTTCATTGACTCAGAGGAAACTGAACGAGTAGGAAAAATATATTTTACATCCCCCTGTGAGCCAACAGCTTTCCCCTGTGGGCAGTCTCTGGCCCTGTCTTTTCTTCCATGACAGAAGTTTCACCTTTGAGTCTTGGCTTTCACCAGGAAGAAGTGAGAACATATCCTTAAAGCCTCTTCAACATCAATTGATCATTTTACTCACCTAAGACTATCATTTATATGCTAATGGCATGTTCAAGGCTGCCATTCAGCTGTCAGCTAGTCCCCAAATGGATGCTGAAGTTTTCTTGGGTCACCTCAGCACTTAGCCATGACTCAAGACTGACAAATCAGTCAGGGCTTCTGCTGCGGTTGGTGTTTCTGGGAGCTGAAATGCAGGCTGGTCCCACCAGCCAGCTCCAGCGCAGCAGCCAAGCTCAGAGAATGACAAACACCAGCTTTCTGCCACCCCAGGAGGGTCACAGCCCCACTGCTGCCCATGGTACGGACCAACAGCCACCAGCATAGGGTATGTGCAGGACAGAGGAGAACAGGAGAGGTATGGCAGGGTAAGGGGGATGTTAACTTGCCAGGTTTGGAGATGTCCCACATGAGAAACTTATATTCAGGAGATTGTCCACAACTGGGTGTCTTGCACAGCAGAAGAAGAGGAAGGACTGCATAGCCAAGGTGAAACATAGACACAACACTTTACCAGCTTGGGTCAGAGCTAGCTGGAAGATCACATCGCGTGACACACAGATATCTTCTAGATCACTTTGTATATCCATTTTGACTGGAAGAGACCTGGCTCATCTGTCATTATGCTCACTGTGTGGCTCTCCACCTTCACACCAGGGCTCCTCCATGTCATCACATCGCATAGAGAGAAGAAGGAACTGCCTAAAGGTATAAGACCATGAAATGGTGTCAGACATGTTGATAGGGCCCATAAAAACTTTAAACTGCATATAGGGCAAAACACACTCAGGCAGAGCTGAGGCAGCTCAGGCTATCACAGCCCATAACCAGGGGCAGGCAGCCACCAGCCCAGGAGATCATTAGGAGCAAAATGTTGCTGCCTTCAATGTGGAAGAGCACAGTGCTGACATTCACTGTCCTGCACAACTGTCTCTGCCTGTGCCCTGACCGACAAACATCCTTCACAGTCTTCAACAGCACTGGTGACTTACAACGTGAGAGACACTCTGCTGCTTGACGTGGCAGCCCTTCTGTGGCCGAAAGGGACGGCCTGCTGCTGGGAGAGCTCATCAGGCAGCGCCGTCCTGACTCCGAAGAGAGGTTCAGACTCTGAGGATGTCAAAACATGCTCAAGAATGACAGCAGACATGGCGTCAGTAGCTGATGAGTTAGTCGTTGGGGTGAGATGATGGTGAAAAAGGGTAGGAATGACTGAGGCCATGGTCTCACACGCAGTGGCAAATCTACTTCACCCTGCTACAGTTATTCCCACTCCTACCCAACCCCCCCGGTGGCACAGCTGTGTGTGGTCACATTGCGAGACACATCAGAGAACAGATCCAGATGGAAAAAACTAGTTCAGATTATTTGTCAGACCATCAGACATTTTTGTTGGCGACGAGACAGAGTGAAGGGGAGGGAAGAGATAAGGGGGTCAGCGGGGAGCAGAAGGGTGCAGACTGTGTCAATGGCATCGCACTTGGGGAAGGGGCAGGGGGGGGCACGCAGGCCAGCAAAGCCTAAGTGCTGTCTTTAAGTCACTTGGCATTCCCTTGATCTCAGAAAAGGGAATCTGGATTTCACAGACACACAGGATTTTTTTAATGTTGCCCAGAGTCCATATCCCCATATCCCAACATTATTCTAATTTCATTTCAGCTTTTGGCTGGGGGGACGTGGTATGTATGTACGTTCGCGCACAAAGTGAGAGATGAAGAAAAAACTAGGCCAGAATAAAGCTTGCATATTCTGTGGGTCTCCTCAATAAATCTATCAATTTTAGTGATAGGGACAACCCTCAGTTTACAGCAGTTCGTATCATAGTATTACTGTATGGCAGATGTTTGACTATTTTTTGAGCAAGCTACAAAATACATGTGTTTCTCACTTATTCTTTATTCAAATAATATCCCTACATCACCAAGGAGAGAGAAAGAGGGGAAGGAAGAATCTGCACTTCCCTTGACATTACACAGCGCATTTGAACTGTGAACTTTCCCCATACCTTGTAAGGAGGCTTTAAGAATTCCAGTTATTGAGCATCCTATAAATTTATTTTTTTAAATTTTAAACAAAAATAAATCCAAGTCTCACTCTCTGCAAGAACAAAATGTGAGAGAACACATATTGTGCACACACATATTGTACAGTACTGCCAACATCTGTTGCCATAATTAAAGAGAGCAGCATTCGAAGCAATAATAAAAATTAGAATAAAATACTGAAAATATGACTTTTCAGTGGTTTCAGTCTGGTAGTCAGCCTCATGCAGCACACTGGAAGAGCAAAAGGCTGTTGCTTCTTTCAGCACTGAAGTTCTGGCGTTCTGAGCTTCAGCAACTCTCATTATCTTCATATTCAGACTTCCACAATCCTTTATATTTATGTGTTTTAGAAATAGATATAATTACTATCACAGAAATAAGCCTTCTTTTTCTGATAAAACAGCACTGCCTCCATGCTAGATAATATGTGTTGCTCGATGCAGTCTAGTAAGCACTTATTCTTTCATATCAGATTTTAGAAAAAAGAATAATTTTTAAGCTATTGGATTAATACATTGACTAGGTTTGTCAGAATAAAACAACAGCACTTACATTAACAAACAAAAGGTCTAGAAAGTCCTCAGAGGCATTTAGTTTACACTGATTGTGGATATTTTCCTGGCATGGGTTCACATTAAAATTTTTACTGCTACAATGTTAATCACCACATAAAATCTTACACAACCATGCCTAGAAAGCAAATCTGCAGACTGAATTTCTCATTCAGCCTATAATCTGAAATTAACTGCTGTTTGGTTACTGTTGTTTATGGAATACATTGTCCCATCGGTCTGAATGGCAGATTACAAATATAAACATAAAAGTCTTTGCCCTGGGGAATTTACAATCTGCTAGATGAGTTACCTTACAAATGGTGAAATAATGCAACCAACAAGGTTGTTTTTTTTCTAATTCTTACTTTTTGGCAATAAAACATCACCACATCTCTAATAGGAACTTCCTAAATTACCATCACTACTAGGCAAACATCTAACTAAAGCATCTGAGAAATGGCTACCATTAAAAAAATATCTGGTAATTAAAGGCCATGATTACCTCAGAAAGGTGAATTTGGCATGGTCAGCCAGCTCCGTCTGGATTTAAGATGGCTCATTTCAGATGCCATATTTTTCATATGTAATGTTCTCCGTTACCAAGGGATAATAGTCTCTTTATTGAAAACATACTCAAATTGTCCCACTTGGGAGTTCTAAATGAATATATACACAGTTTTTACTTTGTATATATCAGCCAATGTGTATTATTCACAAAGAATCAAGGGCAATTTTCCAATGCCTGAGAGTTAAGGAGATTTAACATGTCAATTTTTCTAACTCAGTGCTTTACAATACAATCCCATTGCTGTATAAATCACTGATAAATAATAACCCCCTTAATACTATCTTCACCTTCCATTAAACAAAATGTTCTTAACTTTAAATTGCAAAATTAAATAAAGGAATATTGCTCTATCACGTATTACATGCACTGTTCATCATTTTACTGTTCAATAAAAAAGAATGTAACAACAGGATTCAGCCTGTAGGTTCACTGTTAGAGAATTTTAATCAACTTCTATGCTGCACCATTTCAGTTGGAAACAGGAGCAGATGAAGGTCTACAGATAACGTTTGTATTCAAAAAATATTTCTAGATACAACCATAATTTTATTTGGCTGATTTTTTTGAAAATGCAGTTACTCTTCAGAAGTGTAAATCAGTGGTAGCTGTCTTTTTATACTATTGCTATTTACATTTCTCTTACCGTTAGTAACCCTACATCTACTTCATATATACTAATTATATATAACATGGGCATATTTGCAACTATATTAAAACTGTAGTAAAAACAGCATGTACCAGCGTAGCAGCATAAGGCAAATAGCACAGCTGCAACAACCAAAATACACATGAAAACCTTCAAATAGACCCACCACAAAAAAAAGTAATAACTAAAGAGCATCTGTTCAGGCCTCCCTCAAAGGCCAGCAAACTCAACTGCTTTGGTGACAGAAAGGATAGACTATTTAGTTGTGAACTAAGATGAGAAACTTCAGCCATTGTCACTGACATGTCAAATAATAATGATGTGTTTTGATGGCAAATTTCTCTATCGATTTCATCTACATATAACCTTTTCTAAGTGATGGCCTACTAATGGTGATAATATACCTAATGGCAGCATCCTTTCATTTGGCAATTATTTTTTTTTAAAGTTTTCAAAGGTATAGCTCAAAAGAAATTCTTAACAGATATGAGTACCCCAAAGACTTCATTGCTTACATATACAAAAACAGGCCCACATATTTGCCTTGATTCCCACTCCTTATTTTTTCTCTCTCCATCTTCAGTAAAATTATTCTGAGCTCCACCTTGCTCTTCATAATTTGTCTTCCAATTGCATCCTCAGGTTTGCAGCTTCTGTATTTTTTTTTACTTAGGTTCATAATTAAGGAACCTAGAGTCCTTGCTTTGGCAGCAAAGGGTGCAGCTGTGTTCCCTGAGTCATGGTAGGATGCTGTAGTGCAGGCACTCCCCAGCTGCATTCTGTTTGGCACCAGTTATCCATCCATTCAATCTTAAGGCAGGCGACAGTAGCACACCTGCTGCAAGGTTTATTTCCAATCTTGTGCTTGGTATTCTCAGTGCAAGCTGGAGTAGATAGTCTTCATATGGCAGAAGACAACCAAGCAGAACCTATTTCACCCCATTTGTCACAACAGAGTTGCTAACAGCAGTTGTTGTCAGCTGTTGCAATTTCAGGGGTACACAGATGATTCGAATTCTTACAGTTTTTGAAAACTGTGATGACAGCTCCCATGTTTGCCCAAGCTGAGCAAAATTCTGTTAAGTGCTTTCCCTTTGCACAGGTTGTACATTCCCAGAATTACTCTGTCTTCAAAAACATCGTTATTGCCCCTCTAAAAGGCATGGAGGCAATCAGTGGCTTGTATGTATGCAAGTACCAAGACAACGTGTACCTTATTATTCTAAGTGAATCTTTCACAGCTAGTTTTCCAGTGCACTGGCAAGAAATAAATTTGCTGAACTCAAAAAAGATCACTTTTTTCAGTAGTGGTCATGACTGGGTTTATCCACCATTTGAGGCCTAGAAGACAGACAAGCAAAATAATTTTTTCGTCTTCCTCCTCACTGCAAAGTTTGAGAAGTTGAGTTCCTCACAGTGGTCAATGGTTAGCTTGAAGTAGAAACATGTGTTTGTGCTCTAGAGAATGATGTCATATAATTTATCTTCATACCACATTTTTCCCAGTCTTTGACCAAGAATTGGAGGAGGAACAATCCATTCAATTTTTCTCTGCTGCTGCGTCTTGCAACCAGTATCTACAAGCACAGACTGTATGCTCCTATTGGATGCACCATGGCATTCCTCACCAGGTTCCGTGCTTCTGGTAAGTACCAGTCATTTTTAAGGTGGCTCTGGCAACTAGCTGGCTAACAAGTTGATCTGTCTTGTGAAGTAGTTTATTATACAAAAAAAGTCCATCGTACTGAAGGAATTTAAATATATCACCTCTGGTCTGCTTCTCTGGACAACTTTATTCATTCCAACATGAACCCTGTGACATGAGTGTAAGAAACACAAAACGCTATTAGGTTTTCATTTTTAACACCTTTTCAGTGTCTGCATTATACTTTCATGCAAGATTTATAAAAACGAGTAATTGTAAAGCATTGAGTTAAAATGCTCTTGGCACATATTATCAGAAACATCGCTGATCCATTTAAGCACCTCTTCCAAGTGGGCAACATCACATATGACTATTCTGTAGCCAAAAAGGGAATTAATTCCATACTAATCTAAAGTGCTTCATCTCTAACTGTGTCAAGCCTGACAACACAGGTATCATGCCATCCCTTCAGCAGTTGCTGTGCAGAGCCTCAAGCTATGTTGCCAAATTCTACACATATTCCTCGAAAACATGTCTCCTGGAAACGTTTGCCAATAGTAAACGGAAGACTGCAAATGGTTTTTGAGGTTACCATCCTAGGGAAGTTTCCATGCACCCTATGCATTTATGCACATGGGCTTCGCACAGAGTTTAAGCAAAAATATTTACATTGGCGGCTCTAATATTTCCAGAGTCATTGGTACTTAATGTCCCTGCCTATTGTAGGGGAGATGACAGAGGGCAGGTGGTCTGCACAACGGTGGCTTCCCAAAACATCTTTCCAGATAGAAGTATTGAACCTTGCAGTGCTGGATTTTTTTTATATGACAACAAATTAATGTCTTTACTAGGTGCTCTCCTGCATGCACTACATCCCTGGTGAGCTCTGCTGGTCCATAACCTGAGAGGACCTATCCCATCGCTAACCCTGCAGGGTGTCACCTATGTTGAGTGTTCACTGCTTACATCTCACAGCAATAAATTCTAGGTTTTCTGGATATATTATTACAAATCGAAACAGAACAACTCCATTTATGCAGTAGCAGGTATCCTCCACTATCACTTCCTGAAGTCTATCAGCATTGCTCACACGCAGCATCCTGTGCAGAGAAGGAAAAATATCTAGTAGCAGCACAACATCTTACTGAGAAGTTGATGGTAGGTTGTCTACCAAGACTAATGGGTTGTCCTCCTCTCCCAAGTTACTGAACGAGACACATGATGTCCCAGCCTGCTTAGTATTAAGATGCTGTTCACATTCCTTGTTAGCCTCATAACGTGACTTCCTAAAGAACAGCAGCAAATGTGCTTTAGGAGATTATTTGTTCCACATGTGACTGTAAAAAACTGTTGACTGAAGAAGTCTGTCAAAGGGACACGAAAGACACAGAAGTCACGCAACTTCTGAAGATCCAGTTGTGGGTTTGCTGGCACTTAATGCTATAAACTCAGGGTTTGCTCTTTTGAGAGCCACTCAAGTTTACAGTGGTGGGATCTGTTAGTTCATGTGATGAAGGGCTAATCACCATAAACACAAAGGCCTGGAGATGAGCAGGGGACAGCAGCAGGCAGAGGAAGCCAAATGGCACCTGGACTTGGCAACTCCCAGGAATCTCAGCAGAGGACAGCCTGGCCACAGCCTGTGTGTCAGAGGAGTCTGCAGGAGATGCGCTCACCAACAACCTTGCAGACTGAGCAGGGTTACTGCCTGCAGGTGTATGGGACTCATTATGGGATGAGCATCTGGGGAATGGCGCAGAACTTACTGCAGGGTGTTTTAAAGGGATCAGTGGTAATGTGTGAGACATGAAATATTAAGGATAAAGACCAAAAGCAAGAACAGGAGGGTGAAGGTTGCTTGTGAAGGAACAAATGTGGAAAAATACAGAGGTAAGTGGATAAAAGGAGCCAGTTGCATGGAAACAGGCTACTGATCAGTATGCATGTCTGGTCATGCCCCATGCCTGATCACCGCAGTCTTCTAGTTAAACTGCATTTCTAACTGCTTTCCTGGGTGAGGGACTCTGCGTACGTGTGTGTGTGTGTGTCTGTGTGCAGCAGATGGAGTCACGCCATGGGTCAGAGGGCCTGTGCGTCTGGGTGCCAGCAACTGGAGACATGTACGTATGTGTGTGTGTGTGCACAGGCATGTGTGTCTGACTGCTAGCGACTGAGCTGGAGTAGCAGAGCATCATTGCAACCACATGAACATCCTGATCTCCAAGTTAGCAGCCAAGACAAAATCAACGGCAGAGATGCAGAGGCTGGGCAGAGCGTGGGACAGTGCAATGCGTGACCTGAGAAGCCCTCACATCCATCTGTTCCCAGCCATCAGGGTGGAGCACCTCAGCCAGCTGAGCCAGGCAGAGGATGCTGCAGGCAGGTGACTCGGCAGACCTCCATGCATGAGCTTTTGGAGGTCCCAGGTCACAAGGAACACGTTCTCAGCCTATGCGAGTCTTGTTCTCCCAAGAAAGGAAAAAGAGCAAGAACCCGAAGCACAGCTGGCCACACAAGGGCAGCTCCGATGTGGAAGACACACGTAGGAGCTCAAGCACTTTGCAGTACTACACTGCCTCAAGGCACCCTGTGCACACAGGGTCTGGAAGTCTGGAAGTGGCATGACTGACTTCCAGGTGGACAATACTGTGTCCCGAGGGTGTGGGGTGTAGTGGTGGTATGGCCCCTGCCTCACAGGGTAGTGCACAGCTATGGACCTGGAGCTGTCCTTCCCTTTCCAGCTGCAGCTGTCACATCTGTCTCCTGATTCAGGGGAACAAGCAGGGCCAGCCACTCTCACCCCACTGGTTGTGGCTGCAAAACGGACAGTGGGAAGATAGGCCCTTAGGCTGCCCCCCTGCAGCTGCTCCTGTGCAATCATGCCAAAATCATGTACTTGCATTCACTTGTAGCCCAGGCACTGGTGCCGAATTCTTAATACAACAGACTTTCATAGGTTACAGCAAAGATGCAAACAGATGGCATAAGGCTTCAAGCACAGCTTATGTGAAGAGCTGTCATGAGGAACTGGGAAGTGCTTTCCCTTTACAGTGTGGTGGGACAAGGTTGCTCTGGGCTATGCCACACAGCCTTGCCAAAGGCATCGCAGCTTTCTGCTGATGCAGGCTTCAACACTGGGTTCCCAGGGAGCTTCGTTGGAAGCCAAGCAAGAGGTATCTTTTAATAAGTGAAAGGAGGGGGACGCGAGGAGAATCACTTTCTTTAGCAACTGGCCTCACTTCAAAACTGCAATCTGATCGCAAGGCTCTGTTTCTAACTCAAGCGTAGAGGAGGATTATAACAGCCCTGAATTTTGTATTAAATGGAGCATGTTAGAAAATCCTGCGCACATCTGAGAAACAGCAAGTCTAGGCATTAAAAAGCATGCCTCTCTAAACTTTATGAAAGTAACAAAGGATGTTTGGCTTTGAACTCCCAACTAAAGTGTTCAGGGGACAATAGATCTGTGCAAGGAACATGCAATTTGTAATTGATTTATTAGGTTCTTTTTCTGCTTTCTGAATATCTACAAACATGCTACAACTGTTACATCGTTTCCTTATTCAAATGCTTTTGATTAACAGTAGTCAGAATTTTTGACAAGGTGAATTGATCATAAATAATCAAAATCTGAATAGTGTTGCTTAGCTGTAATTTGTTAAGGAAAAAGAAAGGCTTTAACACACCAGCAAAGCACAAAAGTACCTGTAGGTAGAAGTTGATTTCTGTACTTATTTATCTGTTTGGCTTTGAAGTTGACTCTCATCCACTATTTGTGCCATGATAACTATTGTTCATACAGGCACAGACTGCAAAGATTGAAGTTTATAAGCATGTTCACTCAAACTGAATTAACTTAAAAACTCAGCCACTGTTTGCATACTTTTACTTACATACTAAGAACTGGCAGTGCAAGCAACAGAAAAAAAAATGCAAAGAGAGGAGTCAGACATGTCTTAAAAATTAAGCTCCTTGTTCAAGCCTCACCAGACAATATCAGAGCTGGCCCTTGAAGAATAAAGAGCAGAAAAAAATCAAACAATTCTTGTTTCTCCATCCTCCCAAGTTGCATCCTGTGAATTTTCTCTGCTTTGCTTTTGCTTTGTACAGACCACTACTGTGTTAGCAAAGCCATTTTCTTTGCCTGGAAAATGTGAACATTCCCTCTGAAGAGCACTTGAAGCATAGTGGGGGGCCGGGGGCAGGGGTGGGGGGGAGGTGGTGGGGTGGGTGGTGAGGACATACTGCAGTGGAGCGAGGTTTCTCTGAAAATAACCATAATGGATTCATTTTCATTCCTGCATTAAGGGACTTGCTTCAGAGAAGAAGAGTAGCCAGGCTCCTTCAGTGATAACCTCCCCTTTTCCTTTTGCCTGGTATCACACCTAGACTGAACGGGGAAATATTTTTTCCCTGGGCTCTGTTCTGTGATACCCACCTCTTGTCCTCAGGGGCTCTGATTGTATAGGGCTGGGGTGGGTGGGGGATTTGTAGTCTAAGAGTTAAAGCAGGAGGAAACAGAGATAGGACCCCTGGATTACAGTCTTTGCTCTGAGATCGAGTAAATAGTCACTTACATTCAAATACAAAGCTTCCCTTTTGAATTATTTTTTCCATTCCCTACCAATCCAGGCTTATCTCCCTAAAACGGTCTTCACTTTTAAAATCAATTTATAACCGATCAGACAGCTAAAATAGCTTCTTACAGTAGGTGTCTTTAGTCAATGACTGATTTGCATTAAGAAAGATATGACAGCCAAGTGTGAAGAGAAAAGAATGATAGTTTAATTTTAGAAAAATTCCACATTCATCTGAGAAATGATTACTAAGCACTGTGTATGTTCATACATAAATTATTTCTAAAAATGTGAGAAGATATTAAAATGCTAAATATTTTCTTGCAGCGGGAGCAGGAAAGCTCCGGAACAGATGCTGTGGCCTTTCCAGGGATGGAGCAGATTCATGCCCCAGGGAGGCACCCAGCCTGTGACACTGAGCAAGGATGAGAGCTAACAGCCCAGGGGAAAAGGGGCAGAGGGGCACGGGTGGAGAGGGAGGCTAAGACAGAGGCAAAAGCACCTTCCAGCCTCTCTGGGGATGGGTGAGAAGCCTCCCCTTCAGCCGGGACACGCATTCTGCCAGTGGGGCAGGCTCTGCACAGCTCAGACAGGCCTGGGGGCAGTGATGCACGGGCATGTCATCATGGAGATAAATAGAGATAAATGGCGAGGTCCCCAGGCGAGCGGGCTGGGGAGGCCGGGCAGCTGGCTCTGGCTGTAACCTCTGCAGAACCAAAGGCAGCTCCAAGGAGCGTGACAGCCGTCAGGAGGACGTGCCAAGGAGCCAGGTGCCAGCGCCTGAAATAAGTCCTACAGCTTGTCAACAGAACTCTGTCATCTCTATCCAGAAAAAGACTAATAGTGGGCTGACGCCTGGCACTGACAAATTACCAGGTTGCTGGAATCTGGATTTGGATTCGTTGCTGAGTTTTGTTTTGATTTTTAAAGGATATCTTTATTTTACCAGGACAAGCTCTTTTCTTTGTCCTCTCATGGTCCAAGCTGGCAAAAAAGCAGCCTGAGATCTCCCACAGAGGAAGCCCAGACCCTGCCAGGGGCCTGTGCGCAAGTGTAGGACCTTCAGAGGCAGCAGGGACCTCCTTGCAAGATGAATTGTAGGCTCAGAGCCTGTGAGGGAAGGAAAGGAGAGAGTCAAGAGGTGAAAAAGCTGTGTGAGGAGGGAGAAAGGCTGCAAGACCATTAGAGCATAATATTGTGGGTTTTACTAGATGCATCTCATTTTTCAGTGTCAAGAAGAGGATGCACATGCAGTGTTTGTCCCACACTAACACACCCTGAAAGAACAGACATCAGTCACCAGCTGTGCCACGTTTTTATTAGATAAGCTTTACGGAAGCATCCCTCCAAGTAGGGAATAACTCCATGCATCACAGTCAGGTTTGACAGGAACATTAAAGGCAATGTGTATTTTGATATATCAATCCAAATTTGTAGGCAGCAGAGGTCAGATTTGACGTAAAAAATTGTTAGAATTATTTTTCATTAAAAAGTTAGGTTTATGGCCTCTAATGAAGATCTTACGATTTTACATAAAGATCTGTTTCAAACAATCTAAACTTGTGTTATCTGACATTTTAATTAGCCTCATCCCATTGCCTTGGAAACAACCTGTCTTCCTGCATTATAAGTCCTAGAGCATTTGACACTCTAGTGCACAAGTCTGTTTTAGAAAGACAGCAAACTTTTATTAGTGTTGATTGACTTCGTTGCTACACACTAGAACTGCAGTATTTGACAAATTCACTCTGCACATTGCCTGACTTCCCTGAAATATAACAGGAAACTCTTTCCTGGCTTCATTCAGAAGAAGAAAATTATTGTATAAGCAAATTATGTTGCATGGAGGCCCAGATCTTTTTAGGTTTTTGTTCTTAGGAGACAACAGAACAGGATCTTCTCTTTCCAGAAAAATACACCCACGAGTACCAACAGAATGGCTCCAAGTTCCCTCACACAGACATCTCAGTGGACTACATAGTAGAAGTAGGAAAAAAGTAATTCTTTCATATATGGACTGGTCCAAAGACTGAAAGACAATGGGAATATTCCCAGCAGACTTGGGAGCAGACTTTGAACAGAGTAGGCACCTCCAGCTCCATAACACTTAACAGCCTTTGCCCTTAGTTTAAATCCCCTCTCCCAATCCCAGTGAAAGTTTGGGAAAAGCAGAACACTTCCAAAAATGCTGCTTTTTTTTGGCTTCACTGCTGAGATCTTCAACTACTACCCATTGCCACAGTAGAGATGCTGTTGAAGTGTTATCAAAACATCAGTTGTTCTTGTGTATTGGCCTGGACCAAACTCAGCTCACCCAGAGCAGTGTGCTTCCCTGATCTCAGTACAATGCAAGCACACTACTCATTCCTTTGCAAATATAGGACTGTCAGTGTAAGGGATTTCTTTGTCTCATGAAAGTAATGTAACTATCCTATAAACATCACACCACTGTAGTATGATACTGAACCATTTCAGTCCCTTCAAAAGTGCTTTGAAACTGTGCAGAACTCAACCATTTTCCATCCAGGACAATAAAGAGTAAGATGCTTTATTTTGCACAATTTCCTATTAGAATTTTTTAACAGATTTTTCCTGAAAGAGGCAAATATGAATTTTAAGCACTACATTTTAGACAGCAATTTCACACATACACAGAGTGGTCAAAATGCTATATAACAGAACATTTCAGTGGTAAAAGGATTATGTTGGCTTACACCAAAAGCTGTATCTCTAATTTAGTACTTACGCATTCTGAATAATAAATTAAAAAACTGGTGGGAAATTAGAGTTTTTCATCAGCAGGGCAAAAGGTTCATCAGATGAGTTTGTGCCAATTGTCTGAAATTAGAGTTGAAAAGCACCATCCCCTATCCAACAGTGGCTCCAGATTTCCATCGTTCAGGGCAGAGCCCCACATTCCAGGGGTTCAGTTCCCAAGATTCACATTAATTTGTTAAATATGTTTTCTTAGCCATGATGTGTGGGTTTTCATGCAAGACTTCCCTACAACAGAAAACCTTCACCACCTCCATTTCTCTTGACCGATTATCGCTGAAATTACATTCTAGTGCTTTTGAATACAGATCAGCTGGCTGAAGCCTAACAGGAGCTATGTGCCAGAAAATACCTCAAAGATTTTATTTCTCTCTGGACAAAGCTAACAAAAAGAACACTTTTCCTTTCTTCCCCAGGTAAAAGCTTCTTCATTCACCATGTGGAAAGGAAATATAATGACATGTTTTCTTTTCAGATAGCTTGCTCTTTTTCAGGGCTACTGCAGAAGTAGTTTGCTCTGGGCCCTTGGCCCATTTTCTACAGCAATCTGACAGTGCTGATTTGATGGGCTATGCCCATGTGGGAAAGAAATGGTCCTTTCAGGAGCATCTGTGGGATGTATTTTCCCCATTGGGAGTCTCAGAGAAGGGTGATGAGGCAGGAGAACCAAGCCACTTGTCTCCATGTAGGTGCCCCAGGATATTAAAGTGCTTTTACTCTTCATTCTTTCACTGCTGGTCAGAAGGGTCTGTGAAAAAAAACATATAATCTGCCTTAAAGGTCTGGTTAATTCATTCTTGTTCCTCATCTAAGCTCACAGAAACAAGGCAAGACCAGCCCAGACCTAAACCCCACCAAAAGGTCCCCAGAGGTTTCTACAGGACACCCACACTTCAGAGAAGGGGAGCAAATCACAACAAAATCTGGGCAGCCATGGTCTGCCTCCCTGGGTAGACTTGGACTCCCTAGCTGATGACAGAGATGAGGTCAGACAGCATTTTTCCCACCCTTTGCAGTCACTGCAGGAATGCCTTCAGGCTCAGGGAAGACATGTCCACCGTCCTTAAAGGGTAGTCCAGCAAGGACATAGAAATATAACACATTTCTAGCTCTTCTTCATGCATTCATATTTGGAGAAAAACAAACCAGACCCCTCACGTTGCACTACCAAGCTCCCAGTCACAGGGTGGTGTCTGCTCGGTGGGTATCCCACTGCTCTGGAAGCCCCCTCCTCTCTTCCCTGGGGCTGCACTTACACAGACCATATGCAGGCTGCAGATCTGGTCCTGAACACTGTCTGCGGTCATCACCTGAAATGACTGCCTGGAAGAGTCAAACAATTTTTTCCTTTCTAGGCACATCTGAGAAAAGCTATACATTCTTCCAATGCAAGGTGACATCCTGCTATTAATACATGACTGGGAGCCAAAGACCTTCAGGAGCCCCACTGCATGCATGAATTGCACCCAGCTGCATGGCAGCTGGGAAGAGGGTACTGCTGCTTTCTCATTTACCCAGATAAAACCCAAATGTTTCCTCCCAAACTGAGCTGAGCTGCAGCTAGTCTGTACCAGCTGGTTATCACATTGAGCGAAGAAAGGAGGGAAATAGATTTCTTCCTGTTTTCCTTACTGGTCAAAAGATTAAAAGCAATATAGTGGTGTTGGTCCCTAGGTATTGTCTGATTAATATCCTGTTACCCAGCTGGCAAATTGCCAAATTCACCTCTCATTTAAAGAGAGACCGTTCCATGAGCTCAAACGGATTTTATTAGCATAACACTAATAATTCAGCTCTTACAACCCAGAGAAAATATTATAATTAAATACAGGCATGCATTGGCTGTCAAGGTTCCTTCTTGCTTTGCTTCTAGGTAGGCAGAGAACCGCAATGCATCAGATATTTCACCACCACAGTCAGGTCAGGAGGGTCTAATTTTACAGGAAAAGTGTTATGAAGCAAAAAGATCATAAGCCCTGAGAAATTCCTTCCTCCTAGCAGCATCTAGAAGCTTGTCCCTACTGGGTTTCAATAGCGTTGATCAGTAAGATGTAACACAGAGAAGCCTTCTTCCTTACTTCCAGGTTTCTTGTCTCGTTAGGACATTCCTAGCTGAATGTTGTCTGCTGGCCCATAAATCAGCTCCCTCTGTTGCCTGACTCTTCTAGCACCCTTCACAGTAATAACCATTCTGAATTCTCCAGCATGTCGTTTCATTTGTTCTTCTTTGTAGCAGAGGCTTATAGAGACGTTCAGTTTAGAAACCACCAGTACAAGGCTGGAGTTACCAGCCCAAAAGATACCTGAGGTTGCTTAATTCATTCCACATTATTCATATGTTAGGGAGCACAGTTATGACATGCATATCTTTTGCCTACTGTCTGCATCAGCCACTCATGTCAACCGGGATTTCAGAGGAGATAACTCCTCTCTGTCACCTCGAGCAGCAGCTGCTTCCCAAATAGTGCTCCCTGAGGGACTGACATGCCATGGAAGATAAATGATCTGAGGACACTCACTAAAAATATCGTGTGTTAATTCCCCAATTAGAAGTCTCAAGAGGAGAATAATGAGTGATCTGTTAGCAATTCTGTAGGTTCACAGTTGTCTGATATCCCACATTTGGGAGCCGCTGCCCTCAGGTAGCAGCTAATTGGCCCCAGTTACCATAGTGCCTCAGTCTTTAATGTATGTATCCTCACTACTGCTCAGTAAAGCAAATAAGGACTGATTTCAGTTCGACAGACTGGGAGCTGCATTTCAGAGAAAGCAGGGAACTGACTTTACAGCATTATACTACAAATACAAATCACAGAGTGAGGCAAAATCCAGGTCCTGACAAGTACTTTCTACACACAGGGAGAACCTGGTGGCAGAAGATGTTTCTTTGGGTCAAACCCGTTTATTTACAAGGACTGCAAAAGTGCTGTCAAAATCAAACCACCAGTTTCTTTGCCTAGCCCCTCGCAGCCAGCTCTGTAACCAAAAAAAAGCTGTCACAAGGCCTCTTCTTGAGTGAAGCTCCTGTGATTGCTCTGTCTCCTCAGTTTTGCGTTACTTTCTGCCTCTGTCTCTTCAGAAGTCCTGCTCCTCCCACACAGGCAGGCACACAGAGCTCATTACCTCTCCTTTCAGGGCTTGCTCTTTTATTCTCACAGGCCAGCATAATTTAGCCTTTGTGGGAGCTTAAGAACTTGCTCCTGTGGTTTTGGAGACTTGGTACAACCAGGGAGTTGTGTTACTTGTGAGACTTATCTTGAACAAAGCGTGGCTTTAAGCCCACTCACCCTCTGCAAACGCACCCAGACTGCAACAACACTGAGATACCTCAAGATTATTTTTTTTTAAATGCTCCGTCAGCATTGATTTCAATAGGAAGCTGGATGCCTAATCTGCTTATGCACTTCTGAAAATCCTATTAAGTGCCTCTATACTTCTCTAGGTGCCTAAATATACTTTTCTTAATTTGTCTCTAAATGATTTGCATCCATCATCAAGATTTGTGAGAGTGCGGCTCGAGGGGAGACGCCTCCCTTGTCACAGCCCTTCCGTGCAGTCTGTCACTTGTTCAGATACCTAAACCGGGAACCGAGCTCTCGCGAAGATGCTGTGACAGTGTGAAACATGTCTATTAAACTGTGAACACTCTTCGAGCTGTTGCCTCCTTGTCTCATTACACCTCCCATCCTGTGCTGAGCACACGCACCCTCTCCCCCGGGGGAGCCCTCTCCACAGGGTTATCACAGCTCCATCTCCCCTTCCATCGCTGACCCAGACCTATACAATTTTCTGCAGCGGGCTTGAGCTGCAGATGGAGCCGCAGCTCCTGGATGAGAGCAAGGAGTTATATTTTGGGAGGGGGCAGGGATGGTTTGGGTGCTTGGAGGCAGCAGCCGGGACAGCAAGCAGTGTCTCACCTTGGCCCCCAGGCACTACCAAGAAGTGTGACCAAACCAGGCAGCGTATATAAATATTTGCTTCTAAGGACATCCTACATAATTAAATGCCTGGGGCTCAGAAATATCTTTGCTCAGCTTTTGTTGTCTTCCTTGTCTTCTTGTTACTAAAACGCAGTCACAGGCAAGAAAAGCTGTTGAGGGGATGTATATCTGAGAGGCTCAAAAAAGCTGAGGCTCAGCTCCAGGGTTTGTGTCAACAGGATGGCCAAACGCCTCAGTCTGGAGAAAGGGCATTAAAAATGGGTCTGTGCCTTTAGACCCAGCACTGGATGCAGTAACTGCTTCCTACAGCCAACGGATGTAGAAGTGAGGCCACAAAGAAACTGAACTTGCCATGACCAGGCTGGTACCCACCTACAGACAACTTCTTGGGAAAGATGGGCCCCTCTGGGGTCCTCAGCAGCTCTGCCCCAGCCCCACTGCAAGCCTTGATCAGAATGGAGAAGAGAGAAAATTAGCACCTCTGGGAATTACAGTTAAACAGTCCTCAGAGCACCTTTAGCTGTTCTTAGGATGAAAAGAAACTTTGAAAGGGGGATTAAAGTTAGGACGGTTGATTTTGATATAGAGGAACAGCTATTTAAAAAAAGCAATGAAAAATGGGAACATATTCAGAGACCTACACATACTTTAATAGAAATCTAGAAAAGTGCAAATCTGGAAATGCTCTGAATCTGGTCAGCTATCTCTCCTCTTACAGACCCTGTGCTGCAGTCCAGAAAGCCTTGATAAACCAGAGCTTAAAAGTCCACGTGGCCTTTGCCACTGTTTTCTCTCTGTATTAAATCTGTTTGCTAATACCCAGTGTAGCAGCTGAAGCGCCCCAGCACTCGCAGCAGCCCCATCAAGGACCCAGCAGTGCAGGGTCTGGCCCGTGAGCTTCAGTCAGCAGCTTCTGTGTTCCCAGGTCTTTCCTTGAAAAGCGTCAGCTTGAGCAAGTCTTGCAGCACACATGCACTTCAGTCATCTCTCTGCAATACCACAGTAATAACAGTGGCCCTATACAATCCTTACGGATTAATTAGTTACCATTTGCATTTGCAGTGGCCACTGACAGTTGTACTGCTGACAAATCACCTTTTTGGGAAGAGTGAATAAACTCCCATACAGAAAACCTAGCAAGTTACAGTTTGCTGATACACAATGAACAGGCAGGCAGCCCAATTCCAGACACACACACAAAAAAGAGAATAAAACCCCCTGATTTTGCTCATCTCCCATTGCATCTGTTGCGATGAGCAGACAGAGGAAGAAAGGGTTACATTTGTTCCCAGCCGGAAGCGATGGGAGTATTTTTGCCTTGGATCTGCCAAGCTTGCAAGGAAAATCCCCAAGCTGGATTTCCTCGGGGAGCAAATGTTAACTAACAAACAGAGAGTTGGACATGCTCTCTTTCTTGGGAGGGGAGCAGGGCTTCCCTCAGTACTGCTTTGGAGAAAATAGTTTGCATGAGGCCTAGAGCCAAGGACCAGAACATAACCTAATTAAGCCAGAAAGGGTGATTAGCTGTTTATTTTGATGATGTTCAAACCGTGCACTCACATTATACACTGCCCTGGGAGAAAAAAGATGCTGTTTATACTCCCAGATCTAAGGGATCAGCAGAGTTTATTTTCCCCTACAAATGAAGTCTTGTTCTACTTACATTCTTTCAGCTGAGATCAGATCTGTTTATTTTCACTCATCTGCAGGAAATAGAAATATTTCAGTCTGTTATCCTGAGTCCCAGGAAGCAGTTCGTATTGCTTAACCATGGGCAAAGGCAAATTAGTCACAGCCTTCACATGCTACCTCAAAAGATTTGTTTAGCAGTAGTACCATTAGTGGCAAAAGGACTTACAAAAACCCATATTGCAAATTCTGCTTCTTGAACCTTCTCCAGAAGGCACGAGAAACTTTATTAAAGCCCCCAGATGACTTGTGCTTCATCATGGGAGATGGAGTTGATCAAGTTCTCCCTCTTCCCAGCAGGCACCTCCATGTATCGATGCTGAGCTGAGGGGTTTGATGCAGTATTATCAAGCTCCCTGCTTCTTTACTCTGTTGAATTAGTTGCTGATTTGTGAGGGTATCTGGAAGCACGGCACTGAAAAATTAAAATGCTGGTGGGAGAGAAGAGAGGTGCAACGACACTCATCACACATGACTTCTGGTCAGACCAGTGGCAACCGGACAATGACATCTTCACAATATGTGTAGCACACCCTGCCAAAAGCCACGGAGGGATCCCACTTCAGTGTTCCCAAATACTTGTTTGAGTTGGCTTCATATTTAATTATAATACAATCCTCTTTTGCTAGAGTTTGTTAACAGGATTTGTTTGCATGCTTTGATCTTTTATTTTTAATCATCTCTCGTGTTCATGAAGCCTTTGGTAAGATTTTGCACTGATAAAAGTGTTCGAATTATAACAAATGGACTACAAGGTGACAACATATCTTAGAGAGGGTCTTAATTCTTTTGAAGTTAAGCTTTTTGATGGTCAATTAAATTATTTTAATTGTATCTTATTTATGTTAAACTTAAGGCTGTTTTCCAACTACTGGAACTTAAAAATTCTGCATAAACCAGGCAACTGCAAGTGCTGTGAATATAAATTTTATCTGTTGACTACATTCAGCAAAAGAAACAATCAAGAATGCACCGAACGTCTAATACTGTGATGAAGATAGAAATTACTGGCAACCAATTATAAAGATATGGAGCAGCAGAAGGTACAGCGTGTTACATACATTATGGGGCTGCCAGAATAGGCTACTTAGGGATGTACAATAATAATTTAGATTGTTGATCATAATAATCTCATGCTGGTCATAACTGTCGGGCTGTTATTTTATGCTTCCCCAGCCTGTTTGCTGAAGCTGTTTGCTAATTTTTGTACTTGTTTATAGTTTGCAAATTGTTTGAGGCAAAGTGAATTTCGCTGTTTGTTTGCACAGTACCAGCTCTCGAGAAAGGGATGGGAACCTCTATGATCTCCATTGCTGAAAATAATTAAAAAATCCCTAATGGACACAGCAAAAATTCTTCTGTAAGAAAAACAAACTCAGCTGAACTCCAGCTAAATTAACTGATATCCCTCATGATCTACCAATTTTCATGATGGATTATGGGGAAGCTTAAATGAAGTTCAAAAATAGCACTGTGTTCCTCCCTCCTCAACCTCATTGTCGCAGGGTCCTGATGGCTATCAGAAGATCAATCTGCCGCAAGCAGAACTTCCCCACTACATTGAACATAATCCTCCAGTTCACTGGTTTAAGTGAGTCATGAAGGATTACTTTTCAGAGTAATGAGGGGTTAGATGTTTCCCAAGATAGCTAGACAGCCTGCATGGGTTTTCAAGATGAGCCAGTACATGAAAAGTTACCAAGTGCCACAGCCTTTACCTTGGTATTTTCCCTTTTTCTCACAAAAAGGCCTGGTGGTCTGAGACATCCACCTTCCTGGGAGCAAGTTTCTCATGCAGATCCCAGAGAAAAAAATTCTTGAGGTGCAGATGTTTCTCTTGTTTGTTTGTGTTTTTTTTTCCAAATAGCTTCATCTTCTCCCTTTATTACAAAGAAATTAAAATTCTTTTCTGTTCTATTTTCAAATGTGCTCTGTGATTGCCAGGGCAACAAAACATACCAAGGTAAGATCACTTTATTTGCAGGGTTTTTCATACAGTGGAGAAGTGATAGCCCACAAGCTCACATGTATGGCATAACCATGCATCCCGGTGGCCTGGCACACTGTTGCCATCCCTTACTGTTTGAACAGTAAGAGGACTCTGGTACTGTTATGCAGTATGCATATGCAGGCCAGTCCTACTTTCATGGATCTTTGTTTTCATGGACTCCTTGGCCAGTCATTCCCTCCTGTGGCACATATCCCAGTGAAGTGGCTCATGAGTCATGGAGGTGGGGCAGTAACTGCCCAAATGCTCGATAAATATATTTTCCAACACGGGAATGCCCCAATCTTGCCCCATGCAATGCAAGTAGCAGTTACTGTTTCTGGAGAAGTTGAGGAGAAGTAGCCACAAAAAGCAGCTTCCCCATCCCTACCTACAGTCCCCCAGCAGAAAAACTCCTGAAAGGAAGGGAGAAGGTCACAACTGAACAGCAGCAGCATCCTATTCCCCTCTTCAAGTGACAATCCCTTTGCCTGAAGAAAACAAGCATTGGTTAAACCAACACCTCTCTTGCAGAGTTTCAGCTGTTTCTGGTGTCCCTCTTGCATATGACCAAAGAGTCCAACACAGACAGTATTTTAACCAGAAGCTTGATGTGAGCTATTCTGGGACAGGAAGATTTCAGTATTTCAGATTTTTTCTATTGTTCATAGGAAAAAAATAGTTAAAGGTTGATCAGCTAGTTAATTCAGCAAGACCTGACCCACAGGGACAAGCATTCCTAGTATCTACTTAAGATTACTAAGTAATTTCTACCCTCACAAAAACTTGGACACATTTCTGTGGAATTTACTGTAGGTTTTTTGAGACATTTTGAGAAAATCCATGGGAATACTCCCATGATTTCTCCTAATACACACAGGAATCTATGTTAAATTGGCTAACAAAGCTGCTTGGATTGGAAAACAAATTAATCCACCCAGTCATTTATAAAATGCCCACAAGAAACAGAAAAAATAAAAGCTTTTCTTCATTTTGCTTCTGTGAAGAGAGAATGAAACATTCTTGTCTCAGGAGATCTTCCAGTCCCCACTCTCATCCTTTGAGTTTTATCTTCCCTTCCCAGCTTCAGATTCTGGGGGGCAAAATTAACTGGTTTTATGAGAAGAGGTGATAATGGCAAGGGGGGATACTGTCAATCAAGGACCAAGTCCCTGGCCACATGAACATCCAGGACAAAATACTCAGCGCAACCAGACAAGTTGCCCAGAGGCTGCGGGAGAAGAGCACCCTGCGTGAGGTTCCCCCACAGCACCAATGTTTCCATCAGAGCAGACACATGAAAGTCTAATCAATATAATGATTGGGGGATCTATGCTGTTCATCTCAGGCAACAACAGAAGTCTTAAAAGCAGATGTTCTTCTCCAGTGGCTTGGACCTCTTGCTCACATGAAAGTATCCACATTTAGCAAAATGACTCCCACCCTTTCTAAAGGCTGCTTGCATTTCCTGAGTTGCTCAGGAGGGAACACTTTCCTTTCTCTTGCACCACAGCTGCCCAAGAGGAGGATGAGTGCTCAAACTTTGTTTTGCAAGAGCAGTCCCCCTGATGATGAGCACTGGGAGCAGTGATTGCCAGGATAAGAGCAGGAAGAAGCTGCGTATGTTCAAGTTGAGAGGTTCTAGCAGCATCCAACAAAGACACAGAGACTCCAGAAATTCACCTCAGAGGAAATGCCAGGCTGTATTTTGTCTGCAAAAAATAGCCCAGCTGTACATCGTGGATGTGCCCAACAATGGAATCTGACCAGCAAAGTTCATCCACATCTGCTATCTTTTAAGAAAGGGGCAAAAGTATATTTGTTGCAGCGTTCAGCTATTTGCACTTTGGAAATCAGGCTCCAAGGGACTTATTCTCTCATTCTGTTTTATTAGTTTTCACTGTCTCCCAAGATTTGTGCAGTTCAGCTCCATGGTAACTCAGGAACCTGCTTGATCGCCTTACACATTGATGTATATAACAAAAGCACAGTGCTAATACACTGTTTGAGCATCTCTAAGATATATTTAAAATATCTAAGGCTTGTGGCAGGGTAAGATTTGTAGAGGATACAGAATAGTGCTGTCCTGCCTTAAGGTTGTAGCAATTGTTTCTTGGGAAGTTCTACCTTGGTTCTACCAAGCCACTCCAGGCTTTGCAACAGCTAAAGTCATGTTAAACTTTTGTCCACGCTGTTAACCAACATCTGTTCTTCCTGTCCTCCAGAGATTACAATAAAAAACACAAGGTGATTAAAAAGGGGAAGAAAAACAGGAAAAAGGACTTGCCCTCCAGTAATTAGCTGTGTAAAGACTTACTAGCTGGGTGCTACTGATATAGACCAGGGTACGAGTCCTGTGGTCCTCATTCTTTGCTTGTCTACAGCGCACCATGATTGTGCTCAGCCTGACAGGCCTAGGCTTTTATAAAAATGACAGAAATGCATGAGGGGTTGGTGCACGTACATGTTTTGCTCTGACATGTATCCATACTCAGAAGCACTTCAAGCAATAGGAAACAGAAAAGCCGTAACAGCTCTCACGCAGACCTGGAGTTGGATGCCTGGCGCTTACATTTTCATCCCGGTGTCCAGTCACCAGATGGCAAGTCCTGTACATAGCATAAACTGTTCAGTTACTTTGAACATCTATGTGATGATTTCTATGGTAAATGATGGGGTTCAGATAACAAAATGTTCAGTGCAAGCTGCAGTTCTGGAAGTGCTCTGGGGATTCATTAGTTAATGCCACAAGGACCTGGCAAGGAACTTCTAAGTTCTTAGAGGCATTCTGCTTTTTCTCACTGTTGTTAGCTTTGAATATCCTTAGGATTACTTTTTTAAATACCTCAGGGAAGATGACAAGAAAAGTAGAAAAGACTACCAGAAAAAAGAACGTTTTTCCCACATGTTTTGGGAGAGGAATAAAGCTGCATGTTACACTTTTAATATTTGCATTGAGCATGCAAATTTTCAAAGAGCAGGAGAGGGATCAGCTTCTGCTATTTCAGCTGCAGTGAATGACTTGTGTGGCGCTAGGAGAAGTTGACACACTTGTCCAAACACAATGGCAAGAACCTAAAAACTGTGACAATGTGTTCCAAGATCCGCTGGCTTGGTTAATTTTTCAAAGGGCGGTTCTACTTTGAAAAGCCCACCTTTGAAAATTCCTGATGAGTAATCAATGATGTCAAAACACAGTATGTGTTGGTCCAGTGAGCTTTTCACCTAGTGCCATTTGGATTTTAATGACCTTCTGACATGTATCGATGCAAAGCAGCTCATACCACAAACAATCTGCTTTAAGTCTTACTGTTTAACTTACAAGATAAGCAGTTACAGACACACATCTCTCCAATGCAGCTGGCAAAACAGATGAGGTAAAGTACCTAATGTCAAAACAGAATAAACACTGAAGAGCTTCTCAGGCCTGTGAAGGCATTTTCATGAATGTAGCTACGTCTGCCTTTGAGCACAAAACCTCTTCCAATAGCGTTAAAGGGTTAGCGACCTGTCGGGAGGGGAAAAAAGAAAAAGACCATTGCAGCTGCCTATGCTATTGAACGTGTCAGAGTAAATGCAGGATCCCTCCACTAGCAGAGGTCAGGCAAACATGGGCATCAGTCATGGGTTTCAGATCTGGAGGTGAGGGTATTCACTCAGTAGTTTCACAGTTTCCAGCTCGTCTACGTTGTCCTCCTGCTCTGGCAGTCTTTCCCTCTGAAAGACACTGCTGTACAACATCAGGGTTACTTCAGGTGAGTTTTTAGTTGGTGGTATGAAACTTTCTGGCTGGTATACGTTCATCTGTAATCCTATCACCTAATTTCTGAAGCTGAAAAAAAGCCAAATGCAGAAAAAGTGAAAATGGTTGTCTTCTGTCCATGTCTGGACCTCTAAGGTAAAGCTCCTTATTGTTGCTGTTATTACTATTGTTATTATATTTTTCATTTTGAAGTGCCAAAAGACAAGAAAATAACTAGGAGTTCAAAATTAGTTCAATTAAAAGAAGGGAAATTCACCCATGTATCTACGATACATAATTATACAACACATATAAATATACCTAGTACTACAGAAAATAAATTTACATGGTCAGGATCCAGATCCAGCCTATGTCGATAAAACTGATGAGAGAAAAGGTACTTTACTTCTGGAGACATCTGTTGTTTGCTGCTAGGTAGGGAACTAATTTTTAATTAGATAGATCTTACATAAAATGTTTGGCATTATTTGAAGCATCCTGCATCTTGTTTTAACTACCTGACTCATCAATATTTCGCTTTTGTAGCTAAGGAAAGCCATACTACCCTAAGGCAAAAATAAGCAGTCGTCTGATCTGTAAGTAAATAGTAATACAGTAACAGTAGTGAGCCATTATTTAAGGTTCCAGAACAATTTTTATTTTCAAGTCCACTTCATTAGAATGCTTCAGCACATTTTTCTCTGCACTACTCCATGGTTAGTTCCCAATCAAAAGCCAAATATTTGGAAGCTGCAGGTTTTAAGAGGAGCTGCTTTTTCAGAAGATGAAATCAACAATCATACTGAAAGTTTGGCCCATTCATAGTTCATAATAGACAAAATACAGCAGAAGTTTTCTTACTGGCCATGCTGACAATGAAGACATGGAAATTTTTTTTGCCAAGAACCCTGGGGAAGATTTGTTATTGCAGTGATCTCTGCACTTGGTATAACAACATGAGAAGTTTAGGGAAAGGGCACAAGTACATCACCTGTCCTATTTCTAATTCCATCATACTTTGATGGCTGGAGATATATTACATATATCTGGGGAGTCACATTGATCAAATTTACATAAAACTCCCCTACCTCTGCCCTTGTAGCTATCTAATGGAAAGTGAAGTCCTCAGCCTCCAAAAATCATCCTGAAATCGACCTCTAGCCTATCTCTTTTTATGAATATTCTTGGCAGATGTTGGCAATGAATACACTCAAGCAGTCATTTAAATTCTGCTTTCTCGGGAAGGGAATTTGTTATAAGTGCTATTTGGTAGCCTCTACTAATTAATTCATTCTCCTTCAAACACCAGGTATAGCCTGATCCTGTATGTGTGTTCATGTAAAAAAACTTTCCCTTTAAGCACTGAGACTCCAAGACTCAGCAGTGAAAATACTTGAATTGTTAGTTTTATTTTCTAAAGAAATATTATGTTGAAAACAGCACATTCCCATGCAATGTTTCCACCTTGATTAAATTACGTACTTTCCACTGGGAAAAAAATCCATTTTGTGCTCCTTATTTATGGAAGCATCAGTCCACCTTCCTGAGGTTTCTCTGCAGTTCGGGCAAGGGCAGTTTGCACTTTGCACCGATCAGCTGTCTACTGCCTTAGAAAACCTGGGCTGCTATACAGTGAGTCACAGACATGAGAGATTCAAAGATCCGTTCCTGGGTCCCAACTAAGGGCACTTAAATTACACTTAACTTAATTATTAAAGTTTATTTAAATGTTTCTCTGGGTTGAAGTTCTCATCATTTCAGACCACAATTTAACATTCAATGGACAGTTAAGTTTCAGTGCAAATATCACCATGTAAAATGCAAATCCTCTGGAGTGACATTTCATGTGACAGCTAGTAAGGAACCTCAGCTGATGGATGATGAGCAGGTACAGACATGGGAGTAAAACTAAGGATGTTGTAGACTTTGCACTGCCAGCTTCCTGGACTTTTAGTACTTGTTTCATCTTTATTAAACAGACTCATTGTTTTGAAGAACAATAAATTCTTGCAATTAAATCTGCTTTACAGTCATCTTGTTTGGGAAGTTCTTTATGGATCACAGTCTTTTTGAAATTACACTGTGCAAATATTAATACTTGTGAGGTGAAATTATGCTTAGCGAGTAAACCAAATATATGTGCAAATAAATAGACGACCTTCACTAAGCAACTTATTTCTGAATACATTTGGACATATCCATTAATTTCACCTTCTTCTGGCACTGAACCATAATTTCACCACCTCAATAACACAATAAAGAGCAAACAAAAACATAGTCCCTGGCTTTTAGTGCAGATTGCACAGAGTAGCAGTCAACTACAAGGCCACAGCATCAGATCATGGTCATGGCAAAGACTGCAAGTCTTGCTCTTTGAAATCGGTGATTGTCAATGCTGGGATTTTCTTTATGATTACTTTTATCAGAGTTTGTCTCTCCTGTCTCAAGTGGAATATTAAGGAGATACTATTTCCACCAGTGTTGGCTCAAAAGAACATTTCCTTCAACTTTCTAACTCTGTATTTTATCCTGTACCCATTCCACCTGCCCTGAGATAGCTTATTGAGATGTCTACTTTAGAAATCTCATCACCCAAGATATATCATCTGTCATTCAAAACTCATTGTAGTCGCCAGCTCTCCTCACTGGTCGCAGAGGTGTGTTTTTCACGTGTGACCTGCAGACCCAGAGGCAGCTATGAAATAGTTCTTGACAGGGTTCTGAAAGGTAACTGAGAAAAACAGTCCCATCGTCTGTGGGATGAAATTCACCATAGAAGGGTTCCACCTTATACTGGGAAGTCTAAAGTGTCTGTAAATGAAAAAAGACTGAGGAAGACTTTGTCCACTCTTAGCCAACCTCAGTGGCTAAACCTAAGCATTTGGTCCTGGCTTTGCTCCATAATTAGCCAGTTCTAGACACTGAGAGGCAAAAGACTTCAGCAGTCCTTAGGCATCTTTGTAAAGCTTTTTTTAAGCAGAACATGAAACATCTCCTAAGCAAACTTCTCACCATGGTTAATTGTGTCCAATCGTTCAGAAGCATCCACATGGTTATCATCTCATAAGCACAGTATAACAGGTAGTAAAAATCATGAAAACTTACATTTTACCTCTGCTGAATTCCTAAAATTACCTAATTGCAAAGCTATTTACAAAATGAAGAGAAATTTGAGGACAGCAATAAACTCTAAGTCAAGAAACAAGGTGGGAGGTGGCAGATTGTGTGATTGCATACCACAATGTGGGTCCATCAAAAATACAAACAAATTTAAGCCTGAAGTTATGAAGTTTACCTTAATTTTTCATAATGACATCCAAGCATTCTAGAAAATGTTGGCAGAAAAAGAAACTAAAGACAAGCCTGTAAAGAAGTTCTATTTTTTGTACAAGTTAATCAAAATTGAAATAAGCCTTAGGTTGAAAATCAGAAACATGATCTGGTTTCTAATTAATTGGGTAAAATTAGGTAATTAGGTAAAAATTGATTCACGTTACCTTGAGCTTGAAAGAAAAAAAAAAAGTAACGAAGTGGAGAAATGCACTTTACCTGCTGTGCTCAGCTGAATTCACATTGCTTCTATGTTCAAAGCTACCTGTTTTTTGCATGAACCGTAAAAGGGAACCATTAAAGGGAAATCTTTACTTCTAAGTAAAAGATAACCAATGATCCAGTGCAATCACTGGCCGCCTGATCATTCATACCAGTTAACTCAGGTCATTGCCTTGCAAGCTCTGTTTTGGACTGTTTCAACCGGCTATTTCCAACACAAACCTGCTACCCAGCGACTACCTCTACGCATTATAAATTCAGGCTGTTCCACATAACTCAGCTGCAATTCTCCCTTAGTTTTATTTTATTGATACAGGCATCACCTGTATCACTTGCTGTTACAATCCCAGACTTGCTGCCCTGCCCTCAGTGTTCCAGTATAGCACCCACAGAAACTACACTTCTGCTATAGTTACTTTTTAAGGAAACGTCAAAGGGTTTTCTTTAAAAAGTGTCAGAAGCTAAGTGTGAAGGCTTTGCTAATACAGCCACACCAGTAAGGACCATACAGCATGGGAATGCTGTTACACTCTTAGCATGGGTATGAATAGCGAAGGTATGGTTAATTTTGCTTGGGAAAGTGTAGCCACAGGAAAGCTGAGAGTGGTTTGTTTGGTTTGGTTTGCTTTCTTTTAATCAAGTTAAGCTACAACAGCAAAACCGAAGTTTTGCAGCATAAACGGTAGGATTTCTTCAGCTCATTTCCACCCGTTGCACCATGCTGCCCTTTTGCTAGCATGGTTTTGAGAGCTAAAACTTTTCTCTCTGACACCTAGAAAGCTGTCTTCTGTCTCAGGCAAATTCCACACATCTGAATACAAAGATCATCCTAGTATAGTTTTCATATGACATTTCTTTATTAAACATTACCAAGGTATTTTATGTCTGTCTGAAAAACAAAGAATATTACGAAAGATAAACTGGAGTATCTGAGCCGCAGAAGGGCCTGAACAGTTCATTAGATAAAAAATCAACAGAAAATGAATTCCAAACCCCAAAAGATGATAGCAAATTGCTTGTATTGGCATTTCAGGTGGATTTTTTTCCAGATTACCCTACAGGTTAAGAAAAAAAGACTTGGAAACAGTGACTCCTAAAACAAACTGAACAAAGACTGATGTCTATTTGCAGAAATATTAGTTCTCAGTGGGTATGTCTGCATTCAATATTTTCTATATTATTACATGGTTTCACTGTTCCTAGAGTCTGTTCAGCTACTCTAATATTTTTTTTTATCATTATTATTATTATTTTTTGCTTAAGGATGTATTTTATTGCTGTTGATGGGAAAATCTGAGCCTTGTAACTTTCCGGGCTACAAATTCACAAGTGACAGTCAGACATGAACAGAATTTCAGCACACTCGATAAACAGAAACATGGAAACAATATCTTAAATGTAAGCAGGGAGTACTGATGTTAAAGCGTTGTTTTAAAAAGAGACAGGGAGAAACAATGGAATTCCTAGGTTTTCAACAAACTGAGAAAAAAGAAGGATTTATTTTCAGCCAGCAAATGTGACACACATTAAAAGGCCAGCAAAATCAAGCTCATAAAATAGGATTCCTCTAGATGGAACTCTTGAATTTGAAAGATGACAGTCATGTACAAAAGCATCGAAACTTAGGAAATTATTCTCTTCCTGCACAGCTTATTTCTGCTACTGAAACACCTCCTTAGAGGAAAATGGGCTTATCTCACCTACTCAGTCCATGGTATGATGAGACACAGCTCTCCTGTGCAGAAGACTTGAATGTAATGGACTTGAATAATGTAGTATAATAAATAAAATTATGACTATGATAGAGGTTTTGGCAGGTGCAGAGAGCTACCTATCTGTGTAGTTCCTTTTAGAGCAGGATTAAAGCTGCTAATCAAGGATTTTAGATTTGATTTCAGCTCTTGTTGAACTTTCTACTAACACTTGCAAACCTGCCTGGACAAGAAACAGATGTTTTTTTAAATGTATTTAATAATATTTTGATTATTCTGTAAGTAAAACAATCATATGAAAATACTATGTTAATGGATGTTAATGGGCTACAGAAAATCAAAGTCACTAAAGTAGAACAGAATATTTATAAAATATTATGAAGTACTGACACAGCCAAAGAAGAATATTACATAGCAATTTTGTCAACAGTAGCAGAGCAGTTCTGCAATAACCTTTAGGACAAGTGTGATATGTTTTAAAACTAACCATTAAAAATATTTTGGGGAAAACAAAAAAAGTGTATCTCTACAGACCTAAGTGATATACTTCAGCTTCAGAAAAACACAAAGATGCCAGCAGTAACACCTAGACACCACAAATATATTCACTGAGAACACAAAAGCAGATGAGGTAGAAGTGCTAAAATGAAAAAGAGCTTTGCAGGATAATACATCCCAACTGAAGCACTTGCAAGGTAAAATAGAGTAATATGAGGCAGCTGCCCCTAAAGCCTCTGCACTCACACTGAGGAAACAGGTATCAGCTGGATGTCAGGCCCTTGAACCCTCCATCAACACTGCACGGAAAGTAACTGCCATAACCAAGATCTCTGCACTTCAGCACAGGGCACATGTGAAAATAATAGACACGTTAGAAAGCACAATGTGATAACAGGTAGTGAATGTCGACTTCTGCCAGTGACTGTGCAGTTTTTATTCTTTGCATTTTTAGCTTCACATCTTGACTGCTGAAACACTTTTCTTGGGGCTATCTTTGAAACATAAAGAGAAATTCTGTCTGGCAGAAAACATAATGTGCATGACCTACCATGGTACACATAAGCATGTGCTGTACTCGCTCATAGCTATCTGTTTGCTTCTGGCTGTTATTAGAGGTACCAGTTACGCTCGTAAACTCATACTGCATATGTAACACATTTATCTTCAAAATATCACTTTTCTCATAGAATTTCTCACAGCAGTTGCGATGCTTTGCTTCCCTGTTTCTGAGAAGTCCTAGGACTACCTCTGGGGATGCCGGTTAGCCAGATATCCTCCACGCATGGGTCATGGTCCAGGAGCTGCCTTTCCCCTTGCAGGGCTCCAAAGATCCCAGCTCCTGCAGTCAATGAAACATACAGCTCAGATATAACTCCCAGCAAAAATTAAAAACTATAAAAATACATGCAAAAAAACATTTCAAAGACACGCCTACATAACACATGCAGCGATATCGCCCCAGCCCAGAGACAGCCCAAAGCACAGTCCCTGTAGATTGCCACATGTAAGATTATTTGCTCCAGTGCATAACAAGAAAACTGCACACAAGAAAAAGTGACGCAGCAGACCCAAAATATATTAACTGATCTATTTCTATTTCTGCCAGGAACAGTAGGGAGGACCAAAAACACCTGTGACCCTCTGAGGTGCAACAGAGACCTCTGTCACTGCTGCCAGAGGAAAGCGCTCCTGGCCATGGGTCCCATCCTGCACCCTGGCACACCACTGGTGCCAGCTCTGGCACAAGCTGAGCCAGAGGAAGGGGTGAGCTCTGGATGGCACTGCTCTGGCCCTGGGTGGTCAGCGGGTGCTCCTGAGCCTTCAGGTGCCAAGCCAACAAGGACCATGCAAAATCTGTAATCGCTTGCTACCCCAAAGTGCAGCAGCAGACAACAGGGGTGGTGACAGTTTTTCAGAAG
The DNA here is from genome assembly GCF_023638135.1 of Falco biarmicus. NCBI lineage: Eukaryota > Metazoa > Chordata > Aves > Falconiformes > Falconidae > Falco > Falco biarmicus. The sequence continues at coordinate 82,346,499 of NC_079289.1, forward strand.
ACATTTTGTAATTGCAACTGTGTGTTTCATATACAGCAGCCAGATGCTTGTGGAGGGAGGGAGGGGGGAGAGCTGTAAATCTATAAATAAGTAATGGAGTGTTGGGCTATGAAATTCATAGATTAACATAGGAGAAACTCTCTCAGCGGCTGCATTAATGCCAGCACAGCGTTCAGCTGTTTGTCACTTTGAAATGACTCCTGCCTCCCACCACAAAAGCTGTGTGGGGCTTGCCTGGCCTCCTGTGTTCTTCTCTCGTGTTCATCTCTGGCCAAAAAGAATTAATTTGTCACTGAGATTGTACAGTCAGGATCTCGAGCTCTGCTAATGCCCGCTTAAATAATATGACTGCCTGATGTAACGCTGACCTCTCTGGTCTCCGAGTGCAGTTTGGTCCTCACCGCCTGTCGGAGAAGTTTTTGGGGGAACAAGAGGCACAAGGGGCCACCACAAACCTATTTCTGCTCTCACGCTATGAGCCTACACTTGATAGCAGAGACCCCAGGGTCACGGCAATATCCCACATGCTTCAGGTCTGCGAGAGGATTTATCAGTCTTGGAGAACGCCATGAGCACCCGTGGCTGTCAAGCAAGAACTGATTCAAACCTGCAGAAGCCTTTCCATATACTGCTTTTTCAGGGAGGAATTTAGAACTCCTTAAACACAGCAGCACCCACTTGCGCACTGCGTGGGCTCAACAGGCACTGGTACCGCACGTTCTGGAGAGCTGCTGCCACCACCTCCGGCCACCCAGCAGAGCCACAGCTGAAGCAGCAGCCAACTCCCCGGAGCTGCCTCCCCCACAGACCCCTCTTCCCCCTGCCACCCAGGGCACCACTGAGACTGTTGGCACGCCTGGGGCAGCTGCCCACTGATGTGAGTAGCTCCAAGCTTGTTTCTAACCCCTCTTGCAGGGACAACGCGCACTTCACCTCGCACAGCTGCCCAGCTTGACACAAGACCTTCCCCCAGGTTTCCCTGCCGAGGGCAGAGCCCAGGCACGGCATGGGGTACAGGCTCTGGCACAACTCACAGAGGTACCTCGCTGCCCAGCACCTCAGTCCCACAGCTCCTCTCCATCTACATTTATCCTGCCCGTTATCCATTTTATAGTGCTTCTCCAACTGACTATCATCTTCCATCATGGAAATATATACTTTGTAGTTAGTCACTTTATTCCTCTGCCAAGGATGCTCTCAAGCTCCTGTCAGTAAAAGCACCCTGTGTTCTCTTCATGCCATAGATCTTTAACTGCAGTAGTTATACATTACTTAGGCTGCACGTATTTCTTCCTAAAATAACACAGGCGTCTCTATAGACCTTCACTAGGCCTTTGATGCACTCCAGGCATCTTGCTTTTCAGTCCATTATTCAGTAACACAACTGAAATAATTGGGCCTTAGTACTTCCTAAGTCTTCACAATTTTTTTGACTCCTAGCAGGGTGAGTGGTCAGGTGTGATACAGAGCTCAGAGGAAGCTGAAAGAAAAGAGAATAGGTGAGTACGCTAGGAATTAAGCTAGCGCTTGTTGTCTGCCTCTGTAGAAGGGTGTAAGGCCTAGAGGAGAAAATCATAGATGGTACCACTAAGAACACAAGCGAAGAAGGTGAATGAATGAAAAAAATGTAAGTCAAACCCCACAAAAAGCTCCTGAAGCAGCATTACATCGCCCTCAAAACAATAGGTAAAATCCCTGGAGATTCCTGTCTCAAGCAGACCAGCAAGCAAGTCCACAACTGTGGCATGTGTGAGACAAATCTTGTTCCAGCTACCTCGCTGGGTGCTGCCTGATCTCAGACAGAAGCATTCCTCACGAGGTGCCGAGATATGAGTCACTGGGACATCTATGCTGTCCAGGCAAAGCACTCCCCATTTTTCAACCATGGTCCTGAAATCCCAGTTGCCCACAGCACATACATGCTTGTGCATGTTATACTTTGCATCTAGTCTTTGCTGTGGAGTGAATCAGTTCTCAAGACAGGGAAATTTGAGTACAAATGAGACACTGGAGATGGTGGGGACTGACCCCTCAGAGTATGTGTATGCTGCATGTGATGCCTTTGGCCTGCTCCGGTTCTGCAGGAGTACCCCAGCCAGGCTCTCCTCCTGCTGCAGTCCCCCATGCCCACATACTGTGTCTTTTAAGTACTGTGGTTTGACACACGAACGTGGTAACAGCAGGCTGCAAAGCAACCTTCTTATTTGCTTCTAGATTTTCTGCCTACAAATCATGTGCACAGTGTTTGAGATCAGCATCTGGAGAAGACAGGGACCTGCTTCTTTGTGGGTGCCACATTTACAGACAGGGATTTGTAGGTGGGAAAACTGTTCTAAAATAAATACAAGTATCCTGGACTTGTGGTATGTGCTTTGCTAGGGCCCAGGAGTATCTTCCACCTGGGCAACAGGGCCCTGGCATATCAGGGAGAAATATATCTTGTGATACACCTGTCATCACCATTTCGGAGTACCTGCTACCACAGCACAGGTGGCTTGTTTGTTAATTGAATAGAAGAAAATCAATACATATCTTTTTAATGCAGTCAAGTATTTAAAGTATTGTAACCTAAAAGGACAAATCAAAACACCAAAGAGGAAAACCACAGAATATCTGTTAAAAAAGACCCAGGGTCTGAAATAGGATGTGCTGGTTGTAAACATATTCCATCACCTAGGTGCACCGCTCTCTCCAAGGAAGCAGCCACGAGATATGTTCTTTACGTAGTAAAATCCAGGGAAACATTTCTGCAGCACGGAGGCGTGCAGGCTAGCAGTGAGGCCAGCTGGGCAGACCTGCCCTGGAATCACCTCTTGTGTGATCCCACTGAAAGCAGTAGGGTTGAACAGGCTTACAAATCAGGAGAGCGGGACGCCCACTACCAGCTGTTGAAGCTGCAAACTAAATCTGATGATCGCAGCCAGAAATGTGCAAGACTTTGGTTAAAATGTTACAGAGGAGTCTAAAGATGATGTGGTAAATGTTCACACTGGTTACTCCAGTAAGCTCAGAACACTTCTGTTTAGGCAGGTCATTTTTCCCCAGGTTTAAACCATTGAGGCAGCAAGCAGAGTTTGGAACAACAGATCCAGGTTTGCCCATGGCTGGCAAACTGAAGTCAGGAAGTTTTTTGCTGAAGTCACATTATTTGGGTAAGGGGAGCTGGGTGAGGCCATAGGATGGCTTCTTGAGCAAAGTGTGATGTACAGTAACACCCAAAGCAGAAAATTCTCAGTCCTAAAAAAAAAAAAAAATAAGAGAGGATGATTCTAGAGGCAGATTCTTGTTTTATTAGGTGTAAATCAGATGTGATATTAAATCCATATGGTAAAGGTTAACATGTAAGAAGTATTGCATATTGATCACAGCACTTCAGAACTGGCCCATTTTTCATTAGCATTTTATTGGCTTCACAAGAATAGGCAGCGACACTGATACAGAATGCCTAAGAATTAACTGCAGCAGTAAATGATAATGCAAGTTTTAAAAAGATAATCATGCCTTCCTTATGCTTGTGATGCTAACAGAGATCCCTAATAGCAGCATCAATTCCATCTCCCAAACAAGGGGAAATTAACATGGGAGAAAGAAACTATGCAGATCTACTAATAAAATCATAAAGCTGATAGTAAAATGTTCCAGCAGCAGAGGAAAATGCAAAATAAATAGCAAAAATATATTAATTAGTACTTTCTCCATTCCACTGCATATATATCAGATTCCAGTACCTGCAAAAGCAGGAAAGCTTGTGGTATCAGAGCTCCAGTCTCTGAAACCTATCTTCCTATGACTGAGCAATTATCCCTGAAGGCCACTAAATTAAATAGGGGGAGACAGAGACAGTAACATTTTTTTCCCAAGGACACTGTAAGATTAGACATCTCCCTGGTACAGTTCTCAATGGAACAGTAACACGCTGCTTCCCCCTTATCCCCATATATTAATATCCCAAACTCTGAAAAACACCTCCCCAGTGGGTGAAATGGAACTGGCAGTGACCCTGTACACTGACTGGAGTGGGCTGGGGAAGGCAGGAGGGAGGCTTTGTACCCCGCTCAGCCCCTTCAAGGTCAGTGTGTCTCATGGAGGGGAGCAGCAGCCAGTCCCCAGCTCTGGAACTGCTGCACTACTCAAGCCTCAGGCTCACACAGGGGTATTTATGCTGGTTTGTGTCTGATTTGCATCACCTGGGCATGCTGGTTTACATGCAAGTAATCAGGACTGCAAGCACAAAATAAAATCAGTAAGGAAGGTATCCGTCAGTGATCTCACACCCTGCAGGTCCACCTGGACCTGGACCCGTCCACAATCCCGTCAGCTGAGCAGAGCCCACGCATGTGTCCGACGTCACTCCTGCCCACCCTGGCACGTGCCCTGCAGCAGCCCGCAGGCTGGGTGCCACCAAGTCCCACCGAGCAGCCAGGGCGCAGAGGCGCTTCGCAAGCTGGGGAGAGCACGGCGATGGCTGGCATTCAACAGGTAGCCGAGCTGAGGCTTTACACTGTAGCATTAATGGTGAACTCTATCTTGCTCTTTCTGCCTCTGCCAGCAATTGCAGGAAAACTCTTCTTTTTACTTCTTGCCTGCTGCTGAACACTGCTGTCTTCATGGAACTGCCTGTTACAGATCAAGCTCTTTCCCGAGCACTAATACTTAGGTCAGACCCCATTGTTGTGCATGTAAAGCTTGGAGCATTTACACTGCCTTCCACCCATCAGCACTGAATTTCACCTGCTGTTTCATTATGTGGTCATTCAGTGTCACAAAATCCTTCTGCAGCTCTCCAGGCAGCTTTCATTTGCGCTGCCCACAGTAACTTAGTGCCATCAGCCAGAGATGAAGTTATTTTGGCAAGTTATCTGAAACGTCTTCTTCTTCTCACAAAAAAATCATTCTGTCAAATAAACAATTCCTCTTCTGTGAGCACACCACCAATTAATGGAGGTTAATTGTCTACAACAAACAACCATTCAATGTATTCATTACACTAATGAGATTTCCTTTTTAGAGGATGTATTAGTTGAAAAATGCAGTTTTGTTGACTTGGCTTTTAACTGTGGCAAGGAAATGTGCTTGAATTTGGGAAAATCTTTCATTCCAAGAGAAAATGACAACTGCTCTTAAAAGAAAATGGATATTTATCTGCTAGTTGACACTTAGGTCTCCCTGAGCAAAAGATCAAAAGAACCGCTTTCAAATACATTAATTTACTAGGTGTTTTGTAATATAAATATGTGTGATACTGCAGTTGCACCCACTTGTTACATCAACTATAAATATTTTTTAAAGCATAACTGACCCTAAGAAAGCAATCTTGTCTTCCTGTGTCACCACCAGGTTGCCATCACAGAGCTAAAATTACCTAGTTTTCACAGCAATGTGCTGGAAAGCCAGTGGTAAGTAACAGTTAAGATACTTTCGATTTCCGTATTTAAAGTTTTTGCAGTTACAATGATTCAGCTGATAAAAGGTTGTCCGTTAAAATTAAAAGGCACATATCACCAGAGACAATTACATTGGACTGGGTTTGGCACTGCTACAGCCACACCACTACATACTATTAATCGACAGTCAGGCTGTGTACTGCTGTTCTCCTCTCCATTCATACCCATGTTTTCAATGCAGACCAAGTAAGAATCTAGTGTTTCAATGATTACTAAAGAGATATTCAAACTATTCCATAAGAAAAAAAATAGATTTTGGTACTCAGAGGTTAGCAAGCCCTTAAAGAAGGAAAGAAAATAGACTGACTATGATCTTTGTCACATATTCCTAAGCCCATCCACAGCATTTTCACATCCTGTGAGTATCTGCGTGACTCTCATTTTGCTTGCACAAATGTTTGTGCTGATCCTTCTTCACTGGTGTGTGCCACATACTAAGCTGCTATCATAAACAAGGCTCCGTCAGACCAGGTGTTTTGCAAAGACCTGTAAAGACATTTTATCCCAAGAAATTTGAAACTAAGAAATTTAAAAACAACCACAGTGGTAACAATTTTAAGTTTTATGCACATGGCTTTATGGTATTTACCTGTTGCTTACTTAGACTGCACTTGCACCCACCATTTGTGTCAAACTCCACCTTGAAGGTAAGGGCCTCCAGTGAGGTTGTCCACATGCATGTGGACATGTAGTCATCATTTGTTAAAGACCTGTGAAAGCTATATGATCTCTCATGAGGGAAGTGCTCTGCAGTACTTAGAGCCATTTCAATTTGATGATTTAAAAAGGCATATATCGTGTGGTGAATATGAAGAGAGAGAAATGGGAAAGGAAAGATAATGAGAAGGCCCACCAAAAAGATGGATTAAAAGCATCAGGTGCTCCACCAGGCCAAGAAGCCAACTCATTATGAGTCAGTTCCACAGGTCCAGTTTCACTTATCTTTTCCAAATAATATGTCTTTAACTTTCAAGAAGGGTTTGGCTGTGGGGACTGAAAAATAGCACGGGCCACAGGGCAAAGAATGGTGGATGAATGTTTATAAGAGCATCTACTTAAAAGTGAAAACTCACTTTCATTGTATGTGTAGGTACATTTCTCACTTCAGCTGAGTGTGAAGAAAAGATCATTAAGAGCACAGGCGTGAGTTACAAAAATATTTCACTGCAATTAACAAGATGCTAAACTGGATGAGATGTGATGGGAAACACATCCCTTGGCATGGATTCCACCACTGCTCCATTTGGACTCAGGAAAGCAAATACCAGCTTTAACTCAATTATTTTACTCCAGCAAAAACTGCTGTGGCCTTATTCATCCTATTGAATCTGCCTTCTCTTCAAGTCTCACATATAGTTCCTCCTCCATGAATGGGGAGAAGAGCCAGATGCCCCCTGTCAGTCGAGTGATAGCACAGTATTTTTAGCAAAGAAAAGTTCCAATATGCTGTTCCAGACCATTTTGATGCAGAATTAGCTCTAAAAATAATCCACTTGTCTCAGCTCCCCTCCCCAAAGCCTCCCAACTAGTCACATATGCAGCCAGTAAAACAAATACAAAACATTACTACATCAGAACTCGTGTTAACAGATTACATCCTGAGAGACTACTGCCACTCTGGGTAGATTCTCAGAGCTAGCACTTCCAAACCAAACCTTTATCACATGCCTTGGATGCACAATGGGGTTAGGGTGAACAGGGTTAGGAACATTTTATGAATGCAAATTAAACAGCAAGAATAGAAAAGGCATAAGATGTTCCAAACCTGAAACATTTAGTAAGAGCAAATAAAAAAATAAAAGTGTAAAAAACCCCACAAAGAACCTTCAATCTCACTTGATTAGGTGATACTTCTTTAATCAGCAAATGGCAATCTCGTTTCAAACTGAAGATTGTTGCTACAAAGAACATGAGAACAAACTAAATCATCTAGCACTTATTTAAAAAGCTGCAACACCAGCAGGCTTGTTGTAATATAATAGAGTAGTAGAGCAATTATACTCTGGGATTAGTATTTATAGAACATAATCAGGTTTTCCTTATTTAAATTATTATTCAATAATTTGTGCTCCTTAGAAGCATCTTCAAGTTGATGTAGGGTTTGAAATAAGTCTTAATGAAAATACAGCAAAACCCTGGCAGGAATCTGGAACGATGTTCTCTGCCCCTCAGAGATCACAAGTGGTGTGGTCCCTGCGAGTCTTGCACTTCAGGAGCAAGGATCTCCCTTTCTGAGCTGAAGGAATGAACACCAGACAGATTAGGGGACAGGTTATTAAACGGCATGAAGTAGGTGCTGTGAAAAGGATTTGCAACACTGCTTGGGACAATGGCTGTTCTGTAGCAAGAAATGCAAGAAACCAAGAGAAGTCACATACTGAACCTCACCAGGAGGAGGGAGAGGAGGGTATTTTTCCACAGGCAATCCAAGAACTTATGATACTGACATGCCAGCAATCCCTGTGAAGCCAGAGCCTCAGAAAATCAAGTGTGAACCTCCAGGATGACCAACCAGTGACACAAGGACACAGTGAGACATGCCTCCAGGTTTCTTTCTTCCAGGACGGTACCTTCTCTTGAGCGGGAGCAATCGGTCACCATGTGTTCATACTGCACAAAGCCCAACCACGACTAGTCCGGGCAAAGGTCTCTGTGGGCTATTGCAACACAAATTGTGTGCAATAATGACTATTATTTCTAAAGCATAGTTAAAACTAGCATCAGAGCACTATTGCTACTTATTATTTACTATTTAATTTATCAACTTCATTTAAACTATTTACTTTAAATGTGAAGAAGGTATATGCCATGATTTCTTTATCTGAGTCAGAACAAGAGCAGTGCCCAGATTAGAGAGATGGACCTACAAGGCAACAAATCCCTTACACCCACAGGGTAGGGGATCAATGTCTGTTTTCTATCAGGAGGAATTGACAGTATTTTAAGGTGCTAATTGTTAGTACTGCCAATTCTGAGCTCAACATCTGCGTTGTAATGAGCCCTGCTTCAAATTCAAAAATGCACGCACGTTTTATAACAGCGTGTAGGAGTGTTAATGGCTTAGCTGCACTCTTCGGGAAAGCATTTCTTACATCTGAGTGTGTATAACTCCTCATCATTTTATTCTTTGCCCTTCTTTTCACCATATAGTAAATACCCAAAGTGCTTTATAAACTTTGCATCTAAGTTAACTACCCAAGCTAGGATTTTGCTTTATAAGCACGCAGGAGAACCCTTCAGTTCCCCTGTCTTCAACATACGTCCTGCTTATAGACAGGAAAAAACTGTCACCTGGTTCTGGAGTTCTCAGCATCCAGTTTCTCTGGTATTAACAGAGATTCCTAGACCCCACTCCTGGGACATCTCAGTCTCATTGAGCACCCAAATCTGCTTGGCACTGCCCAGTTGAATCCAGTGTCAACCCAACACCCACCTCGGATTAGCACGGGGGAAAAAGCCCATGCCTTTCCTCTCTGGAAATGGTCTGTGACAGCAGTGGAGCAGAAGACAGCCCAATCAAGCATCTTCATAGGGAATACTGATATGTTACAGCAGACACACAAACGGGGAAAACGGAATACTTGAGATTAAATGAATTAAATTAATTGCTGATAGAGCTTCTGTCTTCAGCAAACTAGGGTTTTTAAATCTCACCAAACACACAGCTATCTGCCCTCCTTTCTGTGTCTTCAGATTATAAGAATTGCAAAATTTCTTGTTTGTTCATATCATCTGATCAGCTTCCAGGCAATGGCTGTCAGCAGTGAACTTCTCTCGACGGCATGTCACTAATGGGGACAATTTGCAAAGTATCAATGCAATACAGAGAAAAAAATGCTTTGCATTTCATTTTAGAAAGAGCTGAATAGAATATAGCATCCACCACATGATTCCCCTGTACAGTCTCTGTTAACTGCTCAGAGGTGCTCAATACTTGGGAAATCCTTGAAATGAGTGCCTTTTCCCTCTTGTGACTTGACCCAGACAAGCCCAGGCTGATTGGGGTTGCTGGTGGAACTGAAAACAGTTTTGCCCTCTGCCTTTTTTAAAACAGCAGCCAACCACATCAATCCAGCTTTGTTTGTGACACGACTAGAAGCTACAAACTGGCCACTTTCATTGTTTCTTTTTTAATTTCCCTCCATCAAACAGTTCTTTATTTCCCTTCACCTTTGTATCTTGCCTAGCAATCCAGTGATTCACAAATGTATCTTTTTCATACCTTTAGCAAAGATATTTTAATAGAAATATTAGCTTGACTTAGGTGAACAATGCCAAAGTGCACTTCCAAGTGTAAGTCTGAATTGAAAATCAGGAATTTGCTTTGATATTCACAGTACCTTTGGTCCTTGTAAATATTCATATAAAGGGTTTTTTCACCACAAAGACAACCAATATGTTTGCAAGTTCATGTGAAGGCGCTGGCACTTCTATAAACAACAATAAGATAGTCATCTATTTACAGAACAAAATAAACGGCAGGGGACTTAAGCGGCTATTCCAGCATTGGAAGTAATAAAGTACAAATGGATGACAATGTAAATATTACCACATCCAGGGGAATAAGAGTGTAACTCGTACGTGCCTCTGCCAGTATACTAATCCATATCTCACATGTATTATTGCTTTGGTTATTTAAACAAACAGCTGGATTTCTCCACCTTCAGTGGCTAATCTGAAAAGAGAAGATTCCTATTCCTACATCATATGGGTGAAACTAGAGAGGAAATGGTGATTCTGTTTTCAGAAAAGATACTGGTCTGTGCTGGATCCGTGACTCTGTAATACAGCTTAAGATTTCGTAGAATCACAGAACATCTCAAGTTGGATGGGACCCATAAGGATCATTGAGTCCAACTCCCTGCTCCTTGCAGAACTACCTAAAACTAAACCATATGACTAAGAGTGTTGCCCAGATGGGCCTTGAGCTCTGACAGGCTTGGCGTCATGACCACTTCCCTGGGGAGTCCGTTTCAGTGAGTGACCACTCTCACAGTGAACAACCTTCTCCTAATGTCCAATCTGAACTTCCCCTGACACCCATTTAGTCCCATTTATCTCTTAGTTTTCTTTTTAATTTTTAGATGTCGTTCTCTTTTTTATTATTATTTTTCCTGTCTGAAATAATTAGTCATGTTTTCCGTGTGAACCTGGAGGGTGCATCAGCTGGAGTTTAGCAGTTGTTTAGCAGTTCAACTGGAAAAGTGCATTCTTGCATTTAGACCCGTTCCAGAAATTCAGTTCCTGGTGCCTTGTGGAAGGCAGGGCAAACACGCCATGGTTTGTGACTTGTGGCAGGAAAGAGCGCCTGTAGTGCCAGACACTTTTGCACTCATGAGAAAGATGCACAGGCTGCAGACCCTGGAAGGGCCTAAACTTCACTTCTTCACTCGAGGTGCATGAAAGTAGGCAAGAAAAACAAAGCCCCACATGGAAGTGCTGCTGCAGCCTGTGCACAGCGGCTGTCCTCTCTTTCTTCCCCTCATTGCCACAGCTCAGCCATGAGTTGGCTGTTTAAACAGTGCAGAAGACGGGACCGATTTGTGAAATTATTTTCCTGTGTATGAAATGCTTTGTATGCAGTCTTTTTGACAGGTAGAAGCTCCTGTGCACTCCAAGGCTTCCTTTTCTCCTTTATTTAGGAGTTCTTGATTTTAACAGGAGAATATCGACTGTTGTAACTGTGAGAAACGTTACATGGTGTCAATCTCAGATATGATATAGAAGGAATTTGTACAGAATAGACTGCAGGCAAATTAATGCATGCTGTCAATCTAAACTCACTGTTGCCAGGCATTTATAGACCATATCTAAATTATATTAATTTTCAACTGTCCATACTGCCAGCCTGACAGGTGACTGGTTCATGTAATAGTTGTACTTTCTTCTCATTAAAAGATACTTGCAAAAGCACCTTTAAGTAAATATACAAGTCGCATGACAAGAAAGCGGTGTTTCTCTAGCAGCCTTTGCTCTGCACGTTTCTGGCAGGTTTTTTTCCTCACGTTCCACATCAATAATGCAACAGCAACCAAAAGGCCATGTAGACATTTAATCTGTGAGTGCTGAGGGCACACAGCTACCGGCCGAACGTTCTGCAAACATTCTCCATCATCTGCTTCCACACCAGGGAGTTGCCATTGAAGACTTCCCGAAGTCTAAGTTAGATTCATTTTAAAATACAGCACTTTTTGACACTAAATAAAATAAACTCTTAGCTTTATTGAATTATATGAAAAAAAAGAGGAAAAATTATGCCTTTAAACCATCTTCTTGTCTCATCTGAAAACAGCTACCAGGAGCAGGCTAAAGTTTCCAAGTGATGGCATGTAAAAGCACCCTTTGTCCAATTTATAACTTGTATGTATCTACGTAAATATATATATCATCTTCCTTACTGCACCTAACAGAGTTGCGTAACACTGATGGTAGCAAGAGAGGAGCATCAAGAGACAGCATGAAGAAAGGGAGCAGGGCTACAAAATGAAGAGACCAAAGGACAGACTCCATATCTACTCTTACCCAACCAGAATGGAGCAATACAAATTTTATTCTCCAATGGTGTCTTCCAGACACAGCTGACGATGCTTTGTTTGACTTTGCCCTATGCTTTGAGATTGTTCACTTAGATCAACACATAAATATGGAAGGCAATTATTGTTGTGAAACATGCTTCAAATAGTGAAATATTATTGACTATAATTCACATCCCATTATATACACACCGCCAAAGTGCAATTAATCATATGCAAATTTTATAAACATTATAGTTGTCAACATTTAAAGTCACTGTCAATGCTTTTGCAGGTAATTAATATATGGAAAGCATTCCCTCAGTTAAGAAAAGAGAACACCTAAGGAACGGTATGGTAATCTTACCTTCTCTCAAAGGCAAAACTGTAAAGATTTTAGTGGTGACACTGTCTCCGTAATAAATGTAGGCTGCCTGAGCTAAACACATGAGAATATATATATAGCATGAACTTTTATTTAAAAGTTAGCTTGTTGCCCACAGAAAAATAAGAGTTTTTTTATCCTTTTTCTTGCTTCTTCTGGTACTTTCTGACTCCTGAATGCCAGGAAGTAGAAAAAACAATTAATATTAAAAATTACTGTCATTACAGAACAAATAATACAATACATAATACCCCTGACACCAAATCTTAGATAAGAATTCAGTCCGCAAGAGGACCCTGTTGGAAATGTTATTGTGGAACTGCAAAAAGGTAGACGCCACCTTTGGGTTTGCTTCTCAGTCCCAGGGGCAGAAATAAAAATAGAAACTCCAGAGGGAGCAGGGACAGGACAGCTCGGAAGGTAAGAAACTGGGCTGCCTTCACCTCTTCCCTCTTGCAATGTCACAGTCACCTGCTCCTGTTGTTATCCTAAGGATGTGTCTATTGCCACTGGAAGGTCCTTGGGATAGCACGGTTTAAAAGAAAAACAAAACACTGCAGTTTACCAGAGGGAAAAGTTACTGAGAGTCATTAGGTGAAAGGGTAGCCCTTTCTACCCATATATATATATATATTCTTATACTTTATCTGCAGTATTTCTAGAACACCCAAGAACTTAGTCTTTGCATGTTCCTTGAAAAAAGAGGTGTGCACAAATATATGGCAAACATGTTCCCGGAAAGAAAGATAGCTGCTGATAAATGAGCTCTGAATTAGGTGACAACCCCGCCGTAGGGGGGAGGACTGGAAAGATCAAGGTGTACCCACACTGCCGTCTGTGACAGAGCTGCAATTGCTACTGTAAGTGCAGCAGAGCAGATCTGGCTTTGTGCTAACTGCTTCTCGGGTGGGTTTGGCAGCCTGAGCTGTGCTCCGAGCTGCTACCACCGAGCTGCAGGCAGCAGCTGTGAGAGTTAATTAAAGACCGGCTTGAGCATCCTTCCAGCACAGTGCTGCAATAGCACTGACTTCGGTGTACTGTTTAGGCAGTATTACAAAAGTATAAAAGTATTACACATAGAATAATGATAAGTCTACAGTGGATAGATGGCTGTTCCTTATTTACTCTTTCACATAAAACAGCACTAGGACAGTGTCAGTAAAATAGACTTTTGCACATGAGGCATAATTAGCTGATGGAGTTTCTCTCTAGCACACATTACTACACCCAACAAGTCAGAAGAATTCCAAAAAAGGGTAGAGATTTGTATAAATTGTGAGAAGAGAGTAAAAGAGACAAATCACACATAAACACTGAAAAACACTAACGCTAAAGCAAACAGCAAAAACTCTCTTTTAACTATTAGGATTTAGGAAGACTACAGACAATATATTTCATAGCTGTTTCTTACACCATTTTCTAAATTGTTTGGTGTGGGCTGCTCTAAGAAACTGCCAGAGTTCTGGAACAGAGGAGTTCCCAGTACACGATTTGATATGGGAGGTGCTAATGATGCTGGGTATCATCATCACAGTTGCTCAGCAAGCATTCCCCAGACACGAAGTGAGCCTACAGATGCTGCTTTGTGAACACAGCTCTCCTTTTGTCCTGAGATGTTGAGCAATGATACATTCAGCAGCTCACTCTTTTATTATATTGTTTTTATAGTCTTTAAAGGTCTGAATATGACTTTCCATCTTTCCAGCAGTGCTTTTTCTTTATTGCTTGCATGAATTGTTCCATTTCATTATCTACCAGCACAGTATATCTTCCTTGTTTTGACAAGGACTGTTCTGTTACAATTACCTGCTGTCGTTGGGGTTCAAGTGAAGGTGCTGCCAGCTGGACAGAGGCTGTAAAGCAACACAAGTGAATTCCCCAGTGTTAAAGTTTCTTTGAAAATACAGGAAGCAATTAGCTACCTCTATATTTAAGAGGAGTGCTTGTATTGCAATGAGACTCTGCCAGCCGGAGGTTGGAGGCAGATGGGGGTCTGATGCTTCCCAAACTTCAGAGATGTTTGACTACTTCATCACAACATAAAAACTCTTCATCTCATCTGGAAAATTCGTAACATATAAGAACATGTTATACTTAGCCACAAAATAACATGGGGATAACCTGCACCAAACCTTTCAAAAGCAGCATTCCACATCATTCTAACAAGGAGAAACAGAAAGTTCATGACAGGTGGTAGAACTGACAGAAAGTGCATGTTCTTCTGACAGGCTGAGCACCTCTTGTCTCAGCTAACCTGAGTAGGAATCAGTAGGAGACAGAAACTAGGGCTTACCAGCATTACAGGCCTGCGGCCAGAAACACAGAAAAGAAAGGGAGAGGATGCAGGAGATGGCAGCATGGGCTCATGCAGGTCACCTGCTCCTCTACCCAACAGGTGGACGAGGAACTCCCTCATGCCCCTGTACATGCTGCTGGAGGGACAGTCTGTGACCAGTGGTGACCTCCAGACCAGGACTGCTGGAGGAAAGGCTTAGGACATACGGGACACCTATTACCTCCTGAAGGATTTGTTCACACAATGTAATAATGAAAAAAATTAATACAGCCTCATTCCAAGAAACAAAAAAACACAGCACAATATTTCAAAGTTGTTTGTTTGTTTTTTTCAAGACGATGGCTGGGACACATGTGGAGGCCATGATAACCCCAAAGGGTATTACCATTAAACCAGACTGCAACCAAACGTGCAGCTTCAGTAACAGATGACCAGAAGGCTGAAGCCATACACAAGAGCCATGCTCCTACATAAGGGATAGAAAAATTAAAGAAAAAGAGGAATTTCCACTATAACATCCTAAGTGAAGCTAATCAACATTTAGTACATTTAGCATGGTTAGTACTTTTTGCCAAATTGATCTTAGTTATATACATTATCTTTATTTGCCTTAGTAAGGCATAGGAATGTGGGGTTTTGACATTTTTTGTAACTAGTTTCTACTGAGCTAGTGAGTCTAGAAATAATCATTACTATCTGAAAAATGAAAATTAACCTTTTACTAGCTTGTTCCCTCTAGAAGTTTACCTGTTAATCATAACTGTGATAACCTTTCTCTTTTGCAGACTATACGCTACAAATGGAAATTTTCCTTCTCTGAAGCAGCTTCAGTTTCATGGAAGCCTAGAGAGATTCCTCTAATTTTCCAACTATCGCAGTCTCCAAACATTTTACTCTTGAACATAATTATTAGATCCATCAGCTTTGTGTTTCATCTATGTGTTCCTAACAGATGAGATGGTTTTGTGCCCCCTCATAAACTTACAAATTAAACTCCTACATGCTCTCCTGCTTCTTAATTTGGTGCTTTGGGACAGCACTGCTGTTAGCTCACTTAAGAACAAAACCATTATTCATATGAGCTGCAGCAACCTCATCTTCAAATAGCAAACTGCAACTTCCAAAACAAATTTGCATTACACTCAATGTTTAGCTTAAGCATTCAGTACCGCACAACAGAAGCTCAAGCGCATTCAATTTAACAATATATGGAAGAAATTTTTTCCAGAAAAGAAAAGTGAAATTTACGTCAGAAGTCTGGGGTAATCTCGTGTTAATGAATATGGTTTTGATGGGTCTTTTATAGTCAGGTTCATCACTGACTGCCCTCGCAGCACCAACAAGTGAATATGAGTAACTATGCTCAGGAACAGCATATAATTGCCACTTTATATGGTATAAATAATTGCTTAGGCAGCAAAAAATAGTGAACTGTTTTCTCCTTAGACTTTAAACTGCTCTATTACTTTTTTCAACATAGAGAGATGCACTGTAGCCTCGCACTGGGGTGTGCAATCCAATAATGAGGCATAAGAACAAGGCAGTGAGTTAATCCATAACTCCTAAAGGCAATTAGGGTACCTAAAAGTAGTAACTGCCAGGATGCTTCTAGTGACACTAGCGATGTTCAGCAGATAGCAAATTCAGGGATAGCAAGAGTCACATCTTTGAAAGGTACCAAAATATGGTGGTGTTGGCGTCCTTGCTTACATGGCAATGAGAGCGTGCAGGGGTCTGGCTAAACCTTGCTCTTTCCCTAACCCTATGCACTTGTTAAGTGAAGTCAGTAATTGGTCTGAAATATTTAACTCCATTTTATAACACTTGCATGATGATAGCAACCTTTGTAGAGCAGGCTGCAATTTCCAAATGTACACAAGTCGTAACTATGAACACTGCAGTAGCTGCTGCCCTTCCAGAGGGATTGATGTGCCATGGGGAGGGAAGCAGTGCTGGAAAAGAAGGTTTGGTCCTTCAGTTTCTTCTCAGAGATAAGACATAAACATGGAACAGGCCAGTGTGGGTCTACTAATTCATATGCAGGAGTAAATTTGTTCTCCTGGTGGTAAGGATGAGAAATTAAGTTCAGGAGCCACATAGCCAGGGCAGTCATGATGTGAATGAGATGTTACCTGAATAAAGCCTCTACTTCTTTCAACAAAAATCTTTACAAAAGGTTTTAGCCTCTCCTTTGTTAGGCATTTTTCCTTTCAGGAGAAACCTGGGATCCATAAATCTGAGTCCCCAAGCTCAGGTCCTGCCTGAGACTCCATAGAGAAGAAATTTCCCCTTTCTGATGGGCTGACAAACCTCCCCTGTGATCTAGCAAGAATGACATCCGGACAACCCCAGGTGCACAAAGGTTAGAACAACACTAGTCTGCTGAAAGGGGTACAGTAATGAAAGCCAAAAAAACCCCAACCCAACCTGGCATTTGTAATACCACTCCAGAGGTACAAAGTGGAACTTTGATAACAACAGAAGTACTCTCATTAAAATCTTCCTCTTTCTGTTTCCAATGCTTATTAGTTGGAATACAGGGAACTACATGCAGGTTTTTCTAAATCAAACAGCACTGCATTTATGAGGGCTTATGATGCAGTGATGCCAATTTAATAATAATAACCATGATTATTGTTTTACTTTTCAAAAAATGTATATCTTAATATGACTTGTAACTCAGTAAATAAGTCTCTTGTCTAGACTGCAATTTAATCTTTCAAAAGAAATTACCAACCATTTTAGAATTTGAATCAGTCGCTATTGAAATATTCGCAGCGCTTTAAGTACATCATTTTACACAGGATTTAATTTCATATGGGTATATATCCTAGGGAAGCAATGCCTATTTTGTCTCCTTGGGCTGCACTGGTAGGTGATGGGTATGGCTCCTTGCATCCCCATCCATATGAAACCAAGTAATCAAATCACTGTACCAGAAGGTATCCAACCAAGTTAACAATGTCATCCCAAACTGATGCCATGAAGCAAATAATTGTTAATTCATTTCCCTGAAAGGTACAAGCTACTTGGGAAAGTGCACTTACACAGTGGCTTGATGTCCATAGGTTTACATTGCATTGCCCTGTCTTAATTTCTACCACCCTTAGCTCCAGGAGACCCACTTCCACCCACCTCTGAATTAACAAGCTGTTATACTCACTGCATTTGTCTCCCTCCGCACCTCTCCGTGTGTGGCTATCACCTTCTATTTGTTGACAATCTGCTTTTTATTCCTGGGATGAGAATTTGTGAGGTTTAAGCATTCTCTTTTATTTCAAGCTTTTAGAAGAGTAAATGCTCCTAGACTGGATGAAGTCAAGCATATGTGTTTTGGGTTTTTTTTCCTCACTATGCTATTTTTCCTTAGGGAATGATATTTTCCCCATTGTTCTAGCTCCTGTGTAATTTTCCTTTACTGCCCTCTTCTGATTTAACTCTTGAATATTAGGTAGGTTAATAGTGAATAGATAACCTGCAAGTCATCCAATACTGTAAAGACATTGTAAATGCTACCGGCACTTTGCTCACTCTGCCCATTAGCTACAGCCATCGTTGTATCTTCGGTGACAGCATACACATAAAACATCATCAAGGACACTAGACAAAAGAATTCCCAAGTTTTGTGGATAAATCAGAAGAATTTAAACATAAACTTCCATACTTTCTACAAACTTCCATTACTGCCAGCAATACATTTTTAGATGATGTCATAATGCATACATCACAAATACCCAGATAAGCGAGGCTTGTAGCAATCTTCCTACCAAACAGCCAGAGAGCATACATATATGAATATCTTTTTGACAGTATTTGGGCTGGAGGAAAAACCCCAACATTTTTCTCAGGCTCATCAAAAAGCAACTGGCTTTTTAAGCACAGGGTTTGACCCATGGGGTTTTATTTAGGGGACTTTATTGGTTTCAGTATTTTGCCATTGCACACTGATACAAACAACTTATTCTATGTATATTTCAAATTTAGTCTGTGCTCATTATGAAATTAAATAGCCTAATATGAAATTTGAAATTACATGCTTTTATCTCTGTGTAAACAGCATCTCCCAATAAAGTAACCTGTAACACAGTTATGGAAGGAAATTATTTTAGAAATGGCAATTCTCATCTGAATTTGTCTGTTCCCTTTATAGATTGAGTCAACAACTCTTTATAGACAAATGTTAGTCTTTACTACTTTTTCCTTTTGCAAGTACTGCATACACCTCTGGGAGCCTAAACTGGGGTGTCTTTATGAATCATTATACTTCAAGAATTGCAATGAAACCCATTAACTACATCTCAAATTCAGAAATCCTGCCGCTGGTCATTCATGAGCCATAGAGGAACACAATCTTAATTTGCAGGATACATTTGCTAAGCTGGTATCTGACAAAGCTAATACATCTGACATAGGAATGACAGAGGCAGTCCATCTGGAGCCCTCTAGTCACCAACTTTACAGTTGTTTCAGTCCAGAGCTGCAGCATCCTAATGTTTGGCCAGCAGTTTCTTGAATGCACAGGAAAGTGGTAGCATCCACCAGTTCAGACCACAAGAACCAGGAACTGATTGCTAACCCCCCAGAAACAGTGGACTTGGGAACCTGAACCTCCAGAATCCTTACCAAACCAGCTGGATCTCTAGGAGGAGAACACCTGAAGTCAGCCCAGCCAGACAAACAGGACATCCTCCCCCAGTCTACCAGAGAAGGGTTAAAGTGGCTCCTTTAAACTTGCTGAACCTGACTTAATCAGAGCAGGTGAGACTCAACTTCTAATCACTCTGTCATAAAAAACACTTTGTGGCACCATTTCAGAAGCTCTTCTGTGAGAGGAGAGGACAGGTAAAGGGAGAAGTAAGGCACATGCACCACAGCCCTGAAGAGGCTGGAAGGTCCTCACTGCATCCTCACATCCAAGTGACTGTCTAATCATTGTGGTCTGTGACCTCCTGCTCATGGCATTTGTCTCTGGCACTGCTAGCTAGCTGAACTGAACCACAACAATCATCTAAGCTAAACCGTAGGTAGAGAGGTAATTGCACACAGCCTGCTGCCACCCTAAAAAAACCCATATACTGTAAGCTGGAGTGTTTCCAGGGCCCCAGGCAGTGTCTCACTGACAATATTTCTTATGTTTAGAAACCACTCTCCTTCCAATAGCCAAGTTAAAATTATGTATATTACTCTTACAGCTTTCACTCTGTGACTTTTTAATGACTCTGCTGTTAAAATCTACAGACTTTAAATGCAACAAAGGTACAGCTTAAAAAAAAATAAAAAACTCCCAAAGCCCTACTATTGGTAGGTGGTAATGGCTGAGTTAAAAGGGGTGATATTTCTCAGAAAGGACTGCTCAAAGGGAAACTGGGAAAGTCTGGAAAGCCAAACTGTCCATTAAAGAGAAGGTCCCAGCAGTGGAAGTCAGGTGTGGTGAGACAGACAGTCAGGCAGAGTGAGGTTCATGCAGACTGCGAGATAAACTGAACAGAGAGAGGGGGGATCAGAAGCAGGCATGAGAAGAATGTAAGAAATGAGTTAAAGATCAGAATCAGCCATGCAGAATAATATGTGAATATTCTATAGAAAAGATTTTAAAGTTTAAAGGTGTACCTTTGATCAGGACTGATACGCACAGAAAGCCATAGACCCTGAGATTAAGAGAAAAGCATTTTTATTTATAGGTTCAAGTACAGAATAAAGCTATACGTTTTTGGACCAAAGAGAGGACAAAGAAAGCCTAGGAGTACTAAATGAAAGGCTGTAAGTATTGGTTTTAAAATACAGAACTAAAAAAAGGCTCAATATAAATGTAAGCCTTGTTTCCATAACAGAAGACTAAGCTCTTAGATTAGAATCCCTTCATATTTAAGGAGCTAGGCTGTGAACATCCTACTATAAGGACTCTCACCAACTTAAGCCCAACCAACATCAGGTATCTAGAGCAAGCACTATTAACCTGTGATAGAAGATGAAGATGTTTCTAAATAAGCTGTAATGCCTGAGGAGGTTCAGAATGACACTTTAATGCCTCTAGAGATGCTGTGGAAATAGCTAACTGGGCTTTTGGCAGAGGTAGAGCGCACCTATCCCAATGCAGCTTCATACTATAGAGCAGCAAATGGCTGAGCAGAAACATGCCCATGTCTTCTCCTTTGCCCAGCTTCTCTCACTTTCCTCACCCTGATGGAGTGTGAGCAAACTCTTTTGGTCTTTGGAGCGCAGAGGTGGAACATGATCAGCTCTGGCAGGAGAGCAGCGGGATCCCAATTCAGCTGCTGAGGTGCAGCTGTTTGCTACACCTGAGCACTCCTGTCCGGGAAGCTGTAACACTGGGACAACCTCAGCAAAAGCCCCTTCCTACTGGATAATGTAGCAGAAGATAGGAACCAGTAGCTGTTTTTCAGTGAAGAAAAAAGAATGGATATAAATGTGGACTGAAGAGCTACAGCAAGCTACTCAAACCAACTCTTCAAATGCTAGGTGATCTGTTTTAAACACAAAACTCAATACTATTCCTCAGTATGAGAAAAACAGACTCCAGCGCAGAGCAAGGTCTCTAACAAGCTTTGCTCTCCGTGGTCCATGTGTGACCCTGTTGTGCTGAAACCGAACCCTTTCACAGGGGCAAGGTCACTACTTTTAACACAGTGTTTAAATAATACGGTTGGGTATGGGAGGAAGGTTTCTACAACACCCAGATTAGGAAACCCGTGGTGATTTATACCCAGTTACACCAAGCTAGAGGCAGCCCAGGCAAACGGTGGTTCCCAGCTTGTAGCCGGAGCAGCCACTTCTGCGTGATGGTGTAACCGCAGGTGCTGCTGCACATGACCAAGAGGACTCCACACGTCACCACACAGTTCCCCTTAGTTATGCATTCTGCCTGCCCAGCACCCATGATGTGAATCTCTTTCTGAAGGGAACACATGCTAAGAAAGGTTTTCAAACCAAACTATGTAATTGATGTCCTCCCATGGTCTCGACTTCTTAATTTTTGCCTCCACTCCAATTAGATCAAAAAGTGAAAGCTGGAGATTTATGGCCTTTATATCACATTGCATTGAGCCCATCAATTTTTGTTAATTTGTCAATTGACAAGACACAGCACGGGAGACTTCTTACTCGGTGGACATCCACACTATCGGGGAAATGGAAAAGACATTAACTCAGCAGTGTAAGACGACAAGACTATGAGCTTGGACACATCTTAGGCATTTTCTTTTTTCTTCTCCAGGATGGAAGACACAGCTATTAAAGCGGATGTGAACAAAACAAAGATGGAGACAGGAGTCTCTGTGGTTCTGTGGGATAACCTGTCATTCTGCAAATTATTGTTTATTTTAAACGGAAATATTTCTGACCTCTGGTTTGTTCAGATAGCTACAGCCATGGCTGTGGTGCAACAGCAGAACCACTTTGTTCTGATGTTTATATGGCAGAGGATTTCTGGTTATTAGTAAATTGGTCAAAGCTGTATTTCCTTTCTTTTATGAAGTACTTTACTGAGGCAGATTTACTTTGGTGTAAAAGATGGGCAGGTGGCAGGGATATATAGATCATGTGCTCTTCAACACTGACAAAGGAACTCCTCCATGCCTATACATTGTCTGTCTCCTGCTAAGACTAACTATAAAAGCTTTCATTATAAACTGAAATATCTAAATGTAAGGATAAACATACTGCCTGAAGTAATTATTATGTTCAATTTTATATACCCCCTATGAAAATAAATTTCCTAATTAAAAAAAACAAAGCATCTGATTGTCCAAAACATGAAAGTGACACAATCTGCTGGGTTTTTTCTGTTGTTCATATTGATTCCTCTAATTAGCACCTTTGACTTCCAAATGGGTAGACTAAATGACACCACCTAATCTAGGATCAAGTCAGCAGCTGTTGATAGTTCCAGATGCTTCAGATGAAGAAGACAAAATGCTCCTCTTTATGCAAAGATGAAATAGCCAGTCTGTTCCCTTATTTTAATGTTTGTTTTTAAGTCCCTGACTTATGACCATTTTTACTATCCTTCCGCTTCAGTTCTATGCATACTGTAGTATGTTCTAATTGAGGACATAAAAATTTTTTAACTTCCTTCATCTAGTTCTGCTCCTGGCCTCAGGATTATAGTCTGGTATTGCATCCATTGCTATCCATTATCCATTCTGTCTTTATTTAAATATGGTAAGTTTTATCTTTTGTATTTGACATTTGGATTGATTGAACATCTCCTTGCTCATGTATTATAATTAAAAACACAAAACCATGAAATATCTTCCATTAACTACTTTTCATATGCACTTCTACAGTTACCCATTCACTTATCTAGATAATCCTGATTTCAAGTTTATATACAATTTTTCTGTGTCATTCTTTCCAGCTGCTTCCAATATTCTTCCTTTCTGCTGCTCATTCTTTACGTGATAACCAGAACCGAAATGTTCCAAATAAACATGCCACAGATTTATTTAGCATATAAATCCATACCTTCTTCCATGCTGCTCCGAGTTTTGTACTGAATGTTTCACTCAAAACTTTCTTTTTTACAGGTTGCCATTAACTCCGAGCTCTGACATCTGTATAAGCAGCTCAGGCAATTCTTCCAAAATGCAATACCCACATTAATTTTCATCTGATGCTCGGTGACCTAGCTTAGCTACCTCCGTAGTGCTCTTTGGTCTTCTCTTGTTTTAATTATCCCAAACAATTTTGTCATATTGCAAACGTTGCCACCTCACTGATCACTCTTTTACATACTATGAATTATATTAATCACTGAGTACTGGTACTCAGCCTCAGGCCATTCCACCACCTCTATTGACATTTCTCTATCTGCCTCACCATGTTTCTGTAACAGCTTTCTCTTTCCCCACAACAATTAGCTTTTTTCACAACTTCCTACAAAGAATTTTTCAGACATAAAATACTTTTTATTCATTTCTGTAGACAATCTTGCATTTTCTTTGACACAAAAATGTTTCTTCCTACCACGTTACATCCACTTAGGTGTCTTGTACCTATTCATAATTGCTTAATCCAATTTACCCAGCAGTTAAGCAAAACTCACAAGGGCTGTAATCACAAGATTGTCCAGAGCACTTACAATCTGTTCAGCTGTCTAATACCTTTGCAGTGTTTCATTTCCCATTTGTGCTGTACCTTCCTGGAATAAAAGCCAGCCCGGTGATGCAGGCAGAAGGCTTGGAGTCAACACTGGATTCTTGCTCCGGCTCTGCCAGCTACTGGCAGTGTAACCTTAAGTAAGTTTTCTGAACTTTCTGCATCTCCTTCCTTTCTCCAATGCACATGGTGCTTAAAAAATCACAGGACTAGATTTGACAGGTCTCTGTGTTTGTCTTAGTGCTGATTTCTGGGGGCTTGTTCTTCTAATACTCCATCAGAGTATTAGAATTCAGGGTACATGAGCACAGAGCAAGCAGGGTGCCCTGCTTCTCTGTACATCTCCGAATGCTCCACAAGGACCTCCCTTCTGGATGGGACAGGGAATACTGTGGGCACCGAGCGGCAGCTGGCTCCGCAGGGCCAGACAGCAGGACCTCGGACCACCCGCCTGCGGGAGCATACACATCTGGAAAAGCTACACATGAATTTTTTATGAAGCTTGATCATTAATGTTTTGTAAAATGCTTGGAGATCCTTGGTAGGAAAATTTTACCACCTGCTAAGTATTAGCCGCCTTATAAATATTTCCAAGCAGGGCACAGTTGCCAAACATTTCGGTTCAAGTTTAACTGTTCTAATGCTGGGCTGGGGGCAATTTTCATGACAACCCAAATATTCTTGCTGAACAAATATTTTACACTGGTCATTCTTCTTGCCTCTGTCTCAACGGTCCCCAGTGTTTCCTGCCCTAACCTGTCCTTTAAATGGTCACTGTAAACATGGATATAAACATTTTTTGTCAAATGTGTATCTTCTTTCTCAAAGCCAGTCTATACAGTCTTAGTATTAATGCACTGGTGTGCTGCAGATATTAGTTTCAAGGTCTTAACATACATAACATAATTAGAGAATCTGAATAATTTGTTCCAGTGCTTTCATTTTAACACTGTATTTGCTTTCATCTTCATGAAGTATTGCATAGGACCCTAACTGCAGAAAGTCTGAGATAAATTACACCACTCGAATTTTGAATTTATTTACTCAGTCAGTAGCTTGTAGCAAAGTTCATAGCAGTAATTCTATTGGGTAAATTATGGTTGTAACTTTTTGGCAGCTTCATGTAAAATATTAGTAGCTGACATCAAAATTAGTGAAGCAATTTAGTCCCATTCAAAATGATGCAAGACCAATATGCAAATGGAAGACAGAGAGCTTTAGAAACGTAGAACTATGACTACTTGAATACATATGTATTTAAATGTGTATGTAAATAAACACATCACAGAGACAGCAGTTAATGCCAGTTGGTCCTCCTACAGTGTAGGCTGGCTTTGATCTCCATGTTCCACATATTTCTTTCCTTATTTCAGCAGAACTCCTGACTATCTCTCTGCCAAAGCAACACCTATATGGCTGACTTCAGAGTAAAGTTTTTCTTTTCTTTTCCACATGCTGGTACTTGAATCAGAAAATATTATTCTGATTTTGCACTATATTTGTTTAGGACATGATTTTTTCCTATCTCAGGATGCTGTGTTAAAGACAGGAGTAAAATTGTTTGATAGTTCATGTTGAATTCCTGGCAACAACCTGTCATACTGCAGAGAAGATCCCGCTTGGGTCACTTTTCACTTAGCATCTCTCCCATAAGCATACTAAGATGACGTGAGTTAAAATTCCTAGAACTGCATTTGGGAGTAATGTTTTTCTTCATGTTGTATGTCCGGCCCACATGACCTGAAGATCAACTCTAAAGTCTGTGTGTTCCGCCACAAGAAGCAGCAGCAAAGAAATAACTGTCCAGGGCACGCTATGTGCTGAATTTAGTGGGGGATTCCTCAGTTACTATTTCTCCTGCATTATCTCTCCCTTGGAGGGAGGTCTTTTTACTGCAGTGGCTGAAAAAGAGCCAGGCATGCTTTCAGAGAGTACTTAAGTTTGGTATCACCATAAAGAAGGCCGATTCAGTTAAACAGACAAAACAAAGTTTTCAGATACTTAAACATGCACTTAACCTTACATATGAGAGATCTCAAGTTTAAGGGACAGATTATACACGTGATCTTTCAGTGTGCTGCAGGATTGAACCTCAGGGATGTGTGGGAACAAGGCTTTTTCTATACTGTTTCTCCTTCTAAAAATGTTTTCCAAAACATTTTGCCTACCTATTGAAGAATGACAAAGGTGCTTAAAATTGACCTTGAGTCAAACAAAGAGAAAAAAGAAGATTTAATTTTTAGTCAAGAACTAAGTTTAATCAATTCTTTTCATAAGATTAATTTAATAGAGTCTCATGAGCAATCATCTGCTATATTTAGGGCTACTGTGTCATTTGTATGACATGAAAAATCAAAGCATAAGGAGGAAAAGGTAAAATGAAAAGTCAGGCAAATGCATAATGTAGTATCCAAGAAACAGAGCAAATGATGTTACCAGCCTCTTATTTGAAGTGAGAGGTTAAACCTGAAAGAAAACAAAAAGCAGAAGTTCTTTTGAAAATCTTAACTTTTGATTTCAAGTGTAATTCTAGTAAAACAAGGGTACAGGTCTGCCGAGGGTAACAGGACTGCTGAGACCTGTGACATTTTCACATCAAAAATGGAAACCCTGTAGTAATTTTTAATTACAATTAAACGGCCAGCATTTTTTGCCTACTCACAGCAAATTATTTCTGTAAACATTTTCGGCATTGGGGAGCATGTTTCAGAGATGAGTGATAGTTACAAGTACCATCCATAGACTCCAAAGTACAAGACCTGAGAACGTTTTCTGCACCACAGTAGCTGTTAGCTGACAGTATCAGCTACAAGGCTGGCCAGTGCGGGGAACCGCAGCTTTCCAGAGCTCTGGGAAAAGCCAGGAGCTAGTGCAGAGAGCCAGGCTAAGCCATGGCGGGCAGTGAAATATCAGACAGGGAATGAACCAGACCTCACTCAAATGCCTTGGCTCTGTATGCTTACAGAACAAAGCCTGGGACCAAAAATAAAACAAACTTAGGGTATAACTTCACTGAAGACTGCAACGGACAGCACAGATATCTGAGCCAAATCTAAATTAGTGAGCTTTCAGAAGAGCAAATTAACCTGTGCAGAGCTTTGTGCTGTCTAGTGTGCTAAACTATGCAACTAGTTTAGCATATGAGCACACTCTCAGAAATTTAGTCATAGCTGCTTTAGCTTATAAGGTTTAAATGAAGGCATATAATCTTGCAGCTGGGACATGCTGGATGCTTAGGGACCAATAGACACCCATTCAAGTTGTAGCAGTCATGGCAGAAGTTCATGTGTTCAGTCAAAATGAGCTGGGTAGCTTCAGCAATTTAAATAGTAAGTCTTCATTAATCCAGCTCATTTTCTAGAATGGTTTAGGAAATGATCACACCAGGGAGGTTGATGTTATCATTAGTATACCTAGCCTGACAGACAAGAAAGGGTTTAAAGATTCCTTGGAGAGGAAAATGTTGTAGGCAAATTTGTGCCTGATGGAGCTGCCAGAACCAGCTCTCCAAGCCTGCCGCTCTACAAAACAGAGGACATGGCTAAGCACTTGAGAAATGAGCGCCACCACTAGTGACAAAGCTTCTGAGAAACCGAAGGCATTAGAGAATCTTGTAAAAGTAATGACAACACCAAGTTTTCTCCCACCTGGTCTGAGAATGGCAGTGGCATGAGTCCTCTTTGAGCTGCGTGGCAGTGGCATGCGTGTCCCAAGTGTCAACAAAATGCCAGTGTGCTCAGAAGGGGAGGGAAGCAATGCTACAAAGGTTCGTGTTCTCATTCCCCAGAGTTCAGGTTTAGCTGAAAATGACCTGGGAAATAGTACTTTAAAGAGGGATATTCAGCTACAGATACAGGATTTGCAAGTTGAATGTAAACCTAGGAAAGCTTTGGTGGTTGGTGGCACGCTCTCCTGTTTAACAGTAGGGCCATGGCTCAAAGTCCAGAGGCAGATTTTACATGAATCAGGCAGATAAAAAGCAACTGTAAAACCAGAATACAGACTTTGATTGCCAAAACTTCTCTTACAAACAAGTTTCTTACAAAATGCAATTAAAATTATTTATATACCATGCCCAGCACATCACACTGTGTCTACTGATAATCTTTGTCACACTAGAGTTGGGGGAAGCTCTTAGGGACAGATGGATACTTAAAAGACACTGGTGTGGTCATTTTTAAGATGTTACTGAAAAATGGTAAAACGGATAGAGGAATCTCATTTAGAGATTGAAAACTCTTAAGAGGACGAGAGATTTGTCCTGATCCTAAACAAACGATCCCATTAAGGAAGTGGTAAGACTTGTCACATGGCACAGCAAGTACTTGTTCCCAATGCAAAGGAGAAACAAACTTGCATGTCCTGGCTGGAAAGGAAAATACAGAGTCAGCAATCCCTTACTCCTAGATATGTATTTAGAGTATTCTCATTTTCCTCAGATAGTGTTGCTAGAAAACATAACAGCTTGGAAATATGATATCCCAGATTTGATTCGATATGCTAGGCCTGGTATACCTGTTATAGTAATGTCTGACATTTATCAGGTTCATGTTTAGCCATTCTGCTACGAAATATATGTTTAGTCATTTAACCATACCCTCCATTATCTGCAGCCTTGGA
This sequence comes from Falco biarmicus, assembly GCF_023638135.1. NCBI lineage: Eukaryota > Metazoa > Chordata > Aves > Falconiformes > Falconidae > Falco > Falco biarmicus. The sequence goes on from NC_079289.1 coordinate 82,374,873, forward strand.
AGGTTAGCAGAAAATATGTTAAAGAATATACAGGAACGGATGCCGGTTCTGATTCGCACTTGGTACTGTTAAATAACAGAGTGGTACCAACGTAATGTGACTTGTTACTGCTGACATTTTATTCAACAGAAGACTGAAAACAAGAGTGCCTGCTCTTGAGCGCCTAGTAGGAACTCACGTCAAAGCCAGGGCAACCAGCAGATATCTGGGAAAAAAGACAGGGTAGGGGGAAGGTAAAAGGGAAACATCATCTGAGGTACTGGGAGCTGTCACCATTTTTGTAAAAAAGTGTGAGAATATCTATGAGAAGCAATGACTGCAAACAGCAATAATATCACAAGAAATATCCTGTGGTCAGAGACAAACTTGACATACCAGGTGGACATATGCAGAGAAATAAGTGACACTTTCTCCAGAGGACAAGTACCAACACAGCCATTTTACCTGAGAAATTCTGACAGCCAACAGCTGCAGCAGGTTGAGATGAATTAGTTTCAGGACCCAGCGCAACTGGAACTAACAGACTTGCTGCCATCTGACAGCAAGAGTATTGATACTCTGGGAGATTTTTCCAATTCCATGAATCAGTGCACAGTACCTCAGAGACTAATTGAACGTGTGCTTGTTCATTAAGTTAGATTAAGTTAGTATCTGAATTTCCTTATTATGTTAATGTTTAATTTCAGGATGCAGAGGGAAGTTGCTGAGAACCATGTCTTTAAGAGGTTCTGGCTTGAATCAGTTGTTAAATACAAGCTCCAAAGTGCATTGCTCTTGTTAAGAGCTCACGGTCTGAGTAAGGCAGATCCCTATCAAACTCCATGGTGCCAGCTGGTCGCAGGACAACCCAGACATACAGCGGAGACATCTTTTTAACTTCTGTGGAAGATGAAAGCCAGACCAGGAAAAAATAACATATTTCTCACTCCTTTTTTAAAAGCTAGCAATTTTTTCCTTTTCTTTTAGGGCACCCATTACTATATTAATGGAATAATTTACAGCATCCCCTCTGAAAGATCAAAGGAAAAATCCTCCTACTTTTTATAAGGGAAACCTAGGAACTGTGCTGGAGCTACTCACTGCCTCCCCAGCATATCCAGAGTGATTTTGCCCCAGAAATGCCTCTGTCTGTTGACTGGCTGTAAACGAAGGCCAGACAACTAGCTCAGATGCAGTTACCTGTACCACTGTTACCTAAAGTTACGTGAGATGATTCATATTAGAAACTCACAAGATGAGAAAACAGAATAATGATCACTTGTCAAAATCTTGGTTTACCTGACTAGCCGGGCAGTGGCTGTAGCTGCGGTGCAGCAGAGGCAGTAGTAGTGTGTTTCCCTCTATATATTCCATTCCTGGTGTGCATGCCCTCCACATTCTTGAGTTGACATGCTTCTGGACAGGTACAGGTACAGGCCACATCTGCTTTGTGGTTATCTTCATCCTTCCAACCCAAGGCACCAAAGGAGAGACAACACAACCCCCATCAGGCGTAAGCGCTGGTAGTGAGTCACAGCTTTTCCACTTATGGTATGATCTACCTGTCGTTCTGACAATGACTATAAGTAAGTACTTAGCAGTTAATTGTTAGATATCTATGCTATGTTAGAAGCTTTTTAGATAGCATCTCCTTTTTTCTGAAACAAGAAAATGCTTGATCCCTTTTTGCTCTTATTTGAAAGAATCTGTTACTTTGACTGAACTTGAGCCTCCAGTCTAAGAGCTGTCCTTTATCCAAAACTGTAATGACTGAGCAAAGGCACACCCAAAGCCTGTGGGTGTGGAGCATCTCATGGACACTATGGTATTTGTAACAATCTTCCTCAAAGAGAACCCCAACAGCAAGGGAGACTGAGGGATTTGAATGACACGTAGTGACAGCATGCTGAGGACACCAGTGTGCATTCCTGCTTTGGGCTGTCCTCAGAGATGCTTCTCTGTTCCTGTGCCTGTTACAGCACAGAGGTTTGAGTAGACAGTCAGAAACTGCCCCAGAATCCCAGAAGGGATGGCTTTAATTAGCCTAAACCCACTGCACTGGGTACTACAGAGTATGAGTGACAGGCAACACAGCTATCTGTTTCATAGGCTGGGGAAGACAAGAGATGTTAAAGTAGATCCCCATCTCATCATCATCAGAGCCCTAATTTTCTTACCTTCATTCTAAAGAAGCCAATACATCCATCCAGAGCTCAGCTCTACAGCAACTAAAGCAGAACTTGGAATTCATCAAGAAGTGTTATGTCTGTCTCTTTTCCTCACAGAAGACATAATTACTCCTAAAGCTTCATCCTCCTTAATTTACAGTAAAAATATAATCTTCAAAATTTAGTTCTGCTAGATGCTTTTGTGTTACTTGTGCTAAGGACATCACCAGCATCAGACAGAGCTTCTGACTAGGAGTGATCATCCATAAAATACATACTAAGTTAGAACAGGTATTCACAGTTCTTTAAAAAATGTTTATATATTTCCATGATCCTTGGTTTTCCTCTGCTTCTATGATAATATATGGATTTTACATTGCTGAAGGAGCAGAGTGATGCATTTGATGTTGCTGTACACCTGGAGCTGTGAGAAAACTGAGGGCGAAGTCTTGTATCCAGATAAGCACTGATGGCCAAAAAAACCCGAAGCTGAACATATTGGCCTCATGTATTAACAGTGAGCAAAGCATCACCAGGGATCACACTTTACTAGAAGATAACTAACAATTTGTTCACCTGTGTGTCAATCTCCTGTCCTAGCATCAAGATCCTCCTTCCACTTCTTCCCACCATCTGTTACATTCTCTATTGACATTCCAATAGTGAGAGCAAAATAGGGCAGCAGTCCTAAATAGTTTCACACATAGCGCACAAATGCCTTTTCCCAAAGAAAAAAAGATTTTGCCTTTGTGGGGGTATTTTTTTCCTCCTAAATGAAAAGGCCCCAAGCTACTCATAAAAATCTCTGCTGAGATTTGGACGATGTGCAGCGAAGAGGTGATCATCAGGGGAGTGTGGCTCAAATTTCTTAAAAATAAGGGTGCTCTTGAGCCCATAAAGGAAGAGATCAAAGATACGCTACATGCTGGGTTTAGAGAGAGCTATTACAGAACATAGTTTTGCTTTTTCTTTCTCTGCTGTCTCCAAACTTCACTTTCACGACAGCTTTTTAGCCTTAGCCAGAGTGTCAGGATTGGAGCACAATGCTGCCTGCAGTGGACGCTTCCTGGGACAAGAATGCCCACGGCCGGTCCCCTTGGGTGGCTGCCAGAGTGCTGCTGCCAACATAAGCCACAGGAAGAAAGGATATTTTTCTCCCAGTTTCTCCCTCTGTCAGAACTGAATAGAATTTCACGGGACACAGAAAAGCATACATCTTTGCCCTCTAGGACTTTTTGCCTGCTCAATTTCAATGATCTGTTGCAAACAATCTATGAATTGGATTTCTGCAAGCAAAAGATTTACAAGAAGCTTTCTCGATGGTAACTTGGCCAGGTCAAATCAGGAAGTCAATACCACCTCCTTCTATTGCAGGTGGTTTTGCTCTTGAAGGATAAAAGAGCCTCAAAGTTGGGTATGAATAATCATACAATGTCAGCATAATACTTCAGAAAGGGAAAGCATAAGAAAGAGGGAGAAGGAAGTGGGAAGTAACTAAGTAGCCAGGCAGAGTGTGTTTGCTCTCTTCTGTGAAGCTATACCCCATCTGAAAAGAAAGTAGGCTGAGAAAACCACGAGGAAAGAAAAAAAAGCTGGATGACAAGGAGGAAGACTGAATACTTGGCAAATAATTATTTACAGAATTAGTGTTCTCTTCTGAAGTTATAAAATGTGGTAAGCTTGGCTTACCCTGAGGCTACAGTATAAGTGTAAACCCATAGCTGTGTCTTCGAAGTTTTCAGCTGTAAACCTTGTGAGTATTGTGTTACTGCACATTAACAGAAATAGTGATCTGGGAAATGCAGTAAGAAAAAATAGGCATCTCAAACCTCATAAATAGGGTTTGGAAAATAAATTGGTGGCAGAATGAGGACAAAATAAAGGACAAAGTTGGAATGAAAAATGAAACGCAGGATGAAACTAAAAGGCTGGGAATATAACAAATGCCCTAATGAGTCCACCTAGCCCTACTTACCTAACAGAGGACAGGCTGCGATCAGTAACATGGCCCTCCTGGGTAAGGATATTCTTTGCATTCCAGGTATGCTGACTCTTGTGATTCCTCTGAGTGTGGAGAAGCTGACTGCATAATTTGTAGTGAAAGACTGAATTTACACCTTCAAAAATGAAAACAGAGCAGTGCCAGGAGATAAAAAGTGCATGAAAGCCTAGCCACTATCTGCAGTCAGTTCTCCTTCCACTTCCCCAGCATCTACAGTTGTACTAGGAATGCTCCATGGCACACCCTGTCTACCCCTTCCAGTATTGGTTTATAATGATGTGTCATCCCCGAAACGGTCTAATTCCTTTTTGAACCCACTGATACTATTGGTGTCCACCACCTCCTGTGACAGCAAGTTCTCAAAGTTCACTATCCAGTGTGTGTGTAAATTTTTTGGAAAAAGTACTTTCATGTACCTGTCCCAAACTACCTTCCAACTTGTTTTACTGAGGATCCCTTAGTTTTAGCATTGCAGGATTTAGTGAACAGCAGGTTCTGCCTTCACCTTATCAACCACCTTCAAGAATTTGTAAACCTTGACCATATCCTGCCTCAGGTGTCTCCTCTGCAAATTGATGAGTCCCAGTCTTTTGCCCTCTCCCGGCAAGGCAGATGGCTCATCCTTGGTTTCTTTTTGTTGCCCTTGTCTCTGTTGCTTTGCAAACTCCTTTGTGTCATTCTGGAGACAGGGAGGCCTGAAACATCCCAGCTCTCCACCTGTGTGTGCACCAGAGCTTTATGTGGAGGCAAAATGACATCTTGTTTTCATGCCTGTCCTGATATGCCCAACATTTTATTGGCTCCTTTTGACCGTCACTGCGCCCTGCAGCAACAGCTTCAAAGAACTGCCAGGGTGAGTCTGAAGGTTCTTTCCAGAACCGCAACTGCGAGTTCCAAGTTCAGCGTCATGCAGGGATGGTGTCTATGAGGATTTCCTCTAGATGCAGTATTCCTTGCCGTTCATCTACACCAAATCTCCTCTGGGCACTTACTCCTCTTTGTGGGGCCCTTCTGGAGTTCCTATTAGGGTGGCACCTACCTACTCAAAAGAACTTAATACATTCCTACAAGAGATAGCAAGACGGTGAGAAATGCCCAAATAAAGAAGAAATATGAAAGGAAAATATAAATGGTTTTTGAGCGTTTCTTGTTGTTTCAGTGCTAGTACATAACATTTTTATGTTGTCCTTATGCTGTGATTTTTAATTATTTTTTTTGTATATAGGCGCATGACTGTGGCATATGGTTGCAAATTTCTGTTTAGGATAATGGTGGAAAGATAACCAGAAGTTTGAGTTGTTTTTATTACCTGGTTTTATCCCCTGTACGTCTTGTAAGATCTTTTTAATTTAAAAAATTTCAATAAAAGCATCATGGAGAGATTTCCTCCACAGTTCCTATTATTTAATCCATACCCATCAACACAGAAAAGCTGCAACTGGGGAGAACAGAAATAAGCATCTCCAGTAATCCAATCAAGATTGTTCACAAATACACAGTACACAAGGAAAGGAAAAATAACCAGAATGGCAAGGAATAGCTAAAAAAGCAATTCCATTCAGTACGGGTTTGTGTACTTTTTTAAGTTTTGCCCTTTCTATTGATGTTGCCAGCTATTCCTACCTGGGACTGCTTCACCTTTGGAAAACAATTTTGAAAGGCGACCGTGAGCTTCTTTGGCAGTATCAGACAAGCTACCTATCTTCAGTAGTGGTACCGTAATCTGTGTTTAAATATGACTATGGTCTAATTACAGATGAGGAACATGACTCTTTCAGTTACCATTCCTTGACCAAGACCTGGCTGATTCCTTGACCTGGCACTTCTCCAGCTGGGTGGCTGGGTCAGTATGGGCTGAGTGTCTGGCAAAGGGCATGTGGTCACCATGTCTGAAGGGCAGTAAAAAAGAATTCCTCATTCAAAAGAGGCAGCTCTTGGTTGCCTGAGGAAATAATATTTATGCTTTGCCATGTTCACATATACATACAAGCCTGTATCTTTCCCAGCAACTTTTGAACCTGGGGGCCAATTTCAACAGAATTAGATGGGAGCAAGGTACGGATCCCAGAGATAAACTCCAACTGTCCTTTGAAGATAGGGGTCTGCAGAAAAGAGCCCTGATAGTGTCTTCAGTGAGGAAGGGTGGCAGTGAAAGTCCACTTCTCACTGAATAATAGAGAACAGACACCACAGAGGAACTTAAAAAAAAACCTCCAATAAGGGGAAAAATGAAGCTGGGGATTTATCTTCCTAGAGAAACATCATTCACCTGTTAAGACACGCATTCACATTCATGGAAAACCTGCCCTCTTAATTATGGTGTGGCGTGACTTGTGCAGTGTGCAGACCTGAGCTCTGCAGCTGCAGACTGTCCTGCCACACAGCAGATTTCCAAGCTGGTGTAATTTTACAGCCTTATTCAGGGTTGGCTGATAGCTTTTTGGAGTTCTTTTGATCGACATTTTTTTACAAGGATTGACAATGTCTCTGTCTGTCGTAATCAAAACATTGTCTCTTTTCATTGCAACCAAAATACACTTCTGTTGCCCAAAATGCGAACTATTTTCAATTCATAGAATTTGCACACCTAAAAATATGGCAGTTTGTCAGAAATCTGGTAGGCCTCCCATATTCTCTCCTATGAAGTACTAACAGTATCATACTCATATTCAGTCTCAGTATCATCCTCAAACTTTGTAAGAGGGAGTGAATTAATACCCAGGGGTCCCTGTTATACTCAGAATCTGAGGCACAGAATTTGGCGCTTCCTACATCTTTTGGATTACAGAACCCTGTCAAGCTGTTAGAATTTCTTGTTCATCATCATGTATCTTTTATAGCTCACTTTTAAATTAAAACGCTACAGAGGCTGTTTGGATGTAACTGATAACTATGGTTCTATAAACAACCTTTGAACAGCTGACATGCCCTGTGGCTCACCAACAGTGTGCAGATTGTAGATGCACACCCTGCCAAATAACCCTGTAAAATTTTAAGAAATGCTTCTTCTAGTGCCCAAGCCCACTCTCAGCTATTTTTTAGGACTCTAAAACAAACTTTTGAATCAAACAACAATAGTGGTTTGCCTAAAAATAGACCACCTTGGCCTGGCAATTCAGAATCTCACAGACAGGCAGCTCAAACGTGTGCAGTGGTTTGGGGAAGGTTACTAGGGATTGTAAAGTATTTCCTTCCTGTGAACAATCCGTGTCCTTTTCTTGCTGTTTCCCTACAAAGAAGTCCTCCTCCCAGCCCTGAAACGACTGATGCCCTGAACTGTTTTCAGACCATTACTTTTGCCAGTAAATCATTCCAAGTCTCAAGGGTAAGGTTTCTTCTGCTTGTATGTCAAACATTATTGTTACATACTTTTTAATGAGCTGTTGGATGTGCCTATTTCAGAATTTAACCTTACACTTTTAAATTAAACCCAGAATCTATAAGGAGATGCATTGGATACAAGGGTGAAAATCAAGAATGCCTGCCTGTGAAAGGGAATGACTGCTTTCAAACTGGGGGCTGAAAGTCATGATCACAAACATAATTGTTTATGCATTGCTTGGATGGTCATACTATTTGGGTATTGGATGTTTGTTTATGCATTGCTTGGATGGTCATACTATTTGGGTATTGGATGTTGGCAAATTAATGCTCGTATTTTCTCCAGCCCATTCAATCTGAAAGAGTTACAGCATAGTTCTCATTTGTTCTAGTAATTGCTGATGTAGTGGTATCCTCACTGGTTTTGCTGGTTCAGTACAGAACTTTTTACGATACAGATCTGCACACAAATCCTAGTTCAGACAGATTCTTCTCATGCAACTCAACCGTAGGTAGCACCAGTTTTCACTCCCCTCCTGCACTCCATGTGGACAACTGCCATGTTTGTAGGCTTTGATAGATTTGCCTTGCTTCTTGGCAGCCTAAGCAATGAATGCTACAGCTGCTCTAAAGAGTGTGTTGTCTTTGCTCCAGAATAGGGGGGGGGGGGAGAAAAAAAAAATAAACCTAGAAGCTCAGCCCACCAGACAAAAAAGTAGCCACTACCCTCCTTCGATGCTAGGGAACAAACTACCTCTTCTAGTAAAAGTCCATTTTTGTTCAGTGATTTCCAAGAATCTACCTTGCCACAACAACTCCAGCTCTTCAACCTGTGCTTCCGAGACCCCATCCATTAGCAGAAAACCACATTTATGTGCTGTGTCATCCCAAAATGGACCTAACTGCCCTCCAAAGTTCTTAAAGGGTTTGTTCTATTACAATATTTTGGCCCAAAGCGCCCCAGGTATTATGCTTGGTATTCCTTGTTTTCAGTTTGATCTGTCACATCCAGGTGATGTAGGCTGGTGTGACTTTGAGCCCTTGGCAACCAGAGGAAGGCGAGACCTTGGTCAAGTAATGCTGCTAGAATGGCAAAAGCATTTGCCTCAGCTCAAGTAAGGATCCTTCATGAGTATTCTTCTTCCTTGTGCATTTTGGTATTGTTTTGTTAAGTCTAATGATGGCTGCGCATATAGTCAAGATGGCAATTCCAGCTCAAAACATAAACAAACATTCACCCATATTCTAAAACTTACTACTGTAAGGGCTGTGCGGTACTCAGCCTGCTGGCCCCGCAAAAGGAAAAAATGGTTGCGCACATGTTTAGTTGTGTGAAATATAGTGAACAACCTAAATATACTGGGGTTTTTGTTTGCAATCTGAAAATAGCACATGGTGTCTTAATAATTTTTAAAGGTTTGTATGGCATAGAGCACAGCCTCACCAGAACGTCGCTCACCTTATAGACTACCATTGTGCATGAGATAGATGTAATTACTTTTGCTGCTTTTCTCAATTTATTGTTTTCTTTTGAATTCTTCTGGGGACAGGAACAAGATGCTCTTGGTAAACTGTTACCAGCTCTGCATTTTAAAGCTAACCTCTAAACAATTTAATCAGATAATTCTGCTTCAACAGTTTTTTTGTCTGTGTGGGGAACAACCGTACAATTACCTTTGTTAGTGAGTTTTAAGAAGCTGCATGTGTGCTAAAGTACTTTGGCAAAAATAAATGCTTTGCAAAAACTGCAACAGTTCCTAAATCCTTCAGAAGAGCTTTGCTTGCTTTCTCCTACAAACCATCTAATTCAAAACTTGGAAGCATGCACGTGCAGCTTACATGTACCTTTTGTACGTAATTTTCTGTGCAGCGCCTTAAAAGTCATGGAACACATCATATCAGGTAAATACTCAGTGTTACAAAATTCACCTGACATCACTGGTTTTAGGTAGCTATTAAGAAAAACGACAGCCACCAGTTACTTGCCAATTGGAGGAGTGTACGTGAGGGTACTCCCAAAAGGTTCTTTAAGCCGCTAGTTCCAGGGCTAGTAAGATGACTGTTTTCCTGGCAAGAGAGGGTTCGAATCGCGCTCCAGAAAAACCCGACAGCTTCTAGGAAACGAAATAAAAGCAAGCACTTTGACCGCCCCCGACGAAGCTCTGCAAGGCCAGTTTTGCACGGCGGATCTTTATTACTACAGGCGGGTCCGCGGGACGGAGCGGGGCCGCCCGTCGCTGCAGACCACCCGTGCGCGCCGCCGAAGCGCCGCGCTCCTGCCCCGGGCAGCGCCGCGCCCCGGCCCGCACCTGCCGGCGCCGCCCGGCCCCCGCTCCAGCACCGCGCTCCCCCGCGGCCGGGCCGCCCGCCGCTCCTTCTGCCGCCGGCCCCGGGCGGGCCGCTGGCGCTCAGCGGGCCGGCGGCGGGGAGGAGAGCGCGGGCGGGGAGGAGAGCGCGGGCCGGCACCCGAGCCCCGCCCGGCCCCGCTCGCCGCCGCCGCTCCCCTCACGGGCCCTCACGCACCACGGCCACCGGCACCGACTGCCGCCCCGCCGAGCCCCCTCCCTGCGCCATGACGTCATCCCAGCCCGCGCCTGCGCACACCGGCCCGACCACCCCCCAGGCCCCGACCCCCGAACGGACGGTGGGCGTGGCCCCGCGCGCGATTCTGGCGGGGCGGGGGGAGGAGGTGGGGAGAAAGGGAGCGGAAGCGAACGCAGCCCCCCGCGTGCGTGCGTGCGTGCCGCGCCTGCTCGGCCTGCCGGCACGCGCGGGCCCCGGCGCCTGCCTCCGCGCGCGCGCGCGCCGTGACGGCTTCGCGTGACGGCGGCTGGGGGCGCGCGCCCGCCCGCCCCTCCCGTACAGCGAGCGCCTATCGCGGCCGCCGCGCCGCCGCCTCCTCCTCGCGCCTGGGAGCGTAATCGGCGGCCGCGCCTGCGACTCCCCGCCCCTCCCCCTCCCACTATTATCCTCCCTCCCGGCGCGCGCGCCCTCCCCCCGCCCGCCCGCCCGGGAGCGCGCGGCCGCCGCTCGGCGAGGGAGCGAGACGGCGCTGCCGCCTGCCGCCGGCCCCTCTCCCCGCCGCGCCGCGCCGGTCCCCCATGGACCTCGCGCCGCCACGCTAGCCGGAGCTGCCCGCCCGCCCGGTGCCGCCGGGGAGTAGCCGGCTGGGAGGGGGCGGGAGGGGGGTGGGGGGCGGAGGAAGGTGGGGTCGCGGAGTGTGTGACACGCGCGGGGAGCGGCGGCTGCGGCCCGCGGGAGGAGGAGCGGGGAGTCCCGGCGCGGCCGCGGGAGCCCCCGGGCGGGCGGGCGGGCGGCGGCGGCGGCGCCCCAGGAAGGTGGCGGCGGCGGCAGCGGCGGCGGCGGGAGCTGCCGTAGCGGCTGGGATTCACCGAGGTGGTGGCGGTCGGCGCTGACCGGCAGGGGAGCGCGCCGCGCGGCGGGGACCGTGCCCGCGGCCCCCCCCTTCCGCCCTCCCTCCCGCCCCCCCTCCCCGGGGCCGCCGCCTCTCGGGCAGATCCCCCCCGCCCGGACCATGGCCGACGACGACGTGCTGTTCGAGGACGTGTACGAGCTCTGCGAGGTGATCGGCAAGTGAGTCCCGCGGGGAGCGGGCGGCGGGCAGTGCAGGGCGGGCGTGTGCGCCACCGGGCAGAGCGGGGGAGGGGGCGGCGGTGCCCCGCGCCCGGCCCCTCCCGCGGCGCGCGGGGGCGCGGGATGCTCTGCGCGGGACCCACCTGAGTCGCCGCCGCCGCCGGGTCCGCGCGAGCCGTGCGGGGTCCGGGTCCCCCCTCGGCGGGTGGCGGTGGCACGGCCGCGCCGCGCTGCCCACCTTCGCTATTAACACGGGAGGCGGAAGGGGGAGAAGTGACCCGACGTTTCCTCAGCCACCATGATTAACCACCTAACCATCGCTCGGGCTGGCTGCAGCAAGCGGCAACCACTTCCCACCCCTTTTCTTCTCCTCCCCCCTATATCCCATTCCTGGCACACCCATCCAGGATTGCCTATCGGGGAAGGGAACGGGAAAGGCGAGAGATCTCTTTGTGGATCCACCTATTCGCCGGGTGTCTGCATATTTGCGCGCCAGGTGTCGGGTTTTTCCTCCTCTTTGCTGCATAATAACCAGCCTGTTAGTGGCAGGAACAGTGACGCTGGGGCAGCGCTCGCTTTTTGTCCAGATCTTTCCCTCCGCTCTCGTTCCTGTGGAAATAGAGATGCATGAGGGGCAGCAGGAGTGCTTGGCCTTTGGAGTCCTATTATGCAACTGCTATTAAACCCATGTTCGAGGCTTGTATCCAGCCTAGGAGTTGAGGTGGTAGTTGCTGGCGTTCCCCAGCTGCCCCTTTCTGGTTACCGCTGTTGTAGGGTGGACGAAAATGACAGTTCAAGTCTCAGTCGGTGTAATCGCACCAAGAAAATGCAGAGAGTCCCCCAGATTAAATGGTGAGCAAGAATTAAAGCTGAACTCCGTTTCCCCCTCCCGTATTTTTGTGACTGCCCAGTTTCGGAACCCATTTTTTATTTATTCGTCATCTTTCACATATTTGCCGTAGTGGTGTCTGTGTTGCAAAACGAGCATGAAAGATGTAGCAATATTGTGACTTCCTGATTTTCTGTATGCCTCCGATTCCGAAGCTGAGGTTGCTGTGGAAGCTGTAGTAGTGACACTGTTCAGTGCGTCTGGAGTTTTTTCTTCCCGACCGTGAATTTGATAAGAATAATTGATCACCACGTTTTGATTATAAGGAAGAATTTTTTCTGCATGTATTCTCTTACCCACTCTCCACCAGCTTTTCAGTTTATAGCCAGCGCTGTCTACTTTCAACCTAGGGCTAAAAATATTCTAGAATTAATCTTTCCTCGGGATTATACCAAAATGCTAGTCTTGGACTTAGCAGGTGACTTGTCAGCAGAAGTTTCAGTACTCAGTTCTGTCATTACACAAGGTATTATTAGTACCTTTAACTTAATTCAAACAACTTTTAAAAATATTAGGCTTAAAGGGCCTTGTTTGCTGTCATAAACAGTAAGCAGTTGCTGTAGCTTAATGCTGGCGGTTGGTGAGGATCTTCTCTAGCTGAGAAACAAAACTCTGTTAATAAACATGTTTTGAAGGTGATTTTTGGCGTACTGCTTTCATCAGTGTTTTTTGTGCTAACCACTGCAGTTCGCACACTTTTATTCATACCTGATTACCGTTAGAAAGAAGGTGCAGTGATTATGCGTGGCCACACACCCTTTTAGAGAACAGATGATTCACAGGGGTCCAGATGTTTGCGCATCTCAAATGACTTTTTGTTTTGCGATTGGAGAATTTTCAAAAGAGAGCTCAAAAATGGTGGGTTAGGTGTTGGCTACAGAAGTTCCACATGAGATTTAGGTAGTATAGATAGTGGTAGATAGGTAGTCTGGATGTAACTAGATCTAACAGATAAATATTGCATCACAATAGCATAATGATGCCAAGATTACTGTAGCAAAAACAGGGTGGATCACTGAAAATAGCAACAGTGATGGTGTGAAGGGTTCATAGCTCGTTGTGATTACTGAGGCTGTTCCCCACAGATGTCAGTCCTCTAGAAAACCATGTAAAATAAATACACAATTTCACGTACAGTTGTGTAAATAGTATTCTGTTCCTTTGCAATACTGTGCAGTGAATTCCAGGGAACCAGGGGTGCAGCATCTTTATTTAGCTTCCGGATTTTGGCTACCACTTTGCCCATCTTTAAGCAACTTGAGGAAAGCTGCTGTAAATCTGCTTTGAATTGCTACATGCACGTCTTGCTAAACATCTTTCAGTCAAACATCCAGTAAATGTCTGCACATTCCTGTGATTTATTATTGATTGATACAGTAATTTAGCTCTCGCAAATAGCACATCTGGCCCTGATTTGCGTTTTGGACATGAAATATTAAAATGTGTAATTTATCTTTCCTAAATAGGTAGTTACCTATTTTACTGTCATTTAAGGTCGTAAAAGGTATTTTCACAAAGGGTGTGGGAAAGAGATCTTTGCCGGTAAAATGTCTGAATATTTAGTCAAAAGTTTCCATACAATTTACCAGAGAAATAAATAAGGAGATAGTTTCTTAGCTGACAGTATGCAGCTTTGTTGAGGCATATTCTCATCTTAGGATAAACTTTAAACGCTTCTAAATACAATAAACTGATAAGACTGGCTTTGTGTAAACGCAGTGATGATAGCTTTTGGTGTGCTGGGAAGTGGAACAATTACAGTGCAATAGTACATGAATGAGTTGATTGGAACGACAGTGATAAACTATTAATTATGTGACATTTAATGTGTTTTAAGTTCTGCAAGCATGCATTGTGCGGGAGAAAAGAAGGGCCAGGAGAGAGAGAAATCCTAGTTGATGTTTCCTTTAGGAAAAAAAAAAAGGGGGGGAAATCTTAATTTGCGTGTATTTCCAGGATGCCTTTCCATCGCTGAAAGCTATGTGGAGATAAAAACTGGAATAATAATCCCAGTTTCTTGTTGAAATTTTTAAAGCAACATAAAGCAACATTTATGGTACTAACATTAGTCATGTAGTTTTACTTTACCAGATGTGTTATGTTCTCTGTTACTGTTTTGACTTCTTGGCTGACATAAACACACTGCAAGCAAGAAGTAAATTGGGAATTTCAATATTAGTCTTCAAAAATCTGTTAATGTATCTCAGCATAATTGGCAGCGATGAAAAACACAGGTGTAACTTTTTTTTTTTTTTTTTTTTTTTTGCAGACTTGCTTCCAGGTAACTTTGAAGAGATTCTCTCTGTATATTGGTTGAGCAGTATGCAATCCGAAATAGTTAAGCCTTTGGTTATGTTGATCAGGCCATGCATTTGATTGACAGTTCATAGATAATAGTGCTAAGTGTGCTTCTTTATTTTTTTTATTAAATTTTTCAGTCAGAATGCATTGACTAGTTTAGAAGATGTAGTAGGTGTTAGAGTTGAAACATCTTGGGTATTCACCTGAGGTGAAAACTGTTCTGAGTTTATCATAAGAGCTCCACGTACACATAGAAGTAGTTTTCTTTATGCCTAAGAGAGAATAGAACGCCTGTCTTTAGTTCGTATTGAATCTAGAAGACTGAAGCATGGCTTCATAAAGAGTCCTTGTTCTGCAGGGACTTAATTTTACATTATCTGGTTTTGAGTTTCTGTACCTCTTCAGATTCATGTCGGTTTATGTTAGCATTAAAGTACCACATAGGTTGTCTAATCTTTTTAACAGTAGAGTTGCAGGTTGCTTAAAAATGTCTCCAAACTTTTAAGTTGTAAATACCATGTGATGAAGTTGCTAAAAGTTTATTTCTGTTCAAAAGGGTCTTGGTCATTATTGGAATCATTATTTTTCATATTAATAGTCACTTAAACTTTTTGTAACTTTGTCTTCCATTTGTACATCATCAGTACAGTTATTGTGCATAGTAGTGCAGTTGTTGGTATTTTCAGTACCAATGTATAATGTGATGATCAGTGCTAGTAGTATTGTGGCTTTCAGGATGTTCTTTGCAATGTGACTGGATTCAGTCTAGTCCTTTTCTGCACTGCATATTGAGGATTTTAGTTTGTTTTCATCCCTCCTTCCCCTGTCATGGGATGATTTTCTCTGCTTGGGCTCTTCCGTCTAGCAAAGAGGAATTAAAGTGCGTAGAGCCTGCAGGTGTTCCTCTCCTGCAGCCTGCCCTCACTGCTGGAACACCACAGGAGAAGTGAGGGGAGGATGCAAGGTCTTGGGGCAGCAAGTGGGACAGGGCATATTTTTTTGCATTAAAGTGTGAAGGCTTGTATCCCATTGAACTCAGACAAGAGGATGGTGGTTGCAGTTCTATCCTAAGCTATTACCTTGAGATCTCGTGGGTTCTTTGTCCAAGAAATGTTCTAATCATTTTAAGTATTGTGATAACAAAACTACTTAGAAGTATTTTGATGGTTTGAGTGATACTGTTTTTCATTATTGCCTCCATTTTCTCTGCACAGGAATAAGAATACTATTGACTCTCAGATACACCTTTTCTCTAGTACACCACGGAAATTTTGCATTTCCTGTGAAATGGATGAAAATAACTGATGGGTATAATTTTGAACCAAATGAAAATGTGAAACAACCATATGATGTACTCGCTGTTTGGAAAAGGCCGAAAGGGAAGGGAACTTCTCTGGGATATAGAAAGTGATTTGTCTAGTTTAGCTTTTGAGGTTTTTAGTAGTTTGTTTTATTGTACACTAGTATTTCATTCTCAGCCGTTTTCTGTGTCACAGTGTTTGAGTAACAGAATATAATGAATATTTGATTTAAGCATAAGGTCATAATATGCTTCAAGAAAACAACAGTAGGTTACTTGAAGTGTATAGTTGCTAGAATATCCTGTTGCTAAGGTATTCTGTTATGGATTTGAACTGTAATAGTGACCTGTTTCTACTTAAGAGGTTCAGCTGTAGCTGAACACAGAGTAGGATTCATATACCTAGACACAGAGTATGGTGTTTTAATCAGTACTGTCTTTTCCATCTGTGTGGCTTTTTCTAGTGTTGTTTTGGTAAGCAGCTGGGTTCTTGTATACATCCTTTATGATGTGAATAAGGTGGCTGTAATGGTTGGGAAGTAGAGGCGTGCCTAAGAGGGGAGTTTGAATGAGCTTGGATCTAGGAAAATGCAAACGGAGAAAGTTTGTACAGGGGCTTTGCAAATACTTTGTTGTGTTTAAACACCCAAGAGAAGGAAACCGTTGAAGATAAGAGCAGATGAGCAAATGTGTGCAGACTAGTCCCAAGTATTTTGAGGCTGAAAATTAGAAGATTTTAGACCAATTTACTACTGAGATTCTGGAGCAGCAGTCTGTGAGAAATTGTGGGACAAAAAAAGCTACCTTGTCTTGAAGAATTTGCTAAATTAAGAGAGTTTCATCTTTTTATTAAAATAGTATGAAACTTTGTTGCCTCCAAGAGTGGGGGCTAAGCTTTAGGACCCAAGTAATCCCTGATAATCATTTCAGTTCAAACACAATGCCTGAGATAAAATGCTTCAGGATAAAGAAATATTAGGAAAGGAAAAGACCCCATTTTTTCGCAACAGCCACTCACCTACTTAGCCCTCTATTGGATACAGTGGCCTTTTTATAATCTCTTATACAGATGTCATTACAACGAAAGGTAATCAAGCAGTATTAACCCTAATATGTTTCCAAAGATGACTTTTCAGAAACCCGTAGTCATATTAAATGTGCCATCTAAGAAACAGGGACTTCAGAATTGAAAGTGGTTGTTGTTAAAAGTACATATTTTATGGAGTTAATAATAATAGCTCTTATGAATTCTCCTTTTTTCCAGGAGTGAGTACTTTTTTTTTTAACGTACGGTGTGAAAATGTGTATACAGGATACATGCATAGCCAGAGTTATCATCCCTAAGTTGTCTAAAAAGTTAGACTGATCTCTTAAGATAGTGTACTGATCAGCTAGTATGTTCAACAAAAGAACCCCAAGAAACCCTTTTCTTTTTCTTTGCATATAATCAGATAGGCATGTAAGATGATACTTAGGTAAGGCATCCAAAGCATGGGAAGAGAGAGGCTTCACTTCAGTGTAGCTAGCTGTAAATTGAACTGCATTTTAGAGTGTCAGTTTAGTAACTTCTTTTAATAAACTTCTGCTGTATTCAGAGTGAGTTACAGTGTTTCTTGGGAGATGTCTGTTGGTAAAAGGAATGTATCCCATGCTGGAAACACAAGCGCACATCAAGCTTTGGTATTTCAGTTACAATAGTGTTATTAGTGTGTAAGCCCTACTGTTACCGATACCTTTTTCTGAAATGAAAACAGCTAAATAAGGTTTGGAATAATTTTTGGAGCTTGACCATAAAAGACTTTTTGTTTATATGAGAAGTAAAGGTGTCTTCTCAGAGAAATAACTGGTGAACTGTTAAAGCATAAATTTAGGACTAAAAGGACCAAGAACTATTTCCTAATGTATTCTTAAATAACAGAAGTGAACCTCCCTTGGTTAACAAGTGTGTTGCTCTTTTACTTTCATATCTTTTTGCTAGAATGAGGTAAGAAGGGGTAGCCAGAAAGTTGCTACATGCCTTCTGTCTTTTATTGCAATATTCAAGTTGTAGTGGGGCTCTGCTTTCCTTCCAGGCATAGGATTTGTCCTGATTCTTGTATTCTCAATAACTTTTCAAGTTCTATATCGACTTAGATTTTTCAGAAACCAGTAGCTGAAACACGTCTTCACCATGTGAAGACACTTAGAATTGATGCATAGTTGTTGCACGCCTACCCTGAAGTTCTGTATATTTTCCTTCCACCAGATGTTTCTAAACAGCATTTGGTTAAATGTGGTTTGATCTCATTTTTGACTAACATCCCCATTTTCTTCTCTGGATAGTGTGGACATAAGTAGTCACTCCTAGTGTTTAATATTGAGTAAATTTCCTAGGATGTATAAATTAAGCAACCTGTAAAGAATTTGCTTCTGAACAAAATTTTTAGAAGTAAAAGCTGGGATATAAGTCCTATATGGGCATTTAAACTGGTATAAAATGTGTTCTGTTTCACTTTGTTTATTTAGGAAGCACTTTCCGCTAAGTTGAAAAACTGGTTTTATCTCATCAAAGTGTCAGTTTTGCTGTAGTTGAGATTGAGAAACCCTTACAATTTTAAAGCATGCCTTTTCTAGGGAACACATGATTCTTAGGTAACTTGTGACGTCATATAAATTCGCTGTTACCAGGGTGTGGAAGGTAGTTCATGTTTGGAAATTTTTGATCCAAAGAGCTCTAGAGGTAAGGAAAAAAATTCTTGGCTTTAGTGAGGTTGAGGTTTTTCAGGTACAGTGACCTTTAAGATATCCAGAACTTTATGAAATCTGTCTTCAGATGTTGTCTTATGTGGGTACATAAAGTATCCATTTTTCTTTTGTGCCTTCAGGTTTCATTATGATCTTTCCTAGTATTGGTGCCGTTGTCTTAACAAACAAGAGCATTTACAAAGGTGGTCCGTGGTTCATCGTTTTGCACCCTGAAACTTCTCATGTGTTCTGCCTTTTTGATGGAGTACTGTATTGCTTTTTCCGGGGGAGGAGGAGGATGACGATGGCAAAAACAACACCCACAAACCAAAATAAAAAAGTTCTTAGTATTTCTCCTAAAGGGCTGTTTAACTTGTTCTGACAAGATCTTCAGGCATGTTCCTCTATCTTCTTTATTCTCCCAGTTTTTTTGAGGGGAGAGGGTCTATGAGTAAAACTTTTGGCTGCATTCCCGATGTTCTAGCTCAGAGAAGCCAGCCAAAAGGAGTCTCCTACTACTTTACTTCCACCCTGCTCCGGGAAAATCCTGCAGCTGTTGCTGCAAAAGAGTTGTCAGCTGCCCACTTTTCTGCTTTTTGTTGACTCCAGATGTTGTTCCTGATACTCAACCGAGGGGAAGAGTTCTGAACAGTGGGAAAGCACTAATTTATGCTCGATTAGAGGGACCTATACACATGTAAATGGAAGGGACAGTGAAGAAGCTAGTGAGGTAGTCTTACCTGCCTTCTACGAATCACATGCTCCACACCCCTCTTACTGGTTAGGAGAAGATGGTACAGAGGGTGGGGGTGAGGGTAGCTTGGCAAGGTTACAAAAATTTAGGGAATCGTATATTTCACTGATAGGAACTTTCCTGCATCAATAGTATCTGACCTAGTAACTTTTCGTGGAACCGCAGATCTCTGTGGAGCTCTGGGTTTGCCAGGGTTGAACCTGAATCCAGCAGGAACAGATAGGTTGGGTTCTGGTGGGTTTAGAGAAAATGCCTGTCTGGTCAGCACAGGTCTAGCTGCAGGGCAGCCAAGCAGGGTAGAAATTGAGGTGAAATTCTGCATCTCCATAGTCCTGCAGCCTCTTTTAAGTATATCTTGATTCCTGAAGGAGAGTTGTAGCTAGTCTGTAGATTCTGTAAACAAGGTAGTAGTAGCCTTTCTCCGCTTTTTGCCTCTGTGTGAGGCACTGTGGGAGTCTGAGTGCAATTTTGTGATGTGAACTGAATTAAATCTGCTGGTGCTGGAAGAGGGAGGTCTTGCTCTCTTTATGTGCTTCCATGCCCTGCGTGGTCCGCCCTTCCTCTGTGCCAGCTTTAGCATTCATCTGATCTATATAAGCCGGGTGTGCTACAAAGAATACTCATTTGTTGAATGTGTTATTCTTCTGCTATTTTCACTGGCTTGACTAGACCTACAATGCAGCCAGAGCTAGCTTAAGGTAGAAGACTTAGGGATGGAGATAGATAAGGTGTGCAGGACCCCTCTCCTCGCCTTTGACAACAATGAACTGCTAAGGCCATGTCATAAAATGGTTTGTTGTTTTTTAAAGAGTGCTTGGCTTTTCTGCATAATAAGCAGGATGGTAGGCTCTGCAATAATCCAGAAAATGGTAAGAAAAGGGGAGGAAAAAAGGGAGAGATTATTTTTTTAAAAGGAAAAAAAAGTTGCAAATTAACAAATTGTTACACACACACAAAATCACACTTAGTTGCTTTTATGTTCTTAATTTGCTGCTGCTTGCTTTCTATGCATATAGACGTTCCCCGTAATCAAAACCAAACACTAACAGCACCTCACCTTATTCAGGATTTTCATTTGGTACACGATAGAATAAAATTTTAGTTAGGAACACAACTGTAAATCTGGGATTTTTATTTTTTGAATATTTGGATTAACTTTTTGAAGCATATTGGCTTATGAGGTGGTGTTCTTCAAGTGTACGTGTATTTTGTTGGGTCCTTCAGGACTTTAAGTATTAGTAGTTGGATATACTCTGAACTGCAAGCATGCTTAATGTTTGTGAGTGCTGCTAACTTTTATGGAAACCAAATCAAAGACTTCTGGTTCTGATGTGATTATATGTAAAAGTACTGATACCATATTTAGGAAAATTCAAGGAATTCAAAACTAAAATTTTCCCGAGCTACCTTTTTTTCAGATTTTGTTTTGCTCTAAACCTAAATTTAAAATTTATTCCATTGATCAAGAACTTGTTTCAATTAAAATATTTGCTGCTGCTTTTTCTTTGGGAAAAGTTCTGTGTTAGTATATCTAGATCAAGTTTAGATTGAAAAGTATCAACTTCTGCTTACAGAAAAAAAGTTTTCCTTTCTACAGCCCCCAAACTAGAGGTAATCTCTTCATTAGTGTGTTCCTGCAAGTGTCTTAATTCCAGAACTTCAGCACTACAGAGATGAAAGTAACAAAAGGGGCTTTCAAAAGTGAAGGTCTGACAGAACTGTTTTGCTCAGTTACACCTACTAGATTAAGATTTTGGTTTTTCTTACTTTTTCTTCTGTGGAAAAAATGGTTACCTGCTGGCTGGGTTTCTTGGATGTTCAGCCCTTTATATTTAGTTATCTTTAAAAGCATAAAACAAACAGGGTACTTAAAATATCAGGAGCTCTTTCTCTAATCTTAGATCTCAAGTGTGTCAGGTTTTTTTATCAGCTGCAGGCACTTCCAAATGGAAAGTATTCAATACTTCATAGCGGCCATTGAGACAGGATACTTTCTCAACTCTTGCAGATCCACCTTCGTTCTTGGATTATTAGTTTTTTAGTTGTTTGAAGTTTTCAAAAGTCTGAATTGTCTGTTTGATCTGCTGGTTAGGGATGTTTTCAAATAGGTGGCTGGCTGTGGAGTTGGTTTCCTTGTTTTGTGTGTATGAAATACTTAAAATTCTCTTAGAACAGGGACTGGGAATTGGATTTCTTCTTTTTGTTTAGTGAGTATGACCATCACAGATGTTTCTTTTCCTTTCATAGCGATCTGGTGAATATTAAACAATTCATAAAGCATCATATGGGAGTGTTGAGAATAGTTTAGTTTCCCATATCTTCTAGGCTGGTGAGTGCTTTTCCACGTGCTGGGTGTTAGGGAAGGACTTGAATATGTGCCTCTCAACTTCCAGAGTGAGTGTTCCGAGCACTGATGAGTGAGTAGCAGCTGCCACTGCACTGGGCCTGGGCCAGCAGGTTGGTTCTGTGTCTCAGCTAGTAGGTAGGCAAAATATGCAGCAGAACTGTTGGTTTGGGGTATTCTCCTCAGGTGTGAGATACTGAGCTATTTGTTGCTGTTGAGATGGTGCCTTTCAGTATGCTGGGATCCTTTTGTTTTAGAATTAAACAGCAAACTCAGAAGTGTAGAATTTTGGAGTAGTCTCAGGGATGCAGTTTGGCAGAAAGGTGAGATCGATCACTCTGTGAAACTTCTGTGGTGCTTTCCCTGAATGTTTGTTGTTTTTCAGAATAGGGCTTAGTTTCCTATATTGCTAATTTGTATATTTTAAAAAAATTCAAAGTGTTGCAAAAAACTAAGAGTTGGAAATTATCTTTCTGAAGCTGAGCCTATACCGAACTTTTCAGTATTTGTTACAATGGCAAAGCTGAGGAAAAGCATGAGAGTAATACCTTCCTGAGACACAGTTTCAGATACGTGGCTGGAACATCCAGAAATCAGTGGTGACCTCTGAGAATATTGATGCATGGTAGATTTAAACATGCATATTTTGTTAAAAGCTGTTTTAAAATGCTTATTTTTATACGTGCTAAAATTGATCTGTGAAGTCATTGTATTTAAGAATAAATATTTGCTGTAGTTTATACCTGTTCTTTCTAATGGGTTTCCATTTTTTTGTCACTGTTCAAAAAAGGAAAAAGAAAAAAGAAAAAAAGAAAAACTTGAACTGTTTACTGTTTGAACAAAGCTGTAAGAATTATTCAGAACTTTCCTTTTCATTTAACTTTTTCTCTTACTCTCAACTTGAGACTTTGCTGCCATCTCTAGTTTCTTGATGAAATTTGTCTTGAGCTGCTGTTTGGTCCTACATTTTCATCTGTACTCATAAAGACAAATTTTGGCTGGATTTTATGACCCACTGCTGTTAGAAGAGTTTGTTTTGTGAAGAGTGTATCAGTGAAGAAGATAGCTATGTCCTGTGTTTACTTCCTTTAGAAAACGTTAGGAGTTTCTCTAAAGAGAAGTATCATGTCTTCTTCCTTGCCTCATCTTCAGATGCAGCTGTAGTTAATAAGCAAACTTTCGGCACTTTTTGCTCTCACTTTGTTAAAAATTTGCAAGTCACACTCCTGTTATTGTTCTTACTGTGATGCAGTACCTTACGTTCTTAATCTTTGTTTCTGTAATTTTAAAAGATGTTTCAGAAGGATTATAGTTTGGTTTTAGAGATGAATATGCTGTTTTATACCACTTTTATGCATATTTATATCGTTTGTAAGTAGTTTTGTTCATCTTCTTCCTTCCTACACCTATGAGTGCTTTCAGAGTATTTTGAAAAATAGTTTATACTGGATCTGACTGCCTTCTTGGTTGGTTAGTGAATATAGAACAGTTTTTGATTTTTACTAGTCTCTTCAGTACCGACATTTTAATTCCAGTTTGAGTGTCACTGTATATATCTTTAATACTTTTTTAGCATTTCTCTGCCAGTTTTCATTCTTCTAGCATTTCTGTTATAATATAAAGCTTCTCAGTAGCCCTCTTTCTTTCTGGCTTTTTTCCCCCATTTTGCTTTCTGTTTCTTTTTCTTATCAGTACTTTTATGTTGTTTCACACTGTATGTGCTGGTCTACACTGAGATCCTGTGTAGTTTGCTTCAAACTCGCTGGCCTCCCAGCAGGCTAGCATGTCTGTCAATCGGAATTTTGCTCCCATGGGAACTGGTTTGCTGCAGAATCAAACAACAGTTTCAGTTTCTGCAATCTAAATTAACAAAAAATTTCTCTAGCCCTCATAGTTACAGGAACCTTTGAAAAAGTGTCATTATTACAGTCTTAATCTTTGAATCTGCAACCAGCTGCAGACTGTAGGTTGCAGCCTGGATTGTTTTCTTTAGAGGGAGTGGTACACAGTAACCTGTGCTGTTACTGTCTCCGGAAAGTCCTGATGACAGTTCAGGTACTTAATATGTGATGCTTCTCTCTTCACAACCCCCACCCCACCCCCATCCATATTCCCATATTTGTAAAAACTGTAGGGGAAAGAGCTTTTTTTTTTTAGCAGGTTGACTTTGCCTCTGTAGCATGGAAAAAAAGTAAAGTTTTGTGGTTTCACTGCTGCTGCCTAGAATGCAAGGGACAGAGAGGTAGCTCTCCACACTCCCGTTGTGTCCCTGTGAGCAAGTGTGGAAGAAGGAAGCTTACAGAGTCTTTTCTCACCAGAGGGGAATAAGGTCTTGGCCTTCTTGTTTGAGCAACCACGCTTCCCTACCTAATCAGTTTGGGGGAAAATAAGGGGTTTTTTTAAGCACACAAGTATGTTTTATACTTAATAAGTGCAAATATATTCTGATCTTTCCTGTATACTGTAACTAGCAGAAAATATTATTTTTTTGAATTTTCACATTTTCCGCTTTATCTAATCTCTGTGATTTGGGGGGCGGGATGGTCCTCAAAAAATGATTAAAAAAATGCTGCTTTTTTTTCTCCCTGCTACTTTTGTTAAGCTGCTGCTGTTTTACAGGATAACTTGTGAAATTCAGGAAATGGAAACTTGCATGCCTGCTGCCCATGTTCAAGGCCCTGTTACTTTCAGAATAATATGCCTCCAAGGAAAAGGAGAAAGTTGTATCTCACAAGTCTGAAACTGTAACATGTCTTCTACAGGAGTATATGTGTTCTGTGGAAAATGTTATGCCAGTAAGCTGGCTGGAAGGGATGTGATCTTGCCCTTTTAGTAAATGAAAGTAGATATCAACATTGTACTTGTTTTGTTGTTGCCTTTTGTTTTTTTAACTACCCACATGTAAATGGGCTGGTGGTAAGTCTTCATTTTTTCCCCCTCCATTCTCCTTCATTTCTAGTAAACATATGATCTTCTGTCAGCTTAAATGCTATTTGAAAATGTGTTTTTTATAAACCTTCAGCAAGTATGCTGTTATTCTATGACATGCAAAAATCTTTTGATCAGTGTTCTTTGGAGTGGCCCAAATGCACAGAGGTACGCTAAGACCAAATTCACATTTGACCAAGTGCTAATTAAGCATTTTTCAGGTTTAGAGTTAAGACCCTGCAGAACATGCAAAAAATCTGTATTCTTGTCTGTTTTAATGGATATGAGCTGAGTTGCTATGGTCAGTATCTTGCTTAAGAGCAAATTTTGGATCCTGGAATGTTTCATGTATACAGTAGGAATGAGAAAGTGGACAGTATTGATCTAATGTGAAAGTATCCTTCATGCTTTGGTGGGCTTTCCCCACCCCCCTGAGTCGTTTCAGTTGTTTTCTATATCCTCCCTAGGCCTGTTTCTCAGTAAAGCATGTTTAATCTGTTACCTCCTCTTTTCTAACAGGTAGGTTGGGAAGGGCTCTTGCTTGGTATTAGCAGGCTATGTAAATATGCTGACATGGTTCAAATGATCCAGTGTCCAAAAGTGTCAGTGTATTTATGAATGTTTGGTGCCATTCAGACTGGACTGAAAAAATCATGTTCAGCCTTCACATTATTATGTTGGATGTGACCTGCTAATTAAAATTGATTAGTATATGCTCTTTCATGAGTTAGAATGGTTTCTCAACTTACGTTATTGAGAAAAGCTGTCTAGTAGTACAGGATTCTAACTGTAGTCAGACAGTTGTCATAAAACCAGTAAATTTAAATTATAGCCCATGTTGGTCTATGTAAACAGTTTGTAATGCTCATGTAAGTCTTACAGAGTTACATAGATAATTCTGTAAAATGGTAATTACTTACTTGTGAGGAAGCTGACAGCAAACAGAAAATTTTCACAATATTAATATTGCAGATCAAATTCATCTTCATCTTGTTCATAGAAGACTTTCTGTGCAAATACATACTTTAAAAGATTTTACATGTCATAATAAAATGTATATAATGAAGTTCTACAAAAATAATGTATCTGTCAAACGGTGTTCCTTCAGATGCATTACTCCCCTCGTCATTTTTGTTCATATTCTTACTCTTTTGTCATTTTTGTTCATATTCTTACTCTTTTGTCATTTTTGTTCATATTCGTACTCTTTTGTCATTTTTGTTCATATTCGTACTCTTTTGGGGCCTGAAGTAGATGGGGGGTGGGGAGTGGAGTCAGCATTAAAAAGAGTGTCTCTCTCTTCCCCCCACCCCGTTCACAAATTTCCCACTGAGTCATTCTCTTCAGGGATTTTCTCCAGTTTTCCAACTACAGAGCAGTTACTCTTAAAACCTTCATGTTTTCCTGGATAGGAATCAGGGAACACCAGAAGGCAAATTGCTGTGTGGCCAGCCATGTGTCTTCATGAAATAAGTTAAGCAAGGACACCAGTTTATCAGAAAGATTACATGTCTTTGCTTTTAGAAGGAAAGCACAGATGATACCTATTTTTTTCTGCCTCTCAGGCAAATATTTTCTGTTTCTCAGTGGTTTACTTGTGGCTGTCACATGCTGGAAAACACTGAGGGGAAGGGGCTTTCCATGTTGGCTCCTTTTCAGTGATGGTACCTTAGAGATGCATGGAATATGTGATATTTGGGATCTAATTTGTCACATAGGTGTGTCATACAGTAAACAGATCTATCTATTCTTTGAGTATCCCATGTGTGATAATTATTTTGTTGAGAAACCAGGCCAGCACCTTCCTTGAATATTCAAAAAAAAGCCCAGGAAGAGGAGGACCAGTAGTTCATTAACGATTTTGAATCTACGGTTTTTTAAAAAACTTTTTTTAGTTTTGCATAATCTTCCTCCAGCTTGTATTTGAAGCCACATTCAGACTAGACTCTCAGTAGTAAAGTAATGGTTTTAAAGCTTTGTTCGGGGCATATTCTTGTAGAAAGGGCAAAACTATAAAGATGGATTTTACTAGCCTTATGAAGGGAGTCTTTTCTCCTGAAGATGGGAAATGAGCAATCACTGGAAACATAATTAATTTTTAAAGTTTGCCTCAACCATTTAAAAAAAAAACGCTGCTACCCTAAATAAACAGTTGAACAGTAACATCCATGAACTAGAGCACTCTTTTAATGGATTATATATTCTGGTTTTGGTCATAGTGGGATCTGCCTTTGGCTGTAGCAGTTGCTGTTGTGTAAGTTTTCTGTAACAAATGGGGGGATCAATTTCTTTGTGTTCAGAGGGAAAATACCCTAGGTATAGAGGAGACCTTGTTTATTCTGCATTCCAAATCTGCATCCACAGGGGAGAAAAGTAAGATTTGAATCTCAAGAAGTGTGCAGGGGGTTGCTTTAGTTCTTTCAGTTGCCCTTTAACCTAAAAGCGAGGAAGGGGGCTTTGGTTCACTTTGTAGTGTGTTTCCATTGAGACTCAGGAATGGGATCTCCGTTAGTAGGGACTAGTTAAGTGGCAGTCCTAAACCTTCAGCTGCTTCTTAGTTGAATGTGGGGAGAAAAGGCAGGTGATAGCAGTGACCATTGTGCTGCCTAGTTCCTACTAACATATCACTGGGTCTTCAGGTAGAAATAAATGAGACTTGTGTTTTGCAAGGCAGAATAGCTTTGAAATGAATACTTGGACAAACTGATTAAAGAAAACTTTACTTAGCTGCTGCAAGTCCTTATTTTAGTTAGTACATGGCCTAAGCTTACACAAGAGAGTTTTATAGTAAGCTGGTAACCGTCTGTGGGGGTAAAAAGGGTTTGTTCATTTGTTTATTTTTAAAGCATATGCATAGCATACTTTTAAGTAGGGGGGGGGAGGGGGGAAGGGAGTTTTGTACAAACTGCTTGACAGTAAATCCTTCCTTTCAGCATTCAACCTTACTCCAGCTGTGAAGGTTCATACAGTACAGCCTTGGAATTTTTTTCTACTTGTAGCTGTACTGAAGTTGCATCTCTGAAGAAGGCTATGTCAGATTTATCATCTGCTACCATGTCTAAAGAAGGCTTTCGCCACTAGTCAGGATGGTGTCACCAGTCACCTCTTTTGCCACTTACTCATTGCCAAGACTGAGCCTTGTCTGCACTCAAACTTGAGACAGATAGATGCACTTGCTGTAGTATCTGCAAACCCTTTTTTTTTTAATTCAGAACGTTAACTGGATGTTAAGTTTTGTGGGAATTTGTCTTAAGTCCATTTCTGGGACTTCTCCCACCCCAGCTTGTCTGAAGGTCTCAACAAAAAGTGAAGGCTGTCAGATATCTTACATCAGAAAAAATAATCTATAGTCAGAGAAAACTACTTGCTGAAAAATTTTCAAGCTGTTCTGTCCAGTCAAAAGATGTAGTTTGCTTTTTCTGTACCTATCACTTACAGCGAGCTACTGTGTTTTATCGTAATTAGTATTTTGCTGTTGCTGCTTTAGGATGAACAAAACTATTATGTTTTTCCAAATATTCCCAGTGCAGATGTTTCTGAAATATATTCACATCTCTTATGGGTTATAATGTATAAAAGCAAATTAAAAGTTTGAGCTTTTATATTGTGACAAACTGAAGTGATTATTATCTTTGGTTTAATGACATGGAGTTCATCATTGGGCTTTTTGTCCTAGTAAGAGTAAATGTGCAGTTTCTAGGGATGAAGTTCTACACTAAAAAAAAAAAAAAACACTGCTTAATATTTCTGAAATGTCATTTAGTTTTTCCCACAGAATTAGCTTTAGTCCTGTGATGTACTTTCTAAAATTATTGGTCAGTTCCAGTCACTGCTTGGATAGAACTGTCCAGGAAAAAGCTACATCTATGTGTTAAACAGACTTGAGTCAGGGCTACATTTAGACCAAGGATTTTGCCCAAATTCTACTTTCAGAAGCCTAGCAGAGCCTCAGGTGTAGGCTGCGGGTTTTTTTATTATTTTTTTTTATTATTTTTATTATTATGTTGTTATTTATTCATCTAAAGCTTAATATGTGCCTTAATTTCACATAGTGTTGAAAACAATTGATACTTGCATTTTGGAGCAATAAATTAGCAGTGTGCTTTAGCAAGGTCTACAAACTCATGCTCAAGTCTCATCTGCTGAGGTAGTTGCTTGGGGTTGGTTTGAGCTCTGTTACATTGCAGCAGTGAAGGCAACAGTGCAAGACTTCTCCTCAGCCCTTGGATGTTTTGACATAAGCTTTCTCAGGTCAAGTCTGGCCATTTTAGAATATCTTGAACTTGGTGCAGAGCTCATCAAGTATGGTTACTTTTGATCAAAACTGGAAGGACAGTAGGAAGCAGTTTCTTTTTGTCCAGTGCATTGTTAGTACACCAGCCCTGGGTGCTGGAGACCTGAGTTTGACTGAGTGCCCTGAGTACTATGTTAGAAGTGAGACTTGGATGTGGATCTCTACAATCCTGTTGTTCTAACTGGGTGACTCTGTACCCAGGAACACACTATTACAGGGATACAGGTAGTGGAGAATTTAGATTGTGTTCTTGCCTGTGAAGGGAACTGCACTGTACAGGTTGGAGCTTCTAAAGTTGGTTATGCATCTTGTTCAATGCTGCTGTAACGAGGAGTGCTTACATCTTTGCAGTGGGAGAGCTGTTACAGCCATCTAGGATTTCAGTGTGTTTATCGAAGTATGATCTGCTCCTTCTGGCTGTTTGTGTACAGTTCAGCTCATGAATACTGGGTTTTGGTTCCGTGTTCTGGTTTGTGGGTTTTTTCCCCTTTGGAGACTCAGATTGGTTTAATCAGTTTTTCAGGTGAATCATCTTACATGCAGTAATAGAAAAAACTGTTTTAGCTCATAAAAAGACATAATAAATGCAGTCAAGGTAAAAATTGAAGAATTTCATTAATGGTCTTAAAGACAGCTTTAACAACTTCAGAAGAAACCTTAAGAAAAGGAAGATATAGAATAGATGTCAATATTTAAATAAAAGGAACTTCTTACACTCTTGGAGTTGGTTATAGTTTCGTTCCAGATTCAACATACAAAACTTCTGTAAGGTGGATAAATACAAAGAAATTAAGACTGTAGAAAAGAGCAAGCAAATATGTTCTAGAGAATACAAGGTGATTTAAAGTGTAAAAATACCCTCATTTTCTCATTAAGAATTATAGTGTTATAACATTTTATGGGAGAAGTATGAAAAAACAGTCATTGGTACGTGTAACATTGATACATCAGAAAAACAATTCTAAGAGTTCACATAGAAACTTTTAAATGCATTAATTGAATCACATAGAAACTGATGCATTATTGATGTGTTTGGTAAGTGAAGGACTTCAAATTTTAGGTCGTGTAACAATCTGTTAAGATGTATGTGTTGTGTTTAAAAACGGTCCTAGTTTAAAATCAGTGTATAATTTCTCAGCATTATACCTTTTTTGGTCCTGAAGGCGAGGGAGCAGGAATCATTTAAATTGTTACAATTTACATCATTTACATTTTGGAAGCTTGGTTTTTAAGTGGAGTATGTTCCAGCCCAGTTCTACTCAGGAGTGTGTTGGCAGTTGCTGCAGGATGGGAAAGTGGGGCACAGAAGTTGGAATTGGAAGCTGCTGAGGGAAAGATTCCTACCACGGGTAAATGTGGGAGGAAGAGGGAGGGAAAAGGGTGAGCAGAGTACGTTAATAAGAAGAAAGGAATAAGGAACTGTGTTTGAAAAATGAAATTGAATAATCAGCCAGAGGAGAATGATTTGTGATTGCCAGCCTTCCAAGGACAAAGAAAATGGGTTGAGGGAGGGAAAAGGAGCAGCAAGTAGAAATTAATCCATAGGTTAATAACAGAATATTTGTAAAGGTGAGAGGAAGAACATCACAGCTGAGCTAAATGTTATGGAAGAGAAGCAGCTGGTGCCTGAGAAGGTCTGGGTGAAGAGAAATGGAAGTGAGATGAGAATCATGAAAGGCAAGATTAGGATTACAGAGGTAATAATCGGACATGAGAGAGACTATTTAAGCAAAGTGGAGTAGGCAGAAGAATGTAAAGATTGATTTGGAAGTAGGGATGCAATGTTTGACAAGGTTATTGACATTTATTCTTCCTCCAATATTCAATAGCTTTTAAGGGGAATGTTTTTTTAATTGCAGTGATTTATTTCTTTATTTCTGTGCCATTTAGCCACAGGAGCAAACAGAGTAGAGGTTATTAGTATGTTAAAGTAAGCTATGAACAAAAATGTTGACCTCAGAAACTGCATTGAGCTGAATCACAGGCGATAATCGTGGGTGGTAACAGTAGACTCTTTCAGCGATCTCTATTTATAATTTCCCTGGGTTTTAATCCTATATTTTAAATGATTAAATTACTCCTCCTGAATCTTCATTCTTGCTCTTTCTTCCCCATTGTCCCAAGTTCTTATGGCACAGAGCCTTTCATTTTATATGAGCTGGGTTAATTTAAATGTTTCAAATATTATTATGCCTTGCTAACCTAGCTCATTGAGACTAAAGCAGGTTAGGGAACAATTGCACAAACAGCCAAGGTGAGGGATGAAAGCATGCTTCCACCCTGACAGAGGAAACAACAGTTGGTTATAGCTAGGTTTTGACAGCTCTCTGACACTTTGGATTCTCTCATCCTGTATGCATGCATCTTACTGCAGCTGTTTTGTGAATACATATAAATTCACAATTTAGCAAAAGGTTGTTGTGTTGGTTTTTTTTTTAATAGAAACTCCGTAACATTATGCTAAGGTTATGCAGATTTTTAGTATATTAAAAATATTATTATATTTATCTGTTGGTACGACCTAGCTTGAAGATGTTTTCTGGACAAAATTTGGTGACTTGCTCCCAGTTGACAGACCTATTATTTTCAGACAGCACGGAAGGTAGAAGACTTTACTTTTTGATAGAGTTTTTTAAACGTTGAGGTCACAGCAGACATTTTAGATATTTTTGGTTGGTTTTGAGTTTTTGATGTTTTGTTTTTAATGGGTTTTCGTGGGGTTCTTTTTTAGTCTTCTAAAGCTGAGTGCTCAGTGTATCCCATGCTAACATTATGATTCTTAGTCCTGTAAATTTCTTTTAGCTAGTACTGGTTCTTCTGTTGCCTGTCTTCTGAGAATTAGGTTTCTCTGCTTCTTGAGGTTCATTGTATTTTGCTCTTAGTTAGCATTTCTGCATAATGCATGTAATTCATTGGTTTAAGAAAAAAAATAATTAAATAATCCTGTTAGTATTGCAAACTTAAAATTAGCCAGGACTGATTAGTAAGTGTGACTCTTAAAATTAGCAAGTGTGATTCTTCCCACCTTTCCTGTGATTTGCAGTGTGAACAGTATAACTGGACTGGCTTTTTAAATTTACTGTCTACACTTGAATGAGTTGCATAGAAGTAAGCATATGGTTGTGAAACTGTCAATGATTTCCTATATCATATCCTTGAGCAAGGGTAGGATTGTCTAAGGTTACCAACAGATAAAATTCATCTTGTAGCACTGCTGTTGTTGATGGCACGTTACAAAGAAAGAGTGCTTGATTAAACATTCTTAGAAGGATGTTGCCATATAGAGATACCCATTTTACAAATATAAACCTGAAAATTACCTCCCACTTAAGTGCCTCTTTTCTGTAAAAGAACCTTCCGTATAGGTGGCTAAAAAATTTAGCCATTTCTCATATACTATTTTTGTATATTGGCTTAGGAGAAGTCAAGTATTAGGATTTTTACTTTTCCTTCTCTAAAAATATGCAAGATACTATGATGCCATTCAGCTTCCCACATCGCTGTAGAATTGTGCAATGGTCTTATCTGTCACTGAAAAAGAACATTGCAGTGTATGGATGTGGTTAGAGGATGGGGGTTTGTGTCAATCAGGCGGTTGTTTATATTCAGCCAACAATAGGAAATGGCTCTCTGTCCCTCCTCCCCACAGATTTTTTCTGTCTTTTATGCTGCTGGAAAGAAGCAGGTGGCTGTCAATACTCCGCCTCAGACTAATGAGACCAGAGATGCTTGATGTATTACATAGTATGAATGCAGTACAAACTCTCTTGGTGGTGAGAAAATGAAGAATATCCCTTTAAGCCTTTGTTGCTGTGGCAGTTTTCTTTCCTGTATGGTGACCCATCAATCCAAAGGCAGCAGGATGGAAAAATAAGATCTGTGTTGCGTTGTTCCTTTGGCAAAACAAACAAAAAACCCCTGGAAAACTCATAAGTGAATGAGGTTTCAGGAATGAATGAGTTATGCTGTGTATGCTCAGTATGCGTGTACTGTTAGACCACCAAACATAAAGTAAAATTGATTTCGTAGAATCTCTCAGATTAAAGGGCCCTTGAGAGGTCTTCAGTCCGATCTGCTAAAAGCGGATTGCTCATGGCTTTGTCAAGTTCAGTCTAGAAAAGGGTAGAGTGCCTTGATTTCCCTGGGCAGTCTGTTCCAGTGTTTAATTGTTTTCCTAGGGAAAAATGTTTTTCTTATATCCAGATGGAATCTTCACTATTTCTCTTTCTGACTGTTGTGGCGTATTTTTCCACTGTATACCTCAGCAAAGAGATTGGCTCCATCTTCTTGTTGACCTCTTAGGTGCTGAAAAACTACTGATAGCTACCCTGTTATGTTGTCTCTTCTCTAGGCTATATAAACTCATTTTCCTCAGCTTACCCTCATAGGCCAAATGCTTGAAATTTAATTGGATGCTGGATTTGTCAGTTTTTTCCAAGGACCTTTGCTTCCTACTTGCAGTTGGCACCTCTCCATCCTTTTTTTTTTTGTTTTCCCCCTATGGACAAAAGTCATGGTAGATGAAGGGACAGCAAGGGATGTTCTCTGTCTAGACTTCTGGAAGGCCTTTGACACTGTCTCCCATAAGATCCTCATAGAGAAGCTGAAGGAGCATGAGCTTGTTGAGCAGACAGTGAGGTGGACTGAAGAGGGCACTCATCAGTGGCACAGAGTCGAGTTGGAGGCCAGAAGCTCTTGGTGTACCGCAGGGGTCAGTACTGGGTCCGGTCCTCTTCAGCATGTTCATTAATGGTCTGGGCCATGGGGCAGAGTGTACCCTCAGCAAGTTTGCAGATGACACCGACCTGGGAAGAGCAGCTGATGCGCCAGAGGGTTGTGCTGCCATCCACAGGGACCTCATCAGGCTGGGGCCATGGGCTGACAGGAACCTCATGCAGTTCAACAAGGGGAAGCGTGCAAAGTCCTGCAGGTGGTGAGGAGCAACCCCTTGTACCAGTACCTGGTGGGGGCCATGTGGGTGGACAGCATGTTTGCAGAAAAGGCCCTGTGGTGGTCCTGGTGGGACACCAAGTTGAACACGAGGCAGCAATGTGCCCTTGCCACAAAGAAGGGCTAAACGGTATCCTGGGCTGCCTTAGGAGCAGCGTTACCAGAAGGTTGAAGGAGGTGAGAGAGGCAGTGGGCACAAACTGAAACACAGGAGGCTCCATCTAAACAGGGGATTTTACTGTAAGGATCACCGAGCACTGGCACAGATTACTCAGGGAGGTTGTGGAGCCTCCATCCCTGGAAACAGTTAAAAACTGATGGTCCTCTGCAACTCGCTTTAGGTAGCCTTGCTTGAGCAAAGGAGGTGGACCAGATGACCTCCGGAGGTTCCTTCTAACCTCAACCATTCTCTGATTCAGTGTACGTGATTCAGAGAAGTAGGTGGTGCGCCTCATATTTTTCAGAAGTTCTGTGGCAAGTTTCCTCAGCAGTAGGCTGCAGGCTTGAGTTTTTAATTGGATCCAACCCAGGTTTGCATGTGGCAGCTGCTTTTAATGTTTCAGAGTGGAGTGGCCTCTGATACTGTATTCAGTGTCTTGCAGTTATAAAAATAGCGGGAATGGGATGTTCTACATGCTCAGGTTTGCTGTGATCAGAAATACATTGAAAATCTGGCTATAATATAACTTTGTTTATCATCTAAAGTTGAATCTTTCATTTAGTACTGAAAGTTATCAGACAGAATACCAGACCTCATATTCTTCTAAACCTGGGGATCACACATAACTTCCAACACGTTTGGAAACACTTCTTATGATGCCTGAATTCCCAGTTGCTGCCTCAGATTCACTATGTATGTATGACAATGCTTTCTCCCACGGTGTGGTGCTATTGTGTTTAGCTCTGTAAAGCTAGTAACAGGACTGAAATAAATCATTCTTTAAAAGGGTTTAAGACAACAGAGCTACAGCTAAGAAGGTTTCCAATATTTTCCCCCTTCTGAACACCGCATTCTAGTTAACATAGAAACTGTAAACATGGACAAGGTTCGCATGGGGTTATGTAAACCTAATTATTGTTCAAGTTCTGGTGGCTTCACAGCCTCCTCTCATTTTATATTGCAAACAAAAGCGAGAAGTGGAATGTTTTCCAGAGATATTATTCCACTGCATCTGTCACAGAAACATGAATGTGCAGTAACATGCATGTTCCTCATAAGTTTTCCACGTGGACTTCTATAGAGAAGGGAGATAATAACAGTAGGTGAAACACCAGGGTGCAAGGCAGTTCTTTTTTCACTTCACTGTCCACTAAATTAATGTAGACATTTGACTAGGTCATTGGACCAACTTTACTAAACCAGAAGTTGATATCCTTCTGCATAGGAGTGGGGAAAAAATGAACTTAACTTACAACCATTATTTAATTCTGTTACATTATGACATTGATTTCTCCTTCTCTCCCCTTCAGATTACAGTAGAAATTAAGCAGAAATGTTAAACCAGTGGGATGTTGCAGTGAGATACGCCTCCCATTGAAAGTGTAGTGTAGTAAACTCAGGTCATCTTTTATTGTTTTATTTCCTGTAAGAAAATGTGCCCAGCTGCCTGCAGTTGTCAGTTCTGCTTGTTCTTTTTTTTCTCTTTTCTTTCTTAATTATGATCAAGAATTTGTGTTTCCTGAACATAAGTTGTTTCTTAAGACTTAGATTTACACTAATGGGGCCATGAGTGATTCTAGTAGGGATTTGCGCTTTTTTTTAGCATGTTCTTCAAGTATCTTCCTTTTCATGCCATTGCATACACTAAGTTCAGATTCTTTTTATTTCTTTTCTAAAATCTTTTCATCGCATTCATCTTTTTCTGAGTTGGATCTGCCTGCAGTGACACCTGTGCAGCAGTAATGTTTTTTCTTCCCTGTTTTAGCCTCATGGGTCTGTGATTTTAAGCCTCTCTCCTATTACAGAGAACCAGTGCCAAAGACCAAAACTAGCTTATTTAAATTCAGTTACAAAGAGATATTAGTTCTTGAATTTGTTGTGCTGGTTTAGTATGCATATACAGGCTTTTACTTGAAGGTGAATGCATTGTTTGCTGTGATTGTTCAGTTTATTTGAATTCATGACATCCTTTCATGTAACATACTCTGTAGTTATTAAAGGTGTGAAGGGCCTTCAAGAGTGATGTGGTAACTAACATAATAAGGTGTTGCTTAAGCTTTAAAATGTTTTGAAGAGACTGAGGCTTATGCAGTTATTTTTAAGTTATTGCATCTTAAATAAACAAATCTTCACATAACTGTTAAATAGGCTAATAAGACTTAGCTGGCCTTCACTGTGTTTATGCTATAAATAGATCTAAAGCCAGTCCTTGGCAACAGGCCGCTTAACAGGCTTCTGTGTGGCTTTACAGCTAGAGCTGTGTATGTCTGGCAGACCCACCTGGTGAGTAAGCTCACTTTTTAAATGAACCTTTTTTTCAATGGTGAAAGTAAATAAGAAGTAAAATTTATACTCATGGGAAAAGAGGCAGGGGAGGGGGTGTGTGCTGGATCCATCTAGTGATTTTAGCTTTTCAGGAGTTAACACATGCCTGTGCTACCTCAGTAATTAGATGAATAAATTGATTGTCAAATATCCAAGGAGTGTTCTGTTTTTCTCTGAGTATACCCCACTTAACACATCACAACTGATGCAATTTATAATTTCCTCAGTGGTTGAAAAAAGACATAAGTAAAAATTTTATATGTAACAGAGCATAAAGGATCACCTGCATAAAGGATCACGTGCTCCACAACTTGCTACTCAGGAAGAGTAAACATAAAATACCTTTCCCATAGTTAAATTATACTTGAGCATGTGTCCCAGTTTAGGTCACAAATAAGGTGGCTGGAAAGAATGTCCTTAAAATTTTCTACACTAGAATGAGAGCCCAGAGATCACATGTACTGTTTTAGATGTATAATGTACATTTTTAGAGAAATGTTAAGGTAATGGAGGATCAGATTGAAACCATTTTCTTACAGAGAGATAGAATTTAAAAATCTTTTTCAGGAGAGCATGATGCTGTTTCTCTCATTTAAATGATCTTGTGGGATTTGATGAATAACGGGGTCTTTAAACAATGTATGCTTAGATTCATTTCTGAATCTCCTAAAAATACATATGTAGAAGTGGCTGAAGTGCATCAAAATTGTTCTCTGTATACATTATATATATGTATAAAAAACATAAACCCAAACAAAACAACAACTCAAGTTACATATTTGAGATGAAATACCATACACCGTAACTGTTTCACGCAAAGCAGCATGTCTTCTTTTCTGCACAGTACAGTGACAAATGGAAGCAGGAATTTCATGAGAGACAAAGCAGCTGCTTCATTAACAGTGCCAAGACTTCTGTTTAACTGCCAGTAGTACTGAAACCTGTCAGTTATATGCTAAAATGTTTTTGCTTTTGTACCTAATACTGGAATTATTTGTAGTAGTAGCCACTTGTTTAGAAGTATTGACCACTTAGGACATTAAGTATGTTTCTGATTTCCAACCCAGTCACACAGAACTTTAATTTTAGAACAAAATTACTGAAACTAACAACTGGTAAACTAATAGTATCTCCTTATGTTTGTGAACTGAAAAACAGTATGGCAGCAAGTAACAATTTGAGAAAAGTTGTGGGTTTTTTTTTAATCGGTGTTCCTTTGTGCAGAGTCTTACTAATGCATACATGCATTTCCTCTGAACTTAATTTGTTTAGGTTTTAGGAGATGGCTGTTGCCTTAATGCCAGCTGTGATATAGAAAACTATTATTCTATAACAAAGCTGTTTCATAATGTAATTGTGGCAAATACTTTTAATATTGGTACATAAAGACAATTAATTTCATGAGCATGTTCCCCCTCCCAATCCTGGAAAGTACTGCTTTTGCAAAATACAGACTGAAATAAATAAATTAGCTTCACTAATAATTGGAGAAAGTATTATTTGGGCACTTTACTTAGAACTTTAATTTTCTTTTAGTGTAAGATAAGTGAGAAATAAAAAAGATACAAATTTCTCAGGTTTGACTCTACATTGGTATCACCATGCACAGTATTCTAAAGTTGTGTTCTGTAGTATGCACTCTGTATGCATGTACATGTAATTTATAGGGTATCTAAAATTATCTTTCTGAAAAATGTGGAACACATCTGTCAGAAGTTTCATCTTAGAATATTATGGAGAAAAAACGTTTGTCATTGCTTTCTTGCATTAGCTTGGGAACTCTGTGTACTTGAAGTTGAACCATACTATTTTGTGAGGCTTTGACTTTTCCAAGCAACATAGGATTGTGGTGTTTGCTGTATATGTTTCCCCAAACTGATGTATTTTACCATATACAGTGTTTCACTGAAGTGATCTGTGTACGAAATATACATGCAGGAGATATTAATGACAGGAGTATCACTAGCAGAGGCAAACCAGTATTAAAATCAATCAGGTTCTATTGTTTTAGAAATGGTGTAACTTATTTTTATGGGCACTGTTTAAGTGACTTTATCCTGCATCCAATAATGCTTTATAGCACAGAGCTTGAACAGTAATTTTAGTGGTTTCATTTCTTTTGTTTAAGGTTCTCTAAACCCAAGGTTGTGGCCTGAGCAGATGCTACTTATGAATGACCAGATCGTTTTCAATTAAGTGAAAACAGAAATGAAGTAGTTTCCAATTCAGCTACCAGTGGGCAGTGATTCTTTAATACAAAACAACAGTGCTGCTGTTCTTGATTGCAAGCACAATGCTGTAAGTTAGACACAATGCCAACTTTCTTAACTGTGACTTTTTCTTCTTTATAGTTCTACTTGTAACTGCTTTACTTATATTCCTTATGGATCTGTTAGTCCTTCTGTTCAAAACCAAAGAATAATTTGAGATACTACATAAAAGTAGATGTGAAAATGTATCAAACAACTAACAATCATTAAAATGCCTGTGGAATTCCTGTGCATTTTCCAGATAACTATTGCATGCTGTAAAAATTGCTGTACTACCACTGTATGTTATTATGAACTGATCTTCATACATCTTCTCCAACAGCTAAAAAAAGCTTAAAGTAATACTGAAATGCTTATTTAAAAGCATGGTTAGTAGAGCTTTTTATAGTACTCCTGTGCACAAACTGACCTAAATGTTTAAAAACAACCCAACCAACCAACCAACCAACCAAACCCCACAACAAAACAAAACTCCACAAACACACACAACATACAGTCCCTGCCAAACTAATGCGCATTTTGTGCTGAAGAGCCACGTTCAGTGTGACAGAAGTTCTGCAGTCGTTCAAGTAATGAAATAACATTAAATTAATATGGTGACCATAAGGAATATGTGCAGTACTTAGTTCTATATATTTAGTTTTAAACGTGTCTCAAATTAAACTACTTTGCTCTGCAAGGGGCTTTATTTTGTCATGGCTGTTAAGAGTAGCATCTTATTTTCTGTGTTAGATACGCAGGCTACGGTTATCTAAACTCCTGTAGCTTTTCTAGCATGTCCATGTCACTGACAGATGGTCAAAACTGGACCAGAGGAGAGAGTGCCCCACTTTGTGTCATCTGATGTAATCACTCCTGTCTGTGAAATTTTGGGAGTTAATGAGAGCTACTTAAGTCTGTTTCTGAGACAAAACTATTGGTTGCCTAGAATTTTCACTAACCTGGAACAAGTGTTTTGGCCTTAACACTTTGTGTGTGTTTTGGGAATTTAACATTGTTAGAATAACTGCTTGTTCATGCTAAAATATTCTATGAAAATTCAAACTCAACCAGTAAAATGCCTGTTGTTACAGGATTACAGTTACATTAAACTCTACTGTCCAAACTCATTAGAGGAAGAATTGTCTGAATGCTTTCTTAAACTTGCATGAGTAGAGCTTGCATAACTTCTTTCTACAAACACTGTTCTTTTATAACTGTTATGGTCTAAGCATTTTACACTATTGCTAGAAGTATTTGCTTAATTTCTTTAATATTGGTAAACTGTAAGGCTATCATTCAGATAAATAGTAAAACTATAATTCAGATATACAGGCATTTAGTAGATTTCACCATTTCTGGATCATGGTTTACTTTATTCCTGCAGTTAAAATACTTCGGGTAAATTGACTTTCCCCTTGTTCAAATAGAATTCTGTATTGTCTTTTCTAAATACATAGAACTAAATATAATGTATCTCAAGATTATTTGCAGATAACTTAGGGCTGATATTTTCACTATCAAAAATTCTTCCCATTAGTTGCCTTGTTTTTACTCAAAAGTGGGCCCTGCTGGTACTTGTGCTTACAAATAAGTTAAGAAACATTGTATCTAGAAAACTTGGTTTAGTCATTTTTATTAACAAAACAGAACTGTGTTTTAACTTTCCAACATTCTAACACTGCTGTATTACTAGTAGTATCTGTACATACCTGTGCAGTTCAAAGCTGATCAAGCATTCAGTACAATACCTTGGTTTTGTTCTGAGCTCTGGTTACAGTAAGCTTGCTGTTTGCTTTCAAGTCTGACCTTTCAAACTGAGGCACAGAATGAGTTGTGTGCTGATTTCATTGGTTTTGCACGATGTATTTAAATTACATCGTATCTGAGGCATGTCCTCTGCTGATGGAAGATTCTTGCAGATCCTGCTGTGGCCTTGGAAACTTGAGCAGTAATGTCTGAGATCCAAACTTTACAAACTTCTGTAGTGTACAGCTGAACAAATGCCACTATATTTTTGAAGTGTCATATTTTGGAAACTTTTCTGTGTTGGTTACTGTGCTGGTTTTGGCTGGGATAGAGTTAATTTTCTCCATAGTAGCTGGTATTGTGCTGTGCTTTAGATTTAGGATGGGAATAATGTTGATAACACACTGACATTTTAGTTGTTGCTAGGCAGTGTTTACACTAAGTCAAAAGATTTTTCAGCTTCTCACCCGACCCCACCCACCAGTGAGTAGGCTGTGGGGCATAGGAAGCTGAGGGGAGACACAGCTAAGACAGCTGACCCAAACTAGCCAAAGGGATATGCCGTACCATATAATGTCATGCTGAATATATAAAGTAGGGGGAAAGCTGTCAGGGGCCTGCTGCTCAGGAACTGGCTAGGCATCAATCAGCAGGTGGTGAGCAATTGGCATTGTGCATCACTTCTTTTGTATATTCTAATTCTATTCACACACCACCCACCTTTACATTTCTGTCCTATTAAACTGTCTTTAACTCAACCCACAAATTTTACTTTGATTTCCCAGTTCTCTCCCCTATCCCACTGGTGGTGGTGGTGGGAGTGAGCAAGCAGATGTGTGGTGTTTAGCTACCTGCCAGGTTAAATCATTACAGTTACCAACATAGTACCATTAATAACTAACAGTGAGAATGTGAGCCAGTAAAAAAAAAAAAAAGATACTGATTTATCTGGGTTTTTAACACTAACACAGTGAATGTACATAGATTTCATACAACTTGCATGCATCATGCCCTCTGGATGGTCCAACTGTATCTATTATGCTTTAGGGCATATACCTGTGATCCTTAAAAAATAGCCAGGAAATAAGTTCAAATAGGAAATGCAGATGTTTAAATTGTGTAGTTGTTAACTTTCTCCATGGATTAGTTTTTGATTGCTCCTACTGCCTCTCTCCAGAAAAAAACTTCTGTAGAGCTGGCTAGCTGTGAACAATGGAGGTGTGAGCCAGGTGGTGTTGCCTGAGATAGAGTCCAGGAATGGGTCTTTGGTTGTCTCTTATTTGGCTGTTCAGGAGTTCAAAGGCCAACTTCAAATGTCTTATATTTGAATGTACAAAATTATTAGCTGAAATAAACTTTAATTATTGCTTGTAATTACAAATGTAGGGTTTCAGACTGTATAGCAGATTATCTATAGCAAGTACAGTATGGGCAGGGGGAGGAGGTGGAGAGCTAATTGGAATTTTTTTTTTTTTAAAGCATAAAATAGTAAAAATTAGGTACATGTACAAAAGTTGAAGCACAGAAAACCAGGTATGTTCTCTTGCAGTCTAATAACAGTGGAGATGTGAAAAATAGTGTACTGGCATTTCTGTCCATAGATTACTTGATGCATCTCTTGATAGAGTATCTTTAGAAGATTGCCGCAAAAGCGCTTAAATGTTAATTTAGTGTTCCTCTTGTGAATTCGGGGGAAAAAAAGGGAAAATCAAGAGATTAATTAGGCAAGGTAAACAAATTGAGATAGAGCACTCTCTAGTCCCTTCTTATATTAATTCTTCAAAGGGAAACAATTAGATGTTTATTATTTGTTAAAAATTTACATTTGATTTTTTTTTGGGGGGGGGGGGGGGTGTCCAGATGTCTGCCTCACAATATATCTTTGTTTCCAAGTCACATCAAAATATATCATAGTTTAACTCTTAATGGTGTTTGAGAGAAAAGGGTAACTTTTAACATGGAGCTTTATCGGAACTGTGTAAGCTGTATTACTTATCTGGACTTTGCCAAAACATTTTTAAACTCTTCAGAATTTACAAATCTAGTATGTGAAAATTGGCATACAATTTCCCCAAGTACAAACATGCAAGAAAGATACAACACTGTAAATCCCTTTCCGTTTGCAGTGTAGGTTTTGTTTAAAATATGTCAAATATTTTTCCGTATTTCCAATGTGAGTTTTAGATTTCTTTGTAACAGAAAAATATTTTTTTAGATCAGTGGACCTGGCATATGGGTGTGTCTCCATTGGCATTTTATTTCAGGTCATGAATGCTCTTTTGAATTAAGTCTCTTGGTCATCCAACCTTAATATGCTTTACTGCATTTCATATGGTAGAGTGATCTCAGAGTGTGTGAACTGAATTCTTTTTGAATTGAACTGAACTGAATAATGTGCTCTGAAGGTGAACATATCTCCAACTACTAATGGGTGTTCAATCCATGGGATGAGACCAGAGCTTGTTCAGAGCAAAACCTCGGAAAACACTTTCAGTGTGAATGTTTGTATTCACAATACTCTTTCACTCTAGCAATGTATTCCTGTTGCACTGCACCTCTTGTTAATGTAGACCTGTGCTCTGGTACATAATTTGAAATTTTCTTTGACAGGAGAGGTGTTGTAAGAGGTGTTGCAGAATGGTTGCAGATGACACCAAGTTGGCAAGGAGTGTTGATCTGCCTGAAGGCAGGAAGGCTTTACAAGAGGGATCTGGACAGGCTGGACCAATGGGCCAAGGCCAGTTCTGTGAGGTTCAACAAGGCTCAGTGCTGGGTCCTGCACTTGGGTCACAACAACCCCACACAGCGCTACAGGCTGGGGAAGAGTGGCTGGAAAGCTGCCTGGTGGGAAAGGGCCTGGGGGTGTTGGTCAACAGCCAGCTGAACATGAGCCAGCAGTGTGCCCAGGTGGCCAAGAAGACCAACAGCATCCTGGCTTGTACCAGAAACAGTGTGTCCAGCAGGACTAAGGGAGTGATTGTCCCCTTGTACTGGGCACTGGTGAGGCTGCACCTTGAATACTGTGTTCAGTTTTGGGCCCCTCACTACGAGAAAGACATTGAGGTGCTGGAGCGTGTCCAGAGAAGGGCAACGAAGCTGGTGAAGGGTCTAGTCTTGTGAAGAGCAGCTGCAGGAACTGGGGTTGTTTAGCCTGGAAAAAAGGAGGCTCACAGGACACCTCTCTCTCTACAGCTGCCTGAAAGGAGGTTGTAGCAAGGTGCATGTCGATCTCTTCTCCAGGTAACAAGCAATAGGACAAGAGGAAATGGCCTCAAGTTGTGCCAGGGGAGGTTTAGCTGGGATATTAGGTAAAATTTCTTTCACTGAAAGGGTTGTCAAGCCCTGGAAGAGGCTGCCCAGGGAAGGGATTGAGTCACCATCTCTGGAAGGATTTAAAAGAGGTGTAGATGTGGTGCTTAGGGATATGGTTTAGTGGTGGACTTGGCAGTGCTGGGTTAATCATTGGACTTGATGATCTTAAAGGTCTTTTCCAACCTAAATGATTCTATGTTAATCTTTAGCCATCCTCGTGAATTTGACCAGTGGTTCTATCTCCTAGGTTGTCTTTCTTTTTGGATGTATACGGTACCAAAGTTTTGATACAAATGGATTTGCTGAAACATTTTGGAGCAGGTGATTGCAGTAGTAATAAAGTATGAGGGGTGTTGGTTTGGATAGTGGTTGAATTGCTTTAGGTATTTACCATTGAAAGATAGGGAGATTTTGCTACTCTGAAGGGAGTGGGAGGGGGCAGAGATGACCAACTTCTTCCAGTATTACCTTTGCTGTAGCTCTGCTTTGCAAGGAAGGAAAGCATGTGAGTTTGACTTGGTTAGCTTGGACTGATCTCATCACATTTTGGTCATATCTGAAATCATATAAAGAAAGGTGAAGGTTTCATTATTAATGTTCTATTCATATAGACTTTGCCCTTCGCTTAAAGACAAACCTGTGTACTGTCTTGCATTACTGGAGTGTGATTTCTTATTGAAGTGAAACTGGTGGGTGTGGGGGTTGTGTGTGTGAGGTGTTTGCCTTGCGGGTGGCACTCAGCGTAGAACAGGCTTGCTAAAGGGCAGTGCAGCTGTGCTCCGGGTCCTCTGAGTGGCAGTGGGCAGGCTGAAAGCCTGTGCTGCTCTGTGGATTAGCTTTTTCTAACTCCTGAAATGTAGCGTGGAGAAATGTGGGGCAGCAAACTGACACCTTTTAAGCCACAGTAAACCAGGATAGCCAACTGGTGTGCTGAAGGCCACATCTGACAGTTAAGAAAGATTTATTTGGCCTGGGAAATACTGGCAAAGGACAGTTTGTCACAAAGTCAGGGATATTGCTGGTGGATTAGGGGTGGGTCTAGTGGTAGCCATTGGCTCAGCTGCAGTGTTTTGTGCTTTTGGTTTATCAGGAACCACCTGAGATACATTTATCACACCCAACTGGGGATTAAAGTGCTGTCTGAGAATGCATAAATTTGTCACCTCTTACGTAAAAACCTTTGAAACTACTCTTGTTTACTTTTATAGTTTTAAGGAAATGTTTTCAAACTGACTCTCCTTTTCCTGGGCTTATGGATTTCACATAGCTCAGCGTACCTTTCTATGCTAGCCAGGC
Organism: Falco biarmicus; assembly: GCF_023638135.1. Taxonomy (NCBI): domain Eukaryota; kingdom Metazoa; phylum Chordata; class Aves; order Falconiformes; family Falconidae; genus Falco; species Falco biarmicus. The sequence continues at coordinate 82,419,512 of NC_079289.1, forward strand.
TAGGTGTTGAAATGAGACTACAGAATTTTGTTTAGCTTACCTTGAAATTTTATCTTGACAGACGTGTGGTAACTTTTACTGGGGGTGTGTGGGGTGAGGGGGGGGGGGGGGGGCAGTTAACAAACAGAAGAATGGATGGAAATGGTAGCTTACTCTGATTTCTCCAGGGACACTGTTTTGTGCATTTTTTTGTGTGCATGCAACTGAATTGTGCCAAGCTGAAAGATGGCTTTTGCCAAACAGGTTTCTATATGTGATATTCCAGATGTTGGGTGTGATGTGTGTCAAGACTGCACACAAGTCTGATTATGAGTGACATCAACAGAGATGTGAAGAGACGAGTTAGTGTGTAGTTGGGTTGTCCTGTAATAGCAAAATAAAACACTGTAGTTTTTAACGTACAGTGCATTGAATAGTATAAATATTGTAGTGTTACTCTCTTTTGTCAGTTTGCATTCATGTTTTGAGAAGATAATGTGATGGATTATGTCAATGATTGGAAGTTGATCTGAATTAAATAAGGATGCTACATGAGTAGTCATTGTGGATTCACCAAGGGGAAGTCATGGTTGACCAACTTGAGAAACTTCCAGGATGAAACAACTGGCCTGGTAGATGGAAGGGCAAGGGATACTGTCTGTCTAGACTTAGGAAGGGCTTTGATGCTGTATCTCATAAGATTCTTACAGAGAAGATGAAGGAGTATGGGATGGACGAGTACAAAATGATGTGGATTGAAAACTAGTTGAACAGCTGGGCCCGGAGGGTGCTTTCATCAGTGGCACAGAGTCGAGTTGGAGGCCAGAAGCTCTTGGTGTACCGCAGGGGTCAGTACTGGGTCCGGTCCTCTTCAGCATGTTCATTAATGGTCTGGGCCATGGGGCAGAGTGTACCCTCAGCAAGTTTGCAGATGACACCGACCTGGGAAGAGCAGCTGATGCGCCAGAGGGTCGTGCTGCCATCCACAGGGACCTCATCAGGCTGGGGCCATGGGCTGACAGGAACCTCATGCAGTTCAACAAGGGGAAGCGTGCAAAGTCCTGCGGGTGGTGAGGAGCAACCCCTTGTACCGGTACCTGGTGGGGGCCATGTGGGTGGACAGCATGTTTGCAGAAAAGGCCCTGTGGTGGTCCTGGTGGGACACCAAGTTGAACACGAGGCAGCAATGTGCCCTTGCCACAAAGAAAGGCTAAACGGTATCCTGGGCTGCCTTAGGAGCAGCGTTACCAGAAGGTTGAGGGAGGTGATCCTTCCACTCTACTCAGCCCTGGTGAGGCCACACTTGAAGTGCTGGGTCCAGTTCTGGGCTCCCCGGTACAATAGAGACATGGATGTAGTGGAGAGGGTCCAGCAAAGGGCTGCCACTAAGATGATGAAGGGACTGGAGCATCAGGAGGGCTGGGACTGTTTAGCCCAGTGAAGGGAAGACTCAGGAGGAATCTCATGGATGTGTACAAATACCTGAAGGAAGGGTGGGAAGAGGGTGGAGCCAGTCTCTTTCCAGTGGTGGCCAGTGAAAGCACCAGCAGCAGTGGCTACAAACCAAAACACAGGAGGCTCCATCTGAACATGAGGAAACACTTTTTACCACCCCCAAGCCCTGGCACAGGTTGCCCAGAGAGGCTGTGGAGTCTCCATCATTGAAGGTAATCAAAAGCTGTCTGGATGTGATCCTGGGCAACTGACTCTAGGTGGCCCTGCTTGAGGCACTTGGACTGGATGACCTCCAGATGTCCCTTCCGACCTGTGAGAAATATTTTACAGTTAAAAAGCAAATGTGGAAACAAATGCAGAAAATGCAGGTGGTCTGAAATTTGTGGAAAATAACGCTGGTTTGTTTTAAATAGTTTCTTCTGCTTTAAAAGAAGCTTTTTAAGTGCAGTGTGGGTGATCTTACTGAGAATGAAATACATGTTTTGGAGAGCTTTTTTTATGATCATCTGAATACTAAAGCATATTAAGAGTTCCTTACTATTTAATAGCTATTTGTACGAACAGCAAAAAGGTTTTGTTTCAGGGTTTTGTGTTGTGGGGTTCTCAACTATTTTAAAAATAGTTTTGAATGATAAGTTAACTCTTTGTGTCTAAACTTCAAGCAAAAGTCATCTAGCTTTTGACAGAAAAGAAGTCATGGAATGTCAATTTTGCTTTTATAGAGTGAGATCTTACTTTAGTTTCATAATTAAGTTTCTGGCTGGAGTAATCTTGGTGGTAGCAGAGGCTGTAATTTTAATTTGTGTAAAACAGAAGAGTATCAGTATAGAAGAGAAGCCAAACCTGTTTTGTAAATAAGATTCTTCAAATGTTTTTAAGACCTGTGTGGTTCTGCTAACAATCTTTTGTCCTTTAACATTGACAAGTGCTTGAGTTATGCTTTCATTTATTTGTTTCAAACTGATTGAGGTAACATGTTTCTGAAAGAGGTGATCCTTCCAGTGAGCAGAAGAGAACTGAAAAGGGATTCGTCTAAGTCCAGTTCTTTGGGTTGTTTTTCACTAGGTAAATTTTTTACCTGTCTGACTCCTGGGGACACAGAACTGCCAATGCTAATACAAAGAACCTGGCAGAAGTGCATGCCTGGAAGGACAATTTTCTCATTGGCGACTACCTGTATAATGGTTCATCTCAAAGCAATCATCAAGACCTAGTCCAGATGGCAGTTGGAGTCACTTTTGGTGTCTCCCCAACTTTTCTGCTCTTCAAAAAGTTCCAGAGGTACAGTAGAGCGCAGGAAAGAGTCATTGAAGTCTGGCCAAAATAATCTGCTAGTGTATAAATGAGGTGCACACTTGTCTAGCGTGGAAAGCTGTCTGCTTGTGGTGCAAATTCATGTCAAATAATAGTGTTTTTTACTTGGTGCTATTTGTTTTGGACCCAATATGGTACCTAAGTTACATTTAAATTACAGTGAGGCATGTATTTAAATTGTTTATATGTTTTGTTTAGTAAGTTTCTGTTCTGTTTGTTATTTGATGCATTGAGGCCAGGAAATATGCTTTCAAATGAAATGAAAGCACTTACCTGTCTTTTAGGTGCAAAGAAGCAGTCTGAACTCAACACATTATTAAATAATAGATTGTAGAGTGTATTTTTTAGTACTGATAAATACCATAGTACCGAGTCATGCATGCACAAACATTACATTTTCAGCTTTGCTAATTATATATCCAGGAATAACCTTTTTGCTGTAATTTCTGGATAGCTAATTGGCTAAATATGCTTTGGCTTTTTTTAATTGTTTCATTACTATTTGAGCTATTTTTGCTAAAATTCTGAACAGTGTTTGTAAAAGCCACTTGTCAGCAGCAGAAGAGAGATGGTTACAGAGCCAAGGTAGTGATAAAAGCTGCAGATACATGCAGAACCTGGAACTTACATTTCAAAAACTCTTTTAAAAAAAATCTCTTATGTGTGAAAACAAATTTTGTACAGGTATTCTAGTTCTGTACTTGTGTCTTAAAGCACCAGAAGTAACACAGAGCTCATTGACGTCCTCCAGAGAGGAGCTGGTTATCCTGAAGATGTTAATCTTGATTGAACTTGTTGACCATTGTTTGAACTGTGAAGATTTGCAACTCAAGGAGTTTTTGGTTTTTTTTAACCCTCGTTGCCTGGCAGAGCTGTGACTACAAGTATAGAAGAGACAGTTTGTCGAGAAGGAGAATAGTTCCGTGCTAGAGAATCTGACTTTCACAGCCAGTTTGAATCCCTCAACTTGTTCCTGCCTTAAGGAGGTGTCCTTGTCCTGTTGCAATATGTATGGGTTGGGACTGGGGTCACCACAGTCAAACCTGCTGTATAGACAGAAATTCAATATGCCCAGCATTTCATTATAAACACCTCAAAGAACTGCAGTCAATGGCTCGATGTCCAAGTGGAGACCAGTGCCGCAGGGCATTCCTCGGGGGTCAGTATTTGGGACTGGCGCTATTTAACATCTTTGTCAGTAACATGGACAGTGGGATTGAGTACACCCTCAGGAGGTTTGCCAATGACCCCAAGCTGGATGGTGCGGTCGACACGCTTGAGGGAAGGGATGCCATGCAGCAAGACCTTGACAGGCTTGAGAGGTGAAATTTTTAAATTCAGTGCCTGATGTTCCTAGATAAAGATCTGATGCACAACATAAAAATATTGATTAAAATATTTGTGTAGAATTGTCTTGTGTAAGATTATGATCTGAAGCTAAACCTTTTTCAATAGATGGGAAAGATGGATAAGGAAACAGAGGAGGTGCAACATAATTGCATTCTAACCAAAATCCGAATCTGTGCTTGCCTAAAATACAGCAAAAAAAGTCTTTGTAATAAATCATGAATATAGACTTCACAAAACTGGAATTGGCTCCTGGTCTTGCTGTTTAGCTTTCAATTTGTAGAAGTGGAGTTTTGCATGTACTAAAGGCAGTGATTCTTGAGATTTACACAGCAGTAATTTCCAGGAGGAATGGTAAATTTCAGTAATGCACTGAGTTTACAGTTTTCTTGGGATTTAATTTTTTCTAACTTTCCTGAAGAAACAAGAAAATTTCTGTCCTTGTTTTACTATTTGTACTAGTGCGCTGATTTTAGCTAATGGGTGAAAAGTGTAAAGAACATAGGACAGCTAATGAAAGAGGTTTTATCAGTTGAAAAGCTGACGGGGTATCAAAGTCAATCCTGCTGAATTATTTTTTGCTGTTCTGTGAAGCTGAATCTTGAGGTGCTTCATAGATATAAGCACTTTTCTGTCTTTCATTAAACTAAGATCTGTGACTGATGAATGTGGCTCAGCTATAACTTTTACAGGATGGATTGAATTTTTGTCTGATCAGCAACTACATTGTTGATAAATGCTTCTAAACACTATTAAATCTAATATTGGCTCTTAAATTATTGGGGGTTTGCCTCGTTGACCTGTTACAGAAGTTGGTTTTGTGCTCATGTGCTACAATGATTAAAGTACGTAACTTAAAGGTACTGAAAATTTATACCTCAGACATCGGCATTTTATGCAAGAGGTGTGGAACTGAGAACTTAAAACTTGTATTGATGCTTTTATCAGGCTTTTTTCCAGAATGAAATAACTTTATCTGGTAACTTTCTGCTACTACCATGAGTTAGCTTGCATACATGGGCTTTGCATAATAAGAACTGCAGTAGAATTAATTATAAAAGAATTTTCTGAGCTCTTTAATGATGCAATCTCAGATGCATTTAATTTTCAGAGAAGAAAACTAGATTTCAAAAGTGTTTGCAAAAGATTTGACTTGAACATACATTAGAATTGCTTTGGCATACTGCATTTTAACTCTGTGTATGAGTACATATATGGGGGGAGGTTTGTGTGTGTGTGTGTGTGTGTATGCATCATGTGTATCTATGCCAATTTATATTATTAATGATATACTCATTCACCTAGCTCAGCTGAAATTCCAGGGAAAGACTCGATCCAGCTTGGAAATTTCCTTGAAATTGCTGTTATTTCAAATTATTTTTTAATATTATAGTAGTTTTACCAGGGAATCGGGTGAAGGAATTCCTCATGGTATGCAGAAATCACTGCTCTGAATATGTTGCCACACGTTCATTTTAATGTGAAACTTAGTTTAGTACTGTATCAACCAATAAAATTGCCGTCCACAGGAGTATTGCTGAGGTTCTAATGAAGCCATAATTTAAGAGTTTATCTGTGGATGAAAGACCCTAAAGTCAGTTGGAAACTACAGCTGATTTACAAGCAAATCTCTTATTCTGACAGTCATTTGAACAAGCAGATTTTGTATCTATAATGACTGAATACAAACCAGTCTGACTAAAATTCCCTTTTAATTCTGACATTGCAAGATGTCAAAGCTACTTTCTGACATCGGGTTTTTCTTTTGTTACTCTGTATTTGCCATTATTCTTTGATTTTTATGCCTAGCTAGGTGTGTTAGTAAGCTGCAAAAAGTGTCTCACCTGCTCCCATTTCTGTGCTAAAGTCTAGGATTGTGATACCACTTTTTGCCTTGCTCCTTCCTTTTAGGATCCTCAATTCCACCATCTCATGGTCCTGCAGCAAAAGCTGCTCCCGATCTTTGGGTTCTTCCTTGTTTGTAAGTGTGAGGTTTCAACAGGCCATGTTCCCTCTTTGGTTCCTCAAACATGTGTGTCAGGAAGTTATCATCGATGTACTCCAGAAGCATCCTGGTTTGCATGCACCTTGTTGCTTTGTCCTTCCAGCAGATGTTGGTGTGTTTGAAGTCCACCAGGAGGGCCAGGGCCTGTAAACATGAGGCTTCTTCCAGTTCTCTGAAAAAGACCTCATGTACGTCATGGAATAGAACTTCCTAGAGGACATGGCAAAATGGCAAAATGTATGGAAGGCAAGGAGGTGATTAGAGACAGCCAACATGGCTTTACCAAGGCCAGGTTCTGCCTGACTAATCTAGTGGCCTTCTGTGATGTCCACTGATGCAGTCACTCCAAGGAAAGAGCTACAGTTGGCATCTGCCTAGACTTATGTAAGGCCTTTGATGCAGTCCCCCACAACATTCTTGCCTCTAAATCGGAGAGGGATGGTTTTGACTGACGGACTGTTAGGTGGATGAGGAATTGGCTGGATGGCTGTGTCCAGAGAGTTATAGCTGATGGCTCAATGTCTAAGTGGAAACCAGTAACAGGTGGTGTCCCTCAGTGGTCCATACTGGGACCAGTAGTAGTTAATATCTTCATCAGTGACATAGATGGTGGGATTGAATGTACCCTTGGCAAGTTTGCGGACAACACCAAGCTGAGTGGTACAGCTGATTTGCTAGAAGGACAGGATGCCATCCAGAAAGACCTTGACAGGCTTGAGGTGTAGGCCTGTGCAAATCTCATGAAGTTCAACAAGGCCCAAGTGCAAGGTCCTGCACGTGGGTTGGGCCAATTTCAGGCACAAATACAGGCTGGGTGGGGAAGGGTTTGAGAGCAGCCCTGAGGAGAAAGACTGGGGTGTTGCTTGATGAGAAGCTCAACATGACCCGGCAATGTGTGTTTGCAGCCCAGAAATCCAACCATATCCTGGGCTCCATAAGCATGGCCAGCAGGTCCAGGGAGGGGCTTCTCCCTCTCTGCTCTGCTCTCGTGAGACCCCACCTGGAGTACTGCATCCAGTTCTGGGGTCCCTGGTACAAGAAACACGTGGACTTGTTCGAGCAAGTCCAGAGGAGGGCCAGGAAGGTGATCAGAGGGCTGCAGCAGCACCTCTCCTATGAAGACAGGCTGAGAGAGGTGGGGTTGTTCAGCCTGGAGAAGAGAGAGCTCAGGGGAGACTTTACTGCAGCCTTTCAGTTATAAAGGGGGCTTATTAGAAAGCCGGAGAGAGACATTTTACCAAGGCTTGTAGTGACAAGAGAAGAGGCAATGGTTTTAAACTGAAGAGTATGTTCAGATTAGATAAAAGGAAGAAATTCTTTGTAATGAAGGTGGTGAGACGCTGGAACAGGATGCCCAGAAAAGTGGATACCCCATCCCTAGAGGTTTTCAAGGCCATGTTGGATGGGGCTCTGAGCAACCTGGTCTAGTGGAAGATGTCCCTGCCCTTGGCAGGGAGGGGGAGTTAGATAGTCATTTAAAGGTCCCTTCTAACCCAAACTGTTCTATGATTCTGCATTTTCCTGACTAGGCAGTCTGTAGCAAACACCTACCACAATGTCTCCCGTATTGGTTGTATGCTAATCCTGACCCCTAACATCTCACCTGTCTCCTCTTCAGTCCCAAGGCAGAGCCATACATAACGCTGCTTTCTTATGTAAAAAAGCATCTCCCCCTCCTCACTGTGCCAGCCTGTCCTGTCTAAAGCCATGTACCCACCCAGTGCAGAACTCCAGTTGCGTGAGCCAGCCTACCCTGTTTTTGTGAACCAAATGAGACCGCAGCCCTGCACCTGCACACAGACTTCTGACTTCATTTTAATTCCCCACATGGCATGAGTTATTGTAGAGGCACTTCAGAAAAGCATCCAGTTGTGGTGATTTCCCAGAAGGGGTATGAGAGCTTGTCCCAGTGTAGGCCTCTAGGTGCTTCCTTATTTATTAATGAAATCTGTCATTACAATGTCTCTTCTGCCCATATCAACCTGCTCCTTTAGTCCTCATTTCCCTCCCCTGGCATTCCTAGTGTAAAGCTCTTCTTTACCAGGAGGTAAAGGGCAAAATGTTTTTTGACCTCCTTGGCCAGAAGCTGTCACTTCCTAACAGTCCTTGATCCTCAGAGAGGATCCCATGCTCCCTAAAGCCAAATAAATCCTTGTTGCCAAATTCAGCTGCTCAGTGTGACTTAAAAACTGCTGGGTGGGTGTTTGAAGAGAATAAATACCTTCATAAGCTTTCATTAAAGTTTTGGGGGTTGGTTTTGGTTGGGTTTTGGTTTTCAGTTGTATGTTTCACTTACCATACTTAGTGTCAGGTATTTATATTTTTACATCCTTGCAAGTAGTTGTATGGTTATTTGAAAACCCTGCCAACAGAAAGTTGCTTTCTGTGGTTAAGCAATACTCAATATATTCTCTGCAATCTGTAGCACTTCTGTTTCTCTTTTTTCTTTCTTTATTTTGACTAGAGAAGCATTATGAAATCAAATTATCATACTATTTTTTTCCTTCTTCACATTTCTCTCTCCCCCATCCTCAACTGCCAGCACTTTTCTCCTCATTCATTTTTTTCCTAAATGTTGCCTGCCTTAGCAGTTAACTTCTGGTTCTGTTTTGCATAACCTTAATTCATCTGAAAGTATGGTTAGACTTAAATTTACAATGAAATTTCTAGTGTAAAGTAGGAGGGTGCTATGGTAGGGTTCCATAGCACTTGTTCATACGTTTAGTCCAAAAGCAATTGGCAGTTTTAAATCCTAGTTTTGTTCGAATTTGTAACTTCACTGTTTGAATACTCGGGATTCTTCATAGCTCCATAAATACGCCATCATTCAAAATATAGTGGCTAAATTCTATGGGTTTGCCTTTTTCTTTAAAAAAAGACAGGGAAGTTGGTGGATATGTGCTTACTCCTTCATGTGTATGTAGCCTAGAACAAAGCTGAAAGCTGCATTTCTACTGCTGGGCTCCTTTCTGGTGACAGCAGTGGCAGCTGCCACCAGCTACTTGTGGCAGCCAAGCAAGGTAAGCTTGGGAATGCCTCAATTAGGCAGCAGCAAGTTTCTTACTGAACAGTCTCTTAATTCTTGTTTAGGACTTATACTGCTGCTACTGGATTTTTATTTTTTCTTTTCTTTAAGAACATCAGTGCAGAGGTGGTTTGGTGCTTTGAGACAGTAATTTAGGGAATGACTTTGAGTCTGTGGCCCAAATCAGGGACCACAGCATTTATCACTGCAGTTGAAATCACTTTCAGTTTGAAGTTAGAGTGATGCAACTACAAAAACACTTTGACTTTTTGCTTATTGCTGTGAGACTATGTAAGGAAACAAACTGAGATTTACTTTTGGATCTGAAGTGTTGCTTGTCTTCCTCATTTCACTGTTCAGTGCTTGAATAAAATAAATAAATAAATAAAGCTGGAAACTGGTGAAATGTCAGATGCTGTTCCTGATTGACAAAAATATGAAGTTGAATTCATGGTCCAATGTCCCAGAGGCCAAATAATCACTTGCAGGTGTGTGGGACCTTTCAGCGTGTGTACCTTAAGTGGTCATGCAGAGATGGAGCCAATGCTGAGATTCCTGCTGATTTCATAGTTCTAGGAATATTTAGTTGGTCTTTCTAAAAAAGCAGTACTAAAAACCTTGTTCTCTCCTGGCAGGTTGCTAACACCCCTGTGCTGTCTTCACATTGGTACTGGCATAAACTTTAGTACAACTGTCTGTCAGAGCTGACTGGGGAAAAAAAAAAAAAAGGAAAAATATAAAATGTGGCTTTTAAGTAAAGACTTCACATCTAGTTTCAGGTTGTTAAACAGTCCTATTAAATGTTTAGCAATTAGAAAAATAATGCGGCTTTTTTCAATAAAGAAATTATGAAATAATCATTGTGAAATGATCATACAATACATTATGCTGTATATGTATTAGGAATTCTCTTGTAGGTGATTATAGTTCATGTAGGAATAATCGTCCTATAGTTAATATGATATATTTTGTATGGCGGAGTCTTTCTGAGATCATGCTAAGGAGAGACTTTTAACTTTAAATCAGCACATGAAGAGAAGAGTTGAATTTAAAATTCATGAACAATTGTTTTAGGGGAAGCTGGTATCTCATGCTTAAATACTTAGGGTATTTGTTACTTTTACAAACAGTAATGGTTAATTTTCATAATATACTTACATAATAATATACCTTCCAAATACTTAGGAAGGTTAATAGCCCTGCTTAGTTTTAAAGGTTTTTCTAGTAACTGCATTAGCTTCTTCCAAGACATCTTTAATTTTTGAAGTTAGCAAAAGAGATTACGTTTTTAAAATAAACTACTAAAAAGTAACTTGTTTAAGGTTTAGAAAAAGGCTGAACTAGTACAAGTGGTATAGACTAATGTTTTTTTCATGGCCATATCTAGCCTGTTGAAATGCAGTCTGTACTTTAAAAAAAAAAAAAATACACCCCCCTCCAAACCAAAAACACACCCTGACTTTGAACAGTTGCTCATATGCTTTAAATATGTAAAAATACAAGGAACTACTGATGAGAAACCCAACAGATTAAGATGGAAAAAACTAAATATTCTTACTTTCTCTCTGTCAGATTTTTCATTCCAGTACATTGTTGAAAGCTTCGGATTTCAAGAGGTCAGAATTCATTTATTTCTCCCCTGGAGAGAGAATTCAACAACCTTCTAGAAATATCATAACCAGAAAGTTTTTTCCCAATATTCAGCTGAATGTTCTTAATAAACCCCATAATCCTTCCATACTTTAAAATGTTACAAATCACCCTAAAGGCTGATGATTTGAGTCATAAGTTAGATTTCTGATATACTGGAAGTCTTCCAGCATCTTTAAAAGAAAACCTCAAGTATTTATGTTTTCCTTCACTTCATACGTGATCTTGATGACAACTTAGGAAATTTAATACTAATTGCATACTTTTGAGACACACAAGACAGACTTTCTTTTCAGGATGCTTTCATTTTCCTAACACGTCAAGGTGTGTGGCAGTTCAGAGGCCAGACTCCTGTAGGAAGTACAGGAAGCTGTCTGTCTGGATCAAGATTCTTCAGATAATTTAGCTTTACTGATCAGCGCTGCACCAGAGAGCTGTCCCACTTAAAAACTTTTGCTGACTTCGGTAACTCCTGTTTATTGGTCCAAAAGGGTCTTGTGAATTGGTATGTACACAGAAATATCCTTGAGACTATGATTTTAAGTGACAGCCAGACTGAACGGAGATTTTTGTTTTGGTTTCTTTTTGAAACAAAATTTAAGTATTGAGCTATACGGGGAGCAATTTTGATTGAACTGATTACCAGAATAAACTCTGTTTAGATTCAGGTATGGTTTTGTGGGAGATACCAATTTCTAGTATATGAGTGCGTTTTATAGCACTGTTTTGTTTGACTATTGCTATCTTTCAAGTTTGAAACTTAACTATTGTGTAGTGGTAGTAAATTAAATGGGAGTTTTGTTGTTAGTTAAACATGGGGAAGAGAGAGGCCCTCAAAGAATTTCTGAACCTTTCACATACATTACAATATAAAGGTGATACATTTTCCATTTTGAGGAACTGACGTATGTTATCACAGACATAATAACAATATTTAAATGAAGTTATTCCCATAAAAAATACTAAGTTTCTTCTCTACTTCTGTAGTGGTCTATGCAAGTTAAGCGTACCTTTCTCCATTGTCATGAGCATGTAAGAAACTTCTGATTTTTGCAGTGTGGTAGTGTTGAGGCAGCTGGATTTGTGGCAGTGTATTCCAACCAACAAGAAAACCCTTTTTATCAGCCATATCTGCTAGTGCTTCTCTCTCACTTCCCCCGTGTGTAGTTTGAATTGCTGGTTTCTTTAAAACAAAGAAAAGCGTTACAACATGATAAATGTGAAGTATTGCACATTGGGCTAAAGAAGACATTAAAATATGGCATTCAAAGAGGAAACAGCAAAAAAAGTGAAGACTTGTCACTAGTTGGTCTTGGATTAGTTGTCTGTTGGGTATATTAGAAGAAAAAGCAGTGAATTGAACTGTACTGGTTAAACCATATTTTTCTTAATGCAACATTTGAGGATAATTTGTGCAGAGGAGGATCTGAACATCATCCAGAAAGGAAAAAAAACAAGGACTTTAGTAGTGGACAAATGAGCTTCTAAATGCAGGACCTATGACTTAAGAATGGAAAGACTAGTAACAGGCTTTGGGGTAAGCTAAGGCTGGTTGGTTGGAAACAGCTGAGGAGAAGAATGCAGCTGTATTAGGTGGCTATGTGATGTCTGTGTTGAAAAAGCAGGTGCAGGATTGTACCAGATACCGTATTTCCAGCAGAGAAGAAAGCATTGTTAACATTGTGCAAACTTTTGCTAAGACCTGATCTGGAGTACTACTTACAGTTCTGGTTGCTTTTGTTAAAAAAATTAGAACTGGAACAGATGCAGGGAAGAGATTCTGAAATGAGAGAGCAGAGACCCCATCACAAAAAAGTGCGTTTTGTTAGGCTTGGCAAAATCTGTGAGCGAGGGAGAGAAGAGGAAGTAGTATGTGAGCTCATTTTTATTAGCAGGACTAATAGATACGAAGTGGACCTTAATAATGTTAACGTGGAAATTTAAAATAGAACCACAGTGCAGGAGGCAGAGATGATGTAGGGAGCGGTTAATGCATGTAAGTTCACCTGAGGGTGTGATCTCATGAAGGAATTTTTGGCAACAGCGATAGCTGACATATTCCCATTCTTCTTCCTCATCTTGCCCTGTACACTTTGTGTTACTGAAAGCACTTGTAGTTGCAAGACAAACTATGCACAGTGGAGCCAGCTATATGTGGATTTAACTAAGACTTCCTCAGTTGGATGAGTTCCTTTGCTTCATTGCATGAGTGCAGATATGCTATATTAGGGCAGGTCCTACAGCTACCTGTAGGACCATATGAAAAATCATTGTGGTCTGAGACTAGATTCACTTTTAGCAGCAGTGCTGCTTAAGCCCCCGCTGTGTCCTAGCCATTAGTTCCTTGTTTTGACTATCTTGACACAGTTCTTTGCATAGCCATGCTTTAAGTCAGATTAAGCAACTGCTCCAGATGGAAGGTAACACAAAAAAAGAAGTGGTTTGTGTGGGATATTTGGGTGGGTTTTGTTTCTTCTTTGATTTGGTTCTGTGCAACCATGCCCAGCCTGTTTCAGGAGGACACGATAGCTGGAAGGGTTGCTGGTTTGGCCAGTACTGCTGCTGAAGAAATATTGGTTAAGCCACAGCCTGATGTGGAGCAAGGCTGTGTTAATACCTAAATAGGATAAAAAGATGCTCTGAATTGGAAAAGAGAACAGTAATGATCATTGTCTCTAGCTGATGAAACTAAAGATACTATACAACCTGTATTCTTTTGGAGGTAAAGCTATTATTTTTAATGTGCTCCTTTTTGTTCCTGTGATTGAAGTGCTCTTTTTAACACATTTATTCATTCTTACTGCTTTTCTTCTCACTGTTGAATCATTTCATACCTAATGTAGTTTTACAGTTTTTTCCCAGATTTTCTTCACTGCCTCCTGATCTTGCACACTAGGTCTGTCTTCACAAAGAAGAGAAAGGGACAAAAGTTTTGGTCAGATATTAAAGGAGTCTGTTAGGAGAACAGCATCTGTTTTTCTGAACACTTTTGAACTGATGCTCTTGATTCAGCTACTGGTGTGTTGTACTTTTCTATGAAGTGCTACAGAATCTTAGAGTATGAAGATAAACATTTGTGGATTTTGATTGCATGCTTTTGTTGCAGTATTGCCATTGGGAATTTATCAGCAAACAAAGCACTCCTTCTTTCCCTCTTCTCCTGTTGAAGAAGTAGGTTTTGTGCTTTGATTACCAGTCTCCACCTGCCCGAAATCACTTCTTGCATGAGATGTAGATTCTCACCTACCTTAATGTGAACCAGAGAGAAGAGTCATCAGTTTCTTGAGTTCTTTAGTGATGAGGGGACAGGATGTTTCATCTCTGCTTAACAAACTGATTTTCATTCTTCTTTCTCACCAACAATTAAAAATCACTATTTTCTGAGAGCCCTATTATTAATTATATCTCACTTAAGAGATTGTCTCATAATTTACCTGTGTATGGTTAGTACATACATACCTGAGAAATATTTTTTTATTCCTTCTTTTATCTGTCTGGAAGTGGGACACATAATCAGTCACTTTCTTGAAGACTGAGGCTGCTAGCATAGCATTCTGGACCTATGTACTGATGTAGGAAAGTGAAAACGGTGTCCAGTGTCCAGTCTTGCAGCAAAAGCATATTAGTGGTGAATCACAGGAAACAGATTATTAAGAAAGTAATGAGCTAAAAATGGAATCCATAGAGCCAAGAGCCTGAACTCTTTGAGAAGGCTATTTAGGAGTCACTTGAACTTGAGGTCGTGACCCTTCTCTTGCAAATGACCTTTTATAAGTTGAACAATAGGACTTCAAGGAAGATTTGAGGACAGTCTCTTGAAAGAGCTGTTGTATGTCATAAGCTATTGCTTCTGTTTAAAGTAGTCAGCATACTTCAGTATCATCCAAACATGAACTTGAAATGATGCAGTGTAATCTTCTATAGTATCATGTGGCCCTTCTTGTGGAAGCATGCCCCTCGGAAAGCCACCCAACAGTGGTGTCTGATCTTGTTCCAGCAAGGTCTTAACAAAGTACGCTTACTATTACTATACCTGCTACAGCTACAGCTTTCAGACCAACCCTTTTAAGACCATAAAACCAAGTGCTGCAATAATTACTGAAAGCAGAATTTGCTTGTCTATATGCTGAGGTGAATAATTATTTTTAAGTGGTTGTTTTCAGCATGAGATAGTTTCTGCTGTTTTCTTTTTTTTTAAAAAAAAAAAAAAAGTAATAGTATCATTTTTGATGGCAACAAGTAGATGTTCTGACAAAATTTATTAAGTGTGTCCCTTCAGAGGTACCCTCCAGCCTAAGTTCTTCTATGAGTCTATGAATAAAATGGGAGAATTTAAAAGGGTAAGGTTGGTGTTAACGCATAGTTATGGAATTCTGAATATGAAGGGTGCTGTAGTATACGTGAACATAAAAATATTCTCTGAATAGCTTGTATGGGAAGAATGTTGTTTGTGACTGGTGCTGAAATTCTTGTTTCATGGTAAACGGAATAGAGGATCTAGTGAGCATCTTATCTCGATGTTCTTCATTTCCCATCCCCTCAATGTCCCAGCCAGTCAATGTAAAATAAGAGTTGTTTACAAACTACAGATATATTAAAGATATTTTTACATATCAGCATCTGTTTATAGCATGTGTATGCCTATGAGAATCAGTAGATAAGATATCTCACACATTAAAGTGTAAAATGACTGATAAATTCATTCTTGCTTTTTTGCTTGATAAGAAGAAAAATCAGGCCACAAACTTACCATTTCCATTGATAGAGCTTACAGATCAGTTAAGGATAGCTTATCCCCCTCGCAGGCTGGAGATAGGAAAGACAGGATAACAAGAGAGAACTCTTTTCTGCCAGTATTTTGCTTTTTCAATTACAAAACCATGTAAACAAGTTTCTGAATTATATGAGAAAATCTTAAATTGGAAGTAAATATTTTTTCAGTATGTTGTGTAACATCTAAGCGTACCCTAAGGTTTTCTTGGGAGTGTTTCCCTTTCACAAGCACTGGAGTGGCTACTTTTTCTGTGGTTTCCTGTGGAAGGAAAGAAATGGTTAAGGAAAAAAAAAAAGGGGGAAAAAGGCTGGAATCTCCTCCTGTCTGCTCTCTCTTTTTCTCAAGGGTAGATCTGCCAACTTTTTGGCAGATCATTGAACATAATTGTGTGGTGTTTTTTTCAGTTTTAGTTTTCATTTCTTTCCTTTCTGTTTCTGATAAGGCTTTGAGGATGACTGAAAAAACAGGTTCTAATAACACTGCAATGAGGAGTCCACTGCAGTGCTTGGAGGGCAGTTGGTTGGAAGAAGGACCATGGCTGGGTTTCTGGTCCACAGTAGCCACCACTGCTTCTGACTGGCGTTGCACTGATCTCTACAGTGGAAAGCTTGAGTGATAAGGTCACTCTGGATGTCTAATTAGTCCCCATAGTGCACTGCATTGATATGACTGTGCTTTTTCCACCATGTCTCCCTACTGTCACCCCCCATCAGGTATTTCTATGTTGAATAACCAGAGTTTAAGTTACTCTAGGTTTTTTGATAAGTGCTTTCCCTGAAGTTTTTGTTCTATGTATAAAAGCTTGCTTAAGCAATTGACATAGAGGTAACAATTCCTTATAAATCATGTTTCATCCCTTAGCTAATATTTTTTAAATTCTTTAAATGCTGTTATTTAAAAAATATCTGCCATTTCCAAATCTTTGATCATAGTTTCACTGTTTTTAAATTACCTGTTTCAAATCCTACCACTTTATTCAGTAGCCTTTCTCCATTTATTTCATTATTTACAACTTAATTAGGAAAAAAAAAAGATATTGTTCTCAAATACTATGTAAGCACTATGTTCCAGTCTTTTCAAAGGTGTTTAAGTGATCATGTCTCATAAAAATGAGTTGTGAAGACAAAGGAAGACTTACGAGTTGTTGGGGTTTTTTCCTGCCTTACAACCACAGCTTTGGTACTCTGTATATTACTTTTTTTGTTGGTTAATATTAGAAAGTATGTATTTATATGGGGCTGATATCCAGTGAACTGCTATCTTGTGCTTTGTTCTTCGTATGTTTTATCTTAAAGCTGAGTTAAAACACAGACTTGATTTCAAAGATTCGAACTGTTGAAGCATACTTGTGATAGAAATCTTGCTGCTTGAAAATCTCAGTTCTGTGACTTGTACTGGGATAGCTAATTTTCTAAAGAAGTACCAGATCTTCAACTCAAATGTTCTTCTGTGCCACAGTCATAATAATGCAGTATTTTAAATTTTTCTTCGAGAATAAACCAAAAAGTGGCTACGCAACGTTGCCAGTGGTGGCTTTTAAAGTATGGATGCCCTCTAATCAAATGTGGTAGGTCACAGAGAGATTCAGTCACTGTTTTAAGCTCCAGCTTCATGTGCAAATGAGCTGGTATAGTGACTGGTTTCAGGTTTAATTAATCTTGGAAATACTTAATTTTTGAAAGAGGTTCACTTCAATCAAAGGGATAATTAAAGAACAAGTATATATTATAAATGACATGGATAAGTGAAGAGGAAAAAGAAATCTATCTCTTTAAAATGTGGTTGCAATTTGCTTTCTTTCCAACAATTTTCATCAATTCAGATACAGGTTTTTTGGAAGTATTAAACACATTAGTACAAAATAGTGTTGTCTGCTGCTTAGGTAAGCAAATACATAGCCTTTAAGTGAAAAAAGAAACAATCTGGGTTTATATGTCTTTTATGTGACTTCATCTGTATATATTATATATATATTGTATATATATATTTATAGTATCTTAGTGCAACAAACTGACATAACCCCTTTTAGGAAACATAGATCTTCCATTTTAAATGTTGAATAAAGGTAACTTTAAGACCTGTATTACATGTTTCAAGTTCTTAATGGTTAAGCCCTGTTAAGTAAGGAAAAGGAACTTAAGACCTTTTATTTCTAAATGGAAGCTCATATTTAAAAGGAGTACTCTGGTCATTGGAAGAGATATTGTTCACTGTTGTTGGATTTACTGACAAAATATTCAACCTGTGGGTTTTGGGGGGATTTTTTGTAACTGATGAAAGTGATTTTGAGAGCCAAAGTGCATTGTTTTATATTAAGTTTCTCAGAAACTTGTGACTCACTTGGGAGAGATGTTGAGCAAATTCATGGTGATCCAATACGTAAATAACTTAAAATCTCAAGTTTTGGGGTTCTGAAGCATAGCAGTGGTTCAGAAAGTGTCTTTGTAGCATCTGTTGGTAGGAACTCCTTTCCCACAGGGCAGCTGAATTCATTTAGGACGTAGGAAGGGAACAGGCTGTGGTTACTGGTCGCAAGGATTTGTGCTTGTTAGGAATCAACAGGATATATTTTAATCACTATCAGTTCTCATTCTTGCACACCAACATGAATTGGAGCAGAGGAGAAAGGAAGCAGAACAGATAGATAAACCAACAAGATTCTAGTATAAAAAAAATAAAGTTTCTGGAATACTAGCTTATGGTCTTTATCCTTGAAGTCCTAATGACATACACTACGTAAAATGATTTAAATTGAAGGAGATGATAAAAAAGGCTTTGATGGCCTCAAATTTTTAGGATCTTAGTCTAATTCCAGTGTTGTACTCCTGAAGGAGAGTGTAATTAATAATTGATTTTCTTCAAGTTTGTGTCTAGCTGGTATAAAATTAACTGTTCTGTGCTAGACAATAGAGCTAATTACCAGAAAACAGTTTCACTGGGGTTAAGGTTACATCGGGACCTGCTGTGCTTTCTTGGAATTTTGGAATCATGGAAAGAACCGGCTGTGAGGCACCTTTTCAGTATTCATATCTGGTTTTGTATGGGCTACATGTAATCAATAACCTCCTTAATAATGTATTGTAATACTTTGATTTCCATCTGCAGTAGACAGCAAAAATCAGCATGCACCCCAAAGCCAGTTTAAGAAAACACATTCTGCTTTTTGGTATATATTGCAGGTGGGACTCAAAGTATTGCAGGTGTTGGAATGTGCTGCTGCCAATGTTGACAAAATATCAGTGAAGAAATCATCTGTCCTGATGGCTTGTGTGGTTTAATGATTCTCATACTTCGAGCTAGTGTAGTCTACTGTGTGCAAGCTAACTGCAGTGAAAGATTTTGTGTGCTTCCAGGGAAGCAGGAGGATGGGTCTGAAACCAAAGATTTGCGTATCTCGGCAGGTGTGTGTGTGTTAAAGGTAGCCTAGAGAGAATGAAATATAAAAAACTTGACATTATAATTTTAGTTTGTGTGACTTAAGTTGCATTAGACTTCATCTTTTAACTCAGTTCTTCTGTTTTAAAACAAGTTTAAAAACAAGTAGTCTGATCTATCTGTAGCAGTTTTGATGATTTCTGTCTGGCATTACAGTTGTTCCTTCCCCTGTCTGCATCACCTCTGCAATTTAGATCTGTATAATTTGAGCTGCAGGGTTAGTAAAATGAGCTATAGAAATTGTCATTTCATGAGGATATGATATATGTTTCCCCAGTGGCAGACGCAACTGTTGAATAGCTCCTTGTCTCATTTCAGAGATGAAATACTGTAGTCCTTTTCCTGACTGAGAAGAGTGTGATTTTAGTGCTGAGGCTGAGGGTGTCCTGAAAGATATTTGTTACTGAACTTCCAAATAAGGTTTGAAACTACTGTGTTAGGAAACACGGATTTTTGTTTTCTGATTCAAATTGTATCACTGTGGGCTGTTATCACTTTATTTGTAAAATTGCTGTGTGTCATTGCAGCTGTGTCAAAAAAAGATAACTGCAACTCTAATTTATTTAAAAGTTCCTTTCTGTGACTTCACATGTGGAAGTGATTGTAATTGATAAGTACACCTCTCATGAGTGTTTCACAATTATTTAAAATTGGAAAATTGAAGCCTTTATTTTGTGGCTCTTGTCATGGAAAACATTCATCCAATGTATTGTCGTAGGATATACTGTTTTGAGGTTGCCTGTGGCTTCAACATGAATGAGCTAGTTTTGAAAAAGTTGGAAATCTGAGGCTTGTAAATAGTTGAATCTTCAGGTTATGCTTAAAATTTTTTATTTCTATATGAAAATCTAAATTGGTGTATTTTTTTAATAGAATGAGTTAACTGTGTACATCACAGAATTCTTTTCTCCTGTGCTTTACAGCACCTTTGATTTACTTGGGAGTCTTTGGCATTCCTTATTTTAAGTAGAGAAGGCTCTGTTAAAAGCATAGCTAAGTTTCAGTATGGCCATAAAGGTTTAGACTGTATGGATGTCCCTTTTACCCTCTGTTAGAGAACGGAATAAGATGCTTAATTTTTTTTTGCCAGACTTATATATGCAGGAAGCAAATTGCTCAAGTCAGGGTTCTAAAAATTTAATATGTAATGAAAAGAAAAAATGTCAGGGTTACAAGAGAGAAAGGTAGGGGTGACCACAATTCTGATCCCTCTTGAAGCTGCAGTTTGTATGCTCCTTTTTGATTTATGATTCCTCCAGCTATCTCTCCTTGTTTGCTTCAAGTACATACCCATATTCAGGTGGCTGGGAAGCTCTCCAGCCCAGACTTGAGGAAACCAAGTCTAGAAGTAGCTTAGTCAACAGTGAGAAATATTTATATTCATAGAGTTTATGTGAACGAGCAGAAATTGGGCATCTACCTATAAGTAAGGATATGGTCGTGTCAGGCATCTCTGTGCTCTAGTGATCTACCATTTGGTTTCAGATTATGTCAAAAGCATTATTTAATGTCTCCAGAAAGGCTTTGTGTGGGGAAAAAACAATGATAATGAAAAGAAAAAGGATCATTTTAATGAAACACATGCAGTTTCTAGTATAGAAT
Organism: Falco biarmicus; assembly: GCF_023638135.1. Lineage (NCBI taxonomy): Eukaryota > Metazoa > Chordata > Aves > Falconiformes > Falconidae > Falco > Falco biarmicus. The sequence goes on from NC_079289.1 coordinate 82,440,098, forward strand.
CTGTGGCAGTTGTGAATGAAAATGAGTATTGCTAACGTTATTACAAAGCTGTGGGTTAGGTTTTGAAATGCTTTTAAATTACCATAATTTAAATGTGTTTATACCATTTTGAAGCAATTTTACTTTGACTGATGCTAGAAGAGTAAGCAGAGACTTGGGATAAGAAGGTGAAGCTGATCTATATAAAATGGGACTTTTTATTAAAAAGATTACTTTCTGAAATGTGGGGGGAGGATTCCAAGTCAGCTGCCGTCCTTCTGATGGCAAATGAAGTCAGTTGAGCCTTTTGCATTTATAGATTTAAGTGCATTTCTATGTATTAGAGTGTTAATTGATCACCTTTTTAAAAATACCTGTGGTAACTTGATAAAAGACCAGATACTGAATAATAGGGGGTGTGGATTCAGAGGAGAAAATAACCATCAGTATGAGGGGTTTAATTGTATGTTAGGAGAAAGAGGAAAAAAGCCCATGCATTTTCTTGTATAGTTAGTTCTGTTTGAGCACATGAGCATAATACACAGGTATATAGTTGTGTCAATAAATACTTTTCTTGCTTGTAAATGTTTAGATTGTGATTTATTGACTGGTTTTGGTATTCATGTTCTGTGCCAGAAATTATCCTATTTCAAGAAATCTTTAAGTATGTATGTGTCAGTACAAAAATTCCAGTTTAGTTATGGGTGTACAGGTTTGGTAGTGTGATGAAATACATACTTTGAATCATCTGGTATGCAGAATACCAAAAGCCAGTTAGAAAGCTTTGTAAGTGCCCTTACAGGGACATTTCTCCTTTTTCAGGGAATCTTTTGAGAATTGTGTTGCTTTGCAATCTCATCGCTCAGAAATCTGTAAACTAACTTCCAGTTCGCTGCTTGAATGGAAAAATTTGTCTTTTAAGCTCTAAGCATTTTTTTTCACTCAGCAGGTGAATGTTCACTCAGTAGACGAACTTCTGAACAAAGGCTCTTTCTGTTCTCAAATTTTCCCTTATGTCTTTTTGACAAGACTTTAGAATGGATTTCTTTAGAGCTATCACAGAATCATGAAATGGTTTGGATTGGAAGGGACCTTAAAGATGATCTAGTTCCAACTATCATGTCAGTTGTTAAATAAGTAGCAATAAAAAAAGGATTGATTTGCCACAACTGTTGCACTCATGAAAAAATCCTATTATGTTTTCATAACCTATTGATTTTTTATGTTTGAAAGCTTGACCTACCATAAATATCTGATTGTATTGTTTGTTGTTAATATTGGATGGAAAATTCCATATTTTAAGCCAAGGCACCAAGAACTTAAATCGTCTACTAAAAGAAGCTTCCAAAAATGCATATTGGTGGTGAAGGTTTTTAAAAGGTTGCCATTGTTCTAACTCGTATTTTGACAAATGTAATTTCAAAAATTATTGATATTCAAAAATACCAAAAATTAAGTAACTTTTTATTGGTTGAGTGCAATGCTAACATCTATCGGAACTACTTTTACTAAGTATTTTTTATCTGTAACTTTTGCGGGGGTTCTTTAAATGTCACAGATGAGTGAAAATTGGAAGTCTTTGGAATTTCAGATCATTGTAACGGAGGTTGTTCATAAGTAGTAATGTCAAATAAGCTCAAAATAAGGCTAGCTTGTGTAAAACAAATAAACAAATAAAACTAAACATGACTCAACTATTCTGTTACGGTTATCATTGTTTTGAAGGAATATCCTTTTAGTTGTTTCAAATAGTAAGTTCTGAACTCTGGCTTAGGACTGAAAGCAAGAATGCGTTTCTCACCTCTTTTTTTTTTTCCCCTCCCCATTTGGATTATGCATGAAAATAAAGTCCAGTTAATATTTAATAATAATGTCGGTATATTACATAAGGTTTCAAAGAATATTGCCTTTCTAAAGTGGCAGGGTAAGAGAGTATGTCTTTAATATAGGAAAACATGAAACTCATTTGGTGTTCTTTATACTAGTTTTTAGTTAAAATTACTAATCTTAACATTTAATGGGCAGCAAGCATGAGAGGTATAAGCTTCTGTGTAAATACTGCACTTGAATCGTGGAATCTAAACTTTGTTAATAAGTAATGGAATTGTAGCTCAGCACATAAAAGGGAATGGATTATTTATTGCTGTTTTCTGTGTGTGTGTGTGTTTCAGGGGTCCGTTCAGTGTTGTGCGGCGATGTATCAACAGGGAAACAGGGCAACAGTTTGCTGTAAAGATTGTCGATGTAGCAAAATTCACTTCAAGTCCTGGATTAAGCACAGAAGGTAAGAATCAAAAGTTAAGCAAATTCTGAATGAACACGGGTTTTGGTTTCTCAACCTTTTCTGTTTGCTTGCTTTGTAAGATCCTTTCTGGTTTACATTTTGTGGAAGTTTTAAAGGTCTTATATCTCAAATTTAACTTACTGCATACATTTCTAATCTTTAGTAATTACTATGGCTCTTCCACTGTGATAATAAATATTAGAAGGAATAGCAGGTCTATACAAACTGTTAACCATTGCTATTTCTGTTAGGATTTTTTTTAAAAAAGAATGAATTTCTTAAAAAAACTAATTCTGAATCCAAAAGCATACAAAGGAATTAAAGTAAGAACACATCAGTTTTGGTTTTAGTAGTCTAGATTTAGCAAGTAATTTGCTATAAAATAGGTGAAAAGTTGTGATACAGATTTGTGAAATTATATACAATACTGTACATTTTTAATATAGTCAGGATTTTAAAACAATGCTGCAGAATTGTTACAGTGTAAACAAAATGCTGTATTTCTTAACATTTCCTATTTTAGGGTAAAACAATACATCTTCTCCAAGTTGAGTATGCAACTTGTGTGCATAAAATGCTCCTTTTACACTATATGAAAAAGAGCATGGTAACTGAATGATAATCACTGTGTATTTCATGTCCAGTATATTTTTACTGGACATCATATTCTTTTGTAAAGTAATGTTTTTTTGGGGACTCTGCTTGTACCATCTAAGTCCTTATAAACCCAAGTTCAGCAGCAAAAACGGGTTAGTGACTTTTTGTAGTAATTATAACAAACAGAATCTTAAGCCTTAATGATAGCTAGTTTGATTTACAAGGTAAATCACACATCTTGCTTTGGACTTTACCAAGGATTTCCATTTACATTTCCATTGCTAGTTTCTTTTTTCTAGCCCTCCAGCAAAATATAAGCTGTGTTTTCCAAAATACACAGCTTGTATACAGCTGCATTGTGGTTTTTGCAGGTTATTTATTAAAATATTTATTAAAAACCATTGCATTTTGAGCTAGTGTATTTTCACTAAAATTATTTGGTATCTTTTACAGGAGGTTCTGTCTGTATTCTAGTCTTTTCTGGTTAAGCTCATCTTAACTGCTGATGGTAGGAGACATTCCTACCTTTAGTGGAGTATTGCTTTCCTCGCTTCATGACAATAAAATTCAATCTTTTGGGTCCATGAAGGATTTACTGAAAGGGAGAAATAGCAGGCAAAAGGGTAGGGACTCATCAGGAGGAAAGGGGGAGCCAACAGTGTAATAGATTCACTGGAAAAATGAAGGATAGCTGTTGATAGTTTGTATTTTCTGCTTGGGTCTAAAGAAAACGCTTGGGACTAGACTAAGAAATTTTTGGGTTTTGATCCCACTTGTATTATAGTGATATAGTTACAATTCAAGCCAGCAGGTCATTGAGTTAACAGACCATAAACACTTTATGGTTTAGTGGTTTGTTTATTTTGTTTTGGGTTTTTTTGGTTGTGGATTGTTGTTGGGATATTTTTGTTTGGTTTGGGTTTTTTTAAGATTTTGAATTGTTATGCATTAGATTTGTAATATTAAGACACATAAATGTGTAAGTGAATGTGGAGCAAGTCCTTAACTCTACATAAGAATCTGAACCTGTTTTTCACAAACTCTTTCCATCTTGTGTACTCTTTATTTTGTTTTTCTCAGTGCTTTGTGTGTGTGTGTGTACCTCTTCTCTATCCAGGTTATAGGTTTATTTTGTTAAAAGATTTTATTTTTCTTAAATTTTTTAACATTTGTTTGGCTCATTTCTGATACAGAATTCCTTAAACACATTGGTGGGGGGCCGTGATGGTGGTACTTGCAGGAAATAAATAGGTGTTTTACCTGGGAGGTAGCTGTATTTGTAAATTGTGTTAAAGTGTAAACTGGAGTTGGAATGGGGAGGTTAATCCTTAGGAATGTTCTTTATCTCAAAGTTTTGCCCTATCTTTGTACAACTTTCCACCTCCAGTCTTTCTTTGAGGCACAGGAGTGGGAGAACAGGATGTTCTGCTTGTGAGGGAGCTGATGACAATTCCTTTCATTAATTTCACATACATGTAAAGTGCTGAAAAGTAAAGGGCCCAGTATGCCTCCACACTTATGATTAAATCTAAAAAGTCTCGGATTTTGAGTGCTTTTGCATATGTACCCATGTGGCATGACAGGTGTTTATGGGTAAGAACTTCATCTTTATATATTTGTCAGCAGTGTACTCTTGTGGCAAAGGCAGCCAACTGCATAGCAGACTGCTGCAGGAGTGTGGCCAGCAAATCAAAGGAAGTGATTATTTTCTCTGTTCATCCCTTGTGAGACCACACCTGGAGCACTTTGTGCAGTCTTGGTTTCCCCAGTACAAGAAAAACAACGATATACTGGCATGAGTCCAGCAGTGATGGAGAGGACTGGATTTGCCTAGCCTTAGAAAGAGAAGCTAAGGTGAGATTTAGTGCTGTCTTAACTACCTAATAGAAGGGTATAGAGCAGATGGAGCCAAACTCTTCGTATAGGCGCATGGTGAAAAGGCAAGCAGCCATGCAAGCAAGTTGCAACGTGGAAAATTCCAATTAGAGACAAGAAAGTAAAATTCATCCTGTGAATGGTGAAACTCTGGTAGAGTTTGTGCAGAGACTGCGGAGAGCACCCTTGGAGATGCTCAGAACTGGGCTGCACGAGGCCCTGGGCTTCCTGATCTGCTTCGACCTGCTTTGGGGAAGAGTTCGGACTAGATGGCCTCCAAAAGTTCTTCCCAACCTACGTGATTCTGTGATTCTGTGGTATTGTTAGCAACAGTCTACATGTAATCAGTGGGGCTATATAGTTTTAATACCATTTAGGGAGAAAATTTGGGTTTAACAGTACTGTGATAAAAAAAGAGTTAAATTAAAACTAGGTTTGATACAATGTTTCAATTTTAAAAAGTTAATGTAAAACTGGTTTTGATACAGTTTTAATTTAAACCTGGTTCTAATACAGTGTTGCAATTTTTTTAACTTATGAAAGGTGAGACATGAAATATGTTATAAAAAGACTGTTTACTAGTCTACAGAATTCATTTAAAAAATAAACTGATTTCTTACAGTAATGGTATCAGCCTTACCACAGTAACAAAAGCAATCAAACTTGAAAAATTGATACTTCTCTAGGCTAATGCATGTTTATTAATTGGTACTGTAGTGAGCATTTGTGGTTGATGGTAGAGAAGTCACTAGCTTGCAAGGCAAACTTTTATCTAGTATAGTGTTCATTCCACAAGGCTGCTCAGTACATGTACCGTGTATAGATGTGGACTTCTCAAGTGATTTTTATGTATGTGTGCATCTCTGCAGTGGTTTGATAATAGGAAAAAAAAGAATAATGCTATGTTACAATGCCTGACAGCTAACAAATCTAATTTAGGCTAGGTTCTATTGGATTTAAGTATTAGCATTCACAGTCTTGCATACTGTGTCATCAATCTCTGTGGTGTTGTAATTCAACCATATTAATGAAGTATATTGACACCTTGTCACTGTTCAAGTGGCCACGTGATCTACTGGATTAATGCTGGCTATTTTACATGATGACAGATTCTACTACAGTTCACTATGCTTTCATGCTGCTGGGATACCAAAAATTAAAAATATACATAAGAAAATGCAGAGCTTGAATATTTGTAGATACAAAAGAGACTGTTTTGTACAGTTCAGTTCAGAGTACTTGATGCTCACAGAAGCTACTTTACTCATTGAAGTCTAATAAATTTATTTACACTGATACTTTTATTTCAAAATACAGCTCTTAGTTGCTATACTTAGAACTTTTGGGATGGAAAAGTATAAAAAGCATGTTCCTTATTTCTGAATTTGTTACAGCTCACACCATAGTTACCTTTTACTGTCCATTTCTTCTGCAGCTCTCTTCACATCCCATGCATTGTCTTTGTCGTTATTTTTCTCTTTGTGGCTTACATATCTTGCTTTTACTTAGCAGTTCTAACACCAAATATCTTTAAATGCAAACACTATTTCTTAGGAAGAGAATGGTGATCTGTTCTTTACTACTTAGTAAAAGCCAATATACCTTATTTGTCTACCTTTTGTTAGCGTCAGATTGCTTTCTTTTAACATGCCGAGTGTTTTTCAAAGCAATTTAAAGGACAGTGCCCTGTGCTTACAGTGCATGTCTCTTTGAAGCTGTTTTTCAAGATTTAATTCATTATATATTAGATTCAGTTATCTGAATTCATTCTGATAGAAATGTCCTCACAAAGAAAGTGATTATCATTACTCCCACAACCTTTTAACGGGCTAGACCTTATTAGGTTGGTATATGCGCCTGTACAGGTTTGTATGCATGCAAGCCACTCTGAAGCTGAATAGATGAACTGATAAAGATTCTCACGTTTCCTTTAGAACCCAAACTGGTTCCACTGCAAGCAAGCTGTGAAGGCAGTCTGCAAAAAGTTTTGGCTGTGGCAAAGAGCGAACTTACAGCCAAGAAAGAAGTGTTTTGAATATAGTTCTTGGATTACTTCTAGCACTGAGAGGGGCAAGATAGTTGAATCAGAATGGTCACTGCTATGGATCATCCATTTTAGCTAGAGAATTCCCGTATTATTTCATTGAGGGGGAAAAAAATTGGAAAGTTGGCATCATTTTGGTTTTGTTTCTACAAAGGGCCCACCGGTCTTTTCCCTGACATATTTTCATGTTGTGAATGATTCCTTGCTCTTGTTCTTATTTGTGGGGTTGGGGTTTGTTTGTTTTTTGTTTAGACTTGCATTTTTAAAATCACTTTGTGAGTGCAGTTCGTTTGAAAGGCTTTAATTCTGAGTAAAGATATATGGCAGAGTACCTTCAGCTTTTGGTATTGGAAGGCTGTGGTGAAAAAAATATTTTTTGCAAAAGTGTCTGTGAGTAAGATTCTGTACCTCTCTCCCTGGTTTTTTTCAAGGGTTTAAGCAAAAAATGCAGTGTCAGTGTTGAGCTCAAGTCGTTGAGTAAAAGGTATTACAAACCTGTATTTTATCAAATTTTATGATAACTGTACCATATGCAGACTGGATTTGAAGAAAGAGCGACTGATTCTTTGCCTTTGATTTGGAAGTACCAACTTACCTGGAATTTCTAGTAGTTGTCAGTTCTGTCCCATATTTCACAGATCAAGGAAATTTACTTCCTTGTGTGACATTATTGGGCCCACACCTGAGCTATTGTGTCCAGTTTGGAGCTTCACAATTAAAGGTATGCTAAAGAACTGGAAAGGTCCCAGCAAAGGATTATCAAGACAGTCAGGACCCTACAGCACATGATGGGCTAACAGAGGTTGAGGGAGCTGGGTTTGTTTAGCCTGATGCAGAGGAAGCTAAGACAGTGATGTAACAGTAGTCTACAACTACTTGAAGGGTTACAAAACCAGCAGATCCAAGCTGTCTTTAACAGTGACAGCTGTTATAACAAAGAGTAATGGCAAGAAATGGTTGCTTAGAAGGTTCAGGTTGACCATGAGGAAAAAATTTTCTCCTGGGAGGATAGTACAGCAGGTATAGGTAGCCCAGAGAGGTTATAGGACCTCTGTCCCTGGATGAAGGCACAGCTGTCCTGATCAATGTTAGCAGTTACTTCACTTTGACTTGGGGTCAGATCGGATAACCATCAGAGGTTATTTCCCACCAGCATTTCTGTGTGTTACTGAAAATATGAGGAAGGCATCATTATAGATTTTCTTTCATTGAAGGTAGAAAATACAAGGACATTTCAGAGAATGAAAAGCTGCATCAGCTTGACTTTGCTTTTTCTTTTATTATTATTTTAGCCTTAAGAGAAATCTTAAAGTATTTAGTGATAGTAGTGTTGCAGATAGAGCTCTGTTACACCGGAGCTCTCTTGAAAATTCGTTGAGTGTGTACGTCTCAGCACTGAAGAGTTTGAGGCGTCTGTTTATAGCCTGCAAAAGTCACATGGTATTAATAACATCTCTGTTAAAAAGAAAATGCGCAAATGTGGAATTTTGAAGCAAAGGTATTTAAAACGTTGGTAGCTGCCTGTCATGGAGTTTATGTTCCTGGTCTTCTAAATGCCACTGTAGTTTCTGTGTATGCTGTACAAATGATAAAGCAGGTCAGTGTAAAATTGCCATGTAGCTATGGTAATACAAAATCAAGTATAAAAAAAATGCTTTCTAGGAAAATTACGTTTAAAAAAAAAGTGTGTGTGTGTCAAGGTCATGATGATGAAAGGGACCTCTGCTAGAGTTTCTGCCTATCAACAGGGCTTGAAGACTGATGCTTTAAACAACTTTTGAAGTTTGCTGTTTCAAGAGTCTCTCTGACTGTGGAATGTGTATTTCCTAACTTAGTTGTACTTTTTTCACACTGGGTAGAACTGTGCCTGTTTTGGTACAGAAAATATTACCTTAGCCTTTTTGAGGGGTTAGCTTGTTTTAACTTAATGAAGGATTTGAGTTCTCTTCTTTTCATTTTCTGGAGAAGCCATAGGCTGGTTTGTTTACAAATTCAGTTCGACTGATTTGTACCTATAAATTTCATAAATGTGTAACTTTTATAGTTCTGCTATAACTTTCATAAACAAGGTGTCATTAGAATGAAATACTTTTGTGTAAAAAGACAACAGAAGAGATATCTGTAAGTGTTATAAGCATGTTAACAACACAATAGATACAGTGAATCACATAAATGTATGAAAACATAACAAGGATTTATTTTTAGGACTTTTTTTTTCTTGCTACTGGACATGAGTTTACTGCAGAAATGGTGCATGTGTATTTTGGTTGGAAATACAGAATTCAGGCTTGGACAACACTTGACATAATACAATTGGTTTTTTAAAGTGTAAAATACAATGTTGTATATTAGGGGACCTTTTTGGTGCTGTTTCTAGCATGGGCCCAGAGACAGACTTCAGGAGTGGGATACTAAGTCTCACTGGTCAAATTATTGTTTTGACCCCTTCTGGAGTCCTACATGAGAATTTGATTGGTCCAGGGAAGCAAATATGAAGTTCTATAAAGAAATACGGCCTTTCATCCAGATCATAAGTCAAGAGTAATAAAGAGCAGCTATATGGAATCATTTTATTTCAAGAACATGGAATTTCTTGAAATTTGATGCAAGCATAGTCACAGCAGTGTTGATGTAATGCTTTCCCTTTCCATCTTCAGAAAGGAAAGCATAGCTTGTGAATTTATTACACCCACATTAAAGCATGTAAGAATATTTACCAATTCTTTTATGAACTGTTGCTTAAACAAAAGGAAAATAGTTACGTTTTTATGCATTGCAAGCAATTGGCTCTTTATTCCTCCTAATCAGTCTGCCAAACAAGGAGAGCTTTGTTTGCTGTGTGACTTCATTCCCTTGCCTTTAATATGTATCTGTTTTTATTAGATTTACTGTAGTGCTGAACGTACAATAGCTTAGCAGGAGCGCACCTCTTCCCTCTTTTTTTAATCTTTACACTCAGCTACACATTTGTTCATCTGTGCTTAGTTTTATTGTAGAGCAAATATCGTAAAAATGACTGTTACATTTAGTGGCTGAAGCCACCGCGGACTAGTTGCACGTTGCCAGATTAGGTAGGTCTTTACCTAACGTTATTGTGAAACTGATTTTGAGAATGGTATCATGCAGCTAAGCAACAAGAGTAGTCAACACATTTCCCAATTTTATAAGTATAAATGGTACCCTTTATAAGTTTCAGAGTGCAACAATATGAAGTGTATTTGACTGTCATTTTGATAATTATTCATTCTAAGAATAACATATTAGAGTATTAATTTAAAACCTCTGTATCTTGAAAGTCTTAGAACACATCAAATAATATAATTATATAATTAGAACTAACCACTATTTATACAGCAGATAATATACAATTTAACTGTTAATTTTGTTATATAACTGACTAGGCAATTGACCTGGATTTTTAAAAAATTGTAATTGATTGAAAAGTGCTTCCAAAGTAACACTGCTCTAATCTTTTATCTCACTTTACATCCCACTTCCATGTATGTGGAAGAAGAAAATATGTTCACATACATGAAAGAAAATGAGACCTATGCAAATGAATCTTGTTATCAAAACGTTCTTAAACTTCCTGTCATTTAAGTCAGTGAATGTGTTTCTCACAAGTTAATTCCTCTTTGTACATATAAAATCGGGCTTAGTGAACATTTTGTTAAAATTCTTACTGAAATAACTAGTATCACTAAATAGGTGAATCTTGTTCAATAATACATAATATCAAACCATTTTTCTGAATAAATTGCATAATTTATGTACATCTTAGTCATCTCAAGTCATAAAGTATATTTACTAATTGATATAAACTTCTGTGCAGACTTGTACTTATACATCACTTCTGCTTAATCTGGACACAAAGTGGTTGGTCCTTTAAATCTGTTGTTTGAATGCCATCTGTACGTGGGAGCTCACAACTATTTAGAATTTTCTTCTAATAAGTTTCACTGAAAATTAAACTTGAAAATATTTTAAATTCTTCATAATTTTTTTTTTTAATTTAGGAAAAACATTTTCAGATGGTACTTGTGGTTCAACATAAATCACAGAACCAGGGAAGTGAGCTGCAGTTGATACTATTTATTCCAAGCAGAGTAGAAAAATGGTGCCTGCCAGGTAATTGGGGTATTCTGTGGTATGCTGAATACCTTACAAAAGACTTGGAAATAACTGTTCTAGATTTGTTTTGTGGGTTTTGGTGGTGGGATTTTTCGGGGGGGGGGTGAGTAGGGTGGTGGTGTGTGTGTGAGGTCGTCTTTCTGATGGTAAGCCTGTCATTGAAATGTCCATCCCAGTCATCTACAGTTGCATTCTCAGTCAGTTGTTCTGAACCTGATACTGCTTTCCAAACCACATCTCCCAAACTTTAACAAGAGAGACTTTAGTTGACCAGGGTTATAAAAAGCCTTCTATTCTAATCCTCTCTCAGCCCAGAGAAACAAAGGAAATAAAATATCACAGACACAATTCACTATTATTCAAAAACAGGCTTTAAAATCTCATACTATTTCAATCTTGTCTGTCCCTGTACTAAGAATTTAGTTGCATGCATATGGTAGTTTTAACAGTATGATGACTTCTGTACTTGTGTTTGGTAGTTAAATATGTGAAGTATTCAGTAAAGGAGGTGTCTTAAGAACTCTCTGCTTTGTCTCAATCAGAGGCCTGAAGCACCCTAAGAGGATAATGTACTGTTAAAGTGTTCATTGCCTCTAAGTGTATTTACACAGATGTGAGTCCATTCCATCAGGGCCCAAAAGTGCTGATGGAGCTGAGATACCGTTAGGAGGCCAGCTGGATAATCTTCGAGTGATCGTGGTGATTGGGAGAGATACATAAGGGATGAAGGAGAGCAAATGTCACTCTGATCTTCAAGAAGGGCAAGAAGGAGGACCCAGGGAACTGCAGGTCAGTCAGCTTCACCTTCATACCGAGGAAGGAGGTGGAGCAACTAATCCTGGAAACCATTTCCAGGTACATAAAGGACAGCAAAGTCATCAGGAGTAGTGAGCATGGATTCACCAAGGGGAAGTCATGGTTGACCAACTTGAGAAACTTCCAGGATGAAACAACTGGCCTGGTAGATGGAAGGGCAAGGGATATTGTCTGTCTAGACTTAGGAAGGGCTTTGATGCTGTATCTCATAAGATTCTTAAAGAGAAGATGAAGGAGTATGGGATGGACGAGTACAAAGTGATGTGGATTGAAAACTAGTTGAACAGCTGGGCCCGGAGGGTGCTTTCATCAGTGGCACAGAGTCGAGTTGGAGGCCAGAAGCTCTTGGTGTACCACAGGGGTCAGTACTGGGTCCGGTCCTCTTCAGCATCTTCATTAATGGTCTGGGCCATGGGGCAGAGTGTACCCTCAGCAAGTTTGCAGATGACACCGACCTGGGAAGAGCAGCTGATGCGCCAGAGGGTCGTGCTGCCATCCACAGGGACCTCATCAGGCTGGGGCCATGGGCTGACAGGAACCTCATGCAGTTCAACAAGGGGAAGCGTGCAAAGTCCTGCGGGTGGTGAGGAGCAACCCCTTGTACCGGTACCTGGTGGGGGCCATGTGGGTGGACAGCATGTTTGCAGAAAAGGCCCTGTGGTGGTCCTGGTGGGACACCAAGTTGAACACGAGGCAGCAATGTGCCCTTGCCACAAAGAAAGGCTAAACGGTATCCTGGGCTGCCTTAGGAGCAGCGTTACCAGAAGGTTGAGGGAGGTGATCCTTCCACTCTACTCAGCCCTGGTGAGGCCACACTTGAAGTGCTGGGTCCAGTTCTGGGCTCCCCGGTACAATAGAGACATGGATGTAGTGGAGAGGGTCCAGCAAAGGGCTGCCACTAAGATGATGAAGGGACTGGAGCATCAGGAGGGCTGGGACTGTTTAGCCCAGTGAAGGGAAGACTCAGGAGGAATCTCATGGATGTGTACAAATACCTGAAGGAAGGGTGGGAAGAGGGTGGAGCCAGTCTCTTTCCAGTGGTGGCCAGTGAAAGCACCAGCAGCAGTGGCTACAAACCAAAACACAGGAGGCTCCATCTGAACATGAGGAAACACTTCCCCCCCCCCCCCCGCCCCCTGCCGTGAGGGTGACCAAGCCCTGGCACAGGTTGCCCAGAGAGGTTGTGGGGTCTCCATCACCATCATTGAAGGTAATCAAAAGCTGTCTGGATGTGATCCTGGGCAACTGGCTCTAGGTGGCCCTGCTTGAGGGGGTTGGACCAGAAGACCTGCAGAGATTATGGAATCATAGTATTATTTAGGTTGGAAAAGACCCTTAAGATCATCAAGTCCACCTGTTAACCCAACACTCTCAAGTCCACCACTATACCATGTTCCTAAGCGCCACATCTACACATATTTTAAATATCTCCAGGGATGGTGACTTGACTGCTTCCCTGAGCAGCCTGTTCCAGTGCTTGACAATGCTTTTGGTGAAGAAAATTTTTCCTAAGGACCCTTCCAACTTCAACCATTCTTGATTCTACAAAGACAGCTTTGTGACTGCTTTGATGGGTGGGTGGCTCTCCCGTGATGGGCCTGGGAGCAGCTGAGCAAGGTATTATTTGGGCTCCCCCCTGCCCCACATGCCGTTGTCTCTCTGTGCTTTGTGGGTGTGCAGATGAGGTTTTATCACATAACATTTTTCTTTTCTGAAACCCTAGGTTAATTATAGCTGCCTTCTTGCTGAAGAAAGCAAACTGAGGAGTTTGAGAAAGGCAAGTTTGTTTTAAAAATAAATCTAGGTTGGAGGAGGAAGCAAGGATATTCCTGCTTTGGTGTTCCTTAAGTAGTTAGCAATGCCTGGAGCTTTTACCAGTACAATAAGCCAAATGACAAGGTGTGTTTCTTCAGCCTTTTTGCAAGGCAAATTCATAATTAAATTTATGCAAAGAAATCTGGAAATATGCTTTTTAAAATATTTATTTTGAGAATGCTCTCAAGTCTTCATTCTTAAACATTGGCTTTAATCTCTGCAAAGTGCATGAGGTATGTCCAACTTCTGTTCTGAAAAATGAAACCGCTTCCAAAACACTTCTTTTTACACAGTCTGTACTCATCTAATGAATCATAATTCTTGCCAATAATCCAGAAATAGGCTTCTCGCTGTGCTTGCCATAATTCAGGCTGGTTACAAACATAGGGAAGATAATAAGCATCAGCTGTATTTTCAAATATTTTCTGTTTAGATGGGAGCATGTATTCTGTTCTGGTTTGTGCAATCAACAAAACTCAAGATTAATTGCAGCTGAGCTGCAATTTCTGTTAATTCATTGATCCAGAGAGAACCTTCTTTGACTCCTAAATGCTGGGTTTTGTTGTTTTGTGAATCTATAAATATATGTCACTGTGGTATGGTAAATAATGATCCTTGGGCAGTATCAGTCATTGAGCGATACTTGCTTTTCATGTTAGAATGCCAAACCTGTATTCTGCCATAGCAGTAAGACATTGGTAAAAATTCAGTCTTTGGGTTGTATGATTTTTGCTTGGGATAGTTTACATCCTGTGAAAATCTTGTCTAAAGTCTTTCTTTTTCCAAAAGAAAGATTTCATGGTTTGTGATCCATAGATTGATATACTGTTTTACTCTCCTAAGTTTTCTGCCACGTTAGATGTGAGATCATGATTTCAGGTAGTCTTCCTGCAAGTCAGCTACAAACCTTGAAGCTTTTCTGCATGTACTGATATTTTTACTGGCTTATAGATGAACACAGTTTGGAGCTATAGGCAATGGAAACTTGCAAGAGTAAAGACACATTAGCAAACCATGGTGGACCCTCTAAAAAATGGGATGAAAGATAGCTTTTTAGAAGGAGACAGACATATTTTAAATATGTAATATATATATGAGTGTCTGTATATTCATAATAATATCCATATATGTAAGGAGTAAAAACCTCTCTATCAGATACTGTCTTTCATAGTTCAAAACTTAAAGTACTTGTTCATAAATCAGTAAAAAGACAGGGGATAAACAAAATGCATACCTTAAATCAAAATGTTCTTTGATCTTGACTGCTTCATCATCAGTTGCTTAAGAAAATACAGAATTGCTACCTAATGTTGGATAGCAACTGCTGTAAGTTGTATTAATCTTTGTACGTAGAAACTCTTATCTTTTTCAGTTTGCTGCATATGCACTGGTGATTATAAGAAGAGTTTACTAATATCAAAACACATAGCATAATCCTCCTACTGCCTTAACTGGACTTCACACTGAAAAATTAAGTGGAAGAAAATGTTGAAGATCAGTGACAAACTATCACAGTCAGTGCTGCAATTGTAGAAACTGAACACTGATCTTCATGGAAATTTTCATTCTAACATCTGCATCAGCAAATATTTATGACTAATAAACGAAGTATGTAGAAGCTGAGAGATCTCCATATGTCATTACGTGGGAGAATGGAAATTGTTTGAGGAGAAGAAAGTATGGGGTTCAGGAAGTTGTCAGTATGTCAGTTGCTTGTGAGTATTAAAATCTTTAGGTTGTGTTAGCGCATATTAACTTGTACAGATGCAAAGGTATCTGCCTTTCTTGAGAGCAAGTCAGTGGGTTTAGTCCAGTTGTGAACACTGCCAAACAGTGGCTGTGTTTTCTAGGATAAGAGTTGCTTCAGTAGAAAAAAAAATATATATCTGGTAATCTCTGATTAAAGAAAATCTTTGCAGAAAAAAGGGAAAAAATATTAAGAGAAACAAGTCTACCTAATATGAAGGCAGATGGCAATATTTGTTGTTTGGTTGCTTGAAAGCTGTCTTCTAGAACAGTTTAAAGACAAGATCTTGGAACATACAGAGTAGAAAAATGTAGATTTTTAGCTTCTTTAGTGAAGAGAGGCATCTTGATTTAAATAAATCAAGGGTCTGGAGTCCTGAGGAGACCTATGAACTTAATTCTATTTCTTAAAGACTTTCTACATTTTATCTGCTGTTCTAATTCTACCATGTCAAATATTGTGTCAGTTGTATTCCAGTATATTAATTATTTTAATAGAATGAAGTTAGGTGCAAACAATACGTGATTGTCTATACAGTTAGATTTAAGATAAAAATCCACTTTTAAAAAAAACTTGAATGAACATACATTGTATGAATTCAGTTTTATCTTTAATACTGTGTTGAAGCTCCTCCTAATTGTACGTTTTAAAACTACTACACGTATGACCAGTAACTTTAAGAATTTGACTGAGACAGCTGTCATTCTTCCTGCTGCAGAATAATGGGATAGAAGATGTATGGGTTTAAAACCCTTTGATCACTTAACTACCTAGAAGGCAGAAGGATGAGAATATTGTATCTAACTAAGCACTGGAAGATACTTGCATTTTCTTAGGGTTATAGACTAGCAATTTTGGGGTTTTTTCAAGTGCCAAAGGCTTTAGGAGATAAATCTGTTTTTAACAGCTCTTGTGTGTTACTGCAGTCTGAGCACTCTGAAACAGCATTTATTGGCATGGCATTTTCCAGCTACAAGTCATTTATTTTAATGAAGACACTTACCAGGGACACCTGGATAGACTACTCACACTGAATGTATTGTATGTATTTGATTTCCTAATATGAATCCAACCAAGAAATATATGCTGTGACAGTAAGTAAATTGGCAATGTAAATAAAAATACAGTGATCTATATAGTTGGTTTACCTAAAATCTGTGACAGAGATTTTTCTTGGAGGTTGTTTCTTAAGAACACTTCATATATGAGTAAGATTTATGGTGTGCTTCTTTTTTTTTTTTTTTTATGAAGATTGTTCTACGTATTTATTTTACCTAAAATATTCAGTGGTCAAATTCTTTCTTTTTTGAAGTTGCTGTAGAAGAAAAAGCCTGCATGCAAATGCGACTGGTGCTAAAAAGTAATGTTTTATTCTTTCAGAATGTCTTAGCATTTGTTAAGGCACTTAAATGAGGATTTATTTTTAATACTTCACAGAACTGAGAAATTACTTTAAAGATATATTCCAGGTTCCACAGAAAGTTACTAGCAGAGTCAGAAATACAATACCCAAGCTTCTTGATTACCCAGAAGTCTGACTAAAGTTAGGTTAAAAAATATATTGTTTTGTCTACTGTGACAGAACTAGTTGTTGAAGGTTTCTTAAGATCTGTCACTTTTAACATTGCCAGTGATATAGTGATCTTTAAAAAAGATACAGTCTCTTTAAAGCTTACCTGTTTGAGGGGAAAACCAGGAAAGAAACTAGTATGCCCTGGAAATGTAGGATGCTAACATTTAGGATTATTAGATGGCACTTAACCATCTGTGCAGTGTGTGGGGAGTCTCGCTGCTTTGCATCTCCTGCCCTTTCCCCCTCAGTAAGACTGGCTGAACTGATTTAACAGATCCTGGCTGCTGAAGGGGGAGCAAAGGCCCAGTTTCTTCAACCCAGGTTCCTCACCGTGCAGTCCTGTCACTTATTGCATTGGCTTTGGTACTTGTTTGAACTTTGGAGTGATACATTTTAATCCAAGCTGGGGAAAAAAGTGAACAGAGGACTTGCACCCTAAGTCTCCTAGTCTTTACTTTCTTCTCACCTGGCCCGCTTCCTTTTTAAATGGACCTCATTTAGAAACCTGTTAGGGTTAAAGAAGAATTACCTTGTTAAGGGGAAAGTGTAAGCAAGCATAGGTGAATTTATTCAGCTGGGAATTTTGATACTGTCTTTAGAGGAAAATATTTATGTATGTTGTGTGTTAGTTTAGAATCTGAAACAATAAACTGGTGGGGGATGCTTAGAAAATGGAGGGGAGGTTTGGCTCTTCTGAGGGCTACCAGTGACTGTTTGACACATGAATGCAAGCTAGGGCTGGAGTAGGAACTGTAGGAGCACATCATGTAAATAGCTGTGGTTGCTACCTGGGTTCCTTCCTAAATAGCTCATAGGTATTGTTTGGTTTAAAAAAAAAAGCAAGCAAGCTACTTGGAGAAGGTGTATGCACGAGGTAACATTAACAACAGAGTGAGGGGGGAAAACTTCAAATCTTATCAAAGCTGCTATCCTTATCTGTGTTCCTGTCCATGTGGTAGGACTGGTCAGCAACTAAATACTAGTTCAGGATTTGAAGGTATGTGTTCCATTCTATAAATTTTCTGGACTACCAGGCTTCCCCCCACGCCCCCACCCCAGTTTCTTATTTTCGGTCACATCCTGTTTTGTTTGTGGGTATGGAGCTGTCCCTGTGATTAGCTTTTCTTAAGGGCACTGCCTGGTTTACTGAAGGTGTTCATTCACTTGGGATTTGCTGGTTTCGTGTCATCATCCCCCTCCTCCCCCCATCACAGAAGAAGGGTTTACTAATTTGGAGGAATTTCAATCAATTTAATTAACTGTCAGTTAACAAGCTTTTAATTACTGGCTGTGGTATTGAGAGAAACACACAGGAGCTTAGGCAGAACACCGCAGCAGTGGCAGGCGGGGGATGGGGTCAGCTCATGCTGGTCCCTGCCTGGCCGCAGCCCCTCTGGAGCCCTACCTCAGCCCAGCCTGGGCTGCTGCTCTGCTCCCACCCCTGCTCTCTCCTCGTGCTTCAGCCCGCTCTTTGTTTCTCCTGGCTTCTCACTCCTCCCACTCATCGTTCCTTTTATTGTCTCTTGTAGGGTTTTTTTGGTGTTTACTGCCCTGTTATTCACAGAGGTTTTGTGAAGTCCTCTGGTTCAGAGGTGCCACACGTGCACACACACAACCCCCACCACTCTTTTGTGAATTTGCTCTTTTTCTTGTTTTGGCCTTTGCCAGTCTGTCTTTTTCACTATCCTGTTTGAAGACTTGGCCGTTTGCTGTTGTTGGTAATGTTGGGGTAAATTGATTACAGACGAAATACAGCTGGAGTTCAGCGCAGCGTACTGTTTTGTTCCTTGCTTATCCCTTTGTGTGTTACAACATAAAAGAAACTTCTACCCTCGTTCTGTTGTATTTAATAAGTTCCCCTATAGAGTATAGTTTGTAACAACTTTTGAGGAATTATGGGCTGTATTTGCCAAGAGTTGAAGCTATTCACAGCTTCAGGGCATGGTAATCTTGAGTTACAAATGCTGGCCTGAGGACTGAGGGCACATGTGCCAAGATAGGCAACAATCTTTGGAGAAAAAAAAAATTAATATCTGTACTGGTTTTGTTTTATAAAAATAATTTATATTTGGAAACCTTTTTCTTTTTAGGTCTTCCGTATAGTACCAACTACTGTAAAAAATTGGTTTCTTCAGTGATATAAAAACTGATGGGGAGAGGCAGTCTTTTTATGAAATTGGGTATCTTCTAGGCTAGTATTTAGAAATGTTATGTTGTAGAGCTTTAGAGCTGGTCATGCTGTGGTAACAGTTTTTTTGCTGCTAGGAAGGCAGGTTCATATCCTGAATCAAATCTGTAATCCTCATGTGACATTGCAGCAACTTGATTTCCCCTTGGTCTCAGCACTGTTCTTCACTATCACCTTTGCCTCTTGCAACCTGAGTGCTGTATTTGCCCAAGAGAAGTAGCTCCTCTGAAGAGTCTCATGTCAGATGAAGAGGATTCTGCTACCCTTTTTTTTTTTTTTTTTTTTTTTTTTCCTTCTGAAATTGTGAGTACTCTTCCTAGTAACAAGCCTGGACCTGCAGTTCCTGTATGTGCTTTGCTGGACCTGCAGTTCCTGTATGTGCTTTGTTTTCACAGTTTGTTGGCTGTATTCTTGATCCACTGGCCAAAAAAATAAATTAATACAATCGGTCTAGTTCTGAGGTTACTTGTAGCGAGTAGAAACTGCTAAACTTGAGGGTACTGGCTTTACTGAGATAATGCCGATTTCAGGATTTGCTTCATCTGTCTTAGAAGATTTGTCCTTCTGTATCAATTAGTATGGAATTCCTGAGTTGTGCACCACCCCACATTAGCCACACATACACTTTGTAGATGCTGAGTGGCAGTTGTGTATAGTTTTGGTTTGCCCTTCCTGTTATTAATGAGGATCATTCTTACAGGGAAGGTAAGAGGTCCTTACTGTGCCAAGTGGACTAGATTCTGGTTTAGGATTCCTACAGATTGAATTTCCCTCTGCAGTTGTCTGGGGCTTTGACAGCTTAAGGTATTTTGTTCCTTTCATAGTTGGATGGAATCTGTCTTTTCATGTGTTAATAGGGAGTTAATTGATGTTCACTTAGACCTTTGTGTATAGGAAAAGTTGAACCTCTTGAAGAAGGGCCCAGTTCCCAACAGAGTTCAGAGGTTTTAAGGACTACAGTGGGGTAACACTTAAATTTTTTGGCGATGTGTTATGTTATTACTTGTTTGTGTAAATGGTGATCTTGGTAGCTGTCAGTTCTCTGAAGTGGTATTGGGAGTAGAAAGGAACAATTCTGTTTGTGTAAGGTAGCGTGTTAAATTGTTCCTCCATTATTGAGATGTAGATTGTTTTTCATTTGATCTGGAGGCTTTTGCACAAAGGCTAACCCGGAAGAGTGTTCTGAGGTCAGGTGGTTTGCTTGGGTTGTTACAGTAATGGAATTTATTCTATCCATATGAACTGTTCCTGAAAAGGATGGCATGTTTCATGTCCAGGACTTAAAAGAAATTGCTTGTGAAAACAAGCAAGTTCTAGGCTTTTCTTTCTTAAGCCTGTTGTCTGGGTAGGTAAGCAAATATATTTTTTTTTTCCTTTCCATCTGATACTATGCTGATGCTATATTTCAGTGTCCAAGTCCATTCTTCCACAGATTTTAACCACTCAGAGTGGTCAAAGTCCAACTCAAAGATCAGTTATTGGCAAAGGTCTTGTAACTTAGAGTATTGGGTGATACTGAGAACATGTTATAGTAATGAGGGATATGTGTATACAAGAAGTGGAATGAAATTTTTGAACTTTTAGAAGCAGAAAATAGAATGGAAGCTTTAGTAAATTTTCTTAAGTTTTTTGTGCTTACTAATTTTATTATGTGTAAATAATAAATTTTTATATTAAAATCATTTTCCAAACTGGAGACCAAAAATCGGATTTCATTGGTATTAGCAGGCAAATGGTTTTATATCATTTTTATCATGTAAAGTTCATCAGTATTTTAGGACCTTGAAGATAAATTTGCAGTTAAAAGACAGCAAAACAAAGAAAATAGTCTGCAGATTAAATGGCTGTTATGTTTGTGCAGTATTTACATTTATACTTTAACATATACTGTATACTTACAGTAAGTTAAAGTTCCATCAATGTTTTCAGTAAAATCCATGGGCCATTGTAACTATCCTCAAAATTTAATTTGGCATAGAACTTCTCAGACTTTTGGTATATGTATTTTTTGCAAAAACTCTTAAAAATGCGTTATGACAGATAGGTCATTGTCTGCTTTCACCATTCTTTGATTCCAGTATTCATTGCTGGCAACACATGGCACTTTCATGTCAATGATTGTGCTCGAGTAAGCACGAGCATTACCTGAATAATATTGTTTGTTGTAACAGAAGATTTAAATGGATTCCAGCATAATGATTTTTTATGGCATTTGAAAGATGATTTAATAAAGTACATCTCAAGAATGCTGTAAAGTTCAAAGCTTTAGGCTCAAGTTCAATGCTAAAGGTTCAAAGGTTTAAAAAACCTGTTGAGAGCTTTAATTATTAATTTTTTTCAGCTTAATATTATGATGCAGTTTATTCTGTTTTAAAAACCTGCTTACTGGGAAATAACAAATAGGCTTTCCAAACTGACTGTAATAGGTACAAAACATAGGATATATAAAAACTATGAATTTCTCTGTGCTATGAGACCATTTTATTTCTCTAATTAGTTGTTTATGAATGAAGATTTATGCAACAGAGTGATTTAAGCAGCTAAATCTTACTTCTCTATGGTAAATGGATACTAAGGTACTGTAGCTAATAAGAAAAAAGTACAAAAATACAGGTACAGTGGGATGTCTTAGAAAGCATGTGGATGTGCAAAACACCTACAGTGTACTTGTACCTGTCGAGATTTGTGAGCTCTAGCTTAGCATGAGTCCAGAACTGACCCTCTGGAGAGTATCAGCCCCGTTTTCTTGACACTCTGTTTCTGGGAGTGTGTATTAGCATATGCACAGCTTGTGTTTAACTGAGCTAATAAATCCTCAAGACTCAGGGTCACTGTGACTTTCAAGCGACCTTACATGGAGCTAGCTCACGTCCATCATGGTTTATTAATTCAGGTATTGACTGGGAGAGACTATACTGTATCATCGTACCCTGAAGCAGCATAGCTGTTTTGCCTGTACTGCATTTAAGCTAATAAATTCTGCTAGGCCTGAACTGACTCAATATTGTTGAAGATGCATATGCAACCTGCATAAACAGCCCACAGATTTGCAAGTTTGACTTGTTATCTCAAAGTCACAGATGCATAACTCATCCCCTTCCTGTAGTGGTGTCCACGCCCCTCCCAGCCTCAGTTTCTTGTCTTTCTGTGCCTACTGCAGTACTCTGGAAAAATGAGAATATGGTTGTGCAGCACGAGACACACTGAACAGGTTGTTTGACCAGAAGAGATCTGTGAGCAAAGGGAGGTCAGGCTCAGAGCTAATGTTTGCTTCCCCCTTCAAGGAAGGTGTGGCAAGTAGTACATCTTGTGCAACTAACTGTGCTTCAGATTATTTTCAGGGTCTGGACAGTGGTGCATTCAGCCTGAGAGTCATGTGTTGTCATGTTAAAACATGGTTTTGATTTTGTTGTGCAGACAGGAGGGGTGTTCTAAAGAATCCGCAGAATGGGTCAGGGCGCTGCTAATTCAGCTGACCCGTGTGAGCATTATGTTTTACATTTCCAAGTACCCTGTCACATCAATGAAATTTTTTATCCTAGTAGTATTTGATGTAGACAGATATTTAATCTTTTTTTTTAACTTGTGAGGAAAGGAAATATAGTTCATTATTTTAACTGTTTCTTCCAGTGCTTTTATAAAGCTGTGTTTTACAGGGAGGATACGAATTGTTATCAGTTCCTCTACTTCTGTGGAGTGGACCTGTTTAATATATATATGCAAGCTTATTGTTGCTCTTGCACCTTAGAGCAAGAAAAATGGGCAGAATTCAGTAAGGTTCTGTTCTTACTCCAGCGGATCATCATTTCACAGTTAGTTACCAAAGAAAGAAAACAGATCTCATGCTAAGTGTGCAGGAGTGAGATAGTACAGGGTAGTTGTTGGAACAAATTTGAGGTCAAGCCTTTTAACACCTGAAAAGGTTCATCCGAGTGCTTTACATGCAAGTAACTATGAGTGTAAGTACTTAAACAATCTTTGCTCTGTCAAGCAGCAGGAGCAATCCATTATCCACCAGCTGGTTACTGCAAGGCTTTATAGATTGGTGTCAGTCCCTCAAAATACACTGCGACAGTAAAGGAAATTGTATATTACTATGTGATTCTTGCAGTTGGCATCACCTGGAATTTTCAGAGAAAATTCAGAGTGGGAAACTCCCTCAGAACTTCATTTGAAAGTCATGCAGGTGTACTGTTTCCAAGTCTGTATCTCCTGCTTTCTGATAAAATTTCAAAATTCACAGACTGGATTAGGTGACCAAATTTCTTATGCAGTTTTTGGCAAGTATGAATTTTAGGTGTTTTTTGTTCCTTGTTCATCACCAGATAATAAAGAGCGGAAATGTAATACTGTTTTCTAAGCAGTTGGGTGAGGAGGTTAAAGTAGTAAACATATATAAATACCTGTCTTGGTGAAGAGGAATTGTCATTTAAATATAATGACAAGTGTGTGAATATTGTGAAAGAAAATTTCTCGGATAACCTTTCATTGTGATAGGATTCAAATTGCTTCGTAGGCAAAACTGTCTTTGCATAGGTTCTTTACGGGGATATGTTACCTTTGTCAGTTTGGGGTGTTTTACAGAGAAAGGCGTAAGTTACTGTTTGTAAAATTTTGCAGTATTTTCAGCCTATTGTACAATCTGAGACAAGTTAGACAAGTTAAAACCTTATTCCTAGAGCAGTGACTTCAATGTTGTTAGAAACAAGTTTGAGCTCAGTTGCACTGGTTTTATCGCTAATGTCTGAGTTTTGTGGAATGAAAGGGGGGAGGGATATATTTTAAGGGCACTAGTTTCACAGGCTCAGGAGTATTGCAACTGCGCAAGCAGAAAAGGGAAAATGTGCTTTTTAAAGCATTACAACCTTAACAGACGTATTTTGTGAATATGTGGAAATAACAAGTTTAGTTTAAAACTTTGTTGGTTCTTAGCATGAAATCCTGAAAGGGCTGTTAAAGAACACGTTCTGTAGCGGGGTTGTTTCATTCCTGAACTAGGACATGCACACCTGTTTTACAAAACTTGCTTTATAATGTGTCAGAAAAAAAGAAAATGCTCCATGACTTCTGGTACTAATTGCAAAGAGACGCATGTGCAGAAGTGGAGCCAACCAACATTGGTCTCACTGAACCAGAAAACAAGCTTTGTTAAGGTCATTGTTCTCCAGCATTCTGACGTTACTGCTGCAGGATTTCCTAGTTGGACTGAACTGGTACCCTTAAAAATTGCTAGATAGTTTTCTGTTACTCAGGGAGCGTCTCCACTGCACACTCTAGATACCTTTTGTCCTAGAGTTTGGTGTGCTGTGGAGGGAGCTTTCAGTACTCATGTCATCTTAGTACAGCAGCATATAATGTAGCTTGTGCTATTTTACATGAAAAAAATTAAGTAACCTGTGCTGCATGCCACAGCTACTGCAACTAAAACGCTGTCACTCACTGAGCTATGTGACATTGTAGAATAAATTTCATCAGAGTAGATTGGTATTTTAGATGCTGGTTTTGCCTAGGTTGTCTAGACTTGATATGGGCAAAGTAGACTTTCCTTTCTAGCATTAGTGAGCAACTGGTTTCATATCGGCTATGCAAAGCCCAGCAGTTCAAGACCAAAGCAAACAAACAACTAACTACATTTTGTCTCTATGAGAAGCATCTTGAGCAGTTTCCTCTTCTGAGTGCCTTTGGGCACTCTGTTTCTGCCTGTTAGTGTGCCACAGCAGCAGTGTAATGGGATTATTTAACCCTTCCTAGGATAGAAGCTAGGGACTGTTTGTCTAGACCAGCTGAATCTGTTACGAATGGATTTCCGTTGTGTCTTTCCAATTCCAGACTTTCTCCTGTAAAATTGAGGTTCTTTGTTGATACCAGAAAGTAAATTTCCCTGTCATTATGTTCAAGTAAAGGCTAAGCCACAGAAGAAAAGACATTTCAAACAAAAAGAAAATTGCAATTATTAGAATGATCAGCAACAGAAGTAACTTTTAATTTTTCAGGATCAAGTAACATTCTTCTCTTGATCACATTCAGTTGCCTTTGAGGTCCATTATTTGGTGTAATGTCATTAAATGAGTTTTTAGTATCCCCGTACTAAAATGTAAAGGACTGTGAAGTCTAACCTTTAGTAAACCTGTTCTGCCTAAGTGAATTTTGGTCAAAATTTTAAAGAGATGTTAAAGTTTGGTGTAAAAATTTTCTGAACTTATTAACATTGATAATAATGCTCTTGGCACGTTCTGAGATACACGTTGCAGGTATTGTCCTGGCCAAAGGCTGCAGAGAAAACATAAACACATACATGCACACACAGAGCACTGCAGCAAAAAAAATAATGCTGAGAAACAAACAAATAAACCAACACCAAAACAAAAAACCCCACCCTATGGGATTAACCTTCAAGAGGGAGAAAATCCAGTGATTTAAACTGAACTACTTGCAGGTCCTAGCTTTTTCTAAAGCTTTTTGCTGGACTTCAAAACAATAAACACAGTGCTCCGTTACAGTTTTGTGGATTAAAGAACCTCTGGTTTAATGAGAAAACTGTGTTTAAATGTACTGTAGTTTTACAATACAATTATCGATGCGTGCTGTGTAGTAGACCATTGGTGTAGTCATCAGCTCAGAATGGCTCGTTAGGTGTAGGGAAGAGAATGGTCATCCACAGAATCTGGATAAAAGGGCCCTTAGCCCTGGATGTACTGTAATTATTTTAGGGTGTCATGCTTTTTTTCTCTCTTTTTTTCTTAGGCCTGAACTGTAATAATCATTAATCAGATCAATGGTATAAAACTGGCTAAACGTAAAGCTCAGCTTTCTGCAGCTGAATAAATGCAGCCACCTTTTGTAGTCGGTTGCTGATTACTACCAGATCAAAGTAGGAGCTCTGTTGCCATCTAGTGAGAAGCCTGTAGGTAAGCATGTTGACTTGGAGTTGCATAAACATAGGAAATTACAGAGAGAGAAGAGAAATAGGACCTCACTGATAAGTTCATTTTTCAATTTTCATTTGAATTTCAGTTAAATAGATCAGTGTAAAGCTACTGCACGTTAAGCGTTTCCTGAGAATCCTGTGAAGGCTAATGTTCTTACCTTTCTGACTTCTTTACTTTTTGGGAGGAGGACAGCAATGTTACAGGCAGTTGTGATTTGACATGTTGTCAAACACTTCAAGCCAGCGCTGCTGTTGAGATGAGCAATGCCGCTGTGATCTGGCCATTTATTTCTATTGCTGTGCTACTGTGCTCATAATTGCTTGTGCAGATACCCAGAACTAGCCAGAACTAGTCTGGTTGAAAAGTAGCTCTGAGAGGAAAAAAGATTGTTTGCAGAAGGATCAATTCCTTGATTCTGTTTATTGTACAGTTGGACTAGCATGAAGGAGAGAGATGGTGCAGGAAGGGAGAATGAATTGGCTGAAAAGGGAACAATTGCTGCTTTTAATGGGGCTGCTGGTTTTAAGTGTTCATCAGTTAGCTTTTACTACAAGAAAAAACAATTGTGTAACTTTATGAAATGATGACCTTCCAGTCATCTCAGTAAAGACCACTGTGACCTTACAGATTAGTGTTTTGCCAGTTCAGTGCTCCAGCCAGCATGTAGTGTTCTTTTACCAAATGCACGCTTTGTGTCTAATTGGGGGGGGGGGGGGGGGGGGGAGTGTGTTTCTTTTATTATTTTTTTTAAGAAATTTCACAGCATATTCTGATAGATAGCTGTACATACCCTTGCACTTCCATCTGTTAAAGAATTCATTGTATCACAAAGTGTTTGAAATCATGGTTTGTAATGTAAGAGCGTGTGGTCTGTGGTGATTGGGAAGGTATAGGCTTCAGACTGTTATGCAGGGCTGCATAACAGGTGGAAACATCGGATTTAATATAATAAGGTTATCAGTAGTGAACCCACTTGCATAATTTGATTGATCACAGCTTGAGAGTCAGTGACTGTTTTCAGTTTCCTTTCATTAATTATTGAAAACAGAGCAATCTTAGCAGAAAAGAAAAGTGTTTCAGATTTTACAGCAGAGGTTCCAAAATGTCTTCAGCAGCAACTCAATTTCTGTTTGGAAGTCCAAACTTGTGACACAGAGAATTCTCCTTATTCCTTTTGAAATTAATTTAATGGAGTTTATAACACTACTTCTGATTATTGTGTGCCTACTTGAGTTTATGAAACACTTCTGAAACTGCTAGAGAGAACTACTCTTTTGAAAAAATGCAGACTGTAAATCTGAAATAAAATAATCCAGGAAGCGTTGTTTTCACTTTTCTGTGTTCCCCCTGTTCTTCCTCTGTTCCCCTACTTCACTGAACCTGCTATTGAGTATAAAGTGAGAGGACGTAGAATGCAGAAAATCTTAGAGGAGAGATATCCAATCTTTGTTCCTACTTGAAAGGGATATTTTTTTTTTCATTGTGGTGGGCGGTTTGTAAAAAGTTGCTAAGAATTATCATTTATTTAAATGAAATTATTTGGTTTTCATTATCTTCAATAGGCAGCTGTTAATATTCTTTCAGACATTCTTAAACATTTTTATTAGTTCAAGTTGATTCATTGCCATGAATTCACTCACACCACCTTATTTACAAAGCATTGCTTATTTGTATGCCAATAAAAATGAGAAAATGAATAAAGGAGGGAGAGTTTGCTTTTATGGACACAACCGTGCAAGCCAACTTACAACGTCTGTCAGATATGTGATTCTGGACAAGTCTGGTGGATGTATCAGAAGTCATGAGAGAAAATGAAAGTGGTTTTTCACACCCAATTTCAGTGTTCTTCATAGCTGATGGAGTGTGAACTGAGGAAGGAAAATTGCCTTTTATGCCTCCCAAGACGCCCAGCTCCAGCTAAAAAAGCTATTAACATGTTTATATTCATGTCCAAACACTGAGAAAGAATAGACAATAGAAGTTATTCAGAATTTAGCAAACATCTATAAAGTCTGATTCCATGAAATGGAGACTTGCATAGGTTTCTGCATGGGGGGCTCAGAAATGGATGCTGGTGGTTGAGTATTAGCTGGAACAGCATTTTGTTTTCTTTGCGTCATCGTTTCCTTTCCAAATGCTACAATAGCATTAAAACAAAAGATACTGACTGGAGATGGATTATCTCACATTGTCATTGTAATTGTTGATTACCATGGTGTTTTTATCAAGGGCCACTCAGGCTATATGCATTTGTTTCTTTTTGGTATGTGTTTTAGTCATGTTTGTTAAGGTACATATTGATTATATGATAAAAGATTTGGTGATGATGGAGACGCTTTGCAGAGAAAGGTGTGTTACTTGTGTTTGTACTTGCGTCTTGCAACATCCTGAGCAGCTCCAAGTGCTGGCTTTCATAGTCTTGTTTACTTTCTCCTTCCATATTCCTTTCTTTTAATCTATCTTCTATACTTGGGGTTGCTCACTGAGACATTGCACATGTGAAGGTTGCATGACACCGAGCCAGCAGGGGAAAAAAAGTGCATGTTGTTTTTTTTACCGCCTTAACACTGAAATGGTTTGGTGTGTGGTGTGACATGCTCCAGGCTGCTGCACAGTGAACCAGGGGGCAGGAATGTGTGTGGGATGAAGGGAGAAACAGCCAGCAGTTAAATCAGCTTGGCTAGGGCAGAGCGTTAGCCACCCCAGAGTGTGTGGGAGGGGAGGCAGGAAAGCTTTTACTACTTGTTGAGGCAAGGAGTCATTAACTGGCCAAGTGTATCTGTGTGATGAGGAGTTGGTCACATATCCCAGCAAGGCAGGCAGTGCAGTTTTAATGAAATGAAGAGAAAGAACAATGCTCTGTTGTGGAAGAAAAAAATAAAGAAATCATTGGGGCAGAAACATCACTGTGGTTCTGTTTCATTACTAGTGTCAATTTAGGATGTTCCCACCTCCAGCTGCTCGTCCTTGTTGCAGTATGCTGGCTGTACTGAGAGCTTTTATGGCTTTCCGGCTGTATTATTAGAATAATAAGGCCTAAAAGTAATTTTTCACAGAAGAGCCAGAATGAACAAACAGAGAGGGTATAGGGAAACTAGTATTAGGAAATAGGGAAACTAGTATAGGAAAGCTAGTATTGCCCTGAAAGTTCACCTGGGCTTGGAAGTGTGACCTTAGGTGCCATATGATTTGTCAAACTGGAGTTTGCTGTTGTGCAGGATGTGTTGTGTGCTTGCTACATGCTGTCTTGAGGCAGAGGTATATAGCAGTGTGCTAAGCTTGAAGGAAACCAGCTCCTTTGGAGCCCCTTGAAGCGTGGTGTCTAGTGTGGCGTTGGCTACTAGAAAATGGAGCAAATCTGTATTAAATGTAATTGGCAAGTTTTTGGTAATGGGAGGCTGCAGGTGTGGCTTCTATGGGAAGAGACTCGGGGTTGCCCTGTGCTGGACACAGCCTGTTCCAGATGGCTCCAATGGACCGAAGCTGAACCCTTCAGCCATGTGTATGTTACTTCTGTGAAAATTTATTTAAGGAAAGGTAGGAAATGCTGAAGTGAGGCATAGGGAGTGTGGAACAAAATGAGGGAATACCAAGATCGGGGAAGGAGGAGGTGCACCATGGCAGAGCAGATATCCCTTGCAGCCTGTGGAGGACCCATGCTGGAGCAGCAGAAAGGTGTGAGAAGGTTGGAGCAGCAGAAAGAAACCACCATGTACTGAGCATAACCCCCACCCTTTGCACCACTCAGAGTTGGGGGGTAGAGGACTCTGGAATTAAAGAGTGAAATAGAGCCTGGAAAAGGCAGGGGGGGAGGAAATTTGTTGGTTTATCCTTTTGGTTCCCTTTACCCAAATCAATAAGTAGTAAGTATTTATTTTAATAGGCAATAAATTAACTTTGTCAAGTAAGGCTATTTTGCCCACAATAGTGACTGGTAAGCAATCTCCCTGTCTTTATCTCAACCCATGAGATTTTTTTGTTCCTGTTCTTCGTATTTCTAGCCCTCACCTTGCTGATAGCAGAGAGTGGGTAAGAGCCTGGGTGGGAGTTTAGCAGCTAGCCAAGGCTAATTAATCCACAAGACAAAAACCAATGTGTTTGCAGTGAAATAGTGGGTGCTGAGGTCTCAGTGTCTGCCTTATACCTGCTTCAGGGGTTACTTTGAACTAGGACTAGTCTGGCATTGTGGCCTGTTCGAGACTGGAGTGCATCAGGCACATTTCCTAAGCACACCATTCAGTTTAGTTGTATCTGGAAGAATTCCAGTTGGAGTGGTCAACAGCTTCTCCATGATGCACGCCAAAGGATGGTGGGTGAGAATGACATAACCAAATGAAAAAACCATACTGATTTCCTTTTAAAACTTGGTACCACCACATCTATTTAAATTGTATGTGATCATATTCTCACTATACAAAATATGCAGAAGCATGTTAAGCAAGAAGTTTACTACTGATGTAGATGCTTCCTTTCAAAATACTGTCATACCCAAGCTGTGGCTGGAGAACTAATCCTTTAAAGGAATGAGCCTGGAAAATCAGAATGCTGTATATTTAAAAATGACATATGTTTTCCATCTTGCTAAGAAACTTCGATGCTGTCCTTCCCTAAAAAAGGTGTGGCTGCTGCAGTCTGTGCATGTTGCTTTTCAGATGTTAAAATGGTGCTATAATCCAGGCTGCTAGAGAGCATCTAATTCTTCCATGCTGTAGGATACAATAAGCATACTTTCAAAATATATTCAGTATGCTTGAGATGTTTTAAAAACTTCAATATCAGATTCTGAAAGGAAATTAGGTGTTTGCCAGAATTGTCAAAAGATGTGTAGGATATTAGGTAGTTAACTCCCATGGAAATTTTAAGTGATGCTCATGTTTTATATTTTCTATCAAAGACTGACATATCCTTCTTTATGATTATTTAGAGCAGTTATCTTTTCAGTGCTTCCAGCAATTCATTTTCAGTGTTGCTATCCAAACACAAGGTTGTGTTTTCTCTGTGTGGTGATTATCACTGGGAATTCTCTTTCCATCTTAGAACTTTTGTATTTGTTACAGAAATTTGAACTTTCATGCCATTTTAAAAACTTCAGTGACTCTCTCTAAATAATTAGCCCTGTATAAAATGGAAACTTGAACATGTCTGCAGTTGCTAAAAAAACACCTCAAAGTTTTGGGTTTTTTTGATTTGACTGAAATTCAGGAATGTTTATTGGTAACAGTAATGTAAAATGGCAGCTTTTAAATGCTCTTCAATTATGATGTAAAGAATCAGACTGTGTGCTAAGCAATTTAAATGAAACACCACATCATTGTCCCTGTTTCTGGCTGTATAAGAATACCTTTCATGTAGTTGACAGAGAAACTTTTAAAGCTTGTTTTAAACCTTGCTGTTCTATTTATTATTGTTGTTGTCATTAATGTTTAATTTTGAAAGAATTAATTTGACAGAGAAAGCTTAAGAAATGGACCAGAAAGTCACTTCTTCAGCCATATCAAAAAGAGAAAAATGAATAGATGAGGTGTTCAAAAAGGATTCAAACATAAAGTAAAATAGTCCAGCAATTAAAAGATAACAGTTTGTTTTAGATTCTAAGAACTTGTCTTGCATTAGGGTGTGTTCTTTTAGTGAAGTTTTGTTCACTTGTGAAGGAGACGATTCTAAATGTGAGATACATAACCATTAATAAATGGTCCATGTCACCTCTTGCTGCTTAAAGCCAACTTACTCTATTGGCAGGTTCTAGAGTTGTCCTGAAGCTCTTTTAGGTGTTTGGAATGTGAAAGGCTTATTTTGATATGCAATGTGCGGGACCCTTATTACTACACGACATGGGTAAAATACTCAGCAGAGGTTTAGAAAACTTAACAGAAGTAGCCAGTAATTCATACAATGTTATATTTAGTCTGTTAAGTTCCAAGTAATATGGTGGCTCATAAGATAATAATGGGATTTTTCTTAGGAAACCTTCAGTCACCTGCTTCCAGCCAAAATTTGCTTGGTTTTATGTTGTATTCAGAACTGGAACAGTATCTGTAGGCACTTGAGGGGTTTTTTACCTCTTGAGGAACATGTGGAGGTGCAATTTAATTCAGTCTGGTAAAAGCATTAGGTAAAGGATTGAGTAGATTGTGATGTCAGTTTTTAAAGTGAAAACAATGAAAAATATGTGCCATCTCTGCCTTTTCTACTCGTTTCCCTTTCTTTTTTACTGGTCTTAAACATGACATACTTTGACATTTGGGTCACAGTCCCAATGGACATCAGAATCTGTCATGTCTTTTCTGCCCTTTGGCTTTGTTGGATCAATGGGGTATGTACTCATCTGTCTCTTTATACCTAGTTTTATTCTTCCTTAATAGGTCTACTGTTAAGCAAGTCTCTTGTTTTTTTAAAATAGGAGTTTATTCTACTCTTAGCCCCAAGACCCCTGAGTCATAAAAAACCTTGTTCTGTGACTTCTGTGCATTTGTTTTCCTGTTTGGAGATTTTATTTTCCACTTTGTTTCTCCTTCCTCTGCTTCTGTTGCTCAGTCTGTGAGCAATTGTTTCACATATGGAGTATTACACAAAGGAACAAGGTAAATGGCAGCATATATTTTCTTCCTCACGTTTTTACTTCCCTTAAAAATACAAATAAAGCCCACAAGAAGTTAATAAAGTAAGCAACTAATATAAACTATTTTGAACACAGTTTTTACCTTTAAATAAAGCAGAACTTTTCTCTAGTTTTCTATTGGATTTTCACTTTGCTTTCCATTTAAAATAGTGTCTGATACCATGGTGAAATGTGGTAGCATTAAAGTTTTAATACAGTAAGAGATAAAAGTGCAGTGTTTTCTGGAGATCTTAATCATTCAGAGCATCACACAATTTTCTGTTCTCTTATGCTATTCATCAGTATGCTTACTTGTGGTCCTACTTAGGAAAGGCTGGATGTGTACTTCAGTGAAAAACAAAGGGAACCTGACTGCTTAGAAAAGTGACGATAATCATTTAGTGTCAAATCAATGCCTAAGCGTGATAGAAGGGAACATTACAATTTGGTTTTAGTAGTTACTCTGCATGAAGGTGGTGTAAAACCTGGTATGTGAGTATTCTCAGTAGTGAAAGACATACTGCTGTTTTCTTACTTGATAGAATTTCATCTCTGTATAAAGGACAGATTTTACATGAGTCTTTATCTAAATTTCATCTGCATCAGTGAAAGACAGTTATTTGCTTCTTTTTGCTGCTCTGTTTCTACTTCCTAAGATGACATTACATAGTGGTTTCTAAGGGGTTGCTCAGATCATTTTACTTTTAAATTGCATTTGCAAGGATGTGAGGGAGGAAGCACAATTGTAATATGGAAGTTCCAGCAAAAAAATTTGCACTTTGTGATTCTCAGTTTTTTTCCTTGGATTAAAATTCAGTCATTTCCAAATTTTGAGCATTTCTTCTGAATTTATAGATGAGTAAAAGATCAAAAGTCTAGCATGAATCTGAGTAACCTGTTAATTGCTTCACATGAAAGAATGTTCATCTTGCTCCCTGTATTTCTGAACGTTACTGATTCATGTTAGAAGTGTAATAGGGCATATAGGAAAACAGTGCATTTTTAATTTCTTTCTAGTGTAGCACAGCAATATGGTAAGCATTCTCAAACCAGGAGATCGTATTCATATTTTCCCATAAATACTTATGTAGGTCATTCTTTAGTGTGAACAATTATATAGAAAGGGAATAGAAAAGTGAAATGTCTGCTTCAGAATACAGACTGGTATTTTCCTCTTTTCTCAAATTATCATCAAGGCTATTCATTCAGGATTTTGCCATTTTTCTAGAATACTAGTGGTAAGTTAAAGGGGAAAAAACAAGTTTAAGGATGATTAAATAACAAAAATGCCAAATAATTTGAACAAAGGAGCAAATTAGTTCAGTATGGTTTGGGTTTTTGTGTTTCTATACTAGCAAAAGGATTGATTTGTGATCAGAAAAAGTATGTGGTTTGGTTAACAACAAAATTTCTCAAGCTTTGAGAGATGTCACAGTGGTTTCTGCTCTTTCTTTATTCACAACTGTTTTTGCTTTTCTCCCTCTTCTCTACAACAGAGATGCAAGCTAATATATGCCGGTTAAAACTTATGCCAGTGTTGTTTCTTACGTTGTGATTTATTTTATTTTTTTTAAAAAAAAAAAGTCATTATTAAAGAAGTAAACTGCAAGAAATTTAAACGTAAGAAAAAAATATCGTGTTGAGGGTAGTCAGATACCAGTATAGGTTTCCTAGACAGGTTGTAGTAGAGTCTCCATTCTTGGAGACATTCAAAACCCAACTGGATGTCATCCTGGGCAACCTGCTTTAGTTGACCTTGCTTTGAGCAGAGGGCTCAGACTTAAGAGACATTCAGGTTTTAATACTTCTGTAGTGTGGTGAAGAGCCTGTCTTCTTGGATTATTTGGAGGTAATTTCACAGTGATGTTGGATATTTAGGATGAAAATAGTGTGTAGCCTGCATATGTGCATTAAAGGAACTTACTACTGTACAGTTCTTCAGTAATAATCTGCAGATTATGACCAAGGAGAATTTTTTATTAATGGGTCATATCAAGAAAGCCTGTTAAATGTTGTGTCAGTTATATTTTGAGATCTATGTGAGTTTTTTCCCTTAAATTCACACTTAAGTTCTGAAGGATAATAATTAAATAATCTTATCTCAATGTTCTTTATAAAGATTATTGGAAATTTCAGAAGTACATTTTTCCAAACATTGTGTTCTTATTCTTTTCAGGTTTGAGGGTGTTTTGGTTTTTTGGTGTTACTTTTTGTTGTTGTTGTTCAACAGCTTTAATATATAGCTTACGTACTACCTTAATATCTTCCACAGATCTGAAGAGAGAAGCCAGTATTTGTCACATGCTGAAGCATCCTCATATTGTTGAACTATTGGAGACGTACAGCTCAGATGGAATGCTTTATATGGTCTTTGAGTTGTAAGTTTCTCTTCTTGATTTTACCTTTCTTTGTTGTCATTTGCTAAATAAAAACCTAATTGTATGTCCGCTTTCACCTGCTTGTTTTGTAGCTCCGAAGTCCAGTGCTATGAAAATATTTATTTCTGGCAAGTAGAGGTTGTCCCAAATAAATAAATAATAATAATAAAAGGTTGTCACAGTGGTTAAGTGGCTAACATCAGGCTGATTCTTCATAGCATGCTTTCTAAGGGCAGACATGCTGTTCATTGATGGCTGCTGTATCCCTAACAGGATATGTGAGAATGAGTTAAAAATTTGCTGATAGTCATCATCTTTGGGTAACTGATGACATTCTATTCCAGTTGTGAAGTTTTGTTTGGGTTTTTTTTTTCCAGACTCTTGTTTCTTTAGCACTGCTTTTCTTTTATTAGATAAGAAAGTAAAACTTATTGGAGTATTTAAGTAGTATTGTAAATTGGTATACCTGCTTACATCATATGGAAAGAGGTACTTGTCTAAAAGATGTGTTTTGGAAGCTTGAAGAGTTTAGTTACCATTGGCATTTCAGCAGTAGACAGGTATTTATAATAGCGAGAAACGAAAGCGGGGGACAGTCTCTAAGTTGACAGGTTTCTTCTTTGAGGGAAAATTATTAGTCCTTCTTGAGTTAGGTGTTTTAGTTAACTGGGAGGCACAAAACCAGACATACAGAATGCTAATTTGTGCATCTTCTATATTTGATTTTCCTTCTCTGCATCTACCAGTTCTTTTTATGTTCCTCATATATGCATTCATAGTGTGTCTGGGCATATGTATTTATACCTCTTTAATTTCTCTGATCTTTCTGTATTATGTTTTCTGATGCATTTGGCCTACTTATGTTAGAGCAAGCGGTACCATGCCAGTGTGTTAGGTCAAATTGGCATGTCCACTAAAGCCAAGTATTTCACTTGAGATATGACTTAAAAAATAATTCTCACATGTATGTTTTACCATTGAGGTAGAGAAGAAGTTAGGTGGTAACAGCAAAAAACATTATGTAAAGCTGAAAATTGTTCCTTGAAAGTCTTTTGGGTTTGGGTCGTTGTTTTTTTTGTTGTTGTTGGTTGGGTTTTTTTGTTGTTTGGGGCGGAAGGGGGAGTTAATAAGCTTGTGGTTGTGTGAAATAATTGTTTTATGATTTTCTTTCTCATTTAGTTTGGAAAAGATTTTTTTGATTCAGTACTGACTTTGTGTTTTTATTTTGTAAATCCCAAAGCATGGACCAAGGGACTTCAATTATCCTATTATGAAATAATTACGTACACCTTGGGGAGACATACTGTGATAATTAACAAGATTTTGAAATGGAAAAAAGATTTTGCTTCTATTTTTGCTGTGCTGTTAGCTCAGAAATATGAGACAAAAGCAGTAATTATTTTTTAATGGCAAGCCTATTATAATTTATGTTAGTATACATCAAAAGCAAGTTTGAGCCATTAGGATTACTACACAAGTACTGTACCTGACTTCAGGCCACATAAAAGAAGGAGATATGAGGCTAAATTATTTGAAGGATAATAATTCTTTACTATCTCATGTGTCCTCGTCTCCCTTGTATACTAGAAGACATCACTCTTTTTCAACAAACGGTGACAGAAAATGAGACAGTAGGAATACCTGTACTCAAAATGTAGCAGCAAATGGAAGAGTTGTGGGTGCAATGTGTTATGCTGGAGGGGATGCTTTGGTAAAGTGATTCAACAGAAGACTGATGTTTGCTGTGGAGAAGGACTGAATTGTCTGAGTTTGATTGGCGTAGTGGCATACTATATAATTGTGACCATACTAAAAAATTTGTAGTTAGTAGAAAAGCATCTATGTATTTGTAGGTAACTTATTTTCCCTTGTACTGCTTTTTGTTCATTATGCTTTGCAACAAAGTTCTGTCTACAGTAATAAAATATATTTTTTTTTAGGGTCTAGTTATTCTGAAATCACAGAAATGTGGAAGACAACATAGATCTGCAAAGGACATATAAGCCCAGCTAGTGATGGGCTATTTGTGGATCGACAGATGCTTTGCATGAAAATTAATTCAGGTCCAGCACAAGGAATACACAGAATACCCAAACCTAAAACTTTTTCCCATCAGTTGCACATAAGTGATACATAGGTTTACTACTGTTTCATGAGCTGTGAGCTATGTGGAGCAGCTGCTAAAATAATCCTGAATATCTTGCCAAATTAATTTTTATGAAAAAGTACAAGTTAAATAAGCAAATGGGGCATATATGGGATAACAAGAGGTTGTACCACTCAGGAAACAGTACAATCTGTGCCCAATTTTGAAAACTTTTGCTGAAGTAAACATTTAAATAATCAAATCACAATTCATAGAAGCGCTGATGAACATGAACAGTAGTAATGAAGTTTAACACCAAAAAAATAGCTATGTTTTTAATCACTATTTATACACATATTCAAGCACTCTTTAGAACGGAGCCAGTGGGTTGCCATTAGCTGTATGGTACTGCTGTAATAAACTGCATAAAGCAGCTGGTTGTAATAGATTAAGTGCATGTGTAGAGTGAGAAGCAGACCCTGTTCCTGAAAAATCTTACTCTTAAAGTAAAACTATTATTTTTTAAGTATTTAGATGTTATTACATCATAAATGAGAGAGTATGTGCCTCTGCCAAATGATTTCCCAAACACACACCCCCCAGCTGCTCCCCAGAAGGCTAATGGACTCTTCCATCAGTGAAAAGAAGAGATCCCTTGGAGGTTATAGGGAGACCATGCATCTGAGATAGGGCCAGCTGTAGTCTTTATCATACAGTCACAATGAATGTTCTTTCCCATTTTGTGGTGGTATTTGCTGGCAGCTGTATGTAGAATCATAGAATCAACTATTTTGGAAAAAATCTTTAAGATCGTTGAGTCCAACAATTAACCTAGCACTGTCGTGTCCACCACTAAACCATGTTCCTAAGCATGGCACCTACACCTCTTCTAAATACCTCCAGATGACTCAAGCCCTTCCCTGGGCAGCCTCTTCCAGTGCCTGACAACCATTTTGGTGAAGAAATTCTTCCTGTTATCCAATCTAAACCTCCCGTGGTACAACTTGAGGGCATTTCCTCTTGTCCTGTCACTTGGTAGACTGACAACCCACCTCACTACAACCTCCTTTCAGGTAGTTGTAGAGAGGTGTCCCCTGCCTGACCTTCTTTTCTCTTCTCCAGGCTGAACAACCCCAGTTCCCTCAGCTGCTCCTCGTAAGACTTGTGCTCCAGACCCTTCACCAGCTTCACTGCCCTTCTCTGGACACGCTCCATCCAGCACCTCAATGTCTTTCTTGTAGTGAGGGGCCCAAAACTGAACACAGTATTTAAGGTGCGGGTACAGGGGGGACAATCACTCCCCTCGTCCTGCTGGCCACACTGTTTCTGATACAAGCCAGGATGCTGTTGGGCTTCTTCGCCAACTGGGCACACTGCTGGCTCGTGTTCAGCTGGCTGTGACCACCACCCCCAGGCCCTTTCCCACCAGGCAGCTTTCCAGCCACTCTTCCCAAGCCTGTAGCACTGTGTGGGGTTGTTGTGACCCAAATGCAGGACCCAGCACTGAGCCTTCTTGAACCTCACACACTCAGCCTTGGCCTATCAATCCATTCTGTCCAGATCCCTCTGAAGAGCCTTCCTGCCTTCAGGCAGATCAACGCTCACCCCCACAACTTGGTGTCATCTGCAAACTTACTGTGTGCACTTGATACCCTCGTCCAGATCATTGATAAAGATATTAAACAGAACTGGTCCCAATACCAAGCCCTGGGGAACACCACTTGCCACTTGGTGACTGGCCACCAACTGGATTTAACTCTGTTCACCATCACTCTTTGGGGCCAACCATCCAGACAGTTTTTAACCAAGTGAACATAATGACATCCAAGCCATAAGCAGGCAGTTCCTCCAGGAGAGTATTGTGGGAAATGGTATCAAAGGCTTTACTTGAAGTCTAGCTAGACAACATCCATAGTCTTTCCGTCGTCTACTAAATGGGCCACTTTGTCATAGAAGGAGATCAGGTTAGTCAAGGAGGACCTGCCTTTCATAAACCCATGCTGGCTTGGCCTGATCACTTGGTTGTCTTGTATATGCCGCGTAGTGGTATTTAAGATGACCTGCTTCATAACCTTCCATGGCACCAAGGTCAGGCTGACAGGCCTATAGTCCCCTGGATCCTTCTTCCAGCCCTTCTTGTAGATGGGTGTCATATTTACTAAATTCCAGTCAGCTGGGATCTCCCTTGGTTAGCCGGGACTGCTGATAAATG
This sequence comes from Falco biarmicus, assembly GCF_023638135.1. Lineage (NCBI taxonomy): Eukaryota > Metazoa > Chordata > Aves > Falconiformes > Falconidae > Falco > Falco biarmicus. The sequence continues at coordinate 82,479,350 of NC_079289.1, forward strand.
ATTTTGAGTGGCTCAGTGAACACTTCTGTCAGCTCCTTTAGTACCCTTTTGTGGATCCCATCCAGCCCCATAGACTTGCTGTGTGTCAAAGTAGAGCAACAGATCACTAACCATTTCCTCCTGGACTGTGGGGACTTCATTCTGCTTCTAGTCCCAGTCTTCCAGCTCAGGGGGCTGGGTACCCTGAGGGTAACTGGTCTTACTGTTAATGACTGAAGCAAAGAAGGCATTAAGTACTTCAACCTTTGTCACTTATGTTTCCCCCTGCATCTATTAAAGGGTGGAGATTCTCCATAGCCCTCCTTTTGTTCCTCTTGTATTTATAGAAATGGGATTTATTGTCTTTTGTTATCAGTAGCCAGGTTAAGTTGTAGTTAAGCTTTGCTGGTTTTAATTTTTTCCCTGCATAATCTCATGACATTCTTGTAGTCCTCCCGAGTTGCTCGCCTCTTCTTCCAAAGGTCTTAAACTCTCCATTTTTTTTCTGAGTTCCAGCCAGAGCTCTCTGTTCAGCCAGGCTGGTCATCTTCCCCACTGGCTCATCTTTCAGCACATGGGGATGGCCTGCTCCTGCACCTTTAAGATTTCCTTGTAGAACATCCAGCCTTCCTGGACTCCTTTGCCCTTCAGGAGTACCTCCCAAAGGACCCTGTCAACCAGGCATTTAGGCCAAAATCTGCCCTCCAGAAGTCCAAGGTAGCAGTTCTGCTGATCCCGCTCCTTCTCCAATAATTGAAAACTATCATTTTGTGATTGCTGTGTCCAAGACAGCCTCCAGCTATCATTGTGTAACCCACAAGTCCTTCTCTGTTCCTGAACAACAGGTCCGGCGGGACACCTTCCCTAGCTGACTCGCTCACCAGCTGTGTCAGGATGTTACCTTCCAGACACAAGTGATCCATCATTAGTCTGGAGTTAACTGTGACCTTTACATAACACAAGCATGTAGTCAATAGAAGTACATCAAACAGATAGATTGTACAGTGTCAGAACAGATGAAAGCAATATGTTCTTATGTATGTGCCTTGCAAAGAACACAATAATATGGAAAACTCTCCTGCTGTTTAAAAATTCCCATTTATGAAATGGGGTGCTGTCTAGTTTCTTTTGTATTTGTCCAGTAATGTTCTATGCTATACAGTGCTGTCCCTGTCACATGATGTTTGCTTGGTAGTTTATGCATGGTGGGGGAAACTGGTTTCACATAGAATGCTGTTTTCCATTTAGTATATAACTATCACACTTTTATATTCTATTGCTTATTGCACTTTTTTTTCTAATGACCATTGGTCTTTATGAGAATACTTTGAGAAGGGTCAGCTACTTGCAATATTTCTAAAACAAAGCAAATATTCCATGTAAAATGTTGTTTATAGATACTTCAAACTTAGAGTACATTATATGCAGTTTATCCTCAGTATAATCAAAGCATGTGTACTGAGAGATTCATGCTGGAGAGCTCAAACACATGAGTGATGAGTGAATTGCAGATACCTTAATATCTGGTCTTTTGTGGAATATTGTCTCACCTCTATACATAGGCAGATTTGCTTTTCTTAGTGCATTCAAAGAGAGGTTTATTTCATAGAGAAGAGACATTAGAAGAACTGACCTTATTTAGAATGACCAGTTAGGCTATATATATGTAGTTATATACATATAACTTTGCTGTTTAACCAAGCTAACATGTAAAAGTCCCTTAGTTTTAAAAATCTCAAATTCATAAAAGCAGTAGCTTAAAGTGATTGCAGTTACTTAGGTTTACTTAAGCATAAGCTGGTGAGCATTTAAATGACAGTTTGTACATTCAGTCATGTGGCTTTGTTGTGTTAAGAAAAAAAGAAGGGGAAAATATGGATGCTATCTATTTATTCTGCTTTGCTTCAGTACTGTAAAATAGCACAGCTTCTTAGTTTATGGAGTGAAAACTTTTTTCTACTAATTTTACTTAATCATGTTAGGATTCCTGGGCTGCATCAATAGAAGCCTGGCCAGCAGGTCGAGGGAGGGGATTCTCCCCTTCTGCTCCACTCTCGTGAGATCCCACCTGAACAGTCATGATCAAATCCATAGCTCTCCAATTTAGAAAGAAGGATGTTGAGGGGAACATGTCAAAGGCCTTACACAAGTCCAGATCTGTAGCTCTTCCCTCATCCTCTGACATAGTCACTCCATTATAGAAGGCCACTAGGCTGGTCAGGAAGGATTTGCCCTTGGTGAAGCCATGCTGGCTGTCTCAAATCACCTCCCTGTCCTCCATGTGCCTTAGCTCAGCTTCTAGGAGGACGTGTTCCATGATCTTCCCAGGCACAGATGTGAGGCTGGCAAGTCAGTAGTTCCCAGGGCCCTCCTTTCTACTCTTTTTTTTTAAATGGGTGCAATGTTTTCCTCTTCCCATTCACCAGGAACTTGACCTGACTGCCATGACTTTTCAAATATTGTGGAGAGTTGCTTGGCAACTACATTAGCTAATTTTCTCAGGACTCTGGGATGTGTCTCATCAGGTCCCATAGACTTAGGTATATTCAGGTTCATCAGGTGGCCACAAACCTGATCTTCTCTTACAGTGGGGAGGGACTTTGCCTCCCCCAGTCCCTGCCTTGCAGTCCGTCCACTCAAGAGATGTGGGAAGAGAGGTTCCCAGTGAAGACTGAGGCAAAAAAATTGTTGACTACCTCAGCCTTCTGTTGTTACGGGGTTGCCAGTCCTGCTCACCAGCAGGGGAATATACTGTCTATCACCTTCCTTTTCTGGCTGACATACCTGTAGAAGCCCTTATTATTCTTTGCATCCATTGCCAAATTCAGCTACATCCTTAGGGCAACCAAATTCTACCAAGTATTAAATATTCTGATATCAAACGTTTTGCCATAAAGACAAATGTTTTTGACTTGTTAAAACTCATGTTTACATCGTATTTGTATTGGGGATTTTTTTGGTCTTTTTTAATGTGTTGCACTACTCCTACATTGTAGCCTCGTTACTTCTGGACACAAAGTTTAGGTAATTAGCTGATCCGGGCATGCTGTTTCTCATTTGACCCTGGTAGCCTGTGAACTATTGACTGATTACAGTCAAAGGAAGTGATAGAGAATTTAAAGCTAAGATATATTTGGGGAAAGAGATAATCAGGTTTCCGTATTACGTTTCCTTAATATTTGTTGATTTCATTCATGTGATGGACACAAATTAATAGGAAATGAGACTTGGTTAGTTTTAATGCTTAAAGAGCAATTTTGGGGGGTTTCCTGTTTCAAAGCCTGACTTCAAGATCAGGATTTTTATCTTAGATGAAATTTTGGCTTTTTTTATTATAAGTAGCAAAATGTGAGAGAGCAACTGAGGATTCAGAGCACTGAGACATTGATGGATTGCAATTTCAGCATTCATTATGTATTTAACTTTAATTGTCATAGGCTATTAAGTTGCATTATTTTAGCAAAGCTTTGGAAGTCCTACTTTTAAGAAATATTAACTGGTAGAAGTCAATAAAATGTTAATGCATATACTTGTATTGTCAAGAGTTTGATAAACATGAACTAATTTGCACAGTATTGCTCTGAAGTGAGTATTTTTGTATGGCCTCATGATACTTGCTGACGTATGGAGGTTTTAACATCAAACAAGAGTATGGATTAAAGATTTCATGTTAGGCACAGTACTACTTTTATATTACCACCAAAACTAGTGCTTTTTAAGGATGCATGTGTTCTTTCTTACATGCTGTTTAATAATCAGGTTAGACCATTCCTGTGAAAACACTGGTAGAAAATTGTTTCCAAGCATACCTATTTAGAATTACTTACTCCTCCTAAGATCATCTTCGACACCGAGATTTACGAATTAAGTATTACTTAGTGAAGTTTGTCTGTTGTTTGTGATGGATTGATGTATGGATTGATTGGATGGATGTAAATGGATTGAGTTCATTTATGAAAAGCACTGAAATTCATCTCTTGGCTGCCAGCAAAGCTGTAAAAATGTCTCAAGCTAAAGTACTGAAAAGCCTCTAAACATGCTGAGAAGGTAAACACAGGAGCATCATTTAATGGTCTGGAATGAGCTAAACCCTGGATGCATGGGCAATATAGAGGAAATAAGAATTTCTGTACTTTTTAGTCTTAATTTTCAGAGATTATCACATAGGGCTTCAAGAAAAGTTAAATACTGTATTTTTTTTTAAGTTAATTTTTGGCAGTTTGTAGTAAGTGAAGATGGAAAGTATATAAAAACTGTCCAACTACAGGAAAAAATGCTATTGTACGCAAACCTTTAACATACAAATGTACAAAACTCAGTAAACATTTACAAGCAATATGCCAAGTCTTCATTTTTTTAACATAATAATTCAATTCCCTAACGCAGTGCTTCTGAAACTTTCTTATTCTTCATCAATAAATAAAGTTGTAGACCACACCTTACTAGGTGATCTGCAAATTCAGTTATCATGCCCCAGTATTAAAATGTAGATCTCTTCTGGAGTACGCTGTGTATTCTACAGAGTGACTGCTAGCCTCGGAACAGATTTCTGCCTTGAATATGGCCCAGGAATAAACTTTGTGGGCAGGTTGCAACTTATCTGCTTTTTGCAGAATAGTAGAAACATTTTCAAGGTGCACGGTAGCACTCACTGATCAGAGCTATGGAAAGAAAATGTGTTCCAAGGGCTGAGATCCAGGCACAGTTCTGCTAAAAATACAGAAGAATCAATAGTAGAGTATGGGAAAAGGGTGGACATAGTTCATAGTTACACCCAAAGCAATTCAGCTGTGGTGGTGGTGATGTCTGTTAACTCCCTGTTCGCCTTGCTTTAGCTGGCACCTTGGTGTGACTCCCATGAACTGTCCCAGGCGGTTTGTGTCGCTGCCGTGGGTGCCCTCTACTGGCAGCTCATGATTCTCTCTCAGATTACGCGTTTTCTGTGATTTTACCAACTGTTTTTTGCATCTTCCAACGTACGTCTTCAGCGTCTCTCTGTGTGTTTACTTCAGTGGATTTTAACTTACCTTATTTTTCTCATTTTCATGGTTTTCACATGCCTAATGCTGATACTCCTTACAAAACCTTGAGACTTCCTGAACTTTCATTTCACCTGTATCTCAAAACTTCAAGGCTTTTATGTCACATAAGCCTTTCAGTTCCTGAAAAGTCATCTTTTAAGTGGTTTTGATGTTGCTGAGTTTTCAGTCTGTTAGTGCACTGAATTTTCTGGGATTTCTTATAACTGAGGCTGACTCTTGCTTTTGCAGCCTCAGGTAGATGAAAGTCTCATAAGATTTTCAGATAAAATTCAACATCATTTGAGTGATAGAAAGCCCTGTTTATACATGAAGAAAAATGTACCCTTAAAGTAAGATTTTGTCTTGAAAAAATAGTCAGTTCTAGTCAGAGGTTAAAATACATCTGCCACATATTTATGCTTGTGAGAGTAATAAGAGTTCATCTGAATGGAATAAGACTTTCAAACGTTACTGCTTGCAGTCTAGCAATTTAAACTACTTGAAGAATATTGGCAAAAAAAATTAAGCTGCCACTTACTGTTATCAAATTTGAATTTAAAATGCTGGTATGTGTAAGTGGGGAGGTAGAAAAACATATTAAAGACCATTCTGGTTATAAACACCTTGTTTAATAGAAAAGTTTGTATAAAGGAATGGCGCTTTGGCTCAGAGTCTCAGCAGCTCTTGATACTGCTAAAAATCCTGAGTGCCTCTGATCTTTATTCATCTGCAGTTTGTAACAAGTCAGAGCAAAATTAGTCTTCTAAAGGGTTCTACTGCTTCATGAGAATGACATCTCCTAATTTTTGGTAGTTAATCATGCATTTTGTATGTTCTGCAGTGCTTGCTGTTGCTCAGGTTTGAGTTTTGTTTCCCATCTAGCTGAAATAAATTGTTGGGAGGAAGCTTTGAAATGCTTGAAACAACAGATTGACATGAGGGTTTTTTTCCATAAAATCCAGATTTATGCTGTTCTCACTGAACATGACCTTGTTGCTGCTATACAGTAATGAGTATAGTGCAGCACAGCTTATTCTCTGTCTGAGTGAGATTTAGCTATGTATATATACAGATGCACAAAATTGAGCAAGACCGGAAAAACTACTGGGAAAAAACCTACAGAAGAATACATTGATGTAGTGATGAGCAGTCATGGTTTGGCAGTATGGGTTTCCAATTATGGGGGCTTGTTAAATCCAAAGTTGGTACCAGGTGCTAAAATAACTCACCAGGAAATTTTTTTCCACCTTGCACTTAAATGAATGTGCATTTCTTTTGGTCACCAGACTGCCTTATATTTGTCAGTGCTCTATCCACATGATAGTGTATTTTGCGTGGGGACACCTTTTGGGTTTATTTGGGAATTTACACTTCTGCACATTGCTTGTGACTCCCTAAGCAGAAGCTTTGCATTGCAGGTGTGTAACAAAGCAAAAGTGATTGTATGCTGACATTCTGGATAGCTTACCAAAATGGCCCTGATAAAGTTGGCTTTCTGGATACCTTGCAAATTTGCCTTCCCGCCCCCAATGAGTCTTTGGTGGAAAGGAAAAAAGAAAGGTGTGAAAGCTAAAAATGACATATTACAATTGATATTTTTGCAAGTCCCTTGCTAAGCATTAATTATAATATGCGATTTTTATTGTTCCTGTTAACTTTGTTACTCTCTTCTTGACCCATCAAGCAATGAACGTTTGTAGATACAAATCTGCCTTAGGTTACTTACAGGAGAAAGAAGAGGAGGACAGTTAAACCACACCGAGCTGCTTTTGTTTTAGAGAAATGGTAGGCTAATTTTGGCCTAAAGACTATTAATATACGTGCATCTAAAAGTGTGGTACTACTCATTGTGGGAAGTAAGGTTATCAGAAAGACAACAGGCAGGGAGGAAAGGAACAAAGTATCAAGTATCAGAGCTAGTGATACAGTGTGAGTCCTCTCACTGTTTTCAGGTGCCTTCAGTGAGGCTGTGAGGTGTAAGGTGTCTGCTTGGCTCCTTAATTATGAGAATGCTAACTGGAAAGACAAGACTACATTACTACATTTCTACATACTTCTTTTTAAAATCTTCATTTAAAATTTGATTTTAGTAAAATTTTTGTATAACTACAGTCTTTATTATAGAGTTGCACTTGTAATGCTTCTAAACTCAGTTAACATAATAGCATGCATTAATTGTTAACTTTCAGAGCCTTCTTGTACAGAGCATTGATTTTCTGCTGTCTTGCACACCTTGTTCAATGAGCAGTTTAAGCAATAGAAGAAATGTTTGGTTTTAGTAATGTTTTGAGAGAACTGTTATGTGACCTGAGGGGCATAAAACGGTTAACCAATGGCAAGCCATATTCTATTAGATTACCTATTAAATGCTGGTTTATTTAGTAATGCATTGTACATGTGTCCAGAGTATTTTATGTAAGATTTATATAGATGGAGTAAATATATATGTTTTGGAGCATTTTCCTGTAGTTGATAGTAATTATTTGTCTTAATATTTTTCCCTCTTTTTCTCTGCAGTATGGATGGAGCAGATCTGTGTTTTGAAATTGTGAAGAGAGCAGATGCTGGATTTGTGTACAGCGAGGCTGTAGCCAGGTAAGTATTATATTTAAATAATCCCACAGCACATATGAAAAGATAGAATTATACTGTTGTACAATGTGGTAGCTAAAACTTAGAATACTATAAGTAATCCTGTTACCACAGTCTGGATGTTTATTACATTAATTAGCATTAGAACAGTATAATTTTGAAGCATTTTGGTTTTTACTAGTTGTATATTTGGATGGGGTTATTGAATAAAATAGTATTTCACATCCAATACTTAATTGTCTTTGCCTTTTATGGATCTCTCATACGATGACATCAGGTGACTTACCTGACAGGTGTGAGTCTTATTGGTCTTAGTAGGTGGAATCATTTTTTTTTTTCTTTTTTATAGATCACTATATTTGTGGTTACTTCAAATTTTCACTTGTGAGGTAAACTGAAATTAAAGAGTCTGTATAATTGCACAACAACAACAAAGCCCAGTATCCTAGTGGCATGATAATTGAGCTCAAAGCCCACGAGATTCTGCTTGCTTTTCTCGACACTGTAGATTTTTTAGCATCATAGAAGCCAGACTGGAAGAGAAATCAAGAGGTCTGTCTCTCTTTTAACCTCCTGCTGAAGGCAGGGTCAGCATTGCATTTGGATCGTGCCGCTGAAGGCATCGTCCAGAGGGGTCTAGAAAACCTCCAAAAACAGAGATTCTACAGCCTACCTGGGCAACTTGTTCCACTGCCTAATTATGTTTCCCTATAACCAGCTGGAACCTCCAGAGGATAAGGATTGCCTCCCTTAGCCCACTAGTAATGCTCAGCACAGGATGCTGTCGGCTTTCTTGGCTTTCTAGTATGGTCAGTAATCTGTTAGGGGATTCTTTGGACACAAGGCAGAAAGAAGTTAGTCTTTAATCTGCATTAAGCAGGCCAAGATCTTGGTTCTATCCCTTTCTAGATAAATCAGGCACTGATACTCACGTGTTTCCTTCCTGTGTTTTGCTATAAAAAAACCTGATGGGTCTGACTTCGTTATCATATGAAGCAGAATTATTGAACAATTTGAAACCTTTGCAAAATGGAATATGCAGATTTTTCTTGTCTAATTTTCTTTGGCTTCAATCAGAATAATCTTCAAACTTTGGATTTTATTATTCATTATTTTAAACACAAACCCCATTCTGCTGAACTCTGCTTATTTAAGGTTAAGTTGGTTGGTCAGTTTTATATAGTTAGACTCTTAAAACTTAGGGGTTTATATGTCTAGAGTAATTTTTCCTGCGGGTTTGTCATGTATAATGTCTTTGTTTTTTCAGTCATTACATGAGACAGATATTGGAAGCTCTACGCTACTGTCATGATAATAATATAATTCATAGGGATGTGAAGGTAAGGTGGTTTAATTCTTGGTTTTTTTCTTTGCCACAGTAATGCAGACTACTGAATTTTAACTTCTGCAATTTAGAGGAAAGAGGAAGCTGTAGAAAAAGAAACTATATTTGTTAAGTCTCTTTATTCTTACCGTGTCATGTAAGAGTAAAGCCCATCTCTAATTCCATCAATATAGCACATTTAAGGGGATTTTATTCACAAATTACATATGCATTTGATTGCAACTTAGTTAGAAAGTCAGTTTAATTTCTAGTTTTTGAATATTCATATGAAATCTGCTTGCATTTTTTCCTTGTTAGGAAAGCATGTATATAAATGAATTGCATTAATTAAACTGGAATTTGTAGATTAACGGCATCATTTTGACAGCATAATGACAGTCTTCATCCAAACTAAGATTTCAGAAAGTGCATATGCTTAAATGCTACAATATTGGTAGTATTATGTACTTTTTGCAAGCAGTCTTAAACATTTATTATTATGAAAACTTCTCTAATACAAACAAGGGAGGAGAAGTACACTGTTTAAGAACAGTGTATGTACATAGTCTTTTTGGTCTGGTGAATGTTGTACTATCTCTGTGAATATTTATGGAACTAGTTTATCCCAAAGTACCATAATTTAAGTAATTGAGAGTTTTAACCTAAGTGGGTTTGACTCTCTTCAACTTTAATATACATGTTCTTCATTAATATCATTGTCTAAGATAGTTACTCCCACTTGACTTCTCTAAGAGTTTGCTTTTATCCAAAGCAAGGCAAGTACTATAGGAATTAATGAAAATTCTAACTAGCTCTGATGGTGCAGTTTGAGAAGTGAACCTTGAGTTTTAGTGAGTAGAGACGATTGAGAGAGGGTAAACTGTGCTTCAAACTCCTACAGGTGATCTGCAAGGGAAGAGAGTGTGACACTGAACTGATAATTTTCATTTGAGGAGTCATTTGGTCTTGCATACACAGGCATTGAAGACCTTTCCCAATCTCTTTTTTCCTTCCCTTCTAAAATCAAGAAAATTATTCTATGTAATAGGCTTTTTTGTTATTTTGTATTTTAAAAGTCATTTCTTACAGTGATTCAAGACGACCTCTTAATTGCTGTTCTGTCTTGATGGTTGTAGATCCTTTTAATTGTTCATTGCACATGAGAATTGCAGAATTAACATCATCTTTATGCTGTTGTGTCTTCCTGAAAGCTGCACCTGTTTTTGTTGGGCCGTGTTCCTGAATGAAAACAAATTTCAACTTCAACGGCCCCTGAGGGAGGCCCATTTTACTGACTATAAAATGGGGGTTGGTTTTGCAGCTTATCCAGACTCTGAAAACTTTAAAATCACTGTTTTCATTAAATACTATCCTTACAAATAAACCTGTTCAGTTACATTAGAGTAAGAGTTTGTGATGTATCAGTCTAAATAAGTGTAAACCAATGTACAGTGTTTCATTTTGGCAAAAGCGGTGCAGAACTGTCGGGTGTGGGTGTAGGACGCACTGAGCGAACTGCAGTATCCCGGCTCTAGAGGTCACTGCAGACACTGTTTTGAAAGGAAGTAGGCTAAATGACCGATTTCCAAATTACAGGAATGGATAAAAGTGAATTAATAAAAATCTGTAAGGTCGATATAGTAATACTACATTTTTTTCCCCGCCTAAGCTTTCTGTGGATGTTATTTTGAACTGCAAAATGTTTGATTATCTGATGCACAGGAAAATTTGCTCCTTATACTCTTTGTAAGAATTAGGTGCCTTTTAGCCACTTCTGTGCTCTCTTAGCTCTGGACTAATTAGGAAAGGTTAGACAGGAATACTTCAGTTTGCTGTCATGTGGTACCAGAAACTTTACTTGACTTCTGTAAGTGACAAGATCTACCAAAGCTTCTGAGCACAATGACAGCAGACTATGATAAACTCCCGTATGCCCCAGATTCACCTCCAATGACAGAACCAAAACATCAAAGCTTTCACAAGGTGGCCTGTATTTGTCTTAATTTCCTTCACTGTTCTGTGAGACCAGATGTTTCTTGAGCCTCTGTACACCATTTGACCCCCTTCAACACTGCTTAAACATTGCTTCGTAATCAGTGACAATTACACCTGCTTCATCCTTGGTTAATGTAATCGTGCATTCTTTCACTGCCTGGAAGTTGGATCATGTGATAAGGAAAGTAAAAAATGCTAATGAGGGGAAGTGGGAAACTCAAGACATATGATTCTGCATATCAGAAATGTGAATGTCAAGAACTTTTCCACTTACCACAGCATTTATTCCTATTCTGTCAACGTAGTGATACAGGGCTCAGCCGTTCCTTTTATTCTTTCGGAACCTTGCTGTGTCAGAAATACCCAAAAAATGGCTATCAAAGCAGCAACAATGAAATGGGGTCTTTTTCAATATAGAATGTTATTACACAGTAGTTTGTATACAGATTTATCTTTATGTAAGAGAACAAAAAAAGGGAAATGGGTGTAATGTGGGTCTGAAACTAGATGCTTGTCTTTTTCCATAAAACCCTTGCTGGAGTTTGAGTACCATTTGTCACTGAAGTCAGCCACTTTCTCTTTAGCTGTCAGTATTTGACAATAATGAAAGTATTTTTTTAATATAGTAATGAAAATGATGAGTGGGAGAGGACCTTTAAAACAGGACAGAGAAATAGGAGAAAGATGACTTATCTCTTTCTTCCAAATCTCCACTTCACTGTATTCTGTCCTGAAAAATAGTGTTTTCTCTTACTTCACCTTCAGAAATAAGAAAGTAACAAACTGGGTTAACTCTGCATTAAAATAGTTTTTCTCTTAACATAAATATAACTGAAGATAGTTCCCTTGTATATGATAACACATTTATTACAGACAATAATGCGTACTTTGAGATTTAATGGAACTAAAAATGAGTAACCAAAATGTGCTCTATAGCTATAGTCTTTCTTCAAGAAGAAAAATGAACAGTATGCCTCTGCAACTCTAGCTGCAAAGGTTACAGCTGATCATTCAACTTCCTTAAGTTCTGTGCTATAGAATTATTTTAATAATTATTATTTTAAAAGCTGAAAGTGATATTTTTGTTTGTTACATGCAGGTTAACTTAAATATTTCCAATCCCTATGGCAGTTAATGTGGTGTAGAGTGTCTAAAGCAGCATTGTGCATTTAGCACAGTCACATTTGGTCAGCATTCAGTATTTTGAGTTGTTACATTCTCAGTGTGTGGGAAAAGTTGCATTGTCTTTTCTTGACAGTTTCACCGAGTTACCTATTAGTAAAAGGATAGATTAACATGGATCTTGGTAGAAGACCTTTGTGCTGGTTACTGAAAGGAGAATGTGATTCAGCTCGAGAAATACATTGTTTAAGCTTTGTATAAATTATCAAGCAGGACAGTGTTCAATAAGAGGAGCATTTCTTCACTTTATTGCAGATCTTGTCACTTGTTCATTTATGCAGTAACTTCAATGGAATGTTTTTTTATCCAGAAAACCTCAAGAGGTTTTACAGTCTTCAGTTAACCTGCATTGTGATGCTTATGTAGCATTATATATAGTTGCAGAATTTTTGTTACAAAAATACCTTTTAATGTAACTGATACAAGAGTAATTTAATCACATCAAGAGCTTTAGTTGCTGGGGTTTTATCTCAGTTCACTCCAAATACTCCCAGATTTGCTCTGTGATTTTCATATAGTTTGAGTGCTTGTATATGTTTCTGTGATAAGTAAAATGATTGGTGTGCAGATGGAGTCAGGGCAAGCTTGTTGGCTAAATGCAGACATCCCAAATTTTTATTATAGGTTTACTTCAGTAGGTATGTATGCTTGTTTCCAACATGTGATCGTCTGAACAGTATAACTGCTAAGGCAAAAATGCATGGATTCTGCCTTTTCTGCTGTTAAGATTCAGTTCAGTATTTTTGGAAGTTAAAAAAAACTTTTCCAGAGAATAGGACTAAGCGTTATGCACTGTGTTGTATGTCATATGCAAATCTCAGTTGATCCAGGTAACTTGAGGCTTGATGTACGGATAGATTTGTATGTTGATTTATGCCCTATACAGAGCTTAATTAACCATATGAGCCCTGCGATCGCACTCAATTACCACTTCTGTCTTTCATTGCCTGAAGTACTTGTAGTTAAGCACTTCAGGTTTTGCCAGTAGAGTTCAAGACTCTTACACTTCTGCTTTTAGGTATCTGGAAAATTAATAAGGCTTGTATGTACGTCTGTGTGTTTATCCAACTATGTTAAGAATAACTGGAATAGAAGCTGTTCTTTAAGACCTTCTTCACTTTCCAGTCTTTGAATATCCAAAGCAAGGAATCTGTTGCATGTTAGTTTCCTTCTGCTCTTTTCACTTAGGCATGGAACCTGTTTTATGCTTTCAGGGCATAGTCAGTAATAACTGGTGCTTTTTCTGTATTTTCCAGAAGTTATTAGCTCCTTGAGATCCAGTAGCAACTACTTTGTTGAGGATTTTGTTACATATTAAATCGTTAAAAGGTTATTAAGGCTGCAAAATCAATAGCAGAGGTATAATTAAGGTGTCCTATCTGGCCGTGTTTTTCTGTGGAGCACTTCCTCATTTAGTGCAGAAGAGGCTCCAAGAATAAAGCTTTCAGTATTTTTTCCTCAATGTTTCTTCAGGTGGTACTTTTTCCTCCCGTTTATGTCCATTTCTGTACATACATGCTTCCTATCTCAGAGTCCCCATTATTGTTTTGTCCTGCCCTAGTATTTTGTCCTAGTATACTCTTAGCTGCCTGCTGGTTGTTCAGGAGCAGTTTTGCTGAGTATATTTATGCTGCTTGGCCTACTTAGAGCTCAACCTCTACATGCTTTCTGATCAGGGAATTTGTATATTCCAGTCATTTGCCCAGCCAGTCAGAAAACGTAGCTTCTGATCGATGAGCTGGCCACCTGTGCAGCACATTTGAACGGGTTAACCAAAAAGTAAACAGACAATTGCAGCCTTTTAAACTGCTTTATAAACCATGTGTTGTGCATATTTGCCTTAGGATTTTGTGTTCCCGACTATGGAAATGAATGATTTTATTTTTTATTATACAATTCACAAATCACATGCTAACTTCTGATTTGGCACCAGGATGTCTAAGCAGTGCAAGAAGTTTAGTGCACAAGCTGTGTTTTGCTGAAGTATTTCTCTGTCTCTCTCTCATGCCTTTCTGTTTTGGGGGATTTTTCCCGCGTGAACCATTCTGTCAAATGCTAGACCAATGTATTACTCAATTTTTAGTTTCTCAAATTGCCTGTACTGCACAAAAGCTTTTCCACTACTTAAAACAAGAAAAACTTTGCTGCAGTTCAAAAATGTAAAGGAGACATGATCTTGAACAGACCACATAGGAAAAAAGTAAAGGATATATTATATTTTTTGGTACCTCATAGAAATGGCGTAATGGGATCTTGCTAAGAGTCTATCACAAAGTTATATTTGATTAGTTCCCAAAGTTTCTTCCATTTTCTTCACTTTTTGATAAATGCAGCACTGGCGAACAAGTGGTTGTGATTAGAAAAGTGAAGAAAGAATGACTTAAGCCTGCGCTACCATCAAAAACTCTGTATTAAGAAGAACATCCACAGGCAGGCACCCTGCTGAGATACCCTAACAATTGCAAATGCATTCCCTATAAAGTGTATTTAAGGAAGGACAGAAGCAGTTGGGTTCTTGATTGGGCCTGTGCAAATTATGAGAACACATTGGTGGTAAACGGCTTCACTCAGTCAGACATACAGCTGCTGATCTAAAACCAATTATTTAAGCAGCACTGTGCCATCTGGAGGGCTTCAACTGCTCAATTCAGTCCTGCTGTAGGTACTTGGACATTGGTTGTGTTGTGAAGTTGAACACCCACAAACTGGCTCCCCACGCTCAAGGACTGTGTTCGCAGAGCAGCTTTCATACAATGCTTTGTAGAATTAGACCCTGAAGCTGCCCAATTCAGGTTTTCCCATAAGTCATATCCTAAACATCACATGGGAATTCTACGAAAGAAACAGTCACTAAATTCTGCTATCAGGGGTAGCACTGTATTAAGTAAAATACTGCATTCCTATGAATTTAGGTCTTTTTCATTTGCATCTTTATATAATTTCTGCAGAACACAAAGCAGCTGTCAGATGATATGAAGTCTTAGGGTGTCCACTGGCACTTGCGTCAGTTCAGTGCACCTGTCATGGAACTCAGTATTAAGGTTGGGAAGTTAGAATTGCTCACTACATTTTATTGTGAACTTTTGGGTGAGTGCTAGGATTTATCAGAGCCTAGTATTTTATAGCACTTTTTACACTCAGTAAACTGTTCTTGGTCTCAGATGCATAGAAGATTGTACAAGGAAAAGACCATTGTGTAATCTTAAGTGTCTTCTACAGAAGTAATTCAAAATAATCGAAATCTCTACTTAACTCATCGTAATATTCTAACTTCTACAGTAAAATAAAGAACAAAACCCAAAAAAACCAACCACAAAATCTCCTGTTTCACACTGCTTTCATACTGTTAATGATCTTGAAATGTTTCTAATTGAATGTATTTTGTATACCAGCAAATAATAAGCATTTATGCCTTCCTAATTAAACCATAGAATTTACCTCACAAGATTAGACTAGGAGTATGGAAATTGCAGTGATTTGTTTTGCTGGGTTTTTTTTTATTCATAAGGAGTACAAGAGGTCAGAAATAACTGCATGTATGCATTTCATCCTTTTTTTCTTCACAGAATATTATTGTACATTCAGATATGTTACAGTTTTATTGATCTTTTGTGCTTTGTGTATTCTTCCATAAATGGTCTGGATTTAAGTATTGAGAAGGAGGTGCCTTCTGAAGCAGCGTATGTTAATCCAACTTTGAAGTGAAATAAGTGTGTAGCACTTTTGGGTGAATATGGTATCCTGAGTACACCAAAACTGCGTACCGATAAGGAAGCCAGTGCCTCAGCTGTTGAACATGACTGCCATGGATAAGACTGCAAGAAAAATTATTCCTGACGAAGCTGCAGAGCATGTATAAAACCCATTCTCCTCAAACACTGAGTAAAATCCTAGGCCACCAGAGTTTCTCTGCATCTGTGGGTACTTCACCCCAGCAGGTTATCTGTCAGCATGAAAACTTTCTCTTCAGAGTCACTCTGTTGCAGATGTAATTTCAGTAACACTGTGGCCATGGTAGAAAATGTCAGAGCAGGGTGATAAATTAATTAAATCTTAAATCTGAGATTTCTGCTATTTTAATACGAAGCTTTTTCTTTGTGATAGGCGTTTTCTGTGAAGGCTAGAAAAAGTGCATAATTTCTTAATACATTTTTTTACTCCTAAAAAACCAGCTACTGTAGCAAAACCCTAATATGATGGACATAGCTAAAGTAAATAATGGCATTTTTCAGCGACTTCAGAATAAGATGTCATCAAGAACTTTTTTTTTATGCACTAAAGAGTTTTAGCATCTCATGATGCATTCCCCATTTAAAAAAAAAAAAAAAAAAAAAAGGAACCAACCTTCTACCCAAATACTCATGAACAAAAAATATATGGTAATCCTGAATGTGTTTTGTAGCTCTTTGTGCCTGCTTCTTTAAGCCTTTCATACATGGTTCACCCATTCCAGAGAAAATGTCTGTGCTTTGTTCAGCCTTTTTCATAAAGGAAACCCATGTGCAAAACCTGGGACTGTTTTATTGATGCTAGAAAGAGAACTGGGTCCTCAGCTTCAGCCTAGTTTCTGCCTTCTTCCTTCATTATTTAGGTAGAAAAAACTTTCCATAGGTCAAACATAAAGCGTCTTTTGCATTGTGTAGATAAAGGGGTATTACACTGTTCACTGCATAAATTACTTTGATTTATTTAGATACACACATTGGATTTATTATGGTTAATGTAGATGTAGCAAGCAAGATAATTTGAAAAAAGATACAAATAATATGTTATCATTTTTTTAAATATTTCCCATTTCATATCAACAGCTGGTTATAGGTAGTTAAAAAGATTTTATTGTTACTTATGTTCTACTGAAATCTTTCTGTACTCCTTCACATTTTGGGAGCCTTTTCAGTGAATTTACCAGCTTTACGGTTATGGTGTTCTGGTGTGGATTTTGTAAACAGGCCATACAGACTTTTCTTAAATGTTTTATCTAGCAGAAGGATTATAACTGGATCTAAACTACTCTTAGCAGCAGCAAGACAAGTAAGAAAATTTTTAACCTCCACTAGATAGTTTAACCTTGGGCAGTCATTATTTGTAAGCAGTACATTAAAAATTGGCCTAAAAATATGATATGGAAGAAAGCAGACGGTTAATGTTATCTGGATTACAAGAATATTTCTTTTCACTGTACTGTAAATTAGATGTTTTTCTCCAATGCAGGTATTTTTTTGTATATTACTCAGATGTCTGGTAAGAGAATAGTATGACAACAAAACTGTCAAAAAAGATACAAAAAAACACACAGTGGCAAGAGAAGCTGCAATCATTACAGTAAATCCACCAGCTTCTACCCTGACATTGTAGCATCTGTGAAATTCTTCCGCAGCCCGTGCCTGGACATCATATGTTATAGCTGTTACCGTTATGCAGAGCACCGTAAGCCATATAATGATGCACAAATATTTAGCAAATTTTGGCTGACGAAACTTTTCAAGTACACATCTGTAAAAGTTTTCATTAACTGCTGGAGAGTATTGTGTGTCACTGTTTTTCTTCAGTGTTGCGTACTGACTTAGAGCAGTTGAACATAAAATTATAATTGTAACATATATACTGACATGCATTATGAGAGTCCCAAGGCGATATGCTATTCTACATGCTACAGAGTCATAAGTCCATTGGTACCCTTTTGCAAAATAGGCAGCCAGAAAAGGCATTGTGCTACATATGAGTAAATTTGCAGCAAGAAGGTTTGCCAGGTAAATGTATTGTGTTCTTTTTGTGGATGCTTGCCTTGAAAATATCCAGGCAGCGAGAATATTTCCAAAACTTCCAGCAGGAAATAGGAAAGAGTAGATGACTGGTAGAGCTACAGTAGTAGCTAAGGATGGCTGAAGAAGACACGTTGAATTTCTCATTTATCCCGGTATTTCTTGAATGAATGGTCAGAGCTGAAACACAATTAAAAGAAGTATTCTTCTGTAATGTGCATTTAATGTCTCTTTTATTCTTTGCACTTATCTTAACTGTTGCATTTCTCCCCTGCTTTTCAGTGTTACTAACGGCTTTTGTCCTCTGGGGTTATCATCTTGAGTTTGCATGAAGTTACTGTTTGGGTGTTCTCTTCCACTGACACTTAGTGAGGAAAAGTTGGCTGATGTTAAACCCCAAAGATTTTACATGCATAGAATCTAATAAAATAAATTAGGAAACAAAAGGTTCAAGCTAAGGTCTGACAATAACTTACGTGGTCTTGGTTTGTTTCTTAATCTTCTGGAACATCTGTAACCTACTTTGGAAACCACTTCTAGACTACTTTAAGTTAAATAAGCAAAATAAGTGCAAAGTATTACTTTAATTGCAGAAATGCAGAGGGATATTCTGTACCTCCCTTTAAGTACCAGTTAAACTGCATGATGCAGGCATATGGCTAGATGCATTTATTTTGTGCTGATGTCTGTATCTAATATTACTTTGTTCAGAGCTCCAATCTTAGATGTACATTTTGCACAAACAATTCAGTCTGTAGTTTTAAACATACGAAATTGTTGTTGAAAACAGCAATATATTTATTTTTTCCAAGTTCAGTTTTCAATCTTTTCTCAGTTTTCACACTGAAAATAAGAAATCAAGGCTCTATAAATGGCTGCATATAAAAACCTGGCATCCCAGCTCACTAACCTGTAGTGAGGAGAGATTTTACTGGTTTGGTGAAGTGTATCCTAGTTAACTTTTGTTCCATATAAAATCATGTGGAAAAAATTAACAGATTTGAAACTTACAGGCAGATAATAGTTTTTTTTAAACAGCTGTAAACAAATGAACTCAGATACCAAAAAGGATTCTGTGTAGCTATGATAAAAAGCACAGACACCAAGCTGATTAGATAGTAAAAAGTTGTAAAAGTCGTATTTAAAAATTATGCTGTAGGCCATATTTGACAACTTGCAAATTAAACTAACTTTTACAGCTGTTGCATTTTAGTGTACACTAAGTTCCATATGGTTGTTGAACCAAAATGTATTAAATTATTTTATTACAGTGAGTTAAATTCATGAAGTAGTTGTTGAATTTAGTCATTTAGAATTCTAATGATCTTTTTTTGTGTCAGTGCCCAAATTCTGTCAGGTGAAACAAAAAAGTAGTTTTAAGCTTACCTATACAAGCTGTAGGTGCCTTCCCTTGCAGAGAGCAAGTTTTTCTGTCTGAGGTCCTTTTTATCTCCACTGCTGCAATGAAAAGGATGATACTTGAATCTGGAAAGTACAGTTAAGAACAATATCTCTCTGACACAAGTAGGTTTTCAGAATGTTCGCTTTTCTTTTACAGTGTCAAAAAAAGACTAGGCATTTAAAGTTCAGACAAGGTGATGATGTCTGTGCAAACAAGACTTTGAAATTAGGTCAGGATGCAGCTCCGTTAGAGAAGTAAGTAAAAAGAATAAGATAGTGTGGAAAAGTGATTGTAACAGTCCTTTGGTCATGTAAGTATGGCACAGAAACACCTTACAGTCCTTCGTATAGCACTTTCCTCTTTCTGGGGGTGGAGTGATTGTTACTGTCGTTCTCTTTAGGACTGCCCACGTTCCAGAGTGAAAAAAAAAAATGCTATTTTATGCATGAAAACTTGTATTTTCAATGACGTTTAACTGTTCTTCAGCTCAAAGAGCTATCACAAAGCTGACTGCCTATTCCTGAAGCCCACATACAATAATACTGTATCGATGGCTGTCCCTCGTATGAGTGACCACATGAACATGTCTGGTCTCGTCAGATGATGGATTATGTGGAGGCAATTTACAGCTGATGCATTCTAGGCATCAGCTGGGGAAAAGTGACTTTGTGTCCAAGAAATATAGTGTTTTATACCAATAATCCAAAAGTGGGCACAGGATAATTTCCTTGCTCCACAGGAAAGGTTTGATCACAGATTAGTCAACCTTTGTTCAGCTCTGCAGAGCTTGAGACCTTTGAATTTCCTTCTGTCTGATACATCTGTGGTTGTCAGATACAGCTTTTCAAGAGCTATAAATAAGTTACTTCATGAAAACAGAGGAGATACCATATAAAAACTTCTGCAATTTTGGTAAGGTTCTGGTTTTGTTAGTTTTGCTTTATGTTTAAATGTACACTGTAAACTTTATGTTTAAAAATCCACCTCGGTGATCTACAATCAGTTTTATTGTTCAGCTTCTTTTTTGTAATATTATTATTATTACTAAAATTATGGATGTATATACTGGGCTCCTATTTATACTACATAGCTGATCTCGTTTAAGAGTAAATTTAAGTGAGGGAAACTTCCTGTGGAGTATTACTGATTAGTTTGTAATGCTGTGATTAGTTTGCATGTACTTTAGTTCTTGTTTCTGCTAGATGTAGTTATACCTTGTTTTCATTTTTTCCACTTTTAAATGTATAGATACATTAAAATTTGTCCTAACAGAAAGAATAGTTTATTAATTAAATATTTAATAGTCTCTTAGGTAGTTTTACAAGTCCTTGTTACTGTGGTGTTCCATCCAGGTTTAGACACAAGAATGCGTATCCTGAAAATTTGCTAAGAGGAAGCATGCCAAAAAATGGTGTGAGCAGTTCCAGTTAGCAGGGGTTTTTTAATTTTTATTATTTAGTTTGCTATTAACTTAGACTGTAGTATTTCTAATTCAATGACCATAACTTGCTGTAGGAAGAGGTAACGCTACATTTTTTTCTGAATTGTTATATGAGAATAATTATTATACTGAATTACAGTCTCAGACTTTATTTTTGAACTGATTAGTGAGGTGAATAACAAAGGAATCAGACAATATGATTAAAAAAAAAAACAAAACCAACCAACAGAAAAACCAACCCCAGAAGTACAGTTGCAGTTGGTTCTAAGCTGTAGTAAGCACCTTCCTTATTCTTTTAGTGAACTCTTTCCATTCTCCTAACGTATAAATGGCATATTTTATCTAAAATGTATTTGATAATATTCAAATAGTACAAGTGCATCTTTTACAGAAGTCATTCTTAAGTTCTTCATGATGACCTTTATGTACATTCTTCACCTTAATTATTTATATCTCCTGTACTCTTCAACCATGATCACTTTCTAATTTATATGTGTTACTAGATCTTATATGCCAGTAGGCAGCATATGTTGAATTTTGCCATTATAGGCAGGCAACTTATTTTGTGGCCCAAAAGCACAAAACCAGGAAAATTCCCAGTGGTGAAAGGTATTTCAGTTAGCCATTTATAACCCATACCTAGCATTTATGTAGTATAATCATATATGACAGAGTGATCCACTTAGAGGCTGCTTGGCCATTTCCTCTTCCCTCCGCCTACTCGAGATGACAGAAGACAGCCCAGTCAGCCTTGTATCTCCTCGTGCCTGTCACAGACCAAATGGACAACTGGACTGTTCCTGCTGTACAACAGGGTACATAACGTGTTGACAGCAGTTGCTCTCTGTAGGATGGGAGAAGGCAGCAGCTCAGTTACCTCTAGCTTCTGTAGCAGTCCTGGCTCTCTTTGTGCTGGGGAAGGCCCAAGAGATGCACTCAGTCTCTGCACCTTGAAGGATGGAAGGCAAGTGCTGAGGATATGGCACAGAAAATATGTGACCCTGGCTATGGCTGCTGTGGGTGCTGAGGATGAATCAGATGCATAGCGTGCAGCAGCCTTTAACTTGGATTTAATTTAAGTACTTTGAATTTAATCTACGGTATGGTGTTTAATACCAAGATAAGTCTCTAAGATGCACTGGCTACTACACAAGTGCAATCAATACTTTCTTTCCAAAAAACCCAAAACATTTACCAAGTAGCTTGTCTAGAGCTTTGACTTTTGGTGCTTAGTTTTTGTTGGACGTGTTTTTTCCTTAAACATTAAAATTGAAAGTTTTTTTGACTGTATAAACTCTTAAGACAGATGCGCTACACGATAACCATTTTCAGTTGGACATCTGTATCGGGAGAGTTGTTGCAGAGCGCCATGGTTCCTTTCTGCCTGCTTATCAGCTTTCCATGCAGGGTGCCCCAGTGTGTGCGCAGCTCTTCTCCTGACTTGATCTAATGAAGGTTTTAGCTGTAGTCAGTGTATGTATTCAATATTGTAAAAAGTGCTTATCAAAGCAAAATCATCTAAGCTCATGTTTAAATCTACTGTAGGTTAGTCAAGCACTGTGCTGAATCAGTGAAGATAAAATATTTGGCAGGTTTGAGCTGAGTCTATGTTTGCTGTTCACTAATGATTTATTTTTGACAGTTTTAGACCTGCCTGTATGGTTCAGCAAAATAGACCCAGAATGAAAGTTCTTACATTGTTTGATGAATTACAAGTGCATGCAGTGTAACTCTGCGGCATCCTTAGGGATATAGAAATGGGGATATATTGCACTTCTTGCTTCAATTCTTTGGTTGTCATAAAATACGCAAAGTTAATAGTTTCACAGACTCCAGAGGGTTGTTTTACATAATGAAAACACAGGCCAGACAATGTCTTTTAGGTAGGACAACTTAGCTTGAAGTTGACAGTGCTAACAAAATTAATCTTCCAACATTTTTATGCTTCAGGTCTTCGTTGCTAAATACTTTGTATTTTTCCATAGTAAGGAATTCCATAGTAAGTCACACATTCCTTGTGCAGCTCCCAGAGCACTCTTTAACTGCATTTGCTTCTAAAAAAGCAGTGGCTGTGTAGTTTACTTTTAACTTTAGAAATTGGTTTTGATTTGAAAACTATTGATTATCATAGCCAAATAGGAAGCTTTCTCTGTATTTTTCTGCACTGTACTGTAATTTGTCTTTTTTCAAGTTAAGTATGTTTATGTGTAACAGCTTTTTGGCTTTTCCAAGTTCTTGTTAAGCTTCTGTGAAAACACAAAAGTAATAAAGCAAAAATAAAAACTAAAACATGGCAGTAAAAGCAAAACTGATACTTAAAAGGTGGATTCTGTTGGCTGCAAGCTGGGAAGTTCTGGCTGCAAAATTAATTCCTTGCTGGTAAAGAACATTTCTATACCCCCTGACAAAAATGATCCTGCGTTTTCATCAGACTTTTAATTTGTTGTTAACCATGCTTATGGTAACATCTTCACCAAGTGAGAGTTTTTGTGGAAGGAACTGCAGGCATATTTTTGTTTTTAAAGCACAGTCATTTGTATCTGTGGTTTGAGAGTTCTATGAAGAAGCTTTGTAATAAGTGCAAAGGAGTACTGCCCCTCTCTGTATGCACACTTACAGGAACCAGGACTCACCATTTACAGACAAAAACAAGATAACTTCTGAAGGTACCAGGATGTATTATTGTGGTATATTTTAAATAATTGATTCAGCTTGTTAAGACATGGGCTTATAAGTAAACTCTTTGCTTTTTTTATCCTCATTTTGTTTCTTACTTTGCAGTACTACGACACACAATTAGCCATTTCCCTGCCATTCATGTTCTTATTTCTACACTTAGCTCTCTAACTGTGCAGTTTGAATGTTAAGGCTTTTTCCAGCTTCATCCCTTCCCCCCAGTTACTCTCATCTCACAATGTCGTGAACAACTTCTGTGCAAGGATTCTTTTTTCACTCTACTACAGTAAATGGTGATAGCTTTTTAGCACCTTCTCCATTCTCTTGGATTCTACAGAGCCCTCAGGAGTTGGGATTTTGTTTAAGGGATGGGAAGAAGGCTGGCAGAAGGTTTCCAGTGCCACAGAGAATATGTTGAAGATATATTTTGGATTGGTGGAACATGATCAATGGGTTCTTTTTGTCTGTACACTTTATTTGTACTGTGCAACACAACTCCCTCCTCTCTGCTCTGATTCTGAATGTGCTTTTGGAGAGAGCATTGTACTAAAGCACTCATTTGTGAACTTTCCAGTTCCAGGAATAATATGCCTCTCAGTTGTTTCTCAGTGATGTAAGTTGCACTCCTCTTCTGTGGTTTCATTGACTGATGTTGGGGAAGTTGTTCAATCAAATTTCTCCATGTTGCGTTACAATTGATACTTGTCTGTCCTCAGGAAAAATACCAGTTTGCAGGTTAAAGCCATAATTACAGTTAATTTCAGTGTGAAGATGAACGTTGGTGTGGTTTAACCCTGGTAGGCAGGTAAGCCCCACACAGCCGCTCGCTCACTCCCCCTCAGTGGGCCAGGGAAGAGAATCAGAAGGGTAAAAGTGTGAGAACTTGTTTACGCTTTCTGTCTCTTCCCCCTCCTGTGCTTGTGGCTGCTGTGCTGCAGAACAGGCTGCTGCTTCTGAGGCTCCTTCCTGCTCCCTGTAACACGCTCTGGTCAAACCTTTCATTGTCTTGAACGCTTTGAGCCCCATAATGGGCATCAAAAAGGGTTGTTGTTAAATCCCAGTAGGCAGCTAAGTCTCATGCAGCTGCTCACTTACTCCCCTTCCAGTGAGTTGAGGGGGATAACTAGTAGGGTAAAAGTGAGAAAACTCATGGTTTGAGATAAAGAGAGTTTAATAAGTTTAAAGAAAAGGGGGGGAGTTAAAAAAAAAAGAAAAACAAGACCAGGAAAAACAAGTGATGCAAAAAAACCTAACTGCTCACCCCCAGCTGACTGATGCCCAGCCAGTTTCTGAGAAATGTCAGCCCTGGCAAAGTTCCTCCTCAGCTTTTATTGATAAGCATGAGTCATGTGGTGTGGTCAGTTGGGGCCAGCTGTTCCAGCTGTGTCGCCTCCCAGCTGCTTGTGCCCCCCCAGCCTGCTCCCGGTGGGGTGAGAAGCAGAAAAGCCCTTGGCTCTGCAGGAGCTGCTCAGCAATAGCTGAAACATCTCTGTGTTGTCAATGCTGTTTTCATCAAAAAACCTAAACATAGCCCCATACAAGCTACTGTGAAGAAATTTAACTCTATCCCAGCCAAAACCAGTACAGCTCTTTACTCAAACCAGGTACACTTTGTTATGTTTATGATTAAAGTTGTGAACTTTTATCTGGCAAACAGTTTTGTTTCTTGGCTTATGTTTCCCATTCATTTTAAGGAATATATGCATGACAATGTAGCTGTCAATGTATTTGTCAAGTCTAAAAGGCATAGAAGTGACTAGCCAGCACGTGTATTGTATATGCACTTCATAACTAGTCTGTATTCTGATGAGAAATATGCACTCCTTTTTACATAGTAAAGTGATATTTTGGTACACCAACTGGAATTTGAGGGTCCACTGTGGATTTGAATAAAGAAGGAAAATGAGGTTCATGCAGGTTATGTGAAGATGTGTGTTGACTTAAGCTCTGCTTACAGAAAGAAGAATAAATAGCATGATTTTCATGTTGAAATTCAGCTGAAGACTCAACTAATTGCTGCAATTGGCCCTGATAGGAAGCACTGCTAAGAGAAAAAGTAAGAGACACTGTAAAGAGACTAATTATACGGTCATTTGACATGTCACAGTGTAACTTTCAGCAGACCTCCCAAGATGCTTCAGGACTGTTTGCTCTTCAGCAATATTGTTCTGCAGAGCCTGGCATCTTACCTTCAAATGTGGGAAAATTGATTGCAGAAAAAATTGTGTAAGGATTAAATAATTTTAAAACATGCTACCTGTTTTTGGGTTTTGGTCAGTAGTAATTGTTTCCTACATGACAGTGCTGTCTAGTTTCAGATCCCTTTCTGACCCAGTTGATACATCCGACCTTTAACATCTTGAAGCACTGATTTACATAGTTGTGAAAATCCATAAGTATTTTCACTTGTCTGGTTGCTTTTTGGGGTTGTTTCTTTCTTCTAACTGCTACTCCCTTAATGTCACACTCTTGACAAGGATCATATAGACATACCTGCTCCCCTCTTCTGTGCCGTATCTGCTATTCTAGGCTTGCTCCCTTTCAGATTTTCATTTCTGAGCTGAAGAGTTATTTATTTAATGTAGTCTGAATATAATCTGTATCATATAAATTATACAACAGCACAATGATGACTTCTCAGTTTTCTTCCTACTAACAGTCTACTTGCACTTCTGTTGCTGTTGAGGAGAGAGTTGTATCTTGAACTTTGTTTAGGTTTAACTACCCCAAAAAATTGTGTGTTTTCTGAAAACTTTGTCATCTCCTCATTCTCACTCATTCCAGATTGCAGTGTTAAACATGTTTGTAAACTTACCTATTTGCAGATTCTTGAGGAATATCATGAAGAAAGAAGACACTTTATTTTTAAGCTTTCTTTCCAGTTTTTAACCAATTGCAAAACAAGAATTAACACCTGACATCTGAGGGTTTCTTAGAGCCTTTAGTAAGTGACCTTGCTGAAGTCCAAGTATACCATATCACCTTTATCCTGATGCTTCTCAGCTCTTCCTGAGAGCTCCTCTGATACTGATTTTCTGGTAGATTGGCTTCCCTCAAACAAATCTATTCTCTTTTCCCTAGGGTACCTTATATGCCGAAGCTTGCCTAGTTTTATTTGTTTTTATAGGTTTGATGGTTTTGCCTAATAGGAACATTAGACTCTAGCTCCTGAAATCTCTTTAAAAGATTTGGGTCATATTTGTTGCTTGTGTACAGAGATTGGTTTAAGCGAAAGATTATCCTATATTGAAATGTTTAATGTGTAACATGTAGTCCTGGGAAAGCTTTACTCGTCGATATTTCTTCTAAATATTTTTCTCTGAAACCTTGTCTGCTGATGCTGTGCATGGCTTCCTTGGTGCTCCTTCCCTATGATATGTAAAGAACGGCTGTCACATAGAACACATCTGGATCAATGCAAATAGGTGTTTAAGGCTTTCCTCTTAAAGAAAATACTGAGTAGATTTCACTGTTCAAATTACTAAAAACAAAAAAGCCCACATAATGCTATTCCCATGATGGACCAGAATCTTGAACTTGTACTGCATGACTATTTTTCTGTTGTCCTTTCATGTATTTAGTTGCTTACAACATAACATTATAATAACCAAGTAAATGTTACATGATTTACAAAAGTATGCCCACAATACTAAGGTAGTCTTTTGTCCTGTGGAACACATTTCTATTTGCCTTAGGCTTTGAAAGTCACCTTCATTTTTAGCATTGAAGCTGTGCTATGACGTGATTTTCTGAAGACATCTGAAGTCTATTTTTGCAGTCATGCAGTGTCCCTGAATTGCAGTCCTTGTAAATGAAAATTCTGGTTTAAACAGAACACTTTCTTTAAAAGAATTATAGAATTCAAATTTTGTTCAAGCCGCACCGTGTCGTTCATGTCCGTCCTGTTCTGTGTGCCCAACCCCACAACCCCTGGCCTGGTGATCAGTGTCATCAATCAGTCACTGATGGTAGAAGAAATATAGACAAAGAAAGAATGATGAGATAATATATACATCTTGTGAAATGATAATTTATAAACTTCACTAGATTCACTAGAATTGATGTTACTATGTAGAGCTACTGTACTGCATAGGAGAATTGCAGAGGACAAGGAACTGCTATTCCCTGTGCTGTACAAATACAGAACCAAGACATTTCTTGCTTCAGCATAATGCACTAGAATGACAGGATGACAAATAAAAGATCCTGAAAAAATATAACGCAGTTGTAGTGAGAATCAATCAGAAATTGCTGTACAAATACCTTAATTGTATGCTGAAATGTTTAACAAAAAATGTACCATCATACTTTTATGAAAATTACCTTTGTGGGAATCTCTTTGTTGAAGATTAAGAAACCTCACCCTTTTTCGTTTAAAACAAATATACACTGACTAGTCACTGCCATTTGTTTTAACATGATTATGCCCAGTTTCCCCAAAACTGAATGAAGTAAAAACACATAAAAATTAAACCAAGTTTATGTCTAGCAGTGGTGAAATGTTATGTTTACTTTGGTTTATGATGCTTGTTTACTTTCTTTTATAAATAGCTTCTGTAAAACCAGAATATTGTTCAGAATTAGGAAAAATCCACAAGTTTTCACACAGATTTGGTATAAAAAGTTACATGATCCATCAGAGAAGAGGCTGGTAGTCATATTAAAACCAACTTCTTTACACCAGCTTACTGGAGCAATATTACTTGTATGTGTTGAGGGTAATAAATCCTTATTTTATGGAGCTTAACATCTAGCATCTTAACTTGTTCAGCTTTCTGGCCTGACATGCCAGGCATGTAAGTCGTTCTTGGTATAACTGCCTCTTTACTCGTCTTTGGATCAAACAACTCCCACCTTCAGCCCCCCATTTTTTTAAAAAATGTTGCCCTATGAAGTTTTTATTTGTGCCTAAATACATAAACCTCATTGGTTTCAGTCTGAGAAAATAGTTGTATCTATGGGACATTGCTCTGAATATTGCTATTACATAGCATCAGCAATTATCAAGATTATTTTAATCATGTGAAAAGGGAAGGCGAGTACCAGGGAGGAAGCGTGCAGCTGCAACGCACGGCTTTGGGAGTCTGTTAAGCAGACGAGTGACTGAGCCTGAGCAAAGATCAGAGCTGATGTGTCAGGGGTCCATGAGAGCTAATTTTTCTGTTCTGCTCTTTATGCTCAATTCTGTGAGTTTATTTTCCTTGTTGAACTACTTTGTGTAGCTGCAGTCACCAGATTTGTCAGCGTTTGAAGGAAGTCTTAGGTAACTGAAAATACACATATGTCATCTCTCCTTCATTATTTCTGATTTTCCAAAAGCATTGCACACTTTTCCTCAGGTGTTTGACCTTGACATTCATTAAAATGTTGAAAATATAATGAAGGGCTTAGGAGGCTTGAATATTTTAATTTTGCTCTTTAATGAAACTAAGTGTGTCTTCTGTAATTATAACTGAATTAATGGCAGTTGATTTCTTCACCTCATTTTTATGCCATGTATGTTGCTAAATTCTCAAATATTTTCTTGAAAAAAATGCTTCCATAAATGTAGTTAAAATGCTGATTTCTTTGAAACCTATTAAACAGATAAGTGCAGAAAATCTCTACTGGTTTATATAGCTCTTTTGAATAGGACACAATTTACTTTTTGCAAGTTTAATCTATTCTTTACATATACAAGGTGGTCATATGAATGTCTATATACAAGATTCTTTATACAGGTTCAAACCACTTCATGGAAATTTCCTTAAAGAGTTAGTGTTCTAGTTTAGTCCAACAGAACATGTCTGAGAACTTCCTATTTTGTTTTCTTGGATAAACAAGAATGAAATACTTCTGAAAAGTGACTTCCCATTTTCACAAATAGAAGTAAGACTTCTCATTTTTTAACAGGCAGAAAGAGGCGGGATTAGTAGCTGTACTGTATAGCATTTGGTAATCTTAAATTGATGTCCTGGAGTGACAGAAAGCGGTATCCATTTGTGTAAACAATCAAATTAGAGATTTCTTCTTTAAAGAACTGGAGTGGGCTGTGGTAGTAGATAACCGCTCCTGTGTACATGGTCCAAGTTTTATTTCTGAAGTGCTTTCCAGGTTTAGCCCTGAATCTCTATGAAGCCTTCTGCAAATAAGTTGGAATACAGTCTTACGGACACTTCTGGACATTAGGAAATACATAACTGGGTCTAAGCAGCTGTTAAAAGATGAAAATATGAGCATCACTTCATTGCATTTGTGAATTATTTCCTTCCAATAACAAGATGGGTTTTGTAACTGTGACGTAATGTAGACAAACCGGAACATGTGGTAAGGAACAAAACAGATGGTGAAAATAATGAGTACGATGAAGGAATTCCTTGCTGTCTGGGTGTATTTTCCTGCGTTTGGAAAATTTGCTCTTTTCCTTGAAATTTTCAGAAGGTTCTTGGCAATTTTAACATAGGAAAGTATCAAAAGGAAAAAAATTATCCAAAAAATCATTACAATAATATAATTTAAAATTGCTTCTGTCTTTGCATTCTGTTTATTTCGGTAATGAAAGCACATAGTAGAATTGCTGTCTTCACTCTTAAAGAAAGATGGTGCAACTACTACTACAAATCCTGTAAGTGCAACTGCCCACACTATGCAACAAATATGTACACTTCGTGTAGCAGTGAACATTTTAGGACGCTTCACAGACCTATTTATTTTTACATAACGATCTCGACTAATTAGTCCCAACAGTACTATGCTAATATACATGTTCATATAAAAGAGAGTTCCAACAGTCTTGCATAAAATCAGTCCAAACATCCAGGTGTTTTTGGTAACATGATAGAGTATTCGGAAGGGAAGACAGAAAATGAGCAGAAGGTCTGCAACAGCTACATTTAGCAAGTACACTTGGATAGAATTCCTTTTCTGATGAATGCATAGGAAAGCAAACAGGGCTATAATATTTCCAACCAATCCTATAACAAAAATAATAGAGTAAAAAACTATCAAAGCAAGTGACAGTGAGTTGTCATCTAAGGGACAGCTGGCATTGTTTTGACTTTCCGAGGCATTTATGGGTAGGTTAGTTTGGTTACTCCAGAAAACTTCCTTGTGTGGAATAATAGTCAGTAAATCAGCTGAAGCTGCAGCCATCATTTGTGAGGATTTTTTAGCTGTTCTGTAGGGATGCAAAGAGAAATTTTAAGAATTAAATCGCCATTGGATCATCTTCACATATTTGCTTGCTTTATTGCATACAGTCTATGTGATATAAACATAAAAGGCAATAACTCAAAAAAGTAAATACACCGAAGTATTGCTGTAGCTGAGTAGAAGAAGGATTTTCAGCCAGATATCATGATACAATATAAGCCTGGAATAATCAGTTCCGTGTTTTTCCTCAGATGAAGTAGGCAAGAACAGGTGATACAGAGTACTCAGATAAATATTTTTGTAATTACATTTTTATTACTGTCTTGTGTTGTTTTAAAAATCAGCTATTATGTTTTGCTGCAAACTTTAGGAATTTGGATTTTTTTATTTATAAGTACAAACATATTTTTTTTAAGTTCAGGTAGTTAGGATTAGTCTTTCTAACACAGAAAACTTTTTAATTAAGATGCAAGAATGGGTAAGCATAGCTAGGTGAATTATTCTCAGTGTTGATACAAAATATATAGAAATATATCAAAACAATTTCAAACTCATCAGTATTAAAGTTAAATAAGTGCCCAGGATCTCTCACATACAAGTCACTAGATTTCAATTAGAAAAGCAATTTTCAATTAGTGTTTATTTGGCCATGTAATCCGTTATATGTAACGCTGAGTCAGTACTATTGCAGTAGCTTGTTTTTAATAATTTATATCTTCATGTAAATTTAAGTATTTTTTCCTTTACTGTTCACAAATCAATATTATGCAAAGAAGCTATTATCAGCTGGAAACCACATTAATGCTGTTTTAAACACGTCTTGTTTTATTTGTTTTCCTTGTTGTCATTTCAAAGTTTGTAAATTCACTAAACTTGTGTTTGACCAGGAAGTTACAATCTGGAAGATAAAAGTCAGCTTTGACCAAAGAAAGAAAACCAAAAAAAGTGGGCGGTTAGAAAAGCAAAATCAAAACGAGCTGTTTATAGAGACATGGATAAAACTGATTAGTAATGATACTTCTGTCCTCAATTTGTACGTCATAACGATAAAATATTCCAGAAATTAGTTTATTTAGAGGTTTGGTTTGGGTTTTTTTTTTACAGGGGCAAGGCTTTTTCCCCTAACCTTCCAAAAACTTCAGAATTGGTTTTGATACTCTGAACTTAGTTGTCCAACAACAGTAACAAGAAAAAAAATGACAAAACACTGCCATATACATAACTTTAAAATAGTTTTTCATTTGCATGCTAGGTTTTAAAAATGTGACTTTACATTTAATACTGTGATACAGCTAGAGCACTGAAAATGGCAGCACTTCAGGGAAATTTCTTAGTAAGACCTAATGTACCTACAGAATCTGAGTTATTGAGAAGACAGTCTAAAATATTTTAACGTCCGATGTTGGCTGATCTTACAGTTACATTACATTTGTTCAGTATGTTAGCAGTTTCAAAAATATGTCTGTTTTCATATTTGCCATTTCATATTGTCAGGTCAAGAAGTAAATGTAAAAGTTTGATTAAAAAATACGTCTTGTAACCTATATACCACTGTAATTTCCTGTTTGTGTTACTTTTCTATAAAAATGCTTGAGCTCATGACTTGCATAAGTAGCGACAAGTTTTATATCAATGAGAGACAGACAAATCCATTACACTGCAGATACATTAGAAAACTTTTCACTGCCGTAAGTTTTATCATCTATAAGCAAGCAGGCATGCTTGAACCTTGGTATACTTAGGAAAAGGTTTGAAGGTCAGCATTACTTTCGCAGTTAAGAGAAGTTGTAATAGAAAATTGTTTTACTGTAGCTTAAGTATAAAAGAAGCCACTTACCATTTATATATTAAGAACTTCTGCTGATTTCCAAAACTACTGGTAAAAGACAGGGAGGAGTAACATGCAAGTGCTCTTATTAGAAAGCTAAAGCACCAGCTTTTCTATGAGAGGGATGAGAATCAGCTGACGCAGTACAATATCAACAAGAGGAAGTTTAACTAGTGTTGCAATGGGTTTTTTAAAAGATATTTTTAACTAGGAAGACTCAGTTTATTGAAAAGATCAATTAATTGCTGTTAATTTGGGCTTTGCTGGGAGAGGTTCTCTAATGACATTTTCTCAGAATTTCACTCTGAATTGGAGATTTGGGGGGGGGTTTTGTCAGAAACTTGTGCTTCTGGTGAGCAGTGTCGGTGGCTTCACTTGTGAATCACAATTGTGTTGGTACAGCCTGTCTTCTTTTTAATACTGTTGTGGAAATAGTATAACTTTTTCAAATGTTAGGGTAAAGGTAGATCAACACCACAGTGAAATGGTACATTTTGCTTATGTTGGTGTAGTTCTCCCATCTGCTTTCCTCCTTCCCTCAGGCTAGATATTTGAGGTTGGTCTTTTTTACTCAAAATGACAGCGATGAAAGAATGTGAAAGTGCCCAAAGCATGCAGCTTCACATTTTCAATAAAGCAGAAGTGAAATACAATACGCAGAGATAATACCACCTGGTAATACTATTTTGGGTAGGATGTAAGGGATTGAAAATTACATTTCTAAATTTCTAATTTAAAAATATTCTAGAAGTCTTGATATAATATAGCCTAAATTTAAAGAACATTGTCTTGGCTTACTATTTTCCTTAGCATTTGAAATGAGGATTTCAATGTTAACGTTCTTAATATATCATCTGTTTTAGGAATCAAGCTTTTTTTTCCTGCAGATTTCAGTTAGAATTGTAAACAGGCTATGCATTCTTACTTACTTGTTCTTACGCAACTGAAAGTTGTTGAAAGGAAACTTGGGTGGCTACAGGTTGTTGTAGCTCCTTCGCGCTATTTGGAATTCCTAGTTTTTTTAATTTAAGCACAAGAAGCAGTATACAAATTTCACATTCTTCCTTTTAAATAATATGGTTGACTGTAAAGTGTAGCTTTGAGTAAATGCAGGAAGTCATTCTATATTAAATGCAGTAGTTTTGCTATGTGTATTAAATACTAGATTGTGTTCCGATAGATTTTGTGTGTATGTTACTTCCTGCTACACCAGTCCATATCAATCCAAATTGTTGTATAATATTCCATTTTTCTACATTACACCTCACTCTTGTTAGTGGAAAGACTGTGGAAAATCAAAGGTATGGATGACTGTGTCTGGAATCCAGTTTAGAAACCAAAACAATTTCCCCTCTCACTGAAATATTTATTAGAAACATCACACGGATGTTCCTTTTCTTTCCTGCAGTTGGAAAGTGATCAGTGAATTCTATGATTAAGGCTCAAAATAGTGTTTTCTGTTCTCTTGTAAAGGATAAGATCCCACAAAGTATATTATAGGCAGGATATTTCTGCTGGAGAATTGAAACAATGTAAGGCTTAAGGGTTAAAGGCAAAAAAGAAAAAGTAATACCAGGTAAGAAATTGTAGGCATTACTTTTTATCTCCATGTTACTATGATTTCCTTGTTCCTTGTGAGTTCTGATAAGTCCTGAAAGGACTTTGCTGTGCTTGAGACAATTGAAAGACAAGGAGTCCATGCCAGAAATAAAAAAATATTTTTAAATTAGGAAATTCTTTTTTAAAAAGCCAAAACTCTAGCTTCTGTTTGCAAATTTAGGAAAATAAGATCTAAAATGCGAATTGTATTTCTCAAATAATATAGTAATTTGCCTGGATTTTTGTCTTTTCAGCCACACTGTGTACTGCTTGCCTCAAAAGAGAATTCAGCCCCAGTAAAGCTTGGTGGCTTTGGGGTAGCAATTCAGTTGGGAGAGTCTGGACTAGTTGCTGGAGGTAAGAAATTTTCCTTTGAAGTTATGTAATATTATGTACATTGTACTGCAGAGTTTGTTCTTCTGACACAGCCTGGCCTGCAAAACAAAAGCTCAAAAATAATCTTTCACTAAAGGCTTTCTTAACATTATAATTGCACACAGTTAAGCTAAACATTTACTGGAATGTAACATTGTTTTGTGTACATATATTGAATATTAAATCCCTCTAAATAATATTCAACAGGAAATTATGCTAGTTTGATCAAAATAAAATTGAAAAAAGCTAAGAGTTTCCCACTTTAATACAATCTTTGGCATAATTCTTTCATGCTTGACTACACAAATCAAATAAAAATGCTATCAGGATTGAAATGTATGTCAAAGCAAGTGAGTAAGGACTTACTACAGCTTCGTCAATGCTCCCCTGTTTCTTAGGCAATTTCCGTCAGAATGCTATGCTGTTTAATAGCAAAATCTTACTAGTTTTCACGTGTGACTCTCTTCTGTGTTTTAATATTTCATTGTAATTACTGCAGAAGACATCAGTATCTTGATACGTATGTATATTTTTGACTGTGTTCTGTTTTCTGTGGATTTTATTTCCTCTAGCTGCCTTCCATATTGTTCCAGACAATAGGCTTATGCTTTAATCAGCCTGCACAGATGAAGACCCAATCAATTTTCTGATGCTTTCATTGCCAGAGTAGGAGACCACGTTAAAAAAAAATTGTTAGTTTTAATTTTTTTTTTTCCAAAACAAGTAACTTGCTCGCAGTACCATGCTTCTTCAAAAACTCAGATTAATTACTTAGAGGTCTGCATTAATTTGGCTTTTATTTGCTTTTTAAAATAAAAAGCAAATCCAATATAAACTCAACGACAGCTTCCATTCCCTTCCAGATATCAGTAATACCCTGGAATTATCCAAGTTCTTATTATCTAGAGACCTAGATACATCTTTTCAAAGAAAATACTCATTCAGTTAAGCTACTATTGTTTCCTTAATAAAAAGGTCACTCCTTCCTGTACTTTTTCTGTGTTTCTCAAATTTTCTGTATATCATCCACTGCTTTTTTTAGTGATAGTTCCTACACTTTTGTTTATGATTCTCTCATTTTTCTTCTTTGTATTCTGACTGAGCAAATTAATTTCTTCTGTTTCAGCTATTCTTCTGGAGGTAGTCAGATACAGTTTACTTTCTTTCAGACTACTAGCTGTCTCACCAGAAACCTCAAGTTCAACTTGGGGAAAAAATCCTGAATTTTTCCCCAAATTTGTCATGTCTTTCCTGTTATCATTCACTGTTCTGCGATCCCACTCATCGTTCATGTGCTCAGCCTCCATGCAGTTTTCAGTGCTGGCCTGGTCTTCCCTTTTCTATGTAAAAATATTTTCATTCCTTTCTGGTTCTGTTTGCATTACTTACAGAAGCTTCTTTTTTAAGTTTCATCAGTGCAATATTCCTCTATATCTGTATCTTTTGCCTCATCCATCTCAGCTTCTGCCACACCAGTCTGCCTTTGTATTTTTTTTCTCTCTCTCAACTGTCATTTCCAATTTGTAGCCTTTTTCTTAGCACTTCTTTCTTTCAGACTCAAATTCCTCTTGCTTTCAGGGATACCCAGAGTAATTCCACTTCATTTATATACCATGGAAGGTCTCAGTTCTACTGCTTGTTTCAGGCTTTCTCCTTAACAGACTCCTTATCTCTTTCTTGTCATCGTCCATTCCAGTCTTTATACCACAAACTACATCTGTTATCTGGCAATTCTTTTCCCTTCCAGATACTTACCTGAAGGTATATTACTAGACAGTCCCCTACACAGCACTTGCAAAATTTTATTTCTTCAACTTTACAATATCACTCCATATTTGTTATGTGGAAGTTAACAATACTGTCTGTTTGAACTGGGCTATAAATTTCTTGTAAAAATTGTTTACCTATGTAATTGTTTCCATAAGTTATCTGTATGCCTTATGGATAAGTACAGGTAATACTAATTTCTTAATTGACTCCTAAATGAATAGAAGCTCTCCATATAGAGACGTTTGAGGAGTATAATAACCAACCTGTTCACTTTCACATTCTTTTTCTAGTTTTTAGTGAAAAGCATTGATTCAGCTTAACATAGTCAATTATTTCCCTTTCAGCATGGCAATTCCTATATTTGGTAGTTAAGACATCAAAAAAGAAATTCGCTATTAAATAAAACCTATTATGATATTAACATACTCTTTACTGACCTAAACCCTGCTGTGCTTCAAACCCATTTCAGTGTGCAGTACACATCAAAATTTTTACAATACTGAAAACACACTGCCTTATCCTTACAGAAAGTGCAATACTTACTAATCTTTCTGTATCTAGGTAATGTGTATTGCCACAATACCCTAGCAGAATATACTGATTATTAGTGTAAATCCCTATGTAGATGACCCTGGTGTTCAAGAACAGAAATCTTGTATCTTTCTTTATTTTACGTTGCTTGGAGTAGTTTTATCTTTTAAACTAGAAAGGGACAGCTTTCCTTTAGAAAAAACATGTCAACATTGGAAGTAGTGTAACTGTAGTAAAGTTCAGTTGATAGTACTCTTCCCTTAATCTTGCATTAAAACCCAGCCATTATGTGAAAGCTCTTCAATATCTATGAAGATAACTCTCTTTTGTAGTAGTATTTTTCCTCTTAAAATATAAGTGGCTATATATAAAATATTCAGGGCTTATCAATGTTCTAAAATTCTTTTCCTGCTTCCATGCCTTTGCATTTTGTGCCACTTTTCTTACTTTTACGTCGACCAGCTGTGCCTTTCAAGCCCAGATTCTGTGTAGCCCCAGGAGAACACAGATAAAAGGGAATTTTATTCCTTAACATCTTCTAAACCTGCCTTCTAGTTTATAGCTTTCACTCTGTTTGGGACTACAGAACTTTTTTAACTTAACAAAAGACATCTTTTTTCCAGTGTGCTTAAATTGTTTGGGGAGGGGAAGAGGATTTTTGTAATAAAGTTAAACTAGGTACCAGGTATTGAAAGTAGACCAGTCCCAGTCTTGCTATGTGAGTCCAGAGATAGACTTGTGTTGTTTAGAAGGATAACTACAATGTTCTTTCAAGCAGATAGAAGGTTATTTAACAGAAGTGTAAGGGAAATCACAATAACAATCTACGACATCATACTAGATGTGATTAATGAAAATGTCTGTGGAATAGATTTTAGGAACATGACTATTTTATCAGCTAACAACCCAGTTGAGTTTATTTTTAATAGAGTTAAATTATTATTAAGTAAATATATATATATAGCCATAACTCATTTTTCATAAGACCAGAAAGGAAAATGTAAAGAAATACTTTTTGTTCCACTGTGCCCATAAGCTGCAAGGTAACGAATAAGAAGCATGTGTCATCTTCTGATAGGAAATCATTTTCATGAGCTACCACTCTCTGAAGGTCTCTTCTTGCAGTTCTTATGATAAGTGGAAAATTTTTGCTAAGTGTATTCATTTGAAGCATTGAAGTAGGTACTTTAAGGTGGAATTCTAGCAGAGTGCAACATAGTTACAGATCATCATAATTTATAAGTCAGCTCCTATGGAAAAGGATGTAGATAGGAAACAATCCGTGTCTGCAAGATTATGATGCAGCTGGAGTAGTGGAACCTCTGGGAAGTCAGTGATTTAATAGAGCGATCGCACATTATGATCTCTGTCTTCTTCCTTGGACAAATTTTCTTTCTGAATGTGTTATGCATTGTCACAATATTTTCTTAAATAAATGTGACATCAGATTTATCAGATACTAAATATCCTGGATGCTTAATCTTGGGGAGTTTCAGCTAGTATATGGTATAAAAGTTTGAAGGAACAGAAACCATTGAGTCTACAAGTGCTGTTTCGTCCACTTTTAATCTACTTATTTTCTCCTGGTTTGAACTAGTGCAAAATAAGATAACTGTATAGACCTAAATGGTATGAGGTTCTATACTAACTGTCAAGTCTTATCTATGGATCGTTAACTGATTTTCACTTTTTACCTTTAGCAGCAAAATGTCAGAGGTACCATGGTGCTAATCCATTCCAGTATTGATTTTTATGTATTAACAGTTAGCTCCCCTAAGTTGTTTCAGAATCGTATAGTACCTTCAGATATCCTAATAAAACCATCATCTTACTGGAAAAGATCTTATATGTTCTTAATAGAAATACACCAAATAAATATCAAGTGTTCTTGGTTCTTCACAGCTAGCTTCTATTACACTTAGTACAAAAATAGTGAAGGAAGACATTATCATAAATTGCCCTGCAAATGACACCATGCAATTAGGGGGTAGGGCAGAGGGGGGGAATCTTTTAAGTTCCTTTTTTTGTTGTTGTTCCTATCAATGTAAAAATGATCATAGAATGGTTTAGGTTGGAAGAGACATTTAAAGGTCATCTAGTCCAACCCCACTACAGTGAGCAGGGACATCTTCAACTAGATCATGTTATCAGAGCCCCATCCAACCTGACGTTGAGTATTTCCAGTGATGGGGTATCTATGACCTCCCTTGGCAACCTGCTCGTGTGTTTCACCAAACTGGATCTTCTTGGTGGTTTTATAAAACCCAGTTTAAAAAACATGGTTTTGAAATGTTGGGGTTTTGCACTGCATAGACTTTTCTTCTTTTCATCATTAGTGTCTGAATGGTACAGCAAATCTTTCCTTTGTTTTCCAAGGAGAGTTAAACATTTGTAAGCTGAGGTCCTACACTAGTATTCTTTTTTCTCTTAAATGGTAGTGTTTCTTTCCTCTGCAAAGCAAAAGCACTGTTTCGCTCCCCCCACACATGCACCTTGAGAAAAAATATGTGAGCTTCTTCAAAGCTTTACCTCTGATAGACTTTGTTTTATTTAAAAGATAAAACTGTGGTTTACTGTCTCTCAGAAATTTCACTTCACATCTGGGTTGATTTGAAAGTGCTTACAGGAGGCTAATGTGTTTGAAAGTCAATTTAGGTTTACTTCCTCCATCATAGTTTTATGGCTGAAAAGGCCATTGAGTCAGTTATTATAATTTGTCTGGTTAACATGTGATCTTTGCTTTGTTCGTTTTCTGGACACTAATATCCAGTTGTCCAGTTGTCTGCTGCTGCATCTTTTAAAATACATTTTCTTCAGACAATCTTCTGTGCTGAAGCTGAGTTACCTTTTTTTTTTCTTTTTTTCTTTGTTGTTTTTTTTTTTTTTAAATCCATTCATCTTCTCTGTACACCTGCTTTAAACATCTCTATTGTCTGGAGTAATGTGGAAAGGAATTAATAGTAGTAAAGTATTGACCTATCTGATCTGTGGTGTGTGATTCTTTGATTCCTTCCACATTATTCTGGACATCCAACTCTTTTAGAAACTCCTTAATTTATGAACATATTTCTTATTACACTATTGTGAGAGGTCAGATGGTGATGTTTATTAGTACCTCACATTTTTTTCCTAAAAATTATTTGTTCCAGTTGTTTCCTTATACATCGTTCAGATACCACTGCTGTTGAAAGACTCTCCTTCTGATATCTTGGTCATCAATCCCCTGCCTTAGGGATGACAAAATCTGATTGGGTCTCTGTATATACTCTTCTTCTTGTGGAAAGCATAGCCCTATTGTCTGGAATAATATGGAAAGAGTCATAGAAACTAAATTATCAAAGGTAAGTCAAAATTTATCTTTAGTGCTTGTAAATGATATCAGATTGACAACACCTGAAGACTGAAGCTCTCTGTTTATCCACAGGAATAATCAGCAAAATTAGCAGTTTTATAAATTTCCAGACTACCAACATGCCTCAAAACTGGCTGATAAGAACACTTACCTGTAGAAATAAGATGTCTAATGTGTGTACCTATTCAGGCATTGAGTGCTTCCTAAGTCAGCAGACACTTTGATGTAGTCATTTATTTACAATGAATTGGATGGAGGCAAGTATCACATTGAATACATACCGCTGCTGAATCTTCATATAGTGATGATACTCAGTTAATGCTGCTCTAGAACAGATCAGAAGAACCTAGAAGCACATAGACAGAAATTGATTCCAGTCTTCCATATGATTTCTTCTCATATACAGATACAACTAAAAATCATGTGTGTATGCATGCATGCAATATTTATTTAAATGCAATAATGTTTTCTTGCGCAGTCATTCAAACATATCTATGAGTGTTCTTATCCTGAAGAATGAAAGACCTGTGGAAGGCAGAAGTTATCTATTACAGAAAGAAAAATGCCTTTGCTTACTGTTCATTCTCACACTGTCTCCAAAAAGATGCAAAGCCTCTCCCAAAATACCAAAGGAAATTGAAAAATTTCTAAAATATTTTTAAAAAATTAAACTGTCAAGAACAATTTTGAAATTTTACACCAGACATGTTTAGAAAGCAAATTTTCTACCTGATAATTTTTAGCAGAAGTGATACTTGGACTTAAGTGCAGTGAGTATCCGTGAGTTTAGAAAACTGTTGTCTATAGATTTTGTTTATCCTGTTACTGATATTCAGCTTACAGTTCTTGTAGTTGCGGCATGGGAAGAATCTCTATCTAAGTTCATGTGTACACTCCATTCATTTTGCTGAGTGAAGTGCAGCTCAGCAGTCCTTCCTCAGGTCAGTTTTTAGAATAACCTTGGAATCATCATTTGCTTCTTTGATGAACCCAGTGAAGTAGTTAGTTGTCATGAGGATGACAGCTGCCCCAGAAACTACTTTAGCCTTTTTAAGGTGCTAACTTATACATACACATATATATGCTTTTTTGGGGGGGTCCTGTTTAGCTGGAAAGTTCAGTCTCAACCTATTAAGTTTCTGTTTGCTCTGGATTTAATTTTTCATGATGAAACTGTGATTTCCACCACCCTCACCCCCCATCTAAAATATCAGGATCTGATCTTGTAATCTGCACTGAAAAGGTTACAAAACCAAATAATTCTGTAATTATTTTCACAAATTATAATCTAGTAGTGGTAAATGGCAGGATTTTATTGTGAACCTAGCCTTCTTTCACATTTCATTTGTATTTATGCATTTGAAATTTAAAAGTGAGTAATAAGGTTTAGTAGTACTGGCTTTTCAGCATTCTATTAAGTAGCATCCATTTTTCACCTAGTTTATAGCAGCAGTCTGCTGGTGTCTTAAACAGCTGTGTAGAATGTTGCCTATTACTGAACTGGACTGTTCCTTCTGCTCAATATCAAGCAGTTCACTCAAGTGGATTTTTGTTGTATACTGGTTTTGAACCAGGGCAACAAAGATCCAGTTCTTCCGCTTGTGGTGTAAGTTCTTTAACTTCCAAGGAAGGAGAAAGAAAGTTTGGGATGATCAGAGAACGGTGTTTGTTAACCATAACGTCTGCCAGTTTGTAAGAGCACTTGAGTACTAAGTAAATATTAAGCCTCACATTTTGATGTGAGGTCACCAGGTAAAGTAAAATAGGAACCCTGAAATATCAAGAGGCTATAATTTGCCTATTGTCACGTAGAAAGTAGGGAATAAACCTCAAGAAGCTTGTTCTGTTAGAAAAGAATGTGTGTATGGGAAAAAATTGTGATAAGAAGAAGGTCACTGATAATGAACAGAGTGCTGGCAGTGGGTGGCTACGGCATAAGAAGTGCTTGCATCTTTTGTCTGCAATTTTTAAGTGCACTGTTG
The DNA here is from genome assembly GCF_023638135.1 of Falco biarmicus. Lineage (NCBI taxonomy): Eukaryota > Metazoa > Chordata > Aves > Falconiformes > Falconidae > Falco > Falco biarmicus. The sequence continues at coordinate 82,521,292 of NC_079289.1, forward strand.
CAAGTTATGTTTGCTATCTGTTGATATGCAGTAGTTCTGTATTTTTGTGTTTCCTTGCCCTGTGGTCAGGAAGAGGAAGGGGAAAGGAAATCTGGTGCTCTTATCCATCATCAAGACTCAGCTCTGCAAAATTTAGTGAAGATGGTTAATGCTTAGTTTCAAGAAGCTATTCTGTTCTGCATATATTTATGAGTGCATATAAGTACTGAAGGATTTTTCTTGCTTATCAATTCCTGCAAAGTAGTTTTAATTTGAAACATTATTTGCTGAAAGGGAGAAGGAAGCAAAAAAATATGCACTTTTGATACTCTCTTGACACTGTCAGATTACTTATTTTATACAGTTTATATTATTTTATACAGATTAAAACATTTACGGTGATATTTGAAAACTAAAAATGAAAGAAACAAACTATCTTTAGAGGGAGACTCATGTTGGAAGAAGGGGTCACCGGAGTCAAGAAGACGCTCAATATGAGTTATGCATCTTGCTCAACTTTATTAAGTTTCTAACACTACTTATATAGAACCGATACACATGCATATTCGTAAAGCAGAAATATAATTGGTTAGTAGTCTCTAAACGCGCGCGGTTCTCACACCCCTAATTATCATGACTAAAATAAGCACTCTATCCACGTAGCTAATTGTGTTGCTGTGCTTCAGCCTTGTAGTTTGTTACTCCCTGTTTTCCCATACCAGTCCCTATCTTTCTTGGCCCTGCACCTGCTTTCCCAGCAGCTGTATCTCGTTACAGCCACGGCCTGTTGGCACAACATAATTACTTGGTCTCAGGATTCAAGAATAGCTCAAGGCTACCTTTCTCCTTATCTTCAGCACAGCAACTTCAGTACAATTCTGATTACAGGCCTATTCTAATACCAGGCCTGGATTGTGCAGATCTTCAGAGATTCTAAGGCCACGCTTCTGCAGCCATTCTTCTACAGATTCATCTTATTTTTCCCTATTTAGTCAGTATTCTGTGTGTTAATACCAGCATAGCGATGTGTTGACCTTAGCTAAGGGCCAGAGTCCACCAGCTGCTCACTCACTCCCTCTTCTCAACAGAGCAGGAGGAGAAAATAGGACGAAAAAGCTCATGGGTTGTGGTAAATACATGCAAACTGCTTACCAGTTACCCTCACAGGTAAAACAGACTTAACTTGGGGAAAAACAGTTTAATTTCTTGCGAATTCATATAGATTTGGGTAGTGGGAAACTAAGACAAAAATGAAACCACCACCTCCTCTCCTCCCCTTCCCAGGAGCAACTGCGCTCCCTCGCTCCTGCCTCCCTTACCGCTCAGCACCGAGTGGTGCAGGGGGGTGGAAAGTGGGGGGCTGTGGTCAGTCCGTAACAGCCCCCCTCTGCCACACTGTCCTCCTCACACTGTTCTCCTGCTCCTGGGGGGGTCCTCCACAGGCTGCAGTTCCTTCAGTGAATATCCACACGTTCCAGCATGAGGTCCTCCATGGGCTGGAGGGTGGATACCTGCTCTGGTGGGGGGTCATCAACAGGGCTGAAGTTGTGTGTACCTGCTCCACCGTGGCCTTTCCAGGTGCGCTGGGGAGTCTGCTGGGGCACCTGGAGCACCTTTCCCACTTCCTCCTCCTCTCACCCTGGTGCTCATGGGCTGTTTCTCACTTCTTCCCGTACTTCGCACTGCTGGGCAGGGTTTTTCCTGTTCTTACACTGTTTCTCTGAGGCACCACCATCTTGCCTGCTTGATTCACCTGTGCTCTGCAGTGGGTCCATTGGAACCAGGGGTGTCTGGCATGGGGCAGCCCCAGCCCCTCCTCACAGAGACCACCCCCGCAGCACCCCTACTGCCAGCACCTTGACACCTAAACGCCTACACCTGGTAACACTATAGTATTGCTTATGTAGCGTGTTGCTGCTAAATACACTGTTTTACACCATAGGAGAAAATGTAGCATGGGCGATTATTTGCAAGGACACATCCTCAGAACAAGGTGTTCTGTAGATTGGCCTTCACTGTACAGCAGATGCCCAACAGACTTAAATGCGCTGGCAAAAAAAAAAAAACAAACCAAAACCCACGGCTTTACTTCTATGTCTCACAGCACATAGTCATGTTTTGCTACATTTGTCTCTGCAATTGTTTACTTCAAACACAAAGGTCCTGAGCTGAGAGGAATGGCATAAAATTGTTGGAAATATGCATTATATCAACTTAGATATCATTTGATACATAGGATTCTTAGTTTTAATAGCTACTTGATCCAGACAACTGTATACGTCCCTGAAGTTTAATACCTCTTTTAAACAGCTTGCTTTGTCCTTATGCTATCTAGTCTTCTAGTGAATTCTGCTGTTTGTCTTTTGAATATTTTCTCTTTTCTAATTTTGAATAATTTCTATTTTCTCTAGACTTCCCAGATTTTGTAACAGCAATTAGAAAGCCTGGTAGGAAGGCAAAATCTTCAGAGTATATATGATTTTCCATTTGTATTGATAAAAAAGATTCAAATTACCTTTATAACCACAAATGTGTTTTTTCCTATGTGTAAGAGAGGGTACACCTCCTCCAAAACTGCAAATGGGTACCTCTGCACCCAAATGCCAGGAAGTTTACCACTGAGATAAACAAGACATGGGTAAGCCAGGCTGCTCTGCGGTTTCGCATGATGACTTCTGTTCTAAAGATTTCCAGACTGTGGTACGCGTACCACTAATGTCACATGAGCAGTCTAAGTGGTATACAAGTACCGTTTGAACAGACAGGTGTTGCTGCCTATGTACATGCGTAGCATGATACAGAGCTGGAAATGTGGATACATTTGCTGTAACAAATTAGGGAATCTTAGGGGGAAAAAAGTTAGGACATCCTTCTAGATATAGATTTGTAGGCACACGGAGGGGATGGAAGGAAAAAAAAAAAAAAAGGAAAAACCCCCAGAGTTCTCAGCAACTTGTGTGTACTGGAGATACATAGTTGCAGTTTTCTTTCCCTTCCCCATCACCAGGCATTTAAAAGAGATTCTTTGGGTCATCTAAGGAGATAATTCTTTACCTCATATTTGTGATCTTGAAGGTTTGGCTTTAAGGTTTATCAGTTAGGGTGATCAGTTACCCTGTAAATTGTGTGTAACCAACAAGAAAAATTAGTGATCTTTCCCGATGTTGATCTCTGTCTTTCTCTGTCCAAAGTAAATGTCTTTCCTCTTCCCTCAGTGATACAAGGGATGAGCTGGACTTGCAGCATCTTGCTGTTTTATTCTTTTTTTAGCCTGGGAAGGAGCTGCCCCTTTGCCATCATGTCAGCCTAGACTGCATGGACTTTTTAAGATGCCAGCCTAGCTTGGTGGTGAGGTGATGTTTCTTTGCCACAGGCAGGCTCCTGACATCTGTTTGATAGAGGAATTCCCTCATAAACTGGGAATGAAAAGGTTTAACACAAAGCCAGGTGAAGAAGCTTGGCAATGGTGGTGTTTGTTCTTAAGAATAGTATGGTGGAAAAAGCTACCATCTTTCTGTCAATTCTTTAATCCTTGTAGATACAAAGAAGAGTGAGTAGGGACTAGTTAACAAAGCATGGTCAGATTGTATTCCTGCGTTAGGTGGTATGAATGAAGGATGGTCTTCACTGTGTAAGCTATTGCCAGATAGTCTCCAAAGTGTTTGTTACCCGTGCTGCAACTTAGCTAACTCATATTCAAATGCTGTGCAGGATAGGCTAGTCCAGCAAGAGTCTCTTTACAAGACAAGACTGAATTAAATATGTGCCATGCGAACACCTCAGAGTCTCTAGGCTGCATTGTAAACTCTGCTAGCCAGCAAAAAGATGCTGCAAGCCCTGAATGGAGCCTCTGAAGTCCACTGTAGTATCAGTGAGCAAGAATAGTTTATGGAGGTGGTGGTACAAGTGGTAGCAGTTTGCTAGTTGCGGGGTTTTTTTTCTTCTGTTGGTACTTGAGTGGAACCAGCATAGTTCAAAGACTACAGTGTTTGTAAGTGTCACTGATGCCCTGAGGGTCTAAAGCTTCATTCTTGCAAATCCTTTGCAGTGGAAACAAACCTTTATAATGGGAAACATTTATAGGGAGAGGTAAAATGTTTGTTGCTTTTATGTGGCTTAATGTGCTACACAGGGATTGAATTAAGTCATTCTAATCAGTTTATGCACTCCAAGGATTAGCTGGTACTAAATGTTTTGTTTGTGTGGGTGTACCTACATTACCAAAATCAGTACTGACCCAGAACCATTACTGTGTGGCACTCATTGAAAGCACTCTGTGAAACAAATTAGCATTATCTTTTTATCTGCATTATCTTTTTTATCTACTTCAAATGAACAACACATTTGCTGGTGTTTTGCGTTCTTGTTGGCAGTTTCAGTACACTGGCTAAGATCTGGGCAGAGCATCAGACCAAACTATGCTCTTGCCAATTAGAGGCAGCTTTTTCAAGCAAGCAGTGTAGATTAGAACTCTACAGTATCTTTGCACATGCTCTCTGGATAAATAATTCCTCTTTCAAAGGTGGTCCAAATTGATATCTTTACTTCTATATGGCATGTTTCACTGAAAAATCGTAGTGCTCTTACATAAGTCTTGTTTCACAGTCTGCGGGGTAGGATAGAATATTCTGTAATTTATAGAAGTATAAATCAAGAAGAAGCTAAACTACTCATTTGTCTCGCTGCATGTATTTAATAAGTACTAAACTTAAGGAAAAAAGAAAGAATTGTGTTAAAAGCTTAACCCATGAAAAAAACTTACAACTGTTTGTTTAATGCAGTGATGTTCTTCATTTCTATGTTTGACATACGTCACTTTGACTCAGTTTTGTTTTTATTTCCATTTAGGACGTGTAGGAACACCTCATTTTATGGCCCCAGAAGTGGTAAAAAGGGAACCTTACGGGAAGCCTGTAGATGTTTGGGGTTGTGGCGTGATCCTTTTTATCCTGCTAAGCGGTTGTTTGCCTTTTTATGGAACCAAGGAAAGATTATTTGAAGGCATTATTAAAGGAAAATACAAGGTAAATGACAGTATATCTGAATCTTTTTCCAGTGAGATGAGGAGCTCTGCTGGTAAAATTTCTGGAAGGTTTTTTTTATTTAGCCTGATTTAAATTTGAAACTTACAGATATCTGTGTTACACAGGAAGAGAGGTGATTTTCTCTCTTCAGTCTGTCTTGTTACTACTGTGTTTTGTATCAGGAATTAGAATACAGAAATATTTACTCAGATGAAATAATAAATGGGTGCAACAGCTAGCCCTTAACTGTACATTGAGCTTGGTGAGATTACATGAGGTTTAGCTGTGAAATACAACATACTGTATGCTACTTTATGTTTGTGGATCATTTAAATTTGTTAGTCAAATAAAAGAGCTATCATAAAGGCTGGTTATCATATTTCCTTGATGTAAAAAAAAATCTTACTGTAAAAATGTAGTTATGCACTTTCTTTTTAGTACAGTGTGCAGTAAGGTGCAGCTGATGGTTCAAAAGGAGCCACTTGCAACTGAAAGCAATCAGTGTGCGTGCAAGATAAACTTGTTTCACAACATAAGCATCCTAGGACCATAATGGAAACAAATTTAAAGCTTCAACTTCACTATTTCTGCGGTTTTGTCTAAGATCGGTTTTGCTTTACTTTGCAACCAAGGTCATACGTGAGCTGTGTATTAACAAATTAAGAGTGGAAACTCCTAAAACTGTCTGATAGTGTGTAGTAGGGTTTAGGAAGTGTTTTATTATATTAACTTGATGGTAGTATGCTAAAATGTAAATGACAGCAGTTGTGCTGCATTTGATTAGGAGCACATTTTTTGTCTTCAAATTTTGCATTCCAAGAAACAGGATTTCTTAATGACACTAGTTTTGAGTTGCATAGACTGGTAGATGTTCCTGGTTTGTTTTATGGAAGATTTCTTTATAGAATCTCTTAAGCAGCTAAAACGTTCTGGAAGCATAGAAGTTAACTTTTCTTTGTTTAAAAAAAAAAGTCATGGCCAGCACATTGTGTCTTCTCAGTTCCTTTTCTGTTCCTGTTTCCACAATAATATGTTTATTCCAGGAAAATATTATAAAACAGCCTTGCTGCAAATTTGCAGTTACCTTCATTTCATTAGGGCGGAAAAAGAAATGACAAATCACAACTATAAATGTGCATTTCATAGCCAGATAACATTCCTGAGTGCTCCAATTTAAAGCAACTATTTTTCATAAAGACTGGTTTTAAATAAAATTGACATCTTTAAATGAAAAGAATATAACATTGAAAAGAGTCTGGTTATAATTTTAGATTTTCATTTAGCACCTGTAAAATTATCAGTGTACCATCTAAATAAAACTTAAGTTTTTCATCAATTAAAGAAATACTAGAAATGGCTTAAGGATAGAATCCTTTACCACAAAAAGAATTTTCTTACATTACTGTGGTTTTATCAGTTGCCCATCATCTTGACTAGTTGAACATAAACCTGCATATGCACAAGATGAAAATATATTCTAAATCATCCTTCACATTGTTGTCTCCTAAAGATACTGTTCTGCTCAAAAAAGTGTTGCAATTGTTTGTTAGTGTGCTTTCCTACCTGAGCAGCTGAAGATGCTTAACTGTTACAAATTGAAAGGAATTCATTGGGAAGGGCCATTGTCCATGATACCTGCAGGACAGCACCAGAGTAGTTCACAACAGGCATTAGCTTACTTACTCCCTTCTTACACAGCATCACTGGCATGAAATTGTGGGTTCATATAGACAGACTGTCATGCGATTCCTTATATTGGTATCAGGAATAGCATTTATTTCTACATTTATCACGGGCATAGTTAACTATCAGACAAAGCCTAATTACTTTTTCTTTTTCTAGTGAAGGGTCACTTTTACCTGAACAAAATGTAGCATAGGTAGAAAATTAAACAGTGTTTATTACATAATACCAAGGATATCTCAGCTTTTATGTGATACAGTGCTCACTGGTTTCAATTTTTATGCCATTTCAATAGCAAATAATGTACAAATGTGTAAGTTATTAAAAAACTTAAAACTTCCTTTTACATATATCGTAACGGAATGTTTGCAAGTACCGAACAGTGTTAAATCTCTGCAATTACTTTACATAATGAGTAGGTTCTTCTCTATATTCTTATTACTAATTTAATTTCTTTTTTTCTTGCTTGTAATCAGATGAATCCTAGGCAATGGAGCCATATTTCCGAAAGTGCCAAAGATCTGGTACGCCGCATGCTTATGCTGGATCCAGCAGAAAGGATAACAGTATATGAAGCACTGAATCATCCATGGTTAAAGGTAGTAAAAGCAGCTGTTTACATACCAGTTTCCTCTTCAAGGGAGATAAAGATTTATTTATTTTGTTTCTTTGAACTTTGCAAAGTAGCCGTGACATTGTACAAAATCTGTGATATGATATGCTTTAAATGCTTTCTAAGATTAGAGCCTGAGATTTTGGTAACTGCCAGGCTTGAACTCTTGCTTAGCAGCAAGAGCCAGCTCACTTAGGTACCTTCAGCAGCACCAGAGTACAGGGAGTAGGGCTGCACAGAATAAAGCTTGATGAAGGTATTCATGTGTCTTTCTGTGGCTCTCATACTCTAGAGGAATAATTTCTTTTCTTGTATTTGCTCAGTCCTATCTAGACCTCTTTCCTCTTATGCATGTAGCCACGCAGTTTATTGCAGTACATCGTGCTACTTAACCGTGCTGCTTTCTTGCATTAGATTCCTGAAATACCCCACCAGAGTGAGGGAAGTATGTACTGGTGTGTCACTTAAAGGCCTCTAACTACATAAAATTATATGGCATCTGGTAATCAAATTATTTTTCAGTGGTGGCAGAATTTACAACACATTTTGAGCCAGTGAAGAGTAGTTGCTGGACACTGAACATCAGGAACAGGAGCAGGAGAATATACACCTAGTTTCTCAGCAGTCCTATTAATAGGCTGTGCTAGACATTGGAGTTGGAAAATGATAGGTGTGTTGCAGATTTGAAAGTTGGCAAGTACTGGTTCAGAGCTTTGTATCTTCTTTGGCAGAAGCTGATGAATTAACTATTTTACTTTGTTATCCTCTATTTCTTTCCTATAGTGTGGATGCAGGGTAGAGTGAGTCATAATATCATTAACTTAAAACAGGGCACTTACTTGGAAAGGGTGCTCTTCTAATGTCTGCTACTGGACTGTTTGTATGTTCTGCATTAGACAAATATTGACACACACACACACACAAAAAAAAAAAAAAAAAAAAAGAGCCTGGGAAGCACAGGCTTATATGTTCTTCTTCTTCCTCCAAGTAAATGGTGTAATTAGTAGTGAATGGAGTCATTCCTCCACTTCTCTGCTCTTTTTCTGGCTCTGACTCGTGTATTCCAAGCTGCAGAATGATATAGTTTAGAAAAGGAGGACAGGAGTATGCGCCTCTTGGGAATAAAAGTGGTTAAGGCACTCTTCTGAATATTGGGAAACTGCAGGTTCAAACATTTCCACTCAAAAGGAGCCAAAGTTCTGTCTGTTCATCTGGGGCATACATAGTGCACAAAATATTTCAAAGAGCATAGGAATGGACACCATGTTGGGAAAGCCTGAATGATGATACTCCAGTGATTGCACCTGTGGTAAACACAGGTGATCTGGTTTAACCTGCATGTAATTTGACTTTTTTCTCACTTCATGAGCTTACCCACATTTAGATGCTAAAACAAGGGGTTTGTTGAGGGTTATTTTGGCAGAAAGCTTTGCCGTTTTTGTGTTTCAGCAACTAAGTTGGTTAGGCTTTTTAAAAAGGTAATTCTGTAATGCAAATGTGCAAGTTCTGCCTATATAGCATGAATAGCACTTTTGATGTCTGTGGTCTCTTTCTGATATTGCTGTTACTTGTTCAAAGACAAGCCAGGAGAGAGAAGATTTAGTTTGAGATAACTTTGTTTCCAAGTTTAGGCCAGCATTCTGTGAGTCAGTCCTCTTATTTTTGCCTGTGATAAACTGCCTGCCCTGCTGACTCAGAATTTTCTTCTAAACCATTTATAGATAGCCACCAAACACAGCATGAGGCAGGGACATCTTTAGTGCCGTAGAGAGACAGAATTACTTCTGCCAGCGATTTCACTCTGATTCAGGAGATGCATGTGATAAATATGTACATTAAATTAATAAGTGTATGTAGCTTCTGTGATGATTTGGGGCAGGGGAAGAAAGTAGTCAGCTGCTGCAGGTTCTGTCCCCACTGTCCACTGTTCATTGGTGAATGTTTCTTTTGCATGTACAATGGAGAATTCCTTCTGTAAGCCAGCGCCTGGTGTCACCAGCCATCAAGCTGGCACTTCCTACTCTGTTGGACACGTACCCCATCTCTCAAGCTCACCTGATACCAACCACCCCTTAAAAGGGTACTTGAAGTCCTTACTTCACTGGAGTTGGTGAATCCCAAGAAGCGGAACTACTTTGTGCTTGCCAGCTTCAAAGTTTAATGCTAGGCACAGACTGACTAACAGTGCAACGGTAAAACAAAAAGCTAGGGTCTTACTACAAAGTGAGAAACAAAATTACAAAAAGAAAATATCCCTAGCTCAAGAATGTTTTCAACATATTTTAATCCCTCTCATTTTCCTAAGGTTTTTCTTAAGTTGCAACAAATCCTCATTCTCCTTAGGATACTTGTTAGCTGGTATATTTCTTGTCTAGTTTCTTAATGTTGAGATAATATTAAGAGCTTGTGTTTAATGTTTCTTTGTTTTGTTTTTTGTGGGTGTTTTTAAGGAGAGAGATCGCTATGCATACAAGATTCATCTTCCAGAAACAGTAGAACAATTGAGAAAATTCAATGCAAGACGAAAACTAAAGGTAAAATGAATGTAGTGTTAAAAAAATATAATTACATAACTTGAATTGTGTGTGATACTTTATTCATTTTAAAAATGCTAAAAGAAATCTGTGCTCTGAAGTTGACAATAAAATAAAGAGTTGAAATGGGCCTTCACAGTTGTTTGTTGCAATGACGTCTCGTTAAGAGTGTTCATCCTTTCTTAGTGCGTAGTTTTCAGACTAATTTTCAGTGCAAATTGTCTGGTATGAACCCAGGTGTGTATGAGGTCTTCAAATTAATTCATTAATTCTGTATAACATGAGTTATTGGAGAGGAGAGAATAGTAAAATGGTCTTCTGTTATTGTGTTATATTTATAATAAAAGGAATGTAATAATGTTTTAGGGTGGGTTTTTTTTTCAAGAAGAGCAAAGACGTATTCTTCAGTTTATCCCCTTTATGTTGAACTATACACAAAAGTATTTCTCAGATGCATTGAAAAGAATGTTGACATTTTAGCCCAAAACAACATGGTTTCCCTTTAGTTCCTATCTTGAAAAGTTTAATGGAAACATTTTTTAATTCACTGAAAGGTTGAGAAAATTTTAACAGAATCATGCAGTGTTACAATTCATAAGGTATTTTTATAATTTGTCATAAAATACAGAATTGGGTATACACGTTGAGTTGCTGCTTTGCAAGCTTAATGTAGCTGGCAAAACAGCTGATGATTAGGGTGCAACAGTTGCCATAGGTCATGATAAACAGCGCTTTCTCTTGGGTGGTTTCAGGTATGTCCAGGTAATCCTTTCATTAAAATGTTAGCAAGTACATTTTAGAATATGACCTGTTTTCCTGCTCTAGGCATAGTTCCCAGATTTCTTCCTGGGGAGGCCACTGTATTTAGTCTCCTGAGAGCTTTTGTATCTGTGCTATTTGTTTTCTACCATTTTATCCAAAGCACAGCCTTGCAGAATGTTTCGTGAAATTATTTGTGTTCTGTTTTGACTACAGCCACGGCTGTAAGGCATTAAAACCTGAGTGGTTAAACTAATTTACTTGAACAAGTAAATGTATGTTGAAGCAGACAACCATTTTTCTGCCTTTGTAACTTCGCATGTAACACTCGTTCTGGGATTCTGAGATTATTACATTTTCATATAGATACATTATGGGTGTCAAATATCCTAGTGCTGTCAGTGTCAGATTCTGACAATTTCTCAAGTAACAACATATTGATTTGCTTTAAGGAGTGAATTTTTATATTTGCTAAGCTACCCACTCTAGGGAGGAAAGAGAAAAAAGTGAGTTATTTTGTTTGCATTGTACTATGGGAATTTATGCCTAACACTTACAGTTTTAAAATGCTTACCCGTGTAAAATTGTTCTCATGGATCCTCTCACAAAGAATATACTTTATGTTTATTATAGTGATGTATGACCAGCTCTTCTGTTGGATATGGTCACTGGTAACAGTGAAGCAGAGCTAAAAATAGAAAATCTATTTAGTCTTCACTGAGAATGTCAACACACAAGAGACCTCAGGAGTTTGAATGATCCAGGGTGTCTGGAATTGTTTCATTATCCTTCTTTGTGTAACTTTGTGGGTGTTTTTATTCAGGGAGCAGTACTAGCAGCTGTGTCAAGCCACAAATTCAACTCCTTCTATGGTGACCCCCCTGAAGAGCTGCCAGACTTCTCTGAAGACCCCACCTCCTCAGGTAGTTTAATAGAAAGTGTATTTACTGCAGTCAACCTGTCTTAATTCTGTTCTGACTAGAGTACCAAGCATTTACTAATTTTTTTGTGGTTTCATAAAGTTGCATATTAAGTTAACATTTAAATATGAAAGCATAAATAATTTTCAGTGATAATGGTGCTATTGACTGGAGAAAATGAGATCTCTGCAGAGTTGTAAGTTTCTACAGAAATTCTGATTCATTTTATTTGTTGTATATACATTTAATTACAAATAGTGCTGTAACCTCATATTTTTCTTTATATTATTTGAATGTAAAAGCTTATTGAAATTTTGTAGTGAATTCTTGGGCAGGTGCAAGGTTCTAATACCTTACTAATAGTTACTGGTTAAAAGAAACCATTGTGTACCAGTTTCTTGACCACCTGTTTTAGAGAACAGTATGGTTAAGATGTTTCCTTTTTAAAGTAAGCTGGACAGTATTTCTGATACTATAATCCAGACCCTCAAATCTTCAAAGCAGGACAGTACATTTCAGGGACCTCCCAATGTACTTCACAGAGGAAGACGATACATAGCTAGGCCTTGGGCAGGACGGTGATCTTAATCCAAGCAGTCCTTTTGTCTCAGCCCATATTCAGGAATTTAAATAACCTGTCAGTCCCTATACAAACACAGCCCTGTCATAGTTATGCCTCTTAATTTTGATATAGCATTCCTCAGAACATTTGCAGTGCAAAAGTCTGTGTTTGTCTGTCTGATGTAAAATGACAGTTTAGGAGCAAGTTAAATGAACTTTTAAGAAAAATCTAAGGCCAGTAGGACCCTCTCTTCATTTTTCTAAACAACTAAATAGTACTGACAGAATATTTTAGCTTTACACTACTTTACTAGAACGCTTTTCAAGAATTTCATTACATGTGTTGAACTGCTGTGTGATTATTCGCTTTCCCAATATCTTTACAGGTGAGAAAATTACTGAATGCATATGTTAAGTGTTCCTTTTCTGCTTTTTCATATGAACAAGAATTTTTTATAATTTTAATGCCATTAATATAGGAATTGGGGGCAGCTTTTTTTGTTGAATTCTTAAATTTAACTTCTTGGAATTCAAGTTTGAGTACTTAAAAGATTGCTTTGTCCTTAGAGATGCACACTGTTCATAATTTCCATAGAAGTGAATGGGAATCTCAGATCATTTATTGCAAATGGGTAATCACAGCATCATGGCTAAACTTCAGGTAGCCAGCTGATGTACATGTAAGCATATATACTCTTAAAGAAAGAGTAAGTTGGGTTTACTTCACCCAGAATTACTGGCAGTGCTTTAATGTTTGTTTCCAGATACTTCCCCCATTTAAAAAAATGAATAGGCCACCAACATGATTGGCAGTGGCAACTTTCCTAATCTAAAAACTGCAGTTCCTCTTTCCAGTTTCAGTCTCACATCAACAGGACATGTGTCTTCCTGATAGAGTGATGTAATTGCAGATCTCAGTGTACAGCAAAGGTACAAGTTCTATTTTTTTCCATTTGCAGAACAGATGAATCCAGTACACATGTAAATGCTACAGTATATCTGTGCTGGATCCATTGTTATCTTGTGTTCTCTCTGAAAGAACTGAAACAACAACCTGGATTTCTCAGGAAAGCATAATTATTCTCTAAAGTGACATTGTTGATCTCACTGATGGGAGATCACAACGATCAGGAAACCATACTGAGTGGGTAGTTTTCATGCTGTTTCCCTGACCAAATACATTAGTTGATAAAATATTTAATATCACAGGATAAACACTGAGGCTTGCAGGAAAAGATACTGCAACTTTCTACTTCTGAAATTGCTAGATACATTGTTTCCTCTTCAGAAGTACACTAATAACATTTTCAGATATTACTAGCTTGTAAAGACAGGCTCTTGTGATGATTCTAAACTGAACTAATTTATAGAAATTAGACATAAAACTCTTGAATTGCAGTAGAAACTTGACTCTCTTAAGGTTATTTAAGTTTCCTTCCTAACATCTCATAATGTTATTCCAGATCATAAACTCTAATGAAGAGCATTTAATATTTTAAATGTTGCTGCCTATTTAATCCTCCCATAAAATTTCATGAAGCTTATCATTGAAAGTAAATGATTTGTCAGAAATGGGCAAATGCAGAACTCCTACTGAGATAAAGATGCAGAAATATAAATGCTTATTATGTTATGCAAATTGCATATCCTGTCCTCTTCAAGTCTTTCTAAACACAGAAACAGAAAATTTCATTTATGTCTTTTTCCCAGATTAATCTAGAGGTGTTCTTCCTCAGAGTTCAGTGAACCTGGGATTGCTGGAGCCTTTGAGCATCTTCCTATACTACCAGAGTAATAGCCTGGGATATGAAGGCACTATAAGTAGCAAGTCAGATGACTTTCTTAGATGCAGAATCACAAAGGATATTCTTGTTAGAGAGCTTTTCAGTGAAGTTCAGCAAAATTAGACAGGAATGAGCACAGATAAATTTTGTTTGAAGTCAACCAGGTATTTTTCTGTACACATCTTCCTTCGAATCGTACAGAGTGTGTTAATAATTCTTGGTTCCCACAGCTTTTCCTGGGTGATCTGTTTCCTCCTTTATCAAGCAACTATCCTCTGCAGGACTTAACTTAACCCGACTATCATTCTTTTGGTAACATGACAGAAGTCAGCCTTGCTGAATTTTGAGAGAGTATGACAAAGGCTTTTATAACATTTTGAAAAATTAGGTAAATATTTTTAAACTAAAACATTACTTTACTGCAGATAGGCTGTGTTCAATAACTTCTTTATTAAAGCTACAGAACAGCTCAAATGACAAGCATCTTGCAAATGTTTTTTGCTAGAATGTAAAACATCTGACTTTCAGGTTGCCTGTCATCAAGAAATTATAAAATGTCCATTTCCCAAGGCAGTGAATGTTTTGGGTGGTTTTAGTATGCTGAAACAAACATAAATCAGGAGTTAGCAATTAGCAGCCCTAAAGGCTAAATCTGGTGCATGAAAAAAATTGGCTCACTAGAGGGTATTTGAAGTGGACCCTGAAATTAATTAGGTGCCAGAATAGTTCACAATCAGTTTGCTCTCTGCTGCCCTTCCCCATCCAACTCCCTCCCCTCTCCCCTGCCCTCCCTGGCCCTCCTATCACCTGACTGCACATTAGATCAAGACAGGATTTTCTCATATGTTGACCGTTTGTCCCCCAACGGAGAGCATGGAGGTGTAATTTTCAAGTGTTTTCATAATAATGCCTCTGGGTGAAGAATGAGCATCACCAGTGTAAAGCTTTTCATTTTTCCTCATTTTGTTCTTCAGCTCCCCCATTCTGCAGTAGCCCAAGGAAAGGCTGTGGAATTGTTTGACATTTTGACTTGGGAAGCTGAATTCAGGAAGACTGTTTAGTTTATTTTGGAGTTTTAAGTAGATTCAGGGCATTGAAAGTTTTAGGCCAACAGTTAGGAAAGCCCATAAATTGAAGAGGCTTTTTGTAACCTTGTATTTACAAAACCTTTTTGTAGCCACATTTTCAAAACTACTGAGTCAGTGTTGGAGTTAGGCCAGTGGATATTCCATAGTCTCTGTGAAACTGATTTAAAAAAAAAAAAAAAAAATTAAAAATCAGGAAAACTGGTTTTTAGATTAAAGCGAACCTTACCTTTTGGGTTAAAGGACTTTCCTTGATAATGCCTGCTTGAATTACTCGGTTTACAGTGCTCATATTCTGAAAAGTAGCTAACAAGTTTCAGAGTAGCTTTCTGCTGCAAACGGTTCTAGATCCCCTTGAGATATTTTATAATGTTGTGCTTCAGCTTAACCACAGAGAAAGTACAGCATCATATTTTATAACAGCCTGACTGGCCAAATGTACTCATTTAGCCTAGGCTAACAAGTAGCACTGTTGCAGTACTTCCTGAACATTTACATGCTTTCTGAGCTCCGTGGTAACAGTGTAGGGTGATGAATGCAGAAGGATCGCTTTTGCATTGCACAGAAAGCAGGCATCTTATGTCTACAACAGTGTTCCTAGTTTGTTTTCTCAAATTGCAAGGCACAAATTTCATATGGCATTTTTACAAATCCATTTTGATACTTTGTTTCAGGATTGCTGTATGTAAATTGAGACTTTTGTTCTTTTTTATCTTGTTAGGCTCTATATTGTCAAATGAGAAATTCTTAACAGTACAAGATCCTGATTTTCAAATTTGAAAGTAATAGGAATGAGGAAAAAAGCTAAATACGATAGTCTTTCAGGGTGAGATCAACCAGCAGGTGCTAAGCCCATATCTTAATAACAATCAGTCTCATCAACATGAGGAAGAAAAAGAAATACTGTTGTTATACAAAGATTACCCCTGATTTTGTAAATACTTGCAGAGAGTCTTGTGTAACATTTTAAAGTATGAGTGCTTGGAAGAAAATTACATTCATCTTACAATTTACTCTTATAAATTCCTTATCTAGGATTACAGGTATAACTGACTATCAGTTTTGAGATCATGAGTTTGAGTGTTTCTGTACTCCATTATTATCTTTATGATTTTTCATCTTTATGGTTTAATCTTTGTTCTGGTATGTTTAGACACAAAAACTTCTAAGTATATAAAGTCACTGTTAATTAAAATCAATAAAGTGGTTGTATTTCTAAATTGTTCTCATAGTGGTTCTCACTGAAACTTGTGTAAAAAAATTTATTTCAGTATAATATTCCTAAATTCTAGTTAGTAGCTGTATTAATGAATATGATATTACACTTTGTTTCAGTATGTTGAAATAGTTTGTCATTTGACCTCTTACGATAGTCTTACTTGAAATCATTTTTTGTCCATGAGTTTTTTGCAATAGTTTAACCAACATTGAAGAAAGTCTGGTATTACAGATACCTAACACTGCATACATGCACTGCCTTCCTTCCCAATGCCGGGTGTTTGTTTTCCTCCCATCCCAGTTCGCAAGTCCCGTTTGCTTCACACATAGAAGCCGTTTTAAAAGAATGACGGGGGGTTCCTTGTCACTTTGTTCATACTATTTTGTGGCTAAACTAGTGTGCTAGGTTGCAGCTTGATAAATCGCTTGTTCTGAAATCTTCATACTGTTTGTTGTTTGTCCAAATGCTGCCTTCCTACTAGGACTTCTAGCAGCAGAAAGTAGGTATCCCTTTGTTTTCCTTTAAGGCCTATCATTCAGCTATGGTGTATGTCTTTGCATGTTTAAAAATCAGCTTTCTTCTCTTTGCTATTTTCAGTTTTAATACTGCCTGCTCAAGAAAAATAGTCTATATGTTTTTGACTAAATCTGTATATAACTTTGAAAGTATAATGAACCAGAAGTAATATGATTTCCAGGGAATTCTGAAGATCGAAGTTTAGAGGCAGTATTAAAATTACCTGATTTTTTTCTTTTCAATATTTGCAAGACAACTGAAATAAAAGTTAATTTTCTTTAAATGAATGAAGGATAAAATGGTTTGATTTTGCATTTTAGTTCCAAAATCAATGTTTTCATGGACTACTGGGCTTTTTTTTCCTAACACTAAACATATACTGTAACATTAGTCATATATTATTTTCTTGCTATACCCTTGCATGAACTTTCTTGATCATTCTGTGTTAATGTGATACATGATATATGCATATGCGTTTTGTATATGCATACACTTGATTTAAATAACAATCTAGTATGTGTCTCCTTAATGAAGAGGACTAATATTGGCATGTAGGTAGGAGTTTCTGCTGCAATTAGCTGCACACTTGAGAAAATTGAGAAATTGAAAGTGCAAGCACTTCTGAAACCTGCAGACTGTACTAGACAGAGGAGAAGGTGTGAAATTCTAGGCCCTTTGATAGAAACTGCAACCATTTCAAAACCAACAAATTCAGCATCTCAAAATACAAGCAATAAAAAGTGGTTTCTTTCCTGAAGCATTTTAAGATTTGCAGGCTACCAATTCTTCTTCCATCCTAAGTCAGGGCAGCAAGGCATATCTCCATGTCTCTGTTTCTGATCAAAGTTGCACATTTTTTTGTTGTTTGCTTCATTCTTTTGATCTTGTAGGTTGGGGGGATGTTGTTCCTTGTCCTGTTTCTCTGTCTCACAATACAAAAGTGAGAATTCAGTGGATTTTTCTATAAAAGTTTTGAAACAGTAGTATTTTTATACAGCTGTAGAGAAAAAAGAAACTTCATACAGAGCTTCTGCCAGTGATTTTTGGTTTTTGTTTGTGCATAGAGAGTTTCTTCAGTGAACTTACTGATTGACAGAGTGTGCTCCCCTTGTACTTGCCAGAAGAGTTTCCATATATTTTTGCAATGAGGAAGAAAGTATCGGAAGAAGTAATAGTCAAGGACATTCCTTTGTGAAAATACTTATTTTTTCAGTTGCATGTGAGTGTGCTACCTGTAAGTTGCAGGTCTGGTCTGAAAAACAACACCCTCTCACTACATATTTCTTTACCACCACACAAGACTGCTTTCTGTCATGTTTGTGGCTAGTTTTACAGTGGGAGGTAACTGGGAAAAGGAATTGGCAAACTTTGTGTAAAGGCCCCAAGTACGGAGATAGGAGAAGGCTGGGGGCATGCATACACACAGCACCCCTGTGCATGCGGAATGAAACAAAGGCTATCTTCAAAGTCAAGCATCAGTTTTCTCCCTGCCCCCTTTCCCCCCACCTTCCCCCTCCCCCCTCCTTGTTTGTCCCCCTCTTTTTTTGTATTTCCATATATAGTACTCTCCTCTGCGTTCCTGCTTCTGTTTAGGAACACTTTTATCTCTTGTTTTCTCATTTTTTTTTGCCCCCGTTTTCTTTTTTCTTTGTTCAGTCTTTTTCTTTCTCCCTGTTTTTCTCTTCTGCACCTATTTCCTTTGGTTTTCTGCTCTGTTTTTTACGTGCCTGCTTTTCTCTTCTCGTATTCCATAGGTATTCTTACCTTCTTTAATTTGGTTGTAAATCCCAATACCCTTCCATCACACAAAGTGCCTTCTTTCTGCAGTTTCACTGTAGTCTGCATAAATCTCCACCTTTCTAGTTCTCTCCCTAGACTTTTCCTGATTGTTATATATACATATATAAGAAAATATATATATAGTGTTTATGTATATATTTTTACTGTCTTAAATTGCTTCCCAGTAGCATTCGCAGAACTGTGTGTGTGTAGGCACACTTATTTGTAAATTTAGAGTGTGTCTAAACTTGGCCGTTTGGTTTCTGTCTAAAAAGGAAGAAGTCATTAAACACTATATAGCTGGAATTTGTGGAGGATAGAGTCCTTACTTGCCTTTCATTTGAATTACACTGTTGTGTGTATATGTGAAATGTGTCTCCCACCATATCTTAAACTATTATAGACATATATATACACATGCTTTGGCTGTCTTCTGTCCTTACAGAGATAGTTGCTTTGTAATATAGTGGACAGCAAAGAGCAACAAGTTACTGTGTGAGGTTAGAGGCATCAGAACTCCAGTGATTCTTGCAGATGTGGTCTGAAGTGGTGAAGAGCATCTGGTACTCATTTGGCTTTCTCTTAATCTGGGTAGTTAAATCAGCACAAGTAGTGGAAAGGTCCCATCTCTGTAAAAGGTTAGAATCATAGAATGGTTTGGGTTGGAAGGGACCTTCCAAACCATCTAGTTCCAACCCACCTACCATGATGAGGGACACCTTCCACTACACCAGGTTGCTGACAGCCCCATCCAGCCTGGCCTTGAGCACTGCCAGGGATGGGGCACCCACAGCTGCTCTGGGCAGCCTGTGCCCCTGTCTCACCACCCTCACAGTGAAGAATCTCTTTTTTATACCTAATCTAAATCTACCCTCTTTCAATTTAAAGCCATCACCCCAATATTCTTTTCCCACCTTTAATGGAAGCAGCATATGTTTAGTATGTTTTTTTACAGGACCAACAGGAAATAGAGGGTTGTTTCTTATACTTTTTTTAATTCCTGTCCAGTGCTACTAAGGCAAACCTGGCCTAGTATATAACGTGGACATAGTATTTTATAGTTTTGCTGATATTGAGCCTAGATTGTCATGTTTCAGTAAAGTGAACAGTTTTAAATGTGTATGTGATCATGATTTGAAACCCCCAACATTTCCACAGCATTTTGAAATAGTGCTTAATGTGTTAAACATTTATGCCTTGTGGTTTTGGGGTATCACAATTAGATGCCAGCAAAGCAAAACTACCATTTAAAGGTGTAAGTGTTGCTGGAGTCTTAAACCAGAAGCAAAGAACCTTTGTTTTATTTTTCATACATGAAAAATAAAAATAAAATCCATGAAACCTGAATCTCACATTATAGAGTTGGTAGAAATTATCTCATTGTCACTTCACCAGATGTGCTCTGTCAGAATCTTACAATATTTATAAAACCTTTTTTTCCTGAAAATAACTGCACTTTGTAGTAATGCCCATGCTTGGTTTTTTATGAGATTGTATCCAGGGACTTCATTTAGTGATTGTAGTATTTGATCTCTCTAAAATCTAACAGTTTCTGATGGGTTTTTCTGCTATCCTTGCTGTACATGCTAGCCTCAGACCTCTTCACAAACAAAGTGAAATGTAAATCTTACCTTCTGAAATGCCTGTGCTTTGAGAGTCAGGGTTGTTTTGTAATTTCATTTCCAGTGGCTGCACACAAGAAGGCAGCCAAGAGATGAAGCTGGGAGAAACCAGCTTATGTTGATTGTGGATTGACTGGCATAACAACTGAGCTGTGATACACAGACAAATTGCAAATAGCAGCTAAGCTTTAATTAGTTATTTTTAAAAACACTGTAAAATCTTCAAGGTATAGTTACTTACCTATTTTTACAACATAAAGAATAGTTGAAAAACCAATCCAGATTAAGGTAGTTCATAAGAATGGACAGGATTAAAATGAGTGGTTGGTGTCAGGACCTTAATTTTATACAGTTCTACAAATCTAAGGGGTTTAGATTTTGTCTGTGTCTCTTTAATAATAATATGCTATTATTACAATAGTTGTTATAAGGTCTTCTGCAGAGTCATTTCCTGGAATACTAATTGCAAGAGAGTTGTAAAAAGGTCATGGTTTTATATTTCTGTGTTTAACCAAGGTCAGGCTTCCTCTAACAACTTTTCATTGCTCAGAAGAGGGTTTATGACTGACCAAAATTTAAATGGGCATTTGTAATCTTCAATATTAAAACAATAAAACTAAGAATTCTCTTAGCCTCTCTCAGAATGTGTTTGTAGTCAGAATGTAGCGCTTGTGTTTTGCAGCAAGATCTTTTTTACCTAAACACTTTTAGTCATACACAGTTGCAGATCACTGCTGCATGAAAAGAAACTTGTAATTCTCTGTACCGCCTGCTGCATGAGAGAGAAAGTCAGTTGAACCTGTCTGGTTTGCTGAGCCTTGGAAAAGCAAACTTTTGGGGTGTTTTGTGGTGGAGACACAGTACTGTTGGAGAATATGTAGGCAATTTTTGGAATGGTTCTTTAAAGATTTTTCTTTTATTATCTTTTATTGCTTTCTCTCCTCTTCTGGGGAGAAGCAACTCCTGACTACCTTTAAAGTTCAGTTTCTCTAGCCAAAGCACGTGTTGCAGATTACAATAGCTAGATGCCAGAATGTGGTAACAGCGCTCTCTTTTACCAAAGCTTTGTCTACTTGCAGCTTGATAAACCATTGTCCATGCCAACTTCAAGTGGAATTGAGGGCACTGTATAGGAACCTCAAAGACTCTAGAGATAGAGTTTGCTGTAAGAGAAAACTATTTTTGAATGGCCATCACCATAAATGAGGTAACAGAACCTTCAGGAAATACCTGTGATAACTCTGACTACACTCTGGGTGAAGAAATAATCCCAAGCCACTGCCTTATAAGGCAGATATGTCTAACTGAGAAGTGATAGATCTGCCTCAGTAGGCAGAAAGCTACTCAGTTCATCTCCATCTTCTTAGAAGCAATTTGGTGTCATCCTTAAGAAGTCATTCCACTAACTATAAAACCATTTCAGGTACTAGCACTGACTGCAGAAGACTGTTATAAGCATTCTGACCTTCTTTCCCTTCCCTCCAGCCCATATAGTGAGAGCACTATAAGTTAAGTTTTCAGCCCTGAGGGAACTGTGAATAGTTGCAGCCATGCTTGCTGAGATGGTTTTATGGGAATACAAGAAAGACAAGGTCGTGTGCATGACCCCGAATATCACTGCTCATTTGCATCTGCAATTACAGTAGCATCCACAGTTAACACATTCTTCTCACAGAACCATGTTTGGTGCAGATTTTTTTACTATTACTGTGGAGAAGTCTTCTGCTTCCATCACTGGAATTACAACCTTTCCTGTGCAATTTTATGTGTGTATATTTTTATAGTAACTTAAGGTGCAGGGTGAGACTCATCTCACCTAAGTGATTGGGGCTACTTGAAAGTTCTATGGCAGTAAGCAGCATTTTCCAGCAAAGCTTACTTTAGGGAGTCTTAAAAAAAAAAAAAGCAAGCAAGCCAGTCAAGTCAGTCAACTTCCTTTTTTTTTCTGGCTTCCTAATATTTATGCATCATTCTAATTTTTTCATTTATAGATTCTGTCTGTAACTGCTACAGATCATGAGAAATCAGAACTTTTAGATTGTATGACTATAATAACTCACTCAAGCCCTTCCTTTATCATCTATGCTGAGGCTAAAATGGGTGTATTTGCAATGATGAAAAGAGATTAAATCCTGTTCCTAGAGAATACAAGCTTTAATTATAAGTATTGAGTGCTTTTACACTTTCCCCAAAGGTTAGAAATTTAGCTTAAATATGATAGAATATGAATCTTTTGAGGGACAGGTGTGCTGTAAAGCTTAGTTAATTTTATTTCATGTAATATTTTTAACTGAATTTAAAACTCTTCTGAAACGTACTCTTGGGCTTTTAACCAAATGTCTGTAACAGAGTGAGTTTATGTGTTCACAAAAATGCCTGTAGAATTATTCTAGCACTTCTTTATGCAATAACATCCTGTCAATATATACATTTTTTCATGAAGGTGCATGTTATTTGTAAAAGCGTGAAAGACATGGCAGTTGATATGGCATAGGATTGCAGGTAAAAAAAAAAAGTAAAGTAGAACTGTGATTTTGAGGGATTAGCAGAGTCACTGTTAGAACTTCTCATCAAATTTGTTAAGGGTATTCTTGGAAACTGTCTTTTACAGCCATCTATTCAATGCAACCAATGGACCGGAGAAAAAAGACCTAATGAGCAAAGATTAATGTTTTGAAATTCCCAGATATTCAAAGGGTTGTCGAGATGCAAATACTAAAAAATAACAACTTTTATTTCTATTTGAAAGACCTCAAAGTGTTCCACAAAATAAAATTCCCAAAGTATGTAATACTGTGAAATAAATAATGTGGTGGTCTGGAGTATTCAGTGTTTCACAATAATACAGCACTGCAGACAACTTAGAACATACTTCTTACTGGTTCTGGTTTGGGCTCAAGTCCTAGTGGTTATGGGCAACACTGAGCAGCGTTAGGGACTCAAGATACACAAGCCTGTGAAGTGAATCTTCCCTTGAGTTTTCCTTAAACAGTCCAAATCCACAGAAAGGGCTTTGAACCCAGAAAGCAAAGTTTTGCTAGAAAAGAAAATAATTAATTTAAACTCTTGAGCATGACAAGAATAGAAACAGGAGAGAGTTCTAACAAATTCCCTTCTGCCAGCTTCATCCTGGGAAGTTGAGCACTTTCCTTCAGGCTTCAAGATCTCCAAGTTCATCAACTTCTAAATAGTATACTGAAAATGTTAAAAGAAACTCAGCACAGTCCCTTTTGGGTCCCTAGGTAATGTTTTTCTTCCTTGCCTTTGAGGCTTAGCTATGATCTCTCCGTGTTCTTACCAGCAGATTCCCAGTCCCTGTACTTTCTCAGTTTTCCTGCTGTGTCTCCCAGTGTGGAAGCTGTGGCTCTGGCTGAGGAATGTGGTCGATTTCTTTCAGCTGATCATACTTACTCATTATGAAAGATGGAGCTGTTTTTTCTCTTCTTCAGTGCACCTGAACCCATGCACAGCAACTACAATAATGCAAACCATTAGTTTTATTTGTTGACCAGCCACCACTTTTTAAAAGAACTTAAATTAATGCATCAGTTGGAAAAAAGTAGTCAGACACATTTGATGGAAGAGGACTAAGAAGTCTTAATGCTCCTGAGCCATGAGTTGTAAATGAGGGGAATATTGTGGTTCTTAGCCTTGATGTACAAGGAACTGTGAGGAGAATCCTGGGTTGAGATCTGTCCTAAATGTGGTGCAAGAGTTTCTAGACTTGTCCTTCTAAGCCATGAGGTCATAAGTCTTGTAGTATTTGTGTATCTTGTTTATTCTGATTTTTCAAGGTTTTCAGATAAATACATGAATTTAAATCTGTGTCCTTGTGTGGTTAAGAGGGGGTTGGGTTTTGGGGGGTTTATTACATTGTGAAAATGCAGTGGATTACAAAAGGGTTCGTTAAGGAAGGCTCATAAGAATTGTTCATACAGTGGAATATAGAATTTCAAGAAATACAGCAACTTGTAAAATATTATCTATCTTGACAAAAGGACACTGGCAAATGAATAAGTAAACAGAATAAACATAATAAGGAGAAATCAGTGAAACAGAAAATGTGTACGATTCTGTATCCGGAATCAAAAATTTATTTATGAAAAGGCATTCAGCAGTCACTGTCAGACACCAGCATTTTTGCAGACTAACGCTGGATATGGTGCCATATTTCTGCATTTTCAGATGCTTATGCCACTGTGGAAAAACTGAAGACGTAGGCAGCCACTACTGATGCCTGATTTTTAAAACAAGATGTTCCACAAGGAACCAATATGGGCTTGTTTACTGTGGATTTATGTTGTGTTTCTGTATCCTCCCTGCTGTGAGTTCAAATCTCCTCATGGACTTCCACCTTCCATAGTGCCTCCTGTTTCTCCTTTTCACTCCCATAACCCTCGCTTCACTTTTCACCCTTACACCATATAAAAGTCATCCGCATCTGGTCAAAAGGCAGCAAATGCTATAACTGGGTCAGAGATAACCAGGCAAGCAGAACAAACAGAACAAAAACCAGAGCTCGTGTTACAGCCTTTTTGGCTCCTCCAGAGGACACAGCAGTCGGGTCTTTCTCTCTCTTCCCTGCTCTATTCAGATGCTGATTCAAAAAGAATTTATGGGAGCATTGGTTCTTTCCAATTTTTACTGATGTGGAGTATGTATTTGAAATTGGCCAGCAGTTCAAAAAGTGGAGGGAAAAAAAAAAAAAAAGGTTGGGGTGAGAATGGTGAGGACAGGCAGATAATCCAAGTAATTTTGTAAGACATCGTTGGAAACCAGGCTAAAATAGAACAAAGCTAAGCTTCATAAAAACAGGTTTTAACCTGTCTTCAGTTAAACCATTTCTTACATATAATTACACTATATATGATCACTGTTGATATGTGTAAAGTTTATTCAGTGAGTTTTCCTGTAAAAACTCCAGCTCTTTGAAGTTCCTGTTCCAGTTGTACCAGATGAAGTGAAAGTTTCCTTTTCCAAAGTTCAGTTTACCCTGAGTCTTTACTTTATTGATTTTTTTTTTTGTTGTTTTTCCTGTTTATTGCCCCATAGGAGCAGTCTCACAGGTGCTGGACAGCCTGGAAGAAATTCATGCACTTACAGACTGCAGTGAAAAAGATTTAGATTTTCTTCACAGTGTTTTCCAGGATCAGCATCTTCACACACTACTAGATGTAAGTTTTCTGTAATAAACAATTTGAAACCGTTTCTGTATGTGTTGTTCATTGGATAATATTTTGCTTTATCCTGAATATATTCCCTTTTGTTTCATATCCAAATGGTTTTATTTAGGTGTGGAATGTAATAATCAGCTAGCACTTTACACAAAAATACGGTTTAGGACGATACATACAGAATATTTTAGAATATATAAGGGATTAATGGATTAGTTTGAATTACTAACTGCTATAAAATAATTTCTCAGAATAGGCTTTTTTCTTTTGATAAGGGCTGAATTTTTTAATTTAAATGTGAATTGTAACTTTTGAACTGTAACAGATTCATTCCTTTTTTATTATTTTTAAGTAGTGTAATAATCTTAGATCCGTTCTATGGGTATTCTTACAAGTATGACATTTTTTGTGTGAAATACCTAGGTATGCTTATTTCTGTCCTATGCTTGAACACAGTATGTAATAGGCTCAGTCATTTAAATCTTCTGTGGTTCATGAGAGCTATTACTCCATAAGGCAGCAATGGGGATTCCACAAGGAAGCGTGCAAAAATTACAAAGCTAGAAGATAAAGGTTGGTGCCTCCTAGTAGGCATAATAAGGATCTGGTTCCTGTTTCTTCACTGTCTGGCTACACGTACAGATCAACTGTGATATCACATGGTTCATAGATATTTTATTTTTTTTTTCTTCCAGAAAACTGAAGTGCTCTATTTTGCAAAAATAATTTTGAAAAACAAGTAGTCTGGAGTTTGAGTGAAAAATGCTTGCATGCTACTTATCTTTCTGTGCCTTGAGAACTTCCTGTTTTCAAAGTTTCTTGTTATCACATGCAAAAAATCCTGTTTATATTTCCCAGTAGTTCTTTAACCGAGGAGGCCTAACAGGCAAATACATTGTGTTTTCTCCAAAATTGTGTGTTTGGGAAAACATACATTTAGTTTTGAGGTAGAAGTATTTGCTGAACTTCAACTCTCTGCAAAAACAGGGACCTTCAGCATCACTGCAGTCTTACACTCCATCCCTTGCACTGAGTGCCATGACCCTCATTGAAGGTCAAATTCAGAAGTATATCATGCTGTCATTGGTTTCTCTGTCTACACAGCATTGGGATCTAAAATAAAAGTCAAAAAGAAGCAGAAAAAACTTTCCCTGATTTTTTTCTGGAATATATGGATACTTCATGTTGAAGACAGAGGACTTGCTTTCAGCCAAGACAAACTTTTTCTAAAGCAATCTACATGTTCCACTGAGAAGAAACTCACAATGGAACCAAATCCGCAGAGGCATAGGCTATGTCCACACTAGCAAGTACTACAACATAACAATAGCAGGTTTGTAGAGCAAAGCAGGTGACTGAGGACCCAGTGTTGACAGTTCTGTGTATTTTGAGGGCTTTTTACTTTATACTAGCTATACTGCAGTCCAGTGGACTGAAAAACCACTGGTAGGTGAACAGCATCTTCTGTTTTAGTGTCATTTGAGTGTAAATATGCTCTGGCAACACTGCGCAATGAAAACTAAAGAAAGGTACGTGGGCCTAATCAGAAGATGAATTTCAAAAATGCACTCCTGAATTAAACCAAAATGCTCATGTGGCCATATAGATGATGAACATTTTACTACTATGTCTTAAATTTAACAGCTTGGATACCTCTAGTGAATATCACAAATCCAAAAAGATGTCTATGCTTTTTACCCAGTGAAAGACATGCAGGAGTAGGAGTCATTTCTGCTATCTGATCTGCAGGTAGATGATTATGGTTGCAGAAACTAAAGAGTTTCTGAAAAATTGTTGAATGCCTTAGTTCCTAAATGCAGCTTTGCAGGGTTTTGATCTGAATGTAAACGGTGCCATATAGTTCCTTTGATGTCCAAACTCTTTAAAACGTACACTTCTTACCATTTATTTAGTGATTAGTGGGCCACCTGGATTCTGTGCATCCTTCAACTTTAAATAATTTGAGTGAGCACGTATGTCCTTCCAGAAGAGGACCCAGCTGCAGGGTTCTGAACTTGCCTGTTTGGGCAAAGCTGCTCCACAACGTAGCTGCCTGCAGGACTTGAGGAACCAGAGATAGTTAGCTGTTAAGTGATGAGGGCATTGCTCTGGCACAAGACTGCAGTTCTAATCTTTGTTCTTGATAATTGTTTATATATTTTACATTAAACAGTCATGTTCCAGATGCTTAAATCGCTCTGTCTTTTTATGTTGCATACTGCAGTATAGAAAGTTAATCAGATAGTGTGAACAAGAAATAAAAACCTGTACAGGAAGAGAATAACATGAGTGTAATAATAAAGAGCCAAAACACTTGTGTCATTCATGCAGAAAGGTTTTCGATATATATTAACCATTATTATGTTGTGAAATAACTTCTTGGGCTTTGGTAAACCAGATGGCCTTAGTGTATTTTGCTGTATGACAGGTCTACCAGATGTTAACTCATGCTTCTGCAATGCTTCTACTTCTTTCTGTTCTTTACAGTACCTGTCTGGTTCATAGTACTTCACTAATGACCTATTATTTCTGTAATGGTCTTTTATAGCCTTTTAAACAAGAAAAAAATGCAATTAATTCATACCATTTGCCATTCTTTTACTTTAAAGTCATGGTCTTACATTTAGACAGAAGGGGTACTTTTAAATGCACACTATAATAAAATATTTGTGAGAACAAAACACTATCAAAAAGCATTTTTGTTTTATTATGCTATGTGGAAGGGGGATGATAGAATCTTCCCAAAGATACTTTGATTAGAATAATACCAAATACAATTCTAAAAGATTGCAGTGCCGTGAAATACATACTTGAAAGACTGAAACAAGTTGCAAACAGTATTATTTGAAAGGATAGCTTTTTCATTTGAGTAACTTGAATGTCGGAGACTGGTTTCTGTTTATGCATTGATACTATTCCAGTTTCTTTCAGAACTCTGAAAAATCATCAGTTGTACTTGGATGAAGTTCTGTCAGGGAAACTGTTTATTCCTCTCAGAGTATCTGGGATTAATGAGGCCACTAGAACAAGTCACCTGTAAAGCATTATATTCCACTAAGTAGGAATTTTCTAATTTGTTGTAAAGTTGTGGCTGTCGCTTTGTATTAAAACTACTGTTCCTCTTCCTTGGCCTTTTTCCACAGTTAAATTTGTTTTCATGTTCCTACTCTTTCTCAAGAGTCATCCTTATTTTTAGATTAGGCACATGATTATAAATCACTGCTGCTGCTGAAATACCTTCTTTTGCTTCTAAACTAACTTTCTGAAAGCAAAAAAAAGACAGACAATCTTTGTGTTAAGAGTGCAAGTTTCCCACATGTTGGTTTTTCCAGGTAATATAGATCACAAAATAGAAGTCTTCTTTCTCAGTAATTCATTAACTTAGGTGCTGTGAGGACAGGCACCTCTGAAGGCCATAGAAAGCAGGATTCCTATTATTCCATCAGTTGTTTTTAATTGATTCATTTATGTATGTCGGTTTAGATAGCTATCTTAAGACCGTCTTCCACTTTACTTGGGTGCCAAAGCTGTTCAAACAAAGTGGGGGAAAGGTGCCAGCTACTTACAAAGTAATTTATATTCACTCTGGGCCAAATCCTGCAATACACCAGCATATCCTCATGTGGGCATATTGAATAGTTTCATTGTCTGATTTTTTTCATCAATTTAAAGAATCCCTCTATTGTGTTGAGTGGATTTTCCCTTTACAAAGAGTAAAGAAAAGGGCCTTCTAGAAGCAACCATTTAAAAATACCCACTACCTAAAAAAAATTTACTGATTAATAATTGATCTTCCTTGTAAAGTAAAAGAGTAACTTTGGGTTGGACAGATTATTTTTTTTTCTTGCTTCTGTTAGAAATGTGATGATCAAAATTTTAGTGAATGCTGTAGGGCATTCCTCTGTGTGACTTAGAACTGTCTGGGTTTATGCCTATATAAAGCTTTACAGAGCGTTTCATTCTGGTATCCAATTTAGATCGTGAAGAATGTAATAAAGTTAAATAAAGGATATAAATAACTTTATGGAAAAACAGAGTTAAATTTAAGTAGTGAAACAGCTTTTTATTACCACTGACAGATTTTTAGAACACTTATCAAATACATGAATTAAGATATTTTTTTTTATTGATTTTCATGGAAGAGATCCTAGGAGGCATTGCTGTCTTATGTCAGCAGTTCTGATAAAGTAGTTGGAAATAAATATGAAGGGGTTACTAATTTTGGAGGCATTGGTGTTTGGCTATTTTCTGTATCATGTCAAAAG
This sequence comes from Falco biarmicus, assembly GCF_023638135.1. Classification (NCBI taxonomy): domain Eukaryota; kingdom Metazoa; phylum Chordata; class Aves; order Falconiformes; family Falconidae; genus Falco; species Falco biarmicus. Next base: position 82,550,809 of record NC_079289.1, read on the forward strand.
CTTTTACTTAATGATTATTTGTTTTGAAAAGTATACTGGGCTTCAAGGTTGTGCCTAATGGGGAAGATCTTCACATATTGTATTTCATCTCTATCGGTACATCAAAGGAAGCAAGGTTTGCTAAAAAGTAAAACCAGAAGCTGCTGTTTTCTGCAGCTGCTGACATTGAAGGAGACAAGAGAAATCATTTTCCTGTTGAGTCAAGTAGTTTGGTCACCTCTCCAGGGACACTTTCTGTGGGTGATTCTGAATGCAGATGTCGTTTGATTTACAAGTGAGATTTTTGCTCAGCAGGAGAACAATATCAGCTTTTGTGTGTCTGGGGCCTCTCTATGCTACTGGCTTTGTCTGAGTCTGTCTGTCCTGAGTCAGATAGTTCTCTAGCCTGATATCTTTTGGATGTTAGCTTGAGAAGTTCATTACATTATTTTCGTAGATGGAATCGTTAAGGTAAGTCTTGTTATTTCTGTGAGTCTTATCTGTGATAGAAGCATTATGAACTTTTAAAGAAGTTTATTTTACCTTTTGCTGGCATAGCATATTACACACATATGATTTTAACTAAATGGAGTTAAATACATTTTGGAGTAGCTATATGTATCATACCTATATGTGTAGCCACTTCTTCCCTTTAGAGTTTAAATTATATTCACAGTGCATTTAAGAGAATCTTCCTTTTATGTCTCCTGTCCTCTGCTGCCAATAGTAATGTTTCAAAGGAGCACACATCCGTGCACACTTCAGAGTTCCCTTAGTATTTCTTTTGTACTCAGTCATCCAAACAGATTTGGTCCTGAAGTAAGTCCAGACTTTTAAGGAAACTTATTTTCTCTCTTGCTAGAATGAATGTTGTTGGGACCTCAGCTTAGCCTCTCAGATGGCTGGCTAAAGCTTTCTGCTGGAGTTGTTTTGGATTGTTCTGTTTACTCTCTCAAGTGTTGGATGTTGGCACAGTAATTGCAAACAATTTTTGTAGAAGTAACAGTTACTCAGCAGTGTCCAGCCATGGCTGATACGGTAGTTCTCTATGTGAAAATGTTTTAAACTCTTCATACATTTATCCCTGATTTGCTTTTTTCTGAGCAGTGTATTAATTTCACAGTTCTGTTACATACTTTGGAGAAAAACAAGGCAAGAGACATTTTGATTTCTATTTTCCAGGACGTTTTAATTTCCTTCTTCCTTTCTTTTCTTTTAAATCACAAGTAGGCTGGTGGAATATATATCATATGATACAGAAAATAAAAGCAGCTGTGTATAAAAAGCTCAAATATTTTCCTGAATCATCTATTTTTTCTAAGTTTTTATTTGAATAAGAATGGCTTTCTATGTGCATCACATAATGTGGTTCATGTTTTTTGGATCAAGATTGGTCCTTACTGTCTTGAATACTGATTATGTTAAAACTAGTAAGTGGGACATGTTTTAGTGAAACATGAATACATTTCTTTTGCAGAAACAGATCAGAAAGTGTATGTATGCTAGATGTCTTGCTAAACTCCCTCAGAACATGTTATGCTTATGGGAAATAATCTTTTCCCATTTTTTAAAATGCCTTGTTTTCCTATTTTTAATTATTCTTTAATTGATATCTTTGTAAGACAAAAGCAAATGGAAAATATTTCTTAAAAAAAAAAAATTAAAAAAAAAAGAAGAAACTATGTTGGCAGGAAGGCACCTTGCTATTTGGGGAATCAAATCTGGCTTTTATCCCAGTCCAGCAGAGGCAGCGTGCTCAGCCCCAGGGAGTGGGAGGGACTGTCTCACTGCAATGGAAGCTCCTTTCCCCAGTAGTGTAGAAGGAGCAATGACCAAGCCTTAGGGAGAACTGAAGAATTCCTTCAGCAGGTGGGCTGGATCGTCATCGCCAGTGCAGTATGCTTTTTGTCTAAAAGGTAACTTCTCCTCAAGGCCATATCTGAAAGAACACTAAAAGCAGAGGCTGTTCTAGAATTTCTTCTGTATTATTTCATAATCATTTTCTAAAATACCTTCCATTTTCAACTTGCTCTATACCTTTGCATTTCATTTTCTCTGTTCTTTGGATATGTAGTTCACTGTGCTAGTCAGCATCATCTCATTGTTTTCTTGTTCTTCCTGTTTCTCTGTCTTATAAATTTATAGAGAGAATCAGTCTTAATTTAATTTAGTCTTCCAAGCAGAAACCATTTTTGTTTCATGATAATATATTATATAATACTGATATATGACTGCATCTCTTAAACACAAGACTAATACAAATAAGAATTAACAGTAACTTTTTTATTGCTTAAGGTTCATTTTTGAGAAGTTTATCCACCACTTTCCAACAATGCAAAATTCTGGGTCACATTACGTAACACTGTGATAGTTGCTTTGTTACACTTAAACTGTTTTCTTTCTAACTAACGTTCCATCATTTCTGAGTATTTATAAGGATACTACTGCTGTGGTGAATCATCAAGTGAAATGCAGCTTAGTAAAGTATGTACTTCAAATGAGAATTACACTATTTAGCCTATTCCTCTTGACCTAATGTTATCCTTCCTGTGTCAGTGGTGTGTCATTGTGTCTGTGCAAGTGTGTGTGTGTCTGTGTGCACCAACATATCTTACGCCAAGAGTATAAACCCATAGACTTATTTTTAGTATGTGGAATTAGAAATTCCCTTGATTGCAGTGTATTTTTATCTTATTGGGCCCTGATCTGTCAAAGAACACTTGAATTATATTCCTGGCACTTGTAGAACATTTAATTAACTTCACTGATACTGTTTTAAGAGCATCGTTTTCATATTCGACTTTCTGTATTTTCTTCACTTCTTTTTATGTTGAATATAGTTCAAGTTAGTTGCAATTCATTTTTAACCATAAAGGCTACCTCTCTGGGTGGTGGGTTTTTTTTCATATAAAACTTAAGATTCTCAGATTTATTACTTCTCCAGGAGCTTGGGACTTACTGTGAGAAATTACAAAAATAAAGAAATGCTACAGTGCGTGGGATACACTCCACAAATCTTGAATAACACTTCTGCTTTGTTGATACTGGGAGCTTTCTTCAGAATAATATTTCACACTTAGTTTACATTAAAATAACCAAAGGCAATATACTAACTGCCCAGTAAGTCATGCTTCTATCTTTGAAGACAGTCAGGCCTCACTGTCTCCTACTTCAGTGATTCAAGTAGCTGGCTGGTACATGTTGAACTATTATTTGTACTAATGAGCTCATTGCAGTACATTTTTATTCTCAGTATATCATTACATTGCAAGATATGCTCAATAACACAAAGCAGGTGAGAAGCTGTGTTCATTGCCAACCCTCTGTAATCATTGTGGATTTTTATAGTTTTATATGGATTCTATAGCCCGCTGGAATGAGGTTCATGGTCATTAGCATCTTTTCTTCAAGATGGAGATCTAACTCTGAAGAATTAATTCAACTGACAGAATTGGGAATGATGCCTGTTTAGGCTTCACCTGAGACTATAGTTTGTGGTATAGGTCATTAGTCCATATTGGAAGGGGGGCACAAGACAGAAGCAAATATTATTCTGTGGGGTGTATCAAGGTGTTGTCCATGTAACATTACCCATTTTGTAGCCCTGTGTTGAGGGATTAGTTTTCCCTGGTTCTTATAGAATTATAGGATGATTTAGGTTGGAAAAGACCTTTAAGATCAAGTCCAACCATTAACCTAACATTGCCAAGTCCACCACTAAACCATGTCCCTAAGCACCACATCTACAAGTCTTTAAATACCTCCAGGGATGGTGAATCAACCATGTCTCTGGGCAGCTTCTTCCAATGCTTGACAGCCCTTTCAGTGAAGAAATTTTTCCCAGTATCCAATCATAACCTCCCCTGGCACAACTTGAGGCTGTTTCCTCCTGTTGTATCACTTGTTACTTGGGAGAGAAGACCAACACCCACCTGTCTACAGCCTCTTTTCAGGACTACCTGTAGCGAGTGAGAAGGTCTCCCCTGAGCTTCTTTTTCTCCAGGCTAAACAACCCCAGTTCCCTTAGCTGGTCCTCATAAGGCTTGTTCTCTAGACCCTTCACCAGCTTCATCACCCTTCCCTGGACTCACTTCAGCACCTCCATGTCTTTTATGTTTCCTTTTTTCTGATTAGCTGCGTGGTGTCATCTTAAAAGGTGGTTTGCCTTGTTTTTATTAAGATCGGTTTCAATTAGATATCTGATGCAGAAAAAAAAGTGACTATATTATTAAATAACGGGATTTTTGTGTCCTTGAAATTACAAATATGTTAAAGTACCTTGTAAAGTAATGATCTGAGCCCATGCCTTTCACAACAGTACTACTGGTACACTCCAGAGTGAGAGTGGGTTTTTTTAGAATTTCATTGTGTTGATTTTCTGACTGATGTGCTAGTTTTCTTGGCACTGCTGTGTGCAAAGCAGTACCTTTATCTCATCCTGATTTTATTTCTTTCATCTTTCCAAAATAAGTTAAAATGTTTGCAATGTGAACAGAAAAAAATCTGGTTTATGATACAAGAATGGAGTTAAGACTCAAAAAAAGTTGGCTGGAGGGACTTGTGGCAGAATTCCTGAAGTAAAAAAGGATTAAATGGCATACTGAAGATGTCTTGTAGTGGAGGACTGAAGGGTACCCTGGATATCTGCAGTCAGCTTATGGCAGCAGCAATTTGAGTGCTCATTTGAGTAGGCAGGAAAACATCTTAGTCAGTCTACTGAAATCTAAATCATTTTTGTTTTGTCACTATGATTTTAAAGTGTAGAATGTGTTTATTTAAAGTTATTCCATCCCACTTTCCAATCTGAGAGAACATGTGTTTGCCTACATGTATCACATATGATCTTGAATTTCCCTTAATTGCAACCTCTTCCTCTTTGGCAGGATACGTACGTGTAACTGTCTGGTGTATCTTAACATCAGCTAGCACTTGTTGAGAAGTGCAGCTTCTACAGTCAAGAAAATTTATGAGGAGTATTAATGTGAGTTTTTTTCAAAATATGAGACAAATTACTAGGTTGGAGTCCTAATTTATGGTGAAATGTAATGCTGTCAGATACTGGAGTCTGGATTCATTATACATGAACGAGGCATTTAGGGGCACATGAAGTTAAATAGAAAAAAATAATGTCTTGTGTGATTTTGAGGAGTAGCATACCTGTTCATTATCGGTACTTCTGTGACACAATTAAAAACTTATTGGTAAATATGAAGCAAATCAAGGGGCACAATTTAAATGAATGGTTGGGGGGAAGAACGCACACGCTGCAGTTTATTTTGTAAGAATACAGTGCTTTCCTTAGCTCTTTCACCTCTGGAGTGTGAAGGCTTTGAATTTAGATTAAGTGCATAGCACATGGTAATTTCTACTAAAAAGGAATACATTCTACAATACAGCTAAAATTTGTTCAAAGCTCATGTATGCTGAAAGTAAAAACAAATAGAACATACAAGTCAGATATTACTGAACAGCTTGGCATTTGACCATGTGGTCTGAACCAGTATAAGCATAAGCATGTCTTTGAATCTGCTTTTAACTGTAGCAGTTTAAAAAATAAAATTAGATCAAAGGTTGATTTAGAACTGTGAAAATATTTGATGTTCTATGAAGACTGTAAAAAGCAATATGCTGTGTAATACACGTAAGTAGAAATATTTCTTTTATCATTTTAAATGCTAAAATTGCTGCCTGTCCAATCTAGCAGTGTAAGAACTGCAATTAAAAAATTATTACACCCACATGCATAAGCACAGTGTATGGATCTGCACAGATCTGTATAGTCTTAGTTTCAGATTTGCACTTTGTGTAACCTCCCCACAGTTCATAGCTGCCTGTAGTTTCACTACAGGATTGTAACCTATGTAGAGAATCTAAGCTTGGATACATTTTCACTTTTAGAAATTTTGATCAAAAAATAGATACAACAGATATCCCAACACTTAGCTACATAACAGAATGGAAAAGCTTTTCAGTGCTCGATACCTTAACCTTCAAGTTCCCCTGGCATTGCCAAGCATACAAAATATGTCAATGCAAGATTTAGATGATAAAGTATTGAGCGGTAATGTATGTAATGCCACTTGGCATCTTTGCCTATGGCCAACACTGGTAAAAGGCTGTACGTGTTCCTTCCAACTGCCATGTAACCAAATTGCTACCAATAGACAGACGCTGTGAAGGCGGCGAGGATGCCTTTTTCTTTCTGGATGCCTGTTGGATTACTATGAAGGCAGTAGTGGCTGTGCATTTCTTAAGGGTTGGGGGGATGTATTTTCCATCTGAAAGGAAGCCTATGGTCATTTCAGGGTTCCACCTTAGTAAAACAGATACCATTATCTGTCACCTTCTCTCCTGTAATTTATATTCATCCTCAGTAGAATTAACCTTCATCATTTGTGCTTTACTAAGATGCTGTTCTGGCAACTCAGTAGGACCACATCTGACAGGCAGTGTTTGTTGTGTATAACACACTGAAGGGTCAAGGAATTTTATTCTAGCAGTTTTTGAAGTAGATCAGTTAATGTATTTCCTCCTTCTCCAGCAGTAAAGACACTGACCACTAAGAAACACATAGTATCCTCTGCATGCATCAGAAATGTGGTCGTTAATAACCTGTTAACATGTATTAGACATTTTCCATTTGGCATTTAGCTTCATTGGTGCGTCAGTTTTGCATGGTCAGAATTTCAGGTTTTGTGTATGCAATACAATGAAATTTGTCATTCTTACTCTCTAGAAGACAACTGTTTGCTAATCAAGTGCATTGGAAATTGAACTAATGCACAGAGAAGAACGTTTTGCCCAGTTTGGTTAGGTGTCCTCTCCTCTCTTCTTCCCTCAGAAAGTTAAGTTCTTGATTTAAAATAAAACAAGTGAAGAAACCCAAATGTAGAATGGTCCCAGAAAAAGGAAGCAGCTTGGAGTACAATTTTAAATTCCATAGGGTTGATTGAGTTTACCTGACATTTTGTCTTACCTGTTGTTGTAGGTAAAGGTGTAAGAAAATCTGTGTTTATGTTCATTTCTGACACAGACAGCAGTAAGTGTAACTCAGTTCTGCAAGTAGCTCATTATGAGTGTGTAAAAATACAGATGACTTAAAACCAAGTTGCAGTTGGCCTATGTTTTGCAAATAAAAGTTCCTCTAAAAATTAAAAGAAGAATATGTGTATTTCAGTTCTATCACATAAATAATCAAAATTAAAGTGAAATTCAGGGGTTTTTTTGCTACTTTACGGATTTTTTTACATAAAAGATAATTCATGTGTTGCATGAATGTGAATATGTAGAAGGAAATTGAGTATTTCAAATTAGCATAACCTCTGTCAGGTGTACTGAAAGTCTGAGTGCCTGAAGTAACAAGCTGCAGTGATGACTGTTCTGTGGCATGACAGAAACACACACTTGTCTGTTCAAATAGAATTTATGTACTGATTCAGACTGTCTTATTCAGTGGATACTGTGGCACGGAATCTTTGTTTTAGTTGATAAACTACTTCCTGAAACCTTCTTTTGAGGTAGTTTTGTTCACTCTTTAATTGCACAGCATTTCAGTGTGTAAGGAACTTGAATGCAGAGGTTGATCGTACTCCTGTTCTACAATAAGTGTATCACGCAGAACAAAGCTTGAAGCTGTGGAGGGCTGTAATCTGTAATGCTCTAGAAGTCACAAAGTAGTCTCAAGTATGCTTCGGACTTTCATACAGGAGAGGACTGTAACATGCGCTGTAAAATTATGCTGGGAAATTAATTTTAGGTCACTGGTGCTAAAATAGTAAGTGAGCTTCAGGCACAGCCCTTAACAGTGAAAAACAGAAGGTTTAAAAGAACAAACTGTTTTAAAACTAAGATAAAGCCCCTGCTGACTGACCTTGTTATTCAGTGTGTTTTCCAGTAGGAATTGTTACCCTCGGGGGTGTGTTTCCTTGAGGGCGTAGAATCCCAAGGAAAGAGGCACCCATGGAAAGGCTGTAACATTTTGCATAGAAAAGGAGATGTGAAGCAGAACTGGCAGAAGAAAGAATTAATTGGTCTATCAATTATCTAATTGGCTCTTTCATTTTAAAGCTTCTTTGATATTACTGCTTGTGAATATTTCATTCAGTAGGTCATGGATTTCCCTCAGACCTGCAGCACATGAAACCTCTGGGGTAAATGGAGTACCACGGCAGGGAGCTGGGAAAGGTAACAGAGCCACAAGCCTATTTGTTACTAACTGTTGCTGTGCAAGGGGCAGCACCTCCACCCGAGACTTTTTACATGGTACAAAAACCTAAAAAGCAATGAAAAACAGTCCTCTAATATCACTGTGTCGCATGTGGTTGTATTGTTATCCTGCTTTCAGCTGGGATAGAGTTAATTTTCTTCCTTAGTTGCCAGCTGGAGTTAAACCATGACAGTCCTTCAGAAAGCAAAAGTCAAATATAGAAGGACATGTTTCATTGATTATTTTTAGATGTTTCAATTCAGGGATTTAATATTTGAGGCTGGAAACCCAGTATCTGCCTTCCCAAATAGTAACTGAATCCTCACAAAACGTGTATTTGTGTTGAAAGATCATGGGGGTTTGTGCTCTAGCAGGTCAGTAGCTCTTGTTTTAACAAAAGTTTCTCATTTGCATCACAGAAACTTCCAGAGTTTGGGTAGATAAAATAACTTACTGATTACATTGTGTGACTTAATTTTGATTACATTCAAGGTTAGTTAGAGAGTGAGGCTAAATGTCTGCCGGTCGGGGATGTATCTAAACTTTTAAGTGTTGACGTTGAATGGGGGATGTGTTTGGACAGTATTCTGACTCCTCTTACAGGAAATGGTTAAAAAGGAATTTCTGCGCATCTGAAAAACTAGTCAGAAGAGAAGAGTTTGTTGTTTTGTCTGCCTGCCTGATTGTGGATTAGGCTTTGGGCTGTCTGCTTTAAATATCAGAAGAAAGGAGTTCCCTTTGTACAGGCAGAAGACAAAAAGTCTTGACTCCTAGGAAAGCTTGTGGACTGATACTGCTACTTGACTTGTGGGTATTCTTTTCATAGTACTTATGTTCTAGCATGCAAAATTTAAAGCAAAACTCGTCTTTTCAAGAAGCAGTACTATTCTGTTAATTAGCTATAATGTCAATTTATGTTTGCTATATCAAGTTTGGTTAATATATCAATTATGATTGCTAAGTTTTTCTGAAGAAAGCTCTTAATTTTGGTCTTCTGTGCAGCAAATGTAGAAGAACTGGTACTGAGGAGTGAGACTGAGATGCAAAGTATTCCAAAGTCTGAAAATTCCAAAGGTTACAATTGCTGTGGCATTTTACAACATTTTTTTTAATTATTAGAAAATTTTAATTATGTTTGTGCTTATTGCTGAGTTAAATTGTTGGAGGTTGGGCTACTGGAGTGAGGGCACAGTTATTTGCTGGAAAATAGAGCATCCCAGCAAAAAGAAACCCCATCATTAGGGCACATACAGATTTTGCCCTGCTGAAAGTCTGTTGGCATTACATACAAAAGTATTCTGTTGAGGACAGTGAAGAATGAACCAGTTCATTCTGTTCCAGAAGAAACCACCGTTGGTATGGTCCCTGAAGGAGGTAGAGTTGCAAGGCTGCCTAAAGACAACAGCACTGTAAACAGGCTGGTGTGCTGTGATTAAAAATGTGTAGCTAACTGCACATAGTAATGTGTTCTGTACTGCAGGAGTACATAAAGCCTGGCTGTAATTGTCATTAATGTTTACTTTAATCTATGATGTGTGCAAGCATGTTTTATTCAGAATTTTCGTAAACATTTTGTAAAAATTTTCATGTAAATGTGTGTTAGATTCATATGTCCAAGGGAACAAACGTTCTTAGTGTGTCTAAGTGAAACCTCTGAATTCAGATGCTTTCAGAAATGAACTATAGAGCTGTAAATTCCTTCTTCTAAATTGCTTCTGCTATAGCTATTCAAGTGCAAAAGTATTTGAAAAGTATTGCAAAACAGTCTTTTTTCAAAGACAGCAAAGAAGGTAGGACTGCTTCACCAGTTCTGGTACATTAATGCATTGTATAAATTCCTGCTTCTCTTACCAGCTTCTGCTATGTTCTGCTGGAAAGCTTCTAATCATCTTCAGTAAAGACTAATTATTGTTGGAGTTATGTGGGTTTTTTTAAATAGGCTTAATAACATAATGCTAAAAAATTCTGTTCGGACTGAACACACAATTACTAAAATTGGAAATAAGAAATACAAAGTATCTTCTGGATTTGTCCTTGTGTTTATATGAGTGCATACCAAACAAGAGACAGTTTAGAACCAGGCCTTTGTTTTTAATATCCAGAAAAATTCTGTGAAAGCATTATTGAAATGGTATATTGAAGAAATTAAAATATAAAGCAACTACTAAAAGGTACTAATACTTCCTTTGTTTCTGGGTTTACTTTTTATCACTTCATATGTTTTTAAAGGTATGGATCTTGGTTGTATGTTCCTATTTCTGCTTTGACTACATAAACAGTTAATGTAGAAACAGTACTTCTGATACAATCTTGTACATAATATTATTTTAATTTCTCCTAAGGATCCATTAGAAATACATAATGACATGTGAACCTGGGCAAGATAAATGGTTCATGGGGTATTGCTGTACATGTATTTATAGATTTGAAAACAGTTTTGTCATTTTACTGTCTTCAATGTGTAATAATTGCATTTGTCTTGTGTATTGTAATTTGTGCCACTACTCTCCAAAATAATTGAGTATTGTAATGCATTATACCAGAGAGAAATTGCATAGCCTGAACAAAAGGTTATTTCCAGATGAGATATGAAAATAGACACTGAGACAGTTTGGTGACAATACTGATTGTCTCCACTAGGAAATTTCCTGTTGCTAACATCAAATGTCAGTGATAAGTACAGCTGTTCTGTTGTTAAAAAGCAATTTAAAACAGCTTTTAGTCAAGACAGTGTTCACCATCATTTCAGTAACTACAACTAAAACTTAAGAATTTGTGGGCCATCTATGAAAAGACAAAATAACCTTGATGTCATCAAAGCCATGGTCAGCTCCTGTTTTAAAAGTAATTAGGAGCACAGTGATAGTAACAACTACCTGAACATCTACAGTGTGCTTTAAAAAATTGTGCAGGAATTGACAAACTATGGTTTTCTTTATGTCATTTGAATTTTTTCATGTGGAAATCTTCTTTGACCATTAATAACTTCACATACAAAAAATAAACCTTCCACTACTGCTGTTGACTCCCTTTAGGATAATTCATAAAACACCAGTTTTATTGGTATAGATATAATTTTTCAATAAATTACAAAATAAATTATTTACACTGAAATTTTAAAGCTTAATCTATTTCTTAGGGAATAGGTGGCTATGAGAAGCAATTTTAATTATGTAGCCTGGTCCCCTTGTAAGCTAAAAACTCCGTGAACTAATTGAATTAGAGTATGCCATTTCAAAAATGTTTGTTTCTGATATTTTAAAAATTTTCAGGAAAGTATATCCATTACACACTTAATTACCTGGAATATTGACATTTGTGCTTTAATTCTACTCTGAAGTTCTTCTGACTACTTCCTTTTACTTGGATCATGTGATAGTTTTGTCATTTAAACTGACTTCCCTTATTATCAAACCTCTGTCGTCTTTAACCATTTTGTAATATGCTATGGGGAGAGATTTTGGATTTTTTTTGAAAGGTCTTCCTGAGCCTTCTCTGCCTCTTCACATCTTTCCTATATTTTGAATGTGGAACTGAACAGTTATCTATTGTGGGCATGCCACAAACACATGTAACAGTCTTATTTCTTAGCTGATATTCTCGTTACGGTGTGGCATTTGGCTGTAGTCTTCCCTGGGAGAAACTCATACATTGGTAACTTCATGCTTTCTGACTGCCTGAGATTCCTCCTTCCCCCTGCCAAGATAGTACCCCCTCTTCTAAGTATCGTTTGTATTCTTTGTTCTTAAATGTATGGTCTTTTATTCGGGCAGAAAATACGCTTTTCTTTTTCCTTGCATGCAGAGCTTAAAGTACTGGTAACCCAGTTAAACAAATGAGAATATGTATTCCTTTTTTATTTTGATCAGTATACCTCCATGACATGTCCCTGGTTTTAATTTGTAATTTGCCTTTTAAAAATGCTTTTCAAGTTGTAGAGGCTCAAATTTCTTTTCAGATTTATTGTGGGTTACGTTTGCTTCTTGGTTTTTAGAGTTAAGATTGGACAGAACTTTAGAGAAAAGCACAATGTATTCATATATTTCATGGTGAAAATGTAATGCAGAGTAGGCTGTTTGCATAGTGTTTCCATGAGACTCTGGAATGAGTGCCTTCCACTGTAACGAGCTTTGGGTGCAGAGTATCCAGGAAGATTCTCTAGAACAGATCTGCTTGTGCTAGTGAAGCTACCGAAAATATATCCTTTCTCTAGTTGAGACCTTCTTCTACCTCCGGAAACAGTGAATGCATCCCATGCTTGGGTAATACATAGGCTTAAAGCCTTAATGCACATGTGAAGATTCTTTTGTTTAATTACTGTCAGAGCCCCTCCTACTGCTTTGGTGCCTTGGAAGCCAATCTCAGTAAGTAGCAGTCCTGGGAGGTGAAATTTTAAGTGCCATGCCTCAGCATGAAGGCTCTCCAGAAAAATAAATGTGCCCTTGTTTATTCTGAACTTTGCCTTGATTTTTTCTAAACATCCTTAGAGGCACTTTGCTTCCTACTTTCCTTTTTGCCTCCTTGCTAGTCTTGAAAGGTAACTGTCCTGTGACAGTGACAAAAAGTTGTTTCTGTAAGCTGCTGGTTGTTTCGGGTCACAGTAACACAGCAGCTTGAGTGAAGTCAGCAACTTCAGCGATGCAGCTTTTAAACATTTGCTAGAAATACCTCATAAAAATATTTTCATGCTACCTTTTCTGTAATTTCATTAATCTTAAACAGGATGTGTGTGTGACTCTCTTAGAAAAAGATATTCAATAATATTCATGTTGGGTATCATGCATTTTCACCATCTCCTACTGCACCTTCCTCAGTATGCAGTGCTTGATGCAGTTTCTTAACAGGTGAATATATGTGATACTTAATAATGTGGAGTTGCTGGAGTTCACGTAGTTTTGTTTCCTTAAGAAGAAGTAAAAACAAATAATTGTATGTACAACTAAAGTATCTCCTGAACTGCAAGCTAGCAGAAAGCTTTTATTTTAAAAACTTCAACAGTGGTCAAGGCGGCTTAAGCTATTGAGTATAGCAGTGTTTTGGCAGCACAAGGTGAAGTTGTTGGGTGTGGGAGAAACTGATTTAGCTTGACTTTTCTACTTTTTTTTCCCCAAAATAGTGGTATAACTGTCATGCAGGCAGTGACATTGTTTCTTCTTTTTGTATTAATTTGCATATGGACCTGAAACATTCAACATGTGCATTGGATCGCTAAGGAGAACAAGGAAAATAATGATGATATTGGATTGTATTTATTGTGATTTACATCTCTTACAAAACTGAATGGTATTTCATGTGAGAAAGAGAAGAGTGTACTTCTGTAGCTTGACAGGATTTGCTTTTTCAAACACCCGAGGCCATCCTCAGCCACCAGTGGAGCTGTAAGCTGCTCAGAGGAAGCACCTGAGAACTCCTTGCTGAGCAGCTGAAATGGGGGGTTCTTACCAACTCATCTTTTACAGCATCAGGATTTGCTGGAGGTGTTAAGAATCCCTTGTGTATTTTGAATGTTTGTTACATATGCTATTTTGAATTTCCGTTTAATTTTGAGTATTTCCAAAGTTGAGAGAGTCCACAACTACTCTGGGCAGCTTGTTTCACCACCCTCACTGTGACAAAAACCTCTCTAATGTCCTAAACGTAGTTATTTGTATCTCTTTTCTGCCTTGTATTTCAAAGTAGTAGTATAACATAAATAAGGAATAGTTATGGGCGTGACCATCTTTATGTTGTTTGAAATGTAAGCCTAAAGTCTGTAATTTGAAAATAGTACTTACTGCAGTGCCTGTTTATTCTTAAGTATACATTTACTCCTTTTAATACAAGTACAATCTATTAATTGATACAAGAGTCTGTAATACCTATCTCTAATGTGATAGGTATTAGACAATCTCCTATTGTGTTTTGCATAGTTGAAAGGGTTTAAAATATTCTGAAAAAAAAAAATAACGTGAAAGGTTTACCATTTCCTATTTAGACACACTGGCATTCTGTTCAACAGAAAATCCTAGTAAAATAAGGTTACTGTCTTCTGTGAGCACTCTTTGTTGGCAAGGTTTGTTTTTCTTTTCTCCAAAGATTTTGGCTTTTGTAGCGCTCTGTCTTCAAGTGCACTTTCCCATATTCTGAGGTTTATTTAAATTACTGTTTAAAATGTTTGATGATTTGATTTATTGAGAAAAGTGGGATATGCAGGTAAATTTGATTTTATAGCGTAATGTATTTTTTACTGCTTTTATTCAAGATTCATCGAATCCCTTCTAGCAGAAGAATATAGTTTCTGTAAATCTGTGGAAAAAGCATGGGAGGTTTGCAGAATCCCTTAACCTCTTGAACTTTCCCATGTCATCCTGTGAACTCTGAATCTATGGCACTCTTCAAATCAGGAAATGTTTAAATATGAAAAGCCAAAACGCTAAGCTGCTAGATTTTGTATACAAAACATCTGTGGGTCTTGCAATTTAACAGTCATCTTAATCGTGGTAACATAAGCAGACTATTGTTAGTCCTCGTCATTACTTTATATAAAGTAGAATATGATTTCAGTAGTTTGTTCTCTTGTTATTTCAGCTTTATGACAAAATAAACACAAAATCTTCACCACAAATCAGGAATCCTCCAAGTGATGCTGTACAGAGAGCCAAAGAGGTAATGGCTTTAAATTTTTTTTATTTTTTTTTTACTTTGAAACGGATTGTATTTGAAGTGCAACAATTTTTTTCTTCATAAAGTGCTGATATGTATTCTGGTTCATAATCTGATTTTTTCTGGAATTCTACCATTGCTTACTTAACTTACATAACAAGTTGCATAAACTTGCAGAATTCTATTATGTCTGTAAGGATTATATATATTACTCAGTTGCATCATTTAACCTTTGCTGCAACAATAGCAGTATTAAAAGGAATACTGATGTTGGGTAAATGCAGTATCTTTCAAGTTCATTTTATTTATGTGCAGCAGAAGTTTGATGTTTATATGACTTAGTCACAAAAAAGGATTTATTTCTAGGTATCAGCTTTTTAAATAGAAAAACCAAGTTTATCATAGATAGTTCTAAGAGGAACAGACCTAGAAGTGCAATGAAGGTGGCCTGTAAAGACCAAAGATAAATAGAGCGATGTTCTTAATTCTTATACATGACAAATACTATTTTATTTGCTTATTTTTTGCAAGTGGTAAAAAAAAATAAAGAGTTCTATCACATATTATCAGTAAAAATAAGTACAGTTGTTGGGAGTAATGTCATAGGAAAACACTTTTTATCATGCCATTAAAACAGAATTAAAAGGAAGACTTTAAAACACTGTAATAACTGAAGTGACCCTGATAGACCCCCTGAAGTCTTATTCTGCAGAATTTTCTGGTAGTTAATCCTGGGAGGTGCTTCCACAAGCAAAATACTCTGCTTTCATTGTCCAAGTAGTTGCATGTGAAAATAAACATGTGTCAGGCTGCAAGCAAATGAATTAAAGCCAATTTACTCCTTCCCCCAACAATAAGCTGAACTATGGCTCAGATTTTATAAAATCTGGAGCTTGGAGGTGCGGTAGCAGATGGACCACCTACACTTGATGTCAGTTTAATTTGTGGAGAGAAGATTTTATGAGTATTTTTAATACTGTTTTCAAAGTGATTGTTTTAATAAATTGAGACCATGCGTGAATGTAGCAATTGGTGGTGGTGATGAGTGTCACCTATTAGCACTTAATTTCTGTCACCAT
Source organism: Falco biarmicus (assembly GCF_023638135.1). Classification (NCBI taxonomy): domain Eukaryota; kingdom Metazoa; phylum Chordata; class Aves; order Falconiformes; family Falconidae; genus Falco; species Falco biarmicus. Next base: position 82,566,715 of record NC_079289.1, read on the forward strand.
ATATTTAGCTGTTGGAGGAATACTGTCAACTGAAAAAAGAGCAACTCTTTCCTTCAAATTTCTGCTTTAATCTCTCTCAGTCTCAAAGAAAATTGAAATTAGATATTCGGGGGGGGGGACGGACACATTCTCCTAAGTCCTTTACTGTCAAGAATATTCTTTTGTGTAGTCATTAGGAGATATTCTGACTGACCAGTGAGTGTTTTCATTTGTTTGATTAATAGCTTTATGTAAAAGAAAGTTACTATGGATATTTCTCCTATTTGTTTTGCAGGTATTGGAAGAAATTTCATGTTACCCAGAGAACAATGATGCAAAGGAGCTAAAGCGTATTTTAACACAACCTCATTTCATGGTAAGCAAATGGTACTTTTGAGTTTTGGGGTTGTTTTAATATTCTTTGTATTAGAAAACTTAATTTCAGGAAGTTCTCCCTAAAATCTGCAAGGGATAAAAGTGTATGCAATACAATATACCTATTAATAAATATTTCTAATCAGCTGGTCTGACAAAATAGGTACGATAACTACTACTGTTGGTCCCCATTACTGTCATGAAAACTGTCAGTAGTTTGGCGCAATCTAATTATGGAGCAGTTTCACTATCTTTTTGGGGAGCTGTGTTGCACATAGAAAGAAGAATGGATCCTTTTAAATCTCCATTGGTGGAGCTAGGATCCTCCTTTTTCTTTTTCCCAAGGATATCTTGTTAGGATAAGGTGTGTGAATTTATTGCAAAATAAGTGTTTATTTAACATTAATTTACAATAAATCAATAGCTTGTTGTCGTGGTTTAACCCTGGCCAGCAGCCAAGCCCCACGTAGCCACTCACTCACCCCGCCTCACCCAGAGGGATGGGGAGGAGAATTGGAAAGGAATGTAAAACTCAAGGGTTGAGATAAGAACAGTTTAGTAGGTAAAGAAAAAGCCACACATGCTAGCAAAGCAAAGGAAAGAATCCATTCACCACTGCCCATGGGCAGGCAGGTGTTCAGCCATGCCCAGGGAAGCCGGGCTCCATCATGTGTAACAGTTACTTGGGAAGACAAATGCAGTAAAGCCAGCTGTCCCTCCCTTCCTTCTTCTTCCCCCAGTTTATATACTCAGCATGATGTCCCATGGTATGGAACATGCCTTTGGCTAGTTTGGGTCACCTGTCCTGGCTGTGTCCCCTCCCGGTTCCCTGCGCCTCTCCAGCCCTCTGGCTGGCAGGGCCCAAGAAACCGAAAAGTCCTTGATTTAGTATAAAACATCACCCAGCAACAACTAAAAACATCCCTGTGCTATCAACATTGTTCTCATGCCAAATCCAAAACAGCACCACACCAGCCACTAAGAAGAAAATTAACCCTGTCCCAGCTGAAACCAGGACACTTGTACAGTCTAGTGAGCTTGTGTTACACATCCTACTGTGTCTGTTTCACAAACTTGATTTGGGGGCAGTAATTGTCCTAAGTTCAGGGCTGGGAACGTGTAACAACTTGGTTCAAGTTACTGAAGTCCAGTCCTTTGAAACTACTTAAAGGATTTCTATTGTTTATGCCGTGGATGAAGTTCGTAAGTTCAGAAATAAAAATGTTTGCCTAAATCGGCTATACACTATTGTCAGTTTAAAATCATGAATTTGAATTTCCCTGACACAAGGATTATATGCAGGGGGCTTTGTGGAAGTTGCTCACCTGAAAGCTGAATTCCTTTAAACCTGATTTCCAGGAAAGCATGAGCTGAAACCAGCCTCATATTCAGGTGTAAGATGAAATCTGGATAGCTGCATGTCTCAGTGTGTTCTTTTGATGGCCACTGTAGCTTTGGGTGCATTTATTTTAGTACTTTTAAATCAGATCAGGAGTATGTTTGAAGTGAATCTCTTGATTGTCCCCTTACAATGCTTTTGCTTGTATCATGTAAGGGTCGCAGAGCATGCAAACTAGACTCCTTTTAGATAAAATTAAACTTGAAAATGCACACCACAAGCCAGTGTGTAATCCAGCAGCTGATGGGCATTCGGTCCACATGGCAAGGTGGGAAGCTGGTCAGAAGTAAAAACTCCAATAATGCATTCAGCATGTACATCAGGTCCTCACTAATCCAATTGGTTTCCATGTTGATTCATTCCCATTTCACTGCACAAATGCTAATGCAGACATTGGCTTTTGACATTGTACTCAGCAACACGCTGGTATGTCACCGCCTGGAGATGACACCTATCTTGAAGTCTGTAACAAATCTGATTCAATGTTTAACAGGAATACTTGCTTAAAATAGAACAAAAAATAAGGTGAAATGGCACTCAGCCAAACTGTAAGAAAGACTGGGGGGAGGGGGGAGGAACAAACAAAAAATACTTTCTGAGATTGAACTTTTTTTGGAATCTGACAGGTTCATTTGGTTTACCTTTTTTTGCGTAATTACTACACAATATTGCAAAAAAATTAGGCACTGTGGAGAAAGAGCTTTTTTTAAGTATAAATTCCTTTCAGAGTAGGCATCAATAAAAATGGTTGTGGCATACAAAAATTTCATGTATCCAATCAAGCGACAGGAAAGGTTGAGTTGGAAATCTTTTATAGGTACCTTTATTTCCACCTGATATCCTCATAAATTTAAAGCCATCTGTGAGAATTATTTTGCTGCAATTCTATAAAAAGTATTTTTTAATAAGGAATAATCTGCAATTCCATAACAATGATGAGGAGTGATTTCAGTAAGTCACTCTATGGCATCCAGAGCTAAATTGCTAGTTGATGGAGTCCAATCCTTTCTACCCAAGTTTCATCCTCTCCCTTGCAGTTGTTCTGCCATTCACTTGACACTGCATTTTGGTATTCCACTGTGCTGAAGTAGTAGAAAACTGCTCCAACAAAACAGTGATTCATTTAGCAAAAAGAATTGGGAACAACTGGAATATTACTAGCACCAGAATGAGCAAGAAGACAGAAACACACAGTCTGGGTTAGGGAGGAATAGCACAAACATGTGAAGTACCACTTAAATCAACATACATTGCTGTGGAACCATACCTTTAGGGTGCAGGTACCAAAGAGTCTCCAGATGTCAAAGAAGCAACTCCATCTTCTCCCATTACTCCCACTCCTGCTCCCAGATTGCAGACCTTACAAAATTATTCTAATATTTGTGGCATTCTGCCAAAATTCCCTTCAGAGCCAAAACCTTTAAAATAGATACTATTAGGAAAGGAAATAATTGTATAAAATAATATTGTCAGCCTATGCTCAATGTGTTTACCCAGCACTGTACAGAGCAGTACTCTGGTTAGTAGGTTGCTGAGCTCTGATACACAGAGACTACAGCACTAAGGTGTAATAAGTAGGATCATGTGTGTTAACACCTGTGTGATAATAGAGTATTTTACTATTATTTATATTATCTTCTAATGTATATACTTAATCAGAAGACAATGGAGTATAGTCTGTCTCATTTACTTAGACACAGTGTTAGTGGTTTAGACTATGTATAGGCCTTTACAGAACCAAAGCCAATAAAGTATGTGTTTGTAAGTACTCTTATTGGCACTGAGATCTTAGAGTTCAAAGATTTTTGTTGATTTAGTTTTGTTTTACTCATGTACCTTATGGGTACAGGAATAAATTATGAATTTGGTCTGTACGTGCATAACATTTTAATTTAAAGAAATATATGTGAATTTTACATAAAGGTCTTTCAGCAGATAATTAATTTAAGAATTCTTTAAAAGATTATTAGGTACCTCATCTGTTGTGTACAAATTTCAAGGAGCTTTTACTCCATTATGTAAATTTGAGTTGTTTTTCAAATGTGCCAGTTTTATCTGTAAAAGTTTCCATTGTATATGTTTAGTATATGGCAGCAATTGAAATGTTTGCTGTTCTAGGAAACTAGGAAATTACATACAAAGGTTTTATCCATCATCAAGTGCCTTCCTGCACTGTTCTTTGCAGACAATGATCCTGCAGTATAGTAGAAAGCAGTTGTTCTCACTAAACTTACTTTCAGCAGGATTACCATGGTCTGCAAAGATGAGACAGGAAAAAAAATCTAAATTATCAAAAATGACAGAAATGCATGAAAACAAGTACCTTTAAGTAAAGTCCAGTAGCAGTCTTTATATTAAATGTTTACAATATTTAAATTGAGCTTGCTGTACTTTAATATCTGGTGATTCTGTATTTTTGTTAACACATCCAGACATCATCTCATATAATTGTGAACTTTTGAAATGGTTTAAACAGACCATATTTTATTGCTAAAATACATACATAAAGCAAGGCAAGTACTTGATGTGAAACAAATGTAAGGCCCTGAATTACATGAGAAATGTAGTATTGAAGCGTGGAGAGTTAACAGGTACAGGCAGGTGCATGAAGCTCAGTGAGACCTTTGAGCAGATGGAGCTGAAGGAAGCACAAAGATCATCCTGCTCTTTTATTAAAGAGTGCTTGCATGCAGAGCCAAGACCACACTCACTCCTAGAATAGATGCTTTTTGTAGCAGCCAGAACTAAGGCATGATTGCCCATGGCTGCTCTTGTCTTGGGACAAGTGCAAACAGTTTTCAGATACTAGAACAAGAATTAAGCTAAATGCCTAGACTTATGTAGGAGTATTCATACATAAATTTACACCCAATTAAATAAACCAAAATAAGAATTTATTTAATTAAAGTGGTTTAACTTGCATATGTGGTCCATATCTCTTAATATAAAATGTTGCTTCCATAGTACAGACTAATGCAGAGGAATTGTGGCAAGTTTGAGCTTAGTGGTTGACAAAATAAGATGAAAACCAAAAAATGCAGATATAAGTTAGTATTTAACTAAAAAACATATGTGTAGGTGGACTTGAAACACTGGAAAAACAGGAGGAAATGTGAACAGAGCATTGCTAGTTCAGGAAATTCCATTCTATTGTTACAATGCTGAATTCCCACCTGTAGTTTGAAATTGATTTGAGGAAATGGAACTTAAAGTATTTATGAAATTATCTTTTATAACATGGTATATAACTTTAGAAGTCCTACTTTGGGAACAAAGTTAGGATTTTGTAGAGACCATGAAAATCCCATTTCTGCCTTGGTTTCCACTTGAGAATTACATCTTGTAGGGATGTCTTTTTATAACTTTTTTTCAGTTTAGGTTCTGCTTAAACATTTGATTTGAATACTAAGACATTGCAGAGTTAAATTTCTCTGCCAAAACAAAACCTAGATGGTCAACCTCAAGCCTGGCAAGGCTGATGGGTTTTGCAAGTTAAAAGTTATGAGCATTTAAACAAAAACTAACATGATGTTAACTTTAATAGATTGACCTAGCTGTGGTGGTGGCTGATATCTCTACTATTGTAGAGATATTGTTAAGAACCAGACTTGATTTATCAATCCTTATCTGAGAAACCTAGCCATTTGGATATGGAGACAGGATCTGTCTCTGATCCTTGATGAGTTAGTATACTAGAACTAGCATGTTCACATATAAATAATATTTAGTTTTCGGAAGAAAGCAAGCAAGCTATAATATACTCATTATTAAGAGTTGAATGCAAATGCAAAATGGATATGATATGATGCTTTTAAAGATACCCAGGACAACAGCAGAATTCATACCATTAAAAAGCCCGGTACTATTGAATACTGCTTTGCAAATGTTTACACTTCGTAGACTTTTATCTTGTAATACTATGCTACACTTTTTATGGTTGTACAGGCTTCTTGTCTTTGCCCTAGCTTAGAGTTCTTACACAGTCAGTTGCATGACTTACCACATGGGCCAAGGCCAACTGTACAAGGTTCAACAAGGCTCAGTGCTGGGTCCTGCACTTGGGTCACAACAACCCCACACAGCGCTACGGGCTTGGGGACGAGTGTCTGGAAAGCTGCCTGGTGGGAAAGGACCTGGGAGTGTTGGTCAACAGGTGCCTGTACACGAGCCAGCAGTGTGCCCAGGTGGCCAAGAAAGCCAAGAACATCCTGGCTTGTATCAGAAACAGTGCAGCAGGGCTGGGGAAGGGATTGTCCCCTTGTACTGGGCACTGGTGAGGCCGCACCTCGAACCCTGTGTTCAGTTTGGGCCCCTCACTGCGAGAGGGACACGGAGGTGCTGGAGCGTGTCCAGAGAAGGGCAGCAAAGCTGGTGAAGGGTCTGGAGCACAAGTGTAAAGAGGAGCAGCTGAGGGAACTGGGGTTGTTTGGCCTGGAGACAAGGAGGCTCAGGGAAGACCTTGTCACTCTCTACAACTACCTGTAAGGAGGCTTGAGCAAGGTGTGTGTCAGTCTCTTCTCCAGGTAACAAGCACCGGAGAAGAGGAAATGGCCTCAAGCTAAGCTGCACCAGAGGAGGTTTAGATTGGATATTAGGAAAAGCTTCTTCACTGAAAGGGTTGTCAAGCGCTCAGACAGGCTGCCCAGGGAAGTGGTTGAGTCATCACCCCTGGAGGTATTTAAAAGTCATGTAGATGCGGTGCTTAGGGACATGGTTTAGTGATGGGCTTGGCAGTGTTAGCTTAACGTTGGACTTGATGATCTTAAAGGTCTTTTCCAACCTAAATGATTCTACGATAAAGTTATTTAAATACATTTAATAAATTAGGTGTTGTACCACTCTTTGCATCAAGAAACACAGTAAAACTAATGAAGTAGTATTTAATCAGTTTGTTTGTTTAGATTGTAATTTTCATCAGGCATTTTGAACTCAGTGTTGCTGTGCTGGGTCTGTGCTCTAGGGGGATGGGAGAATATGGAAGTGATTATGCTTGTAAACAACAAAAAGCAAGATTTCATTCTTTTACTCAATACCGATCCACAGTTTGTCTTTATTAGAATAAAATACCATGGGATCTGAATACCTTTCAATTTTACTAGTGTAATTATTTTCAAATAGTTAGCTCAGACAAGTAGCTTCCTAATTCTGTGTCTAGGCACATAAATGAAGATGGTTTCATTCTGACATGTTGCACGTGTTGAGAAGATAGGGGAGAGGGAAGCAGCATCATTCTCACTGAGGTATCTACAGTAGAAAATCAGGTTAACTTATGCAGATTTAAAAGGCTAGATATGTGTGTATGCATTTGCAGTCTGCTGGAGTTTTAGACTTCTTTAAGGGTAAAGTTCCTATAGGACTTCCTTTAATTTCCAAAAAGATTAAAAAATCATTATAAGGAATGAGTGGAGAGCATCAGAGATGATGGAAGTCTGATATTTTGTTGCTGTAATCTCCTCTAGGCCTTACTTCAAACTCATGATGTAGTGGCACATGAAGTTTACAGTGATGAAGCGCTGAGAGTTACACCTCCTCCCACCTCTCCATACTTAAACGGAGATTCTCCCGAAAGCGCCAACGGCGACATGGATATGGAGAATGTAACACGAGTTCGACTGGTGCAGTTCCAGAAGAACACAGATGAACCAATGGTATGGAGGCAACCTCAGTATATTTCTTGTCTCTGTACTAGTAAAGACCGGTATTATGATTTTAATGACAGCTTCTGCACTTGGAAGGAGGGTTGCCAGTATAAATAGAATAGTTCAGCAGCCATTGTAAATACTTATCCTCCTGTGTATACGCTTAACTTAAAATGCCATGTGTACATTCATACTAGTGCTGTACCACTGGAGGTGTTTTTGTTTAAAAACAGCCTTGTAGTAGTTATAGCAGATTAGGCTTTAAACCAAACTGAACACTTTGCATTTCAATACGAAATTGCATTTTCAACAAACCAGAATCTTATATGCTTATATATTAAAGTATTGCATCTTCACATATAAATAGTATCTCTTTTCATTACTCATATTTAAGTGAGTGGCAAAGTGTTTCTTTTAACCTTAAAATTTACACCCTGCCTTCAAGCTTTTAGGAAAAGTGACTTCTTAACCGCTAAAGAATCACACTGCTTAATGTTCTATTTTAAAAGTACAAACTTTTTTTTTTAGGGAATCACTTTAAAAATGAATGAGCTGAACCACTGCATTGTGGCAAGAATTATGCACGGAGGAATGATTCACCGGCAAGGTAATTATGTGTCACAAATAGTTTTGTCTTCAAACACAATTATTTAGATAATTTTGTACAAACTGTGTAATGGCACGTAGTCCTCATTTCGATTGCTACTATTCCATAGTAATGTACTTCTCTATCTGGACGGAGTCCTGTTAACTGCCTTTGTTAACTTCCAGGAGCAGATGTCTGCCAGCATTTTGAGATGAGGACCTGCTATGTTTCATTTAGGCCTTAATTAGGATAACAGGAGCATAGCTCAGTAAGAGAATGAAGTACCAATAGTTCTGGAGCTATACTTACTTAATCTTCTGTTTAAAAAAAAATAAATCCTTAGACCAGTTACAGCAAAGATGAAAGAGCTTTGTGCCACAAAATATTTAAATTTCTCCATGTATTTTCACACAATTCTTAAGGATCTTTGTGTACTTCTGATGCTGAGGCTTATAAAAATGGGTTTTGAAATAAAAATATTTCTTGTGCCTAGAACTTGACTCTTTATTTTCAGTTTTCACTACTGTGGCAAGCCCTGCAAACATGCATGTTTTCTCATCTTCAGTCTACTCCTTTTTTCCATTTTGTGTGTCCAGGTCAGATGTCAAAAAGTAGCTGGGCTTTGTCCTACTTTTAAGCATGAACTTCCCTGGTAGGTTTTTAGCTGCAAGTTTGGATTGCAGCCTTAGAAAGGGTTATTTTAATTTTTCCAGTTTGTCATCTTTTTCTTTTGATGAACACAAAAATTTTCATCATTTGTCAGACCAAAGTTCCTTTTAGGAAGACAAAACATAAAACAGGGAAAGGGAACATCATTCTTTCCATGATATATTCATTTTATCTCCTTGATATGGTCAAACCTGTCAAGAAGCAGGTAAGATAAAACTTTTCATGCAAGCAAAGATGCAGTTCATATAGACCTTTATATTCCTTTAGAGGACCCGCTGGATTGAAATTTATTTGGCTTCTAAAAGTGATTTTAAAAGGAGATTGCTCTAAACTTCTTGGGAAGAGGGTTTTCTTCCAACTGTAATTAGGTAGTGCTGATCCTCTGCAGAGTGTTGTTTCACATGACTGTGTTCCATAATGGAGGTACTAAAACTTTTTAAACCTGTTAAAGCTGGGTAAAAAAATCCAGCTATGCCCATTATAAAACTCTGTTCTTTTTAATTATACAGTGTCTTTTATTTCTAAAGATTTGGGAAATTTAACCTATATGTGCTTCATCTAACTAAGGTAGCTCTTCTGCACATAGGTTTAGTTTGAAAAGTGTTTCTGTAGTATTATAATCTTTTTTTTTAATGTGTCTGGTTTTATTAGTGCTCTAGGTGCCTCAGCTTCACTGCTTCATTCAACATATCTAGATTTAGAGTTTTTTTACTGAATAGAACAACACAAATGTAAGTCGGCAATGATCTCAAGCACAACATGTCTTTGAACCCTATTGACAGGATCTGTGGTTTTTATGTTTCAGGGCGGGGGGTTACGTTGTTGTTTTTGCTGTCTCCTCTTGCTATGTGGAGAACTGCCAGGCAATAACAGCAATGACTAGATAGTAGCTCTACTGAGAGGGTTACAGGAACTGTGTAATTTCAGGTCTAGCGCTATTAAGTACAAGCTACACAGTTCCTGGTCACAAAACCGTAGTGCTGCGAAGTCTGCCTCCCGACTCTGCCAGCTACATCTCATCCTGCTCATTATAGTTGTCCTTACTCAAAAGGTGGGGGAGCTGAAGTGGGAAGATAGGCCTGTAAAGATGCACCTTCCACAGAATTCAGCTCAATGAAAATTAAACACCAGTTTCAGTCATTAAAAATTGTCTTTTTGTTGACTTGTCTGCTTTTTTAGGATAAGTAAATAAATTGTATCTTAGATCTCAGGCTTTTAATTATGTCTTAGCTTTCACCTTTATGTCTATGCCTTAACTTAGCTCAGTTGTCTGTTTACTTTTTACCTGTGGATTCTGTTTAGACTACTCGTACTGTAAATATCATTTTCAGCAGATCTCCATATAGCCTGAGTTCTCAGCAACTCTCAGTACGTTAACCCATGGGGCTTTTGGTGCTGACTGGTTTTGGGGCATACATGCTTAATGTGAATTCATTCTTAAGATGCGTTTAAGAACATGTTCCCAGTATGACATTTAAGAAGATTTCCAAAGAAGAGGGAGGACTTACTGGCTCTGCCCATTTAATGTCACCAGAAGAACAGCAGTTGCACATTTTCTATGCTACATTCTCAAAGTGACTTAATGTAAAACTCACACCGATTTTTAAGACATTGATACCCCTGATAAGTTTTATTCAATTCTAACAAAACGTATGTGATGACTTGGTGAAAATAAGATTATACATTCATAAGCTTTCACTTTCCTTTGGCTACAAGACATGTTTCCAAATAGGGACTCCAATAATTTGTCTTCTTCCTAATAGGGTAGGATTTCTCATACTTCTGTGCAGAGCAAGAGCACACACTTCCTAAAACTGTCTTCACTGTCTCTTGCAAAGATAAAGAATGAAGTCATTTACTCCAGAAATACATCCATTATTTGTTATTACAGAGGTGTTATACGTCAGTAAGTCATGAATAGCTTAGGTTCTAAATAAACTCTGCAGTGTCGATAGAGAAGGAACCAAAAGCAACCAAAATTAGATGATTAAGCCTAGGTATCATGGGAACTACAAATGGTATGGAAGATTTGTTACTCAAAGATGTCACGAATACTCTTCCAACAAGAATATTTATAAAGAGTAAGAAGTTTCTGCAAATAATAAAACCCTCTTCCCTCACAGAATGACCGTCTACTGCTAAATGTCCATGCTTTATTTCCAACTTTTATGTATACTGCTCTATTCCAGACATGAGCAGAACAACAGTCACTTCTGTCAGAGTAACAGAAATGGGAAGTGCTCCAGAAGAGGGGCTTTTATTTAAGTGCACTATTGAACTGATTTGATACAGGGATATTACTGAGTCTGATTCTCTTTCTAATATTTATTTCCATCAGAATTTTATTTTAATAATGCCAAAGAATCTTTATACTATTCCAGGACACATGCTTTTTCTGATTCAGTATTATTGTTTAATAACAATTACACTCACTTCAAACAGAATTTAATTTTAGCATGATACGGTCAACACAGAGCCTTTTTTTTTTTTTTTATATTAGATTATTTTTTTAAGAACTGGGTATTGAATGCCATTCTGCGAAAGTCTGCCAAAACTGAACTTTCAACATGTTTCACTAGAGATTTGGTCATTAATATTCTAGATGTGAACTAGATTAATTTGAAACTCAGATGTAGGACTGTTGCATTCACATTCAGTAAACTATAAATTATGATAAATTTTCTACTGAAAAGTAGAAGAAAAATTGTGATGAATCCTTTTTTATAATTTCATTATCAGCAGATCAGCTGTAGAATTGTTCAGAGCATTTAATGTGGCTGAAGGACTTACTCTTGAGAGTACTGCAAGTTATTGTATTGGGCTCTCTTCTGTAGCACTGCCAAATGAGCTTCTGTTTCACAGAAGAGAGCCCAACGGGAATCATAGCAACAGAACTTTTGGGGATTCTTCTCCTTGGTTCAGGCTGTGCTTGTGTTTAGCAGGCACACAGTTAGATTTTCATACGTTTGTCCAGCTGAAAGTTTTGCTTGCGTGGTGTTCTTTGGAAAAACTTGACTATTTTGGATCAGGACAAGAATTTTAAGGATTTTTCAGGGATCTAGTTGATTGATTTTTTTTCAGGTAATTTTTCAAATGTATGGTTTAATTTAGGAAATGTTTGCTGGTTACTAGTTTTCCAAGTAAGATTAATTATATTAGGTACAGTAATTTTATTAGGGACAGTATTTAGGAAAGGATGCTTGCACAAATTATGTAAATCATACAGCAAAAAGAAATATATGTGAAGTAAATGGTCTTGTCATATTTCATTATATATGAGAAACAGCTGACTAATAATAAACCATGGAAGTCTTTTTTGAGAGCTGCTAGAGAATTAGGTAGTCTTGAGCTACTCAAGTCAGAAATTATCATCCAAAAAGAGCCTTCTAGGTTGCTTCTGATCTGGAAGATAATTCCTTCGCTGCCTCCTCCCTGTTGAGCTTTTGTAGTAACGTTAAGAGGCATGCTGCAGCATGCCATTCCCATCCCAGCTTTGGCAGGTCAGTTTATGACTTGTCTAAGCTAAGCAGACATTTGTTTCATCATCTGACATTGTAGGTGGTCACACCGATCATTTAGATTCAAGCTGAACCCACATGTACATACAGAAAATGCGTGTTCTAACTATGGCAAATCAAAATCAGAGAAATTAAAAAATACAGTGGTTTGACAGATAAAATCAAGACTATGTCTAGAAGCCAAATGCATTAAGTAGTCATCTGATAAAATGCTGCTTGAATATTTCCTGTTGAATGTTTTCAGCTGACTAGTTGTAGATGACTTTCTCTTCAATGTGTGGGTTTTTGCAGTGTTCTTGTAAGGGACTGATGTTTGCCCCGTGTACCTTAAGGGCAGCCTGGGCAGTCTGAAAGATGGATTCATAATCTTTGGTAACTAATACATAGCTACCAAAGTCCTTTTCTGAATCTAGCCAAAAAACTTATTTTAATTTTGTTTCATATTTATGCCTTGTATGAATATTAGTACTGTCTTACAATTATCTCAAATTGTAAAAACGTGTTTGAGGTGATTGTGTGTGTGTTTTGTTAACTCCACAGGTACACTACATGTAGGGGATGAAATCCGAGAAATAAACGGAATCAGTGTGGCAAATCAAACTGTAGAACAACTACAAAAAATGCTTGTAAGTGCCTGAAATCTTTCTCCTGTTCTTTATAAAAGCACCTGTCCTGTTTTGACAAAACTTTTATGTAATTGCATTGTGACTTCTCCTTTTGCTTCTATTCTTGATAGCCTACATGTGCATGTAACACAGAGTTCCATGTTCAACTGTTAAAAGCGTTCTACAGGCTTTCCCCTGTTCTTTAGTAGTCACTATTTTGCACCTTATACCCAGGAATGGTAGAAGGCACCTCCAGGTGTCATTTTATTTGTTCTGTTTACTCCCATAGTCAGGATTATTGACACCCAACCATTCTTGACAGGTGCATGTCTGACCAACACTTAAAAGATATTGAGTAATGAAGGTTCCCTAAACTCTCCAGGTAGCTGACTTTAGTATATAACTCTTCTACATTTTAGAATTTTTTTTCTAATGTCTGAGTTTCCTTTGTTGAAATGCAGGAGTTTCTTCTCTTGTCTCTAGTGGGCATAACAGAAAAATACTGCTTTCCTCCTGTTACTGATCCCTAGTCTATAAAAATCACATTCTTATTTTAAATCTTCAGTCTACACCAAGTGTAGTCACTGAGTATACTATGAGAGAAAAGAAACTTCTGTTGACTATTGGAGTAATTGCTACACAAATACAAATATAATAAATCGTAGAACCATTCAGGTTGGAATTAACCTCAGGAGATCTCCAGTCCAATCTGCTGCACAAGGCAGGGTCAGCATTGAATGCAGCCCAGGTTGCTCAGGGCTTTGTCTTGTTAAGCCTTGAAAATAGCCAAGGACAGAGATTTGGCAGGACAGGTGTCTCTTTTGGCAACCTGTTCCAATAATTGTCATCATAGGGAAAAATGTATTTCTTATATGTAGCTGGAACACCCATTCTTTCAATTTATAACTGTTGTGGTTCATGGTTATTGATGTTACAAAGAAAAAAGATATTTTGAGCTCAGACAGTGTCTTTTTGCAGGAAAATTTCATCTTGGGCCTTGCTACTAGAGTCAGTTTGATATTCCATAACACTTGCAGATTTTTCTGCATGCAGCCCTAACCTTGGGATCTTGGATGATATCACTAATCCTTCTGTTGCATCCAGGACCGTATAGACAAGCTTAAGTGAGTCCAGGCAAATATAATTTTTTTATCATGATAAGCCAGCCAAAGAGTGAAAGGGGGAAAGCTCAGAGATCATTTGGAGTGATCTGCTTACCTTTCTGCCCAGATCAAGTCCTGCGGTTGTCAGCCATGTGGTGTCCCTTATATTCAAACTGTGATTTAAGAAGATATGGTTGAGCAAATATGTTGCCACAGTCTGCTGCTATCCTGCAGTTACTACTTGTTATGAATATTCATACACTGTAGTAAATGCAAACTGGCAGACCCCATGTTCTGTTTTGCTAGAAGACTATTTCTTGCATAAGACTCCGTGGATCACAAGAATATAGCTACAAAGAAAAGATTGACATGGAAGAAACCTACACATCTCTTCGTCTCTCACCTTAAAAGACAGCTTTAGGTTCTAGGCATTCAAAATCTGGTCAGGCGAACAAACTAATAATGTATGTTTATCTTTTAGATTAATGAGAGACAACTTAAATGTTTGTTTATAAGTGAAATGACAAATTAGTCATGGCATTTTAGCTTTTCTGAGTATTTACTTTAGGAAAACATACTGCTGCTCTCAAACTATGATGCTTTCCTTTCAAGCATTAATGATTACGGACATTTTATCTTCAATATCTTAGTCTTTAAAGAAGTGCTTCTCTTTTTGCAGAGGGAAATGCGTGGAAGTATTACCTTTAAGATTGTGCCAAGTTATCGCACACAGTCTTCATCCTGTGAGGTAATGAATTTAATGAACCATCCCATTTCTTCCTCAGTCCTGTAACTAACTGCCTGCTGATGGCTGAATGTTACTGCTTTCTGGGAAATTGTTTCTGCCTGTCCTGTTAGATCACGCACACCAATTTTACAACAAAGATAACGGAACATGAGTAGGTCCCACCTACCTACTCAGCCCTGCCTTCATATTCATCTCATCAGCACCTTAACTAACTCTTTACAGCCTATCAAAAAAAAAAAAAACACAGGAAAGGGGATCCTCAACTCATGCATTTAGGAACCCCTTTTAAAAATTACAATTTAAACTCATTCTCCAGGAAGTCTATTAAAGTTCCCAAACTGAGGAACAATCCTCCTTTTTTTAGGCATCAAACATTATTTACTGCTTTGGGCTGTTAAGGGTTAATTGAATAATCTGTTTCTGTATAACCCTGTTGAGGTAAATTTGTGATGGTTGTCTGTAACAGTTACATGTGGCTTAATAGTATGTTTCCATGAGAAAAAATGGTATTTGTCATTACAGAAGAAAAACAGATTTGGAGTTAGTTCTTGTTGAACTAGAAACTTGGTGGTGTGGTTTGTGCACAGTAACGTTTAATTCCCTTCTGCTCACAAAGTTATATTCCAGACTGCAAGCGAAGGGAATTAAATTCTAGAAAATGGCTACTTGAGACATACTGTTCCAATTTAAGCATACAGATGGCATATGCACTGTGTAGAGGATGCCAGTCTTTCTGTGCCACATGCTTAACTGCACAAACAGTTCCCAAATTAGAATTCTGAGAGTGAAATCACAGTCCCCGTTGAAGTCAAGCACCTTATCTTAATTAGAGCTGTGATTTCACCCTAATTGTTCTTGTGTCTCAGCAGATGCTAGAACACACAGAAACTGCTGCTGTGATTGTCAGAACAATCTGTATGCAGGAAAAAAAAATACAGTTTTTGGGTTGCCTTTTGTACTTCTAATAGAAGTCAACAAGAAATAAAAGGGTTTAGAGGTAGAAGGTTTGACAGATTTTCACCTATGAGGCTGACTTTCTTAAAAGGTATAAGTACGAAAGCAAAAGTTTTTCATGAAATGCAAAGGCTTTAAAAAAAACTTCAAATAGAAAATTTAGAGCGTGCTGACAAATTTATGTATTAACTACTGTGCTGTAATAGCAGTAATAATAAATGATATCTCACTTCCCAATATTAAAATACAGAAACTGGTGAAACTACAGAGCTGCTGGGGAGATGATTATTTGGAAAAAATAATTTGGCATACAGCTTTAGATTAATACCATTAGGTGTCATTTTAGTTGTAGCAGGCCATCTCTTTTCCTTAGTTTTGTGTCCTTAGGTTCTTCATGACTGTTTCACAGAAGAGGGGAAAATGGGCTTTTACCTTCCTTTGCAAAAAACAGCAAAACTAGAAATATGTGGTCAAAGACAAAGCAAAATAAATAAGCATGTCTACTTATCACACTTCATGGCATTTAGCATTCATTTAATCAGAGGGTGCTGAGTGTTCCAGCTACTCAGCCACACTATGACTTTGGCTAGATTTTCAGCTGTTACCAAGTGTACACAAAAAACCAACATTTTTAAATCATCCTATTAAAGCATCACTAGTCCTTTGGTACAGAGAGAATTTTTTTCAGGTAATTTTTCAGGATTGTGATTCAGATGATAACTCAAATATTTAGCCATTGATAAAGACTAAAAATGAATGTTGAATCAACATTGCTAAGACACAGAGAGCTTGCTTCTCATGTCCTCTAGCAGGTTAAATTCAGAGATATTGGGTCTTCGCTAGTATAATGTTACTAGTTAAGGTATTTTTTGCCAATATTTCAATACAAATTTATGTTTGGTTTCCCCCCCTCTCTTCAGTCATGGAGCGGTGCTCACATCTCACATAGTATAGTTTTACCAGAAGAGGAATATAAAACAGAATCAATAACGGGGTTTTCTTGAGGTTTCTACCACAATCACATCATTGGACTGCAAAACATCTTGTTAATCTTGAATAAGAAAAACTAAATGTTAGTAGAATCAGAGGTGATCTGTCTTCCATATAGAATCCATCTGTATGCCTTATATAAATAAATGAAGGGGCACGGGATGTTATTTTTTTAAAATAACTTGAGATTTGCATTTCACTTGCCATATTTTTCTCCATTTAAGAGAAACGTTATAGTGGTGTTTTCTATATATTAAACCACTTCTGTATATTTAGGGAGTTCTTGTCCCTGTAGTATGTGATGGTACTTGAGTGTCACTAGGCAGTTTCCAAAATCTCAACTGGATAGTTGCAAGTTTCTTGGGGATTTGTGGCTTTTCCTGCACCCAGGCCTTCTATTTCATGGAGCAGACTTTGCTTATGACTTGTTCGGCCGTTGGTGTGGCAAATGGCCTGCGTTACTCAGGTATCTAGATGACACAGTGGCCAAGATGTTGTTTTCTGCTTCAGATACCCAGGAAATTACAGACTTACATAAATATGAACTTAAGTAATTTTTGCAATACATTCTCCTTAAGGCTGATGACTGCATATGCTGTTCATACATTTCAGTTTTATCCAACTGAGTAAGCATTTTGCTCTAGCTACATTTGCGTTCTTTGTACTGACAAAACACCCCAAGTAATCTTTTATAGTGTCGGATACGTGAGAATGGTAAGGGAAGTACATTTTCTTTTTTTTTTTTTAACTGGAAAACTTTCTTTATAAACACCCTTTATGTTTCAGATTGTCTTCATGAAACACTTAAGTTGTTTCATTAAGAAGAGCCTTTATATAGGAGATTTTTGAAATCTGGTGCTAATCGCCATGGATTTATTCCTTTAGTCTTGCAGTGTTTCCATTACTGCTCAAACTATGTGACTTTTTATAGTCTTAAATCTTTTTTACATTTCTATTAAAAATACTGCCAGAAAGGCAGTTGAGCAAGACTGAAATTGAAATGTATTTTGAGGTTTTTGGAAAGTCTCTAGGGTTTTCGTGGGTTTTGTTGTTATGGGGCTTATTTTTGTGGATCTGGCAAGACTGTCATTAATCTGGTTGGTTTTGTCACTATTGAATTTGATCAGGCCACATTTAGTAGACATAATTGACTTCTGCTATAGGGCTGCGTGTCAAATGCATTTATTTATCCTTCATAATCCACACATAAGTCTGCTATTTTTGGAAAGAAAGGCAGGTCCCTAGGAAATCAAGAATCTAAATGCCTTTGAAAATATGGCTGAACTGCCTAATTATTTAAAAACTGTAGATACGCCTCTTGATGAGCTTAATAGATCAGTTTCTTACAGTTAGTACTGAAATCACCAATAGCACTGAAAATGTGTATTTTCCTCAGTATGTTATGATGAACATTTGCTTTGAGTAGTATGCTGTTTTCTGTTGAGAATTGTTGGAGGAATACAAATCAAAACATTCTCAAACCAAGAAAATTTCCTTCAAAGGGAAAAGCTTTCAGGAGAGTCCAGAAATAGCGGCATTCTCCAAGTTACTGTAAACTTGTTTTTCTCCAAATTACTTTGCATCACTTTCCAAGGCTTTCCCATGCTAAACCATCACAGACTAGCAAATCACAACAAACTAGGTTTAAAAAAAAAAAAAGTATAATTAATTTTTTACTTCTTCTTGAAAGTGAGACAATGGCAGAGACAGAATTGCAGAAGAAGCAGAAAATCTCTTCATAAAAGAAGGAAGTCACTGCTTTTTTTCAAAAAAAGTATCTCCTAGTTGCTATTTGGTAAAGATGATGCTGATAATCCCATACACAAAAAAAGGAATAATGGTTCGTTGAGGCTTTTCTTTTTTCTTTTTTTTTCAATAATGAATGGCTTATTTGGTTTCATTTGAACATTTGAAACTTGTTATGCTGGAGTGATTTTGTAAAAAGAATTAGAACTGCTTTCCCCTGGTCTGTTAGATGTTGCCAGTAGTTTTGGGAGACAAATGAGTGTTTTGTTCTCATGCATGTAGCAGAAGTATACAGACCTACAGACCTTGAACCACAATGATTTTACAGGCATAATATTGTCCTCAACTGTGTTAAAATCAAAGCAAGCATCTAGATAGCTTCATATGGAACTTTCTGTGAAATCATATCTAATGAGTCTGCAAAAAAGTGCAGAAGTTCTACATGAGTTCTACATGCCTGCACATCAAGGTACAGGCAGCAAAGGGACAAAGTATTGCCTGTCATTTTAACTCTTCTTGATGCTTTAAAATAGCTATGAGTGCTATCTAATTAACTATTATATATCTATTATCACATAATTAGTCTAAGTTTGAGAATATTAGTAGAGGACCTTTACCTGATTAATATTGCATGAAAAGTTTAGTTCCAATTCTGGTTTTTCATTTGTTCACAAAGGGCACTTGTATTGATAAAATGTGACAGGGATAACTTTGTTTTCTTTGAAAACTGTTTTAGCCCTTTTTTTCTGCTATCTTTGATATGCAAAATTACCAGACATTCCTAAATTGACCTTCAATGTGGACTATTATATTCCAAAATTCTTTTGGGGGTAAAGGGGATTTTTTTTTCACGATGTTTGAGTGAATTATTTTATGTCCTGAAGAGGTGGCTCAATTATCTGATCTTATGGAATTAAATACCATACAATCAAAATGGCATGTGAAGAAAATCGCTCTACAAGTGACTCATTGCCTTTGCAAAACCCAGTGAGGAATTCCTGTTATCCTTTCTGTAGAATTTCCTCATATGCCCCCCGCAACTGCTGTCTCCCCACTGAAGCGTAGGACCATGCTGGTAGTCGGGATCTAGAGAGGAGGCTTTTTAAAAGTGATATATTTTGGCAGAGTTTAATACTTCTATACTCATAAGAATGTTGAAGGAAAAAACCCTCAATGTGCTTTCAAGTGGATGAGGAGGGAGAAGAAAGTATCCAGCTTCCTTCTCAGGTGTTAGCTTTGGTGCCTTTGAGGCATCTTATAGAATAGAAACTGATGAACACTGACTTCCACCATATAGCTGAAAAAAGATTTAGAAGCATCTTTAAAATGGAATATGTGCCTCATTCTATTCAAAGACTATTCAGTATATAACTTTCACATAATTACCTTGAACAAAGATGCCAGTATGACTAATAGCTTTTAACATTGTCAGCCACCCGAGATATAAGAGGTCGCAGATACTCAGTAATTAAAAAGCTGATTGATTGCTAAGGCACTATAAAAATAGTTATTACCTAGCATACATCAAAATGTCAAACCTGCATCTTTAACTATGGAAAAACTTCTCAGATTTACAGAGTTTGTAGTGTGGAAACTTTCACAGATGAAGCAGCTAAGCAAATGGTTATAAGGCTGTGGATGTAACTGTTCTTTTAAATATCTGTGTTCCTGTGATAGTGTTGTGTTGTTAATGAACCTTGTGTCTTATTTCAGAGAGATTCCCCCTCTACATCCAGACAGTCCCCAGCTAATGGTCATAGCAGCACTAACAATTCTGTTTCGGTAAGATTTCCAGTTCCACACAGAGAAAGCGTGAAAGTTTTGTTGGTGCTCATCTGCCATTACTGTTCTACTTATTGTGTGGTCAGTGGAAAATTCTGTCCTGCTGATAGAACCAAGGTTATTACATATGTAACTCCCCGTTTTCTTTTTTTTAAGATTTTTTTCCAACATATCCTTATTAAAAGCCATATAGTGAATTAAATGTTAATAACTGTAATGTGACACTTCAGTCATTCATAACTCATTGTTAGCAGTTTCCTCAAAACTACGCAAAGGTTTAAAGTGAAAGTTTTATTTCCATCCTGAACTTTGGAAGCAGTGTTTGAAGAAAGAATAACTGTGCAGTTGGTATTTCAAGACATTTTAGACTCTTTTTAAGTTTTGTGTTTTGAGAGACCACTGGAACGTGTACTGGTTTCCGCTATCTGAGTTAACGAATTGGTGTGCCCTCTGCTGTTGTGGTACGTGCACATACTTTGTGGAATATGAGCCTTGCCTGGACATGAAAAGCGAAAGGAAGTGGCTTTAAACTGCACTACAAACCAAGCTATTATCATCACATCTTTAACACAAAGTACTTCAGTTTCAGATATATTCAGGTAGAAAGGCGGTGGTGATCTCCTGTTTTTCTAAAGTATATTAATGTTGCAATTTGTGTTGTTTATCATTTGTCATTGTTTGGACCAATGTAGTAACTACACATGCAAGTTCCTTCAGTAAGAGTGCTGCAGTATCATGAGTTCATGGGACTAGCTAAAAAAAAAAAATGCACACAACAAAAAAACCGAGTAACTACTTCTTTAACTATTAAAAAAATTACAACTTAGAAATCATTTGCCACAAGGTAAAGTGCTTATTAATTAATATAATGAAAAATAATTGTGTAAATGAAAAAATTAAAACTTTTGTGAATTAAATCGAATTTGTAATATGATGAGTAGTTATAATCTTAATCCTTGGCACAATTAATCATATTATACATCATTAATTTTTTTTTAATAGTCATAATAGCCATTCTTCTCTTAAAAACAGGACTAAATATTAAGTGGAAAAGGCATCACATAAAGAGCCTCTTTCACTTGACAGTGCTTTTGTGTTGAAGATGCTGAAGTTTTTATTAAAAAGCACATTCTCTATCTGCTTAAACTTTTTACCTGCTTTCTTCAGCTTGCTGCTAAACAGCCTGGGTTTGATTTTTCTTAAGAAAAAAAATATTTCTAAACATGGGTCAACGCTTTATACTTTTGTCTGACTTACCATTTTACTGTAATGTAATATGAATCACTAACAGATGGTGTTGTGTACCCTTAAAAAGTAAAATGAAAATTTCTTCTCCTGGGTTGACTTTATTCTGCAGGACTTGCCATCGACAACACAACCAAAAGGACGACAGGTGAATAGATATCCTCCATGGGAGTTTTTGTAAACTTAGCTGCTAGTGAACATCCCTGCTTATCTTTTTCCCCCTCATATTCTGTATGTGCTGGACTAAAACATTTAAGCTTGGAAAATTTGTTCCATTTTTTTCATTTTTCTTTTTAACTCATTTGTTTGTGGCTAATTCAAAATAGCATTTTTTTTCATGTGTCCATATGTGTGAGAGTTACAAAGTCATTGTCAATTTAACTAGTTGTTGTTTTAGTTCAGAACGCATTAATAGAATTACTGTTGTGCAGTGACCTCTGCAGATTTTCATCTTAGAGGAAAGCTCAGACATGTATTTTAGCTGAAGTGGAGGCTAGTAGGGCAAGTGTCTAGTATTCTACTCTAAAATGTTATACTGACAAAGATTCTAAAGCTTGAGTTGGTCTGTAACTAATTATTAACATTAACAAAGCTCTTCAAAGAAAAAACATCAATGACAGTTTCTATTAAGGGCTGAGAAATCTGAAGATAGCCTCTTAAATTTTCAGTCCTAAGGCCCAGACTCAGTAACCTCCCTTAACTTTGTTACCTTGACCTGATGGTAGTACATGTCATCATCAACCAAAGAAAGGTCTTCCCTCTCCAGAGAATCCCAAGAAAGTCTCTAAGGGCTCCACAGAGGACTCCCTATGACTCTCCTTGCAATTTTAAGATTTCTTTTTTACTGCAGCCTCCAAATCAACACATACCATCAAGTGATTTGTGTCTCATCTTCAGTAACTGCTCCATTTATATGTAACCCCTTCAGAATGTGCCTCTGATTCTTTAGCAGTGGACTCAACCTCATTCTCTCCCAAGAGTTTTAATAACAACTCTTGCAATTCCATTCAAAAGAGTCAATTAACTCCATGATCTGTTGTCTTTGAAAATCTTTTTATACTGCTATCTGGTTAAGTTAGTTGGAACATCTGTTACAAGAATGGATTGCTCTCACTTTGTTTCCCATTTTTAAAGCTTATATATGTATGATTCTTTCAACTTTCTATTGTCTTCTGAAGTTCCCAGCTGCCTGAACATAATCCTGGAAAGGCTCCATGAAAGACCTTCCAACCTGTTGTGTTTAGGTTTACATTTACCTCTCACAAGGTATTTTTCCCAGAAGAGACCCTTTGTTTAAGGCAATATTGGAATAATGGTGTTTCTCATACTCGCACCATTTAAAAACCCAGTTACCTGGTTTTTTCCAAGAGTCTTTTCCCATTGAACCAGCATATTTTTCTTGTAGCTTGTCATCTTCGAGGACAGTGAGGGCTTTGATAACAGATACATCGCTATCTGTAAGGAAGTCTGTAACCTTCCATGAACTGCCAATATTTGGTGGATGATGGCTCAAACTGGAGCAGGGACTTGAAAAGCAAGGAAGTTTCTAGATGGTAAAAATATGACCTACATTTCTAGACCTATATTAGATAAGGGTGAGGGGAAATAAGGCATTGGTTCAATGCTGATTACTTCATAGAAAGCCAATTACTAAATAAATTAAATCAATTTCAAAATATCCTATTTTTCAGGTGATTAAAATAGGTTTGGTTGCTTGTCTAAACTCACCCACTCAGTGCACAGCAGAACAAGGGTCAGATTTAGTATATTGAAAGTTGAGTTCGGTGTTGGTATTATCATCTGATCCTCTCACTTTAAACAGATAAAAATGCAGGTACAAGATAGTAGCAATTAGCCATTTTAAGTTAATTTATTCATATGTGGGGTTGCAGATTGGATTGCTATAGAAATGAACTTTTTAAAGTGCTGTTAATAGTCCTAACACTGCATAGTTACAGCTATTTTTGGAGCAGAATTTGAGCAAAGTTGAAAACTGTTGCAGTTTAAGTGAAAGATATTCCTTTGCAATGTAAATTATTTTTTTTAAATCTAGTTGATTTTCAGTAAGAAAATCAGAGTAGAGTATACATGGCTTTTTGAAATGCTATAGGGTAATGTTTGAAGTTCATCAACTGTAGAAATTACCCATCTTGGACATACTTAATTCCGATTTTAAGATCCTTGGGTGCATCAGGGCTCTAATTAGTAACCAAAATTGGAGATCACTTTTATTTTTATTTTCTAGGGTTGAGACCTTCTTTCTGCTAATGTTTCTTAGAGGATAACTTACTCAAGTCATTAGTTTTAATTTATATGGGAGTAGATTTTTACTGAAAAAACTATGCAGAGAATTGCCAGATTCCTCTCAAGTAACTCTATGTAATAGGTGCAACACAGGACTTCCTATTTAGTCCTAAAACAAGGTACAAAATTTCAGTCTAAATACTAAAGATCATTAATGTAACCTAAGTCCTTCATACTGTCCAATAACATTTCCTGCCATACAAATTTTTAAAACAATTCATGGGACTTCAGTTGGAAAATACAGTACAGTTCAAGCTGTAACGTACTGGTTTATAGTCTGTAATGATTCATGATATTTAATATTGATTTGTGGGACTCTTATCAGTTTATTATGTGTTCATTTTTGCTGTTCAGGTTTTAAAGTAGGTAGAAGACATGAGCTTTCAAAATAACATCATACAGCTTCACTGTTTGCTGGGGTGGGGAGTTCTGTTTCATTTTCAACTATCATGCTTTTGCCATTCTGTTTCGTCCTTTGTTTGTTGCAAATAGTATGTGTAGCTACATGCACAGATCAAATTTTCACGTGGTACTCTTAATACTGTACCAGTAATAACATCACAGTGTCTTTTATAAACTTTTTTATAGATATATGTAAGAGCACAATTTGAATATGATCCAGCGAAGGATGACCTCATTCCTTGCAAAGAAGCTGGCATCAGATTCCGAGTTGGTGATATTATCCAAATCATTAGCAAAGATGATCACAACTGGTGGCAGGGTAAACTTGAGAACTCCAAAAACGGTACTGCAGGTCTTATTCCTTCTCCTGAACTTCAAGAATGGTATGACTTGAATTTTCTATAAAAATTAATTTAGCTTTGCTTTTATTTCCATCTTTCATGCTTTTCTTTGTTGTATAGCTAGTTTTTATATAATTTTTTCTTTTTACAAAAAAAAAAAGTCTATAGATTGCCTCAGTTTGTGGCACTGATTTTTTTTTCATATATGCGTAGTAGTAAGGGTTGCATGCAATATTGTATGTGTGGTTACATTAGAAAAATAAACACCTGTGTTAGTAAACATCGTGCTTTCTGATATACTACAGGAAACTATGACTGAAGGTTACGTACAAATTGTTTATGTAAGGGGGTCAAATTAATTTGTCTTTTAGGTTCTAAACAGTGTTATCATCAGTACCGCTTATATGCCAAGACACAAAGCACAAAGATCATTGAAGGGTTTTGAATGAAAGCCAAAAAGTAGAAAGAAGTCACAGTGCAAAGATTCCCGAATGACAGATTCAATGAGCAGCAGTGGCAATGAGTACCACAAAAGCAATGCAGAACCTTTAAACAACCTCTTGCAGAAGCTGTTTAGTAAATATTTCAAATGTATCAGCACAAGCTCTGGCAAGCAGGTCCTGGGCCATTACAGTTATGGCCATAATGGAAGAAGGTTTATCAGTATACATAATCTAGCCCAAAATACTTCATACAAGATTTGTTATGTAAAAGAATTAGAGTGTTGGAAAGGGTTTAACAGCACCTGTGCCACCTGGACTAGCTAAAAGAGATTTTGCTAGAAGGCAGAGGTAGACAAGACATTTCATTCCATCTCAAGAGCTCTCTTGCAAGCCCTGATGTAAGGGAGACACTGGTATACATTGCAACAGGAACACTTGCAATACTTCATCCTAAAGATCGACCTCAAAACAGCTCCTCAACACAACACAACTTGCTCTGAAGTAATTTAGACTATAGTGGTCTTCCAGTCTAATCTGGTGCAAAGCAGCCTACAGCTGTTTTAGTAGCCACCCTTCCTCCCACGTTCACTTGATCTGGAGCTTTAGTGATCTACCACTAAGAAGATATTCTTTATTATCAAAATACCTCTGTATGTAAGTGCTTTTTTAAGACAATGTAAAAAAAAAAAAAAAAAAAAGGGGTTTGCAAAGTTTTATCTGTACTTTTGTACTATTAAAAAGTCTTATTTTCCTAATTCATTCTGTGTGGCTTTTTAAAAATCATTGATCACAACAAAAAAAAAATTTTTCTCCTCCATATGCCAGGCGAGTTGCTTGTATTGCCATGGAGAAGACCAAACAGGAGCAACAGGCCAGCTGTACTTGGTTTGGAAAGAAAAAAAAGCAGTACAAAGACAAATATTTGGCAAAGCACAATGCAGGTATGAAAAAAAAATATGCAAGTATCTTTAACAGGTTAAATTTCTTACAATCTAAACCTTGCCATTAATTGTTCAGCTGGCACTGTTATATAAACCTAATGAGTTACTTAGGAAAATATAACCAAAATTCTGATTATGCCAACATTACTCTGCTTGTTCTTTGCTATTTAAACATATAGCTTATTCAGTGAAAGGCAAGCTGCAACAAAGTAAAAGCATTGTGATATATCCTAATATAGGCTTACATTGTTTTGGGGTTTATATTTAAAGGACCACTAGATACTAGAATCAGGATATGAATTTTGCAATCTATATAACTGTACTGTGCTCTACAGAAGACTTCTCAGTAGCATCCTTGTTAATACGTGTTTATAGTTATAGCTTATATATGTAAAAACATCAGGAAAGGGCATTTTTCTTGAAGTGCTAATCAGCTGGAAGTGGAATAAGAGCCATGACATAGTCAGTGTGTTACTTACAGTTACCCAAAATAGAACAAACTGTGGAAGTTTTTCCTCCTTGAGGTGATCTCTGCTTGAATCCTAAGTTTTGGGTTTCTATTTAGACTGCTGAAAAATTAAATCGTTTTAGGTAGAAGTGTGAAGTAAAACATCCTTGCT
Organism: Falco biarmicus; assembly: GCF_023638135.1. NCBI lineage: Eukaryota > Metazoa > Chordata > Aves > Falconiformes > Falconidae > Falco > Falco biarmicus. Next base: position 82,593,104 of record NC_079289.1, read on the forward strand.
GAGCAAAATTCATTAGTTTTAGTAGTAAAGAAGGAAGACGCATTCATTCATGAACGGAATTTAGTTCATTTCTCCTTTTAATATAAAATACTTAATGTGTTGAAACTGTTTCTATTGGTTTTGTATTGATATCACATACCATGATGATAAATATGTTGTGGTCTCTTGAGAGGCTTGCAGAGATTTTTATTAGAATTAAAAGATATATTTGTCCAAACAGTGTAATGAAAATATTTTATATATTGCATTAATTTCTGGGGTTTTTTCAGTTGCATTCTTGAATGCACCAATGAAACAATATAAATCTGTATTTTCACATTTCTCTTTACCTGTGCAATCTGTGTGCGGTATCAGAGCTCATAATATATCAGTACTTCAGAATTTATGTTTCCTTTGAAGTCATTTGAAAATAAATTCCAGGAAAGTCAAAGAACAGTAACTGTCATTTGTACTCCTTAATTCCGCATCGCATTTAAGATGTTCACAGTTAAATATATAATTACTCATTACCCTGAAAACCCTTATAAGTAGAGACTGAAAGCTTTGTTTCCTTCCTTTTGCTGGTTTAACATTCTGGGGGTTTTAATGTTTCCACTTCGTTGCAGTAGCACTAAACCATGTTTTACTAATTATGAACTTAATGAGAATAAACTGGATTTTATGACTATTACTAATTATGACCTTATGAGAATAAACTGGATTGTATGACATAAAGTCTTTGATGATACTGGGTTTAAAGTATTACCAGTTGCACATAGCATACATTCCCAATGCATCGCTACTCCCTTCACTTGTGGCAGCATAACTTTGCGTGGCCACACTGTTAATGGTATTAACTGAAGAGCAACCCAGCAAAAAGCATAGATTCTTTTTCTTTAGGGCAGATAATTTTTTTAATGCAGCCCACAGTGCAACTGCGTAGTTAATAATGTCAGTGTGACTAAGCACAGCATGCTACTAAGAACAGGTGAAGGAAAAAGGGAAGGAGAAGGAGCAGGTGATACTTGAGGAGCAAAACTAGCTCAAAGATTTTTTGTATCAATTACATCCCTGAAAGGAAGGTAATCTAGACTTTTCTGTCTTGATAGAGTGGGGACATTTTGGAGAAGGCAAACTGTGACACTTTGAATCACAGTTTGCCCACCTTAGTGCTTGCCACTGTCAGTGCTGTTAGTCACTTTACATTGGCGCACAGTGTTTGCCAAAAATTAGAAACATGAGCATTAAACGTTATCATAATGACCATAAAAGAAACTGTTATTTTCAGAATACCATCTGACACTTCCCCTTTCCCTTAAGAAGTCAAAAAGTTTATGAAAGCGCAGATTGGAATCAAGGTTTCTCTTAGTTTGTTGATGTTTTTTGATCTTGGCATCCTTGCAGTATTAAAGGTGATGCCAGTAATATTCCAGGGAATTCTGCCAAATGTAATATATAAAGAGGTTCACTGAAATGCTGTGGTACTCACATGAATTTAAGTTTAACTAAGGTGGTACTGAATTTATTTTCTCTGCACTACTCTGTCATGTCTGGTATTGTTAGTCAAATATGGCAGGACTGGCTTTTGCAAACTTTCAGTGTCTACCTGTCTCAGAATAAAAACCAGATGTTTTCTTTTGGTGGATCCAAAATAAACATAATTAATTTGGAACTGAGAAGTCTAATCCAGATGTCAAAATGTTGCTCTTGCAAAGAAAGTGGAGTTTATTTCTCTCATATCTTAGCATAAAATTCAATAAATCATTTAGCAGTATGTAATCTATTTGGACTTCCCTGTTATTTTTGTCTTAGGGATGAGTCTGAACTGGGGTGCTGAGAAATGACCTAGTAAAATACTTCATGGTCAGCTAAGATTTATGTGGCTAGCTGATGATTTGAGAGCTAAGATTTTGGTGTGCTCTATTGGGATATTACTGGAACTAGAAAAGAAATTATTCTGCAAATCAGACATAGTTTGTGAAGTAAAGAGGAGAATATTTCAGGTACTTTTTATATTTAAAAACAAATATATTCTCCTTTACAAGAGAAATATAATCCCATTTTTCTTTCCTCCATACTTGATATTAGAGTACTGCGTCCTTCAAGAGACAATTTCACAATCATATATACATCTTATCATTGTAAAGTCAGTTTTAAACCAAAGCCCACAGAAAAAATTAGATGTTTTTCATTATTAGGTTCACTGGCATTTTTATAAATGCTATAGAGATATACTGATATCTAGATATATTATTTATTTTACTGGAATGTTATTGCAGGACTTCATAAAAGAACACTCTTTAGAACATACTAGACCTATGCTTCATATTATGCATAATGTAGAAAATTGCCAAGCTTTTATAAAATACGTTTATCATTTCTTAATGTGATTTATTTGCCTTGTGTTTAGACTATTGCATGGTAAAGTTTATTTTGTGCATATACTTTTTATTTTACTAATATATTACAAGCCATATCTCAATGACCCCTGTACATTTTTCATGCTGTCTTACTCCCAATGGCCTCTGTGCATGTAAGTAACCTGTCAAGTGACAATGCCTCTTTATTTGCTTCTTACTGTTTCCTTTCAAGACCTCCTTTTCTTTATTAGCTAGTAACACAGAAGCATTGAAGTTTAGTCTTTAAATGTGCCCTGTATTCCTCATATCTTGTGTATATTAAAAAAATTAATCATTTTTCTTTCACATTTGAAAACCCTACAATCATTAGTTAAATCCATGTAGACTGAGACACATCTTCTCCATGCTGCTAGTTTGTGATGAAGGCATTAATATGTATCATTTATGTTGTTTGTTCCTGTTGTTTGTATCTAACATAATGTGGTTTTGTTCAAGAAAAAAATAAGGGATTGATTTTTTTATTATTATGATTTTTTAATGGGAAAATGCAGGCCTAGATAGTTAGAATGGTGAAACTGTTTAACATATTGTAGATCTTTAACCCTTTCTAATATGAAGTGAATTATTAATTAGTTTAAATAGTGTGAAGGTGCAAAAAGGACAGTAGTAAGAATTCCGTGTCTGTGGAATGGAAGAAAAATATGACAGAATTCTTGCTTGTAGTATTTGGGGAAAGGCTGAAAGAGATTCTTTAGGATAAAATTCAAAATGCTTTAAATGGACTAAGAAGTTTTCACTTTTGTATCTTTTAAAGAGTTGAGTATGGCAATTGAGACATTTGTAGTGTGACCAAATTGAAGTAGCTGTACTTTTTCTTTAGGGTAAAAAGACTGCTGAATTGAAAAATTTGCTCTATTAAAAAAAACACATTAAGTTAAATCTTCTGCTGCTTTAACTGGGACTTAATTACAAAGAGCATTTGCTTTTTGGTAGGCTTCACAGTCTTAATGCTGATCTTGGTGGTTGGGGACTTGTGGAGCAAACAAACTAAAGCTCCCACCACTGCCTACTTTCAGAAGAGGTTTTGGATAGGGGGAGAGGGATATATTTGGACTCATCTTAAAAGATGGATGGGATATAGTTGAGGTGAATACACCAGCATAGGACTTGGGAACACTCAAAGATCTCATACTTTAAATGCAGTCTCTCCTCCCTTCTTTTTATAGCATGCATAAATACAGGACTGAAAACTCTTGCTAGTTGTGCTGCTCACAATTGCTGATTGCTGTAATCTTTATAAATATAATTAACTGCCTCCTGGCTTCTTTTTTTATTAAAATTCTGCAAGAATTACCAGAGGTGTTGTGTTATTGGGCACAGGAGGAATAAGCTGTTTTTAATGAACAAAACTTGATTTGTCAATCATTGTATACCTTGGCAATTGACAATAGATTGATAGGCATGAAGGAATTCATCCAGTTTCAATTGCAGTTGAAATTATTTCTGAAATAATACTTTTACATTTTTTCGCTAAATATGGTGGAGGTTCTTTTATGTAATGCCATCACTTTTCATTAGAATTCTTCATTCTGTCACAAGATTTAAAAGCATGTCAATTTAACTAGCACGTGTGTTTAAAGAGAACTCTAATTACAATTAATATGGTGGTAGCTTTGAAGAATAAATACCACAAGCTATTAACACTTTTTTCTGTACATTGCTCTTAGATCTTGTTAAAACATGATTATGAAAGCAGCCCTATCTTTAGTGTAAATAGATGTTCTCATATTGTGTTCATGTTGGTCACTGTCTACAGATTTTTCTTTAATATTGCTATTTTTTAGGAATGCAAACATGAATGGCATGCCATTTTAGCTAATTTTTGTGGTCTGCTGAACAGTGCATGAAAGGACATGCAAACTTTCCTAAGTAGCTTTATTATTGCTTTTTTTAACATTTTTTAAATGAACACTTTTGTTAAAGTTGCATAATGAAATTAGTTTTATTTTCCATAGCATATTACTTTGTATTATAAATCTAAAACTTGCTAGAATTATAATTTGTAGCACAATTAATTATCACCCTTAATGTGCCTTTTTTCTTATCCCTGTTGGGGTTTCTTTTGTGTTTTAGTGTTTGATCAATTAGATCTCGTCACATATGAAGAAGTAGTAAAACTGCCAGCATTCAAAAGGAAAACACTAGTCTTACTAGGTAATTTTGAGTTATTATTCTGAACATTACAGCATAGTTTTGAATCTCTTTTAGTGGAAAATTTATAATTCATTTTTGTGTTGTGGATTAGGTGCCCACGGTGTTGGAAGAAGACACATAAAAAACACACTCATCACAAAACACCCGGACAGATTTGCTTACCCCATTCCTCGTAAGTAGCAACATTCAATGTGCTGCAAAATTGTTGGTGTCATCCTTGACAACACACCCATTGTACTGCTACATGTGTGCAGTTCTGCCGAGTTGAATCCTATCTTAAAGGTGGGGATTGTGATAGAACTGGGTATATTTATTCTTTTTTTTTTTCAGGCAGAAGGGTAGTAAGTAGCACCATTTTTACATTGAAAGTTTCTTAGTAGTCACAAAACTTCTTGTTAAGCATACTTCTTTCTACCCTAAATGTTTGTTACTTTAGAATGAAGGCTAAAACATTTTTCTTTTTTCTGTGCTAATTTTACATTTACAGTTCAGGTATGATTGGAACAGCCTTGACATTTAAAACTGTATAATTCCCATGAGAAAAAATATAAACTGGATTTAGAGGAAACCTTTAATGTGTACCTGATCTGAACGTTTTAAATTACTTTTCACAGCCTAGCCTTGAGGACTGGTGTACTAAAATAACTTCAAGTTTCCAGAGATGACAATAAGAAAAAGAGAACGCAGTTAACTTCACTGCTTGCAAGTGGGTTGTTATGAAGAGCACAGGGCTGTTTTCCCTTCATGATAATCTCCATCACTACCATGGCAGGAATTGCATATCCTACTACATGATCTATTGGAGATGCACCCTCTTTCCTCAAGCTAGGCATTCTGAAACAAGAGCATCCATCAGCTAACTGTGTCTACTCATATTTCAGGCTGACCCAGAAACACAATATGGGGGTCAGAAGTTACACTGATGACCATTATGTATTAATTTAAATCTCTTTATACATTGTTAGTGCTTTACTTTAAAATTAGACTTAGGTGGTTTTCTATCTATAAGGAGTTGTTGCTAAAAAGTATTATTTTTAAGGACTTACCTGTAAATCTGTTTGGAAGGGGAAAAGGGTTAGTTGGCTGCTGCTTTGTTTCCCAGGCTTGCTGACTAAGGAGTTAGACAAAGGCCAGTACCAGCAGAAGGAAAACAGAAAGACCTGGCCCTTTTGAAAGCATGGGCCACTAAATCATCACCCGAGCAGCAATGTGAAGCTGCACTGTTTGCCACACTGCTGTTTATATCTATAGACTAAAATCCTGGATTAGACATTTTAAAAGTGCAGTGTCAGTAGTGTGTGATATACATTGTACCTACGTTACTCAATTCAGACATGATTATATCAGGGGGAGTAGTAACCCAGCAAATACATTCTCCATTACAAAGAACTGAAACAAAGAGTAATAAATGTTTTGCAGGGTGCTTTTCACTAAGCCTCTTTCAAGTGCTAACTATATTGATTGCTGTGAGGAGGTAGAAGCTGAACTAGTTGTTTTGTCTTCAAATACTGATTAAAATGGACTCACCTATACCATGCCAACCACACCTTACATTGCTTCCTGTAGATCCCTGCTCTGTGGAAGCACTGAAATTGCTTCACTGATAATATAAGGCTAAAAAGTCTAGACTGCAAATCAGGATGAAATTCAGGTGCTTAAGCATCAGTACGATGTCCAGATGCCTCTTTTAGACATCACCTGACCTCCAGCCCCACTCCAGAATAGCAATGGTCTCTTTAAATCCTGTGTTATATCCGGTAGTTCTATATGGATGCTTCAGATTGAAGGCATTTAGGGCATTTAAATTAGCACTTTATACTGGTGTTTAGAGACCCCCATTACTTTCTTATGTTAGTGTTATAAACAGATCATATAAAATCTATCACATACACTTCAAATATTATGGGAACCTGATCTGTCTTTCAGCTGACTCTAGGTAATTAAATCTATTCTCTCCAACTCTCAGGGATGTTTGTTTCTGCATTCTTTCACAAAACCGTGGTAGGAGTAGGTAGCTTTTGAGATAGGCCTTGTGTTGGATGTGGACTTTTGGGGAATGCTTTATGAAGAAATTATCTTCCTGCTGAAAACCTGATCATAAAGTTCCTGTCACACACAGTGGTGGTTAATTAAAAGGATTAGTAGGCCATGCATCTTTTACCACTGCAGAAGCAATGTATTTGAAAAATATGTTATTGCTAATTAGTTTTCATCAATCTTGACCACAAGTAATCAGGTCCTCACCCACTTTTTAAACTTAGAAGCAGAAAACCTCATAGGAATTTAAGTAAAAATAGGAAAATACAGAAATTTTTTACAAAAGAAGAGAATTTTGGGGAACTCTAAAAGTATGTAAGTTCAGTAGGCCTAGGGCATCAGTGAGTAGCATAGTGATATTATATGGTTTATATAATCCATTGTTCTTGAATTCCTTAAAATAATAACTATGATCTATAATATTTATATAGAACTTTTCATCTTTGAAATATGCTAATTAATCCTCAGAAGATTGCTAATTAATCCTCAGAACAGTAATAGGTATAATTAAAAATAGAAGATGAGTTCAATTTTTTGATACTTTCTTTGAAGTTATGATAGGGTTGTTGGAAGATACGGAATCAGATTGGGAAGAGATGTGTTTCAGATATGTCACCAACATAAATATGATAGTGGAAAAATATGAGAGTAAATCAATTTGTGAGGGGATATTAGAAGAGAGAGAAGCAAGTGGATATCAGCATGCCTGTGGGGAAAAGAGGAACAGATGGCATACAGAATCACAGAATGGTTGAGATCCCTACCTCTGGAGATCATCTGGTCCAACCCTCCTGCTCAAGCAGGGCCACCTACAGCCAGTTTGCCAAGGACCATGTCCATGTGGCTTTTGAGTATCTCCAAGGATGGAGACTCCACCACCTGTCTGAGCAGTCTATTCCAGTGCTTAGTTATCCTCACAGTGAACAAGTTTCCTTGCATTCAGACGGAAGCTCCCATGTTTCAGTGTGTGCCCGTTACCTCTTGTCCTGTCATTGAGTATCACCGATAAGAGACTGGTTCCTTCTTTACACCTTCACTGTAGATATTTTTACTCATTGATGAGATCCCCCCGAGTCTTGTCTTCTCCAGGCTGAACAGTGTCAGATCTCCCCGCCTTTCCTCATAGGAGAGATGCTTCAGTTCCTTAGTGCCCCTTCACTGGACTCTATCCAGTATATCCATGTCTCTCTTGTACCGAGGAGCCCAGAACTGGGCACAGCACTCCAGGTGTGGCCTCACCAGTGCTGAATAGAGGGAAAAATCACTTCACTCCACCTGCTGCCAATACTTTTGTCTAATGCAGCCCAGGATACTTTAGGCCTTCTTTAACCACAAGGGCACATTGCTGGCTCGTGTTCAACTGAGTGTTAACCAGGGCCCTCCACAAGACCTTTTCTGGAGACTTGCTTCCCAACTGGTCAGCCCCCAGCATGTACTGGTGCATGGGGTTGTTCCTCCCCAGGCGTAGTACTTGGCACTTCCCCTTGCTGAATTTCATGAGGTTCCTGTCAACCTGTTTCTCCAGCCTGTCAAGGTCCGTCCGGACGTGGCAGCATGACCCTCGGGTGTATTGGCCACTCCTCCCAGTTGTGTATCATTGGCATCCTTGCTCAGTGTACACTCTGCCCCATCACCCAGATCACTAAGGAAGATGTTGAACAGGATTCGGCCCATTACTGGCCCCTGGGGTAGAATGGAGATGTTAACTGAATTGTTTAGAAACTCTAAAAACCGTAAGATCTGGCCTTTGCTGTTGAAAGCAGCTGATAGAGTCTCATAGTCTTGACCAGGTAAAGGTTATTTATGACCTTCAGTTCTTCCTCTGTTATGTTTTGATTTTTACCTTTTCCACATCCCTTCATCTCCACTTTTCCCAACATGCATCCCCCAGATTCCTGCTTTTCCCAGCCCCTGTCATTCTGCCTGCCTCAAGCTTGTGCTTCATTGTTCTGTATGTTATTTGACAGGTCGTCATTCAGTCAATAAGTATTGATAAACCAAACAAAAAGCCACATATAAGTTTAATATTGCTTTTGTACTAAAAGTGTTTTGTATTTTGTATTTTTAGACACAACCCGACCTCCAAAGAAAGATGAAGAAAATGGGAAAAATTACTACTTTGTATCTCATGACCAAATGATGCAGGATATATCAAACAATGAATATTTGGAATATGGCAGCCATGAGGATGCAATGTATGGGACAAAACTGGAAACAATACGAAAGATCCATGAGCAGGGACTAATTGCAATACTTGATGTAGAGCCTCAGGTAACTAATTAGACGTATAGGAAAGTGGGACTCATCACAAATTGTTCAACCTTATTTTATTGAGATATATTTATTTTTATTGATTGCACACTAGATAAGTAATGCATACAGTAATGTGGAACAAAACTCCCTGGAACACCAAGGTATCAGTCTGTAAAGTGGAATTCTAATAATCATCTTGTTAGAAGAAATAGAGCAAAAACAAATTCATCATTTAGTTTGGTATGCAACCACTGTAGCTTGAAAAATCTACTTTCCATGAAACGTTTTACTGTATTAGCTTCATGTCCAGTGAAATGTATCAAAACAAGTTATTTTCATTGCCTGCCAGGAGTAATGTTTCGCTATTTTCAAAAATTTTTCTTTGCTGCTATATTAGAGTGTAATCTTGTTCCTAACAGACTCTTGGCTCCATAACACTATTGAGCATGGTCAGAAGCTTTTGGGGTCAATCACCGATATTGGTCCTATTTGCACAATGACCAGATCAGTGTTGTTACTTTATAAACTCCTTTCTGTGTTGCGGTGTTACACTTTACAGAGGAGGGCAGGAAGGAAAAAATTATAGGTTGTTCATCCATTATATTAAATCTTCAGTGGAAAACTCAATACATTTCCTTTGAAACATCCATGTAGTCATGACTTCCAGTTCACAGGGATGTGTTTTGGTAAGTGGAACAACATGAATATGGGCAAACATGATGTTTATATTATTCTAGCGGATTTAAGGAAATGGGAGGAAACAGTGTTATCTGTTTAAATTTGCTGCCATCTTTCTTCTTTGTGAATGGATTCAAGAAGTTCAAATTCTTTCAGAATTTCATAACAGAAAAAAGATACCTGACTAAATTATTTAGGACAGTTCACATAGTATGCCAGTGTGATGCTGTTCTGAAAAATAAAAAAACACACTTAAAGGTTTCAGGGAGAGCAGTATTTATAGTTAGTTCAAATGGAAATGGAACAGCTGTTGAAAGCAAACTCGCTTGATAAACCTTTTCAACTTGCATTATTCAGAAGCATTACAATTCTCAGAAGCCATTTTAATCTTTACTGGAATATATTTACATATCATAACAGCCACCTTTGCTACAGTTCCTCCAGCACGTGTCTAGCGAACCTCTTTCTTAACCAGTACCCTTATGCATCCATCTCAGCTCAATAAGGACAGCCTGTTTGTGAACTTATTCCTAGTTATCTTATACCACTTGCCAGTTTTCCCTTGGGTACTCTTAGTTATGTGAGTTTTCTTGACTTTCACGTATCGGGTATATCTCTTATTTGGAGGAGGTTGGCAAAGATTATATATATAGGTGGGTTTGAAGCAGGGGAGATTAAAACCTCTTTAGCTTGGAATAAGAGTGGATTGTGGGTTGGTGTTTCTGGGGTTTTTTTCTTAATAAAAAACTTCGGAGAAGACAGGAAGTGGAAGGAGCAAAAAAAGACTGACCTTTAATAGTCTTGCTTTATCTTGTCTATCCATTTGAGTTCAGCTGAGGTGTGTTTACTTGATGTTCTGCAATTCAGTCGAGCTGGAATCTGTACCAAAGTTTCACGTATGGCAGTTCTGTGTGTTACTCAGTAAATTATGACTAAGTCAACTTTTTAATGAAAACTCTTTTCTTTTGCATAGACTTGGTTCAGGGGATTGGTGCTGCATGTACTGAATTAGTGTTACGCTCACTTTACGAACACTTCACTGTGCTTACTTTTTAAAAACTTTGAACCCCTCACATCACATTTTCATTTGTTTCAGAAAATAGTAATAAAAAACCGTTAGTAGGTAGAAAAAGTCAGACAAAAATGATACTCTAATCAATATTTATTCTAAAATACAGTTGGCTCCTTCCCCTGTTTATGGCATGACTGATTTTTTTACCTGGTGTTAATCATTCAGTTTAAATGCAGACAGAATTCTGCACTCTGAGAATGTATGGGAAGAGCCTCTCTGAAGATGCTAAAGCTTTCATTGTCATGAAAACTCACTTTAATTAAGGATAGATACACAGTTTGACCACCAAAAATGTAAAATAATGCAAAAAGTGAAGTGTCTGTATTACTAAGGTCTTGACTCCAGATCAGTTAAAAACAAATACCAGTGGTGGCAAATCTTGATTTTGTATCTTTTGCTTGTGTGACTTACCTTATTTCACGTTGATTGTTGGGAGATTCTTCTAAAGTATCTGATTTTTTTTCACCTAGGCATTGAAGGTCCTGAGAACTGCAGAGTTTGCTCCTTTTGTTGTTTTTATTGCTGCACCTACTATTACCCCAGGCATTAATGAGGTATGACGTGTTGCAATCTAATGTCTTATCAGACACAGCATTAAGGATGAGATTCAGATATGCAGATAAGACTCTTTAATTGTTTCTTTGTAAATGGAGAGGCAGAAAGACAGTTGTATGGTAGCATTAAGTTGATCGAGATGTATTAATTGGTTATTAACTGATTTTTCTAATTGAAACTATGAACTACAAGTTGGAGGATCCATATGATATATTCTAAAAATACATCTTTTGTTTCGTTCCCTATTTCCAAACCCTCAGCAGATCATTAGCACAATTACTCAATTACAAGTTGCAATGCTAGCACTAGGTTACAGCTAGCCTGAACTGAAGAAATGGGTGTGTGTGACTGTGCGGTCATTCCACCTTTATCTTTAGTATTTTTTCTATACAGCAAATTATATCAGAAATAGACCCATTAATTTCAAAGACTGTTCTCTAAGAATTTGGAGCTTTGGCTAAGTGGGTAATTGCTTGTGGAATAATGTTAAGTGTTCATGCAGGTCTACATTCTGAATTTCCTACTTAGTTTTTATAGAGTATCTGCTCTGCAGATTGCTACTGATTTCAAAGATGGTATCAAGCAATTCTGGATTTAGCTCACAACAGGGCAGACAGTATTTATACACTTTATCTGCTCAGCCTTTTTGAAACCATATTAAGGTATTTAATCAATTGGATTTGACCATGAATCTGTTCCAAATCTCCTAGATGCCTCCTTGGTCACGCAAAAATAGTCAGAAGCCCTGTCTCTACAGCCTGTTTCTATAGAAATGTAATTACAGTATCAAAAGTATGAAACTATGATATTACTGCAGAGGCTTGCAGGAAAATAAGGAACAAGACAAACATATGTAAATGCAAATACCCTGAATGATTATGGAAATAGCAAGTGAAGACTGAAACATACTGGCCTTGAGCTGCAGTTATACTGGCAGCAGAGGCATTCTACTAGTTCGCTGTTGCTGAAGGGAGCGATTAACTTGCTTCTGGGACATGTACTGCCAGTCTGCACTCACTATGGCACTTACCAGATCTTTTAATAAGCTACTTTAGCTCTAAATTGGATTTTTGTCAGTTTTCAAGCAGCTCACATAGGCTCTGACAAGCACCAATGCCAACCAGAACAAGTAGTGAAACCATATAGCCAGGAAGAGAGATGGGATGGAGATGAAGTATCTTTTAGATCTTTTAAGTTTCACAGCAGTAAGTGATGTCATTTCACTGTGTCTTATGGACCCATACCCTAACTGGTAAACGTCACAAGCGTACAGACGAAGATCTCTCAGAGCATCACAATTTACAGTGTTAGTGAAGTGACAGTTTGTCTAACTGCTGGTGTTGGCATACGCTGTAAATCAGTACAATCTTGAGAAAATGCTAGTGTTTTGTATTCTATACTGAATTTGCCTTTGTGCAGGCAAATGGGATGGCATCACTTAAAAATAATTAGAATCATTCTTAGGATGTGGCAAGCAAGCATTGTGCTTGCAGCAGCACTCAGGCAGCCAAGTACCCTGTGTAATTATGTAATTGCCTGGGTTTGTTGCCTCCATACCTGTGTCTCAGCTCCCAAATAGTCTTCCTTGGCCTCACTCATCTGCCAGTGGTATTTAACTTTTAATCTTCCAGCTGTAGGCTATAATGCAGAGACATCTGGGACAGTTCATATGAGGGAGAAAATGTTTTCCCGTGGTACGCTGGGATGAGGACAGAAATGTAGTTTTTATAGCAGCAGTGGGGAAGTATTTGTTCATGCCAAAGAAATATTAGTAGAAGTACCGTATTGTAAATACTTGCATTTGTGCTGTAAGACTATGTCTTTATTTTATGCTCTTGTGACTGAAGTCTCTGTGCATGGAGGGTTTCACTCAGGCACTTGATCACTGAACTTCACTTTTAAAGTGTGCTAATTTCTGAATCAATTAAACTTAAGGAAAGGGAGGGGCAGGAAATAGTAACAGCAACAGACTTTACTCGAATACAGGATCCTATTTTCAAAGGTTTATTGGGCTGCATGAAGGGAGATACACAAATCGTCTGTGTGTTAGCAACCTGCGAGGCAGCAAAGGGTGGAGTGTGTGTTTCATATTTCCCCTTCATTCTTCCTTTTGAAAAAGTTCATTTGCGTAATGAATATCCCTTTCTGTTTATCCTCGTATCCTGCTTTTTTTATTTTACTTAACGCTTTTTGAGACACTTCTGTAAATGACTCTCCTTTTTTCCTCCCTTATGTTTTCTTAAATTTCATCTTTGCTTTTCTTTTCATTTTCCTGCATTCGTACTAATTGTACATAGCTGCCAAAATGGTGCAGAAAATTGCCTGTAAGTACCAGCTAGGGGCTGACAAGGTAGTCCTGGTTATTTCAGTAGTTCTAGAATGTAGATATGCTCGTTCCCGTTCAACATTACTTTCACCATTGGAATAAAAATTTAATGTAATAATGACTTCAGATGTCTGCACCAAAATTATCTGCTAGTAAAAAGAAACTAGAGCGCAAAATTTCTACTCTTACAGCTGAACATCTGAACTTCGTGATAAAATCAGTGCAGAGGCCTGATCTTAAAAGTGTCTCTCTTGAGACACTTTAGCCTATTGTGGACCACACAAACTATCTCAATAATCGAGGACCACACAGCAAGAGTTAGGAGACAAAATATTACACGTTCCAACTGAGTATAGCAGTGCACTATGAGCAATTCCGCAAAATGCAAAACCAATTTACATCATATAGGAAATCTCCCAGAGCGTACCCACCTGTCTAATCACAAGGGAAACTTAAATCAGATTATTGCTGTGCTAAAACAGAGAGAGGAGAGAGCATATCAGGAAACGTGGGAGTAGTTCCTCTTTCCTCCAGCTGTTTTCCACCTCCCAATGCCCAGACAGCAGCAGAGGAGTTGACAGGCTCCACTTTTTTGATCTAGATCTTTATTGAGATGTGTAAATAGTCACTGAGCCAAATTCTTCTGGATTTTAGCTATGCTTCCTCCCTTCCTACAGCCAAACAATAAAAGGAATTTTTCTTCAGAAGTTTGCAGTCTGACAGCTGTTTAAACTGAGGAGAATTTCTGTCAGAGCAAAATTGTCAAAGGCCTGGATGGTGTGTATACATTGTTCACAGCCTTAGGAGGGAGTATTAGTAATTTTTTAGGCTGTGCTTTGACTGTCACAAGTGGCAGCTATTGTCTTTATCTACTTTAAGGCCAAAAAACCCAGCCTTCAGAGACCAAAAGTATCACTGGCAGCTGTTATGCACATGGGAGAGATTTCATGAGTAAAAGTCATGTTTCACTCCTTCCTGTCCCAGCTATGGTGGAGAAGGAGAGAAGATTAGGAAAGTGAACTGAATTCTAGTGATGGGAAAGAAAAAGTCTGTTCCCGTAGTGAACGCGCTGCAACTAGACCTGTGTAAAATGCATATTGCAGAGAGCTGAGGGAAGAAGGAAAGACAGATGTTCTGCTCCTAAATGTGAAATGACTGAAGTTGTGCCCATTCATTTGTCTGGCTGCGGGTACCTGAACATTTTGATAAATATCCTTTTTCTTGACACTATTGAGAGCCCAACTGCTAGAGAGATCTTCGAGAATGAGCTGGGATGTTCACTATTCAAACTTTAATTAAGAAATCTTAGAGAAATGGAGAGGAACTTCCTACAGCAAAAATTTTGAGGAAGTGGGAATTTTGGTATTTAAGACTTATAGACACAGAAGAAACACTTGGCCAAGTCTGGCATGGTTTTGAATGTACAAATAGATACTCTTATCAGAAAAACAGGTGAAATCTGGTCAGTCAAGAACTGTAAGCTTTTTTCTTTTTGCAGAGCTTGAGAAGGTTTGAATGTATTTGAAAACTGCTCCAGTGGCCTGTCCCAGACTTATTACTGCCCCTAAAATTATATGATAGAAATAATGTTTTACATTTCCAACAGGCTAAGAAATTAGATATTCCAAAATACACTTTGATCCCAGTAAAGTTGGCTTTAGGAGAAGCTAAGTCAGGAAAACATTAAAATTTAATGAATTTTTGAAACACTTAGTTTTGTGACATCTATGTGTACAAGGTAAATATTAGCATTCATACTTCTCTGCCTACCATTGTTTGTTTTAAGATGAGATAGATCTAAGGTTTTCAGATTTTTATTGTCAGTCACAGTAAGATAGATGCTTTACTGAGAAAAATTTATTCTTATACTTGTAGGTAAAGATGACACTTGGGAAATCTGAATAGCATTTAAAAAGCTAAATATGACTTAACAGTTCTAAGGCCTCACGGGGGTTTTTCAGGTACTATTAGCTTTGTGACATGAGATTAAAACTTTTAAAGGTGCGATATGATTTTGGTAAGACTGGCTGTAAATATAAAATTAACCTTTAGCTAGAGATGTTTAAATCACTGAAAATATTCTGCTTGGCAAGTATGAATTCTTTTCGTTTGTAGGTTAATTTAAGCAGAAAAGTTTATATCCTCTGCTGATATGAATTGATGTCTCTTTTGGAATCTATGAGAAGTTGACAGTTTACCTAACAAAGATTTTGGCTTAAAGACACTGGGCCATTTGAAATGCTCCACAAAAATATTTAATATTAGTATTGATCCATATTGCCCAATTTGTTAATAGCATAAATTAAATTTGCATGCACTGGTGTTTTCTGTGGAAGTTCTAGATGCATAATGGTTCATACAAGGAGCATCCCTTGTGCAGAAGCACGTGAGGAATATTTGTCTAACTTTGAATGAAATTTGTAGTGATTATCAAGTGAAGGCGACATCCCCCCTTCATTTGAGGCTGCAGCTTCAGGGGAGAAGTAGAACTGTAACTTTGGTACAGAACTTCTCCAGAAGTGGCTGGTTTTGTTGCTACAGGGAAGGAGAACTGTCTCAGCACAGATTCTTCCCTACAGAGGACCTGAAAGCCACTGTTCTACAGCAACTTGTCACCATCATTACAAATACTTGGGAAGTTTAAACAGAAAAAAAGGGGAGGAAAGGAGTCTCTTACTAGCTGGGTAAAGGGGAGGAAAGGAGTCTCTTACTAGCTGGATAAAATTCTGTTCCCAGAATAATTTCCTGTGAAAACAGCTATCGGTACTGTGCCTGTATTTCCTGCAGCCTAAAACTCTTGTCATGATAAAGTGTATCCCAGTTGACTGATAATTAGGGTGACCCTATAGATAGATACTACAGAGCAGTAGGAGTCTATAGTGTTCATGTGTAATTTTGCCCCATCTCCACCCCAAATCTGTGGGACAGGAAGGACTTGATTACTTTCCTGTGGCTATTTCAAGGTTCCTGAAAGCAGCCAGTTACTATTTTTTAATTTCTACGGGAATTTGCAGGAAGGGTATCCAAACTTGTAATTGCTGCAGAGCCCTAGAAAGAAGAGCCTTTTGCAATCCTGCTCTCTCAGAAGGGCAGACCTCGCTAACCAAGCCTGTCGCTGTGGCGTTGCTGGCTGTGCAGAGTCCCGCAGCACACCCGCAAAGTGGGATGCACTTGGTTCTGTAAGGACATTTGGCACAAAGCCATGGAGAGCATCAGCCTGCTGTGGCTGGCCCTTCTGGAGGGTGGGCTGCATGGCTCATCTTCAGGAGCTCACACTCGGAGATGCTGGAAATGCTCTGAAACGGGAACTACAGGGTAACGCGGAATGAGAACTTCCTTGTCAGTAAATGGGTAGACCCAGAGGACTGAACCAAAGGAAGTAGACCCAGAAGACTGAAATCATTACCAAATCCAGCAACAGCTGATCCCTGACAATATGCCCTCTCCTGTTTCTCATGTTCTTACCTGGCCGTAGGCCCAATAGCTCGTATTTGTGCACTTCGTACGTTTTATTCGTATATGGTCTCTGTTGCTCATGTCTGTACTGCTTTTCTAAGCTTCCATCCTCTGCCTTGCCTTTTATTGCTAGGCTTGTGTTTTGTCTCAAGTAATGTCAATAACTGAGCGCTGTTTGAGTGTCAGCTTCAAGAGAGAAATTGTGCCAGTTCTCCTCTGTGGTTTCCATAGATTTAGGTGGGGGATCTAAACTGCCTGGGCCTCCCCAAGGCCTGTTTTTTGCCCTTTTCCTTCTCTATAAGCAATGGTTAGAAATCCGTTGTAGAAGAGTACAAAAGGATCCAACTTCTCTCTCTCCCATTTTCTTTTCTGACTGCTGAACAGGATGAATCTCTTCAGCGCCTGCAGAAGGAGTCTGAAATCTTACAGAGAACATATGCACACTACTTTGACCTAACAATTATCAACAATGAAATTGATGAAACTATCAGGCACCTGGAGGAAGCCATCGAGCTTGTGTGTACAGCCTCACAGTGGGTCCCGGTCTCCTGGGTCTACTAGACCGATCACGAGAGAATTGAGGAAAAAAAATTAAAAATTAAAAATCTGTCATTACTGGGAACCACCTCATACATGGAAAACCTCTTCGTTATTGACCTTGTATCAACAGGTCTTGGCCCCTAGAGACTACCTAGATGTAGTGTGACCTAAAATATAATTATTGTCATGTCCGAATAGATAGGAGGAGGGGGAAAAAAATTAAATGCTAATTTAAAGAGACAGTATCTTTTTTTAATCATTTCTCCTCAACTTTAATAAAATGTATCTTTAAATATATGTATTATTCAGTCCTTTGGAATGTTATATTTTTGGAAATCATAGCTTTTTATTTCAAGGGCCCCTAAAAACTGCACAAAATAGATGCTGCTTTCTATAATCTATTTTAATAGTAATAATAATATGATTCTGTTACCTTACCTTGGGGGTGGAACACTACATTCTTTTTAGAGTCTGATTTTATGGATTGGAATACTTTGCTTTCCTTTATTTATTTGAAGTAATTAGTCTAGTGGTTACGAAACAAATTCATTAATTTTAAAGGCCTTTTTTTGCTTTTTTTTTCCTAGGATAGTGTTTTTAAGTACTTTTGTGTAACATCCAGATAATGTGATACTGTCTCTTTGAAGAACTCTGTAAAACTTTTAGAAATTTGAAATTGGGTCTTGACTCTTAATGCATGTGGACAGTCGCAAGCGTTCATGCCGTTGGTGTATCTGTGTTGATAAAACCTGTAATCTACAGCAAAGTACATTCCGTTCATGGGAACACGTACCCAAGGGAATAAAGTAAAATATTATTCTGACTGAGTTGTAAACCTATGCACATCCCTTGCATTTTGGGCAACTTTATAAAAAAAAAAAAAAACCAAACTGATTTTTATTAATAATAATCATGTAGTGAAATGTGTTTGTAATTTTGTCTCAATTTAATTTGTTGTAAGGTGGGAGGGGGCAATTACTGGTTTCACCATTTCAGATCTGTGTTGTCTGAGAGTATTAACGTTTTAATTAAGTTTAAGCAAAGAAATGCTGATTTTTAATATGTATGTAATTGTTTAAAAATGCACACATTTTAAAAGAAAATACTGTGCAATGAAGAAACCAGTTTAGGCACTGCGATAAACTGACTATTCCAAAAGACTCATCTACAACAGCCCTGTAAATTCCTTTAAAAATGGTAATTGACTCTACAGTCTGACCAATTTTTTTTATTTTAAATATACTTCCTTTTATGTGTTCAACAATTAAATGCTTTTGGGTCCTTCATTTCATTGCAGGGAGTTTCAAGAACAAATCAGTGACTCATGCAGTGAGAAAAGGTTTCTTAAAGCCAGTTAAGGGAAGGCCCTTGTGGGGGCACAGCCTGTCATCAGTTCCAGGGCTCTGCTCCGCCTGTACCAGCACACATTCAACTAATTTAGAATTAGAGCAGAGCCAAGTAAGAAAATCTAACCACATGCTGATCTGCTGTTTTGTTTTCCTTCTTCATGGTCTCGCTGGCCCAGGTGGTTTGCATTTCATTCTGAAAACAGTTAACAGAAGCAAGCATTGCCACCTCTTTTTAGGTGTCAGAAATACAGTGTTCCTTCAAGCCCTTTATTTTCAAAGCTTAGTTGGCTGTGCTGTTGTATAGTATGAAGTTTAGTGTTTAGATTAAAATGATACAGTATTCTCAAAGGATTTATCCTCAGAGTTGAACCGTCAGCTGTGACTGATCCATGGGCTGTTCCAGTTGTTTGGGACCACTGCACATGTAATCAGAAAAGGTTCTCACATGCAAACCTTTACCATAGGGGTAACTATGATGAAGTACATAGGTTGCTGGTTCTCTCCTGCCTACTCCTACTGCAAGTCGGACAGTCAAATCTCTATTCTTCTAAAATCCTTAGGTGAAATCTAGGCCCAGCTAGCCAGGTCAGGCAAGGAGTTTATTTCCTGCAGCAGTCACAGCAGAGCAGCCTGCACCCAGCAGTGCAGGAGGGAGAGTGATCCACCTGTGGAACCCACTTACACTTACAGCTGGAATCACAGTTGTGTGACTGCAACCCAGTCCCTTGAGTTTGTAGTTTGTGGAGTGCTGGAAACAAACTGATGAGAAACTATCTGTGTGGGCCTCGCGAAAGCAAGCCAGCAAGTAGAGGGAACCTATCAGAGTAATAGTAGCTGCTCATCTTGTTTTGAATTTAGTCCCTGAACAGGGGGATAGGTGTGAACTATTGAGTAAGAGGTGATTTTTCAAGTAGCCGTGCCGTGTTATTTTAGTTCTAGATGAACCCTAGCAGGTGTTGTGTAGATCAGCTGTTGCAGCAGCAGTATTACACACCAGCTGAGCGCATCAGAGGGGCAAGTTCATTCTCCCTCAGAACTACCTCTTTTCCCAGTAAAGCACAAAGATGGGAAGACCTACCAAAACTCAAGCAGTGGAGTGTTTCTGATGTTAGAAGTACAAACTACTTCTCTGATAAGCATTGGTGTCTGACTTCAGTGACACATTCTTCATCTCAAATGTTTATGACATTAAACAGGTAAAGTAATTTTGATAATTTGGGTCTAGTCCACCATAAATGTTTTGACTACACACTTTTGACTCAATGTGAATTTCTTGGAGTTTCTGTGTATCCAGCCTGTAAGGAAAGAAAACTCAAGGCCCATGAGGGTACTTCTGCCTTATGTAGATGACAGTAAGTAGTGATTTAATGTAACTAATAGGCTTTTCTTAAATGGTCCTACCATTCAGTTAATACTACACAGTAGAAAGACTAACTTGGAGAGTTTTGTTTCTTTTATTCTCACTGTATAGCCTTTTATCGAGAGACAAAAACTGTAAAGCCCATCAGTCAGCATACTGTCCTGCCTCCTCTTTACCACAGACTGTTTTCCTTGTAGGAGCCTTCAGTAGCAAAAGATTAACTTGGAAACCCCCCTAGGCTTTAAGTACAGCTGAACCACACAGCCCAGTGAGCTCCATGAAGCAGTTTCAGCACAGTCCCAGGAAACACAGAGCAAGCCCAGGACTCCTCGGTCTGCCCGATCCACACCTCCTGCCCTGCCCAAACCCTTCTGGTGCATCTGGTATTTGTGTGGTACGTAGAGGGCAAAAGGCTGCCGTAAATTCAGCTGGAAGCTTCACTTGCATAGGGAAGACTCATGCAGGTGCAGAGCTAATATTAATGATTTTTTTTCTTTCAATCTCCAACTGGAGAAGGGTCATCCTAGTACTGTAAATATCACTGCATAATTTAGAGTGCCTCTTGGACTTCTCTAAATTTATGCTGAATGTGACCTCAGAAATAGCCCTGGGATTGGGAAGAAACAAATATTTCTGTTTGCCCCTTTTATACTTTATTTTTGTACAGGGGCTCATAGATTTGTAAAGAAAACTTGATCTTACCAGTATGCTGCCTCTCAGTCTGACTGATGCCTGTGATTTCAAGGTGTTAAGTTGGTCCAATAAATGTTCATTAACATCTGCTTCCATTTACTTAATAAAAGTACACTAGGTTATTCAATGTCTCAGAGTGGTAAGATTATTGCATGGAAATGGTAACCTAGTTTAGACAATCCCAGCCGCTGTCATGCAACCCACAGTATGCCACTATTGCAAATCAGACAGACATTTTTAATCTCATCAACAAAACTGAATTTTTCCATGTGTTTCAGCATTTGTTTTGGTTTTATTTTATTTGGTTCAAAAAAGATGCTGTGCCACTAGGCTCTAAATGAAAATATCGCTACCTGCTTCAGAAACTTGATGAGCGAGTTTACTCAGTTGATTTTGAAAGGGCAATGCAGAAGATGAGATGTTACAGCTTGAGCAGCATTGAACTGGTATGTGTACTTCAAGAACTGGATACTAGAGCCATTAGGAATGTGTAGACCAACTTCATTATTTCTTAATTTTTTATTCTTTTACCTAAGGAAATTATTCAGAGTGGCATTATTTAAACAAAATCTTGGAAATGCTACCACAGCTCACATTGTTTTTTGCAAATCTAGATTGAAATATTTGGTGCGAACAGTTGTGGTCCCATTCTGTTCCACTGCAATTAGTTCTCAACATCTTTAATGAAGGCAGTTAGAACTCAGTTTCAGGCTTTAAAATACTTTGTAGAAGAGGATTTGTGAAAACTACAGGAAAAGTACATTTCTCAACTGACTTGAGTAAGAGTCATGTTTTTAGAAGATAAATGGACAGAACATGAGCTGAAGCAGACACCACAAAAGTCTGGTTTCATTATGTAAAGCATATTCATTTTCTTAATAACCCTGTGTCTCAGACTAGTTTTTTCACCACTTTTAATGAGCTAAAAGATACCCGTAACTCTTAGCAAGGAGACTGATACACATTATGCCAAGTTGTCGCATATAAATTAAAATATCTGCACAACAGGAAATATATCGTAGGCAAGCAGGGCAGAAGTAACTTCTGAATGATTGTGCATGGTGTGCATATGATGAAGGATGAGTACACAAGCTTAAGTTAGAAGAGTGTCTCTTTTTGGTAATGCTACACAAAAAATACAAAGCCAGTTCCCCTTTGAATGGTTACCATGCGGGGTTTTTTTCATTTGCTGATACACACAGTGCACCTACAGTAATTTTTACTTCTTTCCTCTTAAGTGTCTTTTAGCAGTCTTCTGCTCAATCCTGTGAAAGCTGGACTGAAGCAAGTACAGAAGTGTTTTGACCTCTTACGATTTAGCCTCAGGGTTAAAAGGCTTTTAAAGGCTCTTCCCTAGACCTGTACCTTACATAAATAATTAATTCTTACCTTGGAAATAAGTTTCCTGCAGCTGTAATCTCAGTTAAGATTTTAGACAGAAGATTTTATCATTTTTCATGTAGTCTTAACCTTTCTAAGAAAAAAATAAAGGAAGGGTGTGTATATATATATATGTCCATGCATTCTGCTGTATTTCTTCTTAACAACTTCCATGGGAAGATCAGTAACAAGCAAATTAAAATTTAGCTACATATCTACCATATGTTCATATAATTAATATGCAATTTGAGCCTGGTTTTGTGTTGTGGAAGATAACTAAACAATCCACACTGTATCCTTAAAAGAGTTCATGTTGCATATTAGCAAAGCAATTGCAAATTTTCCCTTATCAGTAGCAACAGTGTAAGGGCCCTTTCTGAGAAAAGGCTTATGTTCATTTCCTGGGTGCTCTGTTGCAGAGTGGTTATGCCTTTAAAATGTAGCAAAGGAGCAACTAGCACTAAATCTGGCTCTGAGCTCACCTGCAAATTAATTATGTGCACACCTCTCTGCAATGAGGGGCATGCCCAAAGCCTTCCACAACTTAAGTATCAGGGAAGAAGATGTCTCCTCAGATGAGCATGGAGGAACAGCTTGGTGGAGTGTGAACTGGTTGCAAAGGTGCTTTGCTGCATGTAGGTATGTTCCAGAGCAGAACTTGGGTGGATAAGCAATTGTGTCTAACTAGCACTCATGTATGCAATGGGGGATCTCACTTGGGGTCCATGCCTTCATATCCCACACAACAGCTAATTTTTCTATCTGCGTAAAGGAAATACCCACGGGGAAGGGAGGAATTTGCTTGGGTTTAAGTGTAACTCATCTTGATACTGAAACATGGGTCTTTTTCTGTATGGTGGACCATCCAGACGGAGTCTTCACCTTCACTGTTTTTTGCAAGATGGTCATGGTGGTGGGGCAAGTCCTGAAAATAGCAGGGATAACATATGGATTGTGCTAAATGTCACAGTTAAATCAGGGAATATATCAAAAGTGTGACCAGGCTTTTAAAAGAGACACAGAACAGTAGGGAAAACTCCATAGCATCAACCCATGCCCAGATCTGCTATGGGACTAATTCATTGAATGTATGAAAAGAAACTTAAATAGATGCAAAGTAGTAGAATTCTTATACTTGGGTCCATCTTTGTGTGATGGGGGGGAAGAGGAGTGAGTGGCATCACACTCAGAAACTTGGTTTTAAGGTGTGTTTTTCTAGCAGCTGGCAAACCTGTCTTACCCCTCTGTATTACTTGGTATCCTTTTTACAAAAGGTCTTTGAAGATTCATCTCTGTATTAAACATAGGGAGGTGTGGAGGAGGGAAGAGATCAATTAATAGTTTCATAGAATATTTTATCTTCATCAGTGGTAAATGTTACAGCTTACAACAGTGTTATAGCACATAGTACTGAATGCTGAAGAATCCATCCCAGGCTGACACAGAAATGAAGTATTTTAAAAGCTCAGTCGTTTTTCACTAAATTCAACAATTTAGATACCTAAGGAGATTTTGGAAACATTGTATCTAGCCCAGAGTATTTGCTGTGTTGGTGGCTACTAGCCCATTCCAGTAGCTTTTTTTTTTTTTTATAAAGGGCGGTCTAGGAAGTCCAGATCCCCTTCGCTAAGCATCACTTTCAACTTGCTCAACCTGTAGCATCACCACTAACATAATATAACATAACAATTTTCTATTATAGTTTTTATCATAAAAATACATTTTATATTTAATCTATGGTATTAAAATAGTCTTATGTTTAATTTTGTAATAAAAGTCTATTAGAATTATACCATTATATTGGAATATCACAGGGGCTTGTATCTTGTATTCCTGTGTTTAGTCAGGACCTAGTAAGTAGAAGACAACTAAGGGAAAGGAATATGTCTTTTAGAAAGAGAAGATGAGGTGTCTGGGGGAATTGAGGGCAAAGTAAATGATCAAAACACCTACCTACACTAAATAAAGTGAGAGAAGATTAGAATGAAAACAGAGTGACTGGAAATCCACTAAAGTACGTTTCATTTTTAAAAAAAAAACCCACACACATACTCAGATCATTGTCCTGTGAACTGGTTGTGTAAAGAGAAATTCATTCCTGTGCCAGCAGCCAGCTCAAGGCAGGTGCACCAAGCATTGCATACAAAGCTTCAGAAGGAGTGGGGAGAGCCTGGGTTAAGGCCAACCATCCTTACAAGAGGGAACTTGGGGGCCAGTGGGGAACTCTGGAAACAAAATTTCAGCCAGAGCTTCTGGTTGCGGCCTGTCTTCTGAATCCCTCCTGAGATGGGATTTTTAACCCATTGTGAGAGCAGCATGTAGCTAACTAGGATGTTGTCCCTGCTCTTCTGTCACCTCCTTTCTCACCCAAACAGCACTCTTACAAAGGTCCAGTGTCTTTGAATGGAGCTACAAAGTTAATTCTATTTGAAACCTGTATTCCTAACACTGTTTCAGCCGTCGCACTGAGGGGTAAGCAAACTTGTTTATGCTAGTGTAGTAACAGCAGACATTTCATATGTCATTACTTAACTAAAACCAGTTGGTGGTCTGTTATGCTTGTTTACTCTCTCAGTGAGGATTGAACAATATTAATTAATGATTAAATTAGATTCAGATGCATCAATATGACTAGATTAGCAAATTTTACAGTCCTGATGGACAAACAGTTGACACAGGGCCTTGGGAGTGGGATCACCTTCTGTGCATTTCTAACCTTGGGCCAGATGTGTCCTAAGCTGGACCTCAGGTGTCACAGCATCCGCAGTTGAAACTGGGTTATAATGGTTGTCAGAAGTTGCTACAGGACCCACCACAGACAAGGTCCGAGCCAAGAACAGGGAAACCCAGTTCCACTCCTAGAAGGGACAGCTAGGAAGAAGAAAGTAGAAAAGCCCCATGAATCAAAGTGAACCTCCACACCCTAGGGATCCTCTGGTGAAGGTCGTTGCACCCTGTGGCACAGAGCAGAGATGTCTCACTCGTCCCTAGAATTTGTGATCATTAGTTTGTCTGTGCAGCACTGATTAACGAGCTTGCTCAGATGCTTTCAAGGGAGACGAAGGGAGTTTCATAGCTCCCACAAGACTTTCTAGGTTTCTCCTTCTAAACAAAGCCAATCTTTTCAGTCCTGGCTAATGAGAAATCTTAGTTCCATGATTTGTCTCATTTACTTCTGTCACCAAGCTTTATTTCTGCTGTGTTTTTTCTGAGGTGTCAAAACATAAGCTGCACATATTCCAGATCAGAATGTCCTACTAAAAGGCATAATAGTCTATTGCATATTTGCTATTCCTCCTGTCCCAGTCTGTTACAGCATTTTGTTTAGTTTATGTCAGTTGATCTACCAGCCCTTCCCAGCAATTCTCAGGTCTTTCTTCCCCCAAGAGCCCAGCCATGCCTGTGAGCAGTCCAGGTTGTGCCTTCAGATATGTATTACCTTACATATGTCAACATCTGTTTATCTATCACATTCCTCCAAATCACCTGACTTTCAAGTAAATTTGAATTCATCAAAACCTACTTTAAGCTTTACTGGCCTAAAAAAATTCTGCATCCACAAATTTCAGTGCTACTTTTTGCCTGTTAAAATAATCAGTCACCTGTTTTCAGCACAGATATTTACAACAAGCTTCGTCTGATTGCAAGTTTATAATTTATTTCTATACTTTGTCTTCTGACTCTTTGTCAGTCTCATACTTCAAAAATGCGCCTGTCCACATAGTGTCTGATATATATCTTATTGTCACAGCACATTGAGACATAATCATTCAGCATGGTGAGGAATTGCTACTGCCAGCTCCATCTCAATTTATA
Source organism: Falco biarmicus (assembly GCF_023638135.1). NCBI lineage: Eukaryota > Metazoa > Chordata > Aves > Falconiformes > Falconidae > Falco > Falco biarmicus. The sequence continues at coordinate 82,619,172 of NC_079289.1, forward strand.
TGCACAGCTAGTTGTCCTTTCTTACTGATTTATCACATTTGCCTACTCCTGGTACTGTACACTCAGCTTCGTTTTCATCAAAAACCCAGAAGTAAAACCCCACTAAGCTACATGTATTTTTACACTTGCCTGCATGACACAGTTTGCTGTGAGTCCAGCAGATCCTCACCCCACCATGTGCTCAGTGCCTCCTTGCTTGCAGCAAGGGAACCTTGCTGGGTCCCTTGTCTGCTCTCACAACACCCAAGCCTCCGTAGACCTATCCTCCCTACTGTGTCCCTGTACCCGGGAGTTAGCCCTCAGTCTAAGCAAAATAGAAACTGGAAAAATAAAACCATTATTCAAAAATTAATGCCCACAGTCCATGTCCTCTCGGCTACAGGCATGTCCTACACAGTTCCCTGCATAATCCCATCTCACCCATCCAGAGTGAGAGCAAACACCTGCTGGACCCAGACTTTGCTGCCTGTATTTCGCTGCCTGCCCCCCACCCCCTGCTCCAGGAGGGCTGTGAGGAGCAGGGATTACGGGGGAGGCAAGGCAGCTCCCCAGACAGGGTGCAGGAGCCAGCCCACAGTGTGGAGGGAGCCGTGGCTGCTCCCAGCCCCCCACTTTGCTTCCTCCACAACTGCTCACCCATCTCCAGGGGTTAACAGCCACTGGCACAGCCCTCTCCACAACGCTCAGAGGCAAGGTTCTCAGACTTGTGAGGTTTGTGTCCATGTGGCTGCTGAAATGCTATACTACTGTATCAGTTGTTAGATGTTTACTTGTTGCTCATCATTTTAATTAAAGCACAGAAGTAACCAACTTAGAGGCTGTTCAGATATTGCTTCAGGGGGCATTTGGAAGGAGGCAAACAAGCTGCAATGATATCAACTTCAAAAAAAGCTGTTTGCACCAAGTACAGCTGATGACAGAAGTCCTAGATTGAGAACATTTTTATGGTGTGTCTTAAACTATAGCATAGGGTCTATTCAGCTGAAGTGATTCTTAAACTCTTAAATGTTATTTATTTGGGTCCTGAAAAAATCAACACTTCTCCCTGTACCTTTGCACCAGATCCATGCCAGCATGAGCAAATCATATGGTGCAAGCCAGCAATTGAGCATCAGCTTTCCAACTTCGCTTGTCCCCCCTTCAGATATAGCAATTTCCTTCTTATTATCCCCAGTTTAACCCACTTATGCCCAACCTGGGTCACAACAACTTAGGGGAAATAGTTGAGCTCCTAACCATCAAAAGAAGAGGGAGGGGGCAGCTGTTGTTTTTAACTGGGACATCTCGGTGGTGCAGTTTCAAGCATGGCCAGCCCAGCTGCAGCAGTGCAATGAGGGCACGGGCCAGTTTTGGCTCAGAAGAGGAACAAGTTGTAATTGAGGAAAGGAGGGTGGGGGAAACAAGACAGGGGCAGAAGGACACCTTAAGCCTGTCTCATTGTAAACCTACAGCTACATCAAGAAGTTCCTGTCGCAGATCAAAACCCCCCCCCATCTTAGATACTGAACAAGCACAAGTGTAATTAGCTGTTAGTCCAAAAAGCAAATAAATAGGATATGCACGTAAAGTAAACTGTAGGATGGGTGAGTACAGTAAAGATAACAGAAGTTTCAGGTCTTTGTAAAGTGCCTTGGGATTCTTCATAGAGAATATAAGAATTATGCTGTACAAGTTAAGAGTTAATTCTAAATCAGTCCTTAGAAGAAAGAGATATATGAAGAGGGAAGCACAATTAAAAAAAAAATCAAGGGATGTGGTGAAGGTCAAAGGTGAGAAAAACTGCAGAAATAATGAACTTTTCACATTCAAGGCTAAAACTAACCACAGAGCACAAGATCAGACTGGTTCAACTAACCACAGTCAACAAAATCAGGCTTTGGGCGAGATCTCCTCTGTCCAGCAATATCTATTTGCCATATTTGTATTCATCTTTATATTAGAGTTTAAAAGACCAGCTTTGCCCCAAGACAAAGAGATCTTTTGGTGCTGATCTTGTGCATATTTAGGTTTTTACCTGTAGATGCTTCCTCATCATGTAAAATCTAAAGCATGTCCAACAGCTTGGTAGCATCTGACACAGTTGCTTCTTAGACCTTATGCATTTTCAATATTATTTTGTTATGCTTAAAAATTAGCTATGTGTTTTTCTTTAAAGTAATACTTGTGATGCTTTTTTTATTATTTTTCATGGTCTTTATTCCATGGTTAGCATTTTCCATAAAGCTCTTTTAAAACTGTTTTAAAGGTCACTGCAGCTGATTGATTGTAGAGACCTGTGGAGTCCAAACAGATTTGGGTGAGGGGAAAGGAAGGGCCAATATTATTAGTGTTTGTGCAACAAACCAATACTTTGACTCTACAAAAGCTTCATGTACTAACATTTTTTAACCCTTACCCAACCTAGCCTTGTCTTCTGAAGCTCACACTGGGGCAGCAGTGATAATTACAAGCTATTTTCTTGCAAGGCTTTGCATACTCCAAAGGAAGAACAGCAATTTTCTGGAATAAGAAACTTCAACTCAGTTGATTTTGTTCCTCTTGCATTTGTGACCACAAAAAAGTTATCGGGGGAAAACTCAACAAATCAAGATATAATCTTTTTAAGAGCTCACAGCAAGATGTTGTAAAGACAAGAGTTAGCTAAAATACATAACAAGCCACTTTAAAATTAGCAATGAAGCTTCCAAGCCTCAGCTGGCCAGCATCTGCTGCCTTTCTAAATAAGGTTATCTTTATTTAGAGTGTTTCCTCTTGCCCTGGACTTTACATCCTTTTCCAAAGCAGAAAAACAATGTAAGACACCACAAGATAAGCAAGATAGCCAATAGCTACACTTCACAGGAGGTTACTGCAGTAGCTGTAAATTTAAGGTAGAAAAAAGCAGCATAACAGCATTCATGTTAAACACCAAGTACAACCCTGAGGAATGCAACACAGGGACAGAATTCTGAGGCCAAGAGATGATATATAAAATCAAATAATTTTTTTTCTATTTACTTTGACCACTTCTCCCTTTTAAATTCATAGCAACTGTGATAAAGCATAAAACCCAGTTGCACCAGTGAAGAGCGCTGTATGAACAAGTACCATACATTAAACAAGTTGCCTTCCCCAGGATCTCAGATGCTTTGGTCTGGGTACACCAGCTCTCTGAATAAACTTCAGTCAGGAGGTATGTCCTGGCACTAGGCAACTCACGACCATCCCTCCCCACTGCTTTGAGTAAATTCCTGGCACCTCATGCTGAGGGCAGGGCTGAAGAGCACCTGCATCACCCTCCCAGATGGGGCTTTGCTGGAAACATTTGTAGTTACTCCATACAGACACCAGTTTGGCATAAGTTTTTAACCATTTCCTCTGCCTTCCAGATTACAGGCAGTCAATGCAATCAAAACCAACTGATCTACCAAAAAAATATCTTTGAAGGTTTCTTACCAGCTCCTTACCCCAGCATCTGTCTGACCTAGGACAGGGATGCGGAGTCTGTGCAGGGCAATGTTTTTGTAACCTAGGTCCCCACTGCAAGGATATCATGGGGGAGGGCTAGAACAACATCCTCCCCCATGCACAGAATCACAGTGCTTCAGCTGAAAGACACCTACATGAATACTAATTTAATGCTCTCCCCATCACTGTCAGGCCATCAGGTCACAGCATTCTCAAAACTAGCCAGCTGCAACAAGGCTTTTACCACCCCATACTAGATTAACTTCAATAAGTAGTTCCCATGCCCTGCCCCAGCACAGTCACCAAACCCCCACAAGGTTTCAATAATTCATCTACTGTTCATGCTTTCTTCAGGCCAGTCTACCCCGCTTCTTGCTTCTGCTGCATCTTTCTCCTTGTCTCACCTACCTCCAGGGCCCTCTCTTTCCTCCTCCTGCTTCCTCCAGGCCTCTCTTCATTAACTGCTCCTCTTCCCTGCCCCTTAGAGCTATTTAACTACTTAGCGGGAACCAGCCACACCTGTACCTTATCCACATCAGCCAACCCACCTCCCCTGAAGCCAGCCCACAGCTGTATATTGTTAATTAACCCAGCTTCATTCCTCTACAATCAGGGGTCTGCCCTCACCAGCTCGTGGAGAGCCAGGCACTGGAGGATGTGAGTGCAACTGTGCCATGGTGCTTTTATGTCCGTGTGCTCCTGTGGGAGCAGCATCAGGAAGCATGACAGGTGATGTGGCCCTGAGCAGTGATGAAGCACTCCTTGCACTCCTGACTTCTCCCCTCTGCTGCTCTCTTGCCCCAAGAGAGCCTCAGGTCCTGCAGTACTGCACCCTCCTAGAGCAGAACCTGCTTTATGAGAGCCTCAGCCCGTGGCACAGTGACATGGACATCATGAAGTCAGTCTAAATTGAGACTGTTTTCTCAGCTGGGCTTGACCTGCAGTTCTGTGACATCTTCAGAGGTGTCTCAATCCAGAGGCAGATTTTGAAAACAGCGTTGATCTGTGAAGGGACTCTGAGCCATGGACTTGTAACCAATAGCTGGTTCAGGTTTATCAGCTGAAGCACAATTTTGCAGCAGGAGTCTAGTCTAAGAAAATAAAATAAAAAAACATGCAAAAGGTAGATCCCTAATTTAACTTGCTTTCTAATCAAAAGACTCAAAACAAAAAAAAATGCAGTTATAAGTTGGCACCTACTCACGTAAACAGTGAAACAAACCCTTTGCTAAGAGCTTAGAAACAAGGAGCATGAATGAATGAGCTGGGCACTTCTAGTCTAATACAAGCTTTCACTGCACTTGAAGTCCTGTCAGGACTTCTGAGCAGTCATACTTTGCTGTCCTTCCCAGAAGGCTGCTGCTCTTCCAGGTAAGCACACGCTAAAGATGATGCCCAAGCTGAGCAGAGAGAGTTACAAGGAAGAAGTGACACAGAGGAGAGAAGAGCAAAGCAAGAGCAATGCACAGGCTCACAGACTTTTCCTAATCGACTCAGAGTGTTCACGTGCCAGATGGTCTGTACCACTGGAAACGCACATTGTTGATCTCGACTCAGAGGAAAGAGAAGGATTTTGGCACAGGAGAGCATGAAGTCTGTCCCTGCTACTGCAGGGAAGCTGGAAACCCATTATGTGAAGCACGATGCCAGCCACACGCTTTCTAGGTAGCCACAGCTGTATTAAAGCAGCACAGGGAAAGTTTTCTGGGGCAAGCAGTGAGGGTATTTGACTACAAGAGACATTTAAATCAAAGCTCGACAGACACCCCTTGTCACACAGTCAAATATGATATACAGTCCCCCTGAATGTCACCTGGCAGCACAATCTCTGCTAAAATCTGTGGTTTAAGACGCTTCACATTCAGATCTACCATTCTCACAGATAAAGCAGAAGCATCTTTGAAGCACTAATTAATTTGAAAGCCATACTCAACAATTGCACAGTAAGACAATCTTCGGCTTTAATGTATTTCAGTGTAGAAAATGAAAATGTGGGTTATAAAAGCAATTAACTCACTGGCATCCGTACTTATAGGGAGTGAAATACAACCATTTGTGCCCAATGTCCTACCATCTGTGCCAAGCCTATTGATAAACCTTCCCTGACAGGATGAAATACTGCTCCTGTAAAGGCATCCTTAACATAATACGCCTCTACAGCATTGGGCTGGACTAGGTTTGAAAAACAGCCTTTTATAATACACAGATGAATTTAGCACTTAAGAAGATTAATGGATTCATAAATAGCCTGGAAATCCAAACTCATTGAATTTAGTACACGGAACAGGTCAAATAGGCATTTATCAAACCATCTGGCATCTTTCTTCCCTGGGGGGAAACTGTGGTCGAGCTACAGATAGCTGTGGAGCTATTGCAACAGGGAGGGTTTTGTTTTCCCCATACTCAGCTTTCCTCTAGAAATTGCTGCTGTTGATTAGACCACAGTGAATCTTTTTGGACAGCGTGTTGCAGACCAAAGCAGACTGCCCCAAGGCATGTGTCTTGAAGGTGCTCGAGATGCCACCTTTTTGCTGGCAAAATGTGCAGGCAAACAAGCAGCTTCCCTGTTCCGTGCAGCAGCTGCCCCAGCAGTTCAGGAGTGCACAGTTGTTTTGCACGTGAGCTGATGCTGCCTTTGACCGAAGCTGTTTACCCTGCAGGCTTGGGACCATCGGCAGGGTTGTTCACAGACACGCTGGGGTGCCAGCGCGGCTTGACGCTGAGGGCATCAACCCTCGCTCATGGCTGGCCCGGCCCCGCCAGGTGTGAACAGACCCGACCGAAGGCACCTTTGCTGAAGCATTGAGCCCTCTTTGAAAAACTTTCTTTCTTTCCCCGGTTCTCCCAGACAATCACAGATGTAAGAGGGCATAGGAGCTGCTAAGAAAAGGTCTTCATGCATGAATTTGTTTATCCACCATTTTTCAGCTGTTCTGTGCCCAAAGTCCATCTTTAGCTGGCCTGTCCTTTGCCTGTGTTTCTGGGTGCTCGCCGAGGTGTGACTGGAGGAAGGGGCAGAGGCAAGGACAGCTGCTCTCACTTGGTTTTAGCCAACATGTTGTACATACTGAACTACAACCTTAGCAAAGCGTGAGCTGGAGCGGCTCCCACTCTGCTGCTGCTACTCCAGCACCCGCGGGGACTGAGCTGCGACAGGGGTGAAGCTCACATTCATGTTGAAATGGTCATGAAAAGGCAGGGGTGAGGAAAACTAAAGGGGTTAGGAAAATGTTTGATAGTTTTCTTTTAATTAATTTCCCTTTTTATTCCTACATAATTACATTTTAGCAGTAATAAAGGATTGTATATGTTGTATCATTTCATATGAACATGTACATCATAGTATGATAAGCCATGTGTAATTATTTAATATAGTTAAAATATCACAGAAGCGTATTTCTATGTAGTCACTTATTTTTTTAAAATCATTGCTACTTAATACAAATGTAAGCACAATCATATTCTAAGTTAGTGTCTATTCTTTATGCTGAAATAGCTTGCCATTTGCTCTACACCATAAAAAGGACATTCATGTGCGCCCATTTGAGTAGCCTACAAAAAACCTTACCAGAGTAATTCAAGAATCTCAAAAAAAAAAAAACAAACACCTGGTTTTCATCAGTTAGTTTATTTTTGTGAGAAAAATATCAAATTATTTTATTAACATGCTCTGAATCATAAAACATGATAATTCTGTAATTCTGTCTGGACATATTAGCAGCATTCAATGAAGATTTCAAAGATAAAACATGTAAGATGCCATATAAAAGAAAATGACAGCAAAGTTGGTATGGCATAATATGAGAGGCTATGTGATACACATTAGTGGTGGAAATACAAAATATTTAGTAGGGCCTGGTTGCGTTTGTCATTACCATGTTCTGCCCCTGCTGCCATGCCATGAAATAATCTACAAATAAAAACAATATATTCCTTGAAACAATATATTAATTAAAAAAAATACATTGAAACAATGTTAATAAGTAAGCTGTTAAGTTTAAATATCTTTGCCTCAGAGGAGAATGTTTTGACAAACATGGGTCCATCTGGTTCTTCTGTACCTGTGCCAGAGAAAGGATCAAAATCCTGCCTGTAGTCATGGCCAAAACACTGTGCCCGTCCCAGACCCGCCTGGGGCAGGTGCTGGCCCAGATGCTGTTCTCTTGTTCATGAGGACTAGTGTTGCATCCCTGGATGCTGCCCAGCACAGCCCCGCTCTCCCAGCACACGCTGGTGGAAACGAGAAGTAGTTCACCAGTGTTCAGCAGCACTTGCCGTGGATGCGGGTGTCTGTCAGGATATGAGGAGGGGGTCCAGTTTTGCTGCCTCGTCTTGCTTTCATAAAGTGGGTGGTTGACTCAGCTGGAGTTGGCCCAATGGAATAAACAGCACCACACCGCCATCCGTACAGATCCCTCTTCCCACTGTTCCCAGCAGGGGACATCACACGTCTCTGAGAAATTCAGCCTTTACTGCTATTCCTTCATTGCTCACCTTCCACACAGCTCTGAGTGTCCAGGAGGCTCTGAGACCCTGCAGGGCAGGTTTCTTACCCAGAGTGGGATGCAGCCTTGAACCTGATCCCACCATCTCCCTAGAGCCAGATCCAACCAACCCAAGCAGGGGGTTCTGGAGCCAGTTATGTATTGGAGACCCATGATACGAACTTCTCCCTAATGACTAAGTAGGTACAGGGACTAAATGCTTAAGTAGGACCCATGCTCCTTGCAGCCCTTGGACTATTTGCATTTCAAAACAATCACTGTAAAAAGTGCTGGGAAGTAAAAAGAGAAGGAGATGGCCTCGATACTGTCTTCCCCCACCCCAGAAGAAACCCCATCAGTTAGTCCGTCCAGCTGTGTGGTGTTACTGTAGCCTTCAGTGGTGTTTGACACCTCTTCGGGAAGGCCCATCTGGAGCAAGAGTTTGGAGATAAGGCTGTTGAACTTGCTCTCGGTGGTAGACCAAGGCTCTCCACTTGGGGTCGGGCCTTCAGACGTGATGTTAACCTCCACTGGGTCAAGACAGTAACCTTCTGGCGATCTCTCATAGAGCACATCCATGAGGTCAATCCCAGCTACAGAGGAGGGGGAGGCACAGGGGATATCCCTGACAAGCCTGTAATTCTCCATCCACTCCTTCAGCCACTCGATGCGGCAGTCGCACTCCCAGGGGTTGCGGAAGAGGTACAGCTGCCCGAGGAAGTACACCGGCTGGAAGACAGAAAAGGGCAAGGTCGTCAGGTTGTTGCTGTTCAAGTGCAATGCGACAAGGCTGGTGAGGTTTTCAAAAGCCCCCTCCTCGATGTAGTTGATCCTGTTGCGGTCCAGGTAGAGGACCTCCAGCTCCCCCAGGTCCCCGAACCACGTGTTGGAAACGTTCCTGAGAAAATTCCCCCCCAGGTTGAGCATCTTCAGGCACCTCAAGCCATCGAAGGAGTTTTCTGGAAGCTCACTAATCAAGTTGTCATTCAGGTACAGGTACTCCATCTTCTGGCAGCCCTGAAAAGCTCGCTCATGAACGACATTTATCCTGTTGTCCTGCAGATTCAGGTATTTCAGCTTTGTCAGTCCCTGCAGGGAGTTGTAGGCTACGGCTTCAATCCTGTTTCTCTCCAGGTAAACGTGGGTCAGGTTCTCCATGCCCCTGATGGCCCCTGGGATCCTCCGGAAGTTGTTCTGGAAGCAGAAGAGCTCCTGCAGAGCAGGCAGCTCGATGAAGATCCTGTCTGGGATGTTGAAAAGGTTGCAGTCTGCCAGGTCCAGCTTCACCAGCCGTCTCAGGGCAGTGAAAGTCCGTGTGTGGAGATAGCGAATGTACTCGTTGTGGGCCATCTTCAGCTCGGTCAAGCTGGGCAGCCCCTTGAAAGCCCCCGGGGTGATGAAGGAGATATTGTTGTGGTTGAGCGACAGGGATTTGAGGGAAGGCAAAGTCCCAAAGGCCCTCTCAGAGAGGAACTTGATGCTGTTCTTGTCCAGGTTGATAGAGGAGGCTTCACAAGGGAACTCGCTAGGGATCTGCCCCAGGCCGACACGATCGCAGAGGACGGAGCAGCTCCGTTCCTGGGTGCACACGCAGTTGGCAGGGCAGGACCGCACGCAGGCCCACACCGCCTGGACGTGGGGGACCCAAAGGATCACTGTCGGAGAGGAACGTGCCATCCCCATGGAGGCACGCAAGGAGAGAATTGGGATGCATCGTTAGCAAATATATTAGCCACAACAGGAAAAAGAAATTACGCTGCCTTTGCCTCGCTTCTAGCCAAGCTAATTACTACCTGCTATTTGTATGCCAGTTTTGACCAAGGAGCTCTCATGCAAGACTCCTAAAAATCTGCTGGAGTTTTTAAACCCTCTGAGAAGGCGTGTGTGTAGATATAGATACAGATATATAGATATATAATGTCATCTAGAACGTCATCTCTGATTAATTTCTTTCCCCAAGAGGGGAACTCACCTAGACTTACGTATTTCTCAGTGTCTCTGTGACTGGTCTTTCTGCAAGCTAATGGGGACACGGTTTGACCAGGGAGTAGGCAGAGATGTTTTGAAGGCCAGCTTGGATGGATTGCAGTATTTCTGGGTGGGGAAGAGGGGAGGGCAGTATGTTCTAGTCCAACAGCCAGCAGGGGAGATTAGTTAGTTGCCTGGAGCACGTCAAAGTCATGCTTTTTGCTTCTTCCTTTTTGTTGTTCATTCAACCTAATATTTGTCCACCAGAGCCATGAGCTGGTGCAACACTACAAGGGGAATTATCAGCTCCTAAGGGTACAGTACAGTGTTTAAAAACATATTCCCACTATGCATGAGGAAAAAACAAATTAAGGGATATTGTTCAACTACTTTCTTCATGACTTTTTACTGTTTTGCCAATTCTCAAGACAGTCATCATAGTGCCTTATGCTTGATGGGAGCAGCCACTTTGTCCTTTTATCAGCCTGACATGGAAGGTATGTGGCTATTGTGGTTTCTTTTCAATGTAGTCCCATGCAGGTGGATGTACAACAAGGAAGACAAGGAGAAAGCTCTTGGGGAGAAATCAGAGAAGAACAAAAGGAACGGGAGACATCAGCCTCCATGGACAGGCATTTTTGCAGGGAAAAAACATTCAGTCAGCCAGACATCTGCAAAATAAACTCATTAGAGAGGAAGAACTGAAGGCAGAGCTCATTTTGTAATTGCTCTCAAAGGCACATCCTACCTGCCACTCAACAAAATGAGCAGCTGCACCAGCAAACTCTCCATACAGTCACTAGCAGGAAAATGTGGTATTGTTACTGACTGGGTTTTCTGCTGCAGTTTATTGGCTCCCACACAGGCATAATCCTTCTAATTTTTTTTCAAAAAGATGTGAGATACCAACAGACACACGAACAGCCACCTTTATTACAGAATTGCTGGGATCACATTGCTGCTGCGTGTGTATGTCTGGCCCCAAAGGCCAAGGAACAGACTTTCCCCCACACTCCTGCAGACTGACTGGAGAGCGGAGATCCCAGCAACTGGGCTGCCTCTCCCTGCTGGTTAGCAGTACAGCAACTGCTAACTACAGCTATATTCCCAATGGACATTTTTATTAAGACAGATTTGTGAGGTGATATGCCAGGAAGCATCATCTTCAGCCAGTGTCAAGCTTTGATTTTTTTCAGCCCCTAAGGCTTCAGTGTACAGACCAAACTACAGTTTGCACTGCAATTGCTCTGCCCTTTCTCCATCCTTTTTAAACTCAATATGCACAGTACTGTATTTATGAATTTAAGCTGCCTGCGGCTTGTTCAAGCAGAAGACTTGCAAAACTTTCAGGTTTGCTGGACAGGTCCCGATTAACAGAACATCAACCCAGAGCTGCCTAGCCTGGTTCTGTCTGAACCAACCCCATCATCACTTGTAGAAGAGGGATTTAGATATGTGCAGAGAGCATCCCAGAAGGACTTCAGCTGTAGCCTCAATATCGAAATGCAGGTCCCATCAAGCATGGCCACACTATCGTGACCAGAGAATTAGCAAAACAGCATCCCTTCAAGGAAAAATGACAGTGAAGGACTCTGGTGGAAAGTATTTCAGACAGGTTGTCATTTTGTTTGTTTGATTGTATGTTCTTTTTTTTTCCTGAGCCTTCATCTAACAGCCACAGCTAAAGAAAACTCCCCTTCAGCCAGGGCCCTGGGTAGACAACAGGTGAGGAGCCTAAGGACAAGACAGGGGGACAACACGCCTGCCTCAGGTTGCTCTTTCTTCGCGTAGGCTGCCTGGGAGCTGCCTCATTTGCTACCATTTGCACCACTCCACACTGTTGCTTGCATACGGGGGCATATGTTGTTTTTGTTAGGCAGTTACGTAAACTGAGGGCCAGACAGATTAAGGATTTGCCTGTTCCCAAATGTCTGACCACAGGTGGCTGGCTGGAAAATGATGGATGCAAGTGTTCCTTCTGGAATGAGAGCTTTGCATGGGCTCAGGGTGGCATCCAGGGGGGCATATGTGCATAGGCTGTCCTGTATGTAAGACTGTCCCAAGCAAGTTCAGTGTTTAGCTACAGCTACTCAAAGGTCAGTCACATCTCTGGCCTTCAGAGCAGACTGCCCCCAGCAGCTGCAGACACTGTGTGCAGTGGAGGAATGAGAACACTGATAACCAAATCGCCTCCTCCCCCTCCCTGCCTGTTCTCTTATCACTGGATAAAGGAAACGTCTGTACCCAAGCCATATCCAGACTGTTTTCCTTATACACAAAGGTTTTTCAGTTACCAAATCTGGGTCTTCTGCTAGTGGCATTTCACAGCATACCTCTGAGATCTTTGTTTATAAGTGTATCTCTTTGCTTCATGCAGTACATGGAAAGCAAGGACTTGAGGACCATCCAATGAGAAAACATTCCCCTGGCAACAGGAGCCCAGAGGAGCCCCTCAGCACCGAAGTCTTTGTGGCAATTCTCCCTCCTTCTCTTGCAAAGGAAGTCAGAAAAAAATCCTCCATGTGAACCCCACCAAACCCTCGGGAGAGCTGCTGTTCAGATCTCCTCGGTTGGCCATATCTCCTCTGACCAACATGGTCTGAAACATCCCCACCTCCCCTTCCTCACTGCTTACTCCTTCCCCTTCCCCCAGAAGGATGTTCTTTGCTTTTAACACTGTAGCAGCAGACAGGGCAGCAGCTGGAAGATGCTTCCAACTCATTCACACAGAGGGTGCTCAAATGAGGTATGTGTTCAAGAAAAAGGGTGAAATATACCAGTAAAGTCAACAATATTTGTGAGAATAAACAAAATTCCACCCAGGGAGGATCTCTTTTGTTCTTTTAAGTACTACAGTAATTCAGTATTTAAAAGGAAAAGTGAGAGACTGGAAAAAATATTTGCTGAGTTTTTAGGAGGGTAGAGAGACAATGACTGCAATAATTGAGTATTTAACCTACACCTCTCCAAACTGTCTAATCCATTACTGGGTAATGCAGAATAAGAGTATACTCACCATTTAAAATGATGGCAAACATTACCTTGATTATTCGCTAGTGGCATTTCAGGTCTGGCAAGCAAATTTGAGAGATCTAAGAGCACACAGGAAGAACAGAGACAGGTTTCATCCTCTGTCATTTCCCTGAATCATTTTCCCACAGTAAGTTCTATGTTTAGAAATGAAGATGAGCGAAAAAGCTCCTCTCCCACACACTTTCAAACTGAAGAAGTCCCCAGCACCTTCCTGGTGAGCATCTTTCTTCTACCACTGACCTTCTCAGGGAATCCTGCAGCTCTGTGTTACTCTTTTCAGGAGCTCACCCGCATCCTTCCCACCAGCTGTGCCAAGAGCAGGCTCCTATCACCTGAGGTGGAAGCAGATCACCAGTAGTAAGAGACTGCCTATCTCCCCAGGAAATAGGTACTGGTAAGGGGAGCATAACCAGCCTAGCATCAAACAGTCAAAACTAAAATTCCCATCAGAAATCATCTAAACATATTGCTTACCTAGCCAGGCAGTGGCTGTGTCTTCCCTCCTGCTCATGGGGCTGCCATTAGCCATACGAGTCAGTCTCTGAAAAGTTGGCATTTTTTTCTCACAAGCTATCATTTAATGGCAGGAAAATCCTCTGTATCAGAGGAGGATTAGCGGAGATGGAAGAATGTGTCTGTCCTCTAAAGCTCCCAGAGCAAAACAGGGATTGCAGACAAACCAAACTGATGCTTTCTCCCCTCTGCCAACCTACTCTCCCCCCACTCCATTAAAAAAAATACAGTCCAGAGTTGGACCGCTGCCACTTGAACAGCATTGCTGAAAGTCATTATTCCACTCCCCATTATATAATGGCAGAGGAGGTGGGAGTGCAGGGTGCAACCTAAATAGGATTATAGTGTGGGGCAAGCACGGGCTTACAGTTTCCCTTCGCTGAGCTCTCTGAACAGACGCAGCTTGGGCCTCTTTTCTTTCATGCATGCTTTCCCAGCCCCAGTGTGGTTCACACGCTGCTAACAGGACGCCGGTGTGGTTTGCTTTGCTTTGCTGAGGATTGCTCCTGAAAGACAAGGAGATGCCAACAGCACCAGAAGAAGGGTCCACAGGCAGAGGGAGCTTGCATGGTCTGTATTGCCCTGGTTATATTGAACTCTGCCCTGTCTAGGAGAGCGGTTTGCCTGTGGTGCTGCAGCTGTTGTGTGGAAATCATAAGGACAGGTTCTGTATGTGGTGATGTTTTAGCATTCAGGATGTGAATCGGGTTTTAAAGCCTTTTCTGACAGAATGATGATGGTTTCTTTGGAGAGTGGGGGCTGAATAAGTGAGTTATCTCAGCCTCCCATGCCTTAGGTAATTGCATTCACCATGTCAGAGGGAAAAATAGCTCTACTTTTTATTTCTAAGTGAATTATTCTGCTGTTTATTTTTTTCAGGAAATGGAATACCTGATGAATTTATGCTTGTTACAGCAGGAAAGATTCAGCTGGGAAACAGCCTGCTGATGCTCAGCTCTTCGTGCAAATTAAAGTACCCAGCTACATCAGGTTTATTTTGTTTTGGCTTTCCCCCAGTTTTAAGGCATCTGGCTGGCACCGCAGGGAATTTGTATTTGTCTAAACAGCGTGTAAGCAGCCTGGTGCTGGGAGGCAGGCTGGAAGGAAGGGGGTGACCCACATAGCACTGATTTTACCTGAAGAATACCTTTCCCCACCACCTTGTGGTACCGACCCCCCAGCTTTGCACATCTGTGCTTTGCACCACACTGCTTTGCACAGAGGAGGAAAGAGATTGGCAAAGGCACACACAGGCATGTTGCAGCCTCCACCAGAGCTAAAGCTGATAGAGATCTTGTGGGGACAGAAGTGGCACTGGCCAGGTGTGCACCAGCACCGGGGTAGCTGACTTTTCCCCTGAAGGTCCTGGTTCCCATAGGAATACCAGGAAGCCACAACCTGTCTGATCACAGAAACCAGAACACTGGCCTTTTGGCCATGAAGAAGAATAGGGGGGAGGATGGGAAAGCGCTATTGCCAGCTCCTTTTTCCCCAACATTTACCAGAGCCCTAACAGTGGTAGCAGAAATCTTGTCTCTCCCCAGGTGTACACATGCTGTAGACAAGGGGCAGAGGCAGTGAGCAAGGTGGGTGCATGGGACTCAGGGACAATTTGGTGTGTGATCAGTCGGCAGCTCCCCAGGGACTAGACCTGCTGCTTGGTTTGCACAGCAATATTAAATCTGCTCATTGGAAATGAGGAGGGGCTGATCCGCACCAAGGCACCAACCAGACTGCTGCTGAGCCTCTGGGGCTCTCCTGTGCCTCGTTGCTCTTCTTCCATGTGCACAGTAAGGGACTGGTGGGGGTGGGACGATCTGCAGAGCCACCTCCTCCAGAGGGGCAGACTGTGGGATCTGGCAAAACACATCCCCTGAGAATGGCACAAGGAACCTCTGCTATGTAAAACAGGTGGGTGGGATGGGGGGGGGGGCTTATTAAACTGAGAGCTGTATGCACCTCAGCAGTTGTTTTCAGGGGTGGGGGGACAGTGGCAGCTGGTGCCTATTGCAAAATCAGCAGCCATGACATCGTTAGCAATGTTGCAAAGCAGGCTCTGGCAGAAGCTGGAGGAAGGCTGGCAGGGAACACCTCTTGGAGAGCTACTGCAATGTGCCACCTCGCCGTGGAGAAATGCAGGTATTGTTAGCTCCTGCAGGAGCTTCTGAGAGCATCTCTGCCATCCGTGTCCTACGTGTACAGCTTGCTGGCCACAGCTGGCCTGGTGATGAAGCTCAGCCCTAGTCTGGCCTTTCTTACTGTGGCTGGAGGTAGGAAAGGTTGAAATAGCTCAGGGGTCCTCAAACTTTTTAACCAGGGGGCCGGCGTGCGGATGCAGTGGCAGGCAGTCATCTGCGGCTGCTTGGTTTCCCCCCCAACCCCCGGCAGGGGTGTGTGTGGGGGTTCTGTAAATACCGGGGGCCGGACTGAGGACCCTGGGGGGCTGTATCTGGCCCGTGGGCCGTGGTTTGAGGACCCCTGATAATAGCCCTTGTCCTGCCCCATCACAAGCCCTCCCACCTACAGCCTTACCAGCCAACCTGTGCTGGCACAGCTGGAGCAGCTGCCTGGCCAGCAGCAGCAGCAGGAGCTCCAAGGCGGTCTATTTCTGTGCATCATTTATGGGCAGGAGCCTCGTGCACCTCCAGACCACAGCACAGAGAACATATGAGCATCTCAGCCCCTGCAAGGGGGGAGGCTGTGGGGACCGGGGGTGGGAGACACGCTGAGGTCACAATTTCCAGGAAAGTCTCCCTCTGCAGGCAGCCGGGTGGTCGAGGAGCATCGCCCTGCAAGCAGCTTCAGCAGAGCACCGCAGGAGCACCGAGCTGGCCACACAGTGCCACCCATGAACATTTGCCAGCTCTTGCGAAGCCTCATTCATTTCCTGATAACCTTTGATTTTGAACGGCCGTGCCAAGGTGAGAAAGAGGCCTGGTAAGGAGAAGTTTCTAGTCATCTCGGGTAGAAAAAACTAAAACACCAGAGGGTATATAAAGGAGACCAGCATTTATCTTTAAAAGAAACAAACTTGGGCTTTAAACCACACCTCAACATTTTTCAGAGCATGACTCACAGCTGGTTAAGGCTGAGTGCTGGGAAGCTTCGTGGCTGCTGGGCTGAAAGTAGACTCGGAAGCTACAGACCTTGCTACTGAAGCTCTACGCTGTTAATGTTTTTGCCACTAAGGGCTCTTCCTCATGACCTGTCCTGCTCTTTTTAATCTCTGGGAACTCAGAGAAGCCTGAGGTCAACCTAGCAGTGGAGCCAAACCCAGAAAGCAGCAGAGCTACGCTACCACTGGAAAAAAAAAATCTTATATCTCATCTTTCACCAAAAGAATTTGGAGAATTCAGCCCTGACTGGAGGAGCCTGATCTGCTCCAGGGGTATGTGCTGGGGACATAAGCCTTGGCACAGCTTCACAAGCTGGCAGCGAGGGCAAGCCCACCTCACAGGGCAAGCCTGTGCAGATTTAGTTTAAGATTGCTTCTAAAAACCCACTTCTTCATGGCCAGGGGCATTTCCTGTGATGGTGGGTTAAGGATCTGAAAGTAGCTCCTCTCTCTGATACATATTGATGTGATTTAAATTGACCACTGGGGCTCACTTCTTGCAGTGGTTCAGCTACAGCTTAAAATATTCCCTTTATTTTCAAAGGTTGGCTAAAAACAGATGGTGGGACCCATCTCACCTAACTGAAGGTGAGAGAGGTCTCATCATACCCACTTTGGCCACCTACCTGTGGGTGCCATCATGGGCCTCAGCAGGGCCCATTGTCATTGACAGAGGATGACAAGAGAGCTGAGGGCATGCAGCTCTGGGGACACCCCCACACCGTTAGAACCAGTGCTGGGTTAGCTGGATCCCAGGCATTGCACATCCAGATGTGTCCATCCAAACACTGCCCTCCCCAGAGCAGTGGAGGCAGAGCTGCTTGCCTGATTCCAGTGGCTGAGCAGCTTCATTCCTGTTATTTATCTCCAACTGCTGCTTGCATTCATGGGACTAGTGCAGGGGGGGGAGGGCCCTGAGCCGCAGAGCACCCAAGCCCCTCCGCCCACCCCAGGCTTTGGTTTCCTGAACTTCTGTAATAGCAGCCGCAGCTCAGTGCATACTTCCCCTCTTCTCACAGCAGCAGCTGTGCCGCACTTCTGACCCTTTCCTGTGCACATCACCACTGGGGTGACCTTTGAAGTAGCTGCCTCAGCATTTCTTGATGGGGCTCCTGCTGTCGGCTCTGCTCCATGGGACCGGGGTTGCATGTAGGGTGGTCACCCAGCCAGCCATGCCATGCGTGCACAGCTCCGGATGGCGTGGGTTTGGGGCAGGGAGGAGGTGTCCTCTGCGGTGGAGACTGCTGTGCTGCGAGCAGACTGGGTGGACCAGCATGGCTGTGCTGGGATTTGCAACTTGGCACAGCCTGAGTAATCGCCAGAAACAGTGCTTGGTACATGCATGATGTTGCTGCTTTCAGGAGACTTAGAAGCAGCTGTGGAGCCCGTCAGGACTTCAAGAGCAAGGACCTAAGCACCTTTCCATTGATCAGAAGAGAGGACAGCCTTTCTTCTGCAGGCAAGGGTTTCATTTTTGTCTGGGCTGAGACCCCTGGACTTTGCTCAGGCATTAAGCTCCAGGGTCCTGGGGGTACCTGTAGGTGTTATATGAGGGGTCTCCGCTGGGGCCTTCCCCCACCCCAGCCCTAGGGCCCGGAGGTTCCATTTTAGCCCAGCCCAGGGCTGTGGGTCTCTGCCCAGCCTGGGCAATGCAGCTTGCCTGTTGTTGATGGCCCTCTGCCCCGTGTTGTAGCCCCATCTCAGCCTGCCCAGCCCCCTCAGGCTGGTGTGCTGTGCCCTCATCAGGCTGCATTCTGCTGGTCCCATTCCAGCTGGAGAAGATCCACGCCACCTCGAGAACCCCCTTGGAAGGCAGAGTCGCTGTGGTGCTCCCCATGGTGTCCTGCTCCCAGTGTACCCTCAGCAAGGAGGACTGACGCCAGCGACAGTGCCTTCAGGCTGTCAAAATGCCTCCTGCCCTTCAGAAATAAACCCACCTCACCCCAGAGACCAATTTTGTCCCCTCAATCCCATCAGCAGCCTCTGCCAAGGGTCCAGGTTTGCTCAGTGTCCGTAAAACTGTCCAAGCCTTGACCAGCTTCCCTGGCAAGACGTGACCAAAGAACAGCCCATCGCCTGGTTTTATGTTCACCCTGCCGGCCTGGGTTTGTGTGTGGAACACTGCAGCCCTGCAGCTGCTTCACACCGGCAGCTGCCCCGCTCCCCCCCCCACAAGCTGTGTCCCCACGGCAGCGCGGGCACACGCTGCCCAGCAGCAGGCTGCCATCATACAGTGGGTCCGAGTGGGGACAGTTTCCTGACAAACACCTGCCTACGGACTGAGAGCACAGACAGTGCTGGACACGTCACGATGGCCAAACCCAGCCCAAAGGCTTCCTCACGGCAGGGCTGGGCTGGCTGCAGGCTACCTGCAGGAGTCACTCTGGGGGACCCTTCACCACCTGGTCCATGGCAGGAGGAAGCAGAGATGAGACAAGGCAGCCAGCGGCAGCACGCAGCAAGAAATAGCCACCAAAACGCCGCTTACCCACGGGGAGGGTAAGGAAGTGAAGCCAGTGAAGCGGCAGAAAGAGAAGAGGGTCAAGCTGGGCACCAGATGTGAAGCCCCAGCCCAGCTGCTGCACGATGGCCAAGCTGTGCAGCAGGGGCGGAGGCCCAGGAGCCTGCAGCTGCAAGCAGGAGCATCTTCTGAAAGGGAACAGCACACTCTAGGGTAGGGAGACTGAAGCAGATGCCGTGCACAGCAAACCACAGGCCAGTGTTTTTGTCTGTCAGCCCAAACCTCTGACAATGGCCCAGTTAGATATCACGTAGACCCCATGCAAAGGAACAAGAAGCCCAGGGAACGGAATGTAGCTCTGTCAAGGTCAAATCCTCCCCCTGCCTGACAAGGGCAGGTCAGAGAGCCTCTCCAAGACTGTCCAGGCCACTGGCTTTTACATGAGATCTCTCCTGACCCACTCTGTGGATGTGGTTTCATGTCTCACACATGCTAATCACACAGTGACACTTCAGTGAGAAAGGAGCAGCATGGGCTGCTCTGCAGCGAAGGGCCAGGCACCTGCCATGGCATCGAGCTCCTGCTTCCCATTGCAACACATGCGTATGGGTGCAATGCTGAAAAACAACATCACTGGGGTTACTGGGTGACTCCCCACAATGCCCAGAGGAGCCTTGGGGAGGGAGAGGGAAGCTGGGCTCAGATCTGTATTAACTAAAGCTGAAGTGGAACTTGAATCTACATCCCCCCCATCTGCACTGTGACTCTTGGCCTCAATGAAAAACTGGCTGGCCATGTACGAGCGTCTCATTTCAGGGACAAACCGCTGCTGGTGAAGCCTCTGTCTTTGCAGGGTACGGAAAGCTCTGCCCTCACTTCTGCCTTCAAGCAGTGCTTGGCTGTGTGCCGCACTGCATCACGGCTCGTGCCCAGTGTGTGGCCGAGCGGGCAGCTGCTGCTTGCATGTCACACTGGCAGACCGGGAAAGTCAAGGCTGGCAGCACCCACGCCAGCCAGCCTGCCCTCCCTGCTGAAGCCGGTGCATGGGTACCAGTGGTGTGGGCATGCAGAGCAGGGGAGCCCCGCGAGGGTTCGGGCTGCTAGCAGCTGGGGAGCTGCTCTGCCCCAGCCCTTCGGCATCTGCAGGATCTTTTCTATCCTGTGTAATAAAAAGACAGCAGCTTGTCTCCTCCTTAAAGTCCTCATGCCGTGCTCTCTGCAGACTGCTGCCCAAGGCAGTGACTACCTGCAGTTCTTTGTAATCTAATGGGAAGGCTGCACAGTACACACACGAAGGCAAGGATACATTGCAGTGAGCTCCGCTTAATTCCCCCTCGGTGGCTAGTGAGCCAATTAATCTTAAAGCTGCCTCCACAACCATGTATGGGCAATGCACAATAAACTTAAACGCGGCACCGTAAACACCTTTTGAAGCAGCCTTTCTGCACTAAACACACAACAAGCAACATATTATCCAAGCCAACAGCCCTCCCAGGCCTCACCAGACAGTTTGTTTACCTCCTGGTGATTTATCTCTCCCACCTCCACGACAGGATCAGTGCCACCTTCTCCCCACTGTATAGCGTCAACATTCGGGGCAGTTCATCACTTACCTGTTTCCACTTAACTCGGGCATTTCTGTCAGGAGCCTTCTCTCTAGCCAGGTCAGATACTCGGGGAGAATCTGGGGGGAGGTATAACTGGGCTGAAATGTGATTTTTGCTCTATTTGCCATGGTACTTTCCCCTGCCTGCCTAACACTTCTGAATGCCAAGTAACAAGGAGCACTCCCTCACGCCAAGCCACTATAATTACCTGGTAATAGATCTAAAAGGATAATTCTGTTTTCTGTCAAAGATGCTGACAGATAGGAAAGCAGCCAATCAGCAGATCAGGAATAAACTTCAACAACATAAAAACCAGCACACTAAACAGGAGGTTAAAGCAGCATACACTTACAGATGATCTGGAAGATGTGTTAAATGAACTTATCATGCCCTCCTGAGCACATAATGGCAGTGCATTCAGCAAATAATCAGTCCCAGATCAGTTCGAGGACTGGACTGAAAACACAGTGACAGAACTTACTAAAAACTGTTCATTATGGTCAAGACCTCCTTCCCATGCCCCCCTCCTAGCAAAGGAAAGGGGTACAAGAAAGTCGCCAGGGCTCCTCCCCACAGCTGTGTGAGTAAAAGCTTCCCCACATCATACAGCACACTTGAACAGCATGTGTTGGACTACTAAGAAAGGATGTGTCACGGGTAAAGGACAAAGAAACTCAGGGAGCCCAAACCTGGAGCATGAGAAACTCTGGTGAGAAACCCAGCATCACTCTGGGGCGCACCAGAGGGGAGACAGAGCAGTCGCTGTGAGCAGCCAGTGCAGCCCACAGCAGCCATCTGCCACACTGCTTTCTCCAGGCCTCCGCCAAGTCCATTTGCAAGGTGTTCAGATTCTCCAGCTCCAGTAATGCAGCTACTCAAACATCCACCACCTGATGTATGTATAGTTTTTGCACAGGTCTAAGATGATTGAAGCTAGCAGAGCTTGGGGGTGGGAGGGGAACAGCCACTGCTGTAGATAAGCACACATTTAAGCCTGCATATTCTGCTTCTCACTCATTCCCTGCCTGTGATTTTAGGGGCTGCTGACACCTCTTCCTGCATGTCAATCCTGGGCATCACCAAAAAAGCCCCTGTGGCCACGTCACGGGCAAACACAGCAAATCCCCCACACTGACGGTGTATTTATGCGTTGCAGAAGTACAGCACTTCTGCTCATGCGAAAGGCTTTGTTTCCTACCAGCTACACGGGTACCTGAGGGAGACAGGATGCGACAGCATTTTCTGAGACACCAAATCGACAGCGACAGAGGAAATAGCTCCTCTGCAGCAGGGTGGACACTACCCTCTCAGACAGGATCGGTGCTGAATCCCAAGCCTAGCAACTGGCAACATGAAGAGAAAGCTCTACTGCTAGCTTGATAGCTGCCTGCAAATCCCGTAACGATTTCTAGGTTGCATCGAGGGACGCTGTGCAGGTTGCATCGGGTTTGCGGGAGGCTGCAAACAGGCGGGGAAAACCCTCTTTGCACTTGTCAGAAAAGCTGTGCTACAACAGCTGTGCTTTAGCAACAAGTGTGTTACAAGTTGTTTGAGCTACCATGCCTGATGCGAGTTATAACAGAGAGTAGAGAGTATCTGCTTTCCTTGTATATGGTAAACAGAAAATAAACGAGGTGGTAAACACCATGTGTACGAGGCAGCGGGAAGGAGAGGCTGCAGTACATTGATCAGGCTGAGCTGTGGGAAATGCAACGAAGGGCTAGACGTTCAGCATTAAAAATAAATCACACCAGGGCGCTGCAAGACACCGCAGCCCTCGACAAAACTGTCTTCTGCCAAGAATTTCTCACTATGGTTATTACTTCCCTTTGATTTAGACAGCACTTTCACAATTTTCCTCTAAGACTTACCGGGTTGTGCTGGGGCTACACATCTGGCACATGAGGGCATGGGACAGGGAAGAGGCAGCGTGCCTGGCCGTGCGGGGCTGCGCCTCCCGTTACCCCAGCGCCCAGCAGCACCTCCAGGGCATTCAGGACACATCCTCTCTCTCCTTGGCACTCACTGAGCATTTGCAGCAGCCACTCTGGTGCACTCAAGTGACAGCCCATCCACAATCTCTCTCTCCTACCAGAGCAGTGGGCTCACCAGTGTAACAGAAAAGCTTGCCTTCCCCGTAAATGGGATAGGGAAAACCGCTGCTTGGGGCTGCCACTATGATATTTAGTGGTGCAACTTCAAAATTGCAAAGAGCAGACCGTGGAACCGATGAATGAAAGCACTAAGCTGCAACACCCTCAGCCTACTATTTTGGGTAGATGCTCAGTAGGTGCCTTTGACAGAGCATTCCATCGGGTCTGAGAGACCCTACCAGTGCCACCAGTTGGCTGCATGTTGCCTGAAGGTCTCCAACTGATGGGCTACAGGACTGAGCCCCGTCACAGGTTGTGGAAAACAGCAGCACACACAGGTCCCTCCCGACTCAAACGGTAGTGACGTTCACAGGGGAACAGGATGGGCATCCAGGGCAGTAACACGGTACGGTGAGGTTGGCTTGTGCCAGCAAAGTCGAGATTGGAACACAACTTGTCCAAGGCACCCCCCTGCAGCTCTGGGGCTGTGCCAGGCAATAGCACCTGTGTTTAGGTGACTCCTTTCACACTTGAGAGACCTAAAAAGGATTAAGGGTTAGCCAGGGGATGTCAGCAGCACAGATGCTGAAATACCCTTGAGGCTCTGAGCCTCTGTCTCTAATCCACCAAGGAACAGAAGTGTTTTGGGAGACTTGAGGCTTAGGCAGCAGCTGAGGGAGATCTAAACATTGTATTTATTCAAGCATTAAACATGCCTATTTCTATAAAAAATTCTGCCAGGCATTAGCCTTTCCTCCATCATGCCTGTGCATGACCAGCCAGCCAAACACACCCTATCGGGTGTCACCGGGGCATTGCTCACTGACCTTGCACTCCACCTTATTTCACGTACAGAGCCCAGCCCTGCAGCCACTGGAGGCGAGGGCAGCCTTTCCGGCAAGCACTGCCACCTCTGTCCCTGGAGAGGCTGAAGAGAGCATTTGTCACCACTCCCCTGGGAGTGTGCAGGGACAATCTGTGCTCTGCGGCACGCAGCAATCGTTAACACGAGCAACATCACCCAGACTTGTACAACCAGCAAATTTTTGAGCATTTGCCTGACAAATAGCAGCCGCAGGTTCTCTGCTTTCCATCACATGGGGAGAGCCAAACCCACACTACCCTCTTTCCTAAAGAAGTGCTCTGCCAACAGAAGCTATGGGCCAGCACGGATCAAAAGGGGACTATCCCCCCCTCCTGTTGAAACCATGACACTGTACAGCAAAATTAATAAATAATGCCAGCAGGCTTCTGTCTGGCAGAGACATACTGAAAGAGGAGACTGAGAATTGCAAATATATCTGGGGGAGGGGGGAAGGGGAGCAGTGTAGGGGGAAGCATTGCCTTCTGTTTCCTGGACAGCTTCTGCATTTTGCATTGAACCGATTTGTAGATAAAACACAGAAGCTGCCTCAGGAGGAGAGACCAGACCCCCCCAAAATTCCCCCATCTACCATGAAAGCCCTTGCAGGCAGCCCTTGCTGCTGCAAACCCTGGCCCCACGCCTGACAAACATGCAGATAAAAAGTCAAGGCTCAGAGACTTTGGGCACCAGCAGAGCAGAAGCTGCAAAGGTCGAAGGTTTGCACTGTAATTAATTTTGGGGTGGGTTTTCTTGTCTTTCGTCTCTCCCAGGTACATGGGAAGTCCACAGCAGAGACGGGGAGGGAAGCACCTCTCCAGGAGGCCCCTTTGGCATTATTAGACCCCTGCCTTGACTACAAGGCAGCATGTCTTCCCATACGTATAATGGGAAATGGCAAGATTAACAGAAGCCCAAATCAAAAGACTTTAAGTGTCTGCTTTTGAACAAATCTGACATAGGGCAAGAAAGCTTAACCAGGGCCTAGAAGAGCACTAATTATCAAATGGAAAATCAACAGGTAATTCACCTCTAATGTGAACTAATCATTTCTAGGGGAGAAATTAATTAAATGGGAGAATTAAATCACCAAGAATTTGCAGAGTGACCAGTTCTGATGGGATTCAGTTAATAAGCTATCTGATAATCGTGTTGGCTTCATTTTCTTCTCCTCTGGACATAAGAGGAGAGACAGAGAGCAGATTAGTACAGTGCCTCTCATTCCCAGGCTGCAGTCTGAGATGACTGCACCTTACTCAGCTTCAGCATTTTTTCTTGACAAAACCTAAGCAAATGTAAAGCAAAAGCCAAAAGCAGACCACTGGAAAAATGCAATTGTAAAAAAAAAAAAAATTAAAAAATATTAGTAGGTGAGAGAGAAGGAAGTTTCCTTTACAGAATGGCTCACAGGTTCATGACGCACCCTCCTGCCTGAGCTCCGTGCCAAACAAGCAACGCAGTGAACCAGAGTCAAAGTCCAGTGCCAGCGCTCTCCAGCAAAGACGGGAACTAAAAGGTGAGCGTCCCTACCTCGCACATATGCAAGGCACTTGGAACAAGAAAAGACTCATTTTTCTTGGGATCTCTGTTATGTCCGAGCTGTTACTCGATCCTGAACAATGGATGGGAGGTTGAGGCTCTTCCACGGCCGTTAATAAAAGCCAGTCTGCACAGTGCCATCAACATGGTCCATACTGGGTGCGGGCATGCAACCTCTTTTCTATCCAATTAGCCAGAGCAGTGTTTATGTCAGCATCATGCTTTTAGAACAGCTCTGTGCCAGCTGCAGGAAGAGAAATGATCTCCAGCCTTGTAGAAATGCAGAGCCACATGGGCAGACACCACCTGATCTCTCATAAAGCCTGCCAGCACAAAAATAACTTCTCAGAAATACTTGAACACATCTGAACAAGCAGAGTGAGCCAATCTTGGATCAGCACTTTGCATCACAGGGCTGCAGCATTTGTGATCCAGCCTTCAAAGACTTAAATTTGGATTTGCTTGGATTTGCTGCATCTTCAAACACTGACTGAGCTTACCTACTTTCAGTTCTGCCATCTCCTTACAGCATTATGTGCCAAATCCTCCAACAACCCTCCTGGATGGAAAAACACAAGCATTTACACTTCAGGGCGGTGACTAATTTGCGGTACCTATAATGAGTGAGGTTCTGCAAGTGAAATAATATGGTCAGATCCAGGTGCAGCCGAGGGGGGCTACATTATCTACTTCATGCACAGGCTGTGTTTTTTCCACATGTGAACAGAGGCCGAAGGAGACAAACAAGAAATGGAATTCACTGTTGCCAATTTGTAAAATCATTTTCCAAGTGTTAAGATTTTCCTGATACTGCATGTAGTTGTTGTGGTAACACAACCTGATAGCTCTGCGACATTTTGCAGTTTATGCCTGAATGACAATAATAATAAAAAAAGCAAAACATGAAGGCTGTCAGTATCTGTTAGTGAGTTCACATTACAGAACAAAATATTCTCTCCTGGAACATGCTGGGTCTTAGGCAGATTCAACTTCTCAGGGTGACGCAAATGCTGTAAAAACAACTCTGAGTCATAGAATAAAATCACATAATTCCCCAAAGCCAAATAAGGACAGAACTCAGCCCACACAGCTCTGACTTCCCACTTTCTTGGTAGTAATAATTTTGTTACTGCCCTTCTAAACGATATCATTTGCCTTGCTTTCACTGCAAATCTCGCGTTCCCTATCACTCGAGCCCATAAGTCAGTGTAAATACTGGTATTGTAAAAAACAAAGTCCTGTTCCAGCATCTGTAAGGTCTAGCATAAAGCCTGTTAGGTGCTCTCTGGGACTAGCTTTGCTAATTGGTATGAAGTCTTTACGAGGAACCTGAAAGGCATTCTCCCAGACCATCAGTAGTTTTATTTTGATATATTTTTCAGCAAGAGTTCGTTACAGCCCATTAGGGCGAGGCTTGGGTATTTTATGAATGTAATACAGCAGCACGCGAAGAGCACTTAATGCCTTAAGTCTTTAGAATGCTTTTTAATTTCATAACAACTGATTTCACTGCCAGATTTCCCATGTACCAAACTAGAGAAAGCCTTGTGCAGTCTTGCAGCATGTAAATAAAGCCTTCAGACTTGATCTGTGAGTGGTGTAAACCATCATCTTTCTGCTGTTGTCATTTTGCATCAGCAACTGCTGAGCTTTATACTTTGAAACCTCATGGACATTTTATTAATGGGGTGGGAAGAGCTGCCTAAGAAGAGTTGTATGTAATAAACAAGATGTGATGTATTTGCAGTTAATGTAAGCATATTGTTTTATTTATTTTCGGCATGATTTTCCTTCTCCAGCACCTGTGCACGAGAGCTGAGTGACTGTGCTGGAAATACAGGTTGTAACATTCGCATGGTAATGCACCATAAGCTTGATCTAACTGTAAAGCAAGTATGAGCTATCTGTGTCCTTACTAGTTATTAACAACTCTCCTTAGGGTCCAGTTTGGAAGACGAAGTGACAAGGCACTGGCTTTACATTTTGCAAAGCAAAAATCTCTGCAAGCGAGTGAGAGTGTGGCAGTGTGTTTGTGATATAAGAATTATTCACTTTAAAAAAGAAATATGTAAATATCTGTAACGAAAAACAAGAAAGAGTTTGGAAAACAGAGGATGTTAATCAACCCTTACAAATATTTAACAAGACATGGCCTTGGGAGAAGGAATAGACATCATAAATAGGTCAGGCTAAGAATTAACAAGATAAGCTCAAGGAGAACCAAGTGGTTAATGAGACCAAACAAAAAATTACTTGAACTATGTATGAACTATCCTCATCAGCACACTAAAAGACCCATCCTCGAGCAAAGAAAGCCCCGTACTGACAAAGCCCCCTCCACAGAGGACAGGTGAGGCAAAAAGAAAGAACACTCTACCTCTAAATGAAGACAAGGCTCCTAAGAACCAACGAGAATCACGTGCGGCAAAATGTATTTATAAATAATTGTTCCAACCGTATAAAAAGTTTTACTATGTGTTAAGAGGGCTGCTAGCTTTACGGATTTAGCACCCACCTCTGCACAGACATGCAATAAACAAGTATCTCAACTCTTGTGCATGGGCCACCTCTTGCACACCAGGTGAAGAACCCAGATTTGGGATAACATTTGCATATTGTTGCTGCCTGATGATTGACAGAGATGATATACCAGTGCCTGATTAAGATCCGCACACACTCCCTGGGTACTGAAGCCATTAACACCGCAAAGCAAAGGTACTCAAAGCGTGGGATTCATAAATCAGAAAGAACAAACTGTGCAGTGACATACCAGAGCTCTAGTTCATCCCTCAGCTGCTGCGCCGCAGCTTCAGCCAGCTAACGGAACGCATGCTTGCACAGCTGCACCCCTTGTCAGCCTTCTGTTTAGCTATCCCTCCTTCTCTTCCCCACACTTAAGTGTCTTCCAAGTTACCACTAGTAACTGAATATATTTACCGAATATAACCAAGGTCTCCAAGAACACAAGAGACCTCATGCACATTTGACATTTTTGTGTTGTAACAGTAACATTTATGTATTTGAGGCATGTTTTTCCACTGCTGTTTTTTAAACACAGTAAATTCAGTCTGGTTTTAATGCTGTTTTTTCCTGAAAGGTCTCTAACAGAGGCTATATCACCAACATGTCAGCTGATGAAAAGCAAAAGCAGTCATTTATTCAGCCCCTTTAAAACTCCTGCATCATTAAATCCAATGTAGCGCAAATGTTTGAGAACTATTGAGAAGAAAACACATCTCTATTAAAGCTTCAAGACCTGTCTTTTTGATTAAGGAAAAGCAATTTTATACTTCGGAGACCTCCCATGCTGTATTCTTAAAGAGAGGAAAGGCACGAAACAGTCTATCTGACATTCCCCATTTGGGGAGGAAAAGAAACACTTCAGAGTTCCTTCATATAAAATAAGTTAACTAAAAAGAAAGGACTGGGTTTTTTACTTTCTTGCCCACTTTAATCCACTGATAAGCCTGGAAAACTCAATGTTTCCACCTGGGACTTACTCCACATGAAAGGATAAGTGAAAGTTGCAGGTAAGCATCTCTAATGAAGAGAAGGAGCAAAGGGGCATCATTAGAACCCAGCCATCCTGCCTGGCATAATATCTGCAGTGCTGTATATGAGCTTAAACTGGGGGCACAGCAGCGATTTCCACTTTGACAAATGACACGTAATTCTACAGCACAGAACTATCTACGGTAACTAACAAGAAGCTTACAGAAATTTCCTCCAAATACTGTTATTCACCTGTCTAACTAGTAGTGTCATAAACGCACTATCACAGGGTTTGTTGTAAGTGCTGGCCTTTCTTTTCCATCAAGAGGAATGCCGCATATAGAGATTTATGCAAATGGAATGAACAGAAAAAAAAAAAAAAAAAAAAAAAAAAAAAGCGCCCTTGCAGCCCAAATATTTGGCTCTTTACCTGTAAACGGACACCATAACCAAATCTGAAGTTTACAGCTTAGGAAGGTCACTGGAGCACTCTGCCCCTGTAAAGCTACACATAGTAGACGTATCCTATTTTAACTTTGCACATAGAACGCTGCAATGCAAACACCAACGCCTTCCCAGGCTGCTGATAGATTTTACACGGCCTTTGCTTTTTGTCTTGCATCTCCTGCTTCTCTAATTCATGGGAAAAGCTGCATCTCCATCGCTCAGCTAGAAAAGACGAGGGGTGATGTGTTCACAAACCAGCAAGGCTGGAGCTGCCAGAACTGACGCCAGTGTTGACTGTGTCATTCTGTGTCATTCTGCAGAGGGCATTTATTACTCCTCCGGTCAGTCACCAGACCATGGTGTGTACAGTTTCACAGCTGTCACGCTGAATATTTTAAATGACTGGTTTTTGCCAAGTCAGAACACATTCACAAACTGAGGGATCATCTCAGGACAAAGCATGTCCAGGAAAAAGCCTGTTTCTATTTTGGCACTGCAGCTTGGAGCAAGAGGTTACAGATCCCAGGACTGTCACAGCTGGAGTCTGTTTATGAAGGAGGTTTAAAACACAGACTTAGCTAATCTCTGAACTTCCTAAAGCAAAACATACAACACTGCTTGTTTATTCCCCCCGACAGGAATTTGATCAAATGAGGTCTGTAACATCTGACTACAGTTTCCCAACCACACTCTCAAAGCCCACAGGTGATCCTTTGAAGAGATCAGAAGAAAAGCAGACCTAGCAGACCGCTAGGAAGCATCTTCCCCAAGAAGTTCTCGTTAACATCAGTCTGTATGGAGTTAGTCTTCCCTACTCTCATGAGTAATCTTAAGTATTTGCACAGCAATTCAGCTAAGAGGCTACTCTGCTAGATGTTATACAAACATGGGGCAAAAGGCTACAGGATATCACAGGTGGGATCTGTGCTCCCACACAGGTTTTGCGTTATCCCACGAGTCCATTGCTAGAGGTGACTGGCATGTGCACTGCCACACCATGAAACCCTCCAGAGGGACGATCCCATTTGGGTAAAGGAAGTAATAGAGACATATCCCACAGCTGACAAGGTGCAATAAGGTATAAGAAGACGATCCAGAAAGAGTTTAGGCAAGAGTCCTGCAGTGTTAAAATCAAAGTACCTGGGAACAAGGTAAGGGCCTGTGCAGTCCTCTGCCTTGCACCCCTGTGTGCTCAGGGGCCTCGGATTTCCTCTGAGCTTGCCTCAGTCATCAAAATACACAGGAACACATGAGCAGCCGTAATGCACGTGACACATGACTATACACCAAAACACGAAAGCTGGAACGGAACAGAAGAAAGGTTGTATTTGAAGCTCCAAAATCCTTGTCCCAGGCAAACTGAATTATCACCAGTTAAAAAGGAAAGACTTCTACCAGTTCCAAAACTAATGGCACATGCACTCTGCCATCTGCAAGTCATCACGATCAAACAGGCTCAGTTCTCCGAGCAGTGGGCTAAACAGAAACACCAGAGGGTTGTCTGCGACCCTGGCCATGGCGTGGGGCTCTGCAGAGGAGCTTTCATGTGACCAGCAGCAGCTGCTGCCCAAGGCACCAGAGTGCACGTGGGAGACAACTGCCTAAAAGGGAGGGTAGGAAAATGCTTCCCAATCCTACCACACACATGCCCTGCCTTTAAAAGGAAGATCTACTTACAGCAAGTATCTTTACTAGCAGGCCTGTTCATGCAAGTAAATACAGGTCTCTGTCTAGGACGACAGACCTTGTATTGTGAGGCGGTGAGGGGGTTTACAGCTCTTGAAGAACAACATCCTTGATCAAAACAGCACAGTCAGGAGATACCGAGATCTCTCAGCTAGATGAAGAGGCACTGAGCTAAATTAAAGATTAATGTTAGAACTCAAAGCATAAACTAATCTCACTATTGGTTATACTGGGTTAGAAATTGAATTTCTCATCACATGAAAGGGGCTTGAGTACTATCTCTGGGATTTTTAGTGCTTCCCACTAAAGGATAGTAATTTTACATTATTTAAGTCAGCTAGGACAAGCCTCGCTCTTCTCTAGCCTGGTTTACTGGCACTTCACAATGCAAACATGCATCTGGTACCAGCTGGGCTGTGGAGACTTGAAGCAACTTCAAGGGATGGAAATGTTCTGACACTGTATCCGCTCATAATGGCTCTTGCCAACCATCAATCACCCTTTAAGCCCGACAGCCTTCTCTACTGCACTGAAATCACTATTTCCTTACTCTCTATCTGCTTCTTTTCCAGTTTGAGCTGGAAAAACCTGGACATTTTTGATTCCTGCCTGCTCCTTTATTAATACTGTAATATTATCCTACAGGCAAGCTGCCCAACATGCTTGAAAATGTGCTCTGAAAGTCACTGGTGACACAAAATACAAGAACAGAAATCAAACCCATCAACACCTTCATTTTAGCTGCTGCTTTGCTTGCTCTCCCATGCCCAGCACTATTTGAGGTCAGCACTCCAAGGACCCCTCAGTGGAACAGTGACATAGTGGGAATTTTCCGCTGGGAGAAAGGGAAAAGCACAACCTGCTCCAGACCTACTTCTGAGGGCAGCACCACAAGTTAAATCAAGCTGAGGGGAAGGTGTCACCCGACAGCCACAAGCCTTCCCTCACCTCCCAGCACGAGGGAACGTGAATCTGACTTTCAGGAAGGACAACAGGAATGAAGGGTAACACCAGCCACCCACAAGTTAAATGGCTAAATAACCTCCATATTGGGAAGGAAAGTAAGATATTTCTGTAGCAAGAGAGGATCAATTCAGTGATATATAAAGAATTTCAAAGTAAAAACATGGTAAGTAGCTTGTAAGCAGGGGGGACTCTGGGAAGCACTGCATGGAAAGCCCAGGAAAGACTCACATCCACCGCTTCAGTCTCACAGTGTTTTTCTCACTTCGGCTCTTGCCAGCACTAACTAATCCAGGACATTTTCTCTACCCACAAAGCTGATCCAGCATATCTCCCTGCCAGCCTGCGCGCGTCAGCAGCCAGCTTGCACCAGTGCCAACATGCACAGCTGCTCTCTCCTACCTCCCCCACAAGCTAGCGTCTCCGCCGTTCCTAACCCCCACAGCACACAGCCTCACAGATCAGGATGCAGACTGTGATCTGTTACGCTCTTCCCACATCTTTAAAGCAGGAAGATCCAAAGCTTTAACCCCATTCCCACTTTGCTACTGACATCACAGCGCAAAGCTTACGCCACAGCTTACCGCAGCAAGGCTGAGTTGTTCTGTTTTTCATTCAATAAAATATAGTTCCCTCTGACTGGTGTTAGACCCACTAAAAGCCTCATTTACAGCAGCAAGTAACAGAACTACTACTAGCCACCGAGCCTTCAAGACTTAAAAGACCCATCCTTCACCTAAGCCCCACAAAGCAGCAGACAAAGCACTATCCTCAACCGCCCAAAGTGAACACCGAATCAGAAGAGGTGAGAACTCCTGAACTAACTTTCTTCCCACTTAGCATCAGCAGGAAACTTTCCTTTCAAGCAAACTGCAGTGGAGGTACACCAAGAGCCAGGATGCTTTGGAAATACTGCCTCAGCTGTCTCCTCCGAGCTTGGAAAAGTGCTTTGCAAGACCATTAATGAGGCCTCAGCAGAATCAGCCCTGTAGAGTACACAAAAAGAAGACAAATGAACCTGGAGTTTAAAGATCCACTTTTGTTCTCACAAATCCAATAGACATTTTCTCTACAACATTCCTGAAAGCAGCATGGGGCTGTAAATCAGATACACTCCACAATCCATATACTGAACATGTAGGGTGCTGAGGCTATACTTTTGTAAATTGGTGTTAACTTTGTAAAATGAACATACAAAATAATACAGTGAATAATGAGGCAAAACTGCTGGCAGCCCAGGTGCCCCTGCCCCTCGCAGGAGTGAAGCAGCTCACCCCAGGTTTTTATTGTCAGATGGCACCCACGCACGAGCCCCAACCCTACAGCACCCAAGGCTGAACTGGTGACACGTGGTACACATTTTGAGTCATGCTGCAACAGAGAAAATGGTGTCACACACTGATATGAAAGGACAATAGAGTCAGACAGGAACCCTTCAACAAACCTGTTTTGTGTCTGTTAGAAAATGCTGATACTTAAAAAAATATTTGTAAGGTGGGGCCATTATGAAAAGTCATTCAGAATCGTCAAAATGTCAATCTTGGCCATTCTTTAAGAAAAGTATATTTTAAAAACTGTATTTAGAAACTAAAGCCATTTTAATGTAATTTTTAATAAAGTGAGCAGTTACATCAAAGATTCTGCTATTTTAATCCTATGCTTTGTACTGGTAGGGAGGAAAAAAAATTAATTTTCAAGTTGAAAGATTCCATTGAAAAGGAAAAATCACCTCATCGAGGTCTGATCTTAATAATGCAGCATGTTCTAGTAAACAAAATTAAACAAAGCATGCAAATATAAACTAGATTCTTCCTCATTTTGGAGGTTAATCATCACTGCATTCTGGTATTTTTATACTACTGACAAAATAATAGTAAAAAACACCAACCTTCTCAACCTACAGCTGGTATCCTTGCCTGAAGTGATGAGAATTTAGATACCAAATAGTTCAAAATCAGCTTTTGAGGACGACATGCAAATTTCACAGCTATATCCACTTACAGTTCTGCCAGCTACTGCTCTGGATTAAAAGAATTCAGTGACCTGGAGGAGCTATGCTTACATAACCTACAGTAATAATGCTGCCGAGAAAAATCTTCCTGCGACTCAGACAACCTATTACTTTACTTACGAGGTCCCGCCTGAGCAGCCCTGCAAACTCTTCATCTGGAGGCATGGATTCGCCATCCTGAACAGCACTACAGCTGCAGTCACACCCGCCCCTAACAGGAGACCTTCACACTGTGGAGGGTCTACTTGAGGCAAAACGTGATACAGCAGAAATAGGCCTCTGGGAGCAGGAACATCAAGGGAAACAACAGCAGGAAGTTTCCGACTTCTGAGAAAGCAGGTGGATCTCTGAAAAGCATCCAAACCAAGGTAGAGGTTGTGGATGGTGGATGAAGAGCTTGGGGAAGAAGGAAGGGTTACCCAGTTCAGAAAGGTGAGGGCAGATCTTTGGGACTCATAAGAAGGTATAGGTTTCTGAGCTTAATAAAGAGTCAGGGAGGACAGAAGGAAAACAAAATGGTTTTAAGCCAGTGGGACAAACGGCACAATCACATGGCAATAAATGGCTGCTGGTCCCCAGCTTCCTGGCTGGCCATCTAACACACCACCTAAACACTGACAGACGCAAAATCTAGCACAGAAGTAATCTCTCATCATAATGCATCTGGCGATTGTGGAAGGAAAACTACTGAAGAGCCAGAGTAACTAGGAAACTATGCACCACAAAAAAAAATTTGCATTTCCAATTGAACTACCCATGTGGCAGCTCATTCCTTGTCACTAAGCATGAGCTATGATATTCATCTAACCTGCTCTTAAAGGTTTCCATTGCTGCAAGTTCCAGCTCCAATCTGATGCCTTCAGTTGAGGAACTGAAACTGAGGTAGGGGTGAACCCGTATGTGGCGTCTACAGCCTGGGGACTGAAATTAAAAAAAATGATCAGATTTCTAAGCCAAAGCTGCACCCTTAGTATTAAAAGAACTGGTCAAAGCAGTACGATCCTTTGCATCCTTTGCTTACATGGGAGTGAGATTCTGGTATTGGAACTAAAAAGCATGAAGCTATTTGACCTCTACTGCATCGTAGGGGAAGTCTCCACTGAGTTAGCAAAAGCCCTAGAAAAGTGACCATTCGTACAGGTATCAAGTAGACATTCTTTGAGCACACTTGCTCAAGCAGTCATTAAGGAGCCAGAGATGCCCTGGTGCTTCCATCTCATTAAGACATTCATCACCCTAGAGCGCAGCCCATGCCAGAAAAGTCAGCAGCACGCTGCAGGGTTCAACTTCTTACTTGCTACTAGTTATGGGGATGCTCTCTTGTACTGTGCAGTATACACTGAAACCTGCCTCCACTTTGTGAGTGTCTCCTGTCAACTGTATTTCAAAGTCATGATTAACTCCTTTTAAGAATACCTCAGTTTTACTGTAAGGGAAGCAAGGGTGCATCACCTCTGGTGCTAAAGACCAGACCGGCAGTAGCAGAAAACACCTCCTAAAACTCCCGATGACCACCAGAAGACTTACCTTGCATGGGGAACTTTGATTCCCAGGGAGCTACTATTAAAAAAGTAATGACTTCCAAGGCAAGTGCAATGGCTGCAGTCTGAGTGTTAGTTCCCATGCTAAGACGGAGTGCCTCACACTGCTCCCGGCTCCCCAGGATATCGTGAAAGGAAGCTGGTGTTTGCACTGCGAGAGCAACACAGGGTCACTCCCTTAGAGGAGAGCTGGGCTGCTGGATTCTAATTTGGTCACTGGCCTCTTGCTTGACTGTTGTGTGTCTCGGTTTCCTGGCAAGGCTGACCTCCTTAAAGCATGCTGAGACTTACCCAGGAGAAGTACAAAAAAAGCACTAGCAGTTGTAGTGGGCCTATCGTTTTAATTTATCCACATAAAATAGGCAAGTCTTTTAGTCCCTGTGGGAATTAATCCATTTTAAGCATAAAATACATTGTGATTTGACAGCAGTCTAATTATCAGATTCCTCAGCTGTTCAAGGAGCAGTGATAACAGGATGTATCCTTCTCTGGACCACCTAATATAGTCAGAAAGCTCAGGCAAGCTTTCAACTACACGATCCCATTATATTCTTAGACCCACACAACTAAAATAGCATAATTAAGCACGTAGAAAGTCTTCTCACCCAGAGTCCCTAGCCTATCTTCTCCATACACAGATGAAGAGGAGAGAGCTGGAAAAGACCAACAATGACGTACTCCATTTCCATAAGTCAATCCTCAGCTTTCAAGTGTTTTTACATTCCTCCAGAGAACACTTCCCACAACCTGAATCTAATCTCTGACTAAGCTCAGCATACAAGTGGTATTTAACAAACAGCTTCAATTATGACTCCTGGTCCACTTAATTTCTGGCTGTTCCTTTTTTGTAAATATCCCCAAGCGTCTGTTTCCCTTGCTTCCCAAGAAATGCGTTCATCGCGTGAACCTCTCAGATTTCAGCCACCATCAGAAGCAACGTTTGTTTCAACTGCAAGAAGAAAAAAGTATTTACCAAAAAAAAGACAGAAAACAAAGTAAACAAGGGAAGTTGGATTAGAAACAACAGCAGCAATAATTACTTGAGAAATGTTATCAGAAATCTCATTTATCTGTCTTGTTATAGTAGAATAATAAGGTGTCCCATGCTCTTATTCAGCAGTGATTTTTTTTTAAGCTGAAGCTACCTGTACATTATTGTTTTTAAGTAGAAACTAGAAGTCCCAGATAAGATGACAGATAAGAGAGGACAGAGCACTGTAGTCCTTGCTTGAAAAAGTTGACATCTTACACTGACAGGATGACCAAGAGACAAGAACAGCATGATGATGTGACTGGCCCCAGGTAACCCAGATCAGCAGCACAGCTGGGAAAACACACGTTGTATCTTTGCCCAACCCTTTATTCTGTTTCTCTTCAAATTTATCACTATTACTTCTTTCCCACTGAGTCATCAACTGAAGGATAAACCCCTCAGCCACTGAAAAAACTCTGGTGCTCAGGTCCCTCCTTGAACCTCCACTACTGCTTTTTCTGAACTGAGTATCTAAGCACGTAATGCCAGAAGATTTCTATTAATTTACTCAGGATTGCACTTCAGTGTTCCCTGCAAAGCCTACAGTCCTAGCCTATCAGAACATGCCCCTTGATGATAAACACTTCACCTGAGAAATCTAGTTTTTTTATAAAACATCAGTGCGAACAAAGTTTTTATCACACCATGTGAGTAATTTGGCATTGCCACCTTACTGAAACCTATACAGATCCTTAATCACTTAGCACTGTGTAAACATCTATTTGAACAATGTAATTCCTTTAGCAGTCATACCTTTTGCTAACAAATCATTATATGTATGGTATATTTCCCCTGAAGGGGCAGGACGAAGAGTGAACCTATCCTTGATAAAATACAAACAGTTCAAAGCAGGATTTCAGTTGCTTCCAAAAACACTCTGCAGACATGCAGTGCCCATAATGACTAAACATACAACAGAATTTCCTTCCACCCTGATCCTATATCAACGACCAAGACCTAAGGAGATCCATGGCATTGACAGCCTTTCCAGACCTTCCCTAAAATAATGCCAAGAAAGAACTAAGGGTAGCAGTAGAGGATCACATCATGGTAGATCAATGAGCGGAGAAAGGCCCTACCACCACTTACGCTTTTCCTGGTGTTGGCTCTGGTCCAGGTCCGCTCTGTCAACTATCAGCAAGTTACTTCCACTTGGAAAGTAGTTATTTCCATGAACAGGGGATAACCATCACTTTCCAGGAACTACCTAAGCAAGCACGACATACGAGCAATGCTATAGACAAGGCAAATCGTTCCATGAAGCAACCAACCAGCTAGAAGGCTGGCAGAACCACAGACAGAATCTCTACCAGCGTGTTTTCTGAACACAGTGTAACCAAGGCAGTTTCATGTAGTACTTTACGTCATCTCTATAGCCTTGGCTTCTTCCCCTCAAAAATAATCTAGTTACGACTGTCCTGTGAGGTTAGCTCACGTGCCAGCTTCACTGAAGTGGAAGGACTCAAAGTAGCAGCAAAACTACACCCCTCTCCTTTGCTCCCCTCCTCCCGACGAATGAGAGCTAACAGTAGAAAGATCTGTAATTCAGTGAAGACTGTAGCACCTAACTGCAGGTTGTTTTCACAAACACATTGATCAGTATGAGCAACAGTGAACACTGCACTTGATGAGGATTCACAAACTCAGGCAGCTACACAGACAGTTTTAACGAGGTATACAGTGCAACTTTTGTTTGACTGCCATGGTGAAAACCTCAGCGGTATCCTGATTGCGCAATCTTTCCTGTACTCAAGCACTGCCTAGATCTCATGCGTGCACCTAACAAAAACAGTAACCAAATCCCTCCAGTAACCCCACTGCCCTCAACTTTTGTGAAAATCCCCAAAAGGACATAGATCTAAGCATCTCCCACCCCTTGTCAAGGGAGACAAACAGATGTTGTTTCAAAACCACTGCTTATCTGCACAGCTCACAGTAACCTCACTGGCAGAAACAAGGGTGGGTTTTACTACAGCCTTTTGCTGTAACGTCTGCTACTATTGGCAG
This sequence comes from Falco biarmicus, assembly GCF_023638135.1. Taxonomy (NCBI): domain Eukaryota; kingdom Metazoa; phylum Chordata; class Aves; order Falconiformes; family Falconidae; genus Falco; species Falco biarmicus. The sequence goes on from NC_079289.1 coordinate 82,657,474, forward strand.
ATGCAGCTGTTTATTGAGTAAGGGCTGACTTTACTGCAGGCTCTGAAGGCCTGATACAAGACAGCTTCACAGTCCAAGACAAATCCGCAGTTGTTTTCACCATTTAATTTCACAGCCCTTTACCTTACAATTTAGGACAATTTAGCATCAGTTTTCTCTGCCCACTCCCAAGTCTTTCCCCATTTATTGTGGGAGAAACTATGCTGCCCAGTATGCCAAGAGGTACTGAAGTACAAATCTCACCTCTGCGGGAACACGCCCGGTGCTTCTCTTACTTAACACACTACCTCAAGCATCCCAACGCTCCTCGTACCTGCCCCAGTAGCCCAGTTTCAACCTCATACCACCAGAGACAAACTGCTTCCTCCAGTATCCATCTAAGAAAATCTTCCTCAGAATTTCTGCCACACATTGGGACCAGACTTACTCCTGCAGTTTTCACCCTGCACTCTGAGCTCCCCTTGCTCTACATTAACCATTCTGCTGTCTTTATGATCCCTGGTCCAGACAGCACTGCGCACAGGTCTAGCCTAGAACTGCTGCACTGTGCTCCTGTTCCAGCTGCCTAACGACACCCACCACACCTGTGCATTCTGCAAGAGCCATCACAGGAACAAACCTCACACCCAAGCATCAAGTGCAAACCTTTACACTCAAAGCCTGACTTCCAGGTCCCACAGGCCACCTCCACAGTGCAAAATGTATCTCCTAACTATGACTCTGTATTTCCACAATACACAGGGGCTGGGAGGGGGCAGAACAGGACAACTGCCAGGTTGTAGCTTCTGGAAGATACTCGAAAGTGTGTGTTGCACAACCAGGGACATAGCATGACAACACAAAGCCCTGCATGATGAGGTTGATCATTAGTGCAAGTCTAAAGCAGGTAAATTTAGTGTGGTCCACAGTCAGCATGCTCAACCCAGACCCTCCAGCAAGCTATCCTGGCAAGTGTGCTCATCTCCTCCCTTTCCATGGTTCTTCAAAAGCCCGTATAGATTACTGATCAATGGCGTATCAAGTAGGGAAGATTCCCTTTACAGATGTGTACTAGACAGATCCAGGACTGCAAGCCCACGTAACACCTCTACCAGTCTTCAACCCGTACCATGCACCTGCACCACACTTGTGCAGCAAAGTCCCCAGGCATTACTTTGTCCCCTCCCTTGTTCACCAGTTTCTACCATTATTTAGCACAGAACTTAATTTAAACCCAGATTATTTTGTCTAGCTTCAAAGACTAGAAACATCTGAACCTATTCCTTCCACTGCATCCCCCTGGATAGTCCAGTACTTAACCTCATTCCAGCCCAATTAAAGCTCAAGCTCATTGCTTAGTTTCAGAAAACTAACGCAAAAACTGGAGTGCAGGTATGCACTTGCTAACTGGGGGGGGAGAGGGGGCACACTTCTTTGAAGAGGGAACATACTGAACTTTTTCCCCCACAGAACTGCACCTGCTTGTTTTCAATGAGGCTGCACAGCAACAATTAACAGGCGTCAAAATTAAAGCTTTGCTAAGCTCTAAGGCGCAAAAGAGATGAAGTCCTTAACGCAAAATTGCCGAGCAATCACATCTGAGTGTGAAGTTCAAGTTTTAGTTACATTGTTACAGCCAAACCTTGTACCCACTAAAGGAAAAAACTGAATGTTACCTCCTCACCTGTTCCACATCTGCCTTGTCAGCTTCTCTAGAAAACCTGTACTAGTACCCAACACCGCACAGGCACAGGTAATTTGAAGGTTGCTACAGCTATAACCCTAAGCCTGGCTGCCACTTACCATCACACTGATGTGTACCACACTAGATTCACCTGCTTTGAGTTGCACATGAATGAGATCACTTGGGCTACAGATCTTGTAAACCAGAAGAGTGACGCTTCACAAATAAGTAGACTGTGCAGTTCAACTTTTTTATTTCAATAAAATCAAGAATATGCACAGCACATGCAGTGCTAGCATCTAAACTAATACAATAAGCAATTCTAAACCTACAGTGACTTGAAGTTCAATTTTCACATTCAGCAAGTTTAAATCCATTCTTGCATATTGTTTTGAAAATCCTTGTATCTGAACTGAAAATATTGCTGGCTGATAAAACTTGCTAAAATGCACAAGTCACTGATTATGCCAATACAACAAAGATAACCACATGTTTGAGGATTGCAATGTGCCAGACATTCACTGAAAAAAAAAACACACAACTAAACAAAACTCACGCAACAAACATCTGAGAATCCGGACACTTCACATCAGTGTTTAGAAGTGTTGCATTAATATCTTAAGACAAGTGTATCAAAACCTTGGCATGTTTAATTTTAAGTTGCCAATTTTTGTTTTACTATCAGAAAGTTATGGCTACACTGCCAATGCCGGGTCTGCTTAATTTGACTTAAGAGTTTAATATGACTTAAACATTAAAAGCTCACACTACCCCGAAATATATAATTTCACGCATACGGTGACATTCAACATTCAAGTGCCAGTGTTTTTGTACTGTCTTTTGGTCAAGTTTCTTTAAACTTTCAAAGAATCACTTTTAGGCTTACAAAAATAAATATTTGTCAAAAATGTTCAATAAATATTACACAAAACTAGCAGCAAAAAGTATCTAGAAATCTGTCGTGTGCAAATAGTTTTCTTCCCAGCTATCATTCCCATGGTCCCAAATAAGTTTTAGAATCTATTTCCTTCTCCTTAAACAAGCTGCGTTCAATCTCCAAGAGACAAAATAAGATTGGAAGTTAAGGACACGCACACAAGACATATATAAAATTCTCTGAATGTGCAATAAAAGAAGTATTTTGTAAAAAGTTATGGGCAAAATGTACAAGGGCCTAAACCTAGACTTGAAATAGCACCATAACAAATGACCTCAATACTGTCAAGTGCACCTACTTAATAAAAGTTTTAGAACAAGGCACAATACACTTGAAAAAATCTATTGCACTTTAGGAGATTTTTGCCATTTTCCTTTGCCACTGTAGATTAGTTGTTAACTGCTCTGGCCACAAAGTTAGCACAGAAATTCCAGGTGGCAAAGGCATTTTTCTGGTGGACAATACTTATCTTTGGCCAGATTTAGCATAAACAGACTATAAATACAATGGAAACCTATGCAACTAAAACTGACTAAAACTGCACTTTAATAGCAGAATTGAAACCTTGTGCAGTTTATGTACATTTCCAACCTCTGTGATCTCAGGTTTGTTTGTTACTCTTCTGGAGCCATTTTACAAAGTCTACAGTAAGCCAGTTTAACATCTCCACGCAGCTTGAACAGAGTAATGTGAATCTGCATTAAAATAAAGCCTGCTGCATAATTCTTCCTGTTCATACCCTCTTGACCAAAAAACATCAACACTAGCATGCGTTATTAGACCAAAAATTCAGTCAGGCCCTTAAGGAGGACCTATCACTGCCGTGGTCAGCCATTCTACCATTTCAATTTCATATGGCAGGCATTTTTAAAAAGTCTAAATAGATGAATTCTCCTAAAAACTATTTCAAGTTATCAGACCTTTAAACATTCCCTGTAATGTTCTGCCCACATTTGGCTAGCTCACATTAATGATCTGCCTAAATATTGAAAAAGGAATTGCTGTATTTACTTGCATTAACTTCAAAAACAGTGCTTTTAATGTATGCATGTATCCATACATCATCTCATCATGACTGGAATGGCTTATTAAAGGCTATCAGGTTCTAAGTACCTATCCAGGATAGAGTGAGCAAATCAGAACTTTAACTTAGTACAGTTTTGCCACATTAGAAACTAATTGCATTGATATGCTTCAAGATGTTTTATTTTTCAAATCTGCAGATACCAAAAGCCCTAATGCAGGCTACCGCATAAGTTTTTCTTTGTATTATTATGGATGAATCAGTGATTCCTGTTTAAGTTGTATCACACCTGTGTGCCAAGGTTTGATTTTAGCCCAAGTTCAGTAATTTTTATTTTGTCAAAACAATTGTATCTTGAGCATTACTGAGCCAACAGGACATCAAAATAAAAGTTGTCTAAAGTTAAAGGCACAGTACATTAACAAACAAATGATCCTCAGTCACAAAATCAAAAATGCAGTTTCTGGGTGGGGATGGGTGGGAGGGGAGTTAATCCTGACTACAGCAATAGAGTCTTCAAAACCACCTTCAAGATAGGGCTACTTGTTCCTTTATTTCCATCTTGTGACCTTGAGCTCCCTTAAAAAAAATTTCAGTGGAGAATCACAGCTGGTAATGTACTGCGAGTTCTTGAAGCTACACAAGGTATAGTCTGGCTAAGTTACATGTGGTTTCCATATTAGCTTGTTTGGTAGGATATCTGCTGCAAGCAGATTCAGTTGCCCCACCAGTCAACCCCCTGGGAGTTATAGTTTCCTCCATATCCATCACTGTTGTAGAAGCCTCCATAACCACCACCTATGAAAGGCAAGAAAAAGCGATGCTTAATTAACCCACCGAAGACTTCACAACAAGAAAACAACCAAGGGCACAGACAAGATGTCTGTTGCCTATGAATGGAAACCCACCCAGAAGTACTGTCAAAACACACACAAACCAAAACGGTAGTAAGACAGGTAGCATCAAACTAATCAGACAGGCAACAGCAATCCAGCCTAGATCCCAGAAGGATGGCCAGACTCTACGTAACAAGCACCACCTGACACATTTAAGCCTTACCTACACAACTTTTCTTACAGCAAGCATTTACATCTTGTTTTCTATTTGCTAGCACTGCTTGCCCAGTTTTTCTTACCTCCAAATCCTCTGCTGCCACTTCCTCCACTGCGGCTGCTGGTTGATCGACTGCTACTAAAGCTACTGCTGCCAGAACCGCTACTTGTTCGATAGTCTCTGGCACCAAAGCCTCCACTGAACCTACTGCTGTATAAAGGAAGAAAACAAACACATAAGGGAACGGTATTTTAAGCACTGCAGGATGTTGACGTTCAAGTACTGAATTTCTTCAGCTCTGGTTACCAACTACAGCTGGGCAAGAACGAGTACAAGTGTGTTCAGCATGCTTTATAAGCATCCAAGCATCATCTGCAAAGATACTTCAAGGTAACAAAGGAGGTTTTTACTATTCAAACAGGGTCATAAACTTGCAATGTTACACTAAGGATTACTTTCTCAGGTCCTCGTGAGAGTTGACCCAACACAACCTCTGCTCCACAGAATTTCCAAATCTTACTGTTTCAGTGGTGCACTTATAACCACCTTTCGTACTGTAGAAAGGGACAGCCATTTTACAAGTGTACTTCTGAAGAAAAAACAAACCCCAAACAACTAGAATTCATGTGGTCATCTCAACTACAATCAGAGGAATGGGGTTGCTTCTCCTTTTAAGCCATTAAACATAGCTTTGTATTACCAGCTTATAAAACATTTTAAGTTTCCCCAGCAAAACTATTTTACAAGTGGCCTCGCGCCCACAGTCTAACTCTCACACCTCCTTCCTGGCAGGAGGCAGACATTACCTTCCCCTAAACATCAAAAGAGCTGCTTAAGTTTACTTCCCTGGTACATGCAGGTATGCATTTCTAGTTAAGTGTGTTTTTTAAGTGCTTTCATGGAGTTCTAACATAATTTTTGCTATATGTCACTACCTCAGCCATATCTAGCTGTCTGCTTAAGCAAGAGGAAGTCTAATTGCTTAATAATTGCCTTACCATAAGGCAGAACAAAACCAGACATCAAGCTGTCACCTCCTGATGCACCTAATGCACAATTTGTACTGCACTGGTTTGTCTTCCTCTAACTTAGTTTTTAAACTGAAAAGAAGTCCCAGAACTGCCTCTCACAACAGATTATGTATACCTTTAACCAAAGTTGTGGCTATTACCTCTTAGATCTCCCGCGGCTGCCACCTCCTTTGTGATGCTGTTCATAAGCCATGTTCTCCAGCCAAGATGGTACTTCTTGCTTAGCCTCAACAAGAAGATCAAGCAAGTCCTTGGTGATATTTATGTTCCTCTCATTGAAAAATGAGGTGGCAAGACCTAAAGTAAACAATCAGTTTTAGCCCCACACAATGCAAGTACACTACAGCACTTTAAACCCATTCCATGCTCCCATGTGCAGCTGTGGCAAGTATCAGACTCCTTATAGCCAAGCCTGAGAACACTAGAATTACCTGAAGAGAAAGCTGTTTAAGACCGTTATTCCACCACAGCTAGTCACAAAAAAACCTGGCTATTTACTGACAGACACAGAAGATACCAAGCTTACACATGCTATCAGAGCTCTTAAATAGCAACAAAAGCACTAGCTAAAGGAACTGGTTACTTTCAAACTGGCTAGACAGCAGTGACCAGCTTCTGGTCACAGAAAGTAGCACATGGGCTTCTCTGTGTACTTAGCTGGAATTTGCTACTTAGCCAATACTATTACACCTATAAACCTGGGTATGATGTGCGGTCTATTAAAGTTCTACATCATACTTACCAAGGTTTCCTACACGGCCCGTACGACCAATACGATGCACATACTCTTCAATGTCACTTGGCAAGTCAAAGTTTATGACGTGCTTTACATTTGAGATATCCAGTCCTCTTGCTGCTACCTAGTGGTTAAAGGATTAAATCAAAACTTAGCAAAGTTCTGCAGGCCATGGAACAGGCTTACTGGCTCAAACTTCACAGATTTTACTTACTGCTGTGGCAACAAGAATTGGGCTCTTGCCCGAACGGAACTGGTGCAGTGCTTCCTCTCTGTCCCTTTGAGAGCGATCTCCATGTATGCTTGTACAGGCATATCCTTCATGGTATAAGAAGTCTTCAAGAGCATCTGCACCCTTTTTAGTTTCCACAAACACTAGAGTCAAAGAATCCTTGCCTAAAAATAATTAAAGCACAGGTTAGCAGAAGAAAAGCTGCACAATCACTTGGCTCCACCACCCTGTCTATTCTAAAATGAAGATAATGACCCCCCACCCCCCCGCCCCATTTATATTACCAGAAAAGCCTACATCAACTAAAAACTGACATTTAGCCAGTGCAAGGCATTCACTGCATGTTGAGGAAATACCCTTTCATTCACCCGCTCAATAGCAGTTCCTACTACGGAGTCATTAGACTCACCTCACCTGAATTTTGCCTGTATGCTTATCTGAATCTGATCTTTACCTGTGGCATTTAGCAGGTCAAGCAGAAATGATCGTTTGTCTGACTCTTCCACCCACACTACTTTCTGTGTGATATTCTCAGATGTAGAACCTACTCTGCCAACTGCCAGAAAGATGTATTCATCAAGGAAGTCACGAGCAAGCATCTAAAATACAAAAAAGGGGGGAGGTGTAAAAAAAAAAAATATATATATATATATATAAAAACCAGTATCTTTCTCCCCCCCTTACACTGATGAAATTGTTCTTATGAATGAGCTATTTGTGAAGTACCTGGATTTCCTTGGGGAAAGTAGCACTGAACATCATGGTATGACGAACGCCCTTTGGTGGCATAGTATCTTGCTCAACAATTCGACGTATTTGAGGTTCAAACCCCATATCAAGCATTCTGTCAGCTTCATCAAGCACTAGATATCTAAACAGTAATTAAAGAGGTTACTCTTCAGAGCAGTTTTTCTTTAAGCTGTAACCCAACACAAGACAGTGGACCACAACTTCTCAAATGGATGTTTACACAGTCCAAAAGCTAGAACTTCAGTGTCATTAAATCTAGATCTCACTTTAAAATGTGGTTCCTAGTTGTCAAGTCATTCGCATACAGACAGAACACTTACTTGCAGAAATCCAGTCCAATCTTTCCCCTCTCCATCATATCAACCAGTCGTCCTGGAGTTGCTACAAGCAAGTGACATCCACGTTCCAAGTCACGTATCTGCTGACCAATGTCTGCACCACCATATACAACACAAGGACGAACTCTGGAACGGTATGCAAACTACAAAACAAAGTAAATTAGCTCTAAGGAAAACTAATTAAGCTAAAGCTATTTTATAATTAAATACTCTTAGATATACCTTTCTGGCTTCCTCATAGATCTGCACAGCCAGTTCCCTAGTGGGAGCCAAGACCAGTGAGATTGGATATTGCTTACGGCGCCCATATCTTCCGTTCTCCTGAAGAAAAAAAAAAAAAACGAACAAAAAACCTTTGAATGAGTACCCCAAATATGAGGGGAATTAAAACAGCTACTAGAGGCTATACTGAAGACTGGTCACCAAATTTGTCCAAAGAAAGAAAGAAAAAGCACAGCTAAGAGCAAACTTGTTTTAAGCAGCCCATCTGAAGATATCCTTATTACAGGACCCAAGATTCAGCTGTCTGTTAATATATTAACAGCAACAGAGCTACACAGTCTTGGTTTCTACAACATACACTGTGACCAGTAACTTCAGCAGCACAGAAATGATTGCCATAAAGCCTGTTACTTCCTATCCTGAAGTCAACATAACCACGTGTGACCAAGCACCTTTTTTGAGACACAGGAAGAGTCTTTAAAGCTCACACAACCACCACCACTTGTAAACAATCTTTTCTCTAGAGAGTTATACATTATTTACTCTTGGGGGGGGGGGGGGGCGGGGCGGGAAGAGCATGTTCCACAGCCTGTATTTTAAGGGCAACAGCTGAAGTATTCTAGAAGTTGAGAACCTTTCCTATCATACCCAAAATAATGATGAAATTAAAAGCCCATCTATTATGTTCAGTAGCAGACATCAGCATACAGGGCAAAAATACACATTGGTCACAGCTTTTCCAGAACAGGGTATTTAAATACTTGCCTTCATAGCTCTCAAGGCATCACCAGGACCATCTGCATAGATCTGGCTCAATATTGGTAGAAGAAATGCAGCTGTTTTCCCAGATCCTATTAGGACACAATTCAGTGTTATTAGTTCTTCTGAAAGCTACTGCATTGTCAACTACCATACTAATCCTGTACCACTAGCGTTTCCTAGTAACATCTGCACTATTATGTTGATACTACCTATGCTACTGGAGTGCACTCCTTTGCCAGTAGAGGTTATTTAAAAAAAGACCTATCACTCAGCACCTCAAACCCCCAAACTGAATGAGATATAAGCCATAAACGCGTCTCTCAGGACAAACAGTAAATCCAGTCAAGCCACATTTAAAGCAGTTGCAACTTGTAACACTGCAGGTATTTCAGTATACTCTGAACAGGAAGTTCTACTACCTTACAGACCTCTGATCTGCAGCTTGAGGAATACAAGACCCTACTCCTACAGAGAAACTAAGTAGTACAGAGTTACTAACTTACCTGTCTGAGCACAGGCCATCAAGTCTCTCTTTTCTTTAATAATAGGTATTGCATGTTTTTGGACTGGAGTAGGACGGGTGTAGCGTGTGAGCTCAATGTTTCCCATAATAATTTCTCCCATGTCAACATCACTGAACTGTAAGATATTTAAAACAATTAAAATAAGGATCCTTCTCTCCAGCCACCATGGAACACGTCATTTACTTAAAAAAAAAACCCAAAACACACACATTTATCAAGTGTATTTTGTTTCAGCTTTTCTTATAGAACATTTACAGATACTCAGGAGCTAGTTACCGAGAGCCTGGTAGCTACTTAGTCCAGTCACATAAGCAATTCTTAGAAAGCCAGCCAAGCCTAAGTCCAGACTACGCTAGCATACTATGCTTAAGCAGTTACTCCAAATCAGCAACTCCAACTTCTCTACATGTTTACTGTTTAAAGACAAGTCACATAGTTTAAAGCAAGCTACAAGTGTAACTGAACAAGCTTACACAACTTCCCTCATGTCTTAGTTCATGCAACCCTCCTCTGCAAAACAGCTTAGCTGCAGGAAAGCAAGCGTTTCCTTTTCCTCCCCTAAACTTATGACAGCATGACATAAAGCTTCACATGCAAAACAGCCACTGTTAAGATATATCAGTAAACTAGATTTTAAGAACACTTACACTTTCAATATGTGGAGGACAGTTGCTGCCTGTAGCTTCCACAGGAATGTCATCATATTTCTCAAAGTTAATGCCAGTATTGCTTCCTGAAAAAAGCTCTCTAAAAACAGAAGAGAAGGTATTTTACTTGCTAACCATATCAACTGACCCTGTCAGGTTAATTTACATTATTCCGTTACTTACTGTTCCAGGCGTTCACTTGGGGGAAGAGGCTTTGACCAGTCATCTTCATCTGATTTGTCAGACCAGCGGCTATTCCCACCACGGTCAAATCTACCAAAGCCACTCCTATCATAGTCACTGCCTCTTCCACGCTCTTCATATCTAAATACAGGAAGAGTATCAGACCACCGCTCCTGGGCAACAGGATTTTTTTTTTTTACATGCAAAATTAAAGCTATAGTAATCTCATAATGCATGCTCTGTATTACATATGAAACTACAGAACCATCAAAATCATCAGAACATCTGTACTTGCTTCTTGAGCTATGAACTGAAGTGAGTTAGTCCCAGCCATCAATCACATTATTCTCTTGTCAGACAGAAGAGTCTGGCATGATTTCACAGCTCACTTTAGCACTGAACCTCAAATCAAGGTTTTTTAGTTGGTTAAGCGTAAGAAGTGTAAAAGAATAGGTCATCTTCCAGTAGACCTGCAATTCAAGTTGCTGAATCTTTGACATTTTTTGTCAGGGACTCTGCTTAGAACACTTGGGACATTTGGTACTCCTCCCTTTCTTACATGTCTCCCACATCCAGACAAAGCCCTTTAGTGTTGTAGTTTGTTCCTTTATTCCCCCACCACACGTGACCAAACTAAATACCTCAATTACATGTCACATTATTATTTTTATAAAAAGGGAGCTCACCTGTATTAGTGACTCAGAAAGAAGGTGGAAGAAGTCCTTACCTCAACTGCTTAAGTTTTTGGTCTGGTAAATCATGTTTGATAAAAGTCTGGATACAGGACTAGCGTCAGCTTTACTAGTTGATAAAGGTCACTCTCACCACACTTGTGCATACAACGCATGATGTGTGTAAGACTGATCAAGTAAGGTAGAGAACCTGCAAGAGTCTCACCCAGTTTTATTAACTACACTTTTTAAACAAGAAAAAAAGGAAATAAAAAAATTAAATCCATTTATGTATTTTATCTGCTCCCAACAGCTCTTCATGATTTTTCTAGCAGTAGCAACCCATCTAGAACATTTTTGGTGAAATGCTTAAGTCTGCAAGTTGTTAGAGCTGCAGTGAGTGGCTGATGGTGGACTACAGGGCACGTTTTTCAGGCATGTTTCTCATCCTTGAGCTCATGTAGCTGTAAAAGCAAGATCTCTGACTCTCTCCTCCCCTTCCAGGCTCCTCCTACTTTATCCTGCTGTTCATACCTAGAACTCTTAAAATTTTAATGTCAATGTTACAGGTGCACTACTAGAACTGACAGAGACTTCATAAGCACCACCCAGACAGCAAGTACTTGCCTCCCTCCTCTTGATCCATTTCCACGGTCAAAGAAGCTTGATTTTGCTCCACGGTCAGACCGTGCACCAAAGCTGCTGTATGCATCCTTGTCTCTGCTAGAACTCCAGCCACCACTATCAAAACCTAGAACAGAAAGAAGTGTTGCCATGCATTACATGATCTAGGCTTTTACAAGATAAAGCCAAGTTCTGTCCAGGAAGCCTTACTAGAAATGCTACAGGACTGAAAGGCAGGTAGTCCTTCAAGAACAGATGATGTACAAGTAATGGAGCCTTACTACAATAGGGACTAAGCATTTTTCATTACCTATCAGAATTTGCTAAAACCACTCAACTCATGTACAAGCATGTTATTTTTTGTAACACTGCACTTGCCTTAAAGCTAATACTTGGTTGTCTAGTCTGGAAACATGGTTAGGTATCAGAAGAAACAGTAAGACATTAATTCTTCCCAAGACTCATCTACATTATCTCTCCAACACAAATCTTCGATGATGCATTTAATTTTTGTAATGTGAACAAGGTCTCTGGTAAAGATCAATTAACAGTGTTAGCCCTTGCATTACAAATCCATACAGAAGTTAGAATGTTTTGTCATGCTGCAAGTACACAGAGCAATCTGACCTATGGACTAAGACAAATTAACAGCACCATGCAGAAATAAGGAATATGGAGTTATTCACAATGAATTACCGTATTGAGTTTTTCCACAGAACTTTTACACCTACAGTACATTAACTCAAAGAAACTGGACCAAGCAGAATATAAAGTACATCAACTTGCCAACACCATGAAGTAAAAAAAGGCTTTGTTTCTATTGAGCTACCAGGGACTGGAACATAGGCAAAAATGTAGAGCATTAAATTGTGCTACACTTGGTTTGAAAATGACCCAATCGGAGCCTCAGCCATTGGATTCTGGTAGAGAGTAGGTAAAGTAATGAGACAAATAATGTCACTCTTATTAGTAGGCATGCTTTTGCCAGCTCCACAGCACAAAACCAGTCAAGACCTATGCACCAGACAATTAGTGTCCGGGTTTCAGCTGAGATAAGAGTTAATTTTGTTCTCAGTAGCTGGTACTATGCTGCTTTGGATTTAGTATGAGAGTAATGTCGGCAACACATTGATGTTTCAGTTGTCACTAAGCAGTGCTTACCCCAAGTCAAGGACTTTTCAAGCTTCCCATGCTCTCTGCCAGTGAGCAGGTACACAAAAAGCTGGGAGGGAACAGAGCCAGGACAGCTGACCCACAAAGGAATATTCCATGCCACAAAACACCATGCTCAATATATAAAGTAGGGGGGTTGGCCATGGCCTGCCCACCGCTGCTCAGGGACTGGCTGGGCATCAGTCATTTGGCAGTGAGCAACTGCCCTGTGCACCACTTGGGTTCTTTCCTCTTTCCTTTTCATTACAAGTATTGTATTTTATTTCAGTTATTAAACTGTTCTTATCTGAACCCATCTTACCTTTCTCCGACTCTCCTCCCCATCCTGAGGAGTAGTGAGTGAGTGATTGGCAGCATGGTACTTATTTGCCAGATGGGGTTAATCCACAACAAAAAACCAACCACAAATTAATTCTGAAGGAAGTAGTTGTGTTCTAGGCCCTCTCTCTGAGGAAGTTTTGCTACAACAATGACCCTGACCCTACTTTGTTAGATGTCCTCTGGAGAGTGTCACTCCCTTTCCCCCTCACTTCTATTTCAAGAAAGGAATCCTACTCCTCAGAATCCAAGCATGCACTAGTCACAAGAGAACTTTAAAAAACTAGTAAGGTAATTGTAAGTCATTTGGTCTGGCTAACCAAAGCAGAATGCAAAAATAACTCATGCATTAATTTTATTAGCACACAAGATCATGAAATGCTTCAAGACCTCCAAAGTGCTTTAAGAACTAACTTTATTCCTTAAGAATAAATTAAGTTCACACAGAGACACTGCTGTCACAAGATTAGGAATATCATAAACCCCTTAACACATGAGAAAGTTATTTGTAACTTGTTCAGAAGACATCTAAACCCAAGTTTTCTTCTGAGTAACTTTGAAACTACACCAAAAATACTGGGGTATGCCATCCTACCAAGAGACTAAGTAGCAGTGGTGCTGACAAAGCAATCTTCAAAAAGATAGATACAGTTTCTCATTAGTGAAAAAAACGAGCTGACTGTACACCACATTAAGATCTTCTTTTTGGAACCTCTCACACTTGGTAAGAGTCAAAGTTTTATACTCCAAATACCTTACTCTTCTAGCCTGTTATTGCACTGGTTTCTGAAACTGGTACCTTGCCATACTTTTTCCATAATATAGCACAGCAAACTTCTAGGCCAAGTCTGAACAAATGCATATATATACGCACGCACACACCCCCTGTTTGAAAATTAGGGCCATTTATTTCACTTTCATTTTGGTATTCCTGGTTTGATTTTACTTGTGGATCAGCACAGAACAACAGAGATCCAAGCCATACAACCATTCTATGTAACCACCTAACAAAAGACACCATTGTGATTTAGAACACATCGCAAATAAAAAGCAAATGCACTGAGACAACCTGGAACAGACCATAGACTGACTTCCCTAAAGCAAAAACTATGATCACGGGACTGCAAGAATTATCAGGAAATTCCTTAACATATCAAGGCACTTTATATTTTAAAGTAAAAATCTGTGTTCTACCCAGCACATAGTTCTCAGAGGGCTGTTTGGAGTTCAGCATGTTAATGCATTTCCAGAGCAATTTTGTAGCTCTTGCACCTTTGAAGAGTGCTGGAATTGTACATGTTTCTCCCCAATCAACATTTTTAATTCATTTTGCAATACCTTAACACCAATCATAGTCAGCTTATTTGAAAAGCTGCCACATGCAGCAGCAATCCTCAGAGGTTTTTTGAGGATGGGAAAAGAGTTACATAGATCAAATTAGACTTTTAATAGCCAAAAGCAGCTTCCAGAAAATTTAAGAAAATTACATTAGAACAAGCTTTAGTGTTATCAAGTCAAGCTCAATAAACAAGACACTAGACCAGGTAGCCCTATATACTGAGCTCCATATACTGTAGCTTCAGCAGCTGAAAAACAACTGCCATTAAATAACCTAAAGACCTATTTTTATTCATGTTCTTATTTCCTGCAGTTCTGTACTGTCTTGTTCCCATATATAAAGCTAATGGATTAGTATTACAATAGGCACAGGTGCATGGTAAGAGTAAGCTGAAGAAAGCACTGTAGGAGTTTTAAACAGAAATACTCTAGATCCCTTAGCATGCCTTCCCATCAACACCTACCTGAAATCATGAAGATGATCAGCCCTTCATGAAGACAAAGAACAGCTATTTTTAAAGTATGAAGTCCACTGCCTTAAGCAATTTCTTACTTAGCTGCACGTAAGCCTATTGTGCAACTTTTAAGTGTCTATGAACTAACATACCATCATCCGTTAGAGGAAAGTGAGAACCCCAAGCTAGGAACTGTACACTACTTGTTTCTAGAGCATGTCTAAGGGAACACCACATAGAGGAAACAAGTTTCAAGTTTTTCAATGCCGTAATAGTTAATTAACACTTTCACTGAAGTCCACAGTACATGAGCAAGACAGAACTGTATTCCAGCAATCCAGTAGAATATCACTTAGTTCAACTTATTTTTGCATCAATAAAAATTTTATCAGGCTACTACACTTGTGAGGCTACATCAGGAGTTCTGTTACATGCTCAAATACCACTACTATCCAAGGCCTCTTTTGCCTGTTGCTTCCTAATGTTTACACCTTGAAAAACTAAATCTGTTGCTAAAGATTCCAAGGAGCAGCCAATACACAGAATAGCTTCAACACAGCCAAAGCAGCAATCATTAATTTACTTGTAACAAAAGTAACATTTGCTTCTATGAAGTTGTAACTGAAACAGACTTCAAATCATCCTATGAAATAGCTCAGCTTCACATCACTGAACTGATCACATAGGTTTTGCTTCCCAGTAGAGGGTCTGAACTAGAATTGCAGCTTTTCTATTTAGCCACCACAGGTCACAGGAGCCATGAGGAGTCTAGTGATATAATACTCAACCAGGTTTAAACGTGAAGTTTCACAGGCAGTTGGCAGCCTATGTTAAGTTTCATGACTTTTTTACTTTTTTTCCAGGCGAAGCTTGAAGCCCCAAGAAAGGCCACATGTGATCACATGTACATTTCAATATCTGAACTTCCATCTTGCACTGAAAAGATGACAGTCCTGTGGTTGGTCACAGATATGTACTCAAGGTTAAGATTAAAATAACCCTCCATTATCAGGTATCCCCCAAAATTATGCTAGAGTTTGGTACAAATTACTATGTAAGGAAACGAATTCTACAAACAGCAAATGTCTGCAAGCCAACTTTGTTTCCTGCTTTTGAGAAACCTGTGTGTTCTGCTCAGGTTTAGCTAGCTAATTTCTTGAAAAACTGCATACATTAAGCTAATGCGATCAGAAGCTTCAAGAGCATTGAGCTGCCAACCAGTCTCTCTACTTTCCCCAGAAGTTTTAGCTCTGGTAACATGCTGATCATCATTTGGCAATTTAGACCATGCTTCTTTTAAGTAAAAAAAAAAAAAAAAAGCAGCAACACAACAAAATCCAAACAACAAAAAACCCACTAGGCTTGGACACAGGCAGAGGCAAGACAAGGACTGATCCGTTTCTTCAAATGCATGAAAAACTGGAATGGGCCTTTTCATAAAATTACACAGCTCCAGAACTATAAGATGTATCACCTTTTATTTCAATATTCTCCTCCCACTCACTTCTAACAGAAGGGGTCCTCTTGCAGTACTTAACAGAATCTGCGCAAGTCCACTGTGCTTTTAGAAACAGATGAGATCCAAGTCCTCCCATACTATGAAATCAGTTATGAAGCAAAACCGTGCTGCCAGAGCTTAGAATATAAACTGGTGAAAGAATGAAGAATAGCACACTAAAAGCAGATTAAGTTGCAGTGTTTTGCACAGAATAGTCAAGCAGTCTGCATAATCACCTTTAAGTACTGTAACAGCCTGCTAAGGCCTTTGACTAAAGATTCAGAAAGAGGCCAAGAACAAGGAAAAAGTGTTGCCACTATATTTCTGATACATACCCTGTTTTGAAGCTTCCCTGTTCCGCAGGTGAGGAGGAATGTATCTGCCTTCTAAAGGACAAAAAAAAAAGGTAGCATTACAAAACTACGGCATTAGCACCTTTTGAGATACTAGTCTTCCCAACAACTTTTGCTTACCAAAAACACTGTCTGCCTCAGAAGCTTCAAGGCCTCTTACAGTATCTTTAAACAAGAGTCCTTTATTACAGCACTCAATAATATCCCTCTCTGAGGGCCAACACACTGAAGATTAAGCTCTTGCATACTCATTTAGGTAATTTCTTTGTTTAAGGTATAGATGTCTTGCTATTTCTTTGACCAAGTCATACAGGCCCTTCGTAGATGTTACAGTATTTATGATGAAAGCCTGTCTTCCTAGAACTCATCTGGCACCAGGTTAAGCCTTAATATCTGAGCAGCTTAAGACTTTCACTGTGTCATTCAAGTAGTGGCACTCACACTATTATTACTACCAGTATTTTTCCTTCCCCTTAAATTCAACCATCAGCTCAGCTCAAACCAGAAGCCACATGTAACTGCCTCTGAATAGCACTCTTCATTTACAATCCAGAAGCGTCTGTGTGCTATGCAACCTGAATCAGAAAGTACCAGGCACAAGCTCAATATGAATTCCTGGAAGATCCCCCCCCCCCTTCTTAACATACATAAGCCCTGCATATCATAGAATGCAGTTTCTACTTAATGAATTAAAATTAGCCCAGTCAAATATTAAAAGTCTAACCTTCAAACACTCCAAATCTAGCTGGATGTTTTGAGAAAACTGGTCATCATATTACTGCTACAACCAGCAGCCTCCATTGTTTGACTAGAGGCAACAGAAGGTCTGGTACAAAATTGGAACAGCAAGTTCCCTCACGTTATTTACACACTTGGGAAATTTACATGCTACACCACTGCTAAAGTGCGTGCTCCCATCTAAAGCATACAGCATTTTCAAAGCAGGCATAACTAGCAACCTCAATTTCCCCATCTGCCTCTAAACCTTGTCTTCAGAAATTACGTTTCACAGCTACAAAACCCCTATTTCTAAAACCGTTTGTAAGCTTGAAAACTTTCATGTACTTACTGCTTGAAGAGCTTCCTTCACTCTGAGAGTCTGAGGAGTTCAAGTCTAGACCAGAAAACTGGAAGAAATAAAACAAGGATCATGACTTTATGCTAAGATATAAAAAACTTTTACTTATCAAGAGCAAGGAGTGTTCCGACAAGTTACTGCTGCAAAGAAATTTGTCTATAGTGTCAGTTACACCTCCTGTAGAGAGGAACCGAAAACCATAGTTAGTACTCAAGGCCATACCACCTTCAAGCATCTTCATATTCCAATAAACATGAACCACACAGGCAGCAAAGCCAGAAGAGTACCCTGCACCCACTAAACTGCATACCACAGACTTCTGATACACACTACATGCAGACTAAACGACCATTAAAATAGCCTTTCAGTCCACTCTAATGCATTTTGATTTGAGATCAATAGCAATTTTTATTATTAAGGTCTACAGAGACTACAGGCCAAATACCAATTCAGTTGGACACTTCACTTGCAGAGAGACTCAAGTTACCTCTTTAAACTGCATTAACACTACTGAGATGTTATAATCTGCATGTTTGAGGCAGCTACTGTTCACAAAACATCAGGTGACTTCTTCAGCAAGTAGAATTTTTGGTTTGCTTTTCTAAAACTTCATCTGCAGCCTTTGGTCTCACACCAAAGTCTACCAAAAGGTTTTTCAGTTCAAGCACTACTAGCATAAATATTTTAAGTTAAACACAATATGGACTTATTTTGGCAGAAGACATTGAGCAACTTGCAAAGCTTAAGCGACAGCTCGTTAGTTGTTTGCCTGCATGGTAAGATTAGAAACTTATTTGGGAAAAGACAGACATGTTTAAATACAATTAAATTTTATGTGAGACCAATTGCACGAAAGCGTCTTCCACTATGACCTGAATCAAGCTAAAGCAAAGATCCCAATCCCCATACACTGCCCTTGTAGATGTTCAGCTCTGTGTGTTGCCATTTAGGACATTCAGATTCTCAAAAAATCCTCCAATGCCAGGCCTCATATCATCTTCTTTTAAAGCTACTACTTAAAACCCGATCTCTTTAGTTAATCCAAGCATCAACATCAGGCTGAAGAGTAATTCCGATTTGAACAGTAAGCAAACCCAAAGATTCTCTACTAGGTAAAAGTGGCTCTCAGGGGACTGTGAACAGAAGCGATACACATATCTTCTCACGTTGGACCTCCACAGTCTCCACCGTGGGGGCAACACTTGCCAAAAGCTGATCTCGGAGATGGCGCAACGACGAAGGCCGGCGCGGCCGCCATCTCAGTGCGGCGGTGCAGCCGGCACTGCGGGTTGGGATTTTCGGCGCAGCAGGGAGCAGCCGCAGCCGCCCAGCTAATCCGGCAGCCGGCACCCGTCACGTGCCACCGCGGGGGGGAGGGGGGGGGGAAGGGGGGGGAAGAACCGGCTCCCTGACCTACTTCGCCCAAGACTCTGGAGCAGAGGCCGCCCGAAGCCTACAAGCCGCCGAGGTCGAGCACTGCCCTGCCAGGCCAGCTGCCCGCCCTGGGTCCCGCTACAGCCATAGGGGCCCCTTCCCGCCCCCGCCTTCTCCAGAGATTAGATAACCACCTATCCCCTCCACACTGGGCACGGGCCTGTGCCTGACTCCGCCCAGCGAGGCGAGGGGGGGAGCAGTGGAAGACGTAGGGATCAGGAGGAAAGGAGGGGGAAAAAAAAAAAAACCAACAAAAAAAACCCAACCACACACACCACCACCAAGAGAAGAGGGAAGGAAGCACATCGCGGGCCCAAGAGCCGCCCGAACACACGCCGGCTGAGGCGCTCCTGGTCTAGGCCCAACTGCGTCACCGGGCCCCACCGGCACCGGAGGAAAGAGCGGGAAAGGCTGCTGCCGGGCCCTGCTGACGCAGCTCGAACAAAGGCTGCCGCCTGCGCCGCCTCCCCCAGCCCCCTCCCCGGGGATGGGGGCGCCAACACAAAGCGTCGTCCTCCCCTACCCCCCGCCTCGCCCCGTCAGAGGCACAATGGCCGCCATTTATCGTGTCTTTCTCCCTGCCCCCCTCTCCCCGGGCTGCCCCCTCCCCGCCACCCCCCCCCCCCAAGCGCGCGGCCGTTCCCCGCCGCCGCCGCCAGGGGTCCCGGCCGCCAACGTTACCATCGTCGCTCACCGCCACACAAAAGCCGGGCCTGGAGCGTGGCGAGAAGGCCGCGGGGGCAGGCGCAGATTCCGGCTCGGCTGCTCGGCCGCAGCGGTGGTCCCGTCTTTCCCGTTGCCCGCCTCCCTCCCTCTCCCCAACCCCAGCCCCCTGTCCGCCCCCGCGGGAGGAAACCCGGAGCGGAGCCGCCACACAACGGAAACTGCGCAACAACCAAATACGCCACAAACAGGCCGCGTTAGGGGGGGGGGGGATTACCGCTCAAAAAGAGCCGGAGGGGGGAGGAGGGGCGAGAAGAAATCACGACGCAACCATCGGGGATCGAGAAGCAATTAAAGTCCCACGCCAGCAATCTCACCCGTCCCTCCCGCCACCCCTTCCCCCCGCACTCAGAGCCTCCTCCGAGCCTCTCCTCCTGCCCCGTCCGCCACCGCACTCGAGTTAACGGAGCGGCCTGCCGCTCCCCACTCCTCCCCCCCTCGCCCGCATTCCGGGGCCCATCCCTCACCTGCTGGTCTAGACTGAGGGCATTTTCCACCGCCACATGACTCATAACGAGAGATCGTCTCGGGGTGTCCCGCTCCGCCTCGAGAAATTCAGATTCGCCGGGCTGGGAACTCGCCGCTGCTGCTGCTCGTCCACTGCGAATCGCTTTCCTGACTGAGGCCCCCCCCACCTCGGCCCCGGCCTTTATATAGTCCCCGCCCCCCGCCTGCCCGGCGGCACGCGCTGACTTCAGCCCGCACGTTACCGCCCCTGCCCGGGCGCTCCCTTCCCCCCGCTCCCGCCCAGAGCTATCGCGCGAGAAGCCGTCCGCTCTGCGCCGGCGGGGGAGCGTGGGCGAGATATCGCGAGACCTGAGCCAGCCCCTGCCGCTCAGCCCTCGCTGAGGGCCGCTCCGGTGGTGTCGCGAGACTTGGGGCGCCGGGCCCGCGCGGGCACCCGCTGGGCCTCCCGGGCTTTGCTGACGATACCGCGAGGTTTCCCCGCGGCGGCCGGCTCTCCTCCACGGCCCGGATCCCCGCGAGGGGGGGGCGGGGGGGGTGAGGGACATGGCCACGAGGTCTCGCGAGATCGCGACACACACCCCGTCACACACTTCTTTTGTTCGACGCGCTCGCGAGAGCGCTGCGCTGGCCGTCGCCGCGCGCGCCGCTGAGATGTCTCTAGAAGGAGTGGGGGTTTAGGTCACGTGGGCGGCCCGGCCGGCGCCCGCCGCCATCTTGTGCGCTTACCCCTGCACAGTGGCGCAGGTAATAATGGAGGCGCAGCGGGCCAGCGGCGAGGGAAGGAGGAGGGCGCTAGTTGGTGACAGCCAAGCCTGACGAGCCCCACGAGAGCGGGAGCTGGGACTATGGTCAGCGGGGTAGGGGCTGCTTCACCCACAAATACACCAGCCTCCTGCTCCCCATCCCCCCCAGGTCCCAGGACATTGGCTTTGCAGGACAGGAACTCGGGCTGCTGCCCTTTACAGGCCCCTCTGCATCCTGGTATTAGTTTCTGAATGCTTTTTCAGAGGTGCTGTCACCCCACCCTTTTCCAGGCAGCCCATGTCACCCACTGAGCATCACAGCTCGGCTGCTTTCAACATGGATGCAGACGCATCACCTTGTGGCTGTAGTTCTGCCCACCGGGCTACAAAATGATCTACTGTACCCACTGTCCAGTTGCACATCGCTGTGAGCCACTTACCCCAACAGATTCATGTCGGTGGTCAGTAGTGGTTATTACAGACATTCAACTTTTTCCCAAAACCTCTTTAACCGTTAAATTTACAGAGGTGTCAAGGGTCACCCCTATCTTCCCTGTAGCAGTTTTACCCACCTATCCCATTATATCCACAAAATGCCCACTTGGGCTCACTAGGGCTCATGTTTCGCGTTAGCCTGTAAAATGCCAGTCACATAACCAGCATTAAGCTACCTGTCACTTTTCAAAAAAGGAAAACTGTTACATACCCTTCCATTACATCACAGCCCACTGACACAGAAAGTACTAGAGCCATTTCCTTAAATTTGGGTCAGTAAAAGTACTGGCAAACATGCTTACAGGATCAGGATACCTCTGGGGCTATTAAGTCACAAGAAAAAGGACATGGGGTCTGGTTGTCCTTGAGTCCTACATAGCAATTACTCCTCCATTTTCCCTACTCCTTGGGCTCCTGCCTCTTCCAACAAGAAGGTGTAGGGAAGATTCATATTCCAGAAGGATGGCTAGATTCACTGTGGGGTTTAAAAACAAGACAAAACTTTTCCCCAGTACTCACACATAAAACACCTAGCTCTTTACCTAGTGTTTTTCCTGAGCACAGTGTTCTTTCACAAAGCTGCCCTTAAAGCTGGCTCTCTAAAGCCAATGTCCTTCCATTCTACAAATTAAGCCCTACAAGATTTAAACACAAACAAATCTTTAAATGATCAACATATACTCCTTCTCACAGACAAACCAGCCAATTCTGGACAGGATCTAGCCCTTAAAAAAAAAACCAACACCATTCTTCTGCTTTGGTCTTCCCCAATGCTTCTTTAGCCAGCTACAGCTCCAGAGGTAAAGGTTTATACTTTGATTTCTTCCCCAGGTGCACCTACTTCATTTAAAAGCTTGCAGGTGTGCTCACCAAGGCTGTCTGACAGTTAAAAGAAAAAAACCAAAAAGATTCTATATTAAAAAAAACCAAACCTGCTACTAGACTTAGGCCCAAATCTTGGTTTTTGAAAGCAAATTTCAAATAAATCTTTTAATTCTCTTTCTTCTTACAACTTTGCAAACAATTCTAAATTGTAAACAATTCTGCAATATTTACATCCCTGCAATGTCTGCAATGCTTTTGTAAACAAGAGTATTGTTTGATGTAATTCATATGCACTTGAAATCAACATTAATTAAGCCTTCTTCACTGTACAGGTTTTAGAACTATCACAGCAATTTAATTCCTGTTCCTACAGTCAGGAAAGCAGGTGGGCCCACTTGCCTCCATGACAGGGACCCATGTGTGTCATACTGTGTCACACTACCAGCTACTTCAAGGTAGTCTATCCAAGGCCGAGCAAATTGCAAAGTTGGAGTCTTAGCTGCAGGCACTCAAGTGCTCCCATTGCTTAGGGAAGTCAGTTTTCCCTTTGTTATTAAGTTACCATCTGCATTAGGTAGGACTATATATTCTCAGTTTCACTTTTTATTCTTCTGCAGCTGACTCACAGACAATTTGCTGGAGGAACTTGAGCAGCTAATGAGTACTTACTTGTGTCAAGCAGTAAGTGAATACTAGAGTCCTCACAAATCCTGCTTGCTGTCTGTTAAACTCAGTAAGTTTTTCCTGATGGATTCAAACAAAACTGCTTAAAACCTGATGCTGCTGGGTGCTTGGGCACTCGGTTCTTAAATCGTAGCAGGATTCCCAGATTTGCTATTCCCTCACCTGCAGAGCCTTATCTGGTAGGTGTTCTGAAAGGCTACACTTGGCCTCAGAGTAGCTAGAGCAGGGGTCCTCAAACCACGGCCCACGGGCAGGATACGGCCCCCCAGGGTCCTCAGTCCGGCCCCTGGTATTTACAGAACCCCCACACACACCCCTGCCGGGGGTTGGGGCAGGGAGCCAAGCAGCTGCAGATGACTGCCTGCCACTGCATCCGCACGCCAGCCCCCTGTTTAAAAAGTTTGAGGGCCCCTGGGCTAGAGAGACAGCTTTCTAAGTATTGAGGAGATCGTTGCTGTGCATTAGGAAAGCAGTATCCCCAGTTGCCACCAAGCAGCATGGGTTGTAAAGTCAACACTGTTTATGAAGTTGGAGCAGCCTTTTGGAATATTTTTACCCAAAGCGGATAGACACTGGCCTTGTGTACGCGGGTTTCCTTATCCATTTTCAAGCTATCAACAGGTCATATGGTATTAGCCGTCTTAACAAGATTTCCCATCTTACTGAACTATGAGCTTACTTCTAAGGGAAGGAGGTATTTTAGTAATGATAAGGCAACTCAGACTTAGGCCTTGAAATCCAGAGTGTGATAAAATATAAATCCTACAGTGGATGTAATTCTCAGGCTGCAGTTCTGAAAACTTGTTTTACAGAGCTAGGTATGAGACTAAGACCACATGCCATATTTTTGTCTTTCATATTGCAAGCTGGCAGGGCAATAAAAAATAAAAAGTTTACATTGTTCAGCCGCAAATCAGCAAAGGGACTGAGAAAGAGTCTTTAGTCAATGGTGTATATATCTCAGTAACATCAGAGATCTGTCTTTAACATCATAATTTTTAAATGCTGCATCTGATCAGTTCTCAAATTTCTGGAGGCATTTTAGGCATCAAAAGGGAGAGTCTTACTGATTTGGAGGAATAACATGAAAAGAAGAACCACATGCAGCCATTGATACACTGTTTGTGAAGGCTTCACTACAAAGTCTGCATTTCGCTACAGCAGTGGCTACAAAACTCTTTGGACCAATGGATAAATTGTGCGTAAAAGCAATTTGTGTGGCAGAATAAAAAGACAAAACCTTTTTAAAGCTATGGCACCTTCCTCTGACTTCAAAACAAAACCAGGCCTGTTGCACTGAATGGCCGTCCCAGGTTCCTCACATTCGGCAGGCTGCCGTTCTTCAGACATTTCTCTCGGCAGCAGTACTGGTGTAGGCAGTTCCCAGCACTTGCCATTTGTTCCTGTCCTCAAGGTGTCCCCTCGGCTGTCCCAGTATAGCTGTTAGTGATGCCAGTCCGTGCAGTGAAAGAAGGAGCTGATCTGGGTTTAAAATAGCTCTGTTTTGTAGAGGTAGAAAAAAAAAACAACCCTGCCTAAGTCAACTCTCTGCCCAGAGAATTGCCTGTGGGAGATTGGTTTGTAGTCAGTGGGTTTCTTCAATGTAGTGAATATTTCCTGCCATACGTGCCTTAACTCAGTGTGCAGGGCAAAGCTGCTACACTTCAGCCAAGCATTTCTTTCACTGGCATTGCCAGCTTATGTAGTCCCTGCCTCACTCCTCACCCCCAGCTCATTTCAGCCTGTCAAATAAACCAGTGGGAAGAGGGTGTTACTTTTCACCCATATCAGTCCTTGAGTTTGGTGGTCAACAAACATCTATGCCAGTCCAACAAGAGCAGGGTAACTAGCCCCAGGTGGAGAAGACAGAGGCCTGGAGCTCCTGCAGCCAGCACTGCTGCTGAAGAAGCCTGCATGGAGCCAGTGCCTCCTTCTCTGGGTAGGCATGGGCAGAACAGGAGAGCACAGGATGCGCGCCCACATTTTCTCAGGGAAGGAATGCAGTGGGGTGCTCATTACACAAACCATGGGACTCTGCAGGGAATCTCAGGAAAATCTGGGCAGAGTTTTCTGTTGCCTGTAGAACTGCATTATGTACTTTAGCCAAAATGTGCAGAGTTGGGTTTCCTGGTTTGGGACCTTTTGTCTGTCTTTTGATATAAAATCTTACGCTAAGGAATAAAGGAAGTTGGTAATAATAAAAATATTATTATTAAACTGTGCCTGGAGAGCATTCGACGGAATATTTACAGAATTTTCCACTATGCTGCAACACTTTGTTCTATCATTGCCTATGCTGAGTACACCTCTATTCTATGTCTTACAGAGCACATTATGTCTTTAACTTACATGAAGAATTAAAAAGCAATCTGATTAAGAGTTCCTCCTTTCTTTGGCTAGTGTGTTACCACTCCAGCCTGGCTCCCCTTCTCTTGTCTCTCCATGCTGGTAGAGGCTGATAGAACACACATAATTGATTGGGAAGGCCTTGATGAAGAGCAGATTCATGATGATTCTCTGAAAAGGTGCCTGGAGCGTGTTTGAAAACTTCAAAGACATTCACATCTTGTCCTGAAAAGCCACAAAAGACTGTTAACAGAAAGCAGAGGCTCTTTACAGAAAGGAGAGGCAGAATCAGAAAGTTTTGTAAGCTATGACTCTAGAATAGGCATCCACGGAGAGGGATTTGGCCATTTCAAACATATGCTAGTCCTTATCTGAGGCAGCACTCAAGGCTTCTTTTTTTTTCTTTAAGCCCTCTTTTTTTTTGTAATGGTTTGGTTACAAGATCATGTAGTCACAGGCTTCTGCAGGAACTGTGGAAGTACAAGCATAGTTTTGTCCTTATTTCTTCTGTAACACTAGGATCAGACAGAGTGAAGAATGAGTCCATGAATTCCACACAGGAGGTACTGAGTTGGAGTCAGGGCCCAGGCGCTGGCCACCTGAACGCTGCCCAAGGCTGCCTGCCACTGAAACAGCAGCAGTGGGGAACAAGAACATGGGCAAAAGGATAGCAGGCATTTAGCTCTCTGCTGTAGGTGAATAGTTCCTAGCAGCACTCCCTTCCTGTGTGCCTCTTGCTTGGGTCTTGGAGTAAATCTCCTTTCAAGGCAAGAGTAAACAGACTAGCTGTGAGCCTACAAAGTTCCATGACTGACCCGAGGCAGGAGGCCTGCTGTCTTACAGGGCTGCCTTGCTTGCCTGGGTCCAGAGTGAGTGTAGTAATGCAGCAGGAGAGGCTTGCCTCACTCGCCCTCTCTCCCCACAAGCCCCTGGCCGCACAGCTGACAGGCTGCTGAATTCACTGCCCCGTGGCCTGAACAGAGCTGCGCTCAGCCCAGCCTAGCAGGGATTGCAGCTATTCCTAATGCTCAGACCAGAACCTGATGAAATAACCAGCCCCTCGCTCCCAGCCTCCAGCCCATGTCCCAGATAAATATCCCTGCTATGCTAGTGAGTCCCTCACTCTGCTGTGCACCACTCTTGGCTGCGGAGGACTTTCCCTGGCCACGTTGCATGTAAGGAATGGGCAGATATGTCCTGCATTTTCAAGGAAGGGCCTTGCCAGGGCACTCCCCTCTTGTGTGAATGGGTTTGACTTCTCCTGCCAGGTGTGAACACCTGGAAAGCTTTGACCTTTGCAGATGGTGGTTGTGCAACATGGTGCAGCTGCCAGGTGTGTTTGGGTTAAGCAGCAGTGGCCTCAGCTATCTGAGGAATTCCCAGGGTTGCTAGTACTCCTTATTAAGTGAGAGAGATATTCTGAAGTATTCAATATTGTTACCGAGAGGCAGCAGTAAGTGAATGATCCAGCTTGTGCACTGTCAGAACCATGTTGGGCTTTTCCTGTGGCTCAGAACTGTATGGGATGGAAAGAAGAGTGGTTTTTGACTAAACCGGCAAGGGTTGTTGTCCTGAGTGGAAGAAGAAACTGAAAGAAGATGGCAGTTCTATAAACACTGAGTTCTGAGTTGGGCTGTATTTTTTCATATCCCTAGATTCCTTGCTAGCTTGTATTTTTAAAACCTTAATCACTTTTATCTCTCTGCGTTCAGATCTCTCCATCATTCCCACTGGACTCAAAATTACATTACCTCCCTCTCTCATTCCCCAAGTTTGCACGCTGCTTTGTCTTCTCGAATGCTGTTTTCCATGATACAATTAGATTGAGGGCTTGCCTGCACAGGAAAGTTGCACTACTATTAATTTGCAGTTTGCTTTAAAGAAATTATGGTAAACCTGGGCAAAAGGCCATGTGGATACCCTGGTATTTCTTTGCAGGAATACAAATGGCTTATTTCAGGTTAGATCGGGTCAATTAGGAACAGGAAGAACTTGCAAAGCAATAAAGTTTCCTATACCAGAACAAAGAGAGTCCAGCAGCTTCTTGTGCAGATTGTGTCCTCCAAACGAGAAGAAAGGTTGGGGACATGGTCTTGACCTCAGCAGGAGCCACCAGTCAGCTAGTCCCACCAAAGCAGCATCCTCTGCTGCCATTAAGTTCTGGCACATGCTGTGGAGAAGGCTGTTTCACACTGCAGCAGCTGCCTTTTTCCTACCCAAGGCAGCCTGGTCCGCCACATTTAGAAAGCAGGAGTAGGGACTGCAGCCTCTGTGCAAGTATTGGCTTCCACTACATTCCTACAGGTATTAAAAATGTAGTCCTTTGCCAAAAAATTATAGTATGATCTTGCTCAATAGGAAAAAGCCGTGTGTATCCGTCTACTGCCCCTCTTTGAACACTGCATGAATGCCTGGAGTTAACTGTATTGATTTACAGATATCAGATTGTAATTTTATGAGCGGATTGTAATTTTATGAGTGTGCCTTTCTCTTGTAGGCAAGCTTAAAGTAACAAAAGGTGAAAACAAAAGAAGAGAGATTTACAGCAGCAAGAAGAAATTTAAGAAGCCCATTCAGTAAATCTTGGATGCTGTGCATTCTCATTGCAAACTGGTTTGAACTGGTAAGCTAGTAATTGCCTAAATCCAAATAGGCACCTAATCAAGATGGCTCCCATATTAAGCAGCATTAATATTATACTTTGAAGAAGGCACTAATGCTTTTCACTTTGGTTTCTGTAAAGCTTTTCTCTTCTAATTACCATTTCTATGATGTAATGTATGTAAACGTAACTTCTGTGTCAAGTTAGAGTCTTCTTTGAAAAACCTTTTGAGGGTCACTGGCCAAGTACTGGGGTGATGACAGCTCAAAAATGGATATGGGATTGTCATGGTCCTGCAGGCACCACCAGCCCTGAATGCCCCTTGGCAGCCCCCCACCAGCCCTCAGCCCAAGACCCCATATGAACCCCCTGGGGCTGTCACCCCCTGCCCCAGAGATGCCACAGCTGGGCCGGTCTGCAGCTCCCCACAGCCCTCCGTGCCCGGCCATGGGCCCCACTGAGCCAGGCCCACCCACAGACCCATGACCTGGCCTGGCCTTGGCTGTCCCCCAGCTGGGGAGGTGCCCAGTGCCTGAGGCTGAGGCTGCCTTGGTACCCCCAGGTGCCCCTGGCTGGGGAGTGGGACATGCCTGGGCTGCCAAGCCCTGCTCTGATGCCCTGGGGAGCCCCCACAGCTCCAGCCCCAAGAGAGCGTCTGCCCTTGCTATGCCCTACCAGGAACTAAAAGACCTAAATCATGAAGCTTGAGGGACAAATGAACCAAACCCAATACTGGTCTTCAAGAGAAAGGGGGAAGAAGGCCCACCTTCCTAGTTCCCTCACTGTTGCTGTTGACTATTGATTAGGTCTGCCCCTTGGTCAGTGAAAGATCTCCAGCAACTGCAAGGGAATGAAAAGCATATAGAGACTTGTCATATAAAAGTTCACATAGATGTGAAGTCAGCCAGGAGGGGGAAGGCCTGGACCTGGAGGCATCAGCAGGATAAAGGCTTTCTGAATGGCCTCTGTTAATGACACCCAGATTAGCAGGTCATCAAGACCTCAGGGCATCTACATGCTGTTTCAAAAGACACTCAAATGTGGAGACAAAGTGATTAGTCCTGATGACTGCCAGAGTTGGGACAGGATGGAGACACTGCTAGTTCCAAAAAGATACAAAAAGATAACCAAACCCTGTGCATTGTCACCAACCCAAGAATAACCGAGGAGACGATGACAACTTGATTGCTGGCATCCCTTTTTGTCCATGGAATTACAGCAGATACTGGATGTATTAGCTGGACACAATATTCATGTTGCCTGGATTTTGGATGGAGGGCTTGAACATGCTGACCTGGTGCCTGGTTGGCTGCACTTGTGAGTGTGAGACTGTGAATGTGGCTGAGTGAAGCCTGCTTTGTTTCAGCTTTTATTTTAAATTAAATCACTTTCTCCCCTCTGCCCCAATGTTTTCTACATTGATGTTATAACATTGGAACAGTATTTCCTACAGAGGAACAAGGAGTAGTAAATAGGGGCGCCCAGCTGCATAATCTTTCAGTCATATGTCTTGTGATGTCAGCAGAGAAAGAACCATAAAACATTTAATGTCAGGAGAAAATAATCTTTTTTCTAGCTGGGTTCTTCAAAGACCACCCTGTCCCTTTTGCTGGCTTTGGTCAGCAGCGCAGGTCACACAGCTGGAGCTCCAGCCCACTCCATTGTAAGAGGATTAGCTCAGGCCTCAGTTTGCACATAGCAACCTTTCCACTTAACAGATCATATAAGGTAAAAGGGTTTTGAGACATCTAGTCCATCACACTGCCTTGAGACTAGATATATCCATCCACTCTGGATGGATGCTCATCAGACTGGATCTCCAGAACACCAACTGCATCCCCACACTGGGGGAGGGCTCCCAACCCTGGTACTAACTGGCTTCTCCTAAGAGGCAGGGCACCAGGCTGCCATCATGTCACCACAGCCATCACTTCTCAGCTGCAAGGCAGGAACCTCTACTTTGTGCTGAGACCGAAAAGCTGCTTAGCGAGCCAGGGGCTCCTGCCTCCTTTCAGACACCCACGGGCATGGTGCAGCTGTAAGCCTCCCACCTCCTTCAGCGCAGCCGGCTCAGTGCCTGCAGGGAAGAGGAAGCTGCTGCTGTCTCCCAGGGAGAGACAGCAGCTCCTGTTGACTTCCCCTTTGTCTGAAGATGGCATGATGATGCTGTTCAGCTCCAAGTGGCTGCACAGCATGTTGTTGCATGCCACCTCACTTTGGAATAACTTGAGTCTCCTTGTACTATCAGCACATCACTTTCTAGCCCATTCATAGTAAACAGGAAGAGTAGTTTACTTCCTTCCTCTTTGGGCTTACTTTTTATATATTTGTGTACTGCTATTTTGCCTCTCCTCAGACTTCGCTTCTTGAGACTAAGTTGTTTTTCAGTGTGCCTTACAGTTTGTATCTTTTTAACTTCCAGTAGAGCAGCAGTTTAACATTTAAATGAATACAGTGTTTATGAAATGAGCTGGACTAACAGGCATGGAAATGGAGACTTCTGTCTTCACAGATTATATGCCACAGTGGTAGGAGGAGTGAGAACTACATACCTAACTTGAGATCTGGAATATCTCTGGAGGCAAGAAGATAATATAGTGATGAAATTTATCTAAGTGGTTCAGATTTCCTCTTTAATCAGTAGCCTCTAGGCTGTTTCAGCCTGCTGGGATTCATTTGTGCCAGATGTGGTAGTGTTTTTGTGATACAGACAAAACATTGCAATAGCAACGTTCAGTGTTAACCAACTCATTTCACATAAATTACCAGCCTTGTGGAGGCAGAGCATTCAGGTAGGGTTCATCTAATCAGCTGTAGATGGCTACGTGGAAGGCTCTCCAGCCAAGCTAGCCATGTCAGGCCCCTATTACAACCACAGAGGAGAAAAAAAGACACTCTGAGGTCATGAATCATCTCATCCTAAGGTAGATATTTAAAATAGATCAGATAAGATATACCTTTAAAGTGCCTATGGGGCAACTGGCTCAGATGTAGAGATAGACACTGTAGACACCTAAAATTAGGTAGCTGAATCTCACCTGTGGAGTCCATCAAACTTAGTGACGCACAGGTCAAAATCCCCACTTCCTGTGGTGAATTTTCAGAGGACACATTCTCCCTTTGAATTTACAGCCACCTCAAAACAGCCAGATGTAATGTCTGATGAGAGACGTATGAGGGTCTTCCACCAAATGGCTGAATCTTTTCCCTGATTTTCAAAATAATAATAAAAAAATAGTTCCTTCTTTTTTGCTTTAGTATTTAAATGATCATTTTTCAGAACAGGAATAGTTGCTCTTTCACTTCTGCTCGTGCCACCATGCGGAGCTGGAAAAAAATATTTGGATTAGGAAGCACTGATGTTCTTCATGGCTAAAATAATGATAATCTGCACAGTGGATTCTTAGGTTGATTCATCTGATACAGTTGAGCTGTGAAGATTTATCTTGCAGAGTCTTTGGAAAATATGTACTTCAAAACAATCTTTCTTACTACCGTAGAATTTTGTGTCGTTCCCACCCCCCCCTTTTTGTCCCTTAGTTAATTGTTTGTAATTAAGGTAAAAGGTTCTCTTGATACCATAGCACATCTCCTGACCCACTTCAGTGCAAATGCATGCATAACCACTTGTTTGTTTGTACTTCTACAGGTGTTGGTGTTGTGCAGATATGGGCTGTGGTTAAAGTTTCATAATGGAAAATCTGACAGGCAGTTAACTAATCCATGAGTCATATTTCGTAATAGCCTAAAGGTCTCTGATGTTCGACCTTCATTTGATACCCTTGACATCAGGGAGTTATACATAACCCATCTGAAGAACATTCTTTATATAGATGACTGCATGTTGCCTTTTTATACCTGCAAGAATGGGCACTGCGCTTACTGAAGCAAGGAAGTCATCTGTCTGCCTTTCCTCCTCGCTCCCTCTGTGAGTTTGTTTGTCGGGCTGCAGAGGTGTACTGCAGGAAGACCACCTGATGAATGAGAACTCTGGAAATGTCTCTGCTTAGTTTAAATCCCACTCCCTTCCCCCCCCCCACCCCCCCAAGCTGAAAGGTAAGGAGAAGGGTGTGGGGAGCTGGTTTTGGACTCCGTTCACCCTAAGCCTTCTGAAGGGGTTTCTGATCAGTACAGTTCCAGTAATAAAAGTAGCAGTGGAGCTACCAGTGCTAACAGAGCTCTGCTGATTTCACCTGTGCGTGGCTCTGTTCCAGTCCAGACAAATACAGAACGAGACATCCTTTTGCCAGACCGTCCCAAACAGGAATCCCACTGTTGCTGACACCAGCAGAGTTGAGTTAGCATTAGCAATGCCTAGGTGTTTATAGGAAGACTCTAATGTGGAGAGGGCTCATCTAGAGAATCTACCCCTTTATTTTCTAGCCAGAGGGGGGAAAAGCAACACATTGCTTATTAGGGTACCAATTCAGTGTTGTCTTTCAGGACTTCTAAAGTCCTCCCTCAAAGGCAGCAAAGGGTGTTTGCTTTGCTGCTGTTTCCAAAGCTAAAATAAGGCAGGCACGACTTCAGTAACTGCATGTGAAGTTTACATACTATGACTCATCGTAATAAAGAAACCTAAACAAAATCCAAGTGTGTCGTTAAAGCTGGAATATGTTTTCCATACTAAATTCTTTTAGGTTTGATTTGGCTTCTTTTTTACAGCTGTAGAATTGTGGAGTATTTCAGGGATATTAACCCTTTGCCATTGCAGGATAGAAAATTCTGGTCTTTGTGAATGGACACAGTATAAAACACAGCAGAAGGTCATCTTATTTTTTGAAACACTTTGGCACAACGACTCTTAGAGCAGTGCCAAATGCTAGACAACAATGAGACCAGCTGGGAAGACAAATGGAAAGAAGAAAGCGGAGGAGAAGAGCTGTATCCCAAGCTTTAACTTAGTCTGTCTTTTTACAAAACTCTGCCATTTCCAATTAACTATTTTATAATTGTAAAATTATATAAAAATATAATTTTATAAATCTGCTTAAGATATCAGCAGACACCATGAGCGATGTATGTGTAACGTGTGAGTTGCCTGCTGTATATGAAAAACTGCCTAGCGAGGGTCTGGCACGGTAGGAGGGGGAACATGCCCAGCCTGACTGTAGGCGCCAGTAAGGAGGTTAGTCATCCTACTGAGTCAACAGGAGACACAAGCACCTCCAAAGGGTACTTCTGCCTACTTGTTGTCTAATGTTAGACAGCTAAAGTTATGTGGTATGAGCCTATAATGATAGGCTCATATGCATGCTCATTTATGCATGAAATTCATCTTGCATGGATGATGTAGATTACCAGATCCAAACCTCTTCATGTGGAGTAAAGCTGGTGTTGGACTGGGCAGGGGTTTGCAGTGGCTGTTTTTTAGGTCTCTCCTTGCAGCCCTTCTCAAGTAAATGCACAAAGTAAAAAAAGGCCAGACAAAGGTTCATGTTCATGCAAATCTAGCACCAGAAGTGGGGCAGCAGTGTTTGAATTCTGACAAGGAAGTTGCTAAGAAGGGGCTAGGAGGAGGGAACAGATTACACAGCAGGTGTATCCACCCCACTGTCAGCAGTTCTACCTCTTCACCCACCTCTGCCTTCCACTCACATAGGAACTGATTCTTGGGTAGTATTTTAATGGTGTGAATTCCCACTTATCAGGACATGGTAATATTTAATGCTCCTTATTTACACAGGCCTAGCTGTACAATTTCTGTCTAGTCAGTCACAATTTTTTCAGGCATCTAGACTCTGTTCCAATAAACAGGAAGAGTTAGGGTTTTTCCATCTTCACAAATAACTTTCCCGGAAGTCATCACCAGAAGTTGGATAAACACACAGTTATCCTTGTCACGCTCCAGGCAAAGTGACAATATAGCTGGAATCAGAAAGCCAGAGGTTTTTTTCTGGTGTGCTACTAATTAGATGACTAGTACTGAGATAAACCTGGCAGAAGCAGTGTAGTTTAAACTCTAGCAGCTTTAGCTTTAAAGGACTTTCCATCCCCTTCAACTGCTACCTTGTTCCACCATCTCAGGCCACAACCTTGTAACGTCATCCTTACTGAAAGACTTTTGTTGCTGTCATTTAGGGTCCCTGCAAGAAGAAAGGCCCAGCTACACAAATCCCACTGGCAGGATAGGGTTGCTGAAACAAATGTAATATAATAAAATGCATTACAGACTTGTATAACTCTTATCTGATGATCTGAGGGACTGCTCTCCCAGTTTGGCTCACTGAAGTCAGTGTAACTATCATCTCATATCAGTGATGCAAAATATCAACAGCAATTCATTCTGGCATTGGATCACAATATTCACAACAAACTCTTGTTTTAAAATGCCAAGACAGAGGAATGCTGCACTCTTGCTTTGGCTGAATTTTTGTCATTTCAAAAGTATTTTTCTCTTTTAAAAATCATCTTAATATCAGAAGGGAATTTTAATTTTGTCCATCTTTCCTCTTTTTTATTGCAGTATATATTTGCTGTAATTAAATGTTAACTTACAGGGACATCATTACCTTAACTTTTTATTTCTTTTCCCACCAATTCCTGGATAAGAAAAGAAGATATACGCTTTCAGTTCTTTGTTTAGCTCCCCTGGCTGATTTTCAGCTTCTGACAGTGCTTCCCAGGCTTTCAGTTTCACTGCTTCCTCCCTATTTTCTGGTTCCCTAAGCCTGGAGCCTTTGATGCTGCAACAGAGCAAGGTAAAGCACTGAAAAAAAAGGTAAAGTGCTGTGACAAAAGGACAGGCATTGTCCCAGAGATTCATGTACTGAAACATCTTTAAAATTCTTCTGAAAAACTGACTAGTTGGGAGTGGAGAGTATCCTTTTAAGAACAGTTTATGTTAAGAAATCTTGGTTAGTCTTATGAGCAAGTTTTGGCTGAGCAGAAGTGCTAATGACCATTTTGAAGTGAAAAACATTTCTAAGGACAAAAATAGCTAGTACTGAAATCTCTCACAGTCATTATTTACAATTTCTGTGTGATCTCTTGTCAAGATTTAAAATGATTGCTTGCCATACTAGCAGAACTTAGAACTTTGTGGATTTGTATTTAATGCTGTAATTAAAACCAGGATGATTTTCATGTGCCCAGAATAAGTTATGATTCTTATGAGAGCTGTCTTTTAAATGGCTTTACATAAGATATAATCTTCACTGACCTAAGCATGCAGACACGTTTTTTTACGCTCACTGATGTTTTCATCAAGGTATTGTATACCTTTGGAGTTACTTCAACCTGATATGCTTAGGTAAAAGTACAGTTTTCCCAGCCTTTCTCAAGATTTTAAGTTTAAGTGTTTAAGTGATCTTTAAACAAAACACTCCTTTTTCTGCTGTTAGTATGCCTCCAAAGAGCTTGTTTCTTTTAGTCCTTCTGTGAGAGTTAAAGACATGCCCTTTAACAGTCCTTTCGTACTGTCTTTCCTTCAGCATGACATTTTCCATCTTCCAATCCATCCACTCAAGACATAGGCTGGGGACCCTGCAGTGCCTCCCTTGCATTCTAGGAAGTTCTATATAGGGACATCTATCTAGGGAGTCTAAATTCTACAGAGCTGAACCTTCTTGATCTTCTGAAATATGAGATCATTATGTAATGTAACCCCCCAAATCTGATCTCCTACTAGTTCTCCATATTTTTGGAGGGGTGGATGTTCCTTACCATACAACAAAAAGACTAGACTGGCATCACTCACACACTCAACAGGGCAGGACCCTATTACAGCAATAGTCAGTGAGGGGCAGTTACATGGGGTTAGGTAGAGAGTTAGTTCCTCAAATGCGGATTTCTTCTTATTGGAACACGTAGCTATTTTTGGATTCTGAAGTTTCATTAACATAATTTCTCTATGGATAACTTGTCCTTTTAACTTGTCCTTAAGCCTTTTGTTCTGGGAATATTTCATGTAAGGTGTTTTGAGTCTTGAACCTGGTAGTATTAATAACCTGGGGCAGAGAATGTTTATGTAGTACTGAGCACCATGACAGCAGTTAGTAAATAATGAAATAAATCACAGGCTTTGTTTTTGTTTAAATACTGTGTTTGCCCTCTGTGGATACAGATCTTCTGGATCCTGCTTGACAACCTCATTTGGGTGAAACTAGATATTGTGCCAATTTTATTCAAGCTCCTTTTAACGTATGGCAGTCCTTTAAGTACAGACAACGCACCGGCTAACAAAGAACTCGGAGTCCCTCAGCTAAACCTTCAGAAAAAGCCAAAGTCCCTGGAACCTGCACTAAAAATACCTGCCAGGATTCTTGATTTTTATACAAATACACAATTAAGGTAGAAAAGGAAAGAAGCAAGTGTGTCCAAATCAATTACAGCATGTAGGAACCATTAAGGCTGGACTTGGTGATCTCAAAGGTCTTTTCCAGCCTAAATGACTCTATGATACATTAGGGTCCAAATTCACTGCCCCATTCCAGACTTCTAGCTATGTGCTGAAAATACCAGGGCTGGGAAGTTACTCTGGCTGCTGCAGAGGGGATGCCCAAGCATATGAGAGCCGGCATAGAATTAGCGATATGAAGAAACCCCATGCTAGTTAACTGTTTTAAAGCACTGAGCAGAGAGAAATTGGGAAGACGAGTTATTGCATTCCATGAACTTGGCCTTCCAGACCCACATGCAGGTGCTGTAGAGAGGAGCTGTCGGTTTTCCTTCAGAACAGCTTCTCAGGAATCCCAGCACTTAAGATACATCTCTGAGAAGTCATACTGTGGTTGACTGTGCCTAGCTCACATATGTTTTCAATAGAAACATTGAAAATCATTTCAAGATTGAGGCGTATACATGTTAAACTTCCAGTATAAGCTGAAGAACAAATAGAGCTATGCTAAATTGGTTTCTGGTACAACCTGACAAAATACTCAGGATGCTACCTAATCGAAAGTGATCCCATAAAACCCACTGGTATTTATGTAATCTCCTATCACCAAATCAGTCTTAAATTTGCAGGTGAGGTTTCTATATTCTCAGTCTGATTTAACCTCTTTTCCACCAGGAACTGGCAAAGCTGAGAAATACTTTATGGCTAAATTCAGTCTATTTTATGTGTTTGAGATGTTTGAACTTTTCTATTTTGAATATAAAATATAACTAAAGATAATCCCTATAAATGCATAAAGTCATCATGCATTTATTACGGAATAATAATACTTACATTAAGCAAAACATTTATAACATTTTTCCATAGCTTCACTACTGCAGAGTAAGCTGCACTAAGGAGCCTTGAGCTAGTCCAGAAGACAAGAAAGGACAAAATTCAACTCCAACAACCAGCAAATGAGGAATTAAGGTATTACAAACCGAAGCCTCTGCAAAACCAGACTAAAATGCAGAGTTAAAAGCCTCTGCCAACTCTGGAATAAAAACTAAAGTCTGCTTCTACCACAGGGAAGCAATAGCAGCCAGGGAAAAACGGGAAGGGATCAAGAAACGGTGGGGTGAGAGACATAAACTAAAAGACCATCAGGATGAAAGATGAATTTGCTATCATGTCATCAAATGAAGGCTGTATGCATGCCCTGTGAGTCTTGATAGTCCATGACAAGATATTAGGTCCAGCAGTGGGTTTCTTGGTCAGAGTTATGCAGGAGGCCAAGCTAGGCAACCTGGATGGTTTAGGATGTGCAAGTTGGAGTTTCAGCACTGTCTCCTGCTTGCTTTATGACAGTAGTTGTAGTAGTATTGAATGGTAAATAGATGAGTGAGTAGCAGCATGCTGGCAGAGCCGCAGTTGCAGTAGGAAGAGAGGTACATGTGTATCCTGATGGTTTGTTCAAACACACCCCGTGTCAGCAGTGAATTCTGCAGTTTGTGTTAATAATAGGAGCAACACAAGTGTGTCTGCTTGCCATGGAGGTGGCCAGCAGGCAGGCAGTCTATGTGAATGGTAGTTATAGAGGCACAGAAACAAGGGGCTGAAGGTACTGTCTGGAAAGAAATCTCTGTGGAAAAGAAAGAGGGAGATACCGTTCTGCATGTCTGGGCTAGTGTGAATTCATCAGGTTCCATGTTTGAACGGGAGCCAGGTATAGCATACAAGTAACTCCTGTTTGCTATGCCTGACCTAGATCCAAGTGTTGCTTTGTCAGTTTTTGTCCGACACGTGTTCTGTTTCCCTCCTGTGTAGTAACACTGCTGGAGACTCAGTGTTAGCATTGGAAACCTGATGATTCAAACACAGAAGTATGAAGGCCATATGGCAGCAAGAAGGAGGAAGCAGGGACATGTAACCTTACCATGTATTTTATGGTGGTCAGAGGTCTCATTTCATGTTAAAAGAATTCTTATTTGGAAAGTTTCAAAGGATTACGTATAGACCACCTTCACATGCTGGATGGCAAGCAACCCACTTCCCTACTAACAATGCTTATGGGGATGTAATGTCTGGTTTGTTTGTTTGTTTATTAAATAGTCATTTTTCAGGATCAACATCTATCAGAGCCCGGCTGTGCAACTCCACGGCCTCCCATTCCTTGGCAACAGTTCCCCCGGTGACAATGTACAGCTGGCACAAGTCCTCAAGCTGTCCCTGAATCCTTCCTCATCTTCAATTTCACTGGTTTTGGGGAAGACAGGAATATTACACAAGAGGTCTGAGGGTAGTAAGATAAGCGTCTGCTGTTTGAGCTTCTGCCTTAAACTACCACATTGCCATGAATTATTAAGTTTCCAGTAGCAAGAAGCCAGGAATTACTCTGTAGGAAGACTGCCAGCTCTTCTGTGATACCCACCTCTGTCTGGGGCATGAGAGAAGTCCCACTGATAAGATAGCTGTGTGAACACTGAATCCCACCCACTGCTGATACTGATGACAAGGTTGAACAGAGTAAATGCACTTTATCCACAGATGATGCCAAGGTCCTTTTCTCCGTAGAAGAACAGCAGGTCACCTTGGTGTTGAAGGCAGAGAGGGTGATGGTATCATCAGTGAGAGATGAGAAGACAACAGGCAACTGAGATTGTTGCAGCTTAAGTGCACTAGGGCCCCAACACTGGGATGTGAAATTCTTCCAGGCAGTGAAGGCATTAAGGGTCTTTACTATTTCAAAGATTCATGTTTAAAGCCTAAACAAAGAAACAAACAATTAAATAAAAAACAAGGCATAATGAAATGGAAAAGAAAATCTACGAGCCAAATAAGGGGTGCCAAAAGGTGGTAGGGAAGGGAGAAAAACAACTTTTGGTCTAATTAGGTGACAAATGCATAAAGTTGCTAAGAAGCAGCTGTTATGCTGCAGCAAGAAATTCCATCTCAAGCCAAGTAGTGGAGGTGAACTGCAATGAGCTTAGTGCACATTCCCGCTCACGCTCTTAGCACCAAGTGTGGGGTACCATATACATACCGTTAGCCATGCTCACACACCTGGAGTGCACGCATCAACACAGTGCAATGGTTACAAATGTTGTCACTTAAAGGAAAACAAGGCAATACTGGTAAAATGACCTTTTTGGAGGGAGAAGGAGGTAGTTGTAACTTGACAACCTCAGCTCAAATGAGCTATTTGGACTATCAACATTACTCTCTATTCCCTGGCTTGCAGGAGATTTCAAGACAACATGAGAGATGTGAATTTAAGAGAATGTAGAATAGCCTCAACCGAGGAGCAGTCTTCAGCTCTAATTAGGACAGTACTGCTGTCCTGATGTGGGGTCATCCGGGCCCTGAGTGCACTAATAGTCCTGAACCACGCTGAGGAGCCCA
The DNA here is from genome assembly GCF_023638135.1 of Falco biarmicus. Taxonomy (NCBI): domain Eukaryota; kingdom Metazoa; phylum Chordata; class Aves; order Falconiformes; family Falconidae; genus Falco; species Falco biarmicus. The sequence continues at coordinate 82,697,123 of NC_079289.1, forward strand.
ACCTGGGACCACCATCCCAGCACCTGCTGCCCTGGTAGCGCTATGCCTGGATCTGTGCCATGGCGCTGAGGGCACTGCCTGCCTCAGGGCTACCCGGGACTCCCAGCCCGTCCTGCTGTGTGGAGCATGCCAGTCCTGCTCCTTCCTGGCATATATCTAAAAGAATAAAACCCAGACCATCTCAAAAGCAGAGAATCTGTTTATGAATGCTGTCATACTTGCAAAACAAAATTAAAATCAGTGCTATTGCAGGATAACAGATGTGGAATAATAAGGCAAAAACAAATCTTGAAAGACGGAAAATATATGCCTACAGTACCTGAATCAAGATCTCAGTGTACAATGCCACAGGCAGAGGGGCTGTACAAAATATTTAGATGTTTAACCAAATCTGTGTGTTCCTGTGGGAAGGGAAATGATGGATTAGTTTTCCTGCAGAGGATTCATTAGTATTCTGTCATCAGTAAGACAGTATTTTTAGCTTAGTGAGCTCAAGATGTATTGTGTTTTATGCCTCAGAAGTTACCAACTCTGGGTAATGAATTTAAAAAAAAAAAAAAAAAAGAAGTGTGATAGGAACTGTAGAGTGATTTTCCAAGATCTTTTATGAAACATCTTCCTTGCTTGCTGGTTAGCGTTAAGCACCTATTAATTCCATTTCAGGAAGGTGGTGATTAAACTGGGTCAAATGGAAGTGATTAGGTTGGATTATCCCTGTCATGGAAAAATTCACTGGAAGGTCTAAGAGGGAGGAAATTGCCACACAGATCCCAGCAAGTTCTGCTGCAAGGTATACAAATTTGGGGTTCTCCCTGCAAAAGAGCTTTGGTCTACCCAGGATCCCTCTAAATGCCTCAGACTCACTTTGAATTTAATTGTTTTCATCTTGGAAATTCCTCAGGACTGTTAAGGAGAGCAGTTGCCCCAGCATTGTTCCTACTTGCGTGGCTCACCCCAGGTCTACCTGTGCTGGATTTTGGAAGTGTCCCTGAAGACACTGAGGCTACCTTTCTTCAGGGGTCTTTAATGAAGAAAAACTCTCTTTTCATTTCTGGTGCTAAAAATAACTATGGAAATGTTCAGGCATAATAATAATAATAATAATAATAATAATAATAATAATAATAATAATAATAATAATAATAATAATAATAATAAAAAAGGAAGAATAATACCATGCCTGTCAGGAGAGCAAAGTCTGGAAGGCCAGCGACAGGGCCCAAAATGGAGAAAGCAAATCTTCTACTTGAGACTCGGTTGAGAACCAGAAAGGCACAGCTGCTGTGCATGTGCATGAGCACATCTGCAGTGCCTGCAGTGCTTTGGATTTGCCCAGCTGAGAGAGAACCTCTCTCTCCCATCGGCCATGAGATGGGTCTGTGTGTAGCCTGTGCAGCGAGGCCAGGCTCAGCAGCAGGAGCCTCAAATTTGCTGTGTACTAGCAACAGGATCCTGAAAGCCTAGGTCAGGTAGAAGGCTCTGGAGCCCCAGGTATTGTGCTTGAAATCAGCCCCACATGAGCATCTAACCTACACAGGCAACTATGCACGATTTGGGCAGCGACCACGAGCTCTGGAGTAGAGCTAGGAGTAGATCCATACACTCGCAAGCCTGCCTCAGCACAGCCCCAATTTAAGGCCACCCTCTGTTATGTGATCTTGCCACAGAGAAGGAAGTATTTTGGGACTGCCATGATTACTAATTAGTAATACTGTATTGCAGGGGCTGGTGCACAGTTTCCTGTTGGCCAGCAGCCAAGGGGTTGCTTTCTCCTGGTGACACCCCTGAGTGCTCTCTGCATGCTTGGCTTCACTACTCTGTTCTATTGAGATTTTCAGCAGACACCAAGTCACCAACCCTCTGTCATAACCCTTCACCTCTCATGCGGTCAGAGAACTGCCCTGGGGAGATGGGGCCAAGACGTGTATACATACGAGCATGTGTATGTGCGTGCGCCTGTGCACACAGCTGTGTTTATTTTATGTTGCATATAGAAGAAAAGAGCATTATTTATGTTCTAATCAGGATGTGTTCCCCAAGCAAAATATTTTCTGCTCTGATTTATTGCTTTCTTTAGGCCTGCCCTCAAGCATTGTTCTTATATTTGAAGCCACTCACATTTTTTCCATTTGGAAATGGAAATCTTGACTGTAATGGCATATTTAATGAAAAAAACCCAACAGTTACTTGGAGGGAGGAGGAGTTTCACTTCTCTATTTTCCCATTTTATGTTTGTTTTCTTTGTCCTATCTTTCCTTTTACTCTTTCTCCTATTTTATCTCTGAAAAGGCAAGGAAAAACAGTATCTGGAGAAAAGACAGGAACAATATTTTTTTCTCATTTTTTGTTAAGAAATTAGAAAAGTTCAAAAGGTTTTACCCAGGAAAAGTCCACATGGAAAGTACCTGTCATTTTCTCATTAGCACTGTTGCGCTATTGATCAAAAGTATCCAGCCAGCAAACCTGTGTAAATTAAAAATGCTTGTGCACTACATGGAACCAGCATTTCTTGGTAAGTACAAAAGAAATGGCTTTTTTTTTTTTTTAAATTCATAATGCTTTACAAAGCTTATGCAAGTGGCCTTAGAGCTTGGTTTTCTTTTTATCCCACAAATATCAAACAAGAGAGGTTCCCCCCACCCCCACCCTTCTTTTGCTAGAGGACTTCTTGGAGGATCAACAAAATCAAATTAGTTTTGCAGGTTGCACTTAGACGATACAGGAGAATGCAGATCTTTAACAAACTGAGCTTTTCTCCCATGTGTTTCTCAGGAGTTTTGATTCAAACAATCTCAGAAGAGTTTTTATACAGTCTAAATAAAAAATCTTTTTGACTCCTTTTTTAAATCTCCACCCCCTCACTCCATTTTAATTCCCCTCAGTAGCTCAGGATTCCTTTCTGTTTTGAGGCATGAAATCCCTTCAGTTCCATTGCCTACATGGCAAAAAAAGCAAGAACAAAGCAAGAGATTATGGGGGGGGAAATAAAACCAAAAAGAAAATAATGAAATTTTCCTTTAAAAAAAGATCATCATCCATCATTATGCCATAAGAAAATAAAAAATACCAAAACATACACCATTTTCCTCTCTTATGGGTCACATCTATCAAGCAAGAGAAAATCCTGTGCTATTGTATTTGGTTTCTAAACTGGATGCACAAACTATCCCGGCTGTAGCCTCCCAGGGATGTTGTCACCAAACAAATGTTGACATCAAAGTGTTGGTAGGAGGTCCATTAGGAAATGCAAAGAGAAAACACAATTTTTTTTTTTTGGGGGGGGGGGGGGGGTAGAAAAAGCAACCAATATTTAAATCTGGAAGTACAGCTGGGTGCTCTTAAATTAGAAAACTTTAGGAGGTCTCCCACACATCCCTGTAAGCTTGCAAGTTTGCTGTAGAGGTTTTTTTGAGCTGTACATTGCTGCAGATACGCTTCACCTCCTCCAGCTTTTCTATCTGTTTTTTGCTAAGCTCCTCTATAGCTGTAATCTCTCTTGGTTAACTCCCCAATGTCTCTCTGAGCAGCGTCTCACTGGTCTTCTGTCTCTTCCTCCAATTCTCTTAGTTCCTCGGTAGGGTTTCAATCCCATATCTCAGTTGCTCAAGAGAAAAGAAAATTAGCTCAGTGGATTTCTCCCCTTTCCCATCAGCTGCCCCTGTTATTTATCTCATTAATAAGAAATGCTGATCCACATGTATATCTAAAACACCATTTTTCTTAGACATTTTCTTGCATCACTTGTCTCTACAGGTAATTTTATTGTTGTTTTACAATATAGGTAGAAGGTAATTTTCTCACATACGGTGTTGCTTGGCCTTGAATCTGGTAAGTTGTCAATTTTTCCCTGTTTGTAGCTGAAAATAATTTTTCAAAAAGCATGGTCACATTCCAATCCGAGAGGGCTAGCATAGCATTTGAGCACACCCTTGCAAAGACTAGTCCACAAAGGCTATGTTCTGCAGTAACTTACATGCATGTAAGCAACCAGATTATCTCACCAAGTAAGCGGGCAGTTTTTCCAGGATCAGCGATTAGTTGAATATATCGTTAGAGATAATGAAGGAAGAGAAGTAGCTCCTCTCTTACTTGACAATGCACAAAGCAAATTCCTGCCAAAATGACAGTCTCCAGGATACCTACAACAGCTACCGTGCAGACTTTGAGGTTGCTGCACACAGGGAATTATAATTACCATGTTTAGTGGGAGGAAGAGAATAACCACCAATTACTATTCCCCAATACATTCCCCGTTAAAGCTAAAATTCATCTTGGTTTGAAACTAAAATAAAGCAGAACTGTTGTCATGCTTGTTCCGGAACAGAGTCTTAGAAATCAGGTGCTTTGGGCTAAAGGCCTCTAGAGGTCACCAGAACCTAATTAACAAGCACCGCTAAACCCATCTGTGAAGTGTAAATTGCTTTGGTTTGATTGGGACTTTCCACCTCTGCAGCTCGGGGTCTCCCCTCTCGCAAGGAAACCAGACTGTCATTAGATGGCGAATAACATAACATGCTCGCAAACCCATACCCTCCTGGAGAGGCCTGGCTGTACAGAAGCCAGCTCCTTTGGGTAAGAAGGCAGAGTCACCCAGCTGCTGTCTTTTCCTCTGCAAACAGTTCCAATCTTATCTCTGTGCTTCTGTGATAAAAGTGATAAAACCTGCCCTGGCACAGCTAGAGTCTCTTGTGCCCCACGGGCAATGCCTTTGCCACACCTTCTTAAGCCCAGTGAACACCACGAGCATTGACAAAGCGAGAGGGATGCCAGTTCTTCCTCCTATGCTGACGCATGAAAGCAGTAACTCAAAAGGGAGCACGGGCTGAGTGTGCACATTAGATAATTGGCAAGGATTTTTCTACGTACATTTTTGCCTTGCAAATTATCATCTACAAACACAGGAAATCCTGTAAAGAATAAGGTTTCCTTCCAGGTCACCTAGTGCTATATCTACAGGAAAGGTTTAGAGAAGAGCTACAACTTAATTATGATTAAGCGGCTGTCATGAGGCCAGAGACCTCATCTGCTTCATGCAAGAGCAGAAGGGAAAGCTCAAGTAATTTTCCTGGAGCTCTCTCTCCAGGGTTTAGGAATGAGACAGGCTGGGGAGGAGGGAGCAGGGTTACAGCTGAGGGAGAATATTTATTCCCAGACAGTGAAGAGAAGCTGGTTCTTTCAGGAGAAGTTCCTCTGAAGGGAGCAAAGGTATTTATTTTGGGAGCAGTCACTGGAATGGAGACCTGTGGCGTCTCAGCAGAGGGATTTTTGTCTCCTCTGTGAAAAGCCAGAAGAGTTGAATACAGACAAGTGGACTGTGTCTCACTGGGATGCTGAGGGTGGTTGGGGGGGCTGCTGGAGGGGATCCTCACAAAAGGCTCCTTTGCTACAGGATACTGCAAGCCCAGGATGCTTCCTCAGAGTCCAGGGAGTTTTTCTGGATGCACAGCAGGAGGCAAGGTTTTGCCGCTTCAGCAGCCTGTGCTCCTTTCCATGGCCCTTCCTGTGTCTGTGTGGCAGCAGGTGACTTGCACCCCTTGTGCCCTGCTCTGGGAGCAGCAGCCTGCAGTAATAGGATCGCCCTGAGTGTGTTTGCTGAGGATTAGCAGGTATGTTATTTTTGCAGACTGGAACTGTGATGCTGCAGCCTGGCTGGAGTCCTCGTGTCAGCTCCTAATCCCATACAAAGCCCCGGAGAGGTCAGCAAGACCATAAACAGAGGTACGTGCCCACCTGAAGGAGGTCAGGATTATTTTCATCGTAGCATACTACTCCCAGAGAGGAAACACTCCCATGAATCTTACACCCATCTTTTATTTCCTTCCCTTTCAAAAGATGTACAGAGTTGGGGGTCCTAGAGAAACCTTGCTGCTGCTGCTGCTTCCCCTTCTCCAAACAGCAACCTCATCAAAATTTCTCAGTGGCTGCCATCTGTTGCAAGCAGAACACCGCCCCTTCTGCTATTTGCAGTGCAATTAACCTTTAGCAAATTAGCCTGTGACTGTCATGAAAGGATTAATTAAGGCCATACACCCTTGACTTGTTCCCACCATGCAAGCAGTAGCCTGCATTTGCAGCAGCATACCCATGACTCTGCCAAAACCCTTACAGAATCAGGGAGGGGGGTAGTTTTTATCCTTTCTCCATCACCTCAGCAAATTTGCTGTTCACAGGGAGATGCGAGAGGAAGGGCTCCAACCGGCAGAGTCCTGTGGAAGTAGCTGCAGTGGCAGAAGACCTGGCCTTCCGCAGCAGCGTGGGTGCTTCCCCGCTGCTGAACCTAACTGCCCTGGTAGCAAGGATGTGGGGCCATGCCTCAGCCAGAGGCATGCTGAGTGTTGTAGTTTAAGCAGCCAAAGAACAAAGTTGCTGCCAAAATATCAGGCTGTGATGTGCAGCAGCTGTGCTTTGGAAACATACCCTATTTTGCCTAGCACTGCTAGACTTCCATCCAGACTTCTATGCACCTGTCTGTGTGCGTAACGCATGCACGCCAAGGCTTCCCAAGAGCTTTAGACCTCTGGCCCTTGTACAGCAGAGTCAATCTGCACAGGATGTGCCCAGGTGACCTAGAGGTCCCTGCTTGCTGCCAGGCCTCAGAGAACCCTCAGGCAGATGAACCTGTTCCCCCAGCTTCAGCACAGCCTGAATTGTGGTGGGAAAAGAGGCCTTGGCTAGGGAAATCCAGCATACTGGCCATGCCACATGCTGAAAGTCCTGGATGAGAGGCAGGGCAGCCAGCAAAGCAGTAAGGTCTTACGTCAAAGCAGCTGCAGTCGCCAGAGATGATGTCCTGAACACCAAAATCTCAGGACATGAAGCTGCACCAGAGAACAGCTGCTGCAGAGCAGCATTGCTGGTAGGCAATGCCAGGCAATACCTGTATTGGTGGGCGATGCTTTTGTTGTGCTCTCAGTAGCTCCATGTCTTCTGCTGTGTTAACTAGCATGGGCTTGTCCTGCTGTACCTCTGCCACTGCCACCTCCTCCTCATGCAGCAAAATCCCCCACGGACAGGTTCTGGGAAGATGACATCAGCCCCGGCAATGGGGGCTTAGTGAGGAGGGAAACAGCCTTGTTTCAAACCACAGCACCACCTCCGCCTCCTAAAAGTTCAACAGACTAGCGGTCATTGGTAGTGCCCAACATTCATATTCAGCATCAAGATTTAAAGGGCACGACCCATAGCAACGCTGTTCTGACAAACCCTGGACAGTATTTTTTAATTGCAATCATACGTAAACTACTTCCTTACATTTCTTTGGAACCATGAAATTTTGAAGGCACAGCTAAACAAAATATCTAACCTTCCTGTGAATTCAGTCCGTGCTTGGCTGGATCGGGTAATACAATGCTGTTATTCCATGATGATGAAAGCGTTTAGCTAACATTGTCTCTCATAGCAGGAGAAATCAATGTTACATCATCATTGATGCAGTTCTGTCATCTATTTATATGTCTTCTCTGATTCCCAAACTCCGTCAAGGCTAGAAAACTTGGGTGCAAAACCCTGAAAACCTCCCATGTATGCACCAGAAGAAAATCATGAGTGCATACAGAGATGAGACCTAGAGGGATACTCCCAGCCTCCTCCTGGGTTTTTTTAATGGAAAAATACTTAAGAGCCAGCTTGGACGGTATCAGCACTGGAAGCCTGGGCACACAGCATGCTCTGTTCCAGAGAGATGCATAAGCACAGCCTGAAGTGATACAAATAGGTAATGACCATTCAGCATTACTGGGAGGGAAGGCTGAAACGGCATCTGTTGTGATGGTGAACTCAGAATTCTTCATACAGTTACAGTACAGACATTTCTTAACAATATTCAGAACATCCCAACAGGCTGGTCAGGAGGAGCAAGGGATTATTCTGGTGTCAGCCTCACCTTCCATGTTGCAGCAGTACCTTGGCAGTGATGTGGTGATGATACAGATCACACTTTTGAGCTCTGGCCTGCATGAGGCCTCAGACCTCGACATTACTGCCACGAAAACTTGTCTGTGACTGTGACCTGTTGCCTTTATAAAGGCACAGCTGGAGAGTTGTGCAGAACTAGGGAGCTAGTGCTGTCTTACTCTCTAGAGGACAAAGATACAATGGTAAAGTGTACTATTGTAGTGTGCTGTGATGTCATTCCTACAGAAAGTATCGCAAGGCAGTCGATGCTACACGATTTGCATACCACAATGCAAAAGTACATAATATCGAGTTGCAGCTTGGTACCCGGTAGGTTTGTAATGATTATCAGATCTTTTCCCTTACAGTATATATATTCAGTGTGAAATCCCTAAAATTATCAGACACTTAGGCAGAAGCTACTGCAGGACCTTCTACCTTACTGTCTGTCCCAGTGACCCTCCTCACTTTCCGTAAGGATTGCAAGTATGGAGCCTTGTATTTTTGCGTTGCTGCTAGTTGTTTTATTTGCTACTTTTTAATCTTTGCTGTCTCAATGTTCATAACCTTGCTTGCTGTTTTAATAAATGTTAGTTTTGTATTTTAATCGTTGTCTGTCTGTGTTTGTAACTGGGACTGGCACAGGGGAAGTTGAACTTTCCTGGTAAATCCCACCACAGACTTCTGCCATCATCCATGCCCAACACAGCTAGGGCAACCCAGCTGTGCATTTTAACATACGATCAGCTGGCAAGCTGGGTGCTTTTCTATAGCACTGGGTTACAGCAAGCGGCTGGCCAAGCTTACAGTATAACTGAAAGGTTACAGCTTCACAGATGGTGACAGCAGTATGCAAGATTGCACCATGAATTAAATAATAAAATTAATAAAAAGTATAGTTGATACAGGATAATAAAATGAATGAGTGTACTAAATCATTACACAACTACTTCTTACATAATTGATTACTAAGTCCGTACTAAGAACATGAAAGAGGAGCGACTGATGTAATTTGCTGGTTATACGGACATTATTTGGAAATTCAGATAGCTTCTTAAGGCTCTGATTCTTGTCAGATTTAGTTGCAAAAACTAACAACACTCCTGCTCCCACAGCTGAAGTCAGCAGGAGTGATAAAGTCTCTAGATATTCACACTCAGTGTATCAACGTAAAACCAAAGTAAGTGGCAGTTTGTCAAGCTGTAGGATGTCAAACGGGGCTCAGGCTGAGAAGCTGACACACTGGCTGTTAGTTGGAGGCACAGTAACCTCCAGCAGATGGGCAGAGCGGACAACCAGCTGTGCTCATCTCTCTACCTGCGGTGGCTGTATCTGACAAGGATCGGGACTCAGGGCCCTTAGTATTAGGATTTTTTTTTCCCATAACGAGGCTTGTGACTTCCATTTGTGCTGGGAAGACTGATGTGGGGAAGCTATCTATCAAGAAATGGTAGATGCTTAGGTTCATCTCCGCTCAAGGCAAGGTGAGCAACGGCATGTATGGGCCTACACTGATGAGCTTTTCCTAATTTCCAGTGAGTCAATCTAAAGTCAAATAGTCCACCTCCAGTGAACTGGGTCATCAGCAGTGACCTCTTTGGGAAGAAGGGCCTCTAATGCTGAAAACCTAGTGCACTGCTAAAGGGAAGTTGAGGCACTTTTCATTTCCCCTTCCAGGGCGTAGCACAAGTTGATTACGAACGCTAAGATCATCGCCTCTGCTTCGCAGTGTCTCTCAGTTATGCTCTAAGTTAATATGGATAAAAATCTGGCAAAGACAGCTTAAAACAGCTGCAGGGTTTTTTATCTTCAGTCACTTCCCAGCCTGGAATCTGCAGCTATCAGAATACAGAAATATTAAAAAAATAAGATCCATCGAGGAGCCTCTTCCTGCAGACAGCACCTTTGATGCAGCTAATGAAGAAAGGGCTTGCTGTGCCGGCTGGCTTCGGGGTGGCTCTGGGCCCGCGGAATGCGGCTGCAGGCCGGGTCCGCAGGCGATGGCCGTCACCAGCCCCCCGCATTTCTGAACAGTCACCGCCCCAGGCAAACCCCGAAGGCCGGAGCCGCACAGGGTGACCGGGCCGCGGCGGCGGCGCCTCCCCGGCCGGCCGGCCAGCCCCGGGCCCGGCAGCTGCTCCCGCCTGCACGCGGCCTGCAGGGCGGGCGGGAGCGGGAGGCGCAAGCCCCGTCCCCCCGGGGCCACTCCGGCGCGGCAGTGCCCGGGCAGGGCTCCCCGGACGGGCCGGCTCTGGCACACCCGCCCGGCGCCCCGTTACCGCGGCCGCCCTGGGCTGAGGCGCCTCACGCCCGGCGCCGCCAAGTCAACCCAGGCTGGCCCCGGGGGGAACCGAGCACGGCCCGGCGCCGGCCCGGCGACAGCAGCCGGGACTAGGGGACCTGCCCGCCCTGGGGCGGCGGGGGGGAGGGGCAGCCCGCGGGAACGCCCCCGCCGCGGTCAGCGGCGCGACGTCACGGGCGGGGCGGGGCGGGGCCCCACGTGCTGCCCCGCCCCCCCGCAGGGCCCGCGAGAGCTCTGTTGCCTGGCAGCGGCGCGGCGTGACGTCACGGCAGCGCGACTGCCGCCCGCCTTCCCCGCGCCGGAAGGGGCTTGTCGCCGCGGTGACGTCGCTGCTTCCTTCTTTCCCAGCCCGGCCGGAGCACAGGTAGGAGCGCGGCTGCCGCGTCCCCCATCCGCCGCCATCCGCCCCTCGGTCGCGGCGTGGCCGCGCTGGCGCTCGCCCCGGCGCTGCCCCGTGGGCCCCGGGCGGGCCAGCGCGCGGCTTGGGGGTGCGCGGGCCACGGCCTGCTGCGGCCGGGCCGGGCGTTAACGGTGGCGGGGTGGGGGAAGGGGTGTGTGTAGCGCTGGCTCGCGCCGCCGCTAACGGCGGGCGTCGCGCGCTGCCCTCCTCCCGCAGGGCGCCATGGGCCGCGTGATCCGGGGCCAGAGGAAGGGCGCGGGGTCCGTGTTCCGCGCCCACGTGAAGCACAGGAAGGGCCCGGCCAAGCTCCGCGCCGTCGACTTCGCCGAGCGGCACGGGTACATCAAGGGCATCGTCAAGGTAGGGGCTGCCGGGGCCTGCCCGGGGGGGGGCGGGGGGCGGCTGGAGGGGCCCTCGGCGGCCTCGGCATCGAGCGCCTGGGCCCTGCGGTACCTGGCCCCCTGCATCCCGCGGGTGTCCGGGACCTGCAGTTCCGGCAGCTGCGCCGAAAGGCGTTCGGGCTGTGCCTCGTTCAGGCTTCTCATGCCCTGCTGAGCCAGCCGTGTTCCCTGGAGAGCCAAACGGCGTTGGGTTTGTGACAGCGCTCAGATAAAGAAGCTGGCAGCACGTGCGATTTTCTGTCAGAGCTTTACGAATGTAGGAATATCGGCGTGCTTTGATATTGCCTAAGGATGCCCTGTACCTCATGAAACGGGGCTGGGGGGAATTGTCTGCATAATTGATTGCATCTTTAAAAATAAAAATCGATTTTTCTAAACTGTTAAGTAGTATCTTGTCATCTCAACCCTGAGTGGTGGGGGCAGGGGGTAAGGCAGTACTTGTGTTTGGGGGATGATACGGTGTTTCAGGCGTCCTGTAGGTAGTTTTTGGGTGTCGGTGACTTAGACTGCAAACAGTGCCACTGGCTACCTGGCTAGATATTCTGCACGCCTTAGCTGTCTCTTCAGTTTTTTAGAGCAAGCTCATTTTCAGGCCGTAGAGGGAACTTTCTTCACACTTGGCATAATTGATTATAAAACCGAGGTAGGTAATTTTGACTAAATTTACACATGGGGGATTTGCCTGACAGGGTTGGAAACAGCAGAAAAACCATTAATACTGGACACCAACAACATCTGAGCTTTCCTGGAAAATGGACACATCCTAAAGTGCTATAATTACTTGGCTGTAGTCTGAGTATGTGGTTTTGTATTGGAATCTCAGGCAGAGTTGACACATTTTTCCAAGAGGAAAAATCTGTGCTTCCTCATTGAGGGGCTTATATAACTTAAATGTAGTAAATACCAAAAGATTAGAAACGCTTCCATTCTAAAAAAACACGTAGAGAAATCATTGCTTATGTCCAACTTTGTCTCTGCCCCAGGGTGATTGGGCAGCTAGTGAAAGTGAATTTCTTAGCATGGAGACATCTGACATCCACACAGTGTCGGGAATAAAACAGTTCAGACATGGGTAGTTTTAAGCAGCACACTTAACCGGAGTAGTTACTGTTTTCTGATACAGATACTTGAGGTTGTATTCTTAGAAATGTGAATTTTCAACTCATTCATGTAGGAGAAATCAAAATCCCTCTAGAAGGGAGTATCCTCCTGAGGATTATGTAGTAGTAATAATTTTTCTAGTTCTTTGATTTCTGCAGAACCCATGACAAGTGCCATATCCTGCTCTAAAGCACATCTGTGTCCCAACAGGATATCATCCATGATCCTGGCCGAGGTGCTCCCCTTGCCAAGATTGCCTTCCGTGACCCATACAGGTTTAAGAAAAGAACTGAGCTGTTCATTGCTGCTGAGGGTATTCATACCGGTCAGTTTGTTTACTGTGGCAAGAAAGGTGAGTCAAGACAAAGTGCGTTGCCTGAGCAGTTTCAGAATGCTAAAGCGGATGTCGTAATACCTGAAGTTGGGGATGCTTAAGTACAGTTGCGAGCCATCACAAAGCAGCAGCTTCCACTAGCTTTAAGCAAACCTGGGTTTCCTTCTTGGAGACTGCAGTCTCCTTATGCAGCCTGTTTTGATTAACAAGCCTAACTGGGATTTTTGTCAAGTGTTTGGATTGTTCTATCTCAGAGCCTTGTTTTGCCCACCTTTCTGTTACAATGAATGTGAAACTCAGGTTTCAAGTCAAACAATAAAAAGTGCCTGTGCGCGTTGCTGCTGAAGCCCTTATGCAGTGCCCTTCCGTGCACAGAGGCCCATGTTAGATAGAGTTGTACTGCAAGAGCTGGAATGAGGCTGCTGATGCTCTGATTGTTCTTTGCAGCTCAGCTGAACATCGGCAATGTTCTGCCTGTTGGCACCATGCCGGAAGGCACCATTGTCTGCTGCCTTGAGGAGAAACCTGGTGACCGTGGAAAGCTGGCCCGTGCTTCTGGAAACTACGCCACTGTTATCTCTCATAACCCTGAAACAAAGAAAACCAGAGTGAAGCTGCCTTCTGGCTCCAAGAAAGTGATTTCTTCTGCAAACAGAGCTGTTGTTGGTAAGGAGTGACAACCATGACCTTGTCAGTGAGTTTACATGCTGCTAAAGCAAGCTTTCTAACAAGGCCCTAGTTTCTAATGCTGTCTTGAAAATAGCACCATTTACAGACTGGACCAAGGATTGTGCACAGGTACAAGACACTTTACAGTTTTTTCAGTACATACATACATGTTATGCCTGTATTACTTTTTGTTAATGGTAACTTAAATTTGGAGGTGGTTTGACCTAGTGAGAGGACAGAAAAGTAGTTGCTCTTTGTCCTCAAGCTGTAATGGAATTGCTCAGCCTATAAAATCTGCAGTCCTTGGGGAAGAGCTTAGGCAGAAAACGCATTGATGGTTTCCTGCTTCTGATACATTTGAGTCTGAAGCGGTGTTGCTGGAGGTGGTGTCAGCTGGGCGAAGTATTCCAGAAGATCTGACACAGAATGGAAATAGCATTGTCAAAAAGCGGAGGGTTTACCAGGTTTGTTGTACACTTGACTGGCAGCTGAGAAGGGTGTTGTACTCAGTCAGCCAGTGACACTTGCCTACCTCTGAAAAGAAAGACACCAGAGGGAGTAATGTCTGGTCTCACTCTAGTAAGATTGACTAAACAAATAACGAAATAACTAGGTGTTCAAGTTGTCGAAAATCCCTGAGCTCTTTCAATTCATACTTTCTTTAGCTGAAAACTTGTTAATGTTACCCTAGAAATTTTAGCAATAAAACTGGTAATGCTTTAGAAAGTGTTAAGCTCAATCCTGTATGTATGTATGATGGAGAAACTAATTAAAGTATGGGTCCCCTTGCAGACCACTTAGGTGTGGCTAGTAGCTTGAGTCGAATGTCACTGTTGGGGTTGGCTGGAAAATACTAGCTGGGATTGATTGAGATGGGTCTGAAGCTTATTCTTAGAACCTGAATATTAATGAAAGTTAGCCTTGTTCTTGAACACCTTTTGCACTCTTGTTTGTTGTATTTGTGGTTAACCATTCCTGCAATTGTTTCAGGAATTGTTGCTGGTGGAGGTCGTATTGACAAGCCCATCCTGAAGGCTGGCCGTGCCTATCACAAATACAAGGCAAAGAGAAACTGCTGGCCACGTGTCCGTGGTGTGGCCATGAATGTGAGTTTATTTTCAATTAGAGTTTTCACTTTCTTTTTTTTATGGTTTAGAAAGGTTTTGTTTGATATGGGGAGGAGTCTGGCATGTATCTGGAAAGAAAGCTTCACAGATTACCCTGTTGTTGCATATTTAATTAGGGTAGGTAGTACTTTAATTACTGCACTGTATGAAAAATGAAGCAGTTAAATTTTCTTGTTCCCTTAAATCGGTTTGTTGTTGTTAAATGTTATTACTCATCTCTGTTGTTAATTATATTGAGGACTTGCTTTCCTTTTCCACAGCCTGTAGAACATCCCTTTGGAGGTGGTAACCATCAGCACATTGGCAAGCCTTCAACCATCAGGAGAGATGCGCCTGCTGGTCGCAAAGTTGGTCTCATTGCTGCCCGTCGTACAGGTAGACTGCGGGGCACAAAGACTGTGCAGGAAAAGGAGAACTAAAGACCCAGTATGGAGTTTACAGAATAAATTTTTAAAACGGAGCTTGTGTGAAGTTCAAGTTATCTGTGGCTGAAGCGTGGCTAAGGTAGGGATGATACTCAACAGAGGAAGCTGTGAGTGGAGATGAGGTGTTTTCCTGCCCCCTTGCTCTTGAGAGGAAAAGTTTCTTTCCCTTAAGGTGCAGGGGTGGCTCACATAGAGCAGTTAAAATAATGCCAGTGATCCTGAAATGCCTGTACCAGACCACCACGAACGCACATGACCTTACACTGATGGGATTCCAGTGGAATGCTGAGCAGGAAGAAAATCTTATTTTCTGTATCCACCCTCAAAACTAACACCATAGCTGGCCACACATAGATAGAGAGGAAAAGGTCATTTAAAAAACCCAATCAGCCACACACCTTGAAGAAAGGCACTAGATCTCATTTGGGAAAAATCTAAAAAAGCAAGGGCAAGTTTTGTTTCTGTTTATATACCCCCAGTACCGTTCATGTTCTCATGTTTTTGCTATGAGATCAGAAGCTCTTGCTTATGTGCCCATATTCTGACTTGGATCTAAATTTAACACTCCTCCCAAGCAGTATCAGAAGAACAGCTGAAGTATTTAATGTTCAA